>NC_064641.1:107691424-109016924 GCF_023864345.2 Schistocerca serialis cubense | reverse complement strand
TTTTAAATTCTCTATGCAGAGCGTGTTCTCGGCGCCGGTTAGGAGGGGCTATGTTACTGAGAACGGGCAGCCACATCTACATCTACATCTACATTTATACTCCGCAAGCCATCCAACGGTGTGTGGCGGAGGGCACTTTACGTACCACTGTCATTACCTCCCTTTTCTGTTCCAGTCGCGTATGGTTCACGGGAAGAACGACTGTCTGAAAGCCTCCGCGCGCGCTCGAATCTCTCTAATTTTACATTCGTGATCTCCTCGGGAGGTATAAGTAGGGGGAAGCAATATATTCGATACCTCTTCCAGAAACGCACTCTCTCGAAACCTGGCGAGCAAGCTACACCGCGATGCAGAGCGCCTCTCTTGCAGAGTCTACCACTTGAGTTTGCTAAACATCTCCGTAACGCTATCACGGTTACCAAATAACCCTGTGACGAAACGCGCCGCTTTTCTTTGGATCTTCTCTATCTCCTCCGTCAACCCGATCTGGTACGGATCCCACACTGATGAGCAATACTCAAGTATAGGTCGAACGAATGTTTTGTAAGCCACCTCCTTTGTTAATGGACTACATTTTCTAAGGACTCTCCCAATGAATCTCAACCTGGTACCCGCCTTACCAACAATTAATTTTATATGATCATTCCACTTCAAAACGCTCCGCACGCATACTCCCAGATATTTTACAGAAGTAACTGCTACCAGTGTTTGTTCCGCTATCATATAATCATACAATAAAGGATCCTTCTTTCTATGTATTCGCAATACATTACATTTGTCTATGTTAATGGTCAGTTGCCACTCCCTGCACCAAGTGCCTATCCACTGCAGATCTTCCTGCATTTCGCTACAATTTTCTAATGCTGCAACTTCTCTGTATACTACAGCACCATCCGCGAAAAGCCGCATGGAACTTCCGACACTATCTACTAGGTCATTTATGTATATTGTGAAAAGCAATGGTCCCATAACACTCCCCTGTTGCACGCCAGAGGTTACTTTAACGTCTGTAGACGTCTCTCCATTGAGAACAACATGCTGTGTTCTGCTTGCTAAAACTGTAGGAGTTGGTCTGATTGTGCCTAATATATTACGCATTGTTGCATTTAGTTGGCTATCGACCATGTGTGTGTGTTTAGTGTTGAGCCACCCTGGGGCACAGTATTCTGCCACTGGATACACCAAGCCAAGTGCGTATGTTCTTAAGGTAGATGCTGTGTAGCCCCAGGTGGTGCCACACAGCTTCTGCAATATGTTGTTGCCTGTTTTAAATTTCGCTGCAGTTTTCGTCAGGTGTTCTTTGAATGTTAGTGTCCTATCTAGGGTAACCCCAAGGTACTTTGGGTGTTTGTTGTGATTTAGTATTTTCCGTCTAGATGTAATGTAGTTCTCTGTTGGCCATGTTGTTGTTCAAATGGAAGGCAGATACTTCCGTCTTTGTAGCACTAGATTGTAGCCTCCATTTTCTAAAGTACTCGTTGAGAATCCCTGGGTCACTCGTAAGGATATCTTCGGCCGTTTCTATATTTCTGTGGGCTGTTGCCAGAGCCCAGTCGTCAGCATAACCAAATTTGCGCGATTTCGTTGCAGGCATGTCAGCGATGTAAAGGCTGAAAAGAAGGGGCGCAAGGGCAGAGCCTTGTGGGACCCCTTATGTCAGACCTAACCTCTGAAGGTTGCCTGATGACCTCGGCTCACAGCTTGGTCACAGTGGGTCCGATGCCCTTCGTCAGTCGTTCCCGTGAATAAAGAAGTTAGGTCAGCAAATGCAAGACCCATAAGGACAAGGTCAGTTAATTAACAAGTGAGGGGACAGATTGTTTATCACTGTAGGAGTATGTGATACCAAATTCAGACCAAATGAGACACACATGTCATACTATGGAGCGTCCAAACAGTCTCATGAGCAGACAGTATACCGCTCGCTGGCGGGAACACAGGTGTGTATTGTCGCGTACAAAGGATCATAAAGGTGCCGAATGACATTCTACAGTGCAGTGTCTCAAGTATCTTGCACCCTTTGGTACGATTCCGCAGTGGCTCTTGGAGGCTCTTGAGTACGAGTAAGTTCCCACTTCATCGTGTCCCATACGTGTTCGTTTGGAGAGAGATATGGTCATCTTGCTGGATGGGACAGTTACTGTACACCTTATGTAGCAGTAGCTGTATGTGAATGTGCATTGTCCTGCTGAAAAAGCACATCGCTTTCCTGTCGAGTAAATGGCTGTTGCGCATGGATAACAGCCTGTCCAGCGAAATGGGTACTCGCTCCTTTATTCAGCAGACACAGCAACTTTGATCGCAAGTTGCATCTGACGGCTCCCCACATCATGAAGCGTGGGGTGGGACCTATGTGTCGAGCGTGCACGCACTCCGGAATAGGCCGCGCAACGGGTCTAAGCTGTACACTTGTACGCGCATCACTCGTATACACACAGAACCTACTCTCATCAATGAAGCCAACAGCGCCATTCCACTCTCCAGTAGACTGTTTCAAGACACCGGAGTGCCCGTGCTTGGTAGTGTCGTCGTATTAGCGGTAGTCTGGCCAGAGACACACGTGATCTTTATCCGCTACAAGCCGACCGTTCCGATGGAGAAATCAAGTGTAACATGAATTATGTTCGGTTGGCCACCGCTGTTCGATCAGTCTGTCGATCTTCACGTCCATCTGTACTGCACAGACGAGGGAATGTATCACAGACTACTACTCGCCGCCGATATACTGTGCCCAACACGTGCAGAAGTCCGTCGACGCGTCATCCAGCTTTCCGCAGGACCACAATTCGAACCTATTGTAATGGCCAAAGCTGTTGAACAGGAATGAGTACACACGTCTGTGGGACATGGTTGTACCCTAGAATGAATGTTGACCTCTAAACTCAGCACAGCTACTGTCTGCAGAGTAAAAACAAAGGCCGCACAGAAAGGCCTCCTGATAGCCCTCTGTTAGGTGTTGCAGTTTTGCCAGCTGTGTGTGCTATCAACGAGGTTAGAATCTATCTGAACCTCCTTGGGCGGAATAAATGCCAAGAGGCCTCCATGTTTGGAAACGGGTGTCTAATCGTGGCTTTTGGTATTAAAAAGATACCGAATGCATGTGAATGAGTTGTATCTGTTTCTAAAAGAACATGGAGAGTCCTGAACACTCTTTACTCAAATACTAGAATAACCAAACCAGTTTTATGAATACCTGAGATGAAGACAGAAACGTTGTATGATATACTCTAGATGATTTGTGGCGACAATGAAAAGCAATATTACAGGCACCCCGTACAACTTCAGATACATTCAGCAAAAGAGGCATATGTCAGTTACCCTTCAATGACTGTCGTCCAGCGTATGTGAGAAACACAAAAGTACATTTTAGAATAAGATCCCATGAATACCAAAAGCGCTAAACAATGCAAACAGATATACCAGACTTGCTAACGACAACTGGAGTCAGGATGGATTTGGGGGCGGTAGTTGGGCGTCTGGGGTGTATTCTCGAGTTCCTATGTGAGTAAAAAAATGGCTCTGAGCACTATGGGACTTAACTTCTAAGGTCATCAGTCCCCTAGAACTTAGAACTACTTAAACCTAACTAACCTAAGGACATCACACACGTCCATGCCCGAGGCAGGATTCGAACCTGCGACCGTAGCGGCCGCGCGGTTCCACACTGTAGCGCCTTCAACCGCTTGGCCACCACGGCCGGCTGTGAGTAAAAACACGTAAGTTAAGAACCAGGGAGGTTTATTTCCCATCGCCTATTCCTAAGGGTCACTGATCTTGTGATCATTTCTACGGCAACTGGAGGCTGCCTCATCTGGAGTGCGAGGCACCTCGCCCTCATAGGGGGGAGGGGGGGGCCTCTAAGACACATCCGGGGAGCAGCGAAGCTGACAGGCGAGAGGGTGAGCCGTCCGCAGTGGCGTTTCCTCGCTGACCGGCCCTGCGTAAGTCACGTGACCGGCATCCAGTCCTCCCATTGGCGGGTCGATAGCATTATAGGAAGCGTACCTCACGCAACAGTACCGTGGATGGCGTCCCTAAGTGGCGTGGAAAGCCATCCACGAGTACTGTCCGTGGATTGCGTGACCACAGTACCAAGTGTTTGGCCGGACGCGATTCATTCCACAGCGGTAACAATGTGGCAGGGTTGGGCCATGACGGAGAATTCAATGTACAATGTCAATTACAATTCTGAATAAATGAAAAGTTGTCCTTCATCCTCTCATTGCTACTACTCACCACGCACACACCTCATACACTGAAGAGCCGAAGAAAGTGGTACACCTGCCTAATATCGTGTAGGGCCAACGTGAGCACGCAGAAGTACAACAACACGATGTGACATGCACTTTACTAATGTCTGAAGTAGTGCTGGAGGGAATTGACACCATGAATCCTGCAGGGCTGTCCATAAATTCGTAAGAGTACGAGGGGGTGGAGATCTCTTTTGAACAGAACGTTGCAAGGCATCCCACACATGGTCAATAATGTTCATGTCTTGGGAGTTTGGTTGCCAGCGGAGGTGTTTAAACTCAGAAGAGTGTTCATGGAGCCACTCTGCAGCAATTCTGGATGTATGAGGTGTCGCATTGTCCTACTGGAACTGTCCAAGTCTGTCGGAATGCACAATGGAAGTGAATGTATCCAGGTGATCAGACAAATGCTTACGTACGTGACACCTGTCAGAGTCGTATCTAGACCTATCAGGGATCCCATATCATTCCAACTACACATGCCCCAAACAAGTACACAGCCTCCAGCAGTTTGAACAGTCCCCTGCTGACATGCAGGGTTCGTGGATTCATGAGGTTGTCTCCATACCTATACACCTCCGTCCACACAATACAATTTGAAACGAGACTCGTCCGACCAGACAACATGTTTACAGTCATTAGAAGTCCAATGTCGGTGTTGACGAGCCCAGGGGAGGCGTAAAGCTTTGTGTCATGCAGTCATCAATGGTACACGAGTTAGCCTTCGGCTCCGAAAGCCAATATCGACGATGCTTCGTTGAATGGTTCGCACGCTGACACTCTTTCATGGTCCAGCATTGAAATCTGCAGCAATTTGCGGAAGGCTTGCAATTCTGTCACGTTGAACGATTGTCTTCAGTCGTCGTTGGTCCCGTTCTTGCAGGATCATTTTCCGGCCGCAGCGATGTCGGAGACTTGATGTTTTACCGGATTCCTGATAATCACGG
This sequence comes from Schistocerca serialis cubense, assembly GCF_023864345.2. Taxonomy (NCBI): domain Eukaryota; kingdom Metazoa; phylum Arthropoda; class Insecta; order Orthoptera; family Acrididae; genus Schistocerca; species Schistocerca serialis. The sequence goes on along the minus strand of NC_064641.1, from coordinate 109,011,727 downwards.
TACACTCGTGAAATGGTCGTACGGGAAAAATCTCGACTTCATCGCTACCTCGGAGTCTCTTTGTCCCATCGCTCGTGTGCCGACTATAACGCCACCTTCAGACTCACTTAAGTATTGATAACCTTCCATTGTAGCAGCAGTAACCGATCTAACAACTGCGTCAGGCACTCGTCGTCTTACATAGGCGTTGCCGACTGCAGCGCCGTATTCTGCCTGTTTGCATATCTCTTTGGTACTTCAATGCATAACAAAAAATCACCATCTATGCTTTAAAGCACCAATAAGCAGTAATAATAATCCATAGATAGCTAATTCCCACCAACCACAACCCAGAAATGATTCACTACAATATCTTTAAGCGTAAGATATGCTACACCACCTGAACAAATTACTTGTTGAGGTTATAATTTACGCCTAAAATTTCCACTAAAGATCTTGCTTATTTGTGCTTTCCAACAAAGATGCTACTAAAGTCCATAGATTTCGTCGGTTGTCGTCCGAAGTCTATGAGTGTATAGTCGGGCTATCTCATCGTCTGCGTTGTGATCGCGAACATACTGACGTTCTGATTTCCTGTCGGCCGATTTGTATCGGTGCCATTGTGAGTGCAGCCTTAGCCGAGAAGTTTAATTTCAGGGAATCTCAGATCCAGCTTTCACTCTTTCCCGTCTCCTACGATCAGAGTGAGTGAACTGCCCAGGGACTATAGCGGTCATTGCACGGAACATTCGAAAACGTGACAGAACGTTTAAATTGTACATACGAGGGGACATCAAAAAACTGTGCTACACCTCAAAGTGACATAAATATGTTGTTACTGTTATGATCTTCAGTCCTAAGTTCAATGCAGCTCCCCATGCTACTCCGTTCTGTGGGAACCACCTCACCTCCGAACAACTATTGAATCTACATCTCTCTGAATCTGCTTACTGTATTCATCACTTGGTCTCCCTCTGCGATTTTTACCGCCCTCTCTTCCCTGCAGTACTAAATTGGTGATCCCTTGATGTCTCAGAATGCACCCTATCAACCGATCCCTTCTTTTGGCCAAGTTGTGTCACAAATTTCTTGTCTCCCCAATTCTAGTCAGTACTTTCTCATTACTTACGTGATCTACCCATCCAATCTTAAACATTATTTTGTAGCACCACATTTCAAAAGCTTCTATTTTCTTATTGTCTAAACTGTTTATCGTCCATGTTTGACTTGCGTACACGCAGACAAATACCTTTAGAAAAGAATTCCTACTGCTTAAACGTATAGTCGATGTTAACAAATGTATGTTCTTCAGAAATGTTTTACTTGCTGTAACCAGTCTACATTTTATATCCTCTCTACTTCGACCATCGTCACTTATTTTCTCCTCAAATAGCAAAACTCATTTACTACTTTAAGTGTCTCGTTTCCTAATATAATACCCTTAGCACCACCTGATGTAATTCGACTACATCCTACTATCCTTGTTTTACTTTAGTTGATGATCATCTTATATCCTTCTTTCAAGACAATGTCCTTTCCGTTCAACTGCTCTTCCAAGTTCTCTGCTACCTCTGACAGAATAGTATGTCGTCGACAAACCGCAATGCTTTTATTTCTTCTCCAGGGATTTTAATTCCCACTCCAAAATTTCCTTTGGTTTCCTTTGGTTTTTGCTCAGTGTACGGATTTAATAACGTCGGGGATAGACTACAACCCTGTCTTGCTCCCTTCTCAATCGCCGCTTTACTTTCATGCCCCTCAACTTTTATTACTGCCGTCTGTATCCTCTACAAAATGTAAATAGCCTTTCGCTCCCCGTATTTTATCCCTGCTGCCTTCACATTTTGAAAGAGTATCCCAGTCAACATTGTCAAAAGCTTTCTTTAAATCTACGAACCTATCTTCCAAGACAAGACGTAGGGTCAGTATTGCCTCGCGTGCTCCGAAATTTCTCCGGAATCCAAACTGATCTTGCCCGAGGGGTCGGCTTCCACAGGTTTTTCTATTCTTCTGTACAAAATTCTACCACAGAGTATTCCAACATAGTTACCAAGTCTCTGCAAAAACTGAAACGTTCCACCTTTTTTTAGATTCCTCGACGATAGAAATCTTCTCCTTTGGTCTCAGAGTAACTTGAGAACAGCTGCGCATATGTACTCATCCTTGTAAAATCTATTTTCCCCACCAGCCTCCCTCGACTGCCTACACATTGTCCTATCTGGTCGATTACAGCGGCCTTTCTTTTCTATCAACATGTCTGTGCGGTCTTGGTCACATTGTTGGCTAATTTCAGTTAGGCTGGATGCGACACTGGATTTGGTCCATACACCGCCAGAATTTCACGGTGTGTTTGCGTCCACATTGCACGTTCTGCCAAGATTCGTACCATCACCCGTAGTACTCTGTCACATTCTGATCCACCTATAGTCCATAAGGCAGCAGAACTGGAAACCCGCTCTCTTCTGAAAATGCGCCATTGTTGTAGCGTAAGGATCTTTGCTTGGGACGACATGCGTAACTTAATTTTTGATGATCCTGCGTAATTTACTCAAAATGTGGAACAAAATATACTTTAAATTTAGGAGTAAATCTCTAAAACTCTTTTATGATAATTCAAAATGGCGGTTGCGCTACAGTGATTTGCTTCATAAATTAAATTTCCTTGAAAATCTGAAATATAGAGTAAACATTTCTATATTCCACTATATGCTTTTTCGTTATAATTGATGTTCTGCTACCTTTAGATAACTCACTATTGAACGAATGTTCTATGTTGGACAGCCCATTATAATTTTACTGACGAATGAGAAACTATACAAAATATAGATTATTATTAATTCAGAGTTCCATTTGTTCAAAAAATACTCCAGTTTCCTTGAATCTGCTCGCCATTTTTTTTTCTTTCAGACTACGTTAGGAAATATTTTCTACATCTAGATGTGTAAGGCTACTCTGCAAATCAAACTTAAGTGCCTGGTAGAGATGGTTCAAATGGCTCTGAGCACAATGGGACTTAACATCTGTGGTCATCAGTCCCCTAGAACTTAGAACTACTTAAACCTAACTAACCTAAGGACATCACACACATCCATGCCCGAGGCAGGATTCGAACCTGCGACCGTAGCAGTCCCGCAGTTCCGGACTGAGCGCCGGAACCGCTAGACCACCGCGGCCGGCGCCTGGTAGAGAGCTCATTCAACCACCTTCACAATGTTTCTCTATTACTCCACTTTTAAACAGCTAGCGGAATATCTTTCCATGCGAGCTCTGATTTCTCTTATTTTTTTATGATGATCGTTTCTTCCTATGTAGGTCGGCGCCAAAAAATATTTTCGCATTCGGAGGAGAAAGATGATGATTGAAATTTCCTGAGAAGATCTCGCCGCAACGAGAAACACCTCTGTTGTAATTATGTCCACCCCAAATCCTGTATCATGTCCGTGACACTCTTTCCCTATTTCTCGATAGTACAAAATGTGCCTCGTTTCTTTGAACTTTTTCGATGTACTCCGCCAATCCTATCTGGTAAGGATCACACACCGCGCAGCAGTACTCTAAAAGAGGACAGACAAGCGTAGTGTAGGCGGTCTCCTTAGTAGATCTGTTACATTTTCTAAGTGTCCTGCCAATAAAACACAGTCTTTGGTTCGCCCTCCTCACAACATTTTCTATGTCTTCTTTCCAATTTAAGTTGTTCGTAATTGTAATTCCTAGGTATTTAGTTGAATTTACGACCTTTAGATTAGACTCATTTATCGGGTAACCGAAGTTTAACGGATTCTTTCTAGCACTCATGTGGATGATTTAGGGTCAGTTGCCAATTCCGAAGACGACTGCTCAGATTGTCTCCTAAATCGTTTATATAGATAAGGAACAGCAAGGGGGCCTATAACACTACCTCGGGGAACGCTAGAAATCTCTCCTCTTTTGCTCGATGACTTCCTGTCAGTTGTATTGTATGTTAACCGGGGGCCTAGGAACGACGGAGTGGCTCCGCCCCCGCCGCAGTGGTACGCAACCCCACGACGACTACCGCAGTCCACTTCACCCCTCCGCCGCCCCACACCTAACCAATCTTTCAGGGTTATTGTGCGGTTCGGCCTCCGGTGGACCCCCCCTCCCAGAGAACGTCTCACACCACACGAGTGTAACCCCTATGTTTGCGTGGTAGAGTAATGGTTGTGTGCGCGTACGTGGAGCACTTGTTTGAGCAGCAGTCAGCGATATAGTGTAGCTGAGGCGGAATAAGGGGTGACACCTCTGACAAAAACGCGAATCCAGTCGCATAACTGAGACAATATTCCAAAAGCACGCAATTTTATTACAATCCGCTTGTGAGGTGCGGTTCAATATCCTTCCTGAAATTTACAAATACGGAATCAGTTTGAAATCTTGAGGGTATTTTTGTCCTGTCATTTCAACTACAAAAATGCTTAAAAGATGCTTTACCTCGATAAAGCGAAACGCGTCTGGTGAAAAAACACGCATTTTTGCATAATTATATAATGATAGACCACTTATGATACTTTACCTCAATAAAGTACGCATTTTTGTAGTTGTAACGACAGAAGAAAAATACCCTCAAGAATTGTAAAGCAACTGCGGACAACATGGCCACGCAAATGAAGAATTCAATTTGAAATCCCTTGTCGATAGGACTCAAAACTTTGTGTGAGTAAAGAGCTAGTTGTGTTTCACAAGACCGATGCTTTCGAAATCCGTGTTGACCGTGTGTCAATAAACCGATCTATTCGAGGTAATTCATAATGTTCGAAGGCAATATATGTGATCCAAAATCCTGCTGCATATCGACGTTAATGATATGGGCCTGTAATTTAGTGGATTGCTCCTACTACCTTTCTTGAATAATTGGTGTGAACTGTGCAACTTTCCAGTATTTGGGTACGGATCTTTCGTCGAGCGAGCGGTTGCATATGTTAGTTAAGTGTGGAGCTATTGCATCAGCACACTCTGAAAGGAATCTAACTGGTATACAGTCTGGACCGGAAGACTTTCTTTTTTTAAGTGAGTTACGCTACGTCACTACCTCGGAGATATCTGCTTCTAAGTTACTCATGTTGGCAGCTGTTCTTGGTTCGATTTCTGGAATATTTACTTCGTCTTCTTTGTTAAAGGAATTTAGGAAGGCTATGTTGAGTAACTCTGCTTCGGCAGCACTGTCTTCGATAGTATATCTATTGCTATCGCGGAGAGAAGGCATTGATCGTGTCTTGCCGTTAGCATAAGTTATATACCACCAGAATTTAGGAAGGCTATGTTGAGTAACTCTGCTTCGGCAGCACTGTCTTCGATAGTATATCTATTGCTATCGCGGAGAGAAGGCATTGATCGTGTCTTGCCGTTAGCATAAATTATATACCACCAGAATCTCTCTGAATACTCTGCCAGGTTTGGAGACAAAGTTTAGCTGTGGAAACTGTTACAAGCGTCTCGCATTTATGTCCGCACTAAATTTCGAGCTTCTGTGAAAGACCGCCAGTCTTGGAGATTTTGCGTTCGTTTAAATTTGGCATGTTCTTTTCGCTGTTTCTGCAACAGTGTTCTGATCTATTTTGTCTGCCATGGAAGATCAACTCCGTCATTTGTTAATTTATTTGGTATAAATCTTTCAGTTGCTATCGATACTATTTCTTTGAATTCAAGCCACATCTGGTCTACACCTTTGCTGTTAATTTGTCTCTGAGGAAGGCGTTATGTGAATTCTTGTCTGCTTTTTTGTATATGTGTAATTTTCGTTTATTTTTAGTGCATTTGAGGGTTACGATATTCAGTCTCGCTACGGCAGCCCTATGTTCATTAATCCCTGTATCCGTTTTGACGCTTGTTATTAGCTCAGAATTATTTGTGGCTAAGAGTTGAAATGTGTATTCACAACCATTTACTATTCTCGTAGGCTCATGAACTAACTGCTCCAAATAATTTTCAAAGAATGCGTTTTGCACAACTTCGGATATATTTTATGCGTTCCTCCGGTCGCGGTGGTCTAGCGGTTCTAAGCGCGCAGTCCGGAACCGCGCGACTGCTACGGTCGCAGGTTCGAATCCTGCCTCGGGCATGGATGTGTGCGATGTCCTTAGGTTAGTTAGGTTTAAGTAGTTCTAAGTTCTAGGGGACTGATGACCACAGTAGTTAAGTCCCATACTGCTCAGAGCCATTTGAACCATTTTTAAAATTTGATTTCGACAATATATCGAGGGTAAATTGAAGTCACCACCGATTACAATTGTAAGAATCGAGTACGTGTTTGAAATTAGACTCATTTTTTTCTCTAAACCTTTCAGAAACTGAGCTGGGTGGTCGGTAAAACAATCCGATTATTATTTCATTACGGTTGCCAAGAGTAATCTCTGTCCATTTTAACTCACAGAAACTATCTACTTCAATTTAGTTGCAAGATAAACTATTTCTAACAGTAACAAACACGCCACCGCCAGCTATTTAGTCTGTTCTTTCTGAACACCTTTATGCCCTTTGCATAAGTTTCGGCTGAAATTATTTCCGGCTTTAGCCAGCTCTCAGTGGCTCTTTCAACTTCAGTGCTTTCTATTAGTGCTTGGAGCTCTGGTACTTTCCCAAAACAGCGACAATATACAACTGTTGTACCGATGGTTGCAGTATATACGTTCTTCCTGTGTTCGTCCTGCACCCTTTGACACTGAAGCCCTTTATGTGTTTCTCTAAGATCCTATAACCTAAAAACCCGCCCAGTCCACGTCGTACAGCCCCTGCTACCCGTGTAGCCGCCTCCTGCGTGTAGTGGACCCCTGGCCTATTTAGCGGAAGCCGGAACCCAACCACTAAGGCGCAAGTCAAGGAATCTGCATCCTTTATGGTCGCAGAACTATCTGATCCTCTCATTCAGACCCTCCACTCGGCTCTGTGCCAGAGGTCAGCAATCGGTCCTGTCGACAGTGTTGCAAATGGTCAGCTCTGCTTTCATCTCACAAGCAAGACTGACAGCCTTTACCACTTCTGATAGCCGCTCGAAACCAGAGAGAATATCTTCCGATCCAAAGCGACACACACTACTGGTTTCGAAGTTAGGCACCACCTGCAGTTGGCTGCTCCCTGTACTCTTCATGGAATCCGGAAGGACCTGTTCCATATCTGGAATGACTCCACCCGGTATACACACAGAGTGCACTCTGGCTTCCATCCCCTCCATGGTAGACATATCCGCAAGGGGTCCAGTACCACGCCTACCATTGGAGGTCGCAACTATCAATAATCTCACCCTTGTGTCTGCACAAGACTCGTTACTGCAGACATGCAATTTTGACAATTTTGCGTCCGCAAATTCCACTTTTCTTGAGGATTTTTTTCGTGATGCTATTTGAAAAATCAAAAATATTTCTTTTCTTACATGAAATATAATTTCTTCATTTGACTCTGAAATTATAAAAACATAAATTGGTTTTATTACTGCATAATTGTGTTAAAGACAGTTGTTATTTATGTTTATCATAAAGCTGTTATAAAAGTGTTATTTGAGCATAGCATAAATTTCATGTCATAAAAACCAAATCCACAGACATTTTCCAATACTTTTTACAAAACTGAGTCTATGTAAATAAAAACACATCGTAACCAGCGAAACAGTCACAAAATAACTTTTTTTTGCGAAGTGTTTCGGAGGCCTTCCTCCTTCTTACGGCTGCAGTTGTAGTGTTCAGCGCAGGTGCAGTGCACATGGCAAACGAACGATGTCGAAATATTTGCAGTTGTGTGCATCTTCGTTGTGGACTTTCCTTTAGAAAACTGCATCTCAACTTAACACACCCAAAGTATGGGATCAACACCAGTCTCACAACTAAAAGTAACTTAGTCATAACATTAGCATGTATAGTAAACAAACAACACAAATTTAAGAAAAGTGTAGTGCATTAGACACACTGTACTTGAGGCAACTTCTGTTGCATATTGTGCAAACAGGGAGAGCCGCTGATATTACATTTTGTGGAACATAAGACATCTCTTCCACTAAATAATTACAGTGAATCAGCTGTCGTAACCCATTTGCACAAAACAACACACAAAACATAAGGCATGAATGAAGCATGGACTCTTTTTAATACACAACCAAAATGGCAAATCTAAATGTCCTGAAGACATCAGAAACATACAGGAATCAAAAGGGACGGCCAGATATAATTTGGAATGAAAATATTGACAAAGAACACACAAAAGTAGTGTGCAGCGAAAACTTCGCCAAAAACATGCCTCCTGCAAAAAGAACTAACTCTGCGAGTTGTATATTAGACGGAAGATCTATTACATATATGAAATCAAATAGCGGACCTAACATTGAACCTTAGGGAACCCCATGCTTTATTTCTCCCCAGTCAGAAGAATTCGCTTTGAATACATTGGCTGAAACACTAAGTACGACAATATTGTGTTGGTGTCCGATGCCGCCGGTGTAGTGAACATCGACACAGGGGTCATGAGCTACGGCAACCAGCCGGTCACACCTGTGTTGCGGGCAGACGTGGTTGCAGGATACAGTAAGTAGCTTTTTCCTGATATTATTCAACGTGTTCAATGAGCATATGGAAAAGGAAACCAAGGCGAAACTTGGACAGGAATTAAAGTTAAGGGCAAACAAACAAAACCGTTGATGTTCCCTGACGACATTGTTGTTCTGTCAGACATGGCAAAGAACTTTGAAGGTCACTTTAACGGAATGCATTATGTCTTGAGAGGAGGATATAAGATGAACATCTATAAAAGTAAAATAAAGTTGATGGAATGTAGTGGGCGTGCAGAGGGAATTAGATTAGGGAACGGGACACTAAAAGTAGCCTATAACTTTTGCCATTCTAGCAGCAAAATAACTGATAATGGCCGAGGGAGATTGAATGTGATGTGTAGACTGGCTACAGTGAGGAAAGCTTATCTGAAAAAGAGGAATTTGTTGGCATTAAATATAAATTTGCGTTGTAAACTCTTCTATAAAGTTATTAGTCTGGGATTTAGCTCTGTATGAAAGGAAAACGTTGATGATAAATTCAGACAAGAGGAGAATAGAATCTTTTCCAATGTTGTGCTACAGGAGAATTGTTGAGACTGGGCGGGTAGATCGAGTAACTAATAACGAGATGCTGGATCGGATTCGGGAATAGAGAAATACACGGCAAAACTTAACTAAAGGAAGGAATTAGTTGAACGGATATATCCCGGCCCGACGTATCATTAAATCGTAAGCCTGGTAACAGAGAGAAGAGGTGGGGGGGGGGGGGAGGGGGGGGGGAGCGGAGTCGTTGAGGGAGACCAATACATGCGTGGAGTATGCAGATTCAAATGAAGTTGTAATGGTTATTCATAGACGAAGAGGCTCGCACACGACAGTGTAGTCTGGAGAGCTGCATCAAACCAGTCTGTGGATTGAAGACCACAACAATTACAACAACAGCGAATCGTTGAATCCCGCGTTTTTGTGCAGCTAAGGACAAGTGAAAACACAGTTGCGTTTCTATTCCACTTAATAAGTGCTTCTATTACTACCAGAGAGCAGAAAATCAGACACTGTGGGGGTGCAGTTAAAGACCAGCGTACTGATAAAGATGGGCTACCCGACTGAGAAAGACTCCGTCTGCCAACGCGTGACACTCGTTTCAATAGTGGAAATGGAAAAGTTTCCAACAAGGGGAAGGCGCCAGTCACGGATAACCGACCCGGCTCATACGTAGGTTGGAACTTAAATAGTGGCAACTATTTATTCACGACCGCTACAAAAGAGCTACATGTTTGCACCTGTTACTGTCCTTCAAAGTAGTCACCAGCGTTGTGTAGAACCCGTTGCCAGCCATGTGGAAGGCGTAGTATACCGTCAGCAGAGCCTGTTCTGTTGGTGGTGCGAATGGAGCGGTCTACTGCCTTCAAATTGCAGAACTTCCCACTCCCATTGACCGAAAAGAGCAGCCACAGCTTGCGCTGTATGCGGCCGCGCATTGTCGTGAAGAATGATAGGTGGGTTGCGTCGAAAGTGTCGCCGCTCCTTTCGTAAAGTTGGTCGTTTTTGGAGCATTACCTGCGACCAGCTTTTCGAGAAGCGGCGACACTTTCTTCGCAACCCACCCATCATTTTGCACGACAATGCGCGGCCGCATACAGCGCAAGCCGTGGTTGCTCTGTTCGGTCGATGGGACTGTGAAGTACTGTACCATCTACCATACTCCACGGACCTAAGTCCTTGTGACTTTGATTTGATTCCGAAGGTGAAGGAACCATTTCGAGGTATTGGTTTCAGAACTGTTCCAGAGATCTGAAGGCAGTAGACCGCTCCATTAGCACCACCAACAGAACAGGCTCTGCTAACGGTATACTACGCCTTCCACATCGCTGGCAACGGGTTGTACACAACGCTGGTGCCTACTTTGAAGGACAGTAACAGGTGCAAACATGTAGCTCTTTTGAATCGGTTGTGAACAAATAGTTGCCACAATTTAAGTTCCAACCCTCATATTTGACAGGTCGCTTGTGTACAACCGAAAATGAAAGACTCTTTAAGATATTTTGGCTCAACAACACACCGTTCTTCAGAAAACCACCCCTAAAGCTCATGACGCGCTATCGACTCAGAATTGGCAAAATCGGTAGATAGTTGAAAACTGTACTTTTCATCATATCAACAAGGTCCGCAAACGCATATTTTCCTAGAAATCGAGGGAAGAAATATTTTTGACTGCTTCGTGTGTAGACTACCCATAAGGAAACGCTGTGCAACAGAAGTGTCACTTGCGTAAAGACCAAGGCATCTGGCTGGGGAACAGAGAACCAGTGCTCGATTCCCAAATGCACTTTTTTTCGTTTATATTTTCTCCGTTTCGAAATTCGTTAGAATAGGAGCGTGAACATGGCAAGTGACACAATAAAGAATAATAAAAAGGTAGGCAATAAAATTTAAAACTTTTCTATTCCTATCAGTATCGAAACGGAAAAAATACAAATAAAAAAAATGAGTGCTTATTGGGATAGAACACAGGTCCTCTACTCCATAGCCAGATTTCTTGCTTGCTTCACCAGTGGCACTTCCATTCCTTATGGATACATATGTGGAAGTCAGAAACAGTTCGCTTCATTTGTTTCTAAGAAAATATGCGTTTTCAGACACCATGTATATTGATGGCAAAAAGTCAATTTTAAATTATCAGTCGATTCCATTATCTTTAAGACAGTTGCGCATCATGAACTTAAGGGGCGGTTTTCTGAAAAAGGGGGTGCTGTTGACCCAAAATACAATAGAGACATTCATTTTAGGTTGTGCACAAAAGACCTGTCAAATATGCGCCGAATCGGTTGGACTTGTCTGAGACCTTCCCCTCATAAGTGCCAAATAACCTATTTGTCAGGAGAATCAAAACGAAAGCGTCTCTTTCTGTACGTAACGTAATTGTATCCAAAAAAACTGAGGAGGTATTCCGATAGCAAAGGATTATGCTGTCAACTTTATCTCCGCAAAAAATTAAGAGACAAATGAGAAAGTAGACATGCTTCCGCGTCCGTTGTCACAGTCAATAAAAGTCTTCTTGGTATGTGACCGCATTGTCAATGTGTAAAATTCGCCGACGTTTCAGCCACCCCGAGGAAGGCCATTTGCAAAAGTGGAGGAAAAGACGAAGAATTTAACACGTCGACAATGCGACCACATACTCTGATTAATTGTATTGACTAGAGGATAAATAGTTTACTAACAACATTCTCATTGTCACACTAGGAAATCGACTGACTCCGAAAAGGGGAATACCAGACTCGTTGGTTGCAGATTTTTATGAGACTTAGGTATGTATGTCGTAGAGGGACATCTCCTGAGCACCTGGCTAGCGGCCCCTAGTATCCACGAAAATCTATGCTGACGTCTTATATGCACCTCCCATAACCGTAACTTTACTCATGTTTCGACCAAGCGAAAGAAGCGCAGCGGCTAAGGTTCACGACTATCGCACTGACGGTAGAGGTTCAAATCCTATTCATGTACCTTCTTTTCTTTTCAAATTCATCGTAAATGGAGATGACCGTTTGGTGTCATTGGCCGGGAGGCCCCTTACGGGGCAGGTCCGGCCGCCTTGGCGCAGGTCTTATTATATTCGACGCCACATTGGGCGACCTGTACGCTGGATGGGGATGAAATGATGATGAAGATAATGCAACACCCAGTCCCTGAGAGGAGAAAATCCCCAACCCAGCCGGGAATCGAACCCGGACCCTTTAGGCCGGCAGTCCGTCACGCTGACCATTCAGCTATCGGGGCTGACTAATTCATCGTATAAAATATCGTCAAACAGTGAATGTTGTGCAAAAACTATTCAAAAAAGTCATTTTTGCAGTCGTAATTTCGTTACTAAATCAATAATTACAACAAACTTCCTTAAAATATGTATTAATACACTCCTGGAAATGGAAAAAAGAACACATTGACACCGGTGTGTCAGACCCACCATACTTGCTCCGGACACTGCGAGAGGGCTGTACAAGCAATGATCACACGCACGGCACAGCGGACACACCAGGAACCGCGGTGTTGGCCGTCGAATGGCGCTAGCTGCGCAGCATTTGTGCACCGCCGCCGTCAGTGTCAGCCAGTTTGCCGTGGCATACGGAGCCCCATCGCAGTCTTTAACACTGGTAGCATGCCGCGACAGCGTGGACGTGAACCGTATGCGCAGTTGACGGACTTTGAGCGAGGGCGTATAGTGGGCATGCGGGAGGCCGGGTGGACGTACCGCCGAATTGCTCAACACGTGGGGCGTGAGGTCTCCACAGTGCATCGATGTTGTCGCCAGTGGTCGGCGGAAGGTGCACGTGCCCGTCGACCTGGGACCGGACCGCAGCGACGCTATTCTCCCATGGAGACGATCGTAGAGATGCTGGATGCAGTCCTGTGGAACGGCTTGCCATGCCATTTCCACCTGGCGCCTCAGTTGGACCAGCGTTCGTGCTGGACGTGCAGACCGCGTGAGACGACGCTTCATCCAGTCCCAAACATGCTCAATGGGGGACAGATCCGGAGATCTTGCTGGCCAGGGTAGTTGACTTACACCTTCTAGAGCACGTTGGGTGGCACGGGATACATGCGAACGTGCATTGTCCTGTTGGAACAGCAAGTTCCCTTGCCGGTCTAGGAATGGTAGAACGATGGGTTCGATTACGGTTTGGATGTACCGTGCACTATTCAGTGTCCCCTCGACGATCACCAGTGGTGTACGGCCAGTGTAGGAGATCGCTCCCCACACCATGATGCCGGGTGTTGGCCCTGTGTGCCTCGGTCGTATGCAGTCCTGATTGTGGGGCTCACCTGCACGGCGCCAAACACGCATACGACCATCATTGGCACCAAGGCAGAAGCGACTCTCATCGCTGAAGACGACACGTCTCCATTCGTCCCTCCATTCACGCCTGTCGCGACACCACTGGAGGCGGGCTGCACGATGTTGGGGCGTGAGCGGAAGACGGCCTAACGGTGTGCGGGACCGTAGCCCAGCTTCATGGAGACGGTTGCGAATGGTCCTCGCCGATACCCCAAGAGCAACAGTGTCCCTAATTTGCTGGGAAGTGGCGGTGCGGTCCCCTACGGCACTGCGTAGGATCCTACGGTCTTGGCGTGCATCCGTGCGTCGCTGCGGTCCGGTCCCAGGTCGACGGGCACGTGCACCCTCCGTCGACCACTGGCGACAACATCGATGTACTGTGGAGACCTCACGCCCCACGTGTTGAGCAATTCGGCGGTACGTCCACCCGGCCTCCCGCATGCCCACTATACGCCCTCGCTCAAAGTCCGTCAACTGCACATACGGTTCACGTCCACGCTGTCGCGGCATGCTACCAGTGTTAAAGACTGCGATGGAGCTCCGTATGCCACGGCAAACTGGCTGACACTGACGGCGGCGGTGCACAAATGCTGCGCAGCTAGCGCCATTCGACGGCCAACACCGCGGTTCCTGGTGTGTCCGCTGTGCCGTGCGTGTGTTCATTGCTTGTACAGCCCTCTCGCAGTGTCCGGAGCAAGTATGGTGGGTCTGACACACCGGTGTCAATGTGTTCTTTTTTCCGTTTCCAGGAGTGTATTTTAACTAGCAGAACTGCAGTCAACTAATATCAGTTCTCATTTCTTTCTAATTTTTAGAGAGACAATTGCAACATTAACTTCAAGAATAAAGATCTCTCATTACTGACTTCGGTTTCTTACAGAACTTTATTCTTGGGATCATATGTCGCCAAGTTTACTGTATAACCCACTGTGCTATAGAGGACGAAATGGCAACATCATCAATGGGTCTTTATGTTCCGCAAATGATAAGAAAGGCTGATCTTCAGTTGAACTACGGCGTGGCACCCAACAGCCGTGGTGTTATCTCTTTTGAATACACTGACATTTTCTCGTTCTTTTGTTTCTAAGTAAGAATTTTCGTGTAGTTGTTTGAGATGGATGAGAACGAGACGCGTTGAACATACTGGAGTTGAAGATCTTACACGCCTGCATTGATAAGAATGTTTCAGCAGCATCTTTAAAGCCAGAAAAGTCAGTTGTATGCATTGAAAAATTGAGGAAGAGATTAGTGTTTTACGTCGCGATGACACCGAGGTCATTAGAGACGGAGAGCAAGCTCGGATTGTGTCAAGGATGGAGCGATTTAATGAAATCACGGAAAACCTAAATCTGGATTGCAGGACGCGGGTTTGAACCGTCGTCCTCCCGAACGCGAGCTCTTGTTGACCGAACATTCTTGCGTAAAGGCTCCGCTTACCTTTCTTCTCTTCTCTACAATTGCAAAATGCCTGTCGTTGCTCAGAAAGCTGCGCCTACTCGCCAAAAGCTTGTTTTTTATCTTTTCAACTGACTCCAAGCTAAATTTAGGAAGACATTCAAGCACAGCATTTGCGAAGCAGTCCTTGGCACAAACACCATGTGCCATGTAGCAATGAATGTTTGAAACATTTTTTCCATCATTAAACACTTGAAACAAGTCTAGAGACTTGCAACAGATTTTCGGGAACACAACAGCACTGAATGCGAGTTTTGTAGAAAAAATGGCACTTTGATTACTTCTCATTTCCGCAATTTATTTATTCAACCGCATACGGGCGTAACGAGGAAAACGCTTGTATAATGTTATAAGTAACGGACGGTTTATTTATCCATCCGCATACGGACGTGACAAGAAAATCGCTTATATAATGTTATAACCAAGTGAAGGTTAACAAATGTTGAAGATGTCCCGCATACGGACGTAACAAGAAAATCACTTAAGTAATGTTATAAGCAAGTGAAGGTTAAAAAATGTTGAAAATGTCCCACATACGGACGTAACAAGAAAACCGCTTATATAATGTTATAAGCAAGTGAAGGTTAGCAAATGTTGAAGATGTTCCTCAAAATGTATGTACGAGGTGTGTGAGGAAAGTAATGAGACTAATTTTTTTATGTAGAGAAGTCCTTTTTCAAACAACAATATTGTCCCCTGCAAAGTAGTTCCCTTCTGCAGCTAGACACCGGCGGAGTCGATGTTCCCAGGCCTGGTAGCAGGGCTGAAAGGATTCACCTTTAACGTGTCGGTCACGTTCTTTTGAATGTTCTCCAGAGTCTCAAAATGACATCTTTTTAAGTCATTTCTGAATTTCCGGAAGAGAAAAAAGTCACAAGGACTCAGATCAGGTGAACGCGGAGGCCGTGGAACAACAGGAATCCCTTTTGAGCTTAAAACTCCGTGATGGAAGTGGCCGAGTGATGGGGTGTTGTCATGACGCAGCATCCACTTGCCTGCAATGTCCAGATTCACTCTATTCACCTTTTCTCTAAGCCTTTCAAGTGCACCTTGTGGAACACTTGGTTGACAGCTTTTCGTGAAGGAAGAAATTCTGTACGCACAATTCCGTTACTGTCAAAAATCAAAATCATCACTGTTTTGGTCTTAGATTTGCTAATCCGAGATTTTTTTCGGTCGAGGAGACGTCTGAGTGTGCCAGTCCTCACTTTGCCGCTTAGTCTCAGGATCATATTCATCTTCATCATCATCATCTACATGAAGGATTGGACCATTTGGTCCAGTCCGTTCCCTTCAAAATTGGTCAAACCGTCTCTTCATTGGTCTTCCTAAAGATCTTTTGCAGCTCGATTTATATTGTTCTATGACATTAGTTATTCTTGTATCTGGCATACTGTCTATGCGCTCTTTTCATTTTAACTCATATTGCTTTATTATGTCAATTGCGTCCTGCATATTCAGTTCAGCTCGGATGTTATCCTCTGTCTTTTTATCCACTACAATATATCCAATCATACATCCACATAAATTATAATCAAAGGAAATTCATTTCACATGCTTGTATTTTTTCCTCATCTATCTTCTTAAGACCAGTTTCCTCATACACAGAGCAGTGCTAGTATAGCCATAGCCTTGTAGAACCGTATTAGAGTATCTCTGTGGACTTTTTTTCCCGCACTTCTGCGTAATGTTCCCATGAAATTCTGTGTCTCATTGTTTGTTCTGTATGTAATATTATTGTGTCTCACTGTTCAGAGGCACAAAACGCGTGGGTGTTTCAGCTCGTTACTAAATGCAAATAAGTAGGAGGCCGAGTTGATAGGAGCTGAAGGAGTCCAGGTTGCAATAATATGTGGTACGTCACACTGTTAGAAAGAAGGATTATTATTCAAGAAACACATAATACAATGAAATTACTTATCTTCAGTAGTTTGTAGGACTGCAGATACGGCTATAACTAACACAACATATTGTCAGGGACTAAGCCTGATGGGCCCTCCACAGAGAATCAATGCAAACAGAACTGGCTGAGGGCCGATTATGAAAGTGCGTCTGCCTAGGTTGAAATCTAGCTAAGAAGTGAACGAGGCACACTCCAGTTCCGTCGAGCTGGACAGCCCGCTAGAGTGCGCTGTGCTCGGCAGACGACGGGCTGCCAACCTTGTGTTGGCGCGGCAATGATACTACAAATATTACACCCTAAATATTTAAGGCTGTTAACTTGCTCTTTGATCTGCTTGTCAATTGCAGTCTTAACTCGCATGGGCTGGTGTCCTAAAACTGCCATTGATTTTGTCTTTGTGATGGACACGTTGAGAATATATTCCCTGGATACTTTACGTATATTAAAGCCAGCTTCACGTAAGTCGTATTCGTTCTGAGGATCGTACTCAAAAATCCAGGATTTGAGGTCACACGACTGCACCTTTCGTGGTCACTGGCAATCCTCTCAAGAATTTCAATGCACACGTTTCTTCGATCGTTATTCTCCTCAGTTATGAGGTATTGCTTGTCACAATTTACTCAATAAATGAAGAAAGAGTCTCTTATTCTTCCAACGTCTGTAGTTTGTTATTAGCGTGTTGTGCAGTGTTTCTCGGTACCTAGGAACGTGAGCCCAGGCGGAATGGTTTCTGTAATCGGGCGGTGAGTACGATGTAGCGCGGACGCGCAGCGCGCACTCTGGTAATGGGCAGTGACGTGTGGCTCTGGCGGGCTGTTTGGCGCAACTCGCAGTGCCTCCACCGGCGTCAGTTTTCGTTACCCTGAACGCCGTTTCCCACCCTCCGAGAGTGCCCGCACTGTGCATTAGTCTCCATGACGGCCGTCACAGAAGCAGACGCATCACCGCCGTCTGTTTCCACCCGCAGTGTGTCACAATTAGCAGCTCGCTGCGTACAACCTGCGCCGACACCACCCAGCGCCCCAGCTGACCATCTGGTCCGCCCGCGGCTTGACTCGCCACCGGCGGCGCGCAATACATCTCTCGTCTATCCGAGTGACGTAATACACGTCAAATAGGCCTGGGAGGTGGGCCGATGTCAACGCAAACGTGAAAGGTCGTCACTATCTCGTAGTTGGCGTAGCTACAACGCAACTATAATGAAACTTTATATACGAGTACTCATAAAAAGGAGTTTGTACACCTTTTACTTTAAAATAAAAATCTTGCACACAAACAAAGGCAGCTATTTAGTATTTATATAGTCTACTTCTTTTACACACTGAAGAGCCAATGAAACTGTTACACCTGCCTAATATCGTGTAGGGGACCCCGAGCACGCAGAAGTGCAGGAACACGTGTCGTGGACTCCACTAATGTATGAAATAGTGCGGAAGTGTTTAAAGACAGAAGAGTGTCCATGGATTGATGAGGTTGCCTCCATACCCCTACATGTCCATCCGCTCGATACAATTTGAAATCAGACTCCTCCGGCCGAGCAACATGTTTCCAGTCATCAACAGTCCAATGTCGGTGTTGACGGACCCAGGCGAGGAGTGAAGCTTTGTGTCGTGCAGTCATCAAGGGTCACGAGTGAACCTTCGGCTCCGAAAGCCCATATCGACGATGTTTCGTTGAATGGTTCGCAGGCTCAGCCTTGGTGATGGCCCAGCGTTGAAATCTGCAGCAATGTGCGGAAGGGTTGCACTTGTGTCACACTGAACGATTCTCTCCAGTCTTCGTTGGTCCCGTTCTTGCAGGATCTCTTCCCAGCCGCAGCGATGTCGGAGATTTGACGTTTTACCGGACTGCTTATATTCACGGTACATTCGTGAAATGGTCGTACGAGAAAATCCCCACTTGATAGCTAGCTGGGAGATGCCGTGTCCCATCACTCCTCTGCCGACTGTAACACCACGTTCGAACTCATTTAAATCTTGGTAACGCGCCATTGTAGCAGCAGTAACCGATCTAACAACTGCGACAGTTGTTGTCTTATATAGGCGTTGGCGACCGCAGCGGCGTCTCCTGCCTGTTTATATACTCCGTATTTGAATACGCATGCCTGTATCAGTTTCTTTGGCACTTCAGTGTATAGTTACAAGCACTTGCGTAGGTACACTTTTTTCCTATAGCACTTTACATTCATCGTTGGAACGTCGCCACGGTATTGTGGCGTCCCGCACTATAGTATTTTAAAGGTTGACTAGGTAGCTAGTGTGGTAGAGGAAAATATTTTGAACATTAAGGAATGTATTTATTTACTAAGCATATCGCTACTATCACATCACTCCAAACAAAAATGTTTTTCTTCGACCATACGCATACACATATTTAAGACATAGAAAAATAATAACTATACACTACGGGGACAAAAATCATGGGATACCTCCCAATATCGTTCCGGAGCTCTTTTTGTCGTGTGCAGTGCAGCAACTCGACATGGGATGAACTCAACAGCCGGCTGGGGTGGCTAGGCGGTTCTAGGCGCTACAGTCTGGAGCCGAGCGACCGTTACGGTCACAGGTTCGAATCCTGCCTCGGGAATGGATGTGTGTGATGTCCTTAGGTTATTTAGCTTTAAGGGAATACGGAACGCCCTATGCTTACAATGTTAAATTGAGCTAAAAGTTAGGAACATTTTCTCATTTGCTATTTGGACGATACTCTTGATTTTTTCACAGAACGCAGAGATATGTTCTGCTTTTATGCTGATTTATTAATTTTGAAAAAATAATGTATAGTTTTTCAGATATTTTATTTTTTGTAAATGTTAAAAAAGTTATACATTTTAACAAGTATTTTAAAATTTACATCCATTAATACAAAATAATTCCACATATCTTTTCATTAAGAGATATTAGAAGGTCTTAAGGAACAACTACAGAAAATTTCATCTTTCTACTATAAATAGGCCCTGAGAAAATGTACCTTACACACAAAAAAACTAAAGTTACGGGAAATTAGCTTCAAAGTTTTTACTTCAGTACAAGCCTGCTCCATAGCTTGTATCATCAGAATCGTCCAACAGCTTCCTCTTGATGGCTCTGCTATGCTGTCTACCCATCTTTGAATATACTTTTATGGCATTATTTGAAGACCTGAGCCGTTCCTTGTCAAAACAAAGCATAGCTGCGGCAGTTCGTAGTCCTATACAGAGCCACAACTTCTGCAGAACTTTGCACTTTGTTATATTGCCCTGATTGAATGATGAAACAGCATCATAAACGCCAAAGTGAAGTGTGTTTATACCCACAAACACAGTTTTAGGTAGTCTATTCCATATCACATGGTTCACACACTCATTTGGATTTTGAGTCCGGCCATGAATACATTTCTTTAGTAGACTAATATCTGCGAGGTCTCGGAATATTGGCTTTATTTCATCCATTATGGCAGGTGGCAGGTGATGAGGGTGATTGTATTGTTTCTTAGTTACCTTGCCTCTGTTGTACTTGCACCAACTATCGTCTCCTTTTGGACATAGCCCATGTTGGGGATTCTCATTGTTTGAAACTGTATGAAAAAACAGAGCCCAGACTGCTCTTCTAATTAATTCTGCATCTGCTGTATTCTGTCTTATTGCTAGACCATAGCACTTCTGAATATGATCTATTGTAGCATCTATCAGTCTATTTTTCCCATCTAAAGTTTTTCCATCGCTCAATTTCTTGCCTTTCATGCTAGCCTTGAGCCGTCGAAGTCTTGATCCCATCCTTTTCTGAACATGGCCAACACACTCCAGTTTGGAAATTTTCACATCGTCACCTTAGGGTCTCAGTTCCTCAATTTCTTTGAAAGCCTTTGAGTCACCATCTCCAAGATAATTTATATATCTAAAGTTGTACCATTTTACTGAGCGTTGATAAATACTTCTTACGCCAGCAACTTCCATACCACCACTTGACCTATAGTAATTTGCCATGCACTCCTCTTCATGTTTAGTTTTCATTTTCTCCTTGCATCTGCAATGCTTGGAAAGTATTGCCACATCAACTACCTTACCAGTGTCCACACTTGTAGCTGTTACTACACCATTCAGAGATGTGTGGCCTCTCTTCTGCCAGCTTCCATCAAAAGCTACGGACAAGTCTCTGCTATTATTATTTTCAACAACTGCTTCCTCAACATCATCTTTCATGTTTTCCTGTGCCACATCTTCTACAGCAGAGGCTATTGCAATTACGTGTGTGTTAAATTTTGAAGGTGGAGGAGGAAGGAGGTTCATCACACCACACAACATGGCACCTGCAGCCCTGCCCTTTCCTATACACCGTAATCCATAAACCAGTCTAATGTTTATATCGTATAGTTTACCTGTATCTCCAGTAACATGTGAGGAATTGAAGAAAGTAACACTGTGTCTGCAATAACTGCACATCAACTCTAATTCACAAGCAAGTCCTACATATAAATTTGTTTTCAATGAAACACCACATTTTCCACATTGTTTGCAGCACACATTGTTCTCCAAAACGTCTGATAATAAAGAGACGTTAATTACCTCATATTTTGTAGTCCCAGCATTTAGTTTTTTGTGTTCTTCTTCAACTCCAGCTAGTTTTCTTCTTGAAGCACTTTCTGGTGTAGTGGCAGCAGCATCACTCAATGTATCACTACCAGTGTTGAGGTTAGTCGCTACTGGGACATCAGATACTGATGAAGATGAATCAGAAGAATTTTTAGTACACTTTACTTTCTTGCGCCAATGTACACTCTTTCTAAATACCTTCAGACTAGGTCTTGGCATTTTGAAGGAAAGAAAACTCAATGACTTATCCACATACGACTTTCACAACAATGACATGGATGTACTCACAAAGGAAACAATACAAATGGTGCAGAATCTATTGTCAACTGTCTAGCAGTGTAGCCAACAGAAAAGCTAACTCTCTTGTGCTCAGTTATATCTCTGGCAAGGCTGTCTATATCAGGTATATTTCGCGTCTCATATACAAGGTGCGAAACATCGTGTGTCGAAATTATTTTAAAAAATTATTTAAAATAGTTCTATTCACGTCATCCAAATATTTTATACATGATATTAAACGGGAGAGTCCAAATTTTTCGAAAATGGATTTACCCAAAAATCGATTTTTTCATCGAAAAAAGAAGTTAAATCGCATAGTGCTCAGAGCCATTTGAACCATTTTGAACTCAACCAGGCGTTGGAAGTCCTCTGCCGAAATATTAAGCCACGGTACCTCTGTAGCTGTACACAACTGCGAAAGTGTTGTCTTCGCAAGATGTTGTAGACGAACGACCTCTCGATTATGGCCCATAAATATTCGATGGGATTCATATTGGGCGGTCTGGGTGGCCAAATCATTCGCTTGAACTGTCCAGAACGTTGTTCAAACCAATCGCGAACAATTGTGGCCCAGTGAAATGGCCCATCGTCATGCACAAAAATGCCATCGATGTCTAGAAACATGAACGGCTGCAAATGGTCTCCAAGTAGCCGAACAATCACTTCCAGTCAATGATCGGTTCAGTTGGACCAGAGGACCCAGTCCACTCCATGTAAACACAGCCAACACTAACAGAAAAAAGCCGCGCATACTGTCGCAGTAACTAAAAAATTAAATTTTGCATCCATATCGACAGATAAGGGATAGTCATGGCGACACATTAAACCTGATACCATTTTCTTGTGACAGAGCCAGCACCCAGCATTATGCTTGAAATAGTGATGTAACATCCAGAAAACCATCTGAAGATGAACCTGCAAAGATTCGAACACGGACACATGGAATAATAAATAGCTATTCAAAAACCGGACTGGTTGCAGTTTTATGTACTTACATTTAATTGACAGTTACGGGTTCTAAAATATCCATAATTGATAAACTTAATTTGAAATGTAGTTAATCCAGGAGAGCGGTCGCCTATAAACCACTTATAAGACCGACTCTCGACTATTGCTCATCAGACTGGAGCCATAACAGTCCTTATAAGAAAGAAAAGACAGAGGAGATCCAATAAAGAATTGCATATTTCGTTACCGGATAGTTTAATAAGGGCGAGAGCGTTACAGAGAAGTTCAACAAACTAGACTGCAGACGATGCAAAAATGGCGTTGTGGCACACGGAGACGTTTCCCCTTCAAATGCCGAGAGCTTTTGTTCCAAAAAGCGTCAGGCGACGGTCTGATTGCTCCCACCCGTCTCTCGCGAATGATAACGACTACAAAAATAGAGGGATCAGAGTTCAGACGCAGATTCGTCACTGTTCCCGTGCACTATTTCCAAATGCCACAGGGAAGCGGGAATCCATGTTGATAGCACAAGTACTCTCTACCACACACCGCGAAGTGGCTTGTGGAGTATGGACGTCGATGTAGCAGAGCTATAGGAGGAATAGTTTTCAAGCAATGTATACCCAAGGCAAAGCAAACAGCATTTTGTAAAAAACATCATACATGAATACCTAGCTGCGAATTACCTAAATCTAATATTTTCCAGTTTCTTTTTCTACAAGTTCTGTCATCAACTCTGTATGTATTATATACTTCCAGCACGCATTACTCAATCCTCATAAACGCGTTCTTCAAAGTTGGTTCGTGATTCGTTCATTCAGGCTTTCTACAGATCGCTATAAACTTTTTGACAATATTCTGCCACAATCTAAATACGTGTATATTGGTTTGTTAGCTTCCAACTCTACCACTGGAAGACAATGATTTTGCTTGAAACCGGCACCACATCATATCTGTTTTGATGTCATCCCCATGAATCATACGCCTTTAGGACACAGCTGATGAAATTAGTTTACGTTAGCAGACGTTTTTTCGGAATGCCCAAACTACCAGTTTCATTCTCTCCAAAATTTCCCTCGTTTCTCTTTGTCAACAATCCATATTATGTCTTGAGTCAATCTATTTCGGCGTCATTTAATTTGACTCTACGTTGCATGCACTTGCAATCTATTAGCTTTCTGCGAGACAATTCTTCTCATAAGTTTCTGAATTTTATGTCAAGACTCTTTTGGCAATGATTCATACATTCTGACCTCGCTAAGGCAGCATATTCACCACAGAGATGAGCTTCTTCAGCTAATGAAATGATTGCGTAAGAGGAAAGGTACATAAGAACACATATATGCTGTGCCTGATACTCATTACGCAAGATGTAGATTTCGTGCACCCAATGCCATTCATACCACCATTAAATGTCTAATTTTCATAGAAAAATTCCGTATCACCTATCAAACTCTTCAAAAACGTAAGTCCTTTAAATCTGTTTCTCAGCCAACGCTATTGGTCATCATAAATATGTTGATGCATAGGACAACAGAACGAGTGGCGTCGAGACACACTTGTGAATCAGGCGCCACACAGAGCCGTACGTGAATAAAGTGGATGTTAAAAGTTAAAAGCTGGACGAATAAGTGCGGCAAAAAGTGATTTTTCAAAAAAAAAAAATGTTACGAACGTAACGCCAAACACTAGAATGTATAAACTTATTGAAAAGTCTGCAGTCCGAACACAGGCTAGTCAGTCCTATGGAAGCTTCTTCTTAACTGCGTAACTAATGAAATCCACTTCAGTTGTTACTAAATTAACTACTCCTTTATGCCTCAGAATGTTTCCTGTCAATTATCGCTTCTGTTAATCAAGTAAACTAATAAAACCGTTTTACCGGCGATGCATTAATTATCGTATCTTCCCACGCGGTCCTCACTATTATTCTGTAGCACCATACTTCAGAATCTTCTACTCTCTTATTGTCTGAACTATTTACCGTCCGCCTGTCACTAGCGTACAAGGCTACACTTCAGAGAAATGCTTTCAGCAAAGCTTCCTCACACTTAAAATACACTCACTGTTAATAAAATTCTGTTCTTCAGCGACGCTTTTCTTCCTAAGCCGGTATGCATTTTACATACTTTTTACTCTGGCCATCGTCAGTTATTTTCTCACTCAAATAGGGAAACTCATAGGTTGCTTTTAGCGTTTTACATGCTAATGTAATTCCGTCAGCAGGAACTGACTCAACTTTTTGTCGATGTTTATGATATACCCGCTTTACAAGGCGCTACCCATTCGGTCCATGTGATCTTACAAGCCGTTTACTGTATCTGATACAATTACAATTTCAACGGAAAAATTCAAAGTTTTAATATCTTCTCCGTGTGTTGTGATTCCTTTCCCAATTTTTTTTATTTCTTTCCTTCATTCCATGTACAGACTGAATAACACGCTGGATAGATTACAATGCCGCCTCACTCCCATCTCAACTACGACACACGTTTCATACCCGGCTTCTAGAACTCGAGACCTTTTCTATGCAAGCTGTACGAAACTTTTCGGCCCATGTAATTTTGTAATTTATGTACAGTAGGAAACGAAAATATTTATTTTGTCACTCTGATGACGCTTCTCATGAGAAATAAATGAAACGTGCGACACTTAAGTAAATGCCGATTATTTGGTCTCAAACACTGACCTTAAATACAAAGTAGGTAATGATAATCAAGTTCGGCAGAAAACTATGCCTTGGGGTACGACGCAAACTTGAGAGGTCCCGGATACGCGTGGAGCATAACTACGTGCTCAAGTCACACCAATATCCAAAATGGGAAACAGAAGTAATCCACTGAATTACAGGCCCACATCACTAGCGTCGATTTGCAGTAGGATTTCGGAACATATACTGTATTAGAACATTATGAATTTACCTCGAAGAAAACGATTTATTGCCACACAGTCAGCACGGATTCAGGAAATATCGTTCTTGTGGAACACAACTAGCTCTTTATACTCATGAAGTAATTAGAACTATCAACAGGGGATGACAAATTGACTCAACATTTTTAGTTTTCCAGAAGGCTTTCGACACCGTTCCTCTCAAGCGTCTTCTAACTAAACTGCGTGCCTATGGAATATCGACTCAGTTGTGCGACTGGATTCATGATTTCCTATCAGAACGGTGACAGTTTGTAGTAATAGACGGAAACTCATCGAGTAAAACAGAAGTAGTATCCGGTGTTCCCCAAGGAAGTGTTAAGAGGCCCCCTATTGTTCCTGATACATATTAAAGACATAGGAGACAATCTGAGTAAACCTCTTAGATTGTTTGCAGATGATGATGTCATTTACTGTCTTGTAAAGTCATCAGATGGTCAAAATGAATTCCAAAATGATTTAGATAAGAAATGTGTATGGTGCGAAAAGCGGCAACTGACCCTGAATAAAGAAAAGAAGTTATTCACATGAGTACTAAAAGAAATCCGTTAAATTTCGATTACGCTATACATCACACAAATCTGAAGGCTGTAAATTCAACTAAATACTTAGGGATTACAGATATAAATTACCTACATTGGAACGATCACATACATAATTTGTGGGTAGAGCAAACCAAAGACTGCGATTCATTGGCAGAACACTTAGAAGGTGCAACAGGACTACTATAGAGACTACTTATGCCACACCTGTCCGCCCTATTCTGGAGTACTGCTGTGCGTTGTGGGATCCGCATCAGGTGGGACTGACGGATGACATCGAAAAAGTTCAAAGAAGGGCAGCTCGTTTGTGTTATCGCGAAATAGGGTAGATAGTGCCACATACGTAATACGTGAATTGAAGTGGCTATCATTAAAATACAGGCGTTTTTCGTTGCGACAGGATCTGCTCATGAAATTTCAATCACTAGTTTCCTCCTCCGATTGCTATCACATTATTTTGGCACCCACTTACATAGGGAGAAATGATCATCAGATTAAAATAAGAGAAATCACAGCTCGCACAGAAAAATTTAAGTGGTCGTTTTTCCCGTGTGCCGTTCGAGAGTGGAACGGTAGAGAGACAGTTTGAAGGCGGTTCATTGAACCCTCTGCCAGGCAGTTTATTGTGAATAGCAGAGTAATCACGTAGATGTAGACGTAGTCTTCACGTCCATTGTCAGTTCTAATCATTTGCCTAATGGCTGTACGATGCAGGGTTCAGTTAGCCGTTGCGTATTTATCTTTGAGCTATTTGGTTTGACATCAGAAAATAAATGATGGTCGTAAAACATCTCACATTCTATGACTTCTTTTTCCACTCGCTGTGGAAGCAAAGTGGACCTGAAGAAGAACTAGACTAACACTGGAAGGTGGTCTGTCGCACCCTTTAATCCAGTCCCTCCCCGCCATCCCCCACCCAAAACACCCCTGCTGGAGAAAGGCAACGCCGGCGACCTGCGCGTGGACTGCTACCTCCAGCTCCCCCTCACCCTCACCGTCACACCTCGGACCTCAGGAACTCTGCACGCAGTTCTCTGTCCCCTTCCGAACGGTGAACGGCCGTCATTTGTCACGGGACACGGTGCTCCCCCTGCTGCCCTGCCAGCCCCCCCCCCCCCCCACTACCCCCTGAGAGTAAGTGCCGCTCCTTCTTCCCCACCCCCTACCCTCCTCCTCCGCCTACCTTCACTCGTTTATCTCGTGGCGGCCAATTCCTCCCGCCGCCGCCCCCACCCGTCGTGTGTCACGGCTGACCACTGAAGACACACCACATTGGTGGTCCTCAAGCTGACGAGAACGACTCGAGAAGGAGCCTCCCGACTGAGCTACGCTACAGAAGCAGAAAAGAAACCAAACCAGGCGAACTGAAAATCTAGTCTTTCATAAAAATTTTACAGATGCTACCTCAAAATTGTAAATATTTGAATAAAGCTGTATTTGTGTACCACAAGGAGGTGCTGCCTATACAGTTGCGAATTTTCTACAATTTCAAATCGAAATGACGATGTGAGGACAACAAAAAATGATGGAAATTCAAAGCGACAGCTCAAGAAAGTGCTAGTCCGCAGTTTAATGAGGATCAGTCTGATCACGGTACCTGTTGTGTTTTCAAATACACCACATGTTGTTAACAAAGTTTCCCACATATACTGATAGAAACAGCTGGCCACTACGTAATTTGAATAGTATTTTATAATTTATATACTCGACTACGATTTTAACCAACCTTATTAAACGCAACAACTGAAAATACGCTCTTGTAGATCCTCCGCCGACCGCTTCAATACCCAACAGCGTTATGTTTCGTGATGCGCATCATTTGGATTGGAATTGGCACAAAATGAAAATTTGTTTTATGAGGAGCTCCCGATGGCATACAAATACGATTTTATTTAAATATTTACCAGTTGTGAGACACTGCCTGTGAAAATTCTATCTTTATTATACATACATCAAAAAAAGTTTTGCATCACCTCGGTTTCGAGTGTTCCGGAACCTGTACAGAAAATTGGAATAGGGATCAACATAAGGATTGTTTCCGTCCTTTTTGTGGCTCTTGAAAACCACACATTGTATGTTGTACAACTATACAGTGAGACCATCAGAGATGGTAGTCCAGATTGCTGTACACACCGATACCTCTAATACCTAGTAGCACGTTCTCTTGCATTGATGCATGCCCATATTCGTCATGGCATACTATCCACAATTCATCAAGGCACTGCTGATTCAGATTGTACCACTCCTCAACATTCGGCGTAGATGCCTCAGAGTGGTTGGTGGGTCACGTCGTCCATAAACAGTCCTTTTCAATCTATCCAAGGCATGTTCGATAGGGTCCGTGCCTAGATAACATACTGGTCACCCTAGTCGATCGATATCGTTATCCTGTAGGAAGTCATTCACAAGGGGGTGCGAATTGTCGCACGTGAAGACGAATGCCTCGCCAATATGCTGCCGATATGGTTGCACCATCGGTTGGGGGATGGCATTCACGTATCGTACAGCCGTTACGGTGCCTTTCATAACCACCAGTTGCCTACTTCGGCCCCACATAATGCCACTGCAAAACAGCAGGGAACCTCCACCTTACTGCACTCGCTGGACACTGCGTCTAAGGCGTTCAGCCTGGTCGGGTTGCCTCCAGACACGTCTCTAATGATTGTGTAGTTGAAGGTACATGCGACACTCATCGGTGAAGAGAACGTGATTCCAGTCCTGACCGGTTCATTCGGCATGTTGTTGGGCCTATCTGAAGGGCGCAGCATGGTGTCATGGTTGCAAAGATGGACCTCGCCATGGACTTTGCGAGTGAAGTTGCGCATCATGCAGCCTAATGTGCACGGTTTCAGTCGTAACACGACGCCCTGTGGCTGCACGAAAAGCATTACTCTACATGGTGGAGTTTCTGTCAGGGTTCCTCCGAGCCATAAGCCGTAGGTAGCGGACATCCACTGCAGTGGTAGCCCTTGGACGGCCTGAGCAAGGCAAGTCATCTACAGTTCCTGTCCCTCTGTATCTCCTCCATATCCAGACAACATCGCTTTGATTCACTCCGAGACGCCTGGACACTTCCCTTGTCGGGAGCCCTTCCTGGCACAAAGTAACAATACGGACGCGATCGAACCGCCGTATTGATCGTCTAGGCATGGCTGAACAACGCACAACACGAGCCGTGTACCTCCTTCCTGGTGGAATGACTGGAATTGATCGGCCGTCGGACACTCTTCGTCTAATAGGCGCTGCTCACGCAAGGTTTTTTATATCTTTGGGCGGGTTTAGTGAGATCTCTGAACAGTCAGAGGAACTGTGTCTGTGATACAATATCCACAGTCAACGTCTATTTTGAGGAGTTCTGGGAACCGGGGTGATGCAAAACTTTTTTTGATGTGTGTGCATCCGTAGGTTATATCAGCAGCAACCTATCTTCTGCGGTCAAGTGGCTGATCCCCAACTTTTATTTTTACTTTTGTTTAAAAAATCATGATGTAGCCCGTTGATATCTACGTGTTTCCTGCTGTTTTCCGATTTATTCACTAAAGCCAAATGTAACTTATAGCAGAAGTCTATAAGCCCCTATTCTCGGACACTGCTTCCTCCCTGTCAATGTTCTCCAGTAATTTTGAGTTGCACTTCGTGACCAATACTAGTCTTCTGATTAGGTAGAATCGCCAAATTTTCCTTCGCTATTAACTGCTACATTTCCTCATGTATTCTCTCTAACTTCTCATCGTCAGTTGGTGATGTGCGTATCTACCTGTATACAAAGTATTCACCATATACAAAATTCAAGTAGTATACAAGTGCACGAAATTTTCCAGTAACTTGCAAGTTTTCGAAGGTGTTAAAGCAGTTGTCAGATTTATTGAGCCGCACGGAGTAGCCGCGCGGTCTAAGGCATCTTGTCACAGGATGCGCAGCCCCTCCCACCGGGGGGTTCGATTCCTCCCTCGTGCATGGGTGTGTATGTTGTTCTTAGCATTAGTTAGTTTAAGTAGTGTGTAAGCCTAGGGACCGATGACCTCAGCAGTTTGGTCGCTTAGGAATTCACACACATTTAAACATTTTTAGATTTATTGAAAAGACTCGATAATGGTCTGCAAACAGTTTGTGAGAAGAACATAAGTAAAAATTGTGCTAAGGTAATTGAGTATATGCCAAGTTCTGATACCGGCGCAGCAAAATCAGTGACCAAAGTTGAAGTACTGAAGGTATAAAATGCAGACCTAGAACTCCAAGAAGCATCTTTGTGAGAAGGAGTAGTATGTTAAGTTACAATAT
This sequence comes from Schistocerca serialis cubense, assembly GCF_023864345.2. Taxonomy (NCBI): domain Eukaryota; kingdom Metazoa; phylum Arthropoda; class Insecta; order Orthoptera; family Acrididae; genus Schistocerca; species Schistocerca serialis. The sequence continues at coordinate 108,981,514 of NC_064641.1, read as the reverse complement.
AAATATGTCAGAAAGTACTTTCTGAACTTATTCATATAGAAGTGAAATAGGAAGACAAGCACTAGAGACAAGAGAGTAATAGAGGCATTTGAATTGTGGTGCTGCCGAAGAACTGAGTGGATTAACGGAGTAACTAATGAAACAGTATTGGAATCGACTGTAGACAAATGAGTTTAATGGCGGAACTTGGGCAAGAGAAGGGATGGGGAAGTAGGATAGGTCTTGAAGCATAGAGAAGTAGTTAATATGCTACCTGAAGAAACTGTGAGAGGTGAAAACTATAGAGGGAGACCATGACTTGAGCAGAGTAAGTAGATTCAGCCGCAGTAGTTACGCAGTGATGAAGAAGCTTGCACAAGTGAACTTGTGTGAATAGCTGTAACAGACCAGTTTTCGGCCTGAAGATCTCAACAAAAATAACAAGTGTTTGTGCCGTGGGGGATAATTGAGTACAGGGCGACAGTGGCGGTAATTGAGGGTGAGAGGGCAGAGTCGGAATCGCGGAGAGCCACGTACGTCCCAACCTGCCTGTCCCACCTCCCCCCTCCAGCGTCGCTTTGCCCCCTGGTCACGCAAATCGTTAAGCGGCGGTCCCACGCACACACACAGGGGGAACCCTCATCAATTAGGCAGACAGCAGCGGCGAGTGGTGCTCGAGTGCGCCTCATTGCCGCTGTGACGCGATCACCTGCTGTGCCAGCCAGGCGTGGGAGTGAGCCTGTCCTGTTCCTAAATGGGATTCCGCATACCTTTAACATAACTATCCGAGCTACCAGTTGACAATAGCTGTTTTCCTGAAACTTCATATCTGTGTGCAGCCAGCTCCCCCAACTGTGCACATAGTCAATAAGAATGCTGATACAGTCATTCACATGTAGTCATAACTGCAATCTCAAGCGTTTTCTTAGACAGGACAACACCTCCATATACTAAATGACAGTCCTTGTAGATATGTACCTCATAATGAAACATGCACTAATGAACGAAAACATTATGACTACCTGTGATTCTTCAGTTTCTCCTGGCGTATTTGTTTCTCGAACAGTCCACGGGTATACTGTCGCTTCATAGTGTCCAACGGGCACAATATTTCGACGATCAGACCTGTCGCCATCATCAGGTGCGCTGATGATGGCGACATGTCTGATCACCGAAATATTGTGCCCGTTGGACTCAATGAACCGGCAGTATACCCGTGGACTGTTCGAGCATTATGACTACCTGCCTGATAGCCTATTTATCCACCTTTGGAACGCAATTCAGCGGTGATTCTGCTTGGCAGGGATTCGGCAAGTCCCCAGTACGTTTGCAGAGGTATCTGGCACAAGGTGTTCAGCCACAGGAATTCCCATAAATCGTGGGAAGGTTGCTTGTGAGCGCGGAGCTGGCGCCCGCCATAGGGTTCAGATCAGGCGAATCTGGTAGTCTAAACAACGAAGTCAGTTCACTACCACGCTCCTCAAAGCACTGCAGCACGATTGTGGCCTTGTGACGCGGACAGTTATTCTACTGGGACATTCCACGCTGTCGTGGAAGACATCAAGCACGAAGGGATGCTGGTGGTCTGCTATTAAGCTCAAGTATCCTCAGCTGCCATGGTGCCCCTTATTTATTGATTCATCCAGATCCCAAAAAACACAATATATACCTAAAACTACAACCTAATATCAATGAAGGAGTGAATTATGGGCTGTGAGAAATTTATGTTTAGCATTCAGAAATGCACGGTCATTCGCTGTAAACAAGTCTTCCATCTCACATTACGAAAATCCAACAACTGTTCAGTCCTTCTTATCCCACATTTACAAAGTTCATCGTCACTGACGCCCCACTTCTTCAGATTAATTTTGCACCTTATCAGTGCTACTCTTAATCAAAAAAATTTTCAAATGTCTGTGAAATCTTATGGGACTTTACTGCTAAGGTCATCAGTCTCTAAGCTTACACACTACTTAACCTAGATTATCCTAAGGACAAACACACACACCCATGCCCGAGGGAGGACTCGAACCTCCGCCGGGACCAGCTGCACAGTCCATGACTGCAGCGCCTAGACCGCTCGGCTAATCCCGCACGGCTACTCTTAATCTGTTGAGGGTCTTCTATGTCCCACATTGGAGAAGGTAGCCTGATAGTAGCGTCTCTTTTGCCATCCATAATGCTGTAGGAGAAGAGCTCAGTTCAATGGCCTTTTCTTTAAGTTGTAATTGCTGTTTCTGGATTTCATTTGTGTTGGATAAACATGAGTTTCAAACGATACCTTGGGTCTCTGCTGCTATTTGTCTTCTTAGATCTGGAGCTGCTACCGCCGTGAGTGGAAAGGTCTTACTGACTGGAGCTGGTCTTGGGCACACTATGCCTTCCCTGCCTGTCTCATAAAAATTAAGATGAACTTGATTTTCATGTGCATAAATCCAAAATAGCATACCACTTTATCCTTTAGCAGTCATTCGCCTAGATGGAAATTATACAAGGACGCGACCAATAAAAGTGAGTTATTGCTACAAGCGACACGTTTCCATTGATACCCAGCCCAGCTCGATGATTCCATAGCTGCTGCAATAGTAGTTAACCGTAAACAGGCATATGACTCCACTGCCATTCATCAGATTCGAACGTGGGTTCTCTGTTGGACATGAGGAAGAGAATGGTGGGGATGTGCCCACAGGCGGCTCCTGATGACAGAATAACAATACTTATTGATCAACTGCAGTACATTGGTTGTTGGCCCTCTGAGTGAGATCTGCTACCGCTCGCAGTACCCTCGGCGGCGACAAAGATTGTCGGCAGATGCTCACACGTGCGCCCACTGCTGAGACTGTAGTTGCATTGGTGGCAAATGGAATCTGCTGTCTCGGCGGCGGCGCAACGGCCTTGCTGGGTGGTACTAGGGTAGCTGAAACCGCGCACCACAGGCCTCTGTTGTGATGGCTGGGGGGCGTAGCGGTGGCAACAGTGGAATAGGTGCGGCTGTCTGGCGCCGGCGGGCCAGGGTTCCCGACACCAGCCCTGGTCACAGTGTGTGAGGAGAAGCTGTCCCATCACAATGCGACAGTGTGTTACCACAGTGTACCACAAGTCGCGGCTGCAGCGTCACTCTGGCTCCTCCTGGGCGACGATCCGCATTACGACGGTGACTGTGATGATGACTTCGACGACAGCGACCATTCCGAACTGGCGGCGGCGCAGAGTGATACAGGCTCTGCATCGATGATGATCAGCTGGCCCCTGGTCCTAAAATACGGCTTTCTGCCGATGATGTTTGCGGTTCTTCCTCTCCAGTAGGTCGGTGGAACATTATGGAGTGGCTCAGCTGATATAACAGACACAGTTACTGCCCTCAGTGTTGTCACCCTGGCGTGCAGTGAGGTGCTTCTTGTCACGTCCTCCATTGGTCGGAACCGGTTGTTGTGGCCGAGCGGTTCTAGGCGCTACAGTCCGGAACCGCACTACTGCTATGATAGCAGATTCGAATCCTGCCTCGGGCATTGAAGTGTGTGATGTCCTTAGGTTAGTTAGGTTTAAGTAGTTCTAACTCTAGGGGCCTGATGACCTCAGATGTTAAGCCCATTGCCGGTCGGTGTGGCCGTGCGGTTCTAGGCGCTACAGTCTGGAACCGAGCGCCGTTACGGTCGCAGGTTCGAATCCTGCCTCGGGCATGGATGTGTGTGATGTCAGGTTAGTTACATTTAATTAGTTCTAAGTTCTAGGCGACTGATGCCCTCAGAAGTTAAGTCACATAGTGTTCAGAGCCATTTTTGTTAAGCCCATTAGTGCTTAGAGCCATTTGAAGCATTTCCATTGGTCGGTTACACAGTGTTCTCCTTCGTGTTGCTTAACACCGCTCTCAGTTGACCCACTTGCGTCATGGTACCAGATCACTGAGCTGCACAACACAATGTAATACGCATACAACTTCTGGCCCCCAATACTCCTTCACATTTTAACTACACTACTGGTCATTAAAATTGCTACACTAAGAAGAAATGCAGATGATAAACGGGTATTCATTGGACAAATGTATTATACTAGAACTGACATGTGATTACATTTTCACGCAATTTGGGTGCATAGATCTGAGAAATCAGTACCCAGAGCAACCACCTCGGGCCGTAATAACGGCCTTGATACGCCGGGGCATTGAGTCAAACAGAGCTTGGATGGGGTGTACAGGTACAGCTGCCCATGCAGCTTCAACGCGATACCACAGTTCATCAAGAGTAGTGACTGGCGTATTGTGACGAGCCAATTGCTCGGCCACCATTGACCAGACGTTTTCAATTGGTGAGAGGTCTGGAGAATGTGCTGGCCAGGGCAGCAATCGAACATTTTCTGTATCCAGAAAGGAACGTACAGTACCTGCAACATGCGGTCGTGCATTATCCTCCTGCAATGTAGTGTTTCGCAGGGATCGAATGACGGGTAGAGCCACGGGTCGTAACACATCTGAAATGTAACGTCTACTGTTCAAAGATCCGTCAATGCGAACAAGAGGTGACCAAGACGTGTAACCAATGGCACCCCATACCATCACGGGTAGAGCCACGGGTCGTAACACATCTGAAATGTAACGTCTACTGTTCAAAGATCCGTCAATGCGAACAAGAGGTGACCAAGACGTGTAACCAATGACACCCCATACCATCACGCCGGGTGATTACGAATACACGCTTCCAATGTGCGTTCATCGCGATGTTGCCAAACACGGATGCGACCATCATGATGCTGTAAACAGAACCTGCATTCATCCGAAAAAATGACGTTTTGCCATTCGTGCACCCAGTTCGTCGTCGAGTACACCATCGCAGGCGCTCATGGTTCAAAATTCACATGGCTCTGAGCACTATGGGACTCAACTGCTGTGGTCATAAGCCCCCTAGAACTTAGAACTACTTAAACCTAACTAACCTAAGGACAGCACACAACACCCAGCCATCACGACGCAGAGAAAATCCCTGACCCCGCCGGGAATCGAACCCGGGAACCCGGGCGTGGGAAGCGAGAACGCTACCGCACGACCACGAGATGCGGGCAAACAGGCGCTCATGTCTGTGATGTAGCGTCAAGGGTAACCGCAACCATGGTCTCCGAGTTGATAGTTCATGCTGCTGCAAACGTCGTCGAACTGTTCGTGCAGATGATTGTTGTCTTGCAAACATCCATATCTGTTGACTCAGGGATCGAGACGTGGCTGCACGATCCGTTACAGCCATGCGGTTAAGATGCCTGTCATCTCGGCTGCTAGTGATACGAGGCCGTTGGGATCCAGCACGGCTTTCCGTATTACTCTCCTGAACCCACCGATTCCATATTCTGCTAACAGTCATTGGATCTCGACCAACGCGAGCAGCAATGTCGCGATACGATAAACCGCAATCGCGATAGCTACAATCCGACCTTTATCAAAGTCGGAAAAGTGAAGGTAGGCATTTCTCCTCCTTACACGAGGCATCACAACAACGTTTCATCAGGCAACGCCGGTCAACTGCTGTTTGTGTATGAGGAATCGGTTGGAAACTTTCCTCATGTCAGCAAATTGTAGGTGTCGCCACCGGCGTCAGCCCTGTGTGAATGCTCTGAAAAGCTAATCATTTGCATATCACAGCATCTTCTTCCTGTCGGTTAAATTCCACGTCTGTAGCACGTCATCTTCGTGGTGTAGCAAATTTAATGGCCAGTAGTGTAGTTTCATTACTGTAAAGCTCCTACCTTCAACTAACTTAATTTCTCTAATCATTCGACACTCTACGTAGTGATGTCGTTTTCTGAACATGAAATACGTAGTGGTCTTATGCTACATACCCCCCTCCTCAATAGTGTGCGGTGATCGTTGACGTAAGCGTTTTTGCCTGCACGTGGATTGTACTTTGTCGTGAAATCTGCCACAGATCGCTGCCTATGCTTCTTTACAGCGCAGGCGAGCCTCCGACCTCCGCTTTATGTGATGAAATGAAATGGTCGCGTGCCAGTGAGGGTCGGGAGGCCCCATCCGGGGAAGTTCGGCCGCCGACTTTCAAGTCCCATTTCAGGTGACGCCACATTCGGCGACTGGCATCCACGAGCGGAGAAAATCTCCAACCTGGCCGGGAATCGAACCTGGACCTGCTGCATGGTAGGCAAGCATTTTACCACTCAGCTAAGTAGGCGGATGCTTTATGTGATGAGCCTACTCGTAGTTTCGCCACCCTTGAACCATTTCCTGTAGATGGTCATGACAGTATGTCACGAATAGTCGACCGTCTCCACCATTCCTGGTGTTGTCGTTCCCGGGCAGAGGCCTATTACGATCTGCCCTTTGACAAAGTCGCTTATGTCAGTGGATTTGCTCCTACCGTCACTAGACTGATTCCACATTCCCCTCTGCTCCACTTGTATACTTTCCTTAGATCACGAATTTCGCTGTGCTCAGTATTCACAATGTTTTGTCTCACCACAGTATCTGCTACACAGATACACTCGGGTGACAAAAGTCGTAGGATAGCTCCTAATATCGCGTCGGACCTGCTCTTGCCCGACGTAGTGCAGCAGTTCGACGTGGCATGGACTCAACATGTCGTTGGAAGCCCCTGCATAAATTTTGAGTCATGCTGCCCTTATAGGCGTCCATAATTGCGATAGTACCGCCGGTGAACAATGTTGTGCGTGAACAGACGTCTCGATTATGTCTCACAAATGTTCGATGGGATTCACGTCGGGCTATCTGTCGCTTGAGCCTTGTCTGCAGTTACGCAGGGTCAGCCATCGTTAATCGGATTTGGCATGTTAATGGTTAAGGGGTGGCCGGATGCCCTTCCTGCCGCCACCCCATACCCCCCCGGGATGGAATTAGTGTACCCCAATTGTCTGCGTCAAGTGTAATCCACGGAATAGTGCGAAAGTGTTCAAATGCCTGCGAGCCGCGTAACAGTCTGAGCATGCGGACCAGCCCGGTATTCACCTAGTGGGATGTGGAAAACCGTCTAAAGAACCACATCCAGGCTGGCTGGCACAACGGCCTTCGTCGTTAATCCGCCGGGCGGATTCGATCCGGGGCCGGCGCGCCTACTCGAGTCCAGGAAGCAGCGCGTTAGCGCTCTCGGCTACCCTGGCGGACGGGGATTCGCGTCGGGCGGTGTGGTTGGCCAAATCATTCGCTGTAATTGTCCAGAATGTTCTACAAACCAGTCAGAAATAATTGTAGCCAGGTGACATGATATCGTTATTTGAGAACATGAAGTCCATGAATGGTTGCTAATGGTCTCCAAGCAGCCGAACATAGCCTTTTCCTGCGAATTATCGGTTGAGTTGGGCCAGAGGACCCAGGCCATTCCATGTAAACACAGCCCACACCATTATGGAGCCACCACCAGCCTGTAGAGTGCTTTGTTGACAACTTCGGTTCAAATGGCTCTGAGCACTATGGGACTCAACTGCTGAGGTCATTAGTCCCCTAGAACTTAGAACTAGTTAAACCTAACTAACCTAAGGACATCACAAACATCCATGCCCGAGGCAGGATTCGAACCTGCGACCGTAGCGGTCTTGCGGTTCCAGACTGCAGCGCCTTTAGCCGCACGGCCACTTCGGCCGGCTGACAACTTCGGTCCATGGCTTTTTGGAGACTGTGCTACACTCGAACCCTGCCATCAGCTCTTACCAACTGAAATCGGGACTCATCTGACCAGACCACGCTTTTCCAGTCATCTAGGGTCCAACCGATATGGTCACAAGCCCAGGACAGGCACAGCAGATGATGTCATACTGTTAGCAAAAGCACTCGCGTCCGCCATCTGCTGCTGTAGCATATCTTCGCCAGATTTTGCACACACTGTCCAAACGGATACTTTCGTCACAGGTCCCAAATTGATTTCTGTGGATATTTCACGCGATGTTGCTTGTCTGTTAGCACCGACAACTCTACGCAAACGCCGCTGCTCTCAGTCGTTAAGTAAAGACCGTCGGCCACTGCGTTGTCCGCGATGAGAGGTAATGCCCGAAATTTGGTATTCTCGGCAAACTGTTGACACTATGGATCTTAGAATATTGAACTTCCTAACGTTTTCCGAAATGAAAGTTTCATACACCTAGCTTCACCTACCATTCCGCGTTCAAAGTCTGTTGCTTCCCGGCGTGCAGCCATAATCGCGTCTGAGGCCTTTTCACATGACTCACCTAAGTACAAATGACAGCTACGCCATTGCTGTATCCTTTTATGCCTTGTTTACGCGATATAGTGTTTCCGAACAGCCCGTATTTCCCGCGACGTCTCGTATTTGGTTCAAATGGCTCTGAACACTATGGGACTCAACATCTGAGGTTATCAGTCCCCTAGAACTTAGAACTACTTAAACCCTACTAACCTAAGGACATCACACACACCCATGCCCGAGGCAGGATTCGAACCTGCGACCGTAGCAGTCGCATGGTTCCGGACTGAAGCGCCTAGACACGCTCGGCCACCGCCGCCGGCCGTTACATATTTCCGGCTTTGTTTTAAATGTCCCGCCGGGACAGGCTCTGTCCCGTATTTCAGCTTTGTTCGATTATTAGATTATTATGGCGGAATCTTTCGCGCTACAGCTGGCAAGTTTTTATTATCTACGCACGTCCCGCATGAAAATACGACTAGCTCTACTATCAGTCTATGATAGAGCCGGGCGGGGCCAATGTTAACCTATTCCCAACCACTCGCGTGGCGCTGAGCGTCTTTGTTTGCCCCTGTCTCTTTGTCTCAGATTCTTCTCTTTGTTATCCATCTCACTTCCATTCTACAATTTTGTGTTTAACATATTCGTTCTTTTACTAACTCGTTTAAATGTTGTGTCAACGCCTCTTAACAATACAAGAGGATTTTTCGGTTCCACTCTTGATTGTTATTCTAATTTAAAACTCTATAACGCGTGGTATGTCCATAATGTTCTGTACAAACTGAAATTCGTTCAATCTGAGTATGTCTGGTTAGGTGTAAGAGAGGCTCTGAAGGCCCTAATCTTGCCAGGTAAAATAAATGCATAAATAAATAAATAAAAGGTCGTACATTGTTTTGTGAGAACTGTTCTGAGTGTTGAACGTGTTACGCTTTTGAATTATTTCTCAACCTATAGACAAAATGAGTGATTTAAGTGACAGTAACTTTGTCTAGAAGTGATGGAGTACCTTCTAAGAAACTCAGAAGCTTACTAAGTATAATCCGAACTCCGAAAGTAGTTATTCCTGGATAAGAAAAGTAAAAGAAAACTCGTTAAAGGCGTACTGTCACCTGTGGAATGAAGATTTCTCGTATGCTCATGGACACGTTGCTGATGTAAAATAACGTGCATCTATTAAATCTCAGCCGGCCGGTGTGGCCGTGCGGTTCTAGGCGCTTCAGTCTGGAACCGCGTGACTGCTACGGTCGCAGGTTCGAATCCTACCTCGGGCATGGATGTGTGTGATGTCCTTAGGTTAGTTAGGTTTAAGTAGTTCTAAGTTCTAGGGGACTGATAACCTCAGATGTTAAGTCCCATAGTGTTCAGAGCCATTTGAACCATTTATTAAATCTCACATGACTGTTGTTAGCAATAGAATACCAAATACCTCGTCCAAATACTTATTGAAACCTGAACCATCTGCCTTGGAGACGAACAAGATTACTGCAGGAGAATTCGCATCTGTTTATCACACGGTAAAGCACTCTCGCTGTTACAATAGTATGGAGTGTTTACACAAATCATTACCATATATCTGCATGGGTTCAAAAACCGCTTCAAGTCTTAGTTGCGGAAGAACAAAAACGTAAGCTATGGTGCTCGAAGTATGGGCTAAACAATGTGTTAAGAATATTTTAAAGACCATCCAAGAAAAAAATCTATATTTTTCTATAGTGACAGATGCAAGTAATTAAAAAAAATAGAAAAATGTTTACAATTTGCTCACGATTCTGTGATTATGATACTGGGGTTGTAACAGGTCTACTGGAATTTATAGAATGTAACGTCGAATGTGCATACCAAGTTTCGAATTTGTTATTATACGCATTGTTTAAGAATGGATTGTCTTTAAACAAAGTTTTGGCATTCGCCGCTGACAACACTACAGTAAACTTTGGCATAAACCATTCCATTTATATACTTCTTTTAACTGGCTGCGAGGCTCATATTCTCCACAATGTGCAAAATACAGTACTAAAAAGTATCGTGTGACTAGGGCCTCCCGTCGGGCAGACAGTTCGCCGGGTGCTGGTCTTTAGATTTGACGCCACTTCGGCGACTTGCACGTCGATGGAGATGAAATGATGATGATCAGGACAACACAATCCTCAGTCTTTGAGAGGAGAAAATCTCCGACCCAGCCTGGAATCGAACCCAGGCCCTTAGGATTGATATTTTCTCGCGCTGACCACTCAGCTACCGGGGGCGGACAATACAGTACTGATGAACTGTTAGTGAATATAGAAAGTCTAATACTGAAGATATGTAGTCGCTTCAGTAGGTATGCGAAACAAAGAGCGGACTTGCAGCTGCAATTCGAAACGAATGAGATGCAATGGGAAGAAATAATAATGTATGTTCCCACGAGATTTTTATCTCTTGGTCCTGCTGTCGAAAGAGTATTAAAAATATGGCTTGCACTAAAATCTCATTTTCTGGAACTGCGCTATGTGTGTAAAGATAATCACATGTGTAGAAGAAGAAGTGAAAAAAACTACGGCGTGTTTGTCGTTTCTACACAATGTAATGTTTTCGGTAGACACAACAACGAAGAAGACTGAATCAGTCTGTCAGTTGTTGAGATGCATGCTGAAGTGCACGGGCTTCGCAAAAAGATTGAGCAAAGAAGAAAAGAGAAGTTTTTCGGAACTAAGACAAGAGAAATAGTAGGTGAATCAAGCACTAACGCAGGAGAATCCATCCGGAAACCTACAGTTCTACACCAATTATGTAGGCTATTTGTTAGCATGATATGGTTTCTCAGAAAACAAAAGTTTTCTAAGATGCTGCATCTAAAACTTAAAATCACTAATAAATTACAGCCGTTTTCAAGCAACTGTGGAACTTTAAAGGATCGATCAACCGAAGATAGACTCCTTACACGAAGAATTACAAACAATTAAAAGAAGCCTGGACATGGCACAGTCTTTTGATGACAAAAATAAGGACGCGGTTGAGAAATTATGGAAAGGTTTCCCAAGAATGAAATCCATAACATATTTCGCGTCTTATTGTTCATCTTTAGTACTCCTATTTCCAGCTGATTTGTGGAAAGGGTTTTTTCTTAGACGGTATTAAAATGGACTGACGTACGAAATTAAGGTACCCCAATTCGATAAAAAGCTGAAGTATGGTTATAACTGCACTGATTTTTTAAATATGGAAAACCAATCAGAAGAATGTTAAAACTTACAAATTCTTCATTTTAATATAAAAAAGGTAAATAAATCACATTTTTTTTCATTTTTCTCGTGGAAAAAGTAATTTTTTTCAATTGAACATTTGTCCCTTACAGGGCAAAAAAATATCTAGCTACACTTACGCGATACTGTAGCCATCTGTACGTGTGCATATCGCCATCCCATGAGCTTTGTCGCCTCAGTGTACTGTAGCTCCAGTTTCTGAGCCTACCTCCATAACTCTGTTCTGGCCTGAACATTGTACATGCATGTATCCACTCCTCCAGAGCTTCTACCGAAAAGTTGTAATATACTCCTCTTGGTGCAAAAACATATCGTCGCAAAACTCTACCTATTACAATCGAATGAATTTCAGCTTTATCTAATTGTGCTGTTAGTTACTTATTTGTTCTATTGATCAATCTCACGGTAACCGTTATGATGTGGAACGTGTCAAGTGCATAAGAAATGCACACATGAATCAAGTTTTTTTAAGCTTATAATTTTTATTACGTACCCCATTCCCGTAAATGGCACAAAATGTGTATATTATACATATAGATTTATTTATTCCTCTTCAAGAATTCATCTGTGGTATAGAAGGAGTTGTCACAGAGATATGATTTCAGTTTGTTATTGAAACTATTACTGTTGTCTTACATACATTTTATTTCATTTGGTAATTCATCGAAAAGTTTGACAGCAGCATTTTTAACCCCTTTCTGTGCCAAATGTAGGTTAAGTAGAGAATAGTGTAAGTCTTTCTTTCTTCTGGTATTATAATCATGAATGTCGCTGTTAATTTAAACTGGTCCATGTTGTTGAGAACAAATTTCATTACTGAGTAAACGTACTGTGAGACAGTTATAAGAATTCCTAGACTTTTAAACAGATGCCTACATGTTGTGCGACTATCAGTTCCACACATTATTTTAACCACCTTCTTTTGAGCACTGAATACTTTTTGCCTAAGTGTTGAGTTACCTCAAAATATTATTCCGTATGATATCAGAGAGTGAAAGTGTGCAAAATAAGTTAATTTGTTGATTTCTATAACCTCAAAATTGGCAGTTATTCAGATAGATAGAGTCGCTGAACCTAGACGCTTTTGGAGATCCGAAGTACGAAATTTACAGTTAAGATTCTCATCTATACGTACACACAAAAACTTAGTGTGCTCTGCCCTGGCTACTGACTTCTGTAGGTGTGTTATATTTATTGAAGGAACTGTACTCCTTCCAGTAGAAAGTTGGATGTACTGTGTTTTAGCAAAGTTCAGAACAAGCCAATTCGTAGAAAACCAATCAATGACTTTTCCAAAGACATTATTTGTACCTTGCCTATTGGAGTTTATTTAATGGATTAATAATGGTGCTTGAGCCGCGCTGGATTAGCCGAGCGGTCTACGAGCTGTAGTCATGGACTGTGCGACTTGTCCCGGCGGAGGTTTGAGCCCTCCCTCGGCCATGAGTGTGTGTGTTTGCCCTTAGGATAATTTAGGTTAAGTAGTGTGTAAGCTTAGGGACTGATGACCTTAGCAGTTAAGTCCCATAAGATTTCACACACATTTCAAAAATGGTGTTTATCAGCCAGGCTGGGGATGATGCGATTCTGTAACATATCGACGTACTTCTCACCTGTCACGGTAGCAGTCACTGACGTTTTGCTGTCCAGTGCCATCTGTCGGACATTTTGTGAACTTTTTTTTTGGTTCTAATAAAACCCCATGTCATTCCAAGCATGTGCGTCAATTTTTACCTCTCTGTCTACATTATTCCGTGGTTTATTAAATTTTTAAATTTATACTGACTTTTTGATCACCCGGTATATGAAGAACAGAAAATCGAGCGAGGTGGTGCAGTGGTTAGCACACTGGACTCGCATTCAGGAGGGCGATGGTTCAAACCCGCGTCCGGCCATCCTGATTTAGGTTTTTCGTGATTTCCCTAAATCGCTTCAGGCAAATGCCGGGATGGTTCCTTCGAAAGGGCACGGCCGATTTCCTTCTCTATTTCGAGCTTTTGCTCCGTCTCTAATGACCTCGTTGTCGACGGGGCGTTAAACACTACTCTCCTCCTCCTCCAAGAACAGAAGGTGGCGAATGATGAAACACTGTGGAACACCTAATGTAATTTCACCCCAGTTAGATGAAGTGGGAAACTTAAACCATATAAAGAGACTTTTTGTTTCCTGTTGCAAGCATGACTTAAACTACTCATATGTTGTTACACGTATACCATAAAATTGTAATTTCTGTAAGATAATGTCATGGTTCACAGAATCAGATGCTTTGGATAAGTCACAGAAAATTCCTATTGGTGACATTTTACTAAATGATTTCCTTGGGCAAAGTATTGCACACTACACTGCAAAACTTAGGGACGTGAGAGAGTAACATGACGTAGTAACTACTCCGTGGAAATGAAAGTGCAGGAGCATGTTGTCAGAGGTCTCCCAGCCGCGCACAGAAAGCAGGAGCGTCACGTCACAAGGCGTGACGTCAGCGTCGCTGTAGCGCCTAATGGCGGCATCCTCGCAACACGAGGCAGTCGAAATAGCGTGGAAGGACAGTGTGTGTCAATCGGAGTTTGTGTGTATGTTTGTGTATGTATGTGCGTATGGCGGGGACTGTTCGTGATTTCACTTGTATAGTCTTGAATATGAATGTAATAGCTGTTAGAGAGTACTTGATAGGTCTGGTAATCAGTTGATTTGAGTTTTGGTTTAAATGTTCTGTGGAGGGGTCCACGAAGAAGTGAGTGAATTGGTGTTGGGTATTATTATTATTACTATTATTATTATTCTCTTTTGGAGTGTTATTCTATTATTTTAACCGTTAGTGTAAGCAATGAATTGTTAGGCATGTGTACTTGACCATTCGACAGGGTTTTCCTTTCCACTTTGGTTTTCTGTATGTGGTATTTTTCTTGCAGGGTTAGGAGGTGTTTTTATTGTTAATTCCAATTATTTCGTGTGTTCTTCGCTAGTGGTTGGTTTGTCGTTACGTTCTCTTAGGTGTTCTTCAAATAAGCAGTGGTTTGCACCATACTTCCAGGCTCTCATGTGTTCTCTGTAAGTGGCATCAAATGTTCTACCCGGGAAAAATAAGTTAAGTTGCAGCAAGAAAACGCGGTTTTATTTACATAGCAAGTATTTCTGTAGTTGCTGCTTGTCACAAGTTCAAAATTTGTGTGAAATCCTACGGGACTTAACTGCTAAGGTCATCAGTCCCTAAGCATACACACTACTTAACCTAAATTATCCTAAGGACAAACACACACACCCATGCCCGAGGGAGGACTCGAACCTCCGCCGGGACTAGTCGCACAGTCCATGACTGTAGCACCCAGACCGCTCGGCTAATCCCGCGCGGCTCTGGCCGACTTCGCAGGGGGAAGAATCATCAGAAAATTGTAAGAAGGACGAAATGTGAAGAGTGTATCCCAGGAGCTCGGTATCGCTCACAGCATTCTTCCACGAGCTGAGGCAGCGTTCCTAACCCCAGGTACTGCTGCCCGAAGGATAGCAGTTCGTTACCCATGGCCAACTACAGCAGTAAATGATCGCTACACTGCGCAACAGAGAAGGGACTTATGGCAAACAGCGGGTGTAACAGCAACCACATTTAACAAGTATCAAAGGTGTGGTATCTGACGTTCAACAGTGGCAACGCGACTCTCGGGGGGCGGTCTCTTTCCCCGACGACCAGTAGGCCGTGTCCCGTTGACACCAGCACATCAGCGACACCGTCTGATGTAGTGCCAAGAGCACAAGGGCTATACCGAGGAGGAATATGAGAACGTGCTCATGAGAGCCGGTTCAGTCTGAGCAGTGATTCTGGACGTACTCTCATACGACGAGAGGCTGGAACGCGCAATGTGCGCAGGGGCACTATTCAAAAATGGTTCAAATGGCTCTGAGCACTATGGGACTTAACTTCTGTGGTCATCATCCCCCTAGAACTTAGAATTACTTAAACCTAACTAACCTAAAGAAGAAGTAAAAACTTTGAGGTTCGCCGATGACATTGTAATTCTGTCAGAGACAGAAAAGGACTTGGAAGAGCAGTTGAACGGAATGGACAGTGTCTTGAAAGGCGGATATAAGATGAACATCAACAAAAGTAAAACGAGGATAATGGAATGTAGTCAAATTAAATCGGGTGATGCTGAGGGGATTAGATTAGGAAATGAGACACTTAAAGTAGTAAAGGAGTTTTGCTATTTAGGGAGTAAAATAACTGATGATGGTCGAAGTAGAGAGGATATAAAATGTAGACTGGCAATGGCAAGGAAATCGTTTCTGAAGAAGAGAAATTTGTTAACATCGAGTATAGATTTAAGTGTCAGGAAGTTGTTTCTGAAAGTATTTGTATGGAGTGTAGCCATGTATGGAAGTGAAACATGGACGATAACCAGTTTGGACAAGAAGAGAATAGAAGGTTTCGAAACGTGGTGCTACAGAAGAATGCTGAAGATAAGGTGGGTAGATCACGTAACTAATGAGGAGGTGTTGAATAGGATTGGGGAGAAGAGAAGTTTGTGGCACAACTTGACTAGAAGAAGGGATCGGTTGGTAGGACATGTTTTGAGGCATCAAGGGATCACAAATTTAGCATTGGAGGGCAGCGTGGAGGGTAAAAATCGTAGAGGGAGACCAAGAGATGAATACACTAAGCAGATTGAGAAGGATGTAGGTTGCAGTAGGTACTGGGAGATGAAGAAGCTTGCACAGGATAGAGTAGCATGGAGAGCTGCATCAAACCAGTCTCAGGACTGAAGACCACAACAACAACAACAAACTAACCTAAGGACATCACACACATCCATGCCTGAGGCAGGATTGGAACCTGCGACAGTAGTGGTTGCGCGGTTCCAGACTGTAGCACCTAGAACCGCTCGGCCATTCTGACCGGCAGGGGCACTGTCGGAAATGATCATTTTGATGGTCCAGGCTTCATGGTGTGGGAAAGCAGAACGTTCCACGGCAGTACTGACCCACAAATCTTTGAGCACGGTACATTCTACCAGTCAACGCTCTTCTGACTGTACGTCTTCTCCATGTGTGTCTTTTAGGATTGCATTCGGCCCTAACTTCATTTTTATGGATAGAAATGCAGTACTGCATCGAACACCGCAGGCGGAGCAGCTCTTGGAACGAGAGGATTATTCGACCCGTTCCCACGACTTGAATCCCACTGAGTACGTGTGGGATGCGTTGGGAAGACACGCGGTCTGAGGCGCCTTGTCACGGTCCGTGCGGCTCGTACCGTCGGAGGTTCGAGTCCTCCCTCGGGCATGGATGTGTGTGTGTGTTTTCCATAGCGTAAGTTAGTTTAAGTTAGACTTCTTAAGTAATAGAACCCAGTACGTCGTCTTCGATGGTAAGTGTTCATCGAAGGTGAGGGTATCATCTGGAGTGCCCCAGGGAAGTGTGGTAGGCTCGCTGTTGTTTTCTATCTACATAAATGATCTTTTGGATAGGGTGGATAGCAATGTGCGGCTGTTTGCTGGTGATGCTGAGGTGTACGGGAAGGTGTCGTCGTTGAGTGACTGTAGGAGGATACAAGATGACTTGGACAGGATTTGTGATTAGTGTAAAGAATGGCAGCTAACTCTAAATATAGATAAATGTAAATTAATGCAGATGAATAGGAAAAAGAATCCCGTAATGTTTGAATACTCCATTAGTGGTGTAGCGCTTGACACAGTCACGTCGATTAAATATTTGGGCATAACATTCCAGAGCGATATGAAGTGGGACAAGCATATAATGGCAGTTGTGGGGAAGGCGGATAGTCGTCTTCGGTTTATTAGCAGAATTTTGGGAAGATGTGGTTCATCTGTAAAGGAGACCGCTTATAAAACACTAATACGACCTATTCTTGAGTACTGCTCGAGCGTTTGGGATCCCTATCAGGTCGGATTGAGGGAGGACATAGAAGCTTCAGTTGCGGGCTGCTAGATTTGTTACTGGTAGGTTTGATCATCACGCGAGTGTTACGGAAATGCTTCAGGAACTCGGGTGGGAGTCTCTACAGGAAAGGAGGCGTTCTTTTCGTGAATCGCTACTGAGGAAATTTTGAGAACCAGCATTTGAGGCTGACTGCAGTACAATTTTACTGCCGCCAACTTATATTTCGCGGAAAGACCCCAAAGATAAGATAAGAAAGATTAGGGCTCTTGCAGAGGCATATAGGCAGTCATTTTTCCCTCGTTCTGTTTGGGAGTGGAACAGGGAGAGAAGATGCTAGTTGTGGTACGAAGTACCCTCAGCACGCACCGTATGGTGGATTGCGGAGTGTGTATGTAGATGTAGATGTAGATTAAGTAGTCTGTAGGCTTAGGGACCGATGACGTCAGCAGTTTGGTCCCTTAAGACCTCACCACCAATTTCCAATTTTCCGTTGGGGAGACGTATTGCACCACGTCCACAGGCACCAACAATCATGCAGCAGTGGTCAGTCGCGCCGGCGGAGGAATGGGACACTCTATCACAAGAACATCTTCCGGCCGTGTGGCCAGCATGGGATGATGATGATGATGATGAATATGGTTGGTTTGTGGTTGCTCAACTCTACGGTCATCAGCGCCGGTACGAAGTCCCAATTTTTACTCAATCCAATTTTTACACTGTCCAATCTATCCACTGTCACAAATGATGATGATGAAATGATAACGACAACACAAACACCCAGTCCCCGGGCAGAGAAATTCACCAACACGCCCGGGATCGAACCGGGGACCCCGTGATCCAGAGACAGTAAGGCTAGTCACCATACCACGAGCTGCAGACACCAGCATGGGAGGATATTGCAGAGCATGCATTGGCGTCCGTGGTAATCACACAGGAGGCATATAAAGGAATGAGATGAGGAATGGAACTTTATTAAATTTCTGTAATAATGTGTAAGATCTCCAAGTTTAATTTTAGCACAGTTTCCACCACCTTTAACATATGCACATGCTGACTCCTATTCACTTATTTTGCGATGATTCGTTGTGCGTAGAACCAAAGCAGTTGGTGCTATATAACATGACATTGCCTTGTTAAAACTAAAGGCGGCCGCGGAAGGGGCGCGTACTGCAACCCGCACAACACCTGCCGCGCAAAGCAGCAACTGTACAGCGCAAATGAATTTTTATTTATTTTTTTGATCAAATGATGGGATATAAAGGAAAGACATAAGGAATGGAACTTTATTCAGGTTCTATAACAATGTGTAAGATCTCCAACAAGTTTAATTTTAGCAAAATTTCCACCGCATTCAACATAAACGCATGCTGACTCCCTTTCACTTATTTTACGATGATAACTTGTGCGTAGAACGAAAGCGGTTGATGCCATATAACATGACATTGCCTTTGTCTTGTCATAGAACTCACTTATCTGTAAGGTACGAAAGGCAATAATGTCCCTTTCATTAAAGCTCTCACGTCCTCCAATTGATGCCACTTTGTCTCTAGGATAATGTACAATTACGACTGTTACCCATCCATTTCCATTACCCATCCATTTCCATGATCATGTAAGCGGGCAAGTGTTTCTACACGGCCCTTCAGTCTTCTGTGGAGCTGTATTAAACTTTACAATTGACAATATAGCTGACTATGATCATGAAAATGGATAGGTAACAGTCGCAATTGTACGTTATCCTGGAGAAATAGTGGCATCAGTTGGAGAACTCGAGAGCTTTAATGAAAGGGACATTATTGCCTTTCGTACCTTTTGGATAAGTGAGTTCTATGACAGGACAAAGGCAAGGTCATGTTTCAAGGCATCAACTGCTTCGGTTCTACGCGCAAAGCAGTAGATGATACTGAGTTAACAGCTCAACCTATAAGCGGGCAAGTGTTTCCACACGGTCGTTCAGTATTCTGTGAAGCTGTATTAAATTTTACAATTGACAGTATAGCTGACGATGATCATGGAGATAGATGGGTAACAATCGCAAAAATGTTCAAATATGTGTGAAATTGTATGGGACTTAACTGCTAAGGTCATCAGTCCCTAAGCTTACACACTAACCTCCACCTGGACCAGGCGCACAGTTCATGACTGCAGCGCCTCTGACCGCTCGGCTAATCCCGCGTGGCGGTAACAGTCGCAATTGTACGTTATCCTGGAGACAAAGTGGCGTCAGTTGGAGGACTTCAGAACTTGTTGAAGATCTTACACATTATTATAGAAATTGAATAAAGTTCCATACCTTATCTCCTTCCTTTATACCCCATCATTTCATTAAAAAAAAAATGCATTTGCGCTGTACAGTTGCTGCTTTGTGCGGAAGGTGTTCTGCGGGTTGCAGTAGGGGCCCCTACTGCCCCTATGCACAGTCCAAGTTTCATGTAGTTATCATAGTTGTCAGTGACACTTCACACGAAAGTTACTTTCGTCCTCAAGATTTGCACACCAATGTACAAAGCTAGAAGCGGGATAAACACACAGTATTCTTTGAGTACACCTTTTGTTCTTGAAATGAAGTTACTTCCGAGTCCTGTTTGCTTATTACGTTTATTATCTTCCATTTTTTCATATTCGTTGCACATGGCATGCACATGGCATTCAATGCACGATGCGGAATTTCGTGCTGATCTTTCTGCGTCTCCTTCCTGTCAAAACAACACAGCAGTTCGATGTATCTGGTTACTGAATCTGACATAGTATTTGCGTCCTTTTAGAACACCAGAGGCCCTCTTACGCTTCACTGAGAGGCGCGCTATGTACCTCCATTTGTGTTGAACTTTCGCCGTCCGATGTAACGTTGTGGAGCATAACAGTCAGAAATTCGTCAAGGCAGTTGCATATCTGTCAAGGCACTCCGTACTATTTTATTTTTATTAGTACACGATAAGGTACAGTGTCCAACGCCTTTCAGTAATTTAGGAAGATTGAATGTACCACTTCACTTTCATTTGATGTTCCCAATATACGACTTGAGGATAAAGCAAGCAATAAATCCACATTTCTCTACGTGAAAGCACATTGAGTCTTTGAGAAATTCTTCTTTTGCTTCACCTACTAAACTAAACTCCATCCGAACAGGCCGCGAACGCCCAGCGGTACTGACCGGTCGCCCTGTCATCCTCAGCCCACAGGCGTCACTCGATGCCAATATGGAGGGGCATGTGATCAGCACACCACTCTCCCGGCCGTATGTCAGTTTACGAGACCGGAGCCGCTACTTCTCAATCATGTAGCTCCTCAGTTTGCCTCACAACGGCTGAGTGCACCCCGCTTGCTAACAGTGCTTAGGTGGTCACCCGTCCAAGTGCTAGCCCAGCCCGAAAGCGCTTAACTTCGGTGATCTGACGGGAACCGTTGTTACCACTGCGGCGAGACTTTTGGCTTCCTTCGCCTACACACATCATAAATTAAAGATCGCCGACGAATTTTTCTGTCTGTATGTTCCGGCTGTTATCAGGAACTGCTGTGTGCCTTCTCACGGGTGAGTTCGACTGTCGCCTCATTTTTATGGATGGCGATGGGAGACCTCATCGAAGTGCGAGGGTGGAGCAGTTGTTGGAGCAAGAGAATATTCGGTGAATGGGTTGGCCTGCTGACATGAAACCCATCGACCAAGTGTGGCATGCGTTGGGGAAATGTATTGCGGCTCGTCCACATGCAATAACATCTATCTGACAGTGGGTAGCATGAAAGCACATTGCAGAGCATGCACTGCCGTGTATGGAGCACACATACCATCTTAACCACCATGCCCAGTCTTTTATGCTGTGCAGGGGGAGACGACAGTGCAATTATCGTCTTTGAATAGAGTGTCATTTCTGTCCGTCTCATTGTGTATTTCGTCAGCTACCTTCTGTACCATTTTATAGCAGCTCTTTCTATGTGTGGCCGAAGTTTATTATCCAGCTGTGTTACTTGGCAGCGACACATAATGCGAATCTACCAACTCCTTCCTACTTGCAGCTATTTTCCATATTAGTTTCATACGAAGATTTGAGAGAAGCCAAGATTACAATAAACTTTCTAGTCTACTTATCGTTTCATGTAGAGGTGGCTCCACTTCTTCTTGTCTAGGCGTCTGATTCTTGAAGCTGAAAATGTCACATTTTAGGTCCTCACGGTTGGCTTGATCTAAATAAATTTGGAGATTGTTGTTGCAGAATTTTTGTTTTTACGTTAATATACTTTCTCACATTTTAGTATATCATACAGTCTTTTGATTTATCACAACAAAGCCGAAAATAAAAATACGTCCGATCGCATCACAGACACGCTGACGACTCTCACAGTCTGCTGAAATAACCATATTCCAAAGGCTTTACAATTTTTCTTAACAAATGAATTTCCACTAGTTTTTGTTACATTACTACTTTCGATTATTATTCCATAAATTAATCCAGGAATAAACGTTGTAAGCAGTACAGTATTGCGTAATTAATAATAGAAATTTTAAGTGTGCCAATAGTTAGCAATTTCGAATGTTTCTAAAAAAATTATTTTAACTTTACATTCTGAACTAGTACTTATCGATTATAACCTCTAGGCTAAAACATTTTATAAAGTAATAAATTTTAGCTTGAAATATAACATACTGTGAATAAAATTATGTGGAAGTTTCCAGAAAAGCAACTCAGATAATGTTGACCTGTCCAGAACTCCAAAAATAATACTGGTATTGACAACGACTGTCGAAGAAAAGTAATGCTAGAGGAGGGTGTCCCATTATAAAATGGGACTTAACATCTGAGGTCATCAGTCCCCTAGAACGTAGAACTACTTAAACCTAACTAACCTAAGGACATCACACACATCCATGCCTGAGGCAGGATTCGAATCTGCGACTGTATCGCCTAGAACCGCTCGGCCAAACCAGCCGGCTGTCCCATTACACTCCTCAGGTTTTGCACACCAGTGCATATGGTCTATGTTTCGCTCACACTGATGCCATTAGCGGGAAATTACAAACCGAAATCTACAAGTTTGTTCGATGGAATCGCGGTCGTTATCGAAGGAGTTACCCTGGAATTCAGCTGAAACCGTTAAGGGGGGAAACCACATTAGGAGGCTGTTTGATACTGATTTTTGGGGATTTTTGTGGGAAGATATAATTAGAATTTAATCAAATTTTGACAACATTTCATTCATATTTCGAACAGTTTTTGTGAATTTTTTTAAATAATTTCAGCCAAAAATAATAACGATAGGCTGTGATGTCCGCTGAAGGTTGTAAGTATAGTCCTCCAATTGCGTGCAGTGTAGCCATTCCTATTTTCATCTGATATCAAAAAGGTTTTGATTTTACATTAATAACTTATTTTCTAAGAACTTGAACCTCAATTTAGGTGAAAATAATGAAAATTAAAAATTTTTCAGGCGTTGGAGCAATTTACTTCGATTTTTTCTCTAATTATGCAAGGAAAAATACTCTTAAAATCATGATATCATATCACAAGTTGGTTCATATTATTCGTAATTTTATAAAAAATCATACTATCAATTTTCATTATGATCGGTTCTATACTTTTTTAATTAGACTGCACACAAATGTGAAAATAAATTCTCGGAAAATAAAAGTTCAAGGAACTTAACAATAATGTAAAATGCTTACCTACTAATCTGCGATTCCAGCACCATGTAGTACTCCTCCTTCTTCCTCATAGGCTTCGATTTGCGCTTGCAGCAGTACTTTCCGAGCTTTCCGACCTTCCTTCGATTCCAATGAACTACGTCGATTCTGCCGGCTCAGGCGCTAGTTATCCATTTGTATGACATAATTGAAGCTTTGCGGGCCTGCTACAATTCCTGCCTCGTTCATGACCCTCAGGAGGAATGAATTTCCTTCATTGAATAAGCCGCTGCTAAATACGATGCCAGCTCAACGACTTTTGGTCGGGAGTGCAAGTGTTTAGGAGCTAATCACCAAATAGTGGAATTAAAGCTTTCATTCGCATTTTATGTGTGTCCACCTAAATATCTTCTAGTAATTCATTCCTTGATAAATCATCATATATGGGAACAATTTTCTTCTGTTCTATTCTCATAAAATCTAAACGAATGCGAATTTCGCTTACAAATTTTGACAGCGTATTCTTGGATAGTTAGGCTAACGATTTATGCAATAAAAAATCGAATTTTTTGAACTTCCTAATGTAGTTTCCCCCTTAACGGAAAATCATGTAACTGTAGCCCATTAACTTTTAAAGCCGCTGGGTATCGACACCTGTAAATGATACTTTCCGATTTGAAAATGTGGAAGGCTGCCATACGAAAACAGTTCGACTCTTTGCTGGGAATCAACATCAGAAGTTACAATTCTCTAAGTGTGCAGCGCGATTTGTCTTGCCATACGAGTGAATTAAAACTGCCGTGGCCGGTGAGTTGATAGTTTATACATCGGACTCGGACGTGAGGAGGCAGTGATGCTGGTAGTGGTGGTGGTGGTGGTGGTGGTGGCGCATAAAGCGAGGCGCTAGGTGGACCGTGAAGGCCAGATAGAGTCGCGATAACTCACCACAGACCTGCTGGCGTCACGACGGGCCGTTTCTCTTGCCAGCGGCCGGGCCCGTTCCGGTGCGACCTCCCATTCATCTTGCGCAGCCGCCTGCCCTAAAAGTGGCCGGAATCCCTCCGGTTACCCCCTACACGTCGACCATTCGTTCACGCTTAACGTGCCCGAGAGAGAAGTACCGACCTGTAACGCCCAGACTTGCTTAGCAGTGGTGGAAACAAGAGTTATTATGCCAAGCGAGAACAAGAAACTGTGAACCTGTTCTGTAACTGTGGTCTCGTAACGGGACCCAGACGTGCGCGTTTAAATGGATGTGACTGCTTCGGAAACAACACAACCCTCACATTCCTCGTAATAACTACTTGACAGATTTTCTCTAAACATAACTGTTACTCCCATATCTGCTCCACACATTTTCACTATTCTTCATTTTATATTTGTCTATAACTTTGTAGCAATAAAGAAGAAGCAGAAATTTAAAACAAGTAAAGAAAAAGGGATTATACTAAGAAGTGTAATACTGCAAATATAGCACGAAACGAGACGAAGCGGTACGTTTCTGAGGCGCTGCTCACTGGTGTGAGTAAAAGTTATAAATTTTCAACGACAGACTTGCAATAACAGGTGTGAAAGACATAGTGATAGACATTCCTGGGGTTGTGAAGCAGCTGAATCGGTTGAAAAGAAATAAACCCCCAAGTCCTGATGGCATTCCAATACGGTTTTACAGAGAGTACTCTACTGCATTGGCTCCTTACTTAGCTTGCAGTTATCGCGAATCTCTTGCCCAATGTAATAAATTGCCGAGCGACTGGAAAAAAGCGGAGGTGACGCCTGTGTATAAGAAGGGTAGAAGGACGGATCCTCAAAATTACAGACCAACATAGTTGCAAGATTCTCGAACATATTCTCAGTTCGAATATAATGAATTTCCTTGAGACAGAGAACTTGCTGTCCATGCATCAGCACGGCATTAGAAAGCATCGCTCCTGCGAAACGCAACTCGCCCTTTTTTCACATGATATTTTGCGAACCATGGATGAAGGATATCAGACGGATGCCATATTCCTTGACTTCAGGAAAGCGTTTGACTCGGTGCCCCACTGCAGACTCCTCACTAAGGTAAGAGTATATCGGTTTGGTTCCCAAGTATGTGAGTGGCTCGAAGACTTCTTAAGTAATAGAACCCAGTACGTTGTCCTCAATGGTGAGTGTTCATCGGAGGTGAGGGTATCATCTGGAGTGCCCCAGGGAAGTGTGGTAGGTCCGCTGTTGTTTTCTATCTATATACATGATCTTTTGGATAGGGTGGATAGCAATGTGCGGCTGTTTGCTGATGATGCTGTGGTGTACGGGAAGGTGTCGTCGTTGAGTGACTGTAGGAGGTTACAAAATGACTTGGATAGGATTTGTGATTAGTGTAAAGAATGGCAGATAACTCTAAATATAGATAAATGTAAATTAATGCAGATAAATAGGAAGAAGAATCCCGTAATCTTTGAATACTTCATTAGTAGTGTAGCGCTTGACACAGTCACGTCAATTAAATATTTGGGCGTAACATTGCAGAGCGATATGAAGTGGGACAAGCATGTAATGGCAGTTGTGGGGAAGGCGGATAGTCTTCTTCGGTTCATTGGTAGAATTTTGGGAAGATATGGTTCATCTGTAAAGGAGACCGCTTATAAAACACTAATACGACCTATTCTTGACTACTGCTCGAGCGTTTGGGATCCCTATCAGGTCGGATTGAGGGAGGACATAGAAGCAATTCAGAGGCGGGCTGCTGGATTTTTTACTGGTAGGTTTGATCATCATGCGAGTGTTACGGAAATGCTTCAGGAACTCGGGTGGGAGTCTCTGGAGGAAAGGAGGCGTTCTTTTCGTGAATCGCTACTGAGGAAATTTTGAGAACCAGCATTAGAGGTTGAATGCAGTACAATTTTACTGCCGCCAAGTTATATTTCGCGGAAAGACCACGAAGATAAGATAAGAGAGATTAGGGCTCGTACAGAGGCATATAGGCAGTCATTTTTCCCTCGGTCTGTTTGGGAGTGGAACAGGGAGAGAAGACGTTAGTTGTCGTACGAGGTACCTTCCGCCACGCACCGTATGGTGGATTGCGGAGTATGTATGTAGATGTAGATATCTAAATTCAATTCTAATAAAATGTTCAGGCGTAATCGCAGAAAAGAAGTGTATTATTAATTGTGGTATGATTGAGACAGTCCGTCAGTTGATTGGGCCTGTTGTGTTACCGCATCGACTTACATGGTCCCTTTCTTAGAAACGAGCTAGTAGCACTATTGAAGGCGGTTTCTTTGGCTACAAGGGTGGCTACGTTCCACCAGGATAGCAGCACCCCTGTGGATTCTAGTCATCAGTTTACACATTATTTAAGACCAACTGTCCCCGGAAAATTGACCCTTAAAAATGATATGGACCTAATAAAGAACGCATGGTTTATGGAACATTCGAATTAGTTTGTATTACCGCCTCCTTAAATATCCCCATGAAACTCCGTGCATCTACACTGAAGTGCCAAGGAAACTAGTATAGGCATGCGTATTGAGATACAGAGATATGTAAACAGGCAGAATATGGCGCTGCTGTCGGCAACGCCTATATAAGGCAACAAGTGTCTGGCGCAGTTGTAAGACCGATTACTGCTGCTACAATGTCAGGTTATCAAGACTGAAGTGAGTTTGAAGGTGGTGTTATAGTCGGCGCACGAGCGATGGGACACAGAAACTCCAAGGTAGCGATGAAGTGGGGATTTTCCCGTACGACCATTTCACGAGCGTACCGTGAATATCAGGAATCCGGTAAAACATCAAATTTCCGACATCGCTGCGACCGCAAAAGGATCCTGCAAGAACGCGACCAACGATGACTGAAGAGACTCGTTCAGCATGACAGAAGAGCAACCCTTCCGCAAATTGCTGCAGATTTCAATGCTGGCCATCAACTAGTCTTACTCTGTGAACCATTCAACGAAACATCAGCGACATGGCGTTTTGTAGCCGAAGGCCCACTTGTGTGCCTTTGATGACTGCACGTCCCAAAGCTTTACGTCTGGCCTGGGCCCGTTAACACCGACATTGGACCGTTGATGGCTGTAAGCATGTTGCCTGGTCGCGCAACTCTAATTGTATCGAACTGATGGATGTGTACGGGTATGGAGGAAACCTCATCGATCCATGGACCCTGCATGTCAGCAGGGGACTGTTCAAGCTGATGGAATCTCTGTATTGGCGTGGGGTGTGTGCAGTTGGAGTGATATGGGACCCCAGATACATCTAGATACGACTCTGACGGGTGACACGTAATAAGCATCCTGTCTGATCAGCTGCATCCATTCACATCCATTCTGCATTGCGACAGGCAATTCCAGAAGGATATGCGACACCCCACACGTCAGGATTGCTACAGAATAGCTCCAGTAACATTCACCTGAGTTTAAACACTTCCGCTAGCCACCAAACTCCCCAGACGTGAACATTACTGAGCGTATCTGGGATGCCTTGCAACATGTTATTCAGAAGACATCTCCATTCCTTGGTACTCTTAGGGATTTATGGACAGCCCTGCAAGATTCATAGCGTCAATTGCCTCCATCACTACTTCAGACATTAGTCGAGTCCATGCCACACCCTGTTGCGGCACTTCTGCGTGCTCGTCTGAGCCCTACACGGTATTAGTCAGGTGTACCAGTTTGTTTGGCTCTGCAGTGTATTAGTACAATGACACCGACCTGAAAATTTAAAACCTATATCATAAGATTACTGGTCATAATGCAGTTTAATGCGAAACCATGAGCACGGCATTTGGCATTTGACATCACATCCACACAAGTTATTGCTTATTTTATGACGGTCTGTGCGTTGCAGATTTTTATGTTTCATTACGTCCAGCCTCGCCAGCGATTCGCAGTAGTGGCGTAAAGTATTTCGGATGAAAGATTAGCGCCGTGAGCTCATCGTGCTAAATATAAAACCACGATAACGGTGTTGCCTTCAGAAATGTGTACGGGCTATAAAGAACCGACGTGTATACAATTGCGACCCTCCCAGTCTGGATAAGTGTTCGGCTTATCAAAATGGTTCAAATGGCTCTGAACACTATGCGACGTAACTTCTGAGGTCATCAGTCGCCTAGAACTTAGAACTAATTAAACCTCACTATTCTAAGGACATCACACACATCCATGCCCGAGGCAGGATTCGAACCTGCGACCGTAGCGGTCGCCCGGTTCCAGACTGTAGCGCCTAGAACCGCACGGCCACTCCGGCCGGCTAATTAGCTTATCACTTCGCACATAGATCGATAAGGAAATCCTCGCATTTCACTGACAATGTTATTCCATAACAAGTCTGGCTCCCTTCTGTCGATTTTGTTATTACTGACGAGTTAGAACTTCCTTACCATCACCTCGCCTACCATTGCGCGCGGCGAGGACACACACACACACACACACACACACACACACACACACTCACTTTCCAGCTGGCGTCAGGGCTACGATGACACTCCTGTTTTTCATTCCGTCATATTTAATCGCTTCTCATTTGGCTGCACAAGAACTCCATCAGCGCACCTCCGTAATGAAGGTTACTACTGCTTGTCACAGAAACATGTTTTCCAGTAACATGCATAACAGAGTGAAAATAAGCACGCCGGGCAAAACAGCTGTCACCCGCCATGATACGTCCTGTAACATCGCCTCTTGTCATGATTACGGTCTCACTTTGCGACGAATAGTCTACACAAGTTCCTTCAAAGATGCCTCTTCCAACTGGAGCCATTCGATAGGTGGTCATCAGAACATCCACGCACGATAGCGCCTTTCTGTCACTGTCACGTCGCCGCGCAGACGCGCCGTATTGCACCGAGTGCATAAAACCGAGTGTCAGCGTGCGCGCACACACACACACACACACACACACACACACACACACACACACACACACGTACACAAACACACACACACACACACACACACACACACACACACGCGCGCGCTCGCGCGCGCGCGCGCGCGCACACACACACACACACCGCTTCATTGCTATGACTTCCGATCGACACTTGCGGAGGGTCACTGAACCGCCTGGTACCAGTTGGGCATCGTCCAGTGTTCTACACGAACGACTGTGCTCTTTTAAGGGGGTCGCGCACATTTTGCCTCGTGAGCTTATATTATAGAGTGACACTGGCTTTTTTATCGTTTGTTTATGCTAAAGTTTTACCGGTCCATTCTAGTAATTACCTAAATAATTCTTTATCGCACAGTTTGAATTAGTTAAGTGGTACACTATAGGTACTCTATGAAGTATGTTACATTTTGTTATCTCCTTAATTTACTACTGCGATTTCTAGTGGAGTTACACACCCTCACATTTTTTTAATTTTTCTGTTTAACTTTTTTCTCAGTAAATGTAATTTTTATTCTGGCTCTTGTTGTATGAGTCTGTTTAGCATTGTCAGTGTAATAACGATTTATGTTTTTCTTAATACGTATAATTTGATGGACGAGCTCTGACAGTTAAGACAGACTCCACAGTTCTTTAAAAAGACTTTCACGGTGAGCCCAGCTAAAATTTTTAGTTGTTATTCCTGTCCCCATTTACTGCAGTTGGCAAGCTGTGGTCATATTTTGCACATTCGATTCGAAAACCCCAGTTCCATACCTAACTACTTAGTGTACCTCGATTAGTATAACTATGAGACATCGTAAGGTGCTGATGATTGGTTGACTGATTTGGGAGAGGGGACTGAACAGCGAGGCCATCAATCCCATCGGATTAGCGAAGGCTGGGGAAGAAATCGGTCGTGTCCTTCCAAAGGAACCGACTCTGCATTTCCTGAAGCGCTTTAGAGAAATCATAAACAACCTAAATCAAGCTGTCTGGACGCGGGTTTGAAGCGTCGTCCTCCTGAATGCGAATCCAGTGTGCTAACCACTGCGCCACCTCGCTCTGAATAACGTGCTGACGACATTTCTTACAATAGTATCTTCTGAACTCATTTCCCTTCAACCAACAGACAGTATTCATGAGCAAATTATTGTCTTCATAACATGCGCTATTGCAATTATAATCTGCAACTAATTTGACAGTATTATTTTTCCTGCTTAATCCGAACTTTGTATTATTTTTTTCTGTACATGATAAATAAATTTACAGCAAGCTGACCAATTTCAAGTATTTCTAAAGATTAATTTATTTCTTTACCAGCGCATTTCATGTTTTATCTATGATTGCAATATTGACATCATCTGGAGGAAGAATATTTTTCTCCCTGTCTCGCATTTTCTGGAAAATAAACAGTTCTTTATCGGTCCTCTCACGAGACTACAGCCTGTGTGTGCAGAATATTCGAAGTAGCAATTGTGAACTGATAAATTTACATAACTCTAAGATTTTTTTAAAAAAATATGAAGAATGCAATCCGTGTCTTTCGCTATTGCTTGCGCCTGGAGTAAGTTATCCTGGACTCTACAAACAATACAATTGTGTTGTACTTAGAGAAAAACTGGAACATTTCGCTTGACATTCTCATCACATTTCCCAAATCATTATAGTTTGTTTGCAATTTCTCTCTGTCAGATGATAAAGCTAACGCTCATTTCTTCACCCAGTTGAATTAAACTTTTTTCGCTTTATATTTTTCAGTCGGTGTCGTCATTGTCTCTCTCTCTCTCTCTCTCTCTCTCTCTCTCTCTCTCTCTCTCTCTTACTTGTGTTGTATGACATCACTTTTTTAATTTCGTCTCTCCCATCAGTTGTCGCCAAGGCAGAGACCCTAATTTAATGTACGCAAACAAATATTAAGTTTCATTCTTTTTCTATACAATGTATTAGTGTTTCGAAAAATCGTCATAACTCCCTACCGCCCCCAATGACCGTTCTAGCCATCGTGGTGGGCACTAGGCGATGTGTTGTTGTTGTGGTCTTCAGTCCAGGGGCTGTTTTGATGCAGCTCTCCATACTACTCTATCCTGTGCGAGCATCTTCATATCCGAGTAACTACTGCAACCTCCATCCCTCTCAATCTGATTAGTGTATTCATCTCTTGGTCTCCCTCTACGATTTTTACCCTCCACGCTGCCCTCCAATAACAAATTGGTGATGCCTTGATGCCTCAGAACATGTCCTACCAGCTGATTCCTTCTTCTAGTCAAGTTGTGCCACAAATTTCTCTTCTCCCCAATTCTGTTGAGTACCTTTTCATTACTTATATGATCTACCTATCTAATCTTCAGCATTCTTCTGTTGCACGACATTTCGAAAGCTTCTATTCTCTTCCTGTCAAAAATTTAATTGTCCATGTTTCACTTGCATACATGGCGATAATCAATTCAAATACTTTCAGAAACACTTAAACCTTTATTGGATGTTAACAAATTTCTCTTCTTCAGAAACGCTTTTCTTGCCATAGCCAGTCTACACTGTGTATCCCCTCTACTTCGACCATCATCAGTTATTTTTCTCCCCAAATACTGAATCCCATCTACTATTTTAAGTGTCTCATTTCCTAATCTATTTCTCTCAGCATCACTTGATTTAATACGACTACAACGCCGGCCGCAGTGGCCGAGCGGTTCTAGGCGCTTCAGTCTGGAACCGCGCGACCGCTACGGTCGCAGGTTCGAATCCTGCCTCGGTCATGGATGTGTGTGATGTCCTTAGGTTAGTTAGGTTTGAGTAGTTCTAAGTACTACGGGACTGATGACCTCAGATGTTAAGTCCCATAGTGCTCAGAGCCATTTGAATCCGACTACATTCCATTATCCTGGTTTTGCTTTTGTTCATCTTATCTCCTCTTTTGAAGACACTGTCCATTCCGTTCAGCTACTCTTCCAGGTCGTTTGCAGTCTCTGACAGAATTACAATGTCATCGGCAAACCTCCAAGTTTTTATTTCTTCTCCATGGGGTTTAATTCCTACTCCAAATTTTTGTTTTGTTTCCTTTAGTGCTTTCTCAATACAGAGACTGAATAACATCGAGGATAGGCTAGAACCCTCTCTGACTCCCGTCACAACCACTGCTTCCTTTTCGTGCCACTGGACTCTTAGAACAACCATCTGGTTTCTGTACAAAGGCGATAGGAGTTTTGAAGATATTTTCATTAGGTTTTGGTGTAAAGTATATGGTAAGTAATTTTTATTATATGTTCAACTTGCTGTACATCTACATCTACATCTGCATTTATACTCCGCAAGCCACCCAACGGTGCGTGGCGGAGGGCACTTTACGTGCCACTGTCATTATCTCCCTTTCCTGTTCCAGTCGCGTATGATTCGCGGGAAGAACGACTGTCAGAAAGCCTCCGTGCGATCTCGAATCTCTCTAATTTTACATTCGTGATCTCCTCGGGAGGTATAAGTAGGGGGAAGCAATATATTCGATACCTCATCCAGAAACGCACCCTCTCGAATCCTGGACAGCAAGCTACAACGCGATGCAGAGCACCTCTCTTGCAGAGTCTGCCACTTGAGTTTGCTAAACATCTCCGTAACGCTATCACGCTTACCAAATAACCCTGTGACGAAACGCGCCGCTCTTCTTTGGATCTTCTCTATCTCCTCCGTCAACCCGATCTGGTACGGATCCCACACTGATGAGCAACACTCAAGTATACGTCGAACGAGTGTTTTGTAAGCCACCTCCTTTGTTGATGGAGTACATTTTCTAAGGACTCTCCCAATGAATCTCAACCTGGCACCCGCCTAACCAACAATTAATTATTTATGATCATTCCACTTCAAATCGTTCCGCACGCATACTCCCAGATATTTTACAGAAGTAACTGCTACCAGTGTTTGTTCCGCTATCATATAATCATACAATAAAGGATCCTGCTTTCTTTGTATTCGCAATACATTACATTTGTCTATGTTAAGGGTCAGTTGCCAATCCCTGCACCAAGTGCCTATCCGCTGCAGATCTTCCTGCATTTCGCTGCAATTTTCTAATGCTGCAACTTCTCTGTCTACTACAGCATCATCCGCGAAAAGCCGCATGGAACTTCCGACACTATCTACTAGGTCATTTATGTATAATGTGAAAAGCAGTGTTCCCATAACACTCCCCTGTGTCACGCTGGAGGTTACGACTCAGTCTTATAAATTTTATAAAGTTCCTTCTCTTCGTTATAAACCACTATTATCGTGTAACGGGTGGCAGTTAGAAAACTTAAAAACTAACACAGATACAAAAGCGGGAGCTAGATTGCAAAAGGTTGAGCACGGCTGTCATAACTGTTTCCAAGTGTTGTAGTCTGTAGCTAGTATAAGACCTCTCGTAACATCTATGCCCTAATGAATGTAGTGTTGAACATGAAGGTATCTTGGTTTATATATGAGAGGGCTCCATGGCCTAATCGTGCAAGGGTAAATAAATAAGTACCAGAACACGTTGTAAAGTACGGTAAACAAGCGGATGTAGTTCTAGTGCAAGCCCGAAGCTGCTGGAAACGAAAGAAATTCGTGGTTAAACTAATGAAAACACGGTGGCTCATTCATACAGGAAATTAAGGCCGTTAATTCAGAGCCGCAGTGAATGGGGCAATTTCAGCGTCCGGCAGCGGGCTGCGGCTGCCGGTGGCTGTGATAACAACACGGCGCTGCAGACACCCCCCCCCCCCCCCCACCTTCTGTATTGGTAAACACCTCGTTAGCCTGACCCGCCGACCAGCCAGCGCACGTCGCTTCGTTAAAGATGCAACAGCCGCTTTCACGCGCGAATTTTCATGAATTACTAACAATTACGAAATTAATGCAACGCGTAGCTGCTTTTCCCTTTTATGTTTTCGTAATTCGAAAGGATAACTACTCCCCCCCATGAACCATGAACCTTGCCGTTGGTGGGGAGGCTTGCGTGCCTCAGCGATACAGATAGCCGTACCGTAGGTGCAACCACAACGGAGGGGTATCTGTTGAGAGGCCAGACAAACGTGTGGTTCATGAAGAGGGGCAGCAGCCTTTTCAGTAGTTGCAAGGGCAACAGTCTGGATGATTGACTGATCTGGCCTTGTAACAATAACCAAAACGGCCTTGCTGTGCTGGTACTGCGAACGGCTGAAAGCAAGGGGAAACTACAGCCGTAATTTTTCCCGAGGGCATGCAGCTTTACTGTATGATTAAATGATGATGGCGTCCTCTTGGGTAAAATATTCCGGAGGTAAAATAGTCCCCCATTCGGATCTCCGGGCGGGGACTACTCAAGAGGATGTCGTTATCAAGAGAAAGAAAACTGGCGTTCTACGGATCGGAGCGTGGAATGTCAGATCCCTTAATCTGACAGGTAGGTTAGAAAATTTAAAAAGAGAAATGGATAGGTTGAAGTTAGATATAGTGGAAATTAGTGAAGTTCGGTGGCAGGAGGAACAAGACTTCTGGTCAGGTGACTATAGAGTTATAAACACAAAATCAAATTGGGGTAATGCAGGAGTAGGTTTAATAATGAATAGGAAAATAGGAATGCGGGTAAGCTACTACAAACAGCGTAGTGAACGCATTATTGTGGCCAAGATAGATACGAAACCCACACCTACTACAGTAGTACAAGTTTATATGCCAACTAGCTCTGCAGATGACGAAGAAATTGAAGAAATGTATGATGAAAAAAAAGAAATCATTCAGATAGTGAAGGGAGACGAAAATTTAAAAGTCATGGGTGACTGGAATTCGAGTGTAGGAAAAGGGAGAGAAGGAAACATAGTCGGTGAATATGGATTGGGGCTAAGAAATGAAAGAGGAAGCCGCCTGGTAGAACTTTGCACAGAGCACAACATAATCATGGCTAACACTTGGTTTAAGAATCATGAAAGAAGGTTGTATATACATGGAAGAACCCTGGAGTTACTAAAAGGTATCAGATAGACTATATAATGGTAAGACAGAGATTTAGGAACCAGGTTTTAAACTGTAAGACATTTCCAGGGGCAGATGTGGACTCTGACCACAATCTATTGGTTATGACCTGTAGATTAAAACTGAAGAAACTGCAAAAAGGTGGGAATTTAAGGAGATGGGACCTGGATAAACTGACTAAACCAGAGGTTGTACAGAGTTTCAGGGAGAGCATAAGGGAACAATTGACAGGAATATTGGAAAGAAATACAGTAGAAGAAGAATGGGTAGCTTTGAGGGATGAGGTAGTGAAGGCAGCAGAGGATCAAGTAGGTAAAAAGACGAGGGCTAGTAGAAATCCTTGGGTAACAGAAGAAATATTGAATTTAATTGATGAAAGGAGAAAATATAAAAACGCAGTAAATGAAGCAGGCAAAAAGGAATACAAACGTCTCAAAAATGAGATCGACAGGAAGTGCAAAATGGCTAAGCAGGGATGGCTAGAGGACAAATGTAAGGATGTAGAGGCTTATCTCGCTTGGGGTTAGATAGATACTGCCTACAGAAAAATTAAAGAGACCTTTGGAGATAAGAGAACCACTTGTATGAATATCAAGAGCTCAGATGGAAACCCAGTTCTAAGCAAAGAAGGGAAAGCAGAAAGGTGGAAGGAGTATATAGAGGGTCTATACAAGGGCTGTGTGCTTGAGGACAATATTATGGAAATGGAAGAGGATGTAGATGAAGATGAAATTGAAATGGGAGATACGATACTGCGTGAAGAGTTTGACAGAGCACTGAAAGACCTGAGTCGAAACAAGGCCCCCGGAGTAGACAACATTCCATTGGAACTACTGACGGCCTTGGGAGAGCCAGTCCTGACAAAACTCTACCACCTGGTGAGCAAGATGTATGAAACAGGCGAAATACCCTCAGACTTCAAAAAGAATATAATAATTCCAATCCCAAAGAAAGCAGGTGTTGACAGATGTGAAAATTACCGAACTATCAGTTTAATAAGTCACAGCTGAAAAATACTAACACGAATTCTTTACAGACGAATGGAAAAACTAGTAGAAGCCAACCTCGGGGAAGATCAGTTTGGATTCCGCAGAAACACTGGAACACGTGAGGCAATACTGACCTTACGACTTATCTTAGAAGAAAGATTAAGGAAAGGCAAACCTAGCATTTGTAGACTTAGAGAAAGCTTTTGACAGTGTTGACTGGAAAACTCTCTTTCAAATTCTAAAGATGGCACGGGTAAAATACAGGGAGCGAAAGGCTATTTACAATTTGTACAGAAACCAGATGGCAGTTATAAGAGTCGAGGGACATGAAAGGGAAGCAGTGGTTGGGAAGGGAGTAAGACAGGATTGTAGCCTCTCCCCGATGTTGTTCAATCTGTATATTGAGCAAGCAGTAAAGGAAACAAAGGAAAAATTCGGAGTAGGTATTAAAATCCATGGAGAAGAAATAAAAACATTGAGGTTCGCCGATGACATTGTAATTCTATCAGAGACAGCAAAGGACTTGGAAGAGCAGTTGAATGGAATGGACAGTGTCTTGAAAGGAGGATATAAGATGAACATCAACAAAAGCAAAACGAGGATAATGGAATGTAGTCAATTAAGTCGGGTGATGCTGAGGGAATTAGATTAGGAAATGAGACACTTAAAGTAGTAAAGGAGTTTTGCTATTTGGGGAGCAAAATAACTGATGATCGTCGAAGTAGAGAGGATATAAAATGTAGACTGGCAATGGCAAGGAAAGCGTTTCTGAAGAAGAGAAATTTGTTAACATCGAGTATAGATTTAAGTGTCAGGAAGTCATTTCTGAAAGTATTTGTATGGAGAGTAGCCATGTATGGAAATGAAACATGGACGATAAATAGTTCGGACAAGAAGAGATAGAAGCATTCGAAATGTGGTGCTACACAAGAATGCTAAAGATTAGATGGGTAGATCACATAACTGATGAGGAAGTATTGAATAGGATTGGGGAGAAGAGAAGTTTGTGGCACAACTTGACCAGAAGACGAGATCGGTTGGTAGGACATGTTCTGAGGCATCAAGGGATCACCAATTTAGTATTGGAGGGCAGCGTGGAGGGTAAAAATCGTAGAGGGAGACCAAGAGATGAATACACTAAACAGATTCAGAAGGATGTAGGTTGCAGTAGGTACTGGGAGATGAAGAAGCTTGCACAGGATAGAGTAGCATGGAGAGCTGCATCAAACCAGTCTCAGGACTGAAGACCACAACAACAACAACAACTACTCTGCGCAACACAAATAAAGGGTCTACCTTTGCGGCGTGTAAGATAGAAATTTTGCCCGAAGGTCACAACAACCTTCCCGTACATTGAAAAACTTACTTCGCTGATGATGACTAATAACAACCAAAATTGCTAGTCCTAACAAAGGACCGAGTGAGATGGCGATGTGATTACCATACTGGACTCACATTCGCGAGGACGACGGTTCAAACACGCGTCTGGCCATTCTGATTTAAGTTTGCCGTCATTTCTCTA
Source organism: Schistocerca serialis cubense (assembly GCF_023864345.2). Taxonomy (NCBI): domain Eukaryota; kingdom Metazoa; phylum Arthropoda; class Insecta; order Orthoptera; family Acrididae; genus Schistocerca; species Schistocerca serialis. The sequence goes on along the minus strand of NC_064641.1, from coordinate 108,944,304 downwards.
TATCGCTTCAGGCAAATGCCGGGATGGTTCCTTTGAAAGGGCACGGCAGACTTCCTTCCCCATCCTTACCTAATCGGATGGCACCGTTGACTTCATTGTTTGGTCCCCTCCCCCAAGTCAACAAACCAATCAGTAATAAAGAAATAAAAGCAGTGACGTTAGCGTAACAGGACTTTTGCTAAATGCGAATCCTTGGAACAAAGGCGATGTTGTTGTAGCGAAACCCTGTGTTGCATAAACTTAAAGAGCTTTATTCGAGGAACAGTGTGAGAGCATGATGCTGCCAACATCTCGTGTCATCGGTAGGGATCAAGTGGAAAAGATAAGAAAGTCTCTCGCTTAGTAACTGAAAAGAACAGGAAATAAAATCGATAATACTAATATGATATGCCCTTCATCATGCTCTGTGCCGTGGCTTGCGATGTACTCGTATATACACTGAATAGCCAAAGAAATTTGTACACCTACCTAATATCGTGTAGGGCCTCAGCGAGCTCGCAGAAGTGCCGCAACACGACCTGGTAAATGTCTGAAGGTGTGATGGAAGGAATTGACACCATGAATCCTGCAGGGCTGCCCATAAATCCATAAGAGTACGAGGGTTGTTCTGAACACCACGGTGCAAGGCATCCCAGATACGCTCAATAATGTTCATCTCTGGGGAGTTTGGTGACCAGCAGAAGTGTTCAAACTCAGAAGAGTACTCCTGGAGCCACTCTGTAGCAATTCTCACCGTGTGGGGTGTCGCATTGTCCTCCTGGAATTACCCAAGTCCGTCAGAGTGCACAATGGACACGAATGGATGCAGTTGATCAGACAGGATACTTACGTACGTGTCACCTGTCAGAGTTGTATACAGACCTATCAGGGGATATCGCTCCAACTGCACACGCACCATACCATTGCAGAGCCTTCACCAGCTTGAACAGTCCCCTGCTAACATGCAGGGTCCATGGATTCATGAGGTTGTCTCCATACCCGTACACGTCCATCCGCTCGATATAATTTGAAACGAGACTCGTCCGATCAGGCAACACGTTTCCAGTCATCAACAGTCCAATGTCAGTGTTGACGTGCCCATGCGACGTGTAAAGCTTTGTGTCGTGCACTCATTGACACTGCAAGAGCGGGCCTTTGGCTCCGAAAGCCCATATCGAATATGTTTCGTTGAGTGATTCGCACGATTACACTCGTTGATGGTCCACCACTGAAATTCGCAGCAATTTGCGGAAGGCTTGCAATTCTTCCACGTTGAACGATTCTCTTCAGTCGTCGTTGCTCCCTTCTTGCAGGATCTTTTTCCGGCCGTTGCGATGTCAGACATTTTATGTTTTACATGATTCCTGATATTCACGGTACACTCTTACAATGTCCTACAGGAAAATCCCCACTTAATCGTTACCCCGGAGTTGCTGTGTCCCTTCGCTCGTCCGCCGACTATAACACCACGTTGAAACTCGGTTAAATCTTGATAACCTGCCATTGTAGCAGCAGCAATTGATCTAACAACTGCGCCAGACACTTGTCTTATACAGGCGTTGCCGACCACAGAGCCGTATTCTGTCTGTTTGTATAGCTCTGTTTTTGAACACGCATGCGCATACCAGATTATTTGGCTCTTCAGTGTATGCAGATGAATAGCGCGGGTTCCTCGTCGTACGTCGTTCAGCTCTGCACTGCCTTCACGCTCCTCTTGTTTGGGGAGAGCCTTCCGCAGCCCCTTCTGTACGCAACGGCTCGGTGTGACCGCTAGCTACTTGTTGGGTAGACGAGGTGACGTCAGAGAGAGCAGCAGCAGTTTGGCCTCCTTTCTAACGGGCCGCCGCAGGCCAGCAGACTCGGGAGGCGGGGGGCGGCGGGCGTGATCCCGGGATCAGCCGCCGCCGCCTCCGGCGTGATTACCGGGGGCGGCTGCCTCCTCTTTACTGCCCTATAAAACAGGTGGATGGGCCACCCCTCTGCCCCGCTAGTTAGCCGCTCCGCTGCGGCGTCCAAACGCCGCTGTTGCTGCTGCTGCTGGCTCACTCGAAAAGTTCGTCGCCTTTATCACCGGCGCCACAAAATTATCTTCATTCGCGTCTTTACGTCACGCCAGCACGCTGCTCCCTCACTCTTCCCACGAAGACAAAGCGATTCGCTACGTCTCAATTGCTTTCATTGGGGATCACTCTATCAGCCGCCAACACCTCCTTCGTACTGATTCTTGGGAATGCAGAAGGACGGCGTAGGTTATCTTCAAACAGAAACATTCCCAACATTAAAAATAAAATGATATCTATTAAATAAGAAATATTCATATACTACTTCTTTTTATGAAATGTCCAGTACAATTGAAAAGATTTAACACCGCCCGAACAGGCCATGAAGGCCCAACGGTACCGACCGACCGCCGTGTCATCCTCAGCCCGCAGGCGTCACTGGATCCGGATATGGTGGATCACGTGGTCAGCACACCGCTCTCCCGGTCGTTTGTCAGTTTACGAGTCCGGAGTCGCTACTTCTCGATCAAGTAGCTCACCAGTTTGCTTCAGAAGGGCTGAGTGTACCCCGCTTGCCAACAGCACTCGGCAAACAGGATGTGTTGTAACTGACATTTCCGCAATTTTTCACAAACACAACTTCTATTGATGTAAGTTCACAAAGTTGATGACTGATCAACAAACGAAAGGTAACAAGGTAACAATAACGATGCCAGTAAAGGCTCCTAATTGAGGCAAACTAAAGTTCACTTGTAATTTTCCTCAAAGGTTCGCGGTAACACACACACACTAGTAACAGTCCAATTCAGAGACGAAGACGTAATCTTCAACGGTCGTAGTACACGAGGTCGGCATCTGGCGTGAACTGAACTTCGGGGCTGGTTGTAGCCCCTAAACAGCTGTCTCCAGCCAATCAGGTTTTGGCTCGAGCTCCCCCTGCAGGAAGTAGTGCTCGGAATGTCTGTTTCCATTATCTTGTACGTAAATATCCAGTGTGTACCATGGTACGCCTTGGGGATAGACAACCTCGTCCTCTGTGGTGTAATGTGGGTTGCCAGCCCTCAGGAGCTACCTTGGCTCCGGTATAACAGGATGGTCACCCATCCAAGTGTTAACCCACCCCGGCAGCACTTAAATTCGGTGATTTGGCGGGCAACAAGTGTTACCACTGTGGCAAGACGTTTGAAATTATTGCAAATCCTCTAAAATATCAAAGTCCTGTCACTCTGTTTCTGAGTAATGCCTACGACGCCTACGGAGACTAAGTCTCGGAGACGACGGACGAACACTGCAGCTTGTAGACCAGGCTGTAACTGGAGACTGCACACGACTCGGTGCAGTGAGGAGAACTGCTCGCCGTAGCTCAGTGCTCCCGTACTTAACGAGGCATCGACCAATCACTGCCCACACACATGATGTCCACGAGCTTGTGTCTCCGGCGTCTAATCCATACAGCTGCTGCGCTACGAGTGAACAGAGGGCGCCTTATCGATTGTGGTGGGCGGTACTCTCTGTAGCCGTGAGTACCGTCACCGCACCGATCAATGACAAGAACATTTCAGAAGTCGCCATGTCACAGCACTCTTTCTATTGTACACTGAAACGCCATGCGTGTCCATATACGGAGATATTTAAACAGTCAGAATAGAGCGCTGCGGTCGGCAACCCCTATTTAAGACAAGAGTCTTCCTCATCTGTTAGATCGGTTACTGTTAACACAATGGCAGGTTATCATTATTTAATATTTAAGTGAATTCGAACGAGGCATTATAGTCTGCGCAGGAGCGACGGGACACAACATCTCCGATGTACCGATGAAATGGGGATTTTACCGTACGACCATTTCACGAGAGTACCGTGAATATCAGGAGCAGGTAAAACATCAAATCTCCGACATTGCTGCGGCCAGAAAAAGATCCTACAAGAAAGGGACTAACGACGACTGAAGAGAACCGTTCAACGTGACAGAAGTGCAACCCTTCCACAAATTGCTGCAGATTTCAATGCTGGGCCATCAACGAGTGTCAGCGTGCGAACCATTCAACAAAACATCACCGATATAGGCTTTCGGAAGCGAAGGCCCACTCGTGCACGACACAACGTTTTACGCCTCGCCTAGGTCTGTCAACACCGACATTGGACTGTTGATGACTGGAAACATGTTACCTGCGGATAGACGTGTATGGGCATGGAGACAACATCATGAATCCATGAACCCTTCATGTCAACAGGGGACTGTACAAGCTGGTGGAGGCTCTGTAATAGTGTGGGGTGTGTACATTTGGAGTGATATGGGACCCTTGGTACCTTTAGATACGACTCTGACAGGTGACTTGTACGTAAGCATCCTGTCTGGTCACCTGCATTCATTCGTGCCCATTGTGCACAGTGACGGACTTGGGCAATTCCAGCAGGACAATGTGACACCCCACACGTCCAGAATTGCTAGAGAGCGCATCCAGTAACACTCTTCTGCGTTTAAACACTTCTGGTCCGCCAAACTCCCCAGACATGAACATTATTGAGCATTTCTGAGATGCCTTGCAATGTGCTGTTTAGAAGAGATCTCCACCCCTCGTACTTAGGTAGCGGTCGTCGATTTATTGGTAGAATATTACGGAAATGCAATCAGTTTCCAAAGAATATTGCTCACTAATGAGACCCATCCCAGAATATTGCTCAATTGTGTGGGACTCATTTTTTTTTGGTCCTCAGTCTACTGACTGGTTTGATGCGGCCCGCCACGAATTCCTTTCCTGTGCTAACCTCTTCATCTCAGAGTAGCACTTGCAACCTACGTCCTCAATTATTTGCTTGACGTATTCCAATCTCTGTCTTCCTCTACAGTTTTTGCCCTCTACAGCTCCCTCTAGTACCATGGAAGTCATTCCCTCATGTCTTAGCAGATGTCCTATCATTCTGTCCCTTCTCCTTATCAGTGTTTTCCACATATTACTTTCCTCTCCGATTCTGCGTAGAACCTCCTCATTCCTTACCTTATCAGTCCACCTAATTTTCAACATTCGTCTATAGCACCACATCTCAAATGCTTCGATTCTCTTCTGTTCCGGTTTTCCCACAGTCCATGTTTCACTACCATACAACGCTGTACTCCAGACGTACATCCTCAGAAATTTCTTCCTCAAATTAAGGCCGGTATTTGATATTAGTAGACTTCTCTTGGCCAGAAATGCCTTTTTTGCCATAGCGAGCCTGCTTTTGATGTCCTCCTTGCTCCGTCCGTCATTGGTTATTTTACTGCCTAGGTAGCATAATTCCTTAACTTCATTGACTTCGTGACCATCAATCCTGATGTTAAGTTTCTCGCTGTTCTCATTTCTACTACTTCTCATTACGTTCGTCTTTCTCCGATTTACTCTCAAACCATACTGTGTACTCATTAGACTGTTCATTCCGTTCAGCAAATCATTTAATTCTTCTTCACTTTCACTCAGGATAGCAATGTCATCGCCGAATCGTATCATTGATATCCTTTCACCTTGTATTTTAATTCCACTCCTGAACCTTTCTTTTACTTCCATCATGGCTTCCTCGATGTACAGATTGAAGAGTAGGGGCGAAAGGCTACAGCCTTGTCTTACACCCTTCTTAATACGAGCACTTCGTTCTTGATCGTCCACTACATACAAAAGAAGAATAAGAGGGATACTGAACGTATGGAGAGAAGGACAGCGCGAATGCTCGTAGGTTTGTTTGGCCCCCGGGAGAATATGTCAGAGATGTTTAAAAAGTGAACTGGCAGACGCTTGAAGATAGATGCAAACTGTTCCGAAAAAGTCTACTTACAACGTTTTAAATACTACATTCGAATGATGAATGATGACTCTAGGAATATACTACTACTCACTATACATGGGTCCTGTGGGGATCAGGAGGACAATATTAGATCAATTACAGTGTGGACAGAGGCATTTGAATAGTCATTCATCCCACACTGCGTACGTGAACAGAACAGGAAGAAGGCCCAATAACTTGTACAATGGGAAGTACCCCCCGCCATGCGCTTATCGGGGATTTGCAGAGCATTAGCAGGCACGACAAGGTAAACTATTATTAAACGAAACTAGAGCTTAAATAGTTCAATATTTAACAAGCTTATTTGTGTGGCCATTCTCCGCAGCAAGTACAGAAATACATGTTATATAAATAGAACGCCGTTTTCTTGCTGCAACTTTATTTATTTTTCCCAGGTAGAACATTTGATGTCAGATACAGAGAACACATGCGAGCCTGGACGTATGGGACAAACCACTGCACATTTGCAGAACACGTAATATAACGTAACCACAAACAACCACTAGAGAAAAAGACAGAAAATAATTGGAATTAACAGTAAAAAACGCATCCTAACCCTGCAAGAAAATTACCACATACAGAAAATCAAAACAGTGATCAAGTACTTTGAGTTCTATGCTTACACTAACAGTTAAAATAATAGAATAACACTCCAAAAGAGAATTATCATAATAATAATACCCAACACCTTTTCACTCACTTGTTCATGAATCCCTCCACAGAACATTTAAACCAAAACTCAAATCAACAGATTACCAGACCTTTCAAGTACTTTCTGACAGCAATTACATTCATGTCGAAGATTCTGCAACTGAAATCACGAACAGTCCCCGCCACACACACACACACACACACACACACACACACAAACACACATACAAAATTTAAAAAACGCAACCCAACCTACAATCACACTATTAAAAGAAACAGAATCATATACATATTCTTCAGCCCACTCTCTCTCTCCCTCCCTCACACACACACACACACACACACACACACACACACACACACACATAGATGTAAGCATGATGAATAGAAGTTGGTTTGGAGCATATACTTCGTAAGGTTGGCAACATGTAGGTAAACAAACCAAACAGGAGGAAACACATAATGCAGTTACAATATTTATGTTGGTAAAAACACAGTGTTCTATGAAATAGTTATATCGAGTGGCAAAAGAATAAAGTACACCACAAAAAAGAAGGAGAAACATGGGGAAAACTGAAAAAGTTTGGAACGCAAAATTGTGTATATGTGTCGGTAATAAAGGGGTAGTGCGACCTCCAGACCAGATAGAGGAAACGCAGATCACAGCAAACTGTAAACAATAACTTATTTACATAAAATAACGCGACGTGAACTGTTTGATAATCTAAGAATAACAAAACAGCATCATTCCAGATCCCACTGAAGATGCCTTAGAGCAAGAAAAAGGCGAAACGCGTCTGGGAAAAATAAATTAAGTTGCAGCAAGAAATGGCGGTTATGTTTACAAAAGGAGTAGTTCCAATTTTTGAGCAACAGTGCCATAGCGCCACTTGGTTCTTGTGCAATGGTGCAGCCCCGCTGTGTAGCTGCAGCAGGTCCAGCAGGGCCCTCAGCACCCCAGAGCCCCGCTGAGAGATGAGCGACTGACGGGCGCCCCCTGGCTATACTGTGCTGTGCTGCCCGCAGGCCTGTGGCGATGGGCCCGCGGCGCCAGCAGCTGGGCCTGCTGGACGAGAGCGAGCTCTTCATGGAGCTGATCCGCGACGTCGCCAACGAGCTGGACATCGACGTGCTGTGCCACAAGATCCTGGTGAACGTGGGCCTCCTGACGCACGCCGACCGCGGCAGCCTCTTCCTGGCGCGCGGGCCGCGCGACGCCCGCTACCTGGTCGCCAAGCTCTTCGACGTCACCGTAGATACGGGTGGGTGCAGTACTATAGCCAGCCCGGCCTGCCAGCGCGCTCTGCGCATGCGCGGCAGCAGCGCTCCTGCCGGTGCGGCACCACTTCTGCAGCCTGCTCGATGTATACATACTGCACGTACTCCAGGTCCGCGTTGTTGTTATAACACATTATAAGTTGTTGTTGTTGTTGTCTTCTTCACTCCTGAGACTGGTTAGATGCAGCTCTCCATGCTACTCTACCCTGTGCAAACGCCTTCATCTCCCAGTACCTACCGCAACCAACAGCCTTCTGAATCGGCTTAGTGTATTCATGTCTTGGTCTCCCTCTACGATTTTTACCCTCCATGTTGCCCTCCAATGCTAAATTGGTGATCCCTTGATGCCTCAGAACATGTCCTGCCAACTGGTCCCTTCTTCTTGTCAAGTTGTGCCACAAACTCCTCTTCTCCCCAATCCTTTTCAATACCTCCTCAATAGTCATGTGATCTACCCATCTAATCTTCAGCATTCTTCTGTAGCCCCACATTTCGAAAGCTTCTATTCTCTTCTTGCCCAAACTATTTATCGTCCATGTTTCACCTCCATACGTGGCTAAACTCCATACAAATACTATCAGAAACGACTTCCTGACACTTAAATCTATACTCAATGTTAACAAATTTCTCTTCTTCAGAAATTTTTTCGTTGCCATTGTCAGTCTACATTTTATATCCTCTCTACTTCGATTATCATCAGCTATTTTGCTCCCCAAATAGCAAAACTCCTTTACTACTTTAAGTGTCTCATTCCCTAATCTAATATCCTCAGCATCACCCGACTTAATTCCACTACATTCCATTATCCTCGTTTTGCTTTTGTTGATGTTCATCTAATGTCCTCCTCTCAAGACACTATCCATTCCGTTCAACTGCTCTTCCAAGTCCTTTCCTGTCTCTGACAGAATTACAATGTCATCGGCGAACCTCAAATTTTTTATTTCTTCTCCATGAATTTCAATACCTACTCCGAATTTTTCTTTTGTTTCTTTTACTGCTTGCTCAATATACAGATTGAATAACATCGAGGAGAGGCTACAACCCTGCCTCACTCCCTTCTCAACCACTGCTTCCCTTTCATGCCCCTAGACTCTTATTACTGCCATCTGGTCTCTGTACAAATTGTAAATAGCCTATCGCTCCCTGTATTTTACCCCTGCCACCTTTAAAATTTGAAAGAGAGTATTCCAGTCAATATTGTCAAAAGCTTTCTCTAACTCTACAAATGCTAGAAACTTAGGTTTGCCTTTCCTTGATCTTTCTTGTAAGATAAGTTGTAGAGTCAGTATTGCCTCAAATGTTCCAATATTTCTGCGGAATCCAAAGTGATCTTTCCCGAGGTCTGCTTCTACCAGTTTTTCCATTCGTCCGTAAAGAATTCGCGTTAGTATTTTTCAGCTGTGACTTATTAAACTGATAGTTTGGTAATTTTCACATCTGTCAACACCTGCTTTCTTTGGGATTGAAATTATTATATACTTCTTGAAGTCTGAGGGTATTTCGCCTGTCTCATACATCTTGCTCAACAGACGGTAGAGTTTTGTCAGAAATGGCTCTCCCAAGGCCGTCAGTAGTTCTAATGCAATGATGTCTACTCCCTGGGCCTTGTTACGACTCAGGTCTACAAGACGCACCTCAATTTTTAAACATTTTTTTTAAAACAATAACATTTTTACCGTTTTTATTATTACATTGCAAACCCAGACTAAAAAAGTTCTTATCAATCTCAATGAAGTTCTCCAAAAGACCTGTATCTAAATTATTTTATTTTATTTTAATGACAACCAGTTTCGGTATTTCACTATGCCCTCTTCAGGACCCATATGCATCTCTCAAAATAAACGATGATTCCACACAGTGCCACGTATCTGATAAACTTAAAACTTCGTTAATCGATTTGCACAGGGAAAGATCAGGGCGAGAGAAAATATGGATTCCAATCATAGCCATCGAAACGAGAGAACGAGCACACAGTTGAACCTAAAACAGGGCGGTGTAGAGAATTTAGCTTAAGACAGACGTGACGAAGAGTTCGCTACAAGGAAAGAATTTGGTGCGAAGATTTGGGACCGTTAAGCACCTCTGATCACGAACTAACTAACGGTGCTCCAGCAAACAGTTGCACTGCGGTCTTACCGCCATTGCCTCGTGGTACGGCTGCAGAGGGAGCTCCTACCGTCCAACAGCATCCCAAATGCGTCCAGACTGGAGCTCGTCCCAATCTTCAACTTCCTCGTTCGCTCTTCTACACCTGCGAGAGAGCACACAGGCTGTGCATCTTCCAGCCAATCACAGGGCTCGCTTCTAGGTGCAACGCGACGTCGTAATCGGCTCGCATCAAAAGCGAGCTGCATGGCCCGTTTTAACGGACAGACTCTACCGAAAGATCTGGATACTTCTACCTCTAACTTACATCAGTCACGAATTCGGAAGGAAAGATCTTTCCATTTAAGTGCTCCAAGTCACGTACGCCAAGACAGGGAGGACTGGTGTCCTCTGCCACCATTTCGCTCCTTGTTCTACGATCCCCCCTCCCCACTCCTGCTATTGTCCTGCGCGTTCCAACGGTTAATCCTACATTTTCTAAGCTTGGAGAGACCAGAAAGTTCGCCTTAGCCACAGCCAAACTTGCAGAATGGATTTGAAGCAAGACAGTGAGTGTTCGATACCCAAAAGCTGCTGATCGTACAGAAAAAGTCAGGATTAAAATTGAGCACAATCCCACGGATAACTTCTCATACTCATTGTTCCTAGCATAAAATGATAAAGATGGCATATGAAACAGGATAGAATACCGTATCTAGCTGATAGGCTATACTCTAATAAAAGATGTACTCAAATAAGCGAACGTCTACCAGTACTTACACACCCTCCGCAACGGGCAGTACTGTCGCTTGCGGAGTTCAGACGTACCAGGTGTATAAGTATGAAACCGGAATTTGGCTGCAATAATTACACGTCTGTTGATTGAAGCAGATAAACAATATTTTATTCAAAATAATCTCCGTTGCTATTTATACATTTCTCCCACCTCTCCGGCAGGCTATGAATGCTACGTCAAAAAAACAGTTCTTCTTTTGAAGCGAACCAGTCAGCGATCCATTTTGGTACAGATTTGGGTTGGGTTGTTTAGGGAAAGAGACCAAACAGCGAGGTCAACGGTCTCATCGGATTAAGGAAGGACGGGGAAGGAAGTCGGCCGTGCCCTTTCTAAGGAACCATCCCGTCATTTGCCTGGAGCGATTTAGGGAAATCTTGGGAAACATAAATCAGGATGGCAGGACGCGGGATTGAACCGTCGTCCTGGCGAATGCGAGTCCAGTGCGCTAACCACTGCGCCACCTAGCTTGTTGAGCCAAGTCTTGAGAATAAGGTGCATGCCCTAATATTTCCCCACTGAACGCCTCGATCGTTAACTTTTTCCAAATTCCAGTCGTTTCTCACGTAATGCTCTATTCAACCCCTTACCGCATAATGTGCCTGATATGGCACATACCACTTTTCTCTTTGTCAATCTCATATCTGAGAATATATTTTCAAACTGCATGTTGGGACAGATATGGCACATAGTCAAGAGCAGCTGTGCAAGTAGTGTATGCCATCTGTTGGGAGAGTAAGGAATTACGTGTTACGAATCTTTGCTTTGTGTTGCTAGCTGTTTACATCCAAGTTTGGTCACACAAACAGTTGCAATCAGGTACAGTAAACGATTGATTTCAGTGTTTATATTATTTGCAGAGGAAAAAGGACATCTGTGGACAGTTATAAAGAGGTAAGTCTATATATTTGTTCATTAGAATACATATAATACTGAAAAATAGGTCTGTGGCGGATATGGCACAACATGCAGTCCGGTCCAATCGAGTACGTGGTTGCATTTTGCCTAAAGAGGCAGCAATGAAAAAGAATGGGCGAGGCAGCATGGAGGAAAAGGTAGCAACAGTAGACGGTGTGCAACTGACAGTAGTCTCCTGGTCTGATAATAAGTAGTCAACACTTTGTCAACTTACGTTGGATGCAAACCGGAAGGCGAGATCAAGAGGCTTTTCAGGGAGGAAAAAGAATACAAACTGGTACCTTGTCCACACTCTGTGATGACCTACAATGACTACATGGGGGATGTCGATCTATTAGATTCTATGCTAGGATATTATAGAATTCAAATCAGATCAAAGAAATGGTACTTGAAGATATTCTTTCATCTAGTTGACTTGGCTTGTGTGAACAGTTGGCTGTTATGGAGAAGAAGAAATACGGACTACATGCCCCTTGTTGATTTCAAGGTCGCAGTTGCAGAGGCCCTCTGTAAAACTGGGAAATCCTTATCCAAGAAACGTGGTAGGCTAAGCAATGAAATACAAAAACAGCTCGACTGGAAGAAGAAGAGAGGCCCTACAGCAGATCTTCCACAGCGTGAGGTGCGACTGGATGGGATTCATCAAATGCCTATCTGGCTGGAAAACCGTGGTCGTTGCAAGTATCCAGAATGCAAGGGAAAATCCTACATAGCGTGTATGAAGTGCAGTACAACATTGTGCTTGAATAAGGAGAGAAATTGCTTCATCAAGTTTCATAATGAATAGAGAAAAATGGAAACAGAATGTGTGTTATTTTCTCAAAATATGTGTATTGTAATGAATAGAAAGAGTAATTGTTTTACATAAATACAGCTCTGCTAGTTCATGTACGTATCTTATTGTGTATTTTCCATATTGTGCATCATCAACCCCAAAACTGGTATCACATGGTATTAGTCTTTACTGCATGCTGTCCCAAATATGGCACAAACCCTTAATTCTAAAATAACGGCCCCTACATAAGATTTAGAATTTTTTAAGCATTTTTTATGAAATCAGAACATCGAACATAACATGTAACATTTTTTTCAGAAAAATAAAAAAAATCATGCAGTGAGGGGTTAAGTCGATCATTTTCTGTTGGTAGCGATCAGTGTTAACGGTTTCACCAGGTTTTAGCAGCTCATAGTAGATGACACCCTTCTGATCCCCACCAAACGCAGAGAATTGTCTTCTTCCCAAAGCGATTTGGTCTTGCAGTGGATGTCGATGATTTGCCTGGATTCGTCCACGAACTACGACACTTTGGATTCTCAAAATATATCCATTTTTCATCACTTGTCACTATTCGATGGAGAAATGATTTTCTGTTGTATCTGGCTACAGCATTTCACAAGCGGTTTGTCGATTTGTTTGCGATCTGTCATTTAGTTCATGCGGAATCCATTTTCCCACTTTCTGCACCTTTCCTATAGCTTTCAACCGAAGAGAAACGAGTTTCCCGCGCTCGTCGTTTCTCACGTCAAAATCGCCACTTTGAATTTTTTGAACCACTCGAAATACTGTGTTTTCCCAGGAGCATGTTCACCGAAAGTTTCGACAAGTATTCGATGCGATTCTGAAGCAGTTTTCTTCAAATGATGACAGAAAACCAATACTGTCCGCAAATCGTAATTCGTAAGCACAAAACTCGACCTGTTTACGGGTTTGAACCAGATAGCGACGTACGGAACTTGGGTTACTATGTGTCGATATTCGTCGTCAGCCGTTACAGGAAGCATATGGCGCTGCATACACGGTCTCACGCGCCCTTCACTGACGGTTAGCACCATCTGTTGGGAAATTCCGGTTTCATACTTCTGTACCTGGTACATGGAAATGTGACGCAGTGTTCCGGATTCGGCGGTGACGCCGAGCTAACGACCACCTCCCCCATTTGATCGTTAGCATCGTATTCGTGCGATAACTTTGTAAACGGGCGCGCGATTTGCAACGGTCGCAGACTGGCGCCCGCCATAGGCGATACAACCTGTAGCCTCGTCATCTGTGTTGACAATGATTCAGCGGGGTCTGCAGCTCGCATACCGATCGCTGATTTGTCGCTGCCGGCTTCGGAATATTCATCAGCGAGCAGCGCGTCACATCCTGCTGCGTCGGCCGTGCGAAATTATTCGCCGCCGGTTTTTCGGCCGAATATCGGGACACCGTTCCGCTTCGCAGGTTATTCAATTCCTCCCTTAAACGCACGGCAAGTTATTTAATAACGCTCATCAGTGTAATCGAAAATTACATTGTCGCCCAGTTATGTATCTCACCTGATGGCAACAAAAAAAAAGTCTGTCTCCCAGTGGAGGCAAATGGGATTAGCGCAGTTGCGCGTGGAATTAAGCTGGACGGCAGTGTAAATGAATAACAGCTGCGACGTGACGGGAAATTTTAACCGGAAGGGTGTAGTGGCCTTCAGTTCCAATTCTCCACTCTTAATAATGTACCAGCCGATGACATTTCCCCCTTTACAATTATATTCATAATTGTTTCATTCTTTCCACTACAACGCAATAACATAAATTATTCACTCAGAAACGAGTTGTCAAAAAATAACTGGCATAGTATTTGTCATGTCTACAATTCGTCTGCACCAATTTCACTGTAAAGCTACGTTTTTGTGGATTATAATCTGCAATCTAAGAAACGAACGTCTTCTTGACGTTACAATAGTAAGTCAACTGAACATTTTTAAAGTTCCCAGAATGAGATTTTCACTCTGCAGCGGAGTGTGCGCTGATATGAAACTGCCTGGCAGATTAAAACTGTGTGCCCGACCGAGACTCGAACTCGGGACCTTTGCCTTTCGCGGGAAAGTGCTCCACCATCAGAGCTACCGAAGCACGACTCACGCCCGGTACTCACATCTTTACTTCTGCCAGTACCTCGTCTCCTACCTTCCAAACTCTACAGAAGCTCTCCTGAGAACCTTGCAGAACTAGCACTCCTGAAAGAAAGGATACTGCGGAGACATGGCTTAGCCACAGCCTGGGGGATGTTTCCAGAATGAGATTTTCACTCTGCAGCGGAGTGTGCGCTGATATGAAACTTCCTGGCACTTCAGCAGTGCTAGTTCTGCAAGGTTCGCAGGAGAGCTTCTGTAAAGTTTGGGAGGTAGGAGACGAGATACTGGCAGAGGTAAAGCTGTGAGTACCGGGCGTGAGTCGTGCTTCGGTAGCTCAGATGGTAGAGCACTTGCCAGCGAAAGGCAAAGGTCCCGAGTTCGAGTCTCAGTCGGGCACACAGTTTTAATCTGCCAGGAAGTTTCATTTTTAAAGTTTGCCTCCACTTTCTAAGATATTCTTTCACTGACGATACAAGCCATATCTAATGCATTTCTCAACACGCACAAAAGGGAAACAAGTTGAATGCTTTTACCTTTTGATGCAGTATACGCCGTACTGACTGCATTTGAAAACTTCATGTCGTGTGCTGGGCCCCCAGAACTGTCTGTACGGCTCTTCCAGTTGAGCTAACCTTGTAAGTTCATCTTTTTTCTCGTAATTCCTTCTACATTTCTTAAGGTGCTTTCGCAATGCGACCGCTGTCAGTGACAGGTGGTGTAAAAATAAAGCAGCTGGTGTACTTTGGTTACTTCACTGCAAAATGTCATACAGTATAACAGTTTTGGATAAGTCACCTAGCCAAGCTGAAGTGATTCGAGTCCAAGAGCGTCTAATACGGGTTATTTTTTATGTACATTCAAGGATACACTCCAAAAGTCTGCTCACAGCACTGAGTATACGAAATAATGTTCTTCAACATATTTATCCCTTAATGAATGTTAACTTTATTCATGTTTCGAATGGACAGCAAAATTTAATCGAAAAGAGTGTCCTTTTATTGGTGGCCAAATACTTCAAACTCCAACGGTAAATTTCATTGCAGGGCCAGTTTATGTACTTATCATTAACTATATCGCATAATCTGATAGCAGAAACGCAAACCGTGTGAGACTTGAAATCTCGTTTTGTTTTAGACCGTGCTTAGCTAGAAACTTATCATTTATATGACTGCTCTTACATTAAATGTTCAAATGGTTCAAATGGCTCTGAGGTCATCAGTCGCCTAGAACTTAGGACTACTTAAACCTAACTAACCAAGGACATCACACACAACCATGCCCGAGGCAGGATTCGAACCTGCGACCGTAGCGGTCGCTCGGCTCCAGGCTGTAGCTCCTAGAACCACACGGCCACTCCGGCCGGCTCTTACATTAACATAAGTATACGATACTTAAGTTGGACATGTGGTCTTATTCATAAATTTATTTGCGAAGGAGGAGAAACTTCAACTTTTTCCGTTTTGCTAAGTCTAGCAGGATCGGCATGAACTTTACCTGAGCTGTCTATCTGTACTTTCTTCTCTGTGTAACCTGCTGTTAGCACACCATACGAGCTCAGCGCGAAGCTCGTAAGTCACAAAACAAAGTAGTCTCATATTAAATATTAAAACAAAATGGTTGGCCCCCGCATTGCAATGCAACACCGTTACAGTGAAACGAACAGATTAGGAATGCAGAGGTTGTCTTTAGAGGGTCGCCTAACCAGTATCATCTGTCGGAAAATATTTTGGTTTTGAGATTCAAATCAAGTCCAAATTTAATAAACGATTTATTGACTCCAAAATCTTGGCGTATAACACACTAAAATGACAGAAAATAACTCCCCAACTAAATGAACATAACGTCTCACAATGTTGACTGAGAAATTGCTCCAATACAACGATCACAAAGTCTTCTTAAGTACCAAAACACAAAGCTTGATTTAGTAGTGAATCTCCCACTATTACTGTGGAGAGGTATCTCATGTATTCGGAAGACTGTTTAGGAAACGCTACAAGTTTTCTTAACCTGTGCAACTTGCAAAAGCAAATGTAACGAGTCCAATACCCACGAAACAATACAATTAACCACGCACTCAAGTTGCTTAGCAAATTGAGCAGCTCAGAAAGCTTACAGCAAGAATACAAAATGTGGGACTTATTCAAAACACAACAAACGTGCGCCAGAATGCGGCAGTAATCACCGGATACGGAGAGCCGAGATGACGACAGCAAATACCCGCCCCCGACTACTTCAGGACCACAAATGCCCCAGATGGATTCCCGACGACAAATGACTGACATTGTCCCCCGCTAACTTAACTTCCAACTTCTTGAACAACTCTACATGGAGGGGAGGACACAGTGATTAGCGAGAATTTTGCTTTATTTAAAAGAACACAGAGGAACCTACTCTTGACTTACAGAACGCGTCCTAACATGCAAGAGACTGGTACTGGCTGCTAGCCATGTTCCAATCGTTGCTCAAGACCTTTGCGGCTAAGCGCGGTGACGGTCAAGACTCAGCTGACTGAATAACAAGATTTGTTGGGAAAGGCAATGAATTTTCTCACGGTGGCCTGTTCTTAGATCTGCATACAGGGAGGTGAATTCATCACGCACAATTATGCTCTAGAGACTTGCAGTGGCTTTGCAGCAACTGCCTTCAATGGAGAGAGCTACATCTACCGCCAAAGTGTGGGTTAGAGGCTCACCGCACTTGCTGCGGCTAACTGCAGTACCCTGGTGAACCACTCCCCTTCTTCAGAGTCTCTGTAACTGATCTTCTGTTGTCAAGGCAGACGAAGAGGCAAACACCTGGGTCCACTCGCTTCTAACAAGATAATTTCGAACACTTCCTCCACAGTAAGCCTTCCACACTCCTAAGAAACAGCCAATAAACGATAAGAAACAGGTGACAGTCACATTACAAAACGTCAAAAGAAAATTATTTCAATTCGTTTTCAAAATTGATTTCGGTGTCTCTTAGCTACATTAATTCAAAAAGGGGAGAAAGGGTTATCAGGTATTTCTGAAAATTTCCTACTGCTCTGCACCAGTAAGATTCAGTCAAGTACAGCGGAATACATTTTTGGTCGTAGGGTTATATTTACAAACTCCGCCATTATTATCTGGCTGCTCATTCCAAGCAGTCGACTTTATAACACAGTAAACTTGTTGTAAGGTAGTTGTTTATCGCCTAGTTCTCTTATGTATTCTAGGATGTTTATGCATTTTGGACAAGGAAAATTTTATGCATAAATGTGAAATTTCCCGAGAATATTATTTCATACGAAGTTCACAAATTGAGGAATATAGAGTAAGCTGACTTTCTGATGATTTTATCGCCGAAACTGGTAATCAAAAGCAAACCAAATATGACTGAAGTTTATCTGTGAGAACTTCTACAGAACACTGGGATTTGCTTATTTTCTTTCTGGCATGTTATTCTTATCGTTAACACTGTATCCTGCACCACATACTTCAGCAAACTTCGTTTTTATTAAGTTAAGTTTTCACCCAATTTACTGTGAACTAATCAATAATGTGTTTCAATGTTTCGTTTATTATTAACTGTTTTGATATAATTATACAGCATTTGATTATGATGCCAAGAGAATTACTTCTCTTAAGCCAGAATCCCACACCCATCGCAACAGTACAAGTTTATGTGCCAACTAGCTCCGCAGATGATGAAGAGATTGAAGAAACGTATGATGACATAAAAGAAATTATTCAGGTACTAAAGGGAGACGCAAATTTAATACTCATGGAGGACTGGAATTCGGTCGCAGAAAAAGGAAGAGAAGGAAAAATAGTAGATGGTAATGTTTTTGGAAACTTGTAGTAAGATTCTATGGGACCAAACTACTAAGGTCATCGGTCCCTAGGCTTACTTACACACTAATTAAACTAACTTAAATAAGTTACGCTAAGGACAACACACACCCATGCCCGAAGGAGGTCTCGAACCTCCAACAGGGATGCCACGCGAACCGTGACAAGACGCCTCAGACCGTGTTGCTACCCCGCGTGGTTGTAGTAGATGAGTATGGACTGGGGGTAAGGAATGAAAGAGGAAGCCGCCTGATAGAATTTCCCACAGAGCATAATTTAATTGTAGCTAACACTTGGTTTAAGAGTCATGAAAGAAGGTTGTACACGTGGAAGAGACCTGGAGACACCAGAAGATTTCAGATTGATTATATAGTGGTAAGACAAAGATTTCGGAACGAGATTTAAATTGTAAGACATTTCCAGGGGCAGATGCGGACTCTGACCACAATTTATTGGTTATGAACTGTAGATTAAAACAGAAGAAACTACGAAAAGTTAGGAATTTAATGAGACGAGACCTGGATAAACTCAAAGAACCAGACGTTGTTGAGAGAGCATCAAGGAACGATTGACAAGAACAGGGGAACGGAATACAGTAGAAGAATAATGGGTAGCTTTGAGAGACGAAATAGTGACGGCAGTAGAGGATCAAGTAGGTAGAAAGATGAGAGCTAGTAGAAATCTTGGGTAACACAAGAGATACTGATTTTAATTGATCAAAGAAGAAAACATAAAAAAAAACAGTAAATGAAGAAGCCGAAAGGCAATACAAACGTCCAAAAAATGAAACCGACGAGGAGTGGGAAATGGTTAAGCTGGAATCGCTAGAGGACAAATGTTTAGAAGCATATATTACTAGGTAAAAGATAGATTCCACCTGTATGAATATCAAGAGCTCAGTCCTAAGAAAAGAAGGGAAAGCAGAAAGGTGGAAGGAGTATATAGAGGATCTATACAAGGGCGATGTACTCGAGAGGAATATTGTGGAAACGGAAGAGGACATAGATGAAGATGTGATGGGAGACATGATACTGCGTGAAGAATTTGACAGAGCACTGAAAGACCTAAGTCGAAACAAGGCCGTGGAAGTAGACATTATTTCGTAAGAACTCTTGATAGCCTTGGGAGAGCTAGCCATGACCAAGCTCTTACATCTGGTGAGTAAGACATATGAGACAGGCGAAATACCCTCAGACTTCAAGAAGAATATAATAATTCCAATTACAAAGAAAACAGGAGCTGAGAGGTACGAAAATTATCGAACAGTCAGTTTAAGAAATCATGGGTGACAAACAGTAACAAGAATTCCTTACATAAGAATGGAAAAGCTGGAAGAAGCCAATGTTTGCGGAAGACCTGCTTGGATTCCGCAGAAATGCAGGAACACGCAAGGCAATACTGATCCTGAGACTTCTCATAGAAGATAGGTTAAGGAAAGGCAAATCTACGTTCATGGCATCTGTAGATCTTGAGAAAGTTTTTGACAATGTGCACTGGAATACTCTCTTTCGACTAAAATCCATGGAGCGAAAGGCTATTTAAAGGTTGTACAGAAACCAGACGGCAGTCATAAGAGTCGATGGAATGAATGGAAAGTGGTGGTTGAGAAGGGACTGAGACAGGGTTGTAGCCCGTCCGCGATGTTTTTAAATCTGCATATTGAGCAAGCAGTACAGGGAACAAAAGAAAAATCTTGAGTTGGAATTAAAATTCATAGAGAAGAAATAAAAACTTTGAGGTTTGCAGATCACATTGTAATTCTGTCAGAGACAGCAAAGGACTTGGAAGAACAGTTGAACGGTATGGACAGTGTCCTGAAAAGAGAATATTGAATGAACATCGACAAAAGCATAGCAATAATAAAGGAATGTCGTCGAATTAAATCAGGTGATGCTGACCGAATTTGATTAGGAAATGAGGCACTTACAGTAGTAGAAGAGTTTTGTTATTTGGGCAGCAAAATAACTGATGATGGTCGAAGTAGAGGGGGGGCTTATGGGCGCTCAACATCGAGGTCATCAGCGCGTCAAAGTAGAGAGGATATAAAAGGCTGACTGGTAATGGCAAGAAAAGCGTTTCTCAAGAAGAGAAATCTACTAACATCGAGTACAGATTTAAGTGTCAGGAAGTCTTTTCTAAAAGTATTTATATGAAGTATAGCCATGTATGGATGTGAAACATGGACGACAAATAGTTTAGACAAGAAGAGAATAGAAACTTTCGAAATGTGGTGCTACAGAAGAATGCTGATGATTAGATGGGTAGATCACGTAACTGATGAGGAGGTACCGAAGAGAAGTGGGGAGAAGAGGAATTTGTGGCACAGCTTGACTGAAAGAAGGGATCGGTTGGTAGGACATGTTCTGAGGCACGAAGGGATCACCAATTTAGTATTGGTGGGTAGCGTGGAGGGTAAAAATCGTAGAGGGAGACCAAGAGATGAATATAGTAAGCAGATTCAGAAGCATGTATGGTGTAGTAGTTACTTGGAGATGAAGAAGCTTGCACAGTAGTAGAGTCAGTATTGCCTCACGTCTTCCAACATTTCTACGGAATCCAAATTGATCTTCTCCAAGGACGGCTTCTACCAATTTTTCCATCTCCCTGTAAAGAATTTATGTCCGTATTTTGCAGCCGTGACTTATTAAACTGATAGTTCGGTAATTTTCACATCTGTCAACACCTGCTTCCTTTGGGATTGGAATTATTATATTCTACTTGAAATCTGGGGGGTATCTCGCCTGTCTCATACATCTTGCTCACCAGATGGTAGAGTTTTGTCATGGCTGGCTCTCCGAAGGCTATCAGTAGTTGTAATGGAATGACGTCTATTCCCGGGGCCTTGTTTCTACTTAGGTCTTTCAATGCTCTGTAAAATTCTTCACGCAGTATCATATCTCCCATTTCATCTTAAGCTACGTCCTCTTCCATTTCCATAATATTGACCTCGAGTACATCGCCCTTGTAAAGACCCTCTGTATACTCCTTCCACCTTTCTGCTCTCCCTTCTTTGCTTAGAACTGGTGTTGCATTTGAGCTCTTGATATTCGTACAAGTGGTTCTCCTTTCTCCAAAGGTCTCTTTAATTTTCCTGTATTCAGTATCTGTCTTACTCCTAGTGATATATGCCTGCACATCCTTACATTTGTCCTCCAGCCATCCCTGCGTAGCCATTTTGCACTTCCTGTCGATCTCATTTTTGAGACGTTTGTGTTCTTTTTTGCCTGCTTCATTTACTGCATTCTTATATTTTTTCCTTCCATCAATTAAATTCAATATCTCTTCTGTTGCCCAAGGATGTCTACTACCCCTCGTCTTTTACCAACTTGATCCTCTGCTGCCTTCATTATTTCATCTGTCAAAGCTACCCATTCTTCTTCTGTTGTATTTCTTTCCCCTGTGCTTGTCAGTCGTTCACTAATGCTCTCTCTGAAACTCTCTACAACCTTTGTTTCTTTCAGTTTATTCAGATTCCATCTCCTTAATTTCCCATCTTTTCGCAGCTTCTTCAGTTTTAATCTACAGTTCATAACCAATAGATTGTGGTCAGAGTCCACATCTGTCCCTGGAAATGTCTTACTATTTAAAACCTGGTTGCTAAATCTCTGTCTTACCATTATATAATCATCTGAAACCTTCCAGTGTCTTCAGGCTTCTTCCACGTATACAATCTTCTTTCATGATTTTTAAACCAAGTTTAGCTATGCTCCGTGCAAAATTCTTCCAGGCGGCTTCCTCTTTCATCCCTTACTCCCAGTTCATATTCACCTACTACTTTTCCTTCTCTTCCTTCTCCTGCTATCGAAATCCAGTCCCCCATGACTATTAAATTTTCGTCTCCGTTCACTATCTGAATAATTTCTTTTTTTTCGTCATACACTTCTTCACTCTCTTCGTCATCTGTGCAGCTAGTTGGCATATGAACTTGTACTGCTGTCGTAGGCGTGGGCTTCGTGTCTATCTTCGCTACAATAATGTGTTCACTGTGCTGTTGGTAGTATTACCAGCGCTCCTATTTTTTTTCATTATTAAACCTACTCCTGCATGCCCCTATTTGATTTTGTATTTATTACCCTGTATTCACCTGACCAGAAATCTTGTTCTTACTATATCTAACTTCAAGCTACCCATTTCCCTTTCTAAATTTTCTAATCTACCTGCCCGATTAAGGGATCTGACATTCCACGCTCCGATCCGTAGAACGCCAGTTTTCTTTCTCCTGATAACGACGTCCTCATGAGTAGTCCCCAGGAGACGCGAATGGGGGATATTTTACCTTCGGAGTATTTTACCCAAGAGGACGCTATCATCATTTAACCATACAGTAAAGCTGCATGGCCTCGGGAAAAGTTACGGCTGTAGTTTCCCCTTTCTTTCAGCCGTTCGCAGGACCAGCACAGCAAGGCCGTTATGGTTAATGTTACAAGGCCAGACCAGTCAGTCATACAGATTGTTGCCCCTGCAACTACTGAAAAGGCTGCTGCTCCTCTTCAGGAACCACACGTTCGACTGGTCTCTCATCAACAGATACCCCTCCATTGTGGTTGCACCTACAGTATGGCTATCTGTATCGCTGAGGCACGCAAGCCTCCGCACCAACAGCACGGTCCATGGTTTATGGGGGGGAGGGGGGGAGTTTTGAGAAACATGTTAATCCAGAAATGCATCGATAGTTAATAATATGTATCCTGAAACTTTTCTTAAAAGTGTCTCTGACAAGGGCGTTGTAACCTCCCCCCTCACTTATCGACCTTAATGACAGTGAAAAATTAAACCGCGTGTACCTAATGGAAATTTGGGAAAAGCAATCGTCACCGAAGTTAATCTATCGGTAAAGAGGGAGGAAAGGCTTACATCTAAATGAAAGGAAAAATGCAAATGAAACTGGTGGAAATTAATTTTGAAAAGGGGTAAAGTTAATAAAGAAAGTAAATGTGCGGCCGTTACGTTAACAATTAACTAGTGGTAATTAGATATTTGAGATTTGGGGGAAATCACGGTCGCCAGTCCTAAGGACAATTACTATAGTAACTGAAAAAGAAAGGTTATTACACATATAATTAACACTAGAAGCGTGGCAATTGAAGGTTGACACGTGTAGTGTGAAAACTGAAAGTTTGTCAGAAGTAATAAATTTCGCTACACTCTGACTTAATTTAGCAAAATAATTAATAAAACCGGAAAATCGAAAGTTAATTTAGTGACTGAAGTTAATAGTGAGCTTTCTTTCTGAAGCACATCGAAATCCAGTAAAATACGGTTAGTCTTGGACTACCTCAACAATCATTTCAAAAGCTACCTGAATCTACGCAATTTAGAAATAAGAGAATTAACTTTGAACTTGAATTAAATGATTCTGAACAATTAACAATAGTAAAATTTAGTACGTACCAAGCTGAGCTGCAGTCACAGGTAACTAAAATACGGTAACAAAACTCGCACTCTTAATTTGTGCTTGTGCAATCTAAATATTGTAGCCAGCTGAACTTTGAAATTAAAGCAGTGAAATGGAATTATGCTGGCGTTTGAATTTCAACGGCACTCGGGTTCATTTCGGAAAAGGAAGGGACCCTGCTTGGCAATGCAATTGGGACAATGAGCAACAAAGGTTCATGCTAAGTTGCTGTAATTTTGCGAGGCAAATGGAACAATTTGAAAAGCTGAGGTCTGCCATACAGTTCTGAAACTTTACGTGCTTCTAGTCTTCCTTGTTGGTTGATTGAAGGTTTGAAGCCGTCGATCGAGGAGGTGGCGACAGTCACTCATTGTCGGCCGTCGCTGTTGCAGAAGCTGGATGTTGGCGCGCCTTCTTCTCGACACGGTCACCAGGCGAAACGGGCTCTTGATGTGCGCCAGCTAATGCTTCCCGTCCGCGACACCATGTCAGAAACTATCATCGCGAGTCGAGCGCAATTACATGCTGCCAAACCCCGAAAGCGCGGCAACTCGCGGGAGCGTCACACAACACACCTGCTCCACTCGCTACTCCAGCCAGACCCTCACTGTTCTGCCCGCGCTCCACGCGGCAGAGTTCACTACCAAAGATCCTACACACTTTGATTCTTCACACGACCCATCGATGTAATCGTTCGATAGCAGTTTTCCCTAGGCAAGACCCAGCGTAAAAATACAAATAATATTTACGAAACAAACCAATTATACATCGACATAAGTGCATAAATATATATATACAAACAGTAAAACAATTACAATATATAAAGAGACAGAAATGTCATATCTTGAGGCAACAAAACAAGGAAAAAAATAATAGTACAATAGATGGAAATAGGAGGATATGCATTTCCGGCGTTACACGTGCCCCACATTGTCTGAGGATGTTCGTGTAACGTAAACAGACTCAGAAAATGTCCCAAAAAAGAAACAGCGGAAATGCATATGCTCAAAACATCAACAAAATTTAGCATTCGTCTAATTAACCATAAATCAATTTTTAGACCATAATAACTGAGTGGAGACACTCCTAATCTTATTCCACTCTGTCATCTCGCACAAAATAAAACAGGTTGACAACATATTAAAATTCATAGAAGATATAGAAAATGGTTTAGCTATTCCAAAATCGTCAAAATTCCTAACAGTATCAAGAAATGGAATACTATTTACAAAATTAATCAGAGTACATGGTCATAAAAACAGGTAGATCAAAATACGCAAATTAATAATTAATTACATAGAATACACATTTTTACATAACCCTTTCATAATTAATATTCTCGTCATGGGAGTCCATTAAACGCTAAACAAGAAAATAACACACATCAGATCGAAAAAAACATGAATATTGACAGTAGAATTCTTTCAGCTGTCCAGGAAGAAAAACAATTCCGCCTTCCGTACTCGCAAGTACAAAGAATGCCGACAGCGGCCCAAGAGCCGACAGCGGCACCGCCTCGCCAGTATTGTTGCGCCCGCCTGTGCGGTACGCTTGATCTCACTCGCCTGTGTAACGGCATTTCCAGAACGTCCGTTTCACTGAATTCTTTCGGAAAAACTCACTCCCGAGTAATCTCAAGGAGTCCATAAACACTATCACAGTGGATAACTCAACACTGTCCATCATCACACATGTACAAGCCTGAAACTTAAAACAGCGTCTAAGTACATCGGCAATGACTAGTAAAACACATATTCATGGGATCTCACAGCTAGTTACAAAATCATATTTACATTGCTTAATCTACTGTGACTCAGCTGAAAACTTAAACTAGCAGCTTGGATTTTTAAATTGATTAATATTCAGTAACTCTTAAATCATTTAATCAACATAAATTACTTATTAATTACAACTTCTTTAATGACCTCTAGTTCAGGCAAAAGCATCGCCACATGGCACATCCTTAAATCTTACACTCTATATCTACATACTGTACAAATTACCCTATCTGTGGTACTAATCAATCCTTGGTTGGTACAATTTCAGGTCTACAATGTTTCGTATACCTAATAGCTTTCCAGAGCTTGGATACTCTAAGCAATAAGCATTTGTGTGAGGTATACCAATGACTTTATATGGTCCATTATAAACAAACTTAAATTTAGAGATTTCATTGTCTATCTCGCTCGATTTCTCATGAGCTTTTACAAGTACTAAGTCTCCGATCGCAAACTTAGCAAAACGCGCTTTAGCGTCATGACGACGTATGCGAGCATCGGCTTTAAGCTTCATTACTTCTCGCAAACGATCTTTTTTCACACCAATACTAATGTCAATCCGTGGAGGGAATTTGATTATCTCTTCCACTAAACTTTTACTTCTGTCATCCAACAGGATTTCCTCTGGAGAAAATCCCGTCGATTCATGTCTCAAGGTGTTTATAATTCTCTCAAATACTGCTACATATTTGCCCCATGCCCTATCGTTGTGGTGGCAATAGGTACGGGAAAGTCGGCCTCGTCTTTGTTCGTGTGTTACGTTTGACACACCGTCTACAATACTTTCCAATTTACTTTCTACACTATTGTCAATGCCGAGATTCCTCACATTACAGTAGTTCACATTCATACCTACGTCAATACCATTCGGCCAGTTAACAATGTGCATAGGCTGGTATTGCCTATGCACACCGTCTCCTGCCTCGTCAAAACTAACTACAATTGTTTTATCTTGGGACGTACATGTCAAAGTTTTGCTTTCGCAGTTAATCACTGCACGGTACTTTAATAGCCAATCTAACCCGATAATTACTTCCGTAGTTAAGTCTGGCACGACGACAAACTCTTGTTCAAATCGTGCCCCACATATCTCGAAGTTGACACAAATCTGTTTTGTGACCGGTTTACTGGCCTTCCCAGTAGCACCGATAATTTTCACTCCTGTTACTGGCATAACTACGATGCCAGGTCTGTCTTTCAGTAACTCAAATATTTTCCCAGATACAGCACTCAATTCTGCACCGGTGTCAATCAACACGTTTAGTTGTAGGTCGTGCATATTAACAGACGCTACTATCTGTCTACACTTGTCCTCGACTGTTTCGTTATTTTCCCACAGTAAATCCTCGTCTATATCCAGGCCATTCCAGAAAAAACCATCCGGCTTTGATCCTAAATCCGGTTTATCTGGCGGCTTTTTCAGCCTCTGTTCACATACAGTTTTAATTTCAACACGTTTGTCCTGAGGCTTAGTCTGTAGCTTCGCCTCCAATACCGAAACCTTTTCCTGTAACTCGTCAACTAGTGAGTGTTGCTTTGCTATCAATTCACTAATTGTCACCTTCGTTGATTCCTCTTTAATCAGATTGATCTCATCTGCCAATCTACCTGGAGACATGTGCCCAGTAGTATCTGCAATTACTCCCTCTAGATCTGCGCAACCCACACTGTTATCTTCTGACCGTATAATGTCAGCTCTAACCTCATACACGCTGTAATCTATGTGCTTTTCTACCAATCGTGTCCGGCTATCACTAAAATTCTCGTACTCTTTCTCCTTAATACTTTCGCAATGTTTAAACTGGAGTTTTGCGTCGGATGGGTCGGCTACTTCTACCACTATAACTTTCGGTAAAGTCTGCCGGTCAGGGCCAGCACTTTCCGTTACTACTTCAACATCCAACTCTTGCGGGACGAAACACGACGAATCTTGCTCGTGCTCCCCATTAACATCAACTATTTCTGGTAAAGTCTGCCGGTTAGGGCCAGAACTTTCTATCACTTCACAAACACTATCTTCCTGCGGGACGAGACGCGGCAAATCCTGCCCGCGCCCCCTATAAACACTTTTCCCGTACAGGCCCCTATAATCTCTTAGTTCGTCGTATAAGCGACCGAACTGCCTTAACCAGACCTCATCCCTCTCTGCATCCCCTCGCTCGATGACGGACGTTTTATCCGACATCTGATCTTCTTTCAACACTTGCGAATCATTCTTAAACTCAATCTCCAGTTCCGCTGTGGGTATTACAGCTGCCACTTTATAGTCGATTTCCGGAACACTACTTAAATTGTTCTCACTGACAGTGAATGTATTTTCTACTGCCGTGTCTACAGCTGATCTACTACTTGTGGGCGCACTCCTTTCTCCTAATACTGGCACACTCTCCCGCCGTTGATTATTCCATACGGAATTTTCATAACGACGACACCTGGGTTTTCTCCTGTTATTGGGCCGCCAAGATTTCTCCACGCCCGGTCGGCCCCTCACCGGCGCGGCTAATGGTTTCCCTGTCTCGTCCCAGCAGATACGCTCCCCGGATACTGCTGAGGCGGCTGGTCACACCCTCTGGCGTTATTACTATTCTGCGCAGCCCGTATCATGCTAGTATGATACTGGTTTCCGTCATTCCGGTTATTATTTGCATTGTACCGATTGTCATTACGGCCCGAACCATTATTGTTATTGCTGCCAAGATTGCGGTATGCATTATTCCCATAGTTATCGTTGTTGTGGTTCCTGTTGTTGTTACCACGGCCTCCACCACTGTCGCGATTATTGCGCCAATTGTCCTCGTCCTCAACTCTTTCCAGGAAATCATTGATTGTCCTGTAATTGCTTCCTACGTATCGTTTTGTATCATCTGGAAGCTTCTTGTAGAGTTCCCAGACTATTTCGGATTCCGAGCGGCGATCACGCAAATATTCCAACTTGCGGATCCAGCCCTCACAAAACTCCTTCATCGAGCCGCGCGAATTCGCATCGAAAGGCCTCGATACGACAAATTCGCGCCAGACACTTTGCTGTTTTTGCTCTGACCAGTATTCAGCCAGAAACAAATTTTTAAATTCGTCAAAAGTCAGGTTCGTAATGTTGAGGTTTAAGCCCCAACGCTTGGCATCACCAGCCAACACATCAATAACCGCATTAATTTTTCTCTCATTAGTCCATGATCTGGGTAAAACTCTTTCACAATCTTTAATGAAATCCGTCGCATGTATACCGCCTTTTTTCAAGGGGTCGAACCGCTCCTCTTTCGTCAACAATTCCGAACTACGTGCACAGATTGGCACATAGCTCTGTTTTTCGTCAAGTTTCCTTTCTAATTCCAACACTCTCGTAATTACTTGGCAAGTGGTTGTCGCAAGCGTTTCTACTTCCTTTTTTTGTTCTTCGCAGGTATTAGCCTGCTTCGTCACTTTGGTATCTACTTCGGATACTAAAGCCTTTAAAGTTTCGACCTTCTTTTGATCCTCTTTTTTCACTAATTGAATTTGTTCCGTCACCTTATTCTCGATGATCGGAGCAACTGCTTCTCTTACACTTTTTTCGATTCTGCTAATTTCGGAATTAAAACGCGTATTTATGCTCGCAATTTCCGCCTGAACGCCTATCATTTCCTGTTTAAGATTACCGATTTCGGTATTAATTACAACAATATCTTCTTTGATTTTATCAACTTTTGTGTTAACAACTCCAACATTGTTGTTAACAACGTTAATAGCTTTGTTCTGATTGTCTAGCATCCGTTCAAATTTTTCAGACTGAGCTTCTTGCTTGGCAGCCTGAGCTTCTTGTTTGGCAGCCTGATCTTCTTGCTTGGCCGATTGACTCTTGATTTCGTTAATCAAAACATTCAATAAATCAGTTAAATTCCCGGAAACTACCGGTTTTACTTCCGCAGCGGCTTCCTCTTTAATTGTCCCCCCGTATTCTTTATCAAGGGATTCAGATTCGATTTTCACTTCCAATTCCGAAACAATTTCTAAAGTTTGGAATTCCATTTCTGCTCTTTGTTGCGTTTCGGCGGTCGCGTCTTTCATGCTAGCCGCCTGCCCCTGAACAATGGGTACCGTGGTGCGCGTTTCCCACTGTTCGACCGATTGTTCCGTATCCAAGTCTACCTAATTTTGGCAATTGTTGCCTTCACTCATTTTAATATTTTTCAATATAAATGCCAAATCTCAAATCTAATTAGGATTCCTCACACTAATATTCTCGCCGACGTATCGACCATTTCGTAACCAGTACTTTGTTACGAGATTTGCACAATGCAAAATTCGTGTCCAGAACAACCTCAAATCTGAAGATTGTCCTGTCACCAGGTCGCCACGTGTAACCTCCCCCCTCACTTATCGACCTTAATGACAGTGAAAAATTAAACCGCGTGTACCTAATGGAAATTTGGGAAAAGCAATCGTCACCGAAGTTAATCTATCGGTAAAGAGGGAGGAAAGGCTTACATCTAAATGAAAGGAAAAATGCAAATGAAACTGGTGGAAATTAATTTTGAAAAGGGGTAAAGTTAATAAAGAAAGTAAATGTGCGGCCGTTACGTTAACAATTAACTAGCGGTAATTAGATATTTGAGATTTGGGGGAAATCACGGTCGCCAGTCCTAAGGACAATTACTATAGTAACTGAAAAAGAAAGGTTATTACACATATAATTAACACTAGAAGCGTGGCAATTGAAGGTTGACACGTGTAGTGTGAAAACTGAAAGTTTGTCAGAAGTAATAAATTTCGCTACACTCTGACTTAATTTAGCAAAATAATTAATAAAACCGGAAAATCGAAAGTTAATTTAGTGACTGAAGTTAATAGTGAGCTTTCTTTCTGAAGCACATCGAAATCCAGTAAAATACGGTTAGTCTTGGACTACCTCAACAATCATTTCATAAGCTACCTGAATCTACGCAATTTAGAAATAAGAGAATTAACTTTGAACTTGAATTAAATGATTCTGAACAATTAACAATAGTAAAATTTAGTACGTACCAAGCTGAGCTGCAGTCACAGGTAACTAAAATACGGTAACAAAACTCGCACTCTTAATTTGTGCTTGTGCAATCTAAATATTGTAGCCAGCTGAACTTTGAAATTAAAGCAGTGAAATGGAATTATGCTGGCGTTTGAATTTCAACGACACTCGGGTTCATTTCGGAAAAGGAAGGGACCCTGCTTGGCAATGCAATTGGGACAATGAGCAACAAAGGTTCATGCTAAGTTGCTGTAATTTTGCGAGGCAAATGGAACAATTTGAAAAGCTGAGGTCTGCCATACAGTTCTGAAACTTTACGTGCTTCTAGTCTTCCTTGTTGGTTGATTGAAGGTTTGAAGCCGTCGATCGAGGAGGTGGCGACAGTCACTCATTGTCGGCCGTCGCTGTTGCAGAAGCTGGATGTTGGCGCGCCTTCTTCTCGACACGGTCACCAGGCGAAACGGGCTCTTGATGTGCGCCAGCTAATGCTTCCCGTCCGCGACACCATGTCAGAAACTATCATCGCGAGTCGAGCGCAATTACATGCTGCCAAACCCCGAAAGCGCGGCAACTCGCGGGAGCGTCACACAACACACCTGCTCCACTCGCTACTCCAGCCAGACCCTCACTGTTCTGCCCGCGCTCCACGCGGCAGAGTTCACTACCAAAGATCCTACACACTTTGATTCTTCACACGACCCATCGATGTAATCGTTCGATAGCAGTTTTCCCTAGGCAAGACCCAGCGTAAAAATACAAATAATATTTACGAAACAAACCAATTATACATCGACATAAGTGCATAAATATATATATACAAACAGTAAAACAATTACAATATATAAAGAGACAGAAATGTCATATCTTGAGGTAACAAAACAAGGAAAAAAATAATAGTACAATAGATGGAAATAGGAGGATATGCATTTCCGGCGTTACAGCGTACTATCAGTAATATTTGGAAACTGTCCGAAATTGCACCTGCTATCGCAGAACTGAATAATAAAGTTACAGCATCCATTGATGAGTTTTTGCGTTAAGGCATTAGAAGAGTTTTAATGACAAGGACAGCAAAAGAAATTAACAACAGGTTAAAACTGGCGTCCAGTACGTTTAGTGAACTAGGTAGGGTTTTGTATGTGTATCTTCCCCTATCTCCAAAATGGAAAATTTACAGTCGCCGTGTGTTACCAGTTTTGGCATATGGAAGTGAAACATATTTCAACATGAAAACCATTCGAAAAGGAGGATCTTTCAATGGATAGAGACATGTTAGGAATTAATCGGAGACAGAGGAAAACAAACAAATGTTTCAGACAAGAGAGTTGAGAAGGAGACGCGATTATGAATATACTGCAAATGGAACGGTGGTGGACGGGACATGTAGCCAGGCAAATGTAAGTTAGGCTGAACCTGGAAACTCTCTGCTACTCTCCAATAAGTGAGACAACACCGATGTGGTCTAACGTGACGTGGATGGGTTACATTCTCTCTCTCGCTCTTTCTTCCTGTTCCTTTCTTTCTGTCTTTTTACTTTCCGTGTTTGTATCCCTCTCTCCCTCTCTCTCTCTCTCTCTCTCTCTCTCTCTCGTTCTTTTCTCTAACTTCTTCTCGTTTTCAGCAAATTTCTTTCTGACTCTCCCATTCTCTTCTTTCTTCTGACTCAAAGTTTTTCGTTCTTGGTTTTTAGACACGCTGCTTGACATTCGTAATGGACATAAGTGATGACGGGTATACGTCAGAAAAGTAAGAATTATTTCCAGACTTTTTTCTAAATGATTATTTACTGTGGCAGTTGAAGAAGCACACTATAAATTGTATCTCTTATGTACCAGGCACTGATCATTATGACACATGTCTTGACATAATTTTCTGGACAATCCTTTCGTCTGAGCTTTGATTTGATGGAGATATCAACAGGACCTTATGCGTCTGCCTACGCAAGATTACTAAAATGAGTGATAATTTGACTTCAAAGAGAAATTGAAATTAATCATTGGAAAGAAAACTGTTGGTGGTGGATGCATCTTCGTTAGTGGCCAAATTGACTCCTAGAAAAATGCTATGAACTTTAAAAATACCGCCATCGGTTTTGCAGGGCCGGCATCTGTTATTTACGGGCCAAACTAAATCACAGCTTAGAGACTGTGGTCATATCATTTAAGGTTCTGCGCTTGCATTCTAGTTTGCAAAACGCTTCGTGATGATCGGCAATTAATCTCAGGGACGCTGTAGCGAGTTTCAAACGAATAGATGGTAGAATACTAATTGTATTCGGCCGTTGCGTCTCCACGCCACGATCCGTTACGCTCGTATAGCATTAAAGTATTTCATGCATCACACAACTGTCAGGAGAAATGTTAAAATGAGAACTCATGAGACTTAACTAGTTTACATTAATTTAAATGCAAGTGGTTCTAAAGCTAATACATGATGCTTACATCACCTTCGTCTACATTAAAGAAAAATTAATTAATGATACGCAAGGAATGCAACGGTAGCGTGTCTTTTCAGTATAATGGCTAACAGACAAGAAAGAGGGAGATACGAGCAGGAACGGTCTTCGCTTGCTTTCGAAAACAAAACAAACAAACAAAATGTATTACAATCAAGTGGTTCAAATGGCTCTGAGCACTATGGGACTTAACATCTGAGGTCATCAATCCCCTAGACTTAGAACTATTTAAACCTAACTAACCTAAGGACATCACACACATCCATGCCTGAGGCAGGATTCGAACCTGCGAACGTAGCAGCAGCGCTGTTCCGGACTGAAGTGGCTAGAACCGCTCGGCCACCGCAGCCGGCGTATTACAATCGATCGCAGTCAACCACATGCTGACTGCCGCTATATCTTTGAAATATTATTCATGAAATAATAATTACATTTCACAAAATTTACATAAGTTATTTAGATTTAAAGTTATTTACAGTAAATAAATATGTAAGTGCATATTTTTGTGATTTCTGTCGTTTATGCGACGTCAGGTTTAGATGAAATTACGTAGGTCTGGCGATGCAGTGCTTCGGACTTACCTTTATAGTCTAATGAGAATGTTTTCGAAAATTTTAACCCTAGTTTTTGCTGTGTTTGTAGAACTGGAGGACGCGGTGAGACGCGCCAGCGCCGAGGAAATCCGCATCCCTTTCGGCGTCGGCATAGCGGGCGTCGTGGCGCAGAGCAAGCAGGTCATCAACATCAAGGACGCCTACCAGGTGAGGATGTAGAGCAAGCAGAGCATCAACATCAAGGACGCCTACCAGGTGAGCATGTAGAGCAAGCAGAACATCAACATCAAGGGCGTCTACCAGGTGAGGGTGCAGAGGAAGCAAAACATCAACATCCAGGACACCTACCAGGTGAGGGTGTGGAGCAAGCAGAACATCAACATCAAAGACTCCTGCCAGGTGAGGGTGCAGAGGAAGCAGAGCATCAACATCAAGGACGCCTACCAGGTGAGCGTGTAGAGCAAGCAGAACATCAAATACACCTACCTGCCAGGTGAGGGTGCAGAGGAAGCAAAACATCAACATCACGGACACCTACCAGATGGGAGTGTAGAGAAAGCAAAACATCAACATCAAGGATTCCTACCAGGTGTGTGTGTGTAGAAGAGGAAAAATACCAATATCAAGGACATCTACCAGGTGAGGTGTAGTGCAAGCAAGACATCGACATCATGGACGCCAGACAGGTGAGGGTGTAGAGCAAGCAGAACATCGACATCTAGGACGCCTACCAGGTGAGTGTGCAGAAGAAGCATGTTGCGATGTACCCTCTCACTCACCGACCTCTGGTAATACGTAGGTACCTGTAACTCTGGTGCTGCGTCAGTCATTAGCTGGGAGAAATGAACTACTCAATTGTATTGAATACCGAATTTTCCCTTAGTTTACTCTTCTGTACTTTGGTAGCACTGGTATAAGACCGTGATTGAGATCGTGTCTCTTATACTTAAGAACTAGCCCGACAAATGGATACATGAGGGGAGAAATGTTGCAGTAACAATGCGATTACAAAGAAAAGAAAAGGTGCAACTCTTTCTGGACACAGAGGGGCCTATTTACTCCCGGTGGGTACCCTGGCAGGACAACTGCACAGTGTTTTCCTCTACAGTTGGAGCCCACTACATAACAGCTTCAGGAGAAGCTTCAGTCTACATTCACCACGTTGGCCCTTTATTTCCTAATCGTGTCCTGTCATGTTTCAAAATCAAAACTGGTCAGTGCATAAATGCATGAAAGTTTCTTCTAGTCTTGTAAAATTGATTTTCTCCACGAGCACACAGATTTAAAATTACAGTAGGTCTCATGTCCTAAACTGAACATAATAATAGTTTGATTAAAAAAAGTAAAAATTGTTAGGTTACTTTGTAATGCCGAAATGGCACAAGGTTATCCACATCATAGCCGCCTATCAGACGTCCACAACACAGAGACTGTAGGGGCGGTAGAATCACCACGCAGGCAAGTATACTAAGCGCTGATTGAAACTATTTGTCATTTGGCGTTTGTCACGCGACCATGAAAAGTTTCCTGGGATGACTGTGAGCTTCCGCTGTCATATAGGAGCGGCAAGCGGCTTTCGAAGTGTTGTTACTGACCTACATTCACGAAGAAAAGAAAACTTGACCTAGCACACCTTGGGGGATGATGGGAACTCGGGACACAGCGTCGGCTGTTGGTTTTAGGCAGGCAGACAGACGTGTTCTGCACCAAGCAGTTGAATCTCAGCTCGTGCTCTGACCACCACCTCGAGATGTGCAAACACTGCGGGGAGGCGGGAGGCTACGGTGAGGTACAGCAGTTCTGTTGGTCTCTGGTCGCTGCGTGGGCGGAATGTCGAGACAACCCCTCGTCTCCCACCCTGCACTGCCCCGCACCCAGTTTCCTGCGTTGTATTTGAATCCCTGCTGTGTCTTATTTCAACAGATATAATAATGGCATCAAAAACAACAGCAGAAGTAAACCGTATTATTAGACTGCGTAACTTCGATAATTGAACAGGTATGTCGGGAAAGGTCGGGTAAAGTGACCAGGGCGGATAAACTGACCGTTGCACATTTTTTATCTGAACTGTTCTACTGCCTGCCGATAAATACTCAACTTGTCATTCTTGTCAGCGAGTTTGGCAGAAGCTTGTTCCGTTATTTTCTTGTAACAACTTTTCCATTTTCTGATATAAGGCAAGTCATTTCTATTATTCTTATTACCTCACTAAACATAGAGTGCGGTAGGATTTTTTTTTAACGCCGATTTTCAAACAATGTCTTTTGTCCTGGTGCTCTTTGAGATTCTAGTACATCAAGATCAACAGAAAATATGTCCTGAAACCAGAGCAGAAACCATGGGACCACGATGTGATGGAAAATACTATTCGGGTGTTAACGAATTATGAGATGCCTTCTTCGACAGCAGCAAAACAATTTGATGTTCCACATAATACGCTGAAAAGAAGGATTGTAAGAAAACTGGAGATGCCGTAGGTTGTAGAAAGATTATTGGAAGCTTATCGAGTGTGTTCAACGAAGAACAACAAGAGGATGGCCAAGAACAGCGAAGTGTTTGCACCTAAAGGAAGGCATCAAGCCAGTGGCGCTACTTCAGCAGAAAGAGGGCTGCCGTTCGCTTGCGGAGTAAGCATGTCCGTACCGGCCGCTTCACGCCCTTAGTTTGGGAAAAGTGGCCACTGGTAAGACTTCAGAAAAATGCATATAGTTCTTATTCATTTATATTTTCATTTGCAAATATCAAATATTCAGTGTTATGTCCTACTGCGTAGATTCAAAATACGTAGGCAGGAAGCTTCTAGCAACCATGATGTAGTGAAAATTCTATTCTCCTTCGAGTGGCCACTGTACCACATCTTCCCCTGCTGTAGACCGCACTGCCAGACAATGAAGTTGAACTGACACCCTTTTTCGTCGCATAGTAGCAACAACGGGTAGTTGCGTTGTAAAACTGAGAGCTGCCATTGGACGAAATCACTTTAGAGGAATGAAGAGTCAAAGAACCAGTAATTTTAATTAGATAATAGTAAATACCTTGCACAAAAATTTTCTTTTCTATACAAAATGTTCTACTAAATATGTGAGTCGTATACTTCCGTGGCTCCACTGTGATTTCAAGGTCAACAATCAGATTTTTTGCACTAAAAATCCTTTAGTTTCTTTTAGTGCAGTCAAGCGATTAGAGATTACGTTAATTTTGCGTACCATGTAAATAATTTTTTATATTCATTTTTTATTGAAGTGTAATAGCATTCGTTAATTGGACGTAAATGCTTGGACAGTGAATTTATATGCCCTAACACTCCTAGCCATGTGGCGTCTAATAGTACTTGTATAACTAGTTTTCACACACTTACAGTATAGCATTTATTCATACTCCATTTTTGAAAAGACGTGCTCATTTCATGCTCCTGATACAGGCTCCAGCCGATGCGTTGCTCCACCTGTCGCTGGAGGCATTTTATACTGGATGCCATGTATCAGGGACTGGCCGCTCCTTTGGAGAACAGACTCCTTAACAACTGAAAGTATGACACATTTCTCACGCTTATGTTATTAAGTGAAGTATTTTCACTGGGGGGAATGCAGTGGGGAAGCCAGTGGGCATTCTGGTGAGATCCTCTCCTGGAACTGCAGGTTATGTAGCAAGAGTAAGTTGATACAGGAGCAGGAGCGTAAGATCTGTGCCCTTCAGGTGCAGTTGAAAAACGCACAGGAGGAGCTAGATAGGATGAGGAGGGAGAAGGGGGTTGGGGAATGGGAGCTGGCTGTTGGCAAGAGATCTGCTAGGAGAAGAAGATTTTCAGATAGTTTTACTATTGGTGTTTACAATAGATATGACCAACTGTCAGAGTCTAGTGGAGAGGAATCACTAGTAGCTGTAGATGTAGGAAGTATGCAGCAAACCTCAGTAGCTACTGTGCCTAGAACAGTTGCAAAGTCGAAGAGGAAGAAGAAGGTTCTGCTGTTAGGTAGTTCTCATGGCAGAGGTGTAGGCCAGCAGTTGCAGGAAGTGCTGGGGAGTGAGTACCAGGTCACCAGCATTGTGAAGCCTAATGCAGGGTTGGCTCAGGTGACTGTTAACATAGGGGGGCTATGTAGGGATTTTACTAAAGAGGATCAGGCAGTGATTGTGGGTGGGGCTGGTAATAGTATTGATAGGGGTGGGGCGTATGAGATAGATGGTGACCTGGAAAAGATAGCCACTCAGACTGGCAACACGAATGTGCATTTCGTGGAACCGTTTCAGCGTCACGATCGGCCTCATCTTAATACAACCGTCAAGCGTAATAACATGAGACTTGGGGGTGCGCTGATGACAGAAAGCATGAGTCACATTTCTGTGGTGTTGGTGGAGTCTATCAGCAGGACGGGTTTCACTAGACATGACCTGCACCTCAACAGGTATGGAAAGGGGAGGTTGGCAAAGCTTATAGGTGACAGCATAGGTGGGGGTGGTGGGATCAATCATGGGAAAATTCCTGTACTAGTGGGTGTTAGAGGTGCACCTTTTTTAGATTGAAGTCAGATGATAGGTATTCCTGCTTAAGGGAAGTCTCTCTAACAAAGAAACCATTTTCGACAAAGCTTAGGTATACGAGTAATGAGGGAATTAGTATATTTCATCAGAATATACAAGGTATTAGAGATAAAGTTGGTGAACTGCTTATAGATGTTGACTCTGAAATTATTGGTATATCTGAACACTTCTTAAATAAGGAGATAATTCAGAGGCTTCCTTTACCAGGATACAGGTTGGCTGGCAGCTTTTCTAGGAGCTCTTTGTGGTGTGGGGGAGTAGCCATGTATGTGAAAAACGGTATCCCATTTGAGTCAATTGATGTTCCAAAGTACTGCACTGAAAAGGTGTTTGAATGTTGTGCAGGTGTGGTTAAATTTAGTGGAGTTAAACTTCTAACTGTAGTTATTTATAGATCCCCAGACTCCGATTTCACAACATTTTTGCTAAAGCTAGAGGAGGTTCTTGGTTCACTTTATAGGAAATACAAAAAGTTAGTTATATGTGGTGACTTCAATATTAATTGTATAAGTGATTTTGCAAGGAAAAGGATGCTGGTAGACCTCCTTAATTCATATAATCTTATGCAAACCGTATTCTTTCCAACGAGAGTGCAAGGGAACAGTAGAACAACCATACACAACATTTTTGTTCATTCCTCATTACTAGAAGGGCATTCTGTTAGCAAAAAGGTGAATGGCCTTTCAGATCATGATGCACAAGTTTTAACTCTAAAAGATTTTTGTGCTGCAACTCATCTTAAATATAGTTATCAACTTTTTAGGAAAGTGATCCAGTTGCTGTAGAGACCTTTGTAAACCTTATCAAGGAACAAGAGTGGCAAGATGTGTATAGTGCTGATACAGTAGACGATAAATATAATTCTTTCCTCAAGACTTTTCTCGTGCTCTTTGAAAGCTTAGAACGTTCAAAACAGGGTACTAGCACAAACAGGCAGCCTGGGTGGCTGACTAGAGGGATAAGATTATCCTGTTGAACAAAGTTGAAATTATATCAAAACGTTAGAAACAGTCAAAGTCTAAATGCAGCAGCCCATTACAAACAGTATTGTAAGGTGCTTAAAAAGTTATTAGGAATGCAAAAAGTATGCGGTACGCAGATAGAATAGCTAAGTCTCAGGATGAAATTAAAACCATATGGTCAGTCGTAAAGGAAGTGGCTGGTCTGCAGAGACAGGTCGAGGATATAGAATCTTACCGTGAATTAGCATCAAATTATTTTCCACAAGCCACAAACGTATTTCATGAACCACATTATTTGATAATGTTTCAGTATTACACACAAGATCCTTCACTACCAAGCTGGTGTCATCAGCAAACAGAAATATTTTTGAATCACCTGTAATACTAGAAGGCATATCATTTATATAAATAAGAAACAGCAGTGGCCCCAGCACCGACCCTTGGGGAATCAGAACTCTCATGGATATGACGGGGTATCTAGCAGAATACTGAAGTATTGTTCTATGTATGTTAGCCCAGTACTTAGCCATATCTGTAACTTTTCCTTTAGGAGTGGTCGGTTTCCTGACCGATTAAAGTACTAGTAGTGAAGCCACTTTATAAAAAGGGAGACAGGTATAATGTTGACAATTATATACCTATTTCTATGCCATCAGTGTTTGCTAAAGTTATCGAGAAGTTTGTATATACAAGGTTACTGGAGCATTTAAATTCACATAATTTGCTGTCAAGTGTATAGTTTGGTTTTAGAATTGGTTTAACAACTGAAAATGCTATATTCTCTTTTCTCTGTGAGGTTTTGGACGGATTAAATAAAATGTTCCGAACGTTAGGTGTTTTCTTAGATTTAACGAAGGCTTTTGACTGTGTTGACCACAAAATATTACTGCAGAAGTTGGGCCATTATGGAGTACGGGGAGTAGCTTACAATTGGTTCGCCTCTTACTTTAAGAACAGAAAGCAGAAGCTAATTCTCCGCAATATTGAGAGTGGTAGTGATGTTCAGTCCCAATGGGGCACTGTTAAGTGGGGCGTTCCCCAAGGGTCAGTGCTGAGGCCACTGCTGTTTCTTATTTATGTAAATGATATGCCTTCTAGTATTACAGGTGATTCAAAAATATTTCTGTTTGCTGATGACACCAGCTTGGTAGTGAAGGATCTTGTGTGTAATACTGAAACATTATCAAATAATGTAGTTCATGAAATACGTTTGTGGCTTGTGGAAAATAATTTGATGCTAATTCACGGTAAGACTCATTTTTTACAGTTTCTAACTCACAATTCAACAAGAACTGATATTTTGATCAGACAGAATGGGCATATTATAAGCGAGACGGAACAGTTCAAGTTCCTAGGTGTTCGGATAGATAGTAAGCTGTTCTGGAAAGTCCATGTTCAGGATCTTGTTCAGAAACTAAATGCTGCTTTATTTACCATTGGAACAGTATCTGAAATAATTGACAGTTCAACACGAAAAGTAGTCTACTTGGCATATTTTCATACGCTTATATCATATGCTTTTATTTTTTTGCTCAAAAACGGGCTGTTCGAGCTATATGTGGTGTAAGTTCGAGAACCTCTTGTCGACCTCTATTCAATAGTCTGGAAATTCTGACATTGCCCTCACGGTATATATTTTCTTTAATGTCGTTTGTTGTTAGCAATATTAACTTATTCCCAAGAGTTAGCAGCTTTCACTCAGTTAATACTAGGCAGAAATCATATCTGCATGTGGAATGCACTTCCTTGTCTCTTGTGCAGAAAGGAGTGCACTATTCTGCTGCATCCTTTTCAATAAACTACCACAAGAACTCAAAAATCTTAGCAGTAGCCCAAACGCTTTTAAGTCTAAACTGAAAAGTTTCCTCATGGCTCACTCCTTTTACTCTGTCGAGGAGCTCCTGGAAGAGCTGAAAAATTAAGCAAATTCCAGTGTTACATTGTTGATTTTCTTTATTTAAACTTACGAATTGTCGCCTGAATACGTTTCTTGTATTTCATTTTACCTGTTTCTACTACCGTGTTATAATTTAATGTACTGACTCGTTCCATGTCCATGGAGACTTCTCCTTAATTTGGTCCCACGGAACAATAAATAAATAAATAAAATAAACCATTACTGAAATTAACATAGGTGGTGATACAAATGAGCCGGCCGCTGTAGCCGAGCGGTTCTGGGCCCTTCAGTCCGGAACCGCGCTGCTGCTACGGTCGCAGGTTCGAATCCTGCCTCGGGCATGGATTTGTGTGATGTCGTTAGGTTAGTTAGGTTTAAGTAGTTCTATGTCTAGGGGACTGATGAGCTCAGATGTTAAGTCCCATAGTGCTTAGAGCCATTTGAACCATTTTTGACACTAACGATACCGTATTTCAGTGCTCTCCAGCGACGCATTTGTAAATGAAGCACGGCGTTAGTAGCACTGGATAAAACTGCCAGTGCCCGAAACAAAACAGTATCTCTAACACTATCAAAACATTATTATTAAACTTCTATTAATGATGCATCAAACCATATGGTAGAGATGGAGAGGAAGGGGTCCGACACTGACGTTGGAGCCACTCTGTCGATTGTCCTTCGTTGTAAGGAGTGAAACGTGAAAATCATCTGGAAGCCAGTGCATCTCTCGCAGGCTCAACTTATTTAGACTGTTAAAAGGCTATAAGAGCTATACTCCTTAGGCGCCATGCCTCCAGATATCTACTCCATAGAATTAATAAGCAGTTCAGGGGTGCAGTCCTAAGGATAACTACTACCTATCCGGAAAACATCAATCTCTATCAACAGTTTAAGAAATGTTGAAGGTTATTGTGTGGATCCGTGTGCAAAATATTCGAACTGTATCCTGATGATTTACATTCTGTAATAAAATGTTGTAAAATATATTTTAACATGTCTTTTGGTCGGTTGCAACTGAGCCCTGGTGTACGGACCGCGCCCGGTCGCTTCTGAAATGCGCCAGACTGTGGTTGAGCAGGGGCTAGCCGGCTGCCCGCACAGCCGCCACGCTGCCAGCCTCTGCGCATCGGTGTTTGGCTGCGCTCCGCACCCAGCCACTGACACAATTACCCGCGGCAAACAGGCCGCTATCTCCGGGGCTCAGCCAGTGATTGTGTCTACCTGTGGCAATTACCTGCCGGCGTCTGCGAGCGGCCGCGTCAGCAAACACAAAACACAGAACGCGACCGGCATCCCAACACTTGTTGAGGCCTTTTGTTAATTGGAAGTCTACACATTCCCGTTCTCAACAGATGTTAGTAAAACCGGACAAATTAAAAACTCGTGAAAATTTCGTTTCATAACGTTATTGTGGTAATTACAAAATTATTGAATGCCTCCACAAGGCTGAATTTTCACAAACCATGAACATAAATATACTACTGGCCGTTAAAATTGCTACACCAAGAAGAAATGCAGATGACAAACGCGTATTCATTGGACAAATATATTATACTACAACTGACATGTGATTAAATTTTCACGCAATTTGGGTGCACAGATCCTGAGAAAACAGTACCCAGAACAACCACCTCTGGCCGTAATAACGGCCTTGATACGCCTGGGCATTGAGTCAAACAGAGCTTGGATGGCGTGTACAGGTACAGCTGCCCATTCAGCTGCAACACGATACCACAGTTCATCAAGAGTAGTGACTGGCGTGTTGTGACGAGCCATTTGCTCGACCAGACGTTTTCAATTGGTGAGAGATCTGGAGAATGTGCTGGCCAGGGCAGCAGTCGAACATTTTCTGTATCCAGAAAAGCCCATACAGGACCTGCAACATGCGGTCGTGCATTATCCTACTGAAATGTAGGGTTTCCCAGGGATCAAATGAAGGGTAGAGCCACGGGTCGTAACACATCTGAAATGTAACGTCCACTGTTCAAAGTGAAGCCAATCCGAACTTGAGGTGACCGAGACGTGTAACCAGTGGCACCCCATACCATCACGCCGGGTGATATGCCAGTATGGCGATGACGAATACACGCTTCCAATGTGCGTTCACCGCGATGATGCCAATCACGGATGCGATCATCATGATGCTGGAAACAGAACCTGGATTCATCCGAAAAAAATGACGTTTTGCCATTCGTTCACCCAGGATCGTCGTTGAGTACACCATCGACGGCTCTCCTATCTGTGATGCAGCATGAAGGGTAAACGCAGCCATTGTCTCCGAGCTGGTAGTCCATGCTGCTGCAAACGTCGTCGAACTGTTCGTTCAGATGGTTGTTGTCTTGCAAACGTCCCCATCTGTTGACTCAGGGATCGAGACGTGGCTGCACGATCCGTTACAGCCATGCGGATAAGATGCCTGTCATCTCGATTGCTAGTGATACGAGATCGTCGGGATCCAGCACGGCGTTCCGTATTACCCTCCTAAACCCACCGATACCATATTCTGCTAACAGTCATTGGATCTCGACCAACGCGAGCAGCAATGTCGCGATACGATAAACAGCAATCGCTATAGGCTACAATCCGACCTTTATCAAAGTCGGAAACGTGATGGTACGCATTTCTCCTCCTTACACGAGGCATCACAACAACGTTTCACCAGGCAACGCAGGTCAACTGCTGTTTGTGTATGAGAAATCGGTTGGAAACTTTCCTCATGTCAGCACGTTGTGGGTGTCGCCACCGGCGGCAACCTTGTGTGAATGCTCTGGAAAGCTAATCATTTGCATATCACAGCATCTTCTTCCTTTCGGTTAAATTCCGCGCCTGTAGCACGTCATCTTCGTGGTGTAGCAATTTTAATGGGCAGTAGTGCACTTAGTGTGGTGTTAGTACATATCATTCCAGAGGACGGATAGGTAAACTCTTTACAAAGAATGATACTCCCAATCAAGAAAGAGATACAATGAATTATTATATAGGATAGAGCTACTCCAATGCGAATTCGTTATTTATTTTATGTGGCGGATCATATCAATAGACGTAGCGTTTTCTTCAAATTGGGACGGTGACTGTAATAGCTTCACGAGAGGAGGTTACCGGGTATGTGAGTGGCTCGAAGACTTCTTAAGTAACAGAGTCCAATAAGTTGTCATCGACGGCGAGTTTACGTCAGATACCTAATTAACCTAAGGACATCACACGCAACCATGCCCGAGGCAGGATTCGAACATGCGACCGAAGCGGTCGCGCGGTTCCAGACTGAAGCTCCTAGAACCGCTCGTCCACAGAGGCCGGCGCCCACTTTCATTTGGACTGGTTCGTCAGTAAGCAAAATTGGCGCATCTGGGGGACTAAGAAACCGTATTTTGCGATCTAGAAGTCTCTTCACCCTCAACGGGTGACTGTGTGGTGCGCAATGCCCAGTCAGTGAATAATCGGTGCGGTATTTTTTGACGGCACAGTGACTACCCAATACTCTGTGAAGGTTTTGGAAGATGATTTCATCCTCATTATCCAAAGTGACTGATTTTGACAAGATGTGTTTCATGCAAGACGGAGCTCGACCTCATCGAAGCAGGAGAGT
The DNA here is from genome assembly GCF_023864345.2 of Schistocerca serialis cubense. Classification (NCBI taxonomy): domain Eukaryota; kingdom Metazoa; phylum Arthropoda; class Insecta; order Orthoptera; family Acrididae; genus Schistocerca; species Schistocerca serialis. The sequence goes on along the minus strand of NC_064641.1, from coordinate 108,899,925 downwards.
GTTTCATGTCCCAGAGGAACACTTTTGGGACCACATTCTGGATCTGGAGTACCCAGACGCCAATGGCATGGGCCTCTATTGGCCACCATATTCTCCGGATCTGAACACATGCGACTCTTTTTGTAGGGCTGTGTTAAAGGTGTACAGCAATAACCCCAAAACCATTGCAGAGCTGAAAACAGCCATTCATGAGGTCATCGACAGCATCGATGTTCCGATACTTGAGAGGGTCATGCAAAATGTCGCTATTCGTTTGAGCCACATCATCGCCAATGATGGCAGGCATATTGAACATGTCATAACCCATATCCTAATACCTGCAGTGACGTTTACATGTTGTATAAAGTCTGTGCACGCCGTCGTTTTTCGCTTATTAACGTTTTTTTCATATAATTCAATAATTGACAGCCTGTGCATAAGTGATCTGGTGGACAGGATAACCAGCAGCCTTGGGGGCTGTTCGCAGATGATGGTGTGGTGTATAGGAAGGTGTCGTCGTTGAGTGACTGTAGGAGGATACAAAGTGACTTAGATAAAATTTCTGGCAGTGTGATGAATGGCAGCTAGCTCTATTGCGGAAAAATGTAAGTTAATACAAATGTGTAGGAAAAACCAGTGCAAAATGTTTGAATACAGTAATTTAGTGAGCTGCTTGACACAATCAGGTCGATTAAATATCGAGGCGTAACGTTAAAAAGCGATATTAAATGAAATGAGCATATAAGGACTGTAGTAGGGAACGCGAACGTTCGACTTCGGTTTATTGGGAGAATTTTATGAAAGTGTTGCTCATCTGTAAAGGAGACCGCATATAGGACACTAGTGCGACTGATCCTTGAGTACTGTTTGAGTCTTTGGGTTCTGCACTAGGGCGGATTAAAGAAATACATAGAAGCAATTCAGGTTCGAACAACATGCAAGTATTACAGAGATGTTTCGGGAACTCAAACGGGTATCATTGGATGGAAGGCGAGATTCTTTTCGAGGAACAGTACCGAGAAAATTTAGAGTACCGGCATTATATGCTGACTGCAGAGTCATTCTACTGCCGCCAACCTACATATTGTGTAAGGACCATGAAAATAAGATTAGAGAGATTAGGGTTCGTACGGAGGCATACAGACAGTTGCTTTCCTCTCGCCCTATTTGCGAGTGGAACACGAAAGGATGTTCATGACTATGATGTTTGGTTTGTGGGGCGCTCAACTGCGCGGTTATCAGCGCCCGTACAAATTCCCAACCTTTGCCCAGTCCAATCTCGCCACGTTCATGAATGATGATGAAATGATGAGGACAACACAAACAGCCAGTCATCTCGAGGCAGGTGAAAATCCCTGACCCCGCAGGGAATCGAACCCGGGACCCCGAGCTCGAGAAGCGAGAACAGGAAAGGAAATGACTGGTTGTAGTACAGGGTACCTTCCGCCACACATCATAATGTGGCTTGCGGACTATGTATGGAGAGGTAGATGTACGAGGGTAATCCCAAAAGTAAGGTCTCCTACTTTTTTATAAGTACATAGACCTGTTTATTTCTACAATGGCTTACATCAGTTTACAGATTGAACATTTAGCTATTTTTCGACATAATCACCATTTCTGTCGATGCATTTTTGTAGACGCTGTGGCAGTTTTGATATGCCCATGTCATACCAGTTCGCCGCCGTGCTGTTCAGAAGATTATGAATCTCTTCTTTCATCTCGTCGTCGCTCTCCGGTCAAATGTTCTTTTAACCTACGGAACAGGTGATAGTCACTGAGCGCCAGATCAGGACTATAGGGTGGGTGGGTGATTATGTTCCACTGAAACTGTTGCAGGAGAGCAACGGTTTGCCGAGCGATGTGTGGGCGAGCGTTGTCATGGAGAATTTGTACGCCCTTGCTCAACATACCTCTTCTCCGGTTCTGAATTGCCCGTTTGGGTTTGTCAGAGTCTCACAATACCTGCTCATTAAGTCGACCAACAATACCCCTTTCCGACCCAAACAACGGTTGTCATGACTTTACCGGCAGACTGTTTTGTTTGAATTTCCGCGGCTTTGGGAAGAAGGATGTCGCCACTGGCGTGATTGTTGCTTGGTCTCAGGTGTAAAGTGGTATGCCCAGGTTTCGTCACCCGTGACAATTGAGTCCAGAAAGTTGTCCTGTTCGGCTGCAAAGCGGTGAAAGAATGCGCGGGAAGCATCAACTCGTTGCCGCATGTGGTCCTCAGTCAGCATGCGTGACACCCATCTCGCGCACATCTTCCGGTAGTTCATTGTTTCCGTTAAAATCATGTGAGGGTTGGTTCGGGAAAACTCAGGAACCAACGTGCAGAGATCATCCAAGGAGATCCGCCGATCTTCACGCGTTCTTTGCTCAACCTTCAACCCTGTCTCCTCAGAAATTGACGGTCTCCCGCTCCTTTGTTCGTCGTGAATTTCGGTCCGACCAGCTGCAAACTCTCTACATCACTTGAAAACATTTTTGACATCCATGCACGACTCACCATACACTTACGTCAATTGGCGATGGATTTCAATCGGTGCAGTGCCCTTTGCGTTCAAAAACCGAATAACTGAGTGCAATTCGCACTTGGCGGTAAAATCCAACGGGAGCTCCATTCTCAACGGCCGCCAAGCAAAGACTGAGCGCCTCAGTGCGGCGTGCGCATGTTTACACACGGAAGGTGAAGTACTCTTCATAACAGTGTGACCAACTGCCACACAAACAGAGTTCTGTACTTATAAAAAAGTAGGAGACCTTACTTTTGGGATTACCATCGTAGATAGATGCACGAAGTATGTGCGTGGTGTAATCTTATCCTCCCACGGATCACCATTAAATTTCTCTTAGTCTCTTCATTATTTTCAAAAGCGTCGAGAGACGTAAGGTATACAAAAGCAAAACTTTTTACTTATCTTCATTTTCTCTTCGTGTTGTTGGCTCCAATTCTTGCGTCTAGGAGTACATTCTTTCGGCTGAAATTTTGATTTAACGTTGTGGATTCCTGATGACTAAATATCTGATGAAGATTTGCCTGCATTATTCTAGAATTTTATTCTTTGTCACATTTTTCAATATCACACCGTCTTAACAATTTCCACTTCTATCACACAACAAATTACATTATTAGTAACACAAAAACACGTCTGATTCCATCAAAGGCATGCCGACTACTGCTAACATTTTACGGTACTCACAATACTCCAAAGACTTTACAAAGCAAAAGAGTTTACAAAGTTTCTTGACAGAAGAAGAATCTTCGCTAAAATATATCATTATTTTATAAATGAATCCAGAAATAAATTTAATAATTTAGCGTTAGAGTCTGTAACTTAATAACAGGAATTTTAAGTATACCAGAAATTTCGTAATTTCAAATATTTTTGAGAGAAGACTTATTTTAGCTTTTAGTACATGTCGATTGTAACACATTTATTTCTTTTTATACATTTTAGCCAGAAATATAATACATCGTATAGAAAATCAAATGAAATTGAATAGCAGAGATAATGTTCACCTATACAAGAATCGATAGTATAAATGGTATCGGTTACTTATATAAAAAAGTAATGTTAGAGGATGGCATCTCATTACAATGGGCGCTCGTGTACGCCCCATGCAGCGCCGATCCATACTGGAGCAGCGCGTTGCTTCGGTTCAGTAATAAAATCTACAGCTCTGTGATACATATGACGAGTGTATTGTAATAACATTCAGAACTGTCATGTTAAGATTCACTTTCACGTTCTGAGTTACAATATTATTGTCAATTTTCTCGTAGAATCAATTGGTAGTGAGGGATTATTGTGTTACACCTAAAGAACCAAGAACACTGTAGGGGTCCCAACCAGACTGAGATTATTCGGACTTTTTGCGAAATTTTGTTTCAAATTTCGTTTTCCATTGAGCCTTTCAAAGCAAAGAACTCCCCCAGTATAATTTCATTAGTGCTACGTGCTAAGCCAACGTGCATTTCAGGGCAGAAGCATTTCATTCCGGTGAAAAGCACTGACAAGGACGACTTCAATCCTCCGTTGAAAGCGCCGGCGCACCAACAGTAGCGAGTTAACCAGTAGAGAACACGTGTGGCTAGTTACGTGTGTGTCCCCTGGTGGGTCTAGCAGGGCAGGGCGCAGCTGCACTGCTCTCTGAATTTCCAGCTTCGACACTCTCTGGTACTCCGGACTTCAGCCAGACCTGGCCGTCCTCGCTAAGACTGGCCACCAGCTACGCAAACGTGAGCCGCCGTCTCTCTTGTATCCTGTTCCGTTCATTTCTTTGTTCAAAGTCCTAAACTTACTATCTGCCTCTACTAACGTACCCAGGGCGACCGCTTTCTGTATACCGCATATGGAAATGTTGTTGATGTTGTTGTTGTGGTCTTCAGTCCAGAGACTGGTTTGATGCATCTCTCCATGTTACTCCATTCTGTGCAAGCTTCTTCATCTCCCGGTACCTACTGCAACCTACATCCTTCCGAATCTGCTTAGTGTATTCATCTCTTGGTCTCCCTCTACGAGTTTTACCCTCCACACTGCCCTCCAATACAAAATTGGTGATCCCTTGATGCCTCAGAGCATGTCCTACCAACCAATCCCTTCTTCTAGTCAAGTTGTGCCACAAATTTCTCTTCTCCCTAATTCTATTCAATACCTCATCATTAGTTATGTGATGCACCCATCTAATCTTCAGCATTCTTCTGTAGCACCACATTTCGAAAGCTTCTATTCTCTTCTTGTCTAAACTATTTATCGTCCATGTTTCACTTCCGTAGATGGCTACACTCCATACAAATACTTTGAGAAAAGACTTCCTGACACTTATATCGATACTTGATGTTAACAAATTTTTCTTCTTCAGAAACGCTTTCATTGCCATTACCAGTCTACATTTTATATCTTCTCTACTTCGACCATCAACCGTTATTTTGCTCCCCAAAATGGGAAAACTCATTTACTACTTTAAGTGTCTCACTTTCCTCAGCATCACCTGATTTAGTACGACTACATTCCATTATCCTCGTTTTGCTTTTATTGGTGTTCATCTTATATCCTCCTTTCAAGACACTGCCCATTCCGTTCTACTGCTTTTCCAGGTCCTTTGCCGTTTCTGACAGAATTACAATGTCATCGGCGAGCCTCGAAGTTTTTGTTTCTTCTCCATGGATTTTAATTCTTACTCCGAATTTTTATTTTGTTTCCATTACTGCTCATTCAATACACAGAATGAATAACATATACGGAGAATACAGAGTGTTAATTAATATGTGGGAGATGTGGGATGGATAGATGACCTAAAAAGAAGAAGAAATAACAAGTCTGTTTGCGTGGCCATCCTCCGCAGCAAGCATAGAAATACTTGTTTTGTAAATGAAACCGCATTTTCCTGCTGCAACTTAATTTATTTTTCCCAGGCTCGTTTCGCCTTTTTCTTGCTCTAAGGCATCATCAGTGGGATCTATAACGATACATTTCTGTTATTTTTAGATTATCAAACTGTTCACGCCGCGATTTTTTATGTAAATAAGTAATTACTTATTGTTTGCTGTGATCTGCGTTTCCTCTCATCTGCTCTGGAGGTCGCACTACCACTTCATTAGCGACACATAAGCACAATTACGCATTCCGAACTATTTCACACCGTTCCCCATGTTTCTCCTTCTTTTGTTTAACTATATGTTGCCAACCTAACGAAGTATATGTTCAAAACGAGCCTCTATTCACGATGTTTATATCGTGTGTGTGTGTGTGTGTGTGTGTGTGTGTGTAGGGTGGGGAGGGGGTGGTTCAGGCTATAGAGTGTTGAATATGAATGTACTAGCTGCTAGCGAGGGGTTGAAAGCTTTGATGACAAAAGCAGAAAGAGAAACTCCCTCCCGCCGGAGGTTCGAATCCTCCCTCGGGCATGGGTGTGTGTGTTGTTCTTAGAATAAGTTAGTTTAAGTTGTGTGTAAGTCTAGGGACCGATGACCTTAGCAGTTTGGCCCCTAAGGAACTCACAATTGCACATTTTGAATGATATGACACAATTCATTGTTTACACTAAGATAGAAAATAATAGAATAATGCTCCAAAAGAGGATTAATGTAATAATACCATCCACTACAATAATAGTACCACCCAATATCTTTACACTCACTTATCCAAGAAACCCCTCCACAGAACACTGAAACGAAAAATCAAATCAGCTAACAGCTAGTACAGTCATTATCAATACTCTGCAACTTAACCCCCCCTCTCCCCCCCCCCTACACACACACACAAAAAATCATGTACACACTCTTCAGTTCACTTTCTCTCTCTCTCTCTCTCTCTCTCTCTCTCTCTCTCTCTCTCTCTCTCTTTCTAACACGCGCGCGCATCACAATATCAACATCATGAATAGAAGCTTGTTTCAAACATACTCTTCGTTAGGTTGGCAACATATAGGTAAACAATATCAACATCATGAATAGAAGCTTGTTTCGAACATACTCTTCGTTAGGTTGGCAACATACAGGTAAACAAACCAAAGAGGAGGAAACGCATAATCAAGTTAAAATATTTACGTTGTTACAAGCACAGCGTCCGAAGAAATAGTTATATCGAGTGGCGAAACAATAATATTACACACAAAAAAGGATGAGGAACATGGGGAACAGTATGAAAAAGTTCGGAATGCATAATTGTGCATATGCGTTGGTAATAAAGTGGAAGTGCGACCTCCAGACCAGATGAGAGAACACAGATCACAGGAAATCGTAAGTAATTACTCATTTACATTAAAAAAATCGCGACTTGAACTGTTTGATAATCTAAAATTAACAAAACTGTATCGTTATAGATCCTACTGACGATGACTTAGAGCAAAAAGGCGAAACGCGTCAGGTAAAAGTGAATTAAGCTGCAGCAAGAAAGGGCGGTTTTATTCGCAAAACAAGTATAGAAGCATTATTGTTCAAATGTACGAAAGTTCATCTTTTTATTTTCTTAGTTACAGAAACTTTTTGTTTTTACATGTTTCCTTTGCTTCTATTTTTTGTTGCTAAACTTCCGGTTTGGTTGTACAGATATTTTTTCTTTTCAAATATTTTTGTTTTTGGAACTGTTAAGTCGAAACCTTCTCGTGTTTATCTTAGTTGCCGTGGTACCAGTATTGAGAACACAAACAGTAATGTAAAGTTATTCTACAGTTCTTATTGGACTAGTGTTTATTGTGTACTGAACATTTTTCCCGCAACAGGAATCGAATCGGCTGTATCCGAGAGGGGTGCCACCGTAAAATCGTGCATTAGTGACTTCCGCTAGAGAGGGAGGTTTTAATCTGGCTTCCAGTCACTAGCGTGACGCCTGATCGGCCGTATTTTTCTTCGACTAGTGTTACTGAACATTTCTCGCTAAGATGTGTTCTACAGTGAAGTCCTAAAAAAACTTATACACCTCCCTAATATTGTGTAGCGCCCCCGCAAGCACGCAGAAGTGCCGCAATGTGACGTGGCATGGACTCGACGAATGTCTGAAGTACTGCTGGAGGGAACTGACACCATTAATCGTGCAGGGCTGTTCGTAAATCCGTATGAGTACAAGGGGGTGGAGGGCTCTTCTGAACAGCACATTGCAAGACATGCCAGATATACTCAATAATGTTCATGTTTGGGGAGTTTGGTGGGAAGCGGAAGTGTTTAAACTCAGAAAAGTGTTCCAGAAGCCACTCTGTAGTAATTTTGGACGTGTGGAGTGTCGCATTGACCTGCTGTAATTGCCCAAGAGCGTCAGAATGCACGTGGACATGAATGGATGTAGGTGATCAGACAGGATGCTTACGTACGTGTCACCTGTGAGAGACGAATCTAGATGTGTCAGGGGTCCCATATCACTCCAACTGCACACGCTCCCCATCATTTCATGGCCTCCAGCAGCTTGACAGTCTCCTGCTGATATGCAGGGTCCATGGATTCATGAGGTTGTCTCCATACCCGTTCACGTCCATCAGCTTGATACAATTTATACGAGACTCGTCCGACCAGGCAACATTCTTCCCGTCACCAATAGTCCAATGTAGGTGTTGACGGGGTCACGCGAGGCGTAAAGCTTTGTGTCGTGCAGTCATAAAGGGTACACGAGTGGGCCTTCGACTCCGAAAGCCCATATCGATGATGTTTCGTTGAATGGTTCGCTCGCTAACACTTGTTGATGGCCCAGCACTGAAATCCGCAGCAATTTGCGGAATGGTTGGACTTCTGACACGTTGAACGATTCTCTTCAGTCGTCGTTGGTCCCGTTCTTGCAGGATCTTTTTCCGGCCGCAGCGATGTCGGAGATTTTGTGTTTTACCGGATTCCTGATATTCATAGTACATTCGTGAAATGGTCTTACGGGGAAATCCCCACTTCATCGTTACCTCGGAGATGCTGTGACTAATGGCCCGTGCGCCGAGTATAACACCACGTTGAAACTCACTTAAATATTGATAACCTGCCATTGTAGCAGCAGTAACCGACCTAACAACTGCGCCAGACACTTGTTTCTTATAATGGCGTTGCCGACTGCAGCGCCGTATTCTGCCTGTTTACATATATCTGTATTTGAATAAGCATGCCTATGCCAGTTTCTTTGGCGCTTCAGTGCAGTCAGCACTTGGCGACATCCACCTCATGTACAGAATCGCAAACTGCAATGCATCAAAAGCCCGACGTTTTCAGCGGTTAAAAAGTCACTTTTGGTTCCCTTTTCCCACAATATCATCTACGTGATGGTTCCATTTTAAGTTGTTTGTATTTTTAAGCACTATAAACTCATTTCATTTGACAGCATTTATATTTATTTGATTTACCGAAATTTAACAGGTTCCTTTTAGTGCTCAGGTGACTGAGCACACGCTTGTTACTGTCTACAATCAATTTACTGGAAATATGTTACCTGGTCTACATCGTTGTTTAGACTCCAGGAGCAAGCTGACGGTGTATGGAAAGGGGTACGTCTGTTCTCAACCCGCTTCCACCTTTGCTTTTCCAGTAGTAAAGAGTGCCAGTAAGATTCTACCTTCGTCTTCTCCTTTTCGGTGACGCTTATCCCGTATCTTCACGGGGTCAGCATATAAGTTCGAAATAATTGCGAATATTGTATCTTGAACGGGTCGTGAGTACTAGCTCAGTATTCACCTAGTCGGATGTGGAAAACTGCCTAAAAGATGCATCCAGGCTGGCCGGCATAAATCCGCCAGGCTAATTTTAATCGAGGCCGGAGCGCCCCTTTGAATCCCTGACATGGTGTGCTAACGCGCGGGACTATTAGGGTGTATTGTCGGTAAGCACTTGTATGAGCTGTAATATTTCTCTCATCTTCTTATCCTGAGAAAGCAATATGTAGGTTTACTCGTCTTGCAACGCACGCTCTCGTAATATTTCAGCAAATCTCTCCACGATGCATAGCATTCATCTTGAAGCGTTTGCCACTGGAGTTCGGCCTCGCGCTTTCTAAGCGAACGCTTGACTTAGCGTGCCTCAGTTTTTCGATCGACTCTGTACCCAGTATTAATCCTCAAATATGAGAGTGCTAGAGAGACGAGCAGTTCTGATGACTGGCCTAATTTGCGGTTTTGAAACCTGTTGCACATTTAAGTTACATTTCTTTAATATCCTTCCAACAAATCTTCACCTGACATCTGCTTTTCCTAGGATTTGCTTAATGTGGTGATTACAATTCACATCACTTTGAAAGCTTACTAGCAGATAATAACGACTGCTCCTGTTGCCAGTGAGATAAACCAGTCGATGGACACTGTTGTTTGGGTGACCCCGAGGGACAGGATCAACCACCAAACTGTGAAGAGTTTCCAACTCCTGGAGTCAATTGACGCTTTCCAGTGGGTTGTAGGAGCGATGTGTGAAGAATATCTGTGCGTGTTGATGACTGTATGGACAGTGTTTCTAGAGTGGTGTCTTGCTTGTGCTGTATGATGATGAGAGAAGGCAGAGGCCGACATATAGCTTACTCTTCCCAAGACCGACGAGCTTCGTGTTTCGATCCACTGGAAACATCTCCATCACCCGGGTCGCATGCCCTGACACCGCGAGACAGTGCCTAGACGTTCGGAATTTAACGCAGGGCATTGGCGGAAGGTCTGGTGATCAGGAATTTTTTGCCGCCACCTCTCCTCCCTGTGCTGTCCTAAACCTGATGCTGAAAGTTTCTTCCACCATGGAAGTTAGCAGGGTCGGTGGAGCTGTTTACTACTCTCAGATTTATTCAGCCTGACTACCATTATGACTGAACCGAATGCTTTAATGTGATATAACGTGAATTGGCAGTGCTCAGTCACGTGAGGGCTTTGGTGCACATAGGTTGTATCAAATCGGGCGGGCAGCTGGTCAACGTCCATCTATCGTTTGTTACGTGTCGTAAGCAGCACAGACCACGACCTTTATATTTATCGAAGATATTTGGGTCTCAAAGATAGTCCTGCTCTCTCGGTCTCAATGTTACTCGCTCTAAGCAATCTTGGGAAGCAACAAATCAACCAAGTAATATTGTAAGGAATATCGTGGTAAATCTTATCTAATTCAGAGGCGGAGTGTCCTCCCATATAGCACATGTTACAACTGCAAGGTACTGCTATTACAGTAATGTTCAGCACCTGTAGTTAATCCGAGAGCACACAGATGACAGACTATCAGGCTGACGTCTTCCATTACGCGCCTTATGACGACACATCTCTCATTTATGTTCACAAATTATCTTCACAATCAATCAGGCTCTGTCCTTCAAAACAATACAATACGCGTTAGCCCCTTCCAGAACGATCTATCTTCTCTTTACGTACATAGAATTCAGATACCGGTTTCACTCAGAGTTAAACAATTAATTTTGCACTGCCACGTCGGACTTCCAATGAAGCAACTACAACAAACTCTCGCTCGCCTGAACATTACTACACTACACAGTGAATTTAGATTCGTTTAACTACACTTGACTCGACGGCCATCTTGTGTACAGTGAAACCTTGAAGACTTACCGGAAATTCCCACCAGCACTGGGCCATGCAAGTAATCTCTTACCCATGATTATAAGACTGCATCTTGATTCGTTATGCGATTCTATCGTTATTCTAAAGTTCATCACATTTCCAATGGGACTTTATATGACACAATCAAAATCACTGCCTCGCATAAGCTTTTACTGACGTATTAAATTGCGGAGTAACCTGTCACCACTCAACTGCTGTTTCAGACACTCGGAGCAGTGCCTGGGAAGCCATTTGTACTGTAAAAGTACTTTCTGACCAAATAAAGTTAGCATTCATCAGAGCGGTCAGATACGGGTCTGTCCATCATGAAGAACCCAGAGTGACCCTCTAGAGAGAAAGCACCAACGCCAAAAATAGCGTTCCCGTCCACTTTATTCCGACCTCTACACCAATGAGTAATCACGTCGCTATTCATTTTATAAACTAATGAAATAAAACGGCATGTAAGAGAGGAGATCATTTTCTTAAGCCCTGTCCTCAGTTACGTGCTTTAGATTACGTTTAAAATATACTTTCCTTAACCAGAGGGGTTAAGAACAAGTGGGGCTATTTTCTCTCAAAGCCGATATTTCGAAAATCGCTATCATAGTTCTACAGGGGAGTGGGGAGGGGTGGGGGATTCCCCTCAGCATTCACAATCCCTCACGCTTTCTGATACTAGAACGGTATTACTACGCTGAAATTATTCAAGAAGGTGCTAGAAACCTATCATTTTGCCGCCCGACTGACACTCCCATCTACATCCGGCCACGTCAACCATTGCGCCTTCCCGCTCGGAGATGACTCAGAGCCTTCTATACTGATCGTTCGACGTATGACTGCCCACTGCCTTCTGCATACTCTCATTTACATTTACTTTGATTAATAACGAAAATATATTAATTGACGTCGCCTTATGGGTGGCGTGAATTACTTTGGTTCAAATTTGGGTGAAGCTCTTACGTTATTATTATAACTAAAATTACTATTGAAGCCTTTAAATAAAATTGTAAAATAGAGTGGGTATATTTATACAGTACTACGTAAGTAACGTAGTTGCTATGTTACAACCACCATGATTCATACTGGCTACCCCCGAGTCGAGCACCTATACAGATGAGTTACTTGGTGACCTCAGCTGTGGCGGCAGGTACTGTCATTAACCGCAAATACCATAGTCCCCTGTGTATGCATTATATTTATCTATGTTGCATGCCAAGTGCCTGTCGTTGTACCACCTGTCGATCCTCTAAAAGTTTTCGTTCGTTACATTTTCTAACGTTGCGACTTCCTTATAGAAAGTAACAGCATTGGCAAACGTGATGCTTTCGATCCACAGGGGCCGAATAAAGATATGGAAACACCGTGAAAAGTGCATCCTAGAACATAAATACAGATGCTAGCCAAGCTTTCAGGTTGCACTGTTGTATTTGACGACGAGCGGCGCCTGCGAAACATCTTGAACACGTTGCAAGTGTGAAAAAAATTGTTCAAATGGCTCTGAGCACTATGGGACGTAACTTCTAAGGTCATAAGTCCCCTAGTATTTAGAACTACCTAAACCTAACTAACCTAAGGACATCACACACATCCGTGCCCAAGGCAGGATTCGAACTTGCGACCGTAGCGGTCGCGCGGTTCCAGACTGTAGCGCCTAGAACCGCTCGGCCACTTGCAAGTGTCGGTCATGTATTTATGTTCTAGGCTGCACTGTTTACGGTGATTCCATATTTTTATTCAGCCCCTGTAGATCGAAAGCATCACGTTTGCCAATGCTGTTACTGTGTATAAGTGCGTTGTGTCGGAACTAAGTGAATTATAATCTGGGCAAATTGTTGCAAATACACTTGTCAGATCTGCCGCCGGATCATGTTGTGCAAATTGTTGTTTGTGCTCGTATGATTGGTACTTCTGTAGCCAAGGAAGTCAAGCGCCACCGTATGGGAGATTCATACAGTATACAGGGAAAGTTAAAAAATTCATCTGCTAAGTCAAACGGGTTGAGTCATCGAGACGGACCGTCATTGAAGAGGAATGTGACAGAAAGTAAGAGGAAGACAGCTACGTAAGTCACTACAGAACCGAATGTCGGACGCGTAAACCCTGTCACCTGCAGCACCTAAACAACATGAGCAGCTCTATAAGAAGAGAACTTCAGGGCAAGCTGTAATTCTTAAACCACTTAACAGTGTTTCAAATTCCCGTAACTGGAAAACGTGGTGCCGAAGCAATAAAACCTGGACTGTGGGACAGTGGAAGAAAGTCATTCGGTCGGTTGAGTCTCGTTTCATACCGTTTCCAACTTCTGGCCCAGTTTATGTCTGGCGTACACCGTCTAGAGCCTATGATGCGGACTGCTTACTGTCAAGAATAACAGTTGGCGGGCATTCAGTGGTGATTTGGGCAGCCATATCCTGCTGTTCCACGGGCTCCATGGTTACTCTGCATAGTTGCATTTCTCGCATGAATTATGTGAATGAAAGAACAAGTGTCTATAAACTTCAATATGAGCTTTGTTTTCTCTGATTTTCCCTTTGTACCCACTTCATAAGAAAAAAAAAGTGTTTGAAATCTTATGGGACTTAACAAATGGTTCAAATGGCTCTGAGCCCTGTGGGACTTAACATTTAGAACTTAGAACTATTTATACCTAACTAACCTAATGACATCACACACATCCATGCCCGAGGCAGGATACGAACGTGCGTCCGCAGCGGTCACGCGGTTCCAGACTGAAGCGCCTAGAACCGCACGGCTACACCGGCCGGCGGGACTTAACAGCTAAGGTCATCAGACCCTAAGCTTACACACTAATTAACCTAAATCATCCTAAGGACAAAAACACACTTCCATGCGCGAGGGAGGACTCGAACCTCCGCCGGGACCAGCCGCACAGTCCATGACTGCAGCGCCTGACACACTGGACTCGCATTCGGAAGGACGACGGTTCAATCCCGCGTCCGGCCATCCTGATTTAGGTTTTCCGTGATTTCCCTAAATCGCTCCAGGCAAATGCCGGGATGGTTCCTCTGAAAGGGCACGGCCGACTTCCTTCCCAATCCTTCCCTAATCCCATGAGACCGATGACCACGCTGTCTGGTCTCCTTCCCCAAACCAACCACCACTATGCAGCGCCAGAGACCGCTCGGATAATCCCGCCCGGCACTTCATAAGAGGCAAGAGAGAGTACCTACGTTGTGGTATCACATATCGATACCACACCACTGGCGTTCTACAGCTACAAACGGAACTGCAAGTTTCTGTCTGAACACAATAGCAGTCGCGCGGGATCTGGTGGAACCAATGGTGCGCACCCACTGACCCACTCTAACAACGCCCTCCGCTGCTACGATATACGATGACCAGTGGCAATTGCTCGATCGACTCGCTCCCCACTTGTACTTGAAGCCTCATCGCTGCGACACCATCGTTCATGTTTAGTTCAGCGAGTCTCATCCTAGCTGCTGTTTTATGGGCTGGACTCTGTATCTTACTCCATTACTTGTAATGCGTCTTCGCATGCTTGCAGAAATAGAAGTTAATTAAATCTTCTGTTTCCTGTATTAACTTGTTCGTTAATCATTCCTACTCCTGTCTAACTTTGCTGTGATGACAGTTGCTGCACCACTGTGTGGCTTACCTCTACTTAGCATTTTGTATGAAGTCACACACAACAGAAGTAATGAGTAGCCTGTGTCTTCTATCGTGTGCGCTCTCGCTGTTTCAACAGTAACCCTCTACGTGATGCACAACGTCTCTCTTGTAGCGTCTGTGAGTGGAGTTTGATGAACATCTCCACAACGCTCCTGCTGTTACTGAATAATCACGTGACGAAGTGTGCCGCTCTTCGTTGGACCTTATCTGTCTCTTCCGCTAATCCTACCTGATGAAGATCCTTCCCTGATAAGCAGTACTCAAGAATCAAAAGCGTTTTATAAGCAACTTCCTTCGTGGTTGAATTGCATTCCCTCGAGGTTCTTCCAATGAATCAGAGCCTGACATCTGCTTTTTTTGCAATTAGTTTTACGTAATATTCGTGTGCAGGGTCTACTCTCAGTTGCTCCACCAGTCATTGGTCCCCCACAGGTCTTCCTGAATGAATCAGTGAGTGTCACTACCAGTCCAACTCCACGACTGAACTCTCTCTGGTCAGCGGCAGCGGCATAAATACATGCTTTCGAGAGGGCGTTGGCGGCAAGTTGCTTGTCGGTGGGTTTCTGGACTCTCTGGTGATAGGAGCGCTTGATCCAGCGCCCACTATCGAACTTTGCCGACTGATGTGCTGGAGACAGCTTATGCCAGCACACTACTAACCCCCGTAAACTGATAGAGCGATTTTCAACGAGAAGACCTTCAGAATAAGTGTCTCTAAGTGGAAGGAGGTACTTTATAAGCGAATTAGAAACTCTCTGTTGTCAAACAGAGCAGATGACTGGATCGTAGGCAACACGCAAGGCATACGCACATTGCAGAACCCCCAAGCCCTGTCACTAAATGGTTCAAATGGCTCTGAGCACTATGGGACTCAACTGCTGAGGTCATTAGTCCCCTAGAACTTAGAACTAGTTAAACCTAACTAACCTAAGGACATCACAAACATCCATGCCCGAGGCAGGATTCGAACCTGCGACCGTAGCGGTCTTGCGGTTCCAGACTGCAGCGCCTTTAACCGCACGGCCACTTCGGCCGGCCCCTGTCACTTCTCAATGGCAGAACTGGTAATAGAAGGCGCTTGGCGTCGCCTGGAGGCGTTATTGAATATACTGTCTGCAACAAAAGTTGTTTCCCATGACGTGGTCTAGAACCCTAGATGTCTGATACAAGGGCTTAGAAACATCCCGTGTACAGTAAACCGTAAGGGTCCTACAACACTCCCTTGGAGCAGTCCAGAAACCATGTTTACATCGGTCAGTTTCTTGCTGTTAAGAACAAAGTATTCAGTACTGTATCTTAAAAAGACTGAATGCAGTCCATCAGATCGTTTTCGTATTTTATGAACAGTAATAGCAGCATTTCCTAAGAGCACTCGCAAAGCTGTTTGTGCTGCAGTAACGGTGCCGTCTACATGCCATCAGACAGTCGTGTTTTCGCATGTTGTTCTCGGCATGCGGTAGGCATTTGCAAGCCGCGCCTGTTCTTTAGCGACTGACGCGGGAACAGCGGCCTGACACCGCCCCTAACAAGGCCCGCAGGGACGCGACTGCCTGCTCTCTGAGATGCCGTGGCTGGCTGGCGAGCTTTTGGCAGCCACTCTAATGGCCCGGTCACTCTACACTCAGCGGTACATTCAGAAGGAGCGAGAAAACACAGTGACTGGTCCGATGTGTCACGCGACCTCGATGTCGTCTTCATGACGAGGGATAGACAAGACCGGTTCTATTATTAGTTGTATTCCGTTGCCAGCCTCAAAGCTAACTTGTGAGTCTTCCTTGGCTGACTAAATACTCCCTGCACATCTGCATAGCTGGCACGTAAACAGGTTATGGCAATATTTCATGCAAATTTATTCTTCTCGGCTGTAGTTTTTCTTATATTAATTTTTAACTATCATAATATTACATAATAGCAAAACACTTATACTTGAACAGTGTCTCAGAGATAGCATTAAATTTTGCTATCTATCGTCATTTGGACTGGTTCGTCAGTAAGCAAAATTGGCGCATATACGGGACTGAGAACCCACATTTCGCGATCTAAAAGTCTCTTCACCCTCAACGGGTGACTTTGTGGTGTGCAACGTCCAGGCGCGGAATAATCGGTGCGATATTCCTTGAAGTCACGGTGACTACCGAACGGTACATGGAGGTTTTGGAAGATGATTTCATTCCCGTTATCCAAAGTGACCCTGATTTCGACAAGATGTGGTTCATGCAAGACGGAGCTCGTCCTCAACGAAGCAGGAGAGCGTTTGATGCGCTGGAGGAGAGCTTTGGGGACCGCATTCTCGCTCTGGGGTACCCAGAGACTACTGGCATGCGCTTTGATTGGCTGCATATTCTACGGATATCAACAAATACGACTCCTGAATGAGATTTTCACTCTGCAACGGAGTGTGCGCTGATATTAAACTTCCTGGCAGATTAAAACTGTGTGCCCGACCGAGACTCGAACTCGGGACCTTTGCCTTTCGCGGGCAAGTGCTCTACCATCTGAGCTACCAAAGCACGACTCACGCCCGGTACTCACAGCTTTACTTCTGCCAGTATCTCGTCTCCTACCTTCCAAACTTCCAAAGTTCGAGTCTCGGTCGGGCACACAGTTTTAATCTGCCAGGAAGTTTCAAATACGACTCCTTTTTGTAGGTCTATATTAAAGAGGTGTACAGTAATAACCCCAAAACCATTGCTGATCTGAAAACAGCCACTCAGGGGGTCGTCGACAGCATCGATGTTCCGACACTTCAGCAGGTCATGCATAATTTCGCTATTCGTCCGCGCCACATCATCGCCAATGATGGCAGGCAAACCCAACATGTCTTAACCTGAATTGGAATATCTGTATTGACGTTTACATGTTGAATAAAGTGTGTGCACGCCGTAGTTTGCAACTAATTTATGTTTTCTTTTCATGTAGTTCAGTACTTGTCTCCCTGTATTATCACCATAATAGTCGTTTCCACTTACACCTCAAAAAAATTATGAACCATTAATGAAATACAAGAAACGATAATTCGATTTTAGAAATTACACTAACGTAAAGTAGCTTATTCATTTATATAGTTTAATTGAAACTTACTACGTAAAAAATCTGTCGGTTCCTTAACAGTACTCGATTTAAATTATGCAAACAATTTGCTAATGCAGTTGTCCCCCGCTAAAACCTACTGCTACGCTACAGCTGTTCTCGCATCTAGGTTACTATATATGCTACCAAAGATGACAAAAATTTGCCTCAGGGAATAGAAGATATGTGATTAAAATTCCAATGAAAGCAGGTGGTGACTGCTGTGAATATTACCGAACTATAAGTTTCATAAGTCATGTTTGCAAAATACTGACACGCATTCTTTACAGAAAAATGGAAATACTGGTAGAAGGCGACTTTGAGAAGGATCAAATCGGATTCCGGAGAAATGTAGGAACACGTGGGCTAAACTACCCCTATGACTTCTCTTAAAAAATAGGTTAAGCAAAGGCGAACCATATTTATATCATTTGTAGACTTAAAGAAAGCTTTGGACAATGCTGATTGAAATACTCTCTTTGAGATCCTGAAGGTGATGGGTGAAACACACGGAGTGAAGGGCTATTTAGAGGTTGGACAGAAACCAGACGGCAATTATAAGAGTCGAGGGTCGTAAAAGGGAAGCGGTGGTTGAGAAGAGAGTGAGACAGGGCTTTAGCCTATCCCCGATGTTATTCAATCTGTAGTAAAGAAACTACAGAAACATTTGGAGTAGTAATTAAAGTCCAGTGCGAAGGAATAAAAACTTCGAAGTTTTCCGATGAAACTGTCATTCTGTCGGAGACAGCAAGAGACTTAGAGGAGCATTTGCACAGAATGGACAGTGTCTTGAAAGTACTATATACGATAAGCACCAACATTAGCAACACAACGATAATGGAACGTAGTCGAAGTAAATCAGGTAATGCTAAGGGAATTAGATTAGGAAATAAGACACTTAAAATAGTGGATAACTTTTACTATTTGGGCAGCAAGATAACTGATGAAGGTCGAAGTCGAGAGGATATAAAACGTAGATTGGCAATGGCTAGGAAAGCTCTTCTGAAGAAGAGAAATTTGTCAACATTGAATGCAGATTTAAGTGTCACGAGGTCTTTTCTGAAGGTATTTGGCTGGAGTGTAGCCATGTTTGGAAATAACACAGGATGATAAACAGTTTAGACAAGAAGAGAATAGACGCTTTTGGAATGTGGTGTTACAGAAGAATGCTGTGGGCTGTATGGATAAGAGGTACTGAAGATAAGTGTATAGGAAAGAAATTTGTGGCAGAACCTGACTAGGAGAAGGGATAGGACACATTCTGAGTCATCAAGGGATCACCAATTTAGTATTTTAGGGAAGTGAGGTGGGTAAAAATAATAAAGGCAGACCAAAAAAATGAATGCGGTCTGCAGATTCAGAAGGATGTATGTAGTAACTGTTATTCGGAGATGGAGATGACTGTACTGGATAGAGTAACTTGGAGAGCTGCTTTAAACTAGTAATCGAACTGAAGACCACAATAACTACAACAATAACAATAATTTTCGGTATATGAGCTACTGCGGTTTTGCACATAATTTGTGCAGTTATAATATCTGTTTTCACATATCATTTTGATCAAGGAGAGGATTTGACAAAGAAATATCGGGCAATGAAATTTTAATAACGGATATAGCTTCGCATTTAAGAACTTTGTTCAAAAGACTAACTTGTAATAATATTGCTGTGGGACAGCAAAACAATTGATATTTCATTATCTTCATGTAATTAAATGTTCAGTTATGCTCATTACATCACATATTATAATTCAAAAAAACTGCTTGATGCAACATCCAAATATGGTTAAGGATGTGACAGAATTAAGTGCCCTCTGAGTACCATAATTTTCTGGGAACCACGTTTCGATATTTTAGTACCACCTTCAACATGTGTACACGTGGTCACAGAAAAGCTAGAGTGGACAGTTTAGGGGTGTCGTCACGCCTGTGCAGGTACAAAAAATTCTCAAGCAGACCACGAAATAAAAGATATTTTTCGCCTTATGCCACTACCATCTGTAAATGCTACTGTTTTACGGGATGTCTTTCATGAGTTGACCACCGTGAATGGGAAAGGAATATTTTGGACTAGTGGTACTTCATAGTTGTGATACATTGCAGGAATGGATCTTTGACTAACACTTTCAGCTGCTCAATTATACAGTTTTATTGTTTACCGGTTGTACGTAAACGATAATCATCAGGTACAAAGGTTGCCACATGGGTGTGAAATTCAACCTGTGTATCTGAAGACGGTAGTGAGCAGAGTTGTTTGCTTCAAGAACTGATAGCGTCATTGCTGTCATTAAATAGGAAACTGCATCATTATGCGCAACAACTGGACATCTTACCATTATAATACGCAAGAACTGCGTCTTACATTTAACTGTTCATGTTAAGTTACTGTTACGAATGCGTGTAATATGCAGTGTAGTCATCTGTCTTATTGTAGACGATGTTGACGGTCCGATACCGAAATCTACTGTTCTCCAAATGCATCAACCAGTTCGGAGAGCTTAAGGCTCCAATCGAACGGCCTGTCTCCTCGAGACATTACGGATGGGTTCCGATGTGTATACCAGGTCATTGTCCAGCGATAGGGAGTTTCACTCCTCTCACAACTTGTTTTCTTGCGACGAATTACTGACAATCAAAATACTCCCTGCCGTCACAATTCAGTCCCACGAGTCTACTGCAACCACACTAGCGTGCATTGTCAACCAAGGTTCGAGATCAGTCACAACACTTGCTTGACTCTCTTCACAATTGCTTAACATTCTCTTTAGAGTAATCACAGTTTTCGATTATTTTCTTTTATTTATGGGTACTAGTGTGGACGTACACTCACCGGCCCCCGATAATTGGACCAGTCGATACGGGGCGCCGCCTTCGAACCGTGAAATTTTTCCTGAGGGACTGAAATGAAAGAAATAAGTGCATTCTGCCTGACATAGTCTTCCTGATGAGATTAGAAAGACCATCATCGGGTTCTTCTTCACGTGCTGCAGAGATAAATTAATTGGTTAGTGAAGAAAACAGGGGGGGGGGGGGGGGGGGGGGGCGTGTGAAGGCATTGCTAATTACGCATATAAAAATTTTTTTCGTGATTTTCTTTAGATTTCTATTCTTTTTCTTTTGTTCGTATGGGCATTTCTAATTGTGATTATGTAACATTCTACTGTAGTTTTTAAATGTAAAGATGTAATTGTGATTATTTCGTTTGCCAATGGATAAATCTGTTTCTTGCTTTGTACCTGTGGTAAAGTTTGTAAAGTTCTCTTTTGGAACATTATTGATTGTGAAAAATGCAGTCAATAACATTTATAAAGGTTTATGTAATTTACGATAACGATACAACATCTATAGACAGGAGACAGCGATAGTGATATCGAGAGTCGAAAGGTTGTTGCGTAGTAGAGATTGGATGGCGTGTCTGTGAAGCGTGCGCGGGAAAAATAGTACTGTGTTTCATGAAAAGCATACGTAATTGTATGGACAGTGATACCGAACTATCAGATTGTTAATTCTCTTTACCACTGCGGTATGTAATGCCATCGCCAGAGAACTTTAAGAGCAAATAAATCGGACTGTGAAAGTGCCGCTAACATTACTTTGTTGTGGCCGACACGAACTGTGGTTTTATGCGAATGAACTTTGCTGGTATTGGTTTTGGGTGGTGGAACTGTTGTATATCAAATTCTATCAAGCCGTGAAAGTGAAGACTAATTAACTGTGCAATATAAATGGCTTTCAGTGACGTTGTCGAAGTTTGATATGCGAGAACAGAGTGGACATTGTTTACGGTGTGCTTCACACACAAGAACAATTCTATGAACTGTGTATTTGTGGCTAAGACTATATGAATGTGACGAACCATGTAATTATGGACGACAGCGTCACGGACAGTGCATAAAGTGTAAAAACGAGCGATGTCTAGGTCATGTACTTTGAAAGAGAGGACATGTCAACAACGTTCGTATACTGACGCCTTGTGGTTTGTTAATCACCACGGGGTTAATGATATTGCTGTGCCGGAACTTTATTTGCGTTTCGCCGGAAACGATTAACCAGCGGAACTGTCTGTATCCTGCTCTCACCATCGTAAACCGCCGACATTGTGCTGCCTAACTCAACGCTTCGTATGCAACAAAAAATTAAGGCATTTCGCCGAACGCTATCATCTGACCTAGAAACTTCCTTTCTCTATTAAAAGAATAAGAATTACAGACTCTATTTAATTAAATTCTTTGTTTAGTTTGTTTGCTTTCTGCTAACGAAAATTAAATTACAATCAGTGAATTAAAAGTTGCCTGGTAGTCACTGTTGAAACACCAGTAAATATAAACTTCTTCCTCTCATTAGGACTAATTCTCCTTGCATGTCAAAATTATTGTAGTTATTTTATGTACTTTTAGGTATTGTTATGAGACTAGACATATGACAGTGACTAATAAGAGTATTTTGTCGCGAAATATGGCTTCGCGCGAAAATTACGGCGACCGCCATAATTGCTTGCGTTCTGACCAATAACGTAAAAGCTGCTATTCCCGTATTGGTGCTTTTCCTGACGTGAGCAGGAATTATAAATGTCAGCTGTCAAATCACGTAGTGACTGTTTGCCCAGTAATAAAGGTTTTTGATATTGTATTGCTACGAGTCGTAGTATTAAGAGACACTGGTTATACTCAAAAGTGGGTAGATGTATGGTGAAACCCCCCAGTGTTCATGCGATTGTTAAAAGTATTGTGTGTGATTCACGAAATTTTGTCACTTTTTCTAATTCGTTTCAGATATTGTCTTAGATGTCTTTGAAGCTTCAGAGAATATATACACAATTTTGTCGGTTCATGTTAAATTCAGATAAGTTTCTCGTGAATATTAGAGTTTTCAGTTCATAAACAAAGTGGGATCGTGACCAATTGAGAAGTATAACAAATAGTGTGGTTTTCCACCTAGAATTTTGGAAGACTTCACAGTTAACATTTTGATAATTATTTTTCCTGTGGGTTGAGGTCATCGCAACTGCAGATCAGTAACAGATAGCTAAAATTATAGAAGACATATTCCCGTAAACACACTGAATGTGGGACCGTCTCGATACAAATGAAGGGTAAATAACCAGTTTAGAATTTCTAACTACACAGGCATATCATGGGGCATGCATAAGCACATGAGACGTAAAATACAAACAACGATAACCATTTTAAAGAGAGTTTTCGTGCAGCGTAATAAAGAACGCCAGGATTCGAATCACAAATTAAGTTAAAGAGGTACGAGTAGAAACACGTTGCGAGCACACGGGCACGGACAGCACGACAAAAGCTACCGACTTGACACTGGTAAAACAGTGAGGCTGATCTTCCGCGGTTCGATCCGAATACTGGTAGATTAACCACGGTCGGATTTACGGTTAGCGTTCTGTTACCGGTGACTCGACAAAAAGCTAGCGTAACTCTGCATGGTTGCTTCCAAGACGGTGGGAACGTACACACGAAACGCAAAATGCCGGATGCTACAACGCGACTGCTACTCATGAAGCAAAGCCTGCCAAGAATTTCCACGAACTGAGCCACAGAGGATGTTTCTCAGTAGTTTTGCAAACTCGGGTCCGCGCACACTGTAAGCTTCCTACGAGGGCAAGAGATCCCCGCTACCAATATGAGCGGCGGCGGGAATGCCGCTTATGTTAGACTTCCAGTTGAGGGGCAGTTCGGCCCGCCCACGCACAGGTTGGCCGTCGGAGAGGTGAATGTCCCTCCATCAGCTGTCTCTTTGGCGCGAATTTTTGAAACAAACGGCCACAGGATTGTATGCAGTCTGACGCCATCTTGAGGACTCTGTGAATTAGCTGACAGGTGAACCCATAAATTTCTCCAAAATGGTTCAAATGGCTCTGAGCACTATAGGACTTAACAGCTGAGGTCATCAGTCCCCTAGAACTTAGAACTACTTAAACCTAACTAACCTAAGGACATCACACACATCCATGCCTGAGGCAGGATTCGAACTTGCGACCGTAGCAGTCGTGCAGTTCCGGGCTGAAGTGCCTAGAACCGCTCGGCCACCGCGGCCGGCTAAATTTCTCCATCCTCACCATTTCATGCCCCCGCTCTGAGGCAAGCTATCTGTTCTTACAGATGGCTTGAGAAAATTACTTTTTGTGTATAATTAAACGAACTAAATTCATCGTTTTCGTAATAGGCCTGTGCCTACTATCACTGAACTGATAATCGTATAAGTAACATGAATGTGTGATTGGAACAGCAGTTTCAATTTTACTTTCTCTCTCTCTCTCTCTCTCTCTCTCTCTCTCTCTCTCTCTCTCTCTCTCTCTCTCTCTCTCTGTAGAGGTACTGGTCTGAATAGCTAGAGACTTCGATACGTACTGTATACGTCTCTGGGAATTCTCTGTGTTACATAGTGCAGAACAGGTACAACAGACCACAAACAATATTTGTTTTCGTTCGTTGTTTCTTTTTGGACATGAAGATTGTGATGACTGACTGATTTAGATCATTTAAATACCTTTCATTAGGAAATTGGAATGGATGTGATATACCTTGATGAGCCAAAACATTATGACCACTGCCCACCACGACGTTGGATGCTGCCTGGTGGCGTTGCGGTAACAAAAGTATGTAAGCGGAGCAGACACGGACGAGGAATCACCCTAGCAAAGATATGGACTGCAAATGGGCAAATACATTGAGATAAGCGACTTTCACATAGGGCAGTGTATTGCTACGCAGAGCCTGTGAATGAGTATCTATAAAACGGTGAAGCAGGTCGAATGTTCACGTGCTACTGTCGTGAGCATCAACGGAAAGAGGTAGAAGGACAGCGAAACTACCATTAAGCCCACGACTCTTCACTGAACGTGCGGTTCGGAGGCTTGCCTGCTCTGTAAAGTAGGACAGGTGGTGATCTTCGGCATCTCTGGCTGAAAGAGCACAATGCTCGTGCACGCACAAATGTTTTGGAGCACACCGTACACCGTACACTGTTGAACATGGAGCTCCGCAGCAGAAACCCCTTCGTTATCACACGACTGCAGTGGGCACTGAACCATCGGGATTCGGCCGTAGATCGATGTAAACGTGTCAACTCTTCATATAAATTACATTTTTTCTACTCTAGGTCGATGGTCGTCTCTACAAACGCCGTTATGGAGGTGAACAGCGGCTCGAAACGTGCAGCGCGCCACGAACGCAGGCTGGTGGGAGCAGTATTATGCTATGGGTGACGTTCTCCTGCACTTGATTGGGAGCTGTGGTGGTAATCGAAGACATGGTGACAGCTGCATCCCTTCATGCTTGGTGTCTTCTCGGACGGCGATGTCATCTATTAGCAGTATAATTGACCGTGTCTCGGAGCCACAACCGTGCTGCAGTGGCTTGAAGAGCATGATTATGGAATGACGTTGATGTCTTGGTCAAGAAATCCGCCAGATGTGAACCCATCCGCGTCCCTATCGGGCTGTCCGCAGCCGGTGGTCGTGCGGTAGCGTTCTCGTTTCCCGCGCCAGGGTTCCCGGGTTCGATTCCCGGCGGGGTCAGGGATTTTCTCTGCCTCGTGATGACTGGGTGTTGTGTGCTACGGTCACAGGTTCGAATCCTGCCTCGGGCATGGATGTGTGTGATGTCCTTAGGTTAGTTAGGTATAAGTAGTTCTAAGTTGTAGGGGACTGATGACCATAGATGTTAAGTCCCATAGTGCTCAGAGCCATTTGAACCCTATCGGGCACCATCACCGCGTGCGATAACCAGCGGCTCGTAATTTACACGAATTACATGGTCTGTGAGTATACATCTAATGCCACATGCCTCTACAAAGCTACCAACAAACTTGAAAGTCTCTTCGGGTTTGCTGACGGATCCTAAAATCAACTCGACTGGATATTTCGGCGATCCAACTGGTTATCATCTTCAGGAGAACCCTGCTTCTGGCGATGAGTCCCGCTGAGAACTGTTCTCCGTTTTGATCTCTCCTCTCCTCTAGGGTGACATGCGCGACCCATCTCAGCCTCCTTGTCTTTGCTTCTGCAAAAACATTTCGTTTATTGAATTAGATTTTCAATCTGCAGCACAGTTTACACTGGTATGAAACTTCCTGACAGATCTAAACTGCGTGCCGGACCGAGACTCGAGCCGGGGATCTTTGTCTTTCACGAGAAAGCGCTCTACCAACTCTCTCTCTCTCTCTCTCTCTCTCTCTCTATCTATCTATCTATCTATCTATCTCTCTATCTCTATCTCTATATCTCGCTTCCGTTGCATTTGGTCGGGGCGGACGTCACATGACACCTGTTCAAGCTAATCGTTGATCCTTTCACTCAGTATTTTTTTTTTTTTTTTTTATTACGGATTACAGCAAGCTCTCTGACCGAATACGCTGAGATACCGTGCCGTGAGCTATCCAAGCAAGATTCGCGACCCGTCCTCACAGCTTTATTCCAGCTAGTATCTCGTCTCCTATCTTCCAGATTTCGCAGAAGTTCTCCTGCGGAACTTGGAAGACTAGCTCCCTTGGAAGAAAGGATTTTGCGGAGACATGACTTACGCGTTAACACGGCATGGTGGATGTTTCCAGTTCCGGTCCAGCACACAGTTTTAATCTGCCAGGAAATTTCACATCTGTGCATACTCCGCTGCAGAGTGATTCTGGAAACCTCTCCCAGGCTGTGGATAAGCCATGTCTCCGCAACATCATTTCATGAAGGGGTGCTAGTCTTGCAAGTTTCGCAGGAGAGCTACTGATAAGTTTGGGAAGAAGGAGACAGGGTACTGGCGGAAGCGAAGCTGTGACAGAGGGTTCTGAGACGTGCTGAAGTAGCTCAGTTGGTAGAGTACTTGCCCGCAAAAGGCAGCGGTCCCGAGTTCAAGTTTCGGTCCGGCAAATAGTTTTAATCTGCCAGGACGTTTCATCTTTTTCATTATATGCTCCCCTTCGCAGCCCATTCTTTCTGCTTCGGCATTCTCTCCCCTCAGAAATTGGTCCAAATATATTCCGCACGATTTTATTTTCCAAACCGTTTATTTTTATCTTTGTTTACTTGCCTTTTCTCCATATTTCTGCCTCATATAGTAATACTGATCCGATTATCGTTTTATACATAATTATTTTGGTTCCTCTTGATAAAATTTTGGATGGCAGAAATATGTCGCGTGAATATAATGCACCGGATGTCGCTTTAATCCTCGCTTCTGTTTCTTGTTTTGCATCATTTCTGTTATTTACTCCAACGCCCATATATTTTAATCTTGTGATTTCTTTCTACGATCGTGAATTTTGTTTTCTCGTCATTTACCTCTAATCCAACCTCTTTTATTTTTTGAAACAGCTTGCCTTCCAGTATTTTCTGGTCAACAAATGGATAGCAAAACACCTTACAGTCAAATGGCGGCAAATTCATTAAAACAGTGCATTACATGTATGGTGCCCAATGAAATGGAAAATCATTAACAACTGGCTACCTCCAAAACGTTGATTTGTTCAGTAATACAATCACTCAACTTTCATATTATCGTCGCACAAATAGCCCCATCGGATGCCAGTGTTCTGCGTGGAGACTAGGTCCAGGTCGGTGACAAACGACTCTCTCCTTACCGGCGTAGACTCTGCTCTGAGGCGACGTCTTGCATCGTCGCTGTGCTGGGGATTTCCTGTCCGACTCGTCGTCGCAGAGAGCTGCAATTCCTTTGGCGGACATGTCGATATTCCTCAGCAGGTGAGCTGCGATCCAACTGCTGAGCTCGATGGAAGTGCAACACTCGCTTAAGCCGCGTATTTCGGCTTGTATACTGGTTTGGGCGGTGATACGAAGCTGCCCACTACCTGTTCCTCGTGACGCCTTTGTTGTCGGCCGCTCGAGTTGCTAGCGGTCTCGCTCCGCCTGGCTTGTAGGCTGCCCCGCGCAACCTGCGACGCTGGGAAGGAGGGCAGCCTCTGGTGGCCATGCGAGCGCGAGACTCGCCGTCACGACAGGATGCTTATTCTAAAGATAACGATACTGCCGGCTATGGACTGAACTATTGTTAGCTTGAAACAGATTTGTAACAAGCTGTGCCTATATATATGTACTTCACTACTTCCCTATTAAACGACATGCATTTACATCTCTGAACAGGGAATGCGCAAGAACCAAACTGTATTAAAATCGGAACAAGGGCTTGGGATGGGTGCCAGGTAGCTCGCTTTTCCTTCTTTATGTATATGAGGGTTATTCAACCCACAACTAAATACACTCCTGGAAATTGAAATAAGAACACCGTGAATTCATTGTCCCAGGAAGGGGAAACTTTATTGACACATTCCTGGGGTCAGATACATCACATGATCACACTGACAGAACCACAGGCACATAGACACAGGCAACAGAGCATGCATAATGTCGGCACTAGTACAGTGTATATCCACCTTTCGCAGCAATGCAGGCTGCTATTCTCCCATGGAGACGATCGTAGAGATGCTGGATGTAGTCCTGTGGAACGGCTTGCCATGCCATTTCCACCTGGCGCCTCAGTTGGACCAGCGTTCGTGCTGGACGTGCAGACCGCGTGAGACGACGCTTCATCCAGTCCCAAACATGCTCAATGGGGGACAGATCCGGAGATCTTGCTGGCCAGGGTAGTTGACTTACACCTTATAGAGCACGTTGGGTGGCACGGGATACATGCGGACGTGCATTGTCCTGTTGGAACAGCAAGTTCCCTTGCCGGTCTAGGAATGGTAGAACGATGGGTTCGATGACGGTTTGGATGTACCGTGCACTATTCAGTGTCCCCTCGACGATCACCAGTGGTGTACGGCCAGTGTAGGAGATCGCTCCCCACAGCATGATGCCGGGTGTTGGCCCTGTGTGCCTCGGTCGTATGCAGTCCTGATTGTGGCGCTCACCTGCACGGCGCCAAACACGCATACGACCATCATTGGCACCAAGGCAGAAGCGACTCTCATCGCTGAAGACGACACGTCTCCATTCGTCCCTCCATTCACGCCTGTCGCGACACCACTGGAGGCGGGCTGCACGATGTTGGGGCGTGAGCGGAAGACGGCCTAACGGTGTGCGGGACCGTAGCCCAGCTTCATGGAGACGGTTGCGAATGGTCCTCGCCGATACCCCAGGAGCAACAGTGTCCCTAATTTGCTGGGAAGTGGCGGTGCGGTCCCCTACGGCACTGCGTAGGATCCTACGGTCTTGGCGTGCATCTGTGCGTCGCTGCGGTCCGGTCCCAGGTCGACGGGCACGTGCACCTTCCGCCGACCACTGGCGACAACATCGATGTACTGTGGAGACCTCACGCCCCACGTGTTGAGCAATTCGGCGGTACGTCCACCCGGCCTCCCGCATGCCCACTATACGCCCTCGCTCAAAGTCCGTCAACTGCACATACGGTTCACGTCCACGCTGTCGCGGCATGCTACCAGTGTTAAAGACTGCGATGGAGCTCCGTATGCCACGGCAAACTGGCTGACACTGACGGCGGCGGTGCACAAATGCTGCGCAGCTAGCGCCATTCGACGGCCAACACCGCGGTTCCTGGTGTGTCCACTGTGCCGTGCGTGTGATCATTGCTTGTACAGCCCTCTCGCAGTGTCCGGAGCAAGTATGGTGGGTCTGACACACCGGTGTCAATGTGTTCTTTTTTCCATTTCCAGGAGTGTAATTTTCGATTACCTCAAATTAACTGATATTCGTTAAAATATGGGTGACAGGTACTGGAAACTTACAATCTGTATCAGGAATGTCTGCCCAATGAGCACGTATATTTTCCTATGGTTGCCACATTAGGTTGTGACGTGACGATGGCGAAAAAGGGTACGTGAACAATTATGTAATGCAGTGATGACACAAACCTTATGACTGTAGTTGACCGCGAGATGGTATGTCGCCTGGTGGCGTTGCGCCATCGTGATGCGGTAAGGAAGTTACATGAGCGGAGCGGAGAAGAGTGGGCTATCGTTCTAGCGAGTCTGTAGACCGGAAATTGGGTAATATACTTACTAAGCAAGTTACACTAGTAGCGGTGTAAGATACGCTCCGCCGTGAGCCATACAGTGGTTTGGAAAGTATGTAGATGTTACCGTAGGTGTAGGGGTGCGACCGTGGCTCAGTGGAAATGTCGTGCCTTGTCTAATTAATCACGTTTCTCACTACACCGGGTGTATGGTCCAGTCAGAATACGCCATCTTACAGATGAACAGCTGTTCGAAACATGCACAGCACCGAGGTCGCAGGTACGCAGGGCACTATTCTGATAGGGAATGTTCACTTTGACTTCGATGGTACGTGCGGTAGTAGTCGGACGCACTATCACAACGGTTAAATGCGCGAACATTATTGTGGGCGGATTGCATCCTTGCATAATTGACGTCGTCCCCAGCAAAACTACACGTGTCAGAAGACCACAATCGTGCTCCAGTGGTTTGAGGAGCACGACAGTGATCTCATGTTGATGGTTTGGACACCAAATTCGCCTAACACATATAGATGGGACACATTCTGGGACGCTATCAGGTGCCAGCTCCGCGCGAACAAACCACCGGCCCTTAATTTAGGGGAATTTCCCGACCTATGCCTAGACATTTGCTGCCACACACTTCCTCAAAACTCTGGTGTGCCCTCGTAATGGGCGACAAAATTTCGTAATTTTGCATAATATGCTAGGGCCTTAAATTGGACACTTTAATTTACAGTGGCGTTGCAGTGTGGTGGTTACCGTATAAGATTGGTGAGCAGAAGATCAGAGTTCGAATCTCGTCAGGTGCATCAATTTCTTATTTTTAAGAAGTTACCTAAATGACTTTGATTATTATTTTATTCAGTTAATATTATTTTATTTAGTTATTGGCTTAAACGTACTTTTTTTATTTCTAATAGTCTGCCACGTCATTTCGGTCATGGTATTAACTTTCCATTTGCCCTTATATTTGCTTCCTGTCGTTCTGTTATCAATTTGAATATTTGTGATGTCATCAATTTTTTTTGTTTATCTATCACATTATTTTAACTTTTAATGTGCCGATCTATCGGTTAAAAAACAAAAGACGAAATAGTCTATTTATATTGACTGTACAATGGTGTGAAAAATGTATAGTTCATTGTATTAAAGATGTACATTTTTTTATGGTAATCGCCTCACAGACATTCTAAACACGAACTCCTGTTGCAGTAATGATATAATAATGCAGATGAAGATTTAAAAGAAAGATGGGATTACAAATAAATTCGCAAAATGAGAAAAAAAATAATTAATGCAATAACATGGACGAAAACGTAACCAGAGACGAAAAGTTTACAAAACCGAAAGTTTCTTATGCTTTAGGTGCTTACAGTGTACTGCCTTGTGGTATCCATATCAGATCTCTTCCTATAACGTACATTAATCACCTCACAAAATCCTAAATGAGCAAACTGAATCAACACAAACCTTTTTCTTCCAGAATTTCCACGATATCCTGGCACAAAAACAACAAAAATGACAGTAATAACACATATTCATCTTCGTGCATAAAGTTTGTTCTCCTTACATGTATCAACTATAGCATTCTGTAATTTATAAAAAACTTTTAATTACACAGTAAATGTTCCACTTTATTTGTTTACCTTTTGTATAACTGTTAATCCATATTACAATTATCTTGCCAATATAAAAACGCTCCTGCAGCTGGCAAAACTTCCTGAAATATCTATAGTAGTAATGTTTGTACTGTAATACAATGTATCTCATGCCAAAGATCATCATGTAGTAAAGTGTCATATCTATTATATCAATTTTCTCTGTAAAAGCATATAGTATTTACTTTCTGTGGATCTGGGAAAAACCAAATGAAGCTAAATACTGTGTATATATTTGTGTACATAGCTTAATAATGAACATTATAGGAATAGATTTCATATGGATACGACAAGGCAGTGCACTGTAAGTACCTAAAACATAATAAACTTTCGCTTTCGTAAATGTTTCTTCGCCGATTACTAAATTTCCCTCATTTCCGCCAGCAGCATCAGCACTAGATCTAGCTACACTCGGTCCACAGCATGATGTTTTTGTAACACCTCCATTTCCTGATAAGCTTGCAGTGGCTCGAAAACATGTTCATAGTTGAGTAAATCGCATCGAAAAACTAAAAAAAACGGATGGATGCGTATTTATTACCAGAAAAATCGCGAATTTAAATTACAGTCGCAGTTCGTCGTGCACAATGGATATACTGAATTTATCGAAATGACTTTCATAATAATTTTTATTCCCTTAACTAGTTTAAATGTAGATTTTTCAATTTCTGATTCATTGTCAAGTCATTTTACTCTTGGTATTAACTTTTTCATTTGCTCTTATTTTTTTCTTCTTATAGCATTTTTCATTTTGATTCTTTGCGTGTGATTTTAATCATTTTTTAAACTAATTTCAATTTAATTTCTTCCTTTGATCATTTTATATATTCGTCCATGTTATTGAATTTTTGTTCATAATTTTTGCGACTTCAGTTGTAATCCCTTTGTAACCTCTCCCTCATTTATCGACCTTTATGACAGTAAAAATTAAACCATGTGTACCTAATGGAAATTTGGGAAAAGCAATCGTCACCGAAGATAATCTGTCGGTAAAGAGGGAGGAAAGGGTTACATCTTAATGAAAGGAAAAATGCAAATGAAATTGGTGGAAATTAATTTTGAAAAGGGGCAAAGTTAATAAAGACAGTAAATGTGCATTCGTTACGTTAACAATTAACTGGCGTTAATTAGATATTTGAGATTTGGGGAAAATTACGGTCGCCAGTCCTATGGACAACTTCTATAATAACTGAAAAAGAAAGGTTGTTGCACATATAATTAGCACTAAAAGTGTGGCAACTGAAGGTTGACACGTGTTGATTGAAAACTGAATGTTTGTCAGAAGTAATAAATTTCGCTACACTCTGACTTAATTTAGCAAAAGAATTAACAAAACTAGAAAATTGAGAGTTAATTTAGTGAGTGAAATTAATAGTGAGCTTTGTTTCTGAAGCACTACGACATTCAGTAAAATAAGGTTAGTCTTAGGCTACCTCAACAATCACTTCAAAAGCTACTTGAATCTACGCAATTTAGATATAAGAGATTTAACTTTGAACTTGAATTAAATGATTCTGAACAATTAACAATAGTAAAATTTAGTACGTACCAAGCTGAGCTACAATCACAGGTAAGCTAAAATATGGTAATAAACTTGGACTCTTAATTTGTGCTTGTGTAATCTAAATATTGTAGCCAGCTATGAATACCTTAACTGAACTTTGAAATTAAAGCAGTGAAATCGAATGATGTTACTTTAATGCTGGGGTTTGAATTTCGACGACACTGAGGTCCATTCCGGAAAAGGAAAGGACCCTGCTTGGTAATGCAATTGGGACAATGAGCAACAAAGGTTCATGCTAAGTTGCTGTAATTTTGAGAGGCAAATGGAATAATTTTAAAAGCTGAGGTCTGCCATACAATTCTAAAACTTGATGTGCTTCCAGTCTTCCTTGTTGGTTTATTGAAGGTTTGAAGTCGTCAATCGAGGAGGTGGTGACAGTCACTCATTGTCGACCATCGCTCTTGCAGAAGCTGGATGTTGGAACACCTTCTTCTCGACACTGTCACCAGGCGAAACGGGCTCTTGATGTGCGCCAGCTAATGCTTCCCATCCGCGACACCGTGTCAGAAACTATCATAGCAAGTCGAGCGCAATGACATGCTGCCAAACCCCGAAAGCGCGGCAACTCGCGGGAGCGTCACACAACACACCTGCTCCACCGCCCTACTCCAGCCAGACTCTGCTCTGCCCGCGCTCGACGCCGCAGAGTTAACGCTACCAAAGATCCTAAACACTTTGGTTCTCCACACGACCTATCGATGTAATCGTTCGATAGCCTAGTTTTCCCTAAGCAAGACCCAGCGTAAAAATACAAATAGTATTTTCAAAACAAACCAATTGAACATCGACATAAATGCATAAATAAATATATATACAAATAGTAAAACATTTACAATATATAAAGACACAGAAATTTCATATCTTCAGGTAACAAAATAATGAAAAAAATTTATAGTACAATAGATGGAAATAGGAGGACATGCATTTTCGGCGTTACAGCTTCTTTCATTTAAACCTTCATCTCTGTTAGTATCTCCGTGTTGCAACAGGAATTCGTGTTAAAATGTTAAGTATTTAAAAATAAAAAAACTGTTAAGCGTATGTCGAGTTTCAAAAGGGTAACCTTCTGCAAGCAAGTCTTATACGCTAACCACAACACTACAACACCACCATAAATTTAGTGGACGGTTTTGAAGCTCTAGAAAATTACGCAAAACTACAAAGTTTTTTCATCAGTCACTCACAAACGACGGACCACCGGATTAATGGCTGCAGGGAGAGATAGCTGCGACCCAAAGATACATTACCATGTAGATGGTTTCAAAAAGTCGATCCCACCCACGGGTACCTCTCCTGGCCAGTGATGAGTCGCCGACGCCTTCTGCGTTCTCACAGAAGAGCGCGGCGAGTGACTGGCCCCGTACGGCTGACGAAAGGCCAAAGGCCAGAGAGCAGCAGATAGGATCAGACAGGCAGGCAGAGCTGAGAAAAGCAGCAGGCGGCCGCGCCACGCGAGGGCAGGGCAGTGCGGACTCAGCCGTGCTCAGTGGACCGGCAATGGGGGGGGGGGGGGGGGGGCGTGGCCTGCCTGCCTGCGTCACACCTTGCCGACTGCCGCGGCTGGGCCGCTTCAGAAGAGGCCGCTAAAATGAATGATGCCCACCACTGGACTGTCCCCGTACGAAACCCGGGTTCCTAAACAACCTACATCTGCACGTAAATTTTCCCACCGGCAGATCGCCACGTCACCCGTCGCGTGACTCAGTTGAGCAAGTAACCGCACTCAGTGTAGTGGCAGCCGCCGAGCCGAGATGACGCGAAGCAGAGCAGCAGCAGCACTTCTACATCTACATCTACATTTATACTCCGCAAGCCACCCAACGGTGTGTGGTGGAGGGCACTTTACGTGCCACTGTCATTACCTCCCTTTCCTGTTCCAGTCGCGTATGGTTCGCGGGAAGAACGACTGTCTGAAAGCCTCCGTGCGCGCTCGAATCTCTCTAATTTTACAATCGTGATCTCCTCGGGAGGTATAAGTAGGGGGAAGCAATATATTCGATACCTCATCCAGAAACGTACCCTCTCGAAACCTGATAAACTGTAAATTAATTTAGTCTTTGTTTTTTGTTCACGTGCTACTGCAAAGAAATGAAATGTACGCGTGTATTTTACTGCGTAGACTAGTGGTTAGAAAATGAATCGAAGTTTTTGTTTTTGCGTAAGTCTTGTGAATAATCTTGTGTAGGGTGGATTTCTAGTGTAAACTTCCCGTGTAAAGAAATTTATTTCTGTGTAATAGCTTGCGGTCTCAGAGTACAGTGAGAAATCTGCACAGCTGTTTTCAGTGTTACTTTATACTCCTTTGGTATATTTTGTATGCATTTCAAACTCAGCAGCGTCATTTGAGACGTTATATGTATTTTATGCACAGTACTATATGGCTAGGGACAGCGTTTGTTGTGAGCGGGCACAAGGAGTATTGGCCGCTGTCCGCAAACAACTGGAAGCTGCGTTGGCTAGCGTCAACAAGCTTCTAGCCGATGCTCGAAGTTGCGGTGACGTCGGGACGCCGGTGACGAGGCCTGCGACACCTTTTGTGTCACTAGAATCCCCTGGTGGCCCGGACATCACTGCGGCTTACGATACGCAACCTCTGACCAGTCCGTCCTCACTCCAGAGTGGGTGGCAGACAGTGGTGGGTTCGCATGTCACTGTCGGGAAGACGAAACAGGGAGCAAGCCGTGCAGCTGGCTCCCTACTTCTTAGCAACAAGTACGAGGTGCTTCCCAGTGTTGATGATAACTGGGCCAGCGCAGCATGCCTCTCCTGTTGGGACAGCGGTCGATTTTCCTGCCCAGTCCGGAAAAGTGCAGAGGATGGGTATGTTACTCATTGAGAGCTCCAATGTTAGACGGGTGATGTGGCCCCTCAGGGAAATAGCAGGCAAGGCGGGAAAGAATTCCAGTGTGCATTCGGTATGTTTGGCGGGAGATCTCATCCGTGATGTGGAGGAGGCCCTTCCGGCGGCTATCGAGGGCACTGTGTGCAACCGGCTGCATGTAGTGGCACATGTCGGCACCAACGACGCCTGCCGCTTGAGTTCTGAGGCCATCCTCGGCTCCTTTCGGTGGCTGGGTGATTTGGTGAAGGAAACTAGCAACGCACGCATGGTGCAGGCTAAGCTGTATATCTGTAGCATCGTACCCAGGGTTGATCGCGGCCCTCTGGTTTGGGGCAGAGTGGAAGGTCTAAACCAGAGGCTCATACGGTTCTGCGACGCTATCGGATGCGAATTTCGCGACCTCCACTATCGGGTGCAGAATTGTAGGGTTCCCCTTAATAGGTCAAGTGTGCACTATACGCAGGAAGCGGCTACTAGGGTAGCGGAGCACGTGTGGCGTGCACGTGGGGCTTTTTTTAAGTTAGAGGACCCCTCCCTTGGGAGCAAAGACGATTTGCCAATTAAATCAGCCACAGCGACCTCAGAGAATCTTGGTCCTCGCAGATCAGAGATAGAAAAGATTAATATGATTTTAGTAAACTGCAGGAGCATACAAGGAAAGGCCCCAGAATTAGTACCGCTTACTCAAGGTTATAGCGCACAGATAGTATTAGAACAGAAAGCTCGTTGAAGCCACACAATGGCGGCGGCGTGTTTATTGTAGGAAAAATTCCATAAAATCTAGGGAGGTTATCACGGATTCCGAATGTGATTTAATATGGGTGAAACTGAGTATCAAAGAACGGTCGAAAATGCTTTTATAGACCACCTGGTTCATGATCCGTAGTCGCAGAGCGTTTCAGACAGAATTTGCAGAAAATCGTTAGTAATTTTCTGATCATGCCGTATTAATAGGGGCTGACGTCAACTTGCCACGTGTAGGTTGGGAGAGTTATGCCATCAAAACGGGTGCCAGAGACAGGGAATCGTGTGGCATTGTTCTGGATGTCTTGTCCGAAAGTTACCTTGAGCAGATAGAGAAGCAACTCGTGAGGGTAACGAATTAGACCTCCTGGCAACAAATAGATCTGAACTTATCGAACGAGTTAACGTAGAGGAAGGTATCAGTGATCATAAGGCTGTGACAGCATCTATGACGACGGGTTCTACAAGGAATCTTAAGAAAGGTAGGAAAATATATTTACACAGCAAGAGTGACAGGATACAAATTTCAGAACATCTCAGCAGCCAGCATAAAATATTCGGTGATGAGGACGAAGATGTGGAAAACAAATGGAAAAATTTCAAAGGCATCGTTCATATGCCCTAGACAAGTAGGTTTCGAGTAAGGTTTTAAGGAGTGGGAAAGATCCACCATGGTTTAATAGCCGTATTAGAAAAGCCCTACGTAAACAAAGAGCACTTCATCTCAGATTCAAGATAACTAAAATGAGCGTAAGGAGAGCCATGAGAGAAGCGTTCAATGATTTTGAAACTAAGACGTTATCAACCGACCTGAGTAAAAACCCTAAGACATTTTGGTCGTATGTAAAATCAGTAAGTGGGTCAAAGTCACCTATTCACTCTCTCAGCGATCACACCAGCATCGAAACGGAAAATAACAGAGAGAAGGCCGAAATACTAAATTCGGTCTTCCGAAGTTGTTTCACCGCGGAAGATCGTAACACTGTCCCTCTTTTCAACCTTCGTGCGATCGTCTAAATGGCAGATATTGAGATAACCGTGAGAGGCACCCACATGCCTTGCTCATACTGTGGCATCAAGCAGTCAGGCCTGCAAGATGAGTGGTCTGCCAAGCGAGTGGATTCATTCTTATTTGTCGAGTAACATGAACTCTAATACTCACAATTAAGTTACAAATTATTCTCATGCATAAATATTACGCAACGGAAACACACATCTGACTATTAGTAATTTACACTACTCTGACTGTTCACTACGCACTGGCAATACTATATTTTCTTTTTTTTTTATTTAACGGCTTTTATCAACACGTGGCCATCGCACTGAATATGAATGGCGCACACATTATAAATTCTGGATATCATGACAACATACAATTCGAAGGAAAAGGCCACCAATCTTTTTCTTTTCACTATCTTATTTATTCCTATAAATTCTATAACCTGAACACACAAATTCTATAGCCTACAACAATAACACATGAGAAATTCCGCCCAGTGGGCATGGCTTTACATTGGTGATTCTCTATCTTATGGTCCGGTAATTATTTAACGCTACAGTGCACTTTCTGGATAGGATGGTGGTTCTTTTGCTATATCTCACACTTCGACTCTCACAACCATCATCACGAAACTTTCCCCCTGACCGAGCGGTACAAAAGGAACATGCATACCCCACTACCTCTGAAACTACCTTGCTACTCTCCCATGCAAACCACACATACTTAAATTACATGACATACACCACACTGCAACATGGAATACACCACAAGGAATCGTCACAACGTTATAATCACATCACTTTCAGCTTCCCCACTTCAATTAAAATTCATCCCAGTTTCACACGACACTGCCCCATTTCGTAACTTATCTTTCCCGCTACGAACTCTGGAGGATATATGCACGTCTTCCTAAGCAATGCAAGCCAAGTGGCGTTGCTGGATAGACGGCTGACTCACCTTGTTTCTCTCTCAGAGTATTATAGTTTGAATCAAGCATCACACGGAAACATAACACGCAAGGTAATATTAGGAACATATTCATCACACACGCGAGTCCTCAACTGATACCATGGACGAGTACTTCTCTTTATCCTTTGTCTCATACATAGATTGAGACTCACTCAGTACTCACCACGTGGAAGTACTCGTCTCTAATTTCAAGTCCTGCACACGCCATTTCTTAAATATTTCAACTTATAGTACACACGCTAGTAATTCAGCTTAACTTAAGCACTTGGAAGTATTTCAACTTATTGCTACACATGGTTTCATTGTGACCGTTGGTCACTTTCGAAGATTACTACGATCCCCTTAATATTACCTGCCTGACATTTAATTCTCCCCACAAAAGTTCCTGAAGTAGAGAAATTATTATTCTAAACTACTCTTAAGTATTTCGCATGCATACCATGTCTCCACTCTTTTGTCCTTACGGAGCACGCCTAAGACAGGTCTTACCAACATTAGATGCAGCGGCAGAGTGCTGAAACATGGCCGTTCTTCAGGTTCTCTCGCACCTCTGCCGAAGTGGGGGAGCACCTTGCTCCCGTATTGGTCAGCCACATTTCAGGCGCTCAAAGCTCCGGTAAGTTTCATCTCTTTGGTTCCACCAAAGGTGGCCAAAGGATCGTCTCAAAGATGATCATATATTCACATTCACTATCTGCAGTTAGCAGACGACCATACATTCATTCATTTCACAGATCTCACCAAACTGGATGTAGGGATTTATTTTGTGGGAGTGTACATGTGATCAATTAAAAAAATAAATTATCATTCTTTCCCACACTGGTATCCGGCTTCGCTGTATTAATTGAAATTGAGTTATTATTAGAAAAAATATGTTGTTCTGACAAGAATAACGAAGACTGTTGTACCTATTTTCAACGTCGGGCGGTACGTACCCTTTCAACTGATCGAGGAACTGAAAAGCAGCTACAATCACTTAGTAGTGGAAAGGCTTCAGGACTATATGAGATACCTATAAGATCCCATAAAGATAATGTGAAAGAACTTGCTCCCCTTCTAGCAGTAATTTAATGTAGATCGCTTAAGCAACGAAAGGTACCTAACGACTGGAAAAAGCGCAGGTCATTCCGCTTTTTAAGAAAGACCGGAAGACAGATCCACACAATTATAGACCGATATCGTTGACGTCAATCTATTGTAGAATTATGGAACATGTTTTATGCTCAAGAATTATGACTTTCTTAGAAAATGAACATCTCCTCTATAAAAATCAACATGGATTCCGCAAACAGAGACCCTGCGAAATTCAGCTCGCTCTGTTCCTGCATGAGATCCACAGCGCAGTGGTCAACGGCGCTAGGTTGATGCCGTGTTCCTTGGTTTCAGTAAGGCATTTGATACCGTCCCACACTGCCGTTTAATGAAAAAAATACGAGCTTACGTTGTATCGGAACATATCTGTTATGGGATTCATGACT
Organism: Schistocerca serialis cubense; assembly: GCF_023864345.2. Classification (NCBI taxonomy): domain Eukaryota; kingdom Metazoa; phylum Arthropoda; class Insecta; order Orthoptera; family Acrididae; genus Schistocerca; species Schistocerca serialis. The sequence goes on along the minus strand of NC_064641.1, from coordinate 108,860,038 downwards.
TTCTTGCAGATAAAACCCAACACGCCGCTCTTAACGGAATTGAATCAACAGATGTAAAGGTAAAATCCGGAGTACCACAGGGAAGTGTGATAGGACCGATGCTGTTTACAATATACGAGGATTTAGTAGAAAGCTTCGGTTGCTCTTTAAGGCTATTCGCAGATGATGCAGTTGTGTATACCAAAGTAGCAACGCCAGAAGATAGTACGAAGTTACAGAACGACCTGCCGAGAATTGATGAATGGTGCAGACTATGGCTGTTGACCCTGAACGTACTTAAATGTAATATAGTGCGCATACACAGGAAAAGAGATCCACTACTGTACAGATACACTATTGATGACAAACAGCTGGAGACTGCGTCTGCCATAAAATATCCAGGCGTAATTATCCAGAGCTACCTTAAGTGGAATGACCACATAAAACAGATAGTGGAAAAAGTAGACACCAGCCTCAGGTTCATAGGAAGAATCTTAAGGAAATGTAACTCATTCACGAAAGAAGTGGCTTCTAAGGCGCTTGTTCGCCCGATTCTTGAGTATTGTTCATCTATCTGGGATTCCTATCAGGCAGGACCGATAGAGATAGAGAAGATCCAACGAAGAGCGGCGCGTTTCGTCACGGGTTCGTTTAGCTGGCGAGAGGGCGTTACGGAGATACTAAACAAATTCCACTGGCAGACGTTACAAGAGAGGCGTTGTGCATCACGGAGAGATTTACTATAGAAATTTCGGGACAGCACTTTTCAAGAGGAGTCAGACAACATATTACTTCCCTCCACATACATTTCGCTTATTGACCACGAGGAGAAAATTCGAGAAATTAGAACCAATACAGAGGCTTACCGACAATCATTCATCCCACGCACTACTCGCGATTGGAACAGGGTTGGAGGAATCAGACAGAGGTACCGAAAGTACCCTCCACCACACACCATTAGGTGGCTAGCGGAATATGATGTAGATGTAAAGGGTGTATCGTAACTGAAAAGCTCGACTGTAAACTTCGCTAAAGGACAATAGACAAAAAACAGAGTTATTTTATTCAAAACGTGATAATACGTGATGGCTTTATACGTATTAGCTGGTAGTTCCACGATAAACCGATAAATGACATCTCTGTCTCTAATTTAAGATTCTCACTAATTGCGGCATCGTCCGAATATGGGCATGTAAAGAGTGGTAGTGCCAAACACGTGATTGCCAGTGGCAGCAACACGTGCGGTCTTCGTTCAGAAAAATGGCTCTGAGCACTATGGGACTTAACATCTGAGGTCATCTGTCCCCTAGAACTCAGAACTAATTAAACCTATCTAACCTAAGCACATCACACACATCCATGCCCGAGGCAGGATTCGAACCTGCGACGGTAGCGGTCGTGAGGTTCGAGACTGAAGCGGCTAGAACCGCATGGCCACACCGGCCGGCTGCGGTCTTCATGCCAGGAAAATTCTGTTCAGAGACTATTTTTACAAATCCTATGATGATATGCATATCGACGACTCACACAAAGTTCCTGAGTATGTTGCTGAACGCAAACGCGCTTCAAAAGTTTTTCCTAATCAGGCAAATGTGAATACTTATTTAAGCAAGTAAACGATTTAAAGTTTTGTCCCTTACTGTAGTTTACGTGCATTTACTTCACAAAGTAATGGTAGAAATGTTAAGAGCATCCTTAACTTCGTTTATGTGATGTAGTAAGGCATAGTAAACTAAATTTAATATTGTGCTCAATCACAAATTAATTCTTGAAGTTGTTATCCTTCGTTATTGCCATAAACTGAGACAATTCGAACGTCTTAAATTTGTGTTTTTAGTGGTTTCACAGTAGTGTTTAGTTCACTTGCCCAGCAGATAAACAGTGGTAAATGAATGCTATCCCATGTTAAGAGCAGCCACTGTGCAAGTAAACAATGTTAAGTATTTTTAAGAATAAACATTTGGATAAACTTACAATTTAGAAAATGTGTGATTACTCCACAAATATTTGAAAAAAATGACTCATCTGATTAAAAATTTCACAATAGATTCAGTTGAAATATCTTGTTCATGAGATTTTATTGATGTATTGATACTTTACTGCGCAATTTCTCAAAACAGCCAACTCGTCCCTTACCGTTGCTTACAAATGATGTCTTAGTTAAGACACAAATCTGATACATTTGAAGGCATACTATAAACTATATTACTAAACGGCTAATCCTATTTCTAGTTCACGGCGCACAGTCTAAGTTGCTGGTTACCTATCTACCGGCTTACAGGGGCAAATAGTTTTATTACGCGTAATTGTTGACCATATTTCAAAATACCGTCACAGTGTACACATCAAGAGGTGCAATCCTATGTTAATGCCTTATCACAGAAAGACAACTGTCACGGTTAGTAGTTGTGTATACGTCTTGAGGCACCGAAGCTCACGGAGTGCGAATAGCCATACTACGCATATCAAAAAAATTAAAAAAGTTGCATCAACCCAGTTCCCAGATCGACGTTGACTGTGGATACTGAATCACAGGCACAGTCCCTTTGACTCTTCAGAGATGTCACTAAACCCGCCAAAAGATGTAAACAACCATGCATGAACAACCACTATTAGACGAAGGGTGTCCAACAGCCGATCAGTCCCAGTCATTCCACCAGAAAGGAGGTACAAGGCTCGTGTTGTCTGTAGTTCAGTCTCGCCTAGACGGTTAATACTGTGGTTCGATTGCGTCCGCGTTGTTACTTTGTTCCAGGAAGGGCTCTCAACAAGGGAAGTTTCAGGCGTCTCAGAGTGAACCAAATCGATGTTGTTCGAACATGGAGGAGATACAGAGAGACAGGAACTGTCGATGTCATGCCTCGCTCAGGCCGTACAAGGGCTACTATTGCAGTGGATGACCGCTACCTATGGATTATGGTTCGGAGGAACCCTGACGGCAATGCCACCATGTTGAATAATGCTTTTCGTGCAGCCACAGGACGTCGTGTTACCAATCAAACTGTGTGCAATAGGCTGCATGATGCGCAACTTCACTCCAGACGTCCATGGCGAGATCCATCTTTGCAACCAGGACACCATGCAGCGCAGTACAGATGGGCCCAACAACATGCCGAATGGACCGCTCAGCATTGGCCTCACGTTCTCTTCACTGATGAGTGTCGCATATCCCTTCAACTAGACAATCGTCGGAGACGTGTTTGGAGGCAACCCAGGCAGGCAGAATGCCTTACGCACAGTGTCCAGCGAGTGCATCAAGGTGGAGGTTCCCTCCTGTTTCGGGGTGGTATTATGTGCGGCTGACGTACGCCGGTGGTAGTCATGGAAGGCGCCATAAAGGCTGTACGCTACGTGAATGCCATCCTCTGACCGATAGCAAACAATATCGGCAGCAAATTGGCGATGCGTTCATCTTCATGGATGACAATTCGGCCCCCATCGTGCACATCTTGTGAATGACTTCCTTCAGCATAACGACATCGCTCGACTAGAGTGGCCAGCATGTTCTCCAGACATACCTGGGGTAGATTGAAAAGTGCTGTTTATGGACGACGTGACCCACTAACCTCTCTGAGGGATCTACGCCAAATCGCCGTTGAGGATTTGGACACTCTGGACCAACAGTGCCTTGATGAACTTGTGGATAGTATGCCACGACGAATACAGGCATGCATCAGTGCAAGAGGACGTGCTACTGGCTATTAGAGGTACAGGTGTGTACAGCAATCTGGCCACCACTTGTGCAGGTCTCGCTGTATGGTGGTACAACATGCAATGTATGGTTACCATGAGCAATAAAAAGGGCGGAAATGATGTTTATGTTGACCTCTACTCCAATTTTCTGTTCCGGTTCCGGAACTCTCGGAACCGAGGTGATGCAAAAGTTTTTCTTGAGTGTGTATATTTATCCATTACGTGAGAATGGGAGCACTTGTACAAATGCAACATACTTCACACATAATTTCAAACTTTCATGACACTTTTTATCGCTAACATCCTCATAAAATGGAGAAAGGAAAAAAGTTAATCGCTTACTGCTTTCTCGTTGTTCTTGCACGCTGCATCAAGCTAGAGTTTTAAATGATTATTTCTTTGTTACAAACTCTATTTGTATATATTTTGCAAACAGTATCCGCATACACCATAGATGGTACCTGCGATATCGTATCACTGTACAGACGCATAGTTCAGGAGACATGAGTTCATTAGAAATTAGCTTTTAGTTAAAAACGTGAGCAGTTTCACCACATCGTATTTCTCAAGTGTTTCACAATGAGAGAGCATAGCGGCCTCCAACACACTTTAAATATTATTTCAAACCTTTTCTAAACTTCTCATTGCTTACTTTTTAACGTCAAATATAGAACCCTTTAACTCGTTTGTGCAGTAATAATCAGACATTTGAAGCTGTTTTACACCAGGAGTTGGATTCCTTACAGAATCGCGGATTTACCAGCGGAAATGAAAATCTCTCAATAAACATGAGTCCACGAACGTGTGGTTCGCGGGATAATTGAAAATATTGATTCACCAAGTTACATTATGTAATTGACTGTACATTCGTACCTTTTACTCGTAAAGGAAGTTCTCCAAGTGTCGTCATAGCGTTTGTATGCAGTACTTCACTCGTCTCTGCCATCAGTTACCAATTTCTTAAACTCCCCCATAACATTCGTCAGAACGTGCGCGAACACCTGATGCAGGCATTTCAGGACCACTGTAAAACATGCAACAACAAGAACAAGTTAGGAAGGCGAATCACTGTAACGACAGCTCCCCTGCAGCAACCCAGAACACCTGAAAAACAAACAAAACTTGTTGATCAGTCTCGTTTCCACTTGTGGCTGTGCGCTCTTGTAATGTTTTGTGGTTCCTGGCAGGATTATGAGAGAGAGGTATGATGGTGGGTGGCCGGTTTCCTCTCACTAAAACACAAAATGCACACGTGGTTAAAATACTCGTACGCTATATTACAGGAACCAGTTGAGTACTGAACTTCAGTGATGTCCATTCTGAAGTTCTGTAGTTAACAGCAATCAAATAACATTTAATAATTATTTAATCTTGTCCGTGTGCATATCACAACTATGTACAACGACTAGCGTGGAACACTACACGTAGCAAAGTGCAATGTGAACTGAGCACCTGTGCGACGTATTGAGGTACTGAGCTTGAGAAGTTGAGACATTTCGGTCGGCGGCAGCGGCCTATATGCAGGCTGCCCCGGGGACGTTACCGGCTCGAAGCCTGCGGGCGCGTCTCGGTCTTCCCTTGTCATAGGCGCGCTTAGTTCAGCGCCTGCTATACAATGTTTCCTAGTGCCGACCGGTGTGCTGGCGAAGGCGTAGGCCAGCACACTCAGTAACTCAGTTTAAACGTGACTTCTCCTTAGCACATGGTGTAACCAACTCATTTCCATGACAGTTACTTCCTCGTGACAACAAGTTACGCGGAGCAACAAGAACAATGATGCAAGAAGTTATGGTACAGAAATTTTACACAATATATATTTTACATCAAAAGTTATTAATTCAAAATTAGTTCTCTTACTAATATAGTCAAACTATTTCTCAGAATAAAATATAGAATGGCACGAATAATTTCAAATGTGGTTGTTACTTTATAATTAAATTCGAAGTATGAAACATATAGAAATCCTTGGGTAACATAACAGATGTAGAATTTAATTGATGAAAGGAGAAAAAATAAAAATGTAGTAAATGAAGCAGGCAAAAAGGAATACAAACGTCTCAAAAATGAGATCGACAGGAAGTGCAAAATGGCTAAGCAGGGATGGCTAGAGGACAAATGTAAGGATGTAGAGGCTTATCTCACTAGGAGTAAGATAGATACTGCCTACAGGAAAATTAAAGAGACCTTTGGAGAAAACAGAACCACTTGTATGAATATTAAGGGCTCAGATGGAAACCCAGTTCTAAGCAAAGAAGGGAAAGCAGAAAGGTGGACGGAGTATATTGAGCATCTATACAAGGACGATGTTCTTCAGGACAATATTATGGAAATGGAAGAGTATGTAGATGAAGATGAAATAGGAGATATGAAACTGCGTGAAGAGTTTGACAGAGGACTGAAAGACCTAAGTTGAAAAAAGGCCCCGGGAGTTGACAACATTCCATTAGAACTACTGACAGCCTTGGGAGAGCCAAGCCTAACAAAACTCTACCATCTAGTGAGCAAGATGTATGATACAAGCGAAATACCCTCAAACTTCAAGAACAATATAATAATTCCATCCCAAAGAAAGCAGGTGTTGACAGATGAGAAAATTACCGAACTATCAGTTTAATAAGCCACACCTGCAAAATACTAACGCGAATTCTTTATAGACGAATAGAAAAGCTGGTAGAAGCTGATCTCAGGGAAGATCAGTTTGGATTCCGTAGAAATGTTGGAACATGTGAGGCAATACTGACCCTACGATTTATCTTAGAAAATAGATTAAGGAAAGGCAAGCCTACATTTCTGGCATTTGTAGACTTAGAGAAAGCTTTTGACAATGTTGCCTGGAATATTCTCTTTCAAATTCTGAAGGTGGCAGGGGTAAAATACAGGAAGCGAAAGACTATTTACAATTTGTACAGAAAGCAGATGGCAGTTATAAGAGTCGAGGGGCATGAAAGGGAAGCAGTGCTTGGGAAGGGAGTGAGACAGGGTTGTAGTCTATCCCCGATGTTATTCAACCTGTATATTGAGCAAGCAGTAAAGGAAACAAAAGAAAATTTCGGAGTAGGTATTAAAATCCATCGAGAAGAAATAAAAACTTTGAGGTTCGCCGATGACATTGTAATTATGTCAGAGACAGGAAAGGACCTGGAAGAGCAGCTGAACGGAATGGACAGTGTCTTGAAAGGAAGATATAAGATGAACGTCAACAAAAGCAAAACGAGGATAATGGAATGTAGACGAATTAAATCGGGTGATGCTGCGGGAATTACGTTAGGAAATGATACACTTAAAGTAGTAGATGAGTATTGCTAATTGGGGAGCAAAATAACGTAATGATGGTCGAAGTAGATAGGATATAACATGTAGACTGGCAATGGCAAGGAAAGCGTTTCTGAAGGAGAGAAATTTGTTAACATCGAGTATAGATTTAAGTGTCAGGAAGTCGTTTCTGAAAATAATTGTATGGAGTGTAGCCATGTATGGAAGTGAAACGTGGATGATAAATAGTTTAGACAAGAAAAGAATAGAAGCTTTCGAAATGTGGTGCTACAGAAGAATGCTGAATATTAAATGGGCAGGTCACATAACTAATGAAGAGGTATTGAACAGAATTGGAGAGAAGAGAAATTTGTGGCACAACTTGTCTACAAGAAGGGATCGATTGGTAGGGCATATTCTGAGGCAGCAAGGAATCACCAATTTTGCATTGGAGAGCAGCGTGGAGGGTAAAAATCGTTGAGGGAGACCAAGAGATGAGTACACTAAACAGATTCAGAAGGATGTAGGTTTCAGTAGGTACTGGGAGATGAAGAAGTTTGCACAGGATAGCGTAGCATGGAGAGATGCATCAAACCAGTCTCTGGACTGAAGATCACACAACAACAACATGAAACATATTTTGTGAAAATAATTATGATGTTAATTTCATGTGTTATTTCTGTTTATGAAATGAAAATATGAGATCATTTTAGTTGTACTGTCAAAATTACAGAAAATAATAAATTACGATTTGTCTACTGTTGAATCGTGTTGCGGACATAACTGCGCATTGTATCCTACAATGCTTAGCAAAAGAGCGTGCAGTGTCCTGTTCCATTACACTACTGAATACACAGCACTCACGAAGAGACTGAAGCACACTGTGCAGTGGCCACAACAATAGTGAGAGTTCCTCTGTCCTGATCCAGCGTCCCGGTAGCCGTACGTGTGGTACAGAGCTCCACCACCACGCCGCTCACCTGTTGCTACCTCCCCTCCCCTCATTGATTGGCCACCCGCGCCGCTGTCGCCTCCCCCCACCACGAGACGGCACAGTAGGCAGCACCAGGGGATTTCCCGCGCGGCACGCCTGATGGATTGTGGGCCGCCCGCCTGCCTAGCATCTGCCTGTTTGCCTCGCCCGCTCGCTCGCCCGGCCCTTTGCTGTCTTGCGGCCAGCTCCTCCGCAAACAACGAGCGGCTCCGGATAAAGCTCCGCCCCTACCACCACCTCTCCCTCCCCCTCCCCCCTCTATAGTCCATGCTGTACCCCACTAGCCCTCACTGGCTGACCACACATTGTGTGTGAGTGTGCGTTGGAGCTTCAGGCTCGTCAGCTTTGCCCTTCTGTAGTGGGTCAAGGCGAGGACAACTTCCGCTGGCAAGTAGCCAAGTGCTGGGAGAGCATCTCCTACATGAGAACCTTATACTGGCCACTTGCTGTCTCTGACAATAATATTTCGTCTCAAACCACAGTAACTACTCAACAAATCTATATTTTTGTACTCTAAGTAACCTAAAACAGGAGCAATCAAAAATGAACCAATGTATACTGCAAAAATTAGATCTGCTCGTATCCATATCCATATTTATTATTATTATTATTATTATTATGACAGGCCACGGACCACATGACTTGATTTACTGTCCATTTTATGTTACTGCAATTTGTGGGAGCTACAACACAGTCCAAATAAAAATATTTCTTTGCCTTGGCTTTTATGGATGAAAGACCTGACGTCGAATCTCTTCAGGTCTTCATTTCTTTTGGGAGATTTTTGGTTCCTGCAAATACATGTAATATGAGTTAGGTTTTAATTCCCAAAACTGAACCATTAATTGCGCTGAGTTATACTTCATATTTTATTCGTTACCGATTTATACACTGTTCTCAGCTCAACTGCTCGCTGTTGGAGACCACTTCAAACTCTAGGTACGACCGACTGTAGGTCTCGCTATGGTTCAAATGTTTCAAATGGCTCTGAGCACTATGCGACTTAACTTCTGAGGTCATCAGTCGCCTAGAACTTAGAACTACTTAAACCTAACTAACCTAAGGATATCACACACATCCGTGCCCGAGGCAGGATTCGAACCTGCGACCGGACCAGTCGCTCGGCTCCAGACTGTAGCGCCTAGAGCCGCACGGCCACTCCAGCCGGCGTCTCGCTACGGCTTGAACGACATAACACTATGGCTTGAACGATATAACGCTTCGACTTGAACACCATACTACTGCGACTTGAACGGCATAACACTGCGATCTGAATGACATGCACAATTAAGTGCGCCATGCCACAGGTGGCACCTGAGTAACTTGTGGTGCTTCCCAACACACACACATATTCCTCAGCAAATGACTTTTTATCATTTTAATGCATTTTACGTAACATTACTTTTATAAGAAAACAAATTATTTTCATTTGAACTGTTATTTTGTAATATAATTTAAAATTTATCAGTTCCTAATTTTACGGATGATATTTTCATTAGTCATGTTGATGATGTATCATTCTCCTTACAACTGACGAGCTTTAGGAAATATTAATGAAACATGAAAAACTACAATTTTATGTTGCCAGTGACATCAAATTTGTAATAATTTATGCATAAACATCCAACCAAACACAAAGACCTTTTACCAGGCAATTATAATTAAAGTGTAGCTACTCATGGATGTCCAGTGAGAGCTGTAATTATCGTATGGCAGAGACAGTTGGTAGATACATTCTAACGCATTAATGCAAAACCGGTTAATGCTGAAAAAAAAAATTAGTTCCAACTTTGGACACCAGAGGAAAATCTGGTGCTGCACAAAGTTTGTATGAGAGTATGACATTTACGCTTTCGTTTGACAAGTCATAACGTAAGTGAACAGTATGGCTATCGAGAATACTGGTAACCATAGAAGACCCAGACGGTGCACAAATTGAAAACTCATGATCCGCAGCAACTTCTGAATTTGCTATTTGGTCTCTGGCGCCGACCGAAGTTGATGACATGTGGCTGGACAATATTCTACGCAGTGACAAGTCACATTTTACACTACAGGGTGCATTGAGTACACAGAACTGCCACTTTAAGCCGTGTGTTGTCCACGGAGAACCGTTGCACCATTGCACTCACCGTATAAGACTGTGTGGTACGGATTCACAAGCAGCTTTATTCTCGAAACTTCCTGGTAGATTAAAACTGTGTGCCGGACCGAGATTCGAACTCGGGACCTTTGCCTTTCGCGGGCAAGTGGTAGAGCACTTTCCCGCAAAAGGCAAAGGTCCCGACTTCGAGTCTCGGTACGGCACACAGTTTTAATCTGCCAGGAAGTTTCGTATCAGCCCACACTCCGCTGCAGAGTGAAAATCTCATTCTGGAAACATCCCCGAGGCTGTGGGTAAGCCATGTCTCCGCAATATCCTTTCTTTCAGGAGTGCTAGTTCTGCAAGGTTCGCAGGAGAGCTTCTGTAAAGTTTGGAAGGTAGGAGGCGAAGTACAAGAAGATATATAATTCCTGAGAAACGATGGAAATCACATAGAATGTTTTGTAGACTCCCAAACGAAATCTGATGGGCAATGGAGGTGAAAAAGTATCGTAGATAAACCAGGAGGAAGCAAGAATCTTGATTGGCAAGTGACACCTTCCATCATTAATGGACTAACATATTTATGTCGAATAGCACACAAATGAATGACAGCTGCCGTCTCAGAAGGTAAAAATAGGAAAGACTATCAACGATTAATAACGCGTTATACGTGCAAGAAAACGAAACGGTACACGTGCAACAGCAGGCTTCCAGTATGTTACAAAACGCCGCGTATAAAAACGGGATTGGTGACTGAAAGGTACGGTCGAGTATTTTGGGACTTAATATCTGAGGTCATCAGTCCCCTAGACTTAGAACTACTTAAACCTAACTAACCTAAGGACATCACACACATCCATGCCCGAGGCAGGATTCGAACCTGCGACCGCAGCAGTGGCGCGGTTCCGGACTGAAACGCCTAGAACCGTTCGGCCACAGCGGAAAGCGCGTCGTCTTAGTCACTGTCCTACAATACAGAGTCAATGTCTGAATGTTACACACTCCCCCCCCCCCCCCCCCCGGCTTAGACAAGGGGAGGGAATTGGTCGGTTCTCTTAGATGTGGAGGTTTATGGAGACAGCATTAGTTCATGGTCACTCCCTAGAACACCTGAGGAAAAGGCGTGTTTTTTATCATATTTTCGCACCAAAACCGAGTCACGGATTCCAAGACCGCTGTGCACAGCAAATGGGAGAAACGTTTACAGTATATTTGTAAGATCCCGATCTCAAACAACCCTGAAAATTTTGTTGATATCTTAATCCGTTTCCAAGATACAGAGGTTCAGAATTGCCCTACTTGTACACATAAAATACGCACGTAAAATCCGGTGTGACGCGAGAACATAGTTCATAAGGTGATGTATCGTGCATAGATGTACTGTAAAGCGTCACCGGTATCATGATAAGTGTTCTGAGAACCCCATGTTGTAATACTGAAGCACATGTAAATTTTTTGCACGTAAAATCCGGTCTGAGGCGTGAAGTTACTTTTGCTTTATTTAAGCCTCACTTAAGTAAGCTGTCAAAATTTTGCTGACCTATACATTTCTTTTCGTATGATTAGCATGCTCTGCTGCAACAGGGAACAGACGGGAAACAGCGGAGTAATGCTCCTATTGGAACACAGAAAAGACAAATTTGTTGCTTGTCATTTAAAATGCTGACTGAAAAGTGGCGTCATTCTACATTCCTCAGCACCTTTAACAATTTTCTCAAAAAATTTGAAATGCAAACATATTCGCGCTTTTTTGTAGCAGTGGGAAAGAGAGGGAAAAGTAATAAACACCGGACGATAGTAGACACTGGTTGAAGCATAGAAAGAGCGAAAGAAACAGTGGCAGTGCGAGAGAAAGAGAGGGACACAGTGCCAGTGGAACATAGTTGACAGTGACAGAACAGTGCTAGCAAAACTGTGAAGGACATAGTGCCAGTGAGAGAGAAATAAAGAGAAGGAGAAAGTGGATGTGGTTGAGAGCCAGTTATATTGAGACAGAAAATATGGCAATGACAACGAAGAAGGGAGATATAGTGACAATCATAAGAGACTCCAGCAGTGAAAAGGATGAATGAGATAGCAGCAGTAAGAGAGGGAGCAAGAGGGAGACAGTAACACTGAGAGGAGACAGTAGTAGTGGGACAGAACAAAGGAGGCTGTGGCTGTCAGACAGGGGACAATGGAAATGCCGTGTGGCGAGGGCCTCCCGTAGGGTAGACCGTTCGCCTGGTGCAAGTGTTTCAAGTTGACGCCATTTCGGCGACTTGCGTGTCGATGGGGATGAAATGATGATGATAATGACAACACAACAACCAGTCCCTGAGCGGAGAAAATCTCCGAGCCAGCCGGGAATCGAACCCGGGCCGTTAGGTATGACATTCCGTCGCGCTGACAACTCAGCTACCAGGGGCGGACAGAGGAGACAATGACAGTTGGAGAACCTCAGAGAGACAATAACAAAGAGTTGAGCTGAATGAGAGAGTGAAAAAGGGCAAGTGTAAGTCGATGGATATGAGCAGCTTTCAGTAATGGACTGGTGGGTGCGAGAGAGTTTCACTTGGGCGAGGCTATGGGAGTGAGAGGTGAACTGAATGTTTAAGGGGGATAGGACGTCAAACGGGCCGACTTGGAGCAGGAGAGGCACCACAGGACATTTTAATTTTCACTGTCTATACTTTTACAAATAAATTCATAAAACTTTGTCAGCATGACCAGGAAGGATTCGGGATTCATACTCATAGCACTGGAAGTTCAAAAAAATAACAAAATAAATTTTTTTACATGTGAAATTTCATCATTTTTTTCGCTTACTATTGGCTGCATTTGTTGCTATAGGTACATTTTTCTTCACAAGTAAGAGAGATTCTTTGATGAATTTTGCACAGCATACAAACCATACTTACAGGTGTATGAAGCTCTAGAATTTTCCAAACCTATTAAAAACTGTGGTAAAAATTGAGATAATTAACTACAAAATTTGATTTTTTCTAAACATAAAGTTTAAAACGTAACAGCTCATTCATTTTTCCATAAATTAAATAGATTCTAGAGTTTCAGACACCTGTAAGTACGGTTTGTACGCTGTGCAAAACTCATCGAACAGTCTCTCTTACTTATGAATAAAAGTGTACATAAAGCAACAAATGCAGCCAATAGTAAGTGAAAAATGATGCAATTTCACATGTAAAAAATTATTTTGTTATGTTTTTTTAATTTCCGCTGCTACGAGTGTGAATCCTGAATCCTTCCTGGTCATGCTGACAAAGTTTTATGAATTTACTTGTAAAAGTATAGACAGTGGAAATTAAAATGCCCTGTGGTGCCTCTCCTGCTCCAAGTCGGCCCGTTTGACGTCCTACCCCCTTTAATGAGCGCCAGTATATATGCATGCCAAAATATCTGGAAAAAGGTAGAACGAGGCAGCTGGTACCCCATTTTTCAGTCAATCTTTTAAATAAAAAAAACATATTCGTATTTTTTGTGCTCAAATAGGAACATTTCTCTGTTGGTAATTATCGGTCTGATATGGAAAGTCTCCCATCGCACAGAAATGACTCATAAATCATTGTGAGAGTGTGTAGAAATGCTCAACGAATAGGGGTTTCAGATGTTAAAAGGAATATAATGTGCATCGCTAGAGCCATACTTACAAAATGCCATTAGTGTACGATTCAAAAATTCGTGGAAGTCCTATTTCGCATACTGCTACCACGCTGCAAAGGCAAACAACACACGGAGATACCACTAACTAGTGATCCACTGTAGTATGGCGGACGATGGAAGCTACCTGTGAACATTGTGGTGGAGGACTCCCGTTTCTCTCGCTGGGAGCAACACGTCACGCGGTTCCCCAACAGACATTTGTACCTCATCATGTAACTGCATTCAGGAACGGCTACTGAACAATTAACCATACATTTACTCTCCCACCCAGGTCATGCGACTCTGGCATGTACTGGACAGTTGTTTAATTTACTCGTTTCAGTTAAACTAGAAGACATGTACAGGTCTGGTTTACTGTACGTGGTTCCGCACTGACGGCCAGTTTCTGTTCTTGAAATCTGTTGCGCAGCTTAATTTCTCTTTCTTTACCTGCAGCGATAGAGGACCCAGCAGACAGTAATTAAAACAATAGTTAAGACAGGAAGATCACAGCAGAAAAGAATAGAAACTTTTTGCAAAGTCTGGAAACATGGCCGGCCGGTGTGGCCGTGCGGTTCTAGGCGCTTCAGTCTGGAACCGCGTAACCGCTACGGTCGCCGGTTCGAATCCTGCCTCGGGCATGGATGTGTGTGATGCCCTTAGGTTAGTTAGGTTTAAGCAGTTCTAAGTTCTAGGCGACTGATGACCTCAGAAGTTAAGTCGCATAGGCTCAGAGCCATTTGAACCATTTTTGGAGACATGAAATCGTAACAGTGCCTGTCCTGTGGCAGTGATGATGACGACGACGACGACGGCGATGATGATGATGATGATGATGATGACGGTGCTGATAAGGTCACCTGGGCTGGGGTATCAGGCGTGACCTCGTCGCTCAGTTGGCTGCCCGCCTCCACAGCCTGAGTGATGTGGTGTGATGCCTTCTGCAGACGGCCAGCTAACTCGGCTGCCCAGAGCGGCCAGCCGACGCCTCGCCGGCGTGCCTTAAGGGAACCCCACGGCCCTTAAGGACCGCACAGTGTCATGGCGCCGCTGAGTGGCGCCCTAACTCTATTTGCGGCGCTTCCTGCCCCTCCTGCACAGCACCGCCCTGCGCTGCTGCGCCATGACGCGTCGCCCTCACTAGGGACGCTTCCAACCGCCCCTCCCCCCCCCCCCCCGCCCCACGGCGGCCTTCACAAAGTCCGCACCCCCCTCCCCCCTGTAGCCCTCTCCCTAGTGTTTCTCTGTCCCCACCTCTCAACCCTTCTCTTCTAATTCCTTTACTTCCCCTTGTCTCCTTGCTACAGACGCTGCTATGTGTCGCTGCTTCCAAGACGTTTACACAGCGTCACGTCACCACTTCTTTTGCTGGGTTGAGACGTACACCCTGAACAGGACACTTTCTGAATTCACAGTTCTTCTCAGCAAACGACCTTACCATCTCTCACGGAGGGTACATTGTTGCCATTATCTGTTTCCCCAATACTTATGCCTTTCGCAAACGGTGCGCTTTCGGCGGAGCATGAAAGACATAAGTCGAAACAAGGTTCCAGGAGCACATCACATTCAATCACAACTACTGATAGCCTTGGGAAAGCCAGTCGTGACAAGACTCTTCCATCTGCTCTGCAAGCTGTATAAGACAGGCGAAATACCCTCAGACTTCAGGAAAAATATGATAATTCCAATTAAAAAGAGAGCAGCTGCTGACTGGTAAGAATATTACCAAACTATCGGTGTAACATGTAATGGCTGCAAAATAAACATGCCGATTCTGTATGGTATAACGGAAAAACTGGTAGATGCCGATCTTAGATCAGTTTCGATTCCAGATAAATTTAGAAAGACGTGAGGCAATACCGAATGTAAGATTTATCTTAGAAGATAAGTTAAGGAAGGGCAAGCCTTCGTTTATAGCATTTATAGACTTAGAAAAGCTTTTGACAATGCTGACTGGAAAATTCTCTTTAAAATTCTGAAGGTGGCAGGGGTAAAACACAAGGAGCGAAAAGCTGTTTACAACTTTTACAAAAAGCAGACGGAGTTTTAACAGTCGATGGGCACGAAAGGCAAGCAGTGGTTGAGAAGGAAGTGAGGCACGGTTGTAGGCTATCCCAGATGTTATTCAGTCTGTGCATTGACCAAGCAGTAAAGGAAACCACAGAAAAATGTTGAGTGGGAATTAAAGTTCAGAGAGAAGAAATATAATGTTTGAGGTTTGCCGATGTCATTGCAATTCTGTCAGAGACAATAAGTGTCGTGGATGAGCAGTTGAACGGAATTTACAGTGTGCTGAGAGGAAGATACAAGTTAAACAACAATAAAAGCAAGACAAGGATAATGGATTTTAGTCGAATTAAATAAAGTGATACTGAGACAAATTAGGAAACGAGACACTTAAAGTAATAGATGAGTTTTGCTGTTTGGGCAGGAAAATAACTGATGATGGCCGAAATAAAAAGCATAAAAAAGCATATAAAATGTTGACTGGTAAGACAAGGAAAGTGTTTCTGAAGATGAGAAGTTTGCTAACGTGAAATGAAGATTTAAGTGTTAGGAAGTCTTGTCTCAAAATACAAGATCTTGCAAAAAGACCTCTCACATTTCAAAAGGCAGTTAGAAATAAATAAACAAAGATACAGCAAAAATATTTTTATTTGTGAGCAACGTATATTATCCCATTTTACATTAGTTGGTTTTAAAAATTATGTCCGGTAAATGGTGTCCCCAATTGTTCACACATTGATTAATTCTTTTCCGGAAGTTGTCCATAGTTCTTCGCGTCATTTCCGGTGGAACGGCAGCCACTACTGGGATATTGCCTCATTATGTACGTGCAGGGTTGTAGGGCGATGATTGTACAGTTGTGTATTTAAGTATTCCCAAAGAAAAATCACAAGTTTAGGTAGGAAAAAGCTAATCATGCCCTACACTTAAATAGGAGGGGGACGGAAACATTAGCTGAGCACGTTGCAGAAACTGCAATGGAGATCACAAGCACAAAAGACAAAATCCCTGTGGTTACCGGAATCAAAGTGGCACAGTTTTTGGGTTAGAGTCAGGTTACAGACACAGAGAATTGAAGTAAAAGGCCATAATGAATGTAATAGTTTCCAGAAAAATAAAAGTAATTTATTTGATCAGAACATTAGAGGTTTGATGTACAAGATATCTGAGCTTATTGTGTACCTAGAAGGTGTGGAAACTTCTGAAGGGATAGATGCTATGTGCCTCTCTGGACACCATGTAACCACAGGGGTGTAGAAGTTAAATATCAGCTATTATAGACTTGTATCTTTTTCGTTTAGAGTTAACATGGAAAAAAAGAGGAGTAGTAACATATGTATAAGTTGGACACAAAGTGAAAAATTATGAAACAAATAGATTTTGTGTTGATCAGGACCTAGAAACATGTTGCTTGTGAGTTGTTACAGCAGAATACTTCTACAGATCCCCCTGTAACATTACCCCTATGTAAGCGAGCGAATCGGTCGCCTAGAATTGCTACAAGGAATGTGATGTACGGCTCAACGCTAGACAGCCTGGCTCCCAGAGTGGGCCACAGCAGACGCTCCACGCCAGACGGAGATGACACGTGGAGCACGTGGCCGGAAACCGGAAAATCCCGCTATGGGACTTTGTATGGCGCGTTGATTGCTTAAAAGGACCAGGCATGCTCCCAGAAATGGTCGGCCTTGAGACAAACTTAAAAACGGCTTCTTACGGCACTCTGAGAGTCTACAATAATTAACAACTAAATATTAATGCAAATCTGAATAAATCGGCGATCCCAAAAAAAGATGAGGTGTACACACTGACACAACAATATGCCGATATCTTTAAAACAATGAAGTTAATATCTCACATTGAATAAACATTTACACAATGAACCTCTGAATGAAGAAATTTTAATCGCTGCTTACGAATTTCAACAAACGAAAAAATCATGTGATGGTATTGCACTGTAGCTATCACCCCTGAAAGCTAGGTATCTATTTTATTTCCTGATTTAGTAGGACTTTTATCTGCTTTATTATGTAAATGTTTGTCAGAACATCGTATTCTCCACATTTACACAGCGAATGAATACAGCATGAGTAACTGACTCATTGTCATACTTGTATAGCTATTTTACCGGTAACTTTATTTAAATGTTGATCTTAAGTGCTATTAAAAACCTGTACTAATAAAAAGTGGTCAACCACATGTGATAGCGAACACTGCAATTGAAAAAACATCAAAAGACACCTCTGTCAATAAGAATAAATAATTTTTTAAATAATATATAATTACAATCTGTTGCCATTTATCGCGAGTGAATCTGCAGAAGAATACTGGATTATCTTATTATATGGACACACCTTTATTTACAACTATTGTAAATTATCTTAGTGTGACAGAATGCTCATAACATTTATTTATTTAAATATTGTTGAAATATATTAGCATAGTGTGGGAATGTGGTCAAGATAAATCAATATCATGTCTGTAGAGCTTAAGGACGTTGTATTTTTGGGGTGATGGCATTTAGCCAATGGAAATGCAGATAGTAGCATAAGACTACAGGAGTCAAGTGGAGACTGGGACATTTCATGTGAAGATTTCAAGGGAGCGATTCTGGACTTAATGTCGAGCTCTTGAAGAAGGTAGACCGGCCTTAGGTGACTGATGTTGGGCAGTGAATGGCCGCTGCCACACCTTAATTTCTGAACGAAATTTATATCAGTTTAATAAGTCACAGCTGCAAAATACTATCGCGGATTCTTTACAGACGAATGGAAAAACTGGTGGAAGCCGACCTCGGGGAAGATCAGTTTGGATTCCGTAGAAATGTTGGAACACGTCAGGCAATACTGACCTTACGACTTATCTTAGAAGAAAGATTAAGAAAAGGCAAACCTACGTTTCTAGCATTTGTAGACTTAGAGAAAGCTTTTGACAATGTTGACTGGAATACTCTCTTTCAAATTCTAAAGGTGGCAGGGGTAAAATACAGGGAGTGGAAGGCTATTTACAATTTGTTCAGAAACCAGATGGCAGTTATAAGAGTTGAGGGGCATGAAAGGGAAGCAGTGGTTGGGAAGGGAGTGAGACAGGGTTGTAGCCTCTCCCCGATGTTATTCAATCTGTATATTGAGCAAGTAGTAAAGGAAACAAAAGAAAAATTTCGAGTAAGTATTAAAATCCATGGAGAAGAAATAAAAACTTTGAGGTTCGCCGATGACATTGTAATTCTGTCAGAGACAGCAAAGGACTCGGAAGAGCAGTTGAACGGAATGGACAGTGTCTTGTAAGGAGGATATAAGATGAACATCAACAAAAGCAAAACAAGGATAATGGAATGTAGTCGAATTAAGTCGGGTGATGCTGAGGGAATTAGATTAGGAAATGAGGCACTTAAAGTAGTAAAGGAGTTTTGCTATTTGGGGAGCAAATGGTCGAAGTAGAGAGGATATAAAATGTAGACTGGCAACATCGAGTTGTTAACATCGAGGATAGATTTAAGTGTCAGGAAGTCATTTCGGGAATAATTTGTATGGAGTGTAGCCATGTATGGAAGTGAAACATGGACGATAAATAGTTTGGACAGGAAGAGAATAGAAGATTTTGAAATGTGGTGCTACCGAAGAATGCTGAAGATTAGATGGGTAGATCACATAACTAATGAGGAGATATTGAACAGAATTGGGGAGAAGAGGAGTTTGTGGCACAACTTGATAAGAAGAAGGTACAGGTTGGTAGGACATGTTCTGAGGCATCAGGGGATCACAAATTTAGCATTGGAGGGCAGCGTGGAGGATAAAAATCGTAGAGGGAGACCAAGAGATTCAGAACGATGTAGGTTGCAGTAGGTACTGGGAGATGAAGAAGCTTGCACAGGATAGAGTAGCATGGAGAGCTGCATCAAACCAGTCTCAGGACTGAAGACCACAACAACAACAAAGGCATTTAATGTCTGTATTTTAACTGAATATCGCTGGACCACTTTCCGTTTATTTGAGATATCTATTCTTGAATAAACATTATCCGACATAATTCTCAGTTACAAACATTAGAACAGATCCCTTGTGATTCAATTATTCATTTAACTTTTATGTTTTTGTGTAATGGCTCTGAGCACTATGGGACTTAACTTCTGAGGTCGTCAGTCCCCCTAGAACTTAAAACTACTTAAACCTAATTAACCTAAGGATATCACACACATCCATGCCCGAGGCAGGATTCGAACCTGCGATCGTAGCGGTCCTGGGGTTACAGACTGTAGTGCCTAGAACCGCACGGCCACCCCGGCCAGCTTTTGTGAAATTTATTAACTCGCAATTCTAGCCCATGCATAGACTATTTGATCACAGCTACAGGATATTATTTGCTGCGAATTAGCTGCGGGGCGTGAGAGCTGACGTGCGTGGCTCGACCCTATAACTACATGGATCTATTACTTTTTAAACAGCCCAACTACCTACAGTACGAGTAACCGCAGGGAAAGACGCAGCTGATTTGTTTGTATGGGCGCTGTTTTGAAGAGTACCTACACAGCTGTAACTGTTCGGTACTGCCGCATCCTCTAGGAAACTTCAAGCTACTTTTGAAAAATCTGGATGCATTATTGAGCTACCTCTCATACTAGTAGGAACAGTTAGTAGTTTGTGGATATTTCAATGTCGAATACTTAAAAGCTATGGTCGGGAAAAATAAACTAGAGTTATTATTGGGGTGCATAAATCTAATGTCAGTAGCTTTTATTTAAAACTGTGTTGAGGAAAATAGTGAGACGCAGATTTATGTTGCTATTGTGGTCTTCAGTGCAGAGACTAGTTTGATGCAGCTCTCCATGCTCCTCTATCCTGTGCAAGGCTCTTCATCTCCCAGTAATTACTGCAACCTACATCCTTCTCAATCTGCTTAGTGTATTCATCTCTTGGTCTCCCACTACGATTTTTACCCTCCACACTGCCCTCCAATACTAAATTGGTGATCCCTTGATGACTCAGATTATGCCCGACCAACGGATCCCTTCTTCTAGTCAAGTTCTTCCACAAGTTTCTCTTCTCTCCAGTACTATTCAGTACCTCCTCATTAGTTTTGTGATCCGCCCATCTAATCTTCAGCATTCTTCGGTAGTACCACATTTCAAAAGCTCCTATTCTCTTCTTGTCTAAACTATTTATCGTCCACGTTTCACTTCCATACATGACTACACTCCATATAAATACTTTCAGGAACAACTTCCTGAGAGTTAAATCTATACTCGATGTTAACAAATTCCTCTTCTTCAGAAACGCTTTCCTTGCCATTGCCAGTCTACATTTTATATCCTATGTACTTCGACCATCATCAATTATTTTGCTCCCCAAATAGCAAAACTCCTTTACTACTTTAAGCTTCTCATTTCAAGACCTAATTCCCACAGCATCACCCGACTTAATTCGTCTACATTCCATTATCCTCGTTTTGCTTTTGTTGATGTTCGTCTTATATCCTCCTGTCAAGACACTGTCCATTCCGTTCAGCTGCTCTTCAAGGTCCTTTGCTGTCTCTGACATAATTACAATGTCATTGGCGGACCTCAAAGTTTTTATTTCATCTCCATGGATTTTAATTCCAACTCCGAATTTTTCTTTTGTTTCCTTTACTGCTAGCTCAATATACAGATTGAATAACATCGGGGATAGACTACAACCCTGTCTCACTCACTTCCCAACCACTGCTTCCCTTTCATGGCCCTCGACTCTTGTAACTGCCACCTAGTTTCTGTACAAATTGCAAATGGCCTTTTGCTCCCTGTATTTTACCCCTCAGTGAACACTGTCAAAAGCTTTCTCTAAGTCTACAAATGCTAGAAACGTAGGTTTGCCTTTCCTTAATCTATTTTCTAAGATAAGTCGTAGGGTCAGTATTGCCTCACGTGTTCCAACACTTCTACGGTATCCAAACTGATCTGTCCCGAGGTCGGCTTCTACCAGATTTTCCATTCGTCTGTTAAGAATTCGTGTTAGTATTTTGCAGTCGTGGCTTATTAAACTGATAGTTTGGTAATTTTTACATCTGTCAACACCTGCTTTCTCTGGGATTGGAATTATTATATTCTTCTTGAAGTCTGAGAGTATTTCGCTTGTCTCATACATCTTGATCACTAGATGATAGAGTTTTGTCAGGACTGGCTCTCCCAAGGCTGTCAGTAGTTCTAATGGAATGTTGTCTACTCCCGGGGCCTTGTTTCGACTTAGGTCTTTCAGTGTTCTGTCAAACTCTTCACGCAGTATCATATCTCCTATTTCATCTTCATCTACATTCTTTTCCATTTCTGTAATATTGTCCTCAAGAACATCGCCCTTGTATAGACACCCTAATACTCCTTCCACCTTTCTGCTTTCCCTTCTTTGCTTAGAACTGGGCTTCCATCTGAGCTCTTGATATTCATGCAAGCGGTTCTCTTTTCTCCAAAGGTCTCTTTAACTTTCCTGTAGACAGTATCTATCGTACCCCTAGTGATATGTGCCTCAACATCCTTACATTTGTCCTATAACTATCCCTGCTTAGCCATTTTGCACTTCCAGTCGATCTCATTTTTGAGACGTTTGTATTCCTTTTTGCCTGCTTCATTTTCTGCATTTTTATATTTTCTCCTTTCATCAATTAAATTCAATATCTCTTCTGTTACCCAAGGATTTCTATTAGCCCTTGTCTTTTTACCTACTTGATCCTCTGCTACCTTCACTATTTCGTCTCTCAAAGCTACCCATTCTTCTTCTACAGTATTTCTTTCCCCCATTCTTGTCAATCGTTCCCTAATGCTCTCCTCTAAGCTCTCTACAGCCTATGGTTCTTCCAGTGTGCCGCGCGGTATTAGGCGAGCGGTCTGAGGCGCTGCAGTCATGGACTGTGCGGCTGATTCCGGCGGAGGTTCGAGTCCTCCTTTGGGCATGGGTGTGTGTGTTTGTCCTTAGGATAATTTAGTTTAAGTGGTGTGTAAGCTTAGGGACTGATGACCTTAGCAGTTAACTCCCATTTCACACACATTTAAAAATTCTTTCAGTTTATCCAGGTCCCATCTCCTCAAATGCCCACCTTTTTGCAGTTTCTTCAGTTTTAATCTACAGTTCATAACCAATAGATTGTGGTCAGAGTCCACATCTCCCCCTGTAAATGTCTTACAATTTAAAAGCTGGTTCCTGGATCTCTGTCTTAGCATTATTTAATCTATCTGATACCTTCTAGTATCTCCAGGCTTCTTCTCTGTATACAACCTTCTTTCATGATTCTTGAACCAAGATTTATAACATTTGTATAGACGGTGCTCAGGTTTACATAGTTGATGTGTACCCATGTGATAATGGACTATGTGATCGTGATGCTTTCCGGAAGTTTAGACTGCGGAATCTGCCCACTGCCGTTCGCAGAATATGATATAAGAAGAGGAGGAAGATGAGTTTCACACAAGTCGCGTTTTCTTAATCCGTGCTGATTCGTAGTCAGAAGCACTTCTGTCTCAGGAACATTTATTATATTCGAACTGAGAATATGTTCAAGAAGTCCGCAGCAAACCGATGTTAAAGATGTCGACTTGTATATACCTCGCCACGCATCACATCCACCGAAGCTGGGCAACGCTGAGCAAATCTGCGGTCATTGTGGGCCCTAAGAAACAAATGTGCATCAAAGGCGCCGGCTGAGAACAACGGTACATCGCTCCCAGCGCCTGAGTCTGTCGTTGTTAATATCTCGCTATCACGAGAATGCAAAAAACAACAGGTCGGCTGCACACTCGGAGGCAGTCGCGCCTAGAGAAGCCCTCCCGCCTCACTTCCGACGTCACGCAGACGCGTCCCCGCGTGGCCTTGGAGGCCCCGGAAGACTCTGCTTGTGCTCCCGGCGCGGCCGGAGATGAAACGCTGCCGTCACCTAGCAACGGCGCTCTTCCGCACAAAACGCCGTGACGTCACACAGGCGTCCCGCCGCGCCTCGCCCGCCCCGCCCCCTCGCTATAAATAGAGGGTATTTACATGGCGGCCGCCGCTCCCGCCCCCGTTGCCGGTGGAAATTTATTGCCTCCGCTGAGGCGGAGCGGATCCCCGCAGCAGCGGCTGCTTACACACACAGACCGACGTCTGCGGCCGTAATGCGACGCCCCGCCGACAGGCAGCGCTGGCTGCGCCGGCGGCTTTTCCCTCTCCGTGCTGCTGTTTACCTCTGGCAGCAGAAGGCGAAAAAAACAACCGAGCCGTCGCTTCACAGAACGGCCTGTTTATCGGTCGCAGTGCGGAAGAAAATCGTTGCTCCAAATAGCGTACCGCGACGGTTCAGAACTCTCTGCCGTATCGTCTTGTACCGCAACGCCTACCACATGCAGTGAGTGACGTTAATATTCGTACACTATGATATTTTTACTTTGCGGCACCATAAATTTATTCTTAACGAAACAAATAAAAGAAGTTTCTGATGTTTTTCAGCAGAGTCATACAGTATTTTTTAATAGAACACATCGCCATTCGACTGTTTCATTGTTTATTTACGTACTACCCAGCTTTCGGCCTTTTATGCCATCTTCAAGTATTTGATTGCATGTCTTTAACATATACTGCAAGACGCTTAATATGTTGTCAAGCCAAAGTTGGCCATAAATTAAGAAAAACATTGGCTCCCCCCTGAAATCTACCCCCCACCCCCCTTCCTTTTTTCCAGCTATTGTCCACATTAAACAATACCTAGTCCAAGTAATTAATACGCAAAGTCTTTATGAAGATTTTGAGAGGAGCGAAGATTACAATAAACTTTCAAGTTTACTTAGCTTGCCATGTTGAGGGGGCTCCAGTTCTTCTTGTCTGGCCGTCTTCTTGAAGCTGAAAATCTCACACCAGGTCCTCGGGGTTGGTTTGAACTAAATGAATTCGAAGATCGTTGTTGCAGAATTTTTTTTTACATAAAAATATTTTCTCCAATTTTAGTATATCATATAGTCTTTTGATGTTTCACACTAACAAAGCCGAAATTACATTATGCGTACCTATTATACAATAACACGTCCGATCACATCAGAGGCAAGCTTATGACTCTCACGCTCTGCGGAGATAACAATATTCCAGAGGGTTTACAATTTTTCTTAACAAATGAATTGCTGCTAGTTTTCCTTACATTATTACTTTCGATTATTATTTCATAAATGAATCCAGAAATAAACATAGTAACCAGTACATGATTGCGTAATTAATAACAGAAATTTTAAATGTGAAAATATTTCGTAATTTCAAATGTTTCTAAAAACAATAATTTTAACTTTACTTTCAGAACTAGTACTTATCGATTATAACATCGAAACTAAAATATTTTATAAAGTCATTCCTTTTCATGAATTTTAGCTTGAAACATAACATACTGTGTATAAGGTTATATGAAGGTTTTCATAAAAGCAACTGAGATAATATTGACCTGCCCAAACTTCGAACAATAATACTAATACCGACAATTACTATTGATGAAAAGTAAGCCTAGAGGAGGATGTCCCGTTACACCCCGAAATGTCACATGTAAAATCACCATCTTGTAACACATCAGTAAATAATCTTGGGAGCATGTCATATTTAGTAAAAACAGGCTTACGTTAGTAAACCTTCTTTTTATCAACGTAAGTCTGCTTTTACTAAATATGACGTGCTCCCAGTATTATTTACTGATGTGTTACAAAATGGTGATTTTACATCTGGCATTTCGGGCGGAGCCAAGATTTTTCTTAACTTATAGCCAACTTTTTAGTAAGCCTTTTTTCACTAAATATTAGGTGCTCCCATGATTATTTACTGACCTGTTACAACATAATGATTTTACGTCTGGCATTTCGTGGGGAGCCATTATTTTTCTTGATTTACGGCCAGCTTTGAACTGACAGGCTCTTACTTTCTTCGCTGAATGCTCTCAGCTTAATTCTGTATTCCCGCATTAGTGAGAATAAGAAAATGGGAACTCGACACCTACGAATTATCATTCCAGTGCCCGCCCCGGTCCGGCACAAGTTTTCGTATGCCACCAACAGGTAGAACATCTGTATCTCATGCACCTGACGCCACGTTATTCGCATTCGGCGAATTTATTTCGATCTAATTTCGAACCGCTATCAATCATCATCAATGTGAATAAACATACGGTGACATTAAGGAGGAGAAGATTGACCGCCAGGACTGGAGACACAAAGGACCTTCTAACACACCAGAAAACTGATAACGATTATGTCCAGAAGGAGAAAAATAGGAACTGTCCTTGCTGTGCATAGCTGCATGCAGTACTTGGAATACTTTTCCTGATTTATGATTCACCCTGGCTCCAATGAGTTGCGTTAATATTCGAACACTATGCGATTTTTACTTTGAACCATCATAACTTCATTCTTAACAAAGCAAAAATAAAAATAATCAAGTGTTATATTAAGATAGACGACCAGTAAGTAACAGTATGAACTTTATTTACACACCTCATAACAGTGGTTAAATAATACGATTTAAATAAAATGGTATTCGATTTTCACGTTACTTTAATGTTCTGACTGTTGGCTGTGTACCACTTTTTTGATCGTTCACGCCAAGTTACACAGTATACTCCGAGTTAGAAGGCCGACCGTCCGCCCACGCAAAACTAATACCAAATTTGATGCACAACGACTTGTGATTTTTCATAATGCGAAAGGGAAATCATATAGACGAACTGCTGCCATGCTTAATATGAGTAAGAATACTGTGGCAGATATTGTCAGGCGAATGAAAACTGAGGATCGTATAGACTCTATACCTCAAAGGAGCCAACCAAACAAGTTGGATGCACCTGACAAGAGAAACATATTACGAAAAATAAACGATCCTACATTGAGTGGGTCCAGATTAGCAAGTGAGCTTCTAAACGGGAGTGGAAAGAAGGTACCTCCTCAAACGATTGCATTGAAAGATAGTGGCTTCAAAGGAACAATGGCTACAGAGAAAGCATATGTGAACGAACAGAATCGAAATAAGGGTTTGGACTTTGCTAAAGAGCTTATTACGAAGGAAGAAACTTGGTGGAACGACGTCATTATTACTGACAAAAGTAAATTTAATATTTTTGGGTGGATGGACAAAAGACAGTGCGGCGTACAAGAATGCAGAAGTCACATTGTGTGAAGCCGACTGTAGGGCACAGCGGAGAAGGCAGTGTTCTTGTCTGCGGCTGTACATCCACATTTGGACTAGAAGAATTTGTGTTCATCGACAATATTATGAACAAGTATGTCTTTCTTAAAGTACTAAAAATGTAATTTACTCAAAAATGTTGAACAAATGGGGACAACAAACGTGTTCAAGTTTCACCAGGAGAACGACTCGGAACCTAAGGCTCGCATTGTGCAGAAATATTTGTTCACAACTGTAATAAAGTCGTAACAACCACCACCTCAGTCACCAGACCTCAACCCTAGATGCGGGTAGAACTAGAGCGATGTATTAGAAAGGCACCAATATCTTCGAAAGAAACTTTGAACTATCAATTAAAGAAGAATGTGACGATACATGTACTGACAATTTAAAAAAGATGATTAGAAATATGCCGCAGTGGTTGAAGGAAGCGATAGAACAGAGTGGCTACCCGAAAAGATATTGGAACGTGTATTTTTCACAGAGATTTGTCTTGAAATAATTAGTTCCGGAAAGTGTTCCACTATTAAAGTAACTTGAGAATAGGACCAAGTTTTATCAAATTCTATTAGTAAAGAAGTTCATGCTATTATTTACAATGCGTATCTTTATATATATAATTCTACAGTACGTGTGTATATCACTGAACTCGTCCTAAACGGCTGGACCGATTTGAATGAATTTTTTTGTATGCGTTTGGGTGGCGCCCTTAATGGTTTAGATTCACAAATCAGCCCGGCAGATGGCGCTGCAGTCGGTATCTAAGTTATTTATCTATACTGCAACTAAACGGTTGAATCGATTTGTATGAATTTTTGTGAATGCATTCAAGAGGGGGCCTGGATGATTTAGATTCACAAATCAGCCCGGCAGATGGCGCTGCAGTCGGTATCTAGGTTATTTATCTATACTGCAACTAAACGGCTGGATCGACTTGAATGAATTTTAGTGACGAATTTTTGTGTATGCATTCAAGTAGGGGCCTGGAAAATTTACATTCAGCACGGTAGGTGGCGTTGCATTTTTTGTGTGCAATATGGAGCGTATTATATTCAGATATAAGTCACGTGCATAGGATTTTCTTTATTTTTCGACATTTTAATTTGAGTGTATTATATTATGTGTGTTTCGTTATTTGACATTTTAATTTTTTTGTACGGCGTCTTTTGATATTTCAGGTGTCGCATTTCAGTGAATATTAAGTGTACTATATTCACATATAAGCTACGTACGTAAAACAATGCCATGTCTTCGGGGACAAGGAGAAAATATTGATCGACGGACTCGGAATTCACAATTAGTCCAGAACCGTCGGTTAAATAGATCGACAGAAGATCAATTGACGGACAATGAAAATTTAAGAAACCAGGCTGCAATCAGACGTGCGAATGAAAATCAAGAGCAACGCAACGAACGCCTTCGAGCTAACGCATTGAGACAAAAACTGGCCCGTCAACGAGTCAGCGACACATGCAGAACACGTGAACAACAGCGTTTGCAAGTGTATCGCGCATTGACACGTGCATCACTTCTTCGCCTTGCGTTTGGATATGAGTAGGATATCGACTATTCGTCACGTTCACAAATTGTAATCGGTGCTATGAACAAACAATGCCGACACTAAATGGCTCTGAAAACTATGCAACTTAATTTCTGAGGTCATCAGTCGCCTAGAACTTAGAACTAATTAAACCTAACTAACCTAAGGACATCACACACATCCATGCCCGAGGCAGGATTCGAACCTGCGACCGTAGCGGTCGCTCGGTCCCAGACTGTAGCGCCTAGAACCGCACGGCCACTCCGGCCGGCAATGCCGACACTGTCATGCACTCAAATACAAAGGTGAATCGGCCGGTTTCTGATGCGCGTCTGGAAAAGTTGTATTGCCGCCGTCGAATTCGCCGCCAGAACCATTGTAAACAAACACTATTGGCTGGAGCTACATCTCAATCTAAATTGTGTTTGCGTAAAATTTGCAAATTCAGTTCGTACTCTCAAATGACATCATTTGGAGCAACAAAAATCGTTCAAAATGAGGATGGTCGCAATTTTCAATCAACGTTTAAGATTCAGGGCCAAGTTATCATCAAATTGGTTCTTTAATGCCGATGCCTGATACCGATTCAAAATTTCTGCAAATCTACTTCATGGGTGATGAGGAGCAGCAAATAAACACACGCTGCCAGTACAACCATATCGAGCAGATGGAGGAGCGAGAAACTGTGGGTATTTTAGAACCGTTTTTACAGAATCACAACCGGTTGGTCCAGTTGTTCAGTACCGTTGCAAACAGACTGCAAAACGACAGTTATACGATCGTCACCAAAGCAGAAAAAGTACAATCTGGGCAGCATGCGGGCCCATATAATGCACCGACCGTTAATGAAGTTGCAGTTGTTATGGTTGCCGACGCATTTGAACGTCAAACTATACGAATCCAACGCAGAGATAACACACTGCATACGATTGAAGACAGTCATCGCTCTTATGTCGCTTTGCATTATCCATTGATATTTTGGGAAGGAGAAGATGGATATCATTCAAATATCAAACAAAGAAATCCAGCAACAGGTACAATCTACACACGTCATTACCTAATATTTTATTTTTATTCACAATTAATATATTTTTACCTTTATTATATTTTTACTTTGCAGCTGCAGAAACCAGCAAGAAAGTGAGCGCGATGAACTTCTACGCATATCAGCTGATGATTCGTGCCAATGAAGACAATAATATTCTCCGATGCCACCAGCTGTTTCATCAACATATCGTTGATATGAGTGCGAAAATTGAAAGCGAGCGATTATGATACATCAGGTATAATCAAGCGAAACTTCGAGCTGAGGAATACATTCATTTGCGTGATGCTATTGTTGGTAACGTAGAGGGAATATTTAATATCAACTACATTGGTACTTCATATATTCTTCCATCATCGTATATTCGTAGCCCACGTCATATGCAAGAATATATTCAAGACGCCATGACTTTTGTGCGCGCGTACGGACGACCAGATTTGCTCATTACATTTACGTGTAATCCAAAATAGGATTAAATTAAAATTGCGTTATTGCCAGTTGAAACTGCAACAGATCGGCACGAAATCACTGCACGTGTCTTCAGACAAAAGTTAAAATCGTTGATGAACTTGATTATTCATTCCTCTGTATTTGGCAAAACACGTTGCTGACTGTATTCTGTTGAATGGCAAAAACGAGGTTTGCCACACGCGCATGTTTTGATTTGGTTGGTCGACAAAACACAATCTGAAGAAATTGATAAAATTATCTCGGTAGAAATTCCGTATCGGAATATTGATCAAGAATTGCATGAGATTGTTACCGCTAACATGATCTATGGTCCATTCGGTGCTATAAACATGACGGCGCTGTGCATTGACAATGGAAAATGTACAAAACGTTTTCCAAAAAATTGTATAAATGAAACAATCACTAATATTGATGGTTGTCCATTGTACCGTCGTAGAGACACTGACTATGGTGGTCAATCACATCAACTACGCAAGACAAACGGTACAACAGTTGACTTTGACAATCACTGGGTAGTTCCGTATTCACCATTGCTGTGTAAAATGTACAAAGCATACATAAACATTGAGCTCTGCAGTTCGGTGAAGTCCATAAGGGCAGTTATATGGCTGTATTTGCTGTTCACAATGTTAACGAAAAAGATGAAATAACACGGTATCAAATGAGCCGATACATCAGTAGCAATGAAGCAGTTTGGCGTATTTTGGGTTTTCCGATACACTAAAGAGACCCTGCTGTTATACATTTGGCCGTGCACCTTGAAAATGGACAGCGTGTTTATTTCACGGAAGAGACTGCTCTACAACGTGCATCAATTGCCCCAAAAACCACATTAACTGAGTTTTTCGTACTATGCAACTGAGCAGGTATTCTCGGTCAATTCGCCAAGACATTAATGTATACTGATGTGAGACGATATTTCACATGGAACAAACAGTCAAAAAAGTGGGAACCACGAAAGCAAGGTGTTCCGGTTGAAGGATACAACGTCATATTTATGGAAAATACATTAGGCCGATTATACACAGTCCATCCAAAGCAATGCGAATGTTTCTTCTTGCGTTTATTGTTGGTTATGTTCCTGGACCGACGTCCTTCTAATACTTGCGAACAGTCAATGGCATTTTGTACGACACATATAATGACGCGTGTCGCAAATTACATTTGCTGGAAGACGACAACCATTGCGATATTACACTTGCAGATGCAGCATTGAGTTCCTCACCTCATCAGATTCGCCAGTTATTCACCATATTATTGACGACATGTTTTCCATCTCAAGCTCCTGTCCTCTGGGACAAATGTAAAAATTCCCTGAGCGCCAACATTCTGCATCGCATTTGGATCGCTGATCAAGATCCCAATATTGATTTTTCGCCGGAAATATACAACGAGGCGCTAAAGACTGAAGATATTTGCATTCTGATTTCGAATATGCCACTAATTCATTTTGGTATGCCCTCACATAACCGCCCAGCTACAGATATCATTAAGAGCGAGATTCAGCGCGAACAACAGTTCAATGCGGTCTCTTTAACTACTTTCGTTGAAAATAATGAGCAACTTCTCACTTATGAACAAAAGAATGTATACGATTGAATTAATTTGTCAATTGCAGCAGAACAAGCTGGATTTTTTTTTTTTTTTTTTTTTTTTTGGACGCACCAGGTGGCACTGGAAAAACGTTTCTCATATCACTAATACCTGCCCGCATTCGATCACAGAATCATATTGCGTTAACAATTGCTTCATTAGGTATTGCAGCCACTTTGCTTGATGGCGGACGGGCTGCACATTCAGCACTGAAGTTGCCGTTGAACATTCACACAAATCCAGATGCAGTGTGCAACATAAAAAAAGCATTCCGGTATGGCTGAAGTTTTGCAAAAATGCAAGATTATTATCTGGGATGAATGCACTATGGCCCACAATCATTCACTTGAAGCTGTCGATAGAATGATGAAAGATCTAAATAATAACACCAGGCTTTTCGGTGGTGCCTTACTTCTGCTGTCCGGTGATTTTAGACAGACAT
Source organism: Schistocerca serialis cubense (assembly GCF_023864345.2). NCBI lineage: Eukaryota > Metazoa > Arthropoda > Insecta > Orthoptera > Acrididae > Schistocerca > Schistocerca serialis. The sequence continues at coordinate 108,828,153 of NC_064641.1, read as the reverse complement.
TGCCGGTCATACCACGCACTACATATGCGGATGAAATTGACGCATGTATAAAACAATCTTATTTATGGCGAAATGTCAGTACATTACGTCTTAACACAAATATATGCGTTCAACTGCAAAACGATCCATTGGCACTGTCATTCTCCAAGCAATTGCTCAACATTGGAAATGGAACAATACCATTGCATGGAGACACACAAAGCATCGAATTGCCAGGCAATTTCTGCAACATGGCAAATACGAAAGATGCTTTGATTGAAAGCGTATTTCCATATTTACAAGCTAATTATATTAATAATGCGTGGCTTCATGAATGAGCTATTTTAGGCGCAAAAAATATCGATGTTGACGCTATTAACTTCAAAATACAACAGTCATTGCCCGGCAGTGAGATATTGTTCAAATCGATCGACACTGTTACCGATCCTGACGAATCAGTCAACTATCCTGTTGAATTTTTGAATTCGCTGGATTTACCAGGAATGCCCCCATATAAATTGAGGTTAAAAATTGGCTCACCTATCATTTTGCTTCGGAATTTAAATGCACCTAAGCTATGCAACGGTACAAGATTAGTCATAAGAAAATTATGGGCAATGTTCTTGAAGCTACAATTTTGAACAGCAAATTTGAAGGTGAAGTTGTTCTCCTGCCACGAATCCCAGTGATCCCTTCAAACTCACCCATTCCATTGAAATGTCTCCAATTTCCATTTCGCTTGGCATTTTCCATGACTATTAATAAGTCACAAGGTCAAACAATGTCGATATGTGGGTTGGATCTAGAAAATCCGGTCTTTTCACATGGCCAATTATCTGTGGCGTATTCTCGCGTTGCGAAACCGTCAAGTTTATTCATTTCTACTCCTCGGGAATAATGAAATTATTATATTATTTGTCTTTCATTTCATACTTTGTTTAATATCCTAATCGCTTGAAATATCATGCAGGACGTCTGTCGGGTCCGCTAGTTGTAGTACATTTATATATTGCATATAGTTGAAAAATAGGTGTATAAAAACACGCGTATATTCGGATGCAACGTCGTGTCAAAATTTCGAAAGAATCGGTGAAGAATTTTTGGAGATTTAAGATTTTAAACAAACGAACATTTATATTTTTTATATAGGTACAAACATTCTTTTGTTCAAAATATTATATCTCCTGAAGTTCTTTGGCGATTGTTTTGAAATTTTGACACAACGTTGCATTACAATAGGTGGATGTTTTTACTCACGTACCGGAGTGCCTAGTGGTATATATATATATATATATATATATATATATATATATATATATATATATATATATATATATACTGTGCTCCAGTAGGTATATAAAATCTATCATGTATTCGAATGCAACATTGTGTCAAAATATCAAAGCAATCGGTGAAGAACTTCCAGAGATATACGAATCTGAAGAAAATTATACTTACACTTTTATTTATACAGATTAGAGTCTCTCACAAATCATCAATACAAAAATTGTCAGAGCTGATTTACCTAGGTATAGGAATGACTCAGTAGCTGGGCGTCTGATGATAGGTGCCGTGTCATACGCAAGCGAGGGCAGCCCGTGTGATGTTCATCTGCCACGTAAGTCTTCCGGTGTGAGCCAGCAGGTTTCACCTTTGTGTACGGCCGCTTTTGAGGCGACGCCCGGGCCACATTAACTCGTCGCTCGCCCCCCGCTCTCCAGGTGGAACCACCGTCCAGCGGCCGACGCAGCGCCGCTTTCCCCGCCGCTCGCTGGCTCCCAGCACACTCAGGATGTCTACTGTCTGTCTGCAGTAATTAGACTGCGAAGGCGGTCTCTACGTTATATCTGCGTCATTCCATGAAAAGCGAAGGTCCTGCGTTGTCTGTGACTCTTCCTGTTCCCTTGTTTAGTGGGAAATCTACACAGCTCGCCTCATCAAACCGTCGTTGCTTTCCATTTTAATACTTCAACGCCAGTTGCACAAATATTACATCCGTAACCACCAAATGATCCATTTAGAAGTTGTCACACGAGACACGCACAGTCGCAAGCTTAAAGGTTCAAGAATCCAATCGTAAGGAAAACTGTCCGACACGGAATGGTAAACGAGGATGTCACTTTATGACGATAGACAATGGAGTGAATGGAGTGGTCTGACTAAAATTCTGAAAACTGACTAGAAAATGGGCTGACAAACCTCCAACAGCTGAGGCCACTTCATGTGATACAACACGCATACCACTCAGTATGATGGATGAGAATATCCTGAAAGGATCTCCTGTACGACTTTCGAGTCTTCTCAGAAAGAACGCTGATATTATTTTTGAGTATTCGTTTCGGCGCACAGCCACCCCCAGATCTGTCGTAAGAGAAAATGTACAAACATGGCATATACATTACTTATTTTCAAGGAAGATCAGTCATAACAATGTTTCTTCTGAAAAGTTTCTAATAGGTTTGAAATTATGTGAAAAAGTTTCTTGGATGTCACTAAGTGCTCTCACTCCCAAAGACTGGATGAATGTAGTCTGGATCATTTGCGCGCTGTGCATTATTCTCCTTGAAGACATATACACAGTTTGAAACTTAAATATTTGACTCGGTGACATATCACCTGATGGTTATAACTGAAGGGCAGCTTCCTACGAGGCTCCAGTGTGAACTGTAATTATAGTATGGCAGAGAAAGTTGGTAGATATGCTAGTGCATTAATGCGGAACCGATTTACCCTGGAAAAAGTTATTTCCAAATTTCGCCACCAGGTGTAAAACTGGCGCTATGGGTTGTTTGAATGACGGTATGACATCAACGCTGTCATTTGACAAGATAAAACGTAAGTCTATCGAGAAGAGAGACTGTGTGCTCTTAGCGAAACTCTTTTATGTAAACTGTAGCCATTGCATTGCTGCACTAAGAGAATATCGCCGACTGAAAGGTCTGAAGAGAGGCTCTATGTCACTAAATAGTTAGGAGAAGGCGATAATGAAATTCTAAAACACGGATGAGCTTCGTGTGGCACATAGAGGTGGAAGGCGTCCTATCTCGGTGAAAATTACTGATGCAGTTGCTGTTGCTGCCACTGACCATGCAAAACGTGCCCCAGGTAGAGATAGTGTTCGTTCAGTGCCCATCCCATGGGCAACACTACGGAAATTTTTATAGTACCCCTGCAAGATCCAGAAGTTACAGCAACTGGAACCTCATGATCCGCAGCAACGTTCTGAATTTGCTCTTAGATTTCTGGCAGGGATCGAAGTTAATGACATGTTTCCAGGCAATATTCTATGAAGTGACGAGGCACATTTTACGCTACAGGCTGCAGTAAATACAAAGAACTGCCAAATTCGAGGTACTGTTAAACTCCGTGTTGTGCAAGAAAAACCATTGCATGGACTTTGTGGTGTGGATTCACAAGCACCTTTATTCTCAGTCCATTCTTCTTTGAAGAGGATACTCCCAGAGGACCTGTCCAGCGTACCGTGACATCTGCACATTATCGAGACCTCCTTGTCCCAGCATGTGACTCATGAATAAGGTTTTCGTTCTGCAGCGGAGTGTGCGCTGACATGAAACTTCCTGGCAGATTAAAACTGTGTGCCGGACCGAGACTCGCACTCGGAACCTTTGCCTTTCGCGGGCAAGTGCTCTACCATCTGAGCTACCCAAGCACGACTCACGCCCCGTCCTCAGCTTTATTTCTGCCAGTATCTCGTCTCCTACCTTCCAAACTTTATAGAAGCTCTCCTGCGAACCTTGCAGAACTAGCATTCCTGAAAGAAAGGATATTGTGGAGACATGGCTTAGCCACAGCCTGGGGGACGTTTCCAGAATGAGATTTTCACTCTGCAGCGGAGTTCGAGTCTCGGTCCGGCAAACAGTTTTAATTTGCCAGGAAGTTTCATGTGATTCTTGCTTTGGGAAACCGCAACTGTGTGGAAACCAGTTTTCATGCAAGATGGTTAATAACAAAATCAACAGTATACCTTTTTCACTTGTTTGACTTATTCTACCCACGTCCGGTTCCTAATCCATTACGTATAGAAACATTTCTATATGTCTATCTTGCATTCACAGCGCTAGTTTTGCACCTGGTGGCCAAAATAGGAACTACGAGGGCCGTTCAATAAGTAATGCCCCACATTTTTTTCTCAGAACATATTTATTGTTAAGAGTCAGAATTTGGTGACAATATACATCAGCATGTCTTGTCTACGTCCTATTTTTCTATGTAGTTTCCATCACGTTCTACGAGCGTACGCCAACGTTGTGGAAGAGCATGTATTCCTTACTGGTAAAAGCTCTTGTTCTGTAGCCGTAGCCATGTTTTCACTGCATGAGTGAAACTCTTGTCATCTTCAAAGTTTGTTCCCCGTGGAGAATATTTAAGCGACCCAGAGAGATGGAAGACTGAGGGTGTCAGGTCTAGACTGTAGAATGGGTGATGCAATGATGCCCAACCCAATTTGACGATGTGGTCCCTGTTTCTCAGACTTGTCTTTGAGCGTGCATTATCGTGTTGGAGTAAGATTGCTGCTGGATTCTTGTCGGATCGAACACATCGGAAACGGTTCTTGAGTTTCTTCAGAATCTTCACGTACGCCTCTGAATTGATGGTTGACCCTCTTGGCTTCAGATCCACGAGAATGACGCCATCTCAATGCCAGAAGACTGTCACCATGACTTTTCCGGCAGAGGTGGTCGTCTTAAATTTCTTCTGTTGTGCTGACTCAGGACGACGCCACTCCATGGACTGCCTTTCTGTTTCCGGCACAAAGTGGTGCACCGAGTTTTCGTCCCCCGTAACGATTCGTGACAGAAAGGCCTCTACGTCGGTCTCAAAACGCACCAACAATTCAGATAAAATAGCCTTTCTTTGAATCTTGTAGTCCGCTGTGACAAATCGTGGAACACATCGTGAGCACCTCTTTGAATATCCGAGAGTCTCGATCACTGCAGACGCACTTCCAATGCTGACCGACAACTGTGGAGCCAATTGTCGAGTTGCGAAGCGCCGGTCGGCACGAATAATGGCATCCGCACGATTCAGCACGTCTGGAGCAATGGCTATGACAGGACGTCCCGAGCGTGGCTGATCGTGGCGCTCTGGTTCTGCATTTCCTGAGGCTGTAACTTTCTTCATCCAGTGCCCAACTGTACTCCTATCAACCGCAGCATCGCCATACACTGCACACAGACCAGAATGAGATTTTCACTCTGCAGCGGAGTGTGCGCTGATATGAAACTTCCTGGCAGATTAAAACTGTGTGTCGGACCGAGACTCGAACTCGGAATCTTTACCTTCCGCGGGCTATCGCTCTACCATCTGAGCTACCCAAGCACCCCTCACACCCCGTCCTCACAGCTTTACTTCCGCCAGTACCTCGTCTCCTAGTTTCCAAACTTCACAGAAGCTCCTTTGCTCTCACTGTACACTGACGTTTATGGATGTTCACCACGATTTCTTCTTCTGCACACAAGAATTCAATAGCAGCGTTCTGCTTGTAACGTGAGTCGTATGTAAACGCCATTTTGACGCTGTACTAAGGCTCTGCTATCTGCCACATCGGTTCGAAATTTCAGCGGTGCGCAGAACGGAAATCAATTGTGAAGCGCCAACGAGGACGTTTGTCTATATATATTAATGGCTTTAAAAAAAAAAAAAAAAAAAAAAAAAAAAAATGAGGGTATTAATTATTGAACGAGTCTCGTTTTTTTTCCAGTGTAAATCGGTTCCGCATTAACACCTTAGCATATCTACCAAGTGTCGTTACCAGACACTAGTTACAGATCGTACTCGACCTCCTTGAGTAGCTGCAATTTAATTATAACCACTCAATATATCCTAATGAACAGATTATGAAAAAAAAATAGATTTTTAAATTTGGTAAATATTTGTCTGAAATATTGAAAATTGGTGTTTTGTTTCCTGTAGAAACCATTAGACAGGCAACTTGCAACCTCAACCATGTGGCCGCTTTAGGCATTTAGTAGATAGCTTAACAACATGTATCAAAGCAACTTCAGTATATCTTTATAAATATCACGGCATTAGAAAATCGCGTCGTCTTACAGGGTTCATAGTAATAAGACAAGACGCAAGCTAAGGCGGCAGGGCGATGTCTGGCTCCACGTCGCCGTTTCCCGCGGTAATGAAATACGTGACTGGAAAGCGCCGACTGCATTAATTGTACGGGGCGCCTGTGGGAAGGCAGCCCAACTGGCGACGGTGTGCGGCGGGTTGCATCTGGTGACTCGGTGGGCGCTCCGTCTTCAGCGAGAACAATGGCCGCTACTGCTGCATAATGGAACGAGGGAAGGGAGGCGGTCTGTCCCCCGCTGCTCTGCCCCAGTCCTAAGTCTGCCACTGAATCGCTCAGAACGATGTCCTGTTTCTGTGCAATTCAGGGGCTTACAGCACTGAGATGAAATGCGTGCTGACGTTCCTACACCGAACACAACACTGCCGTCGAAACAGTGCACAGCTACTATACAGTCTTCGATTCAAACCTTCAGTATGCCCCGGACGTCGTGTAGAATTTAAGAATGTAGCACCAAAGGGGCAGTGGATGTGAGTCCTTGTCTTTATTCAACTGAGCTTTGTCACACTGCAAGGACAAAATCAACCGCAGCGTGAACCCACAGGCTCTGTGGTGGCTGACATCGTAGGTACACGCCAACTCAGGAAGCGTTCTCAACCAACCGATTAGACACAGATGGCCGGTTACCTGAACCTAACATTAGACAGGAAAACGAATGAAATCATTCTTTAACGTGAAAACAAACGGGTTATTTACATTTTTAAAGTTAAATACAGAATACTAATATAAAGCAAAATTTTTCACAGAATCATCGTAACACAAATCAACGGGTGCATTAATATATAATTTATTGGGGACCCGCTTTTGCCCAAACAACATAAAGTTGGACGTGGAAGACCTGTGGGGATCTAATATATACACCACAGAACTTAGTGGACTACAAGTGTCATTCAGAGATCGTGATGGAGAAACCAAGTTGCATACTCACCTTGTTCGGATGAACTTCTCGTACTGAAACTGTGATTTAGACATCGTGATGGAGCACACAAGCTGCACAAATGGTTCAAATGGCTCTGAGCACTATGGGACTTAACATCTGAGGTCATCAGTCCCCTAGACTTAGAACTACGTAAACCTAACGAACCTAAGGACATCACACACATCCATGCCCGAGGCAGGATTCGAACCGGCCACCGCAAGCTGCACACTCGCCATGTTTGGATACACTTCTCGAGTCATTAAGCTATGGTACTGGAGTTTTTAGATCGTTTCCTGTGCATGCAGAAAACAATAATTAATTAAAGATGAAACCATCTTTTTGCACGTACGCAAAATTATTGTTTTGTTTTAATACCCAAACGTTGTGGAATCCTCAGTGGGTTTTTCATTTATTTCCCTGAAATACTTACAAACAGATTATGCTTAAGTTAGGAAATATGGTACATTGGTTTTTTTGTTATTTAAATTATATATGAAATTTACTTTTCATTTTACATTGTGTCTGTTCTGTGGCTGCCAAGCGAAATCAACGAGAGGTCTGAGTTAGTGCACCACGTCATCTGCAAGCATGACGGATATTAAGATATCGTCTGCATTGAGTTTTGTTTATAATCCTGTTCAAAAATGTTCAAATGTGTGTGAATCTTATGGGACTTAACTGCTAAGGTCATCAGCCCCTAAGCTTACACACTACTTAACCTAAATTATCCTAAGGACAAACACACACACCCATGCCCGAGGGAGAACTCGAACCTCCGCCGGGACCAGCCGCGCAGTCCATGACTGCAGCGCCCTAGACCACTCGGCTAATCATGCGCGGCTTTATAATCCTGTACTTCAAATGTATGTTCAAGTAAGAATTATACCATATGCTCGTTTTGGCCCTTGCCATTGTAGTATTTGGCTAGTCCTGAGATGTGACAAGTTTGTTTTTGAGCGCCTAGCAGTGGATGGTAAGGCCAAAAACATCCATATGTCTCGATTTGTACCTGAACATGCATTTGAAATATAGGATTATAAAAAAAATTCAAAGCAGAAGATCTCCTAACATCCATTTTTGCAGGTGACATTGTGCACTAACTTAGACCTGTCGCTGGTTGCGGTTGGCAAACAAAGGACACACGCAATATAAAATACATGGTAAATTTCATATATAATGTAAATAACAAAAAAATCCGATGTAACATATTTCCTAACCTAAACATAATTTGTATGTACTTATTTCAGGGTAATAAAAGAAAAATCCACTGACGATGACACAGATGTGGCGAAACATGTTTGAGTGTTAAAACAAAACAATAATTTTATGTCCTTGCATAAAGGAGGAACCAGTCTTAAATCAGCTACGTTATAAGTTATGTTTACGTGTTACAATATTTTCTAGATAACCCTATCACTTGGAGGTTTAGTTGTTTCTGAATACTTTAACGCACGTGACAGAAAGAAAAGAAATATTTTGGTATAACAGTCGATCTACATCAAAATCATTAAATGTATCATAGGCTCGGGTAAAAGAAAAATGAACCTGGAAATTAGTCGCTTCGTTTTCGTAGGAAACATCTCGAAATTATTATATATTGGTTAAGAGAAACAACGGAAAACCGAAAGATGGCCGGACTACCTGTATGTATGTATGTATGTGTGTGTGTGTGTGTGTGTGTGTGTGTGTGTGTGTGTGTGTTAAGACGTACTCGTAGCGCTGGCCTTTTAGTAAATTCTCTTTTCTTGCGCAAGACCACCCACTTCAGACAGTGGTCAAAACGTGACGACTAGTTTCCTATGAAAGCCGACATTTTACTTTTATGAGTAATGCTGCATGTAATAGAGGCTTTTCAAAATTTTACAAACCACCAAGATGTCTTTGTAGTAATAATGGAGCACTGGAGACTATGTCAACAGTCGTTTCACGTTAATTTGTCTTTTATATGAACAGTTATTTGAACTCAAGCATCATATATTTGTATCGCCATTGTTCCTATTCATTTTCGTTTTGTTACTTAAATCTGGGTTGCCAGAACATATATTTCTGTCAGACTGCTCTGTGAAATTTTACCCAGCACGTCAAACACCTCTCCTAAACACGTACATGTATATTTATAATTCTGCCAGAGCACCATTGTTAATTGTTAATATTGTTGTACAGGGTGTTTCAAAAAGAATATACGTATTACAAAGTATTATTTTGTCCAACCTATCTATCGCTGCACCTCGGCTCGGCTATTGTAGAAACGAATACATAGCCTTGTTTATATTAATAGCTGCTAGATGTCAGTTGTCTTCTGTTTTGGTTGGTAACCGTCATATATTTAAAATACTTACTCGAAGCAGAAATCATTTTGTGTTCTCGAGTGAAGTTCCATGATTACAGTGCAAATACGTTACAGGTCGAGGTACCAAATTGATCCTCCGAATGGGTGGAACATTCGCAGATGGTATCGACAGTTTCTAGATACAGGATGTGTATGTAAAGGAAAGAGTCCTTGCCGCCCTCGTGTTACTGAAGAAAATGTTGCACAAATTCAAACTGCTTTCCATTGTAGTCCTTCAAAATCAACTCGTCGTGCGAGTCGGGAGTTACAGCTTCCTACAACAACAATTTGACGTGTTTTGAGACTTCGATTGGTTATGAAGCCGTATAAGTTACAGCTGTTAGCTCTACGTTCTGATGACAAACGCAAACGTGTGGTATTTTGTAACGAGTTTCTTGATACTACTGACAATGATAGCACTTTCTCACAACGCATCGTGTTCAGTGATGAAGCGACTTTCCATGTTAGTGGTCAGGTAAACAAAAGCAATGTTCGAATATGGGGCCTGCAGAACCCACATGCAGCCATTGAAATGTACGAGATTCGCCCAAAGTCAATGTGTTTTGTGCAAATCCCGATCATCTGTTTACGGCCCATTCTTCTTTGATGGACACACGGTTAATGATCAGCAGTATCTCGCTATGTTACAAAACTAGTTGTTTCCAAGGTTGCACGAAGACAACTTCATGTTTCAACAAGACGGGTCACCCCCTCATTGGAGTGCGTGAATATCTGAATTAAACTCTACCGAACCATTGGATTGGTCGTCAAGGAGCTGGTGACTTAGCGTGTCTCAGCTAGTCTCCATGGTCACCGGATTTGACACCCTCTGACTTCTTCCTGTGGGGTTTCTTTAAAGACAACATTTATGTACCACCACTCCCATAGAACCTGGAAGAGTTGAAGAACCGGATCCGTACAGCCATAACATCAGTGACGAAGGACATTCTTGCCCGAGTATGGGAGGAATTTGAGTATCGCTGTGATATTGTTCGTGTCGCTGATGGAGGACATATTGAACAGCTGTAATCTGAACTTGAGAGATTCGTAAATATGTGTGTAAAGTTTCATATTCGTATGTCTTAAGGTTTTATAAATATGTGCATTCGAAAAACGTATATTCTTTTAGAAACACCCAGTATTTTTCCGCTTATCTTTAAAAACACATATTCTTTTTGAAACACCCAGTATTTTTCCGCTATCTTTTCCTCTGAATTAACCAAACCTATTTTTTAAAATTTTTCGGTATTCTGCACTTATATCAATCGATAATGGGTTTAAAAAGCTTTTATTAAACTTTTATTTGTATGTTCTCGTATTATATCGTCAATTTATGTTTATTGTATGTCCATTATTTACCCTCTGTCTGGATAAATTGTCGTTAGATATGGAAGGCCAAATAAAGAATTTAAAAAAAATAAGATGACAACAATGCTGTCCTATTCCGGGAAAAGTTTTCTCGAAAATGAGAACGACCGCTGAAGTCTATGCTCGCACAAAACTGTTGCGTGTTACTAGAGAGTTTGCAGAACTCGCCCCCCCCCCCCCCCACATGACTGCCTACGGCACGTGAGTAGTGTTAACTCCTGCTACCCCGTCGCCAAAAGGTAAGGCTGCACAAAAAAGTAAGCATGTGGCTGTCCGGAACTCTGCGTACACAAATGACATGATTTATACTTAAGGATGTACATTAGTTGCTTAATTTTGCAATTTAGGTGTAGAATATGTAAATTAATTGTTAAATGTTATAGAAATTGTAAATATGTGTCCATCGTGATATATTACTTACATTATCTTAAGGAAATGAGTTTACGTTACTTAGTTCATAGTTCTTATAGAGAAGACACCAACGGTTCTGCAAAGATGCGGTTACTATTGAGGAACGCAGGTACTTTAAGGGTATGGAGGTTTTTGAGGTACACGCAACTGATGTTGATAGTGTGGGTTAGAATATCCTAATATTTGTACCGAGGTATTTATGAAAAATTTCAAAGTTTTTACATTTATTCACCTATGATTCCAAATGCTGCAGTAGTACATGTAATTCACGATTTGTGTAAAACTGAATTCAGAGCAAACTGCTTTTCTGATAACTGCTCCACTTCCACATCGTGGAACATATGGAAATACTGTAATCAGTCACACATAATGGGCTTGTAGCTAATGGTAATGGCTTTTGTTTGAGAAAATACACTAAAAAAAGACGCAGCATGAAGAATTTTCCGAATGGGACGGAAATCGGCAAACGTGATGTACAGGTACCACACATATACAGACAAACAGATGAGTAGTTTCTTAAAAATTGTACGGGTTATTCAAGGAAATAAGCTTCACTTATTGAGAAAGTCAATAACGTGTTGGTCCACCTCTGTCCCTTATGCAAGCAGTTATTAGGCTTGGCATTGACAGGTAGAGATGTTGGATGTCCTCCTGAGGGATATGGTGCCAACTTCTGTCCAACTGGCGCGTTAGATAGTCAAAATCCCGAGTCAATTAGAGGGCCCTGCCCATAATCCTCCAAATGTTTTCAATTGGGGAGAGATCTGGCGCCCTTGGTGGCCAAGGTAGGATTTGGCAAGGACTAAGACGTGCAGGAAAAACTCTCGCCGTGTGCGGGCGGGCATTATCTTGCTGAAATGTAAGACCAAGATGGCTTCCCATGAAGGGCAACAAAACCGGGCTTAGAATATCGTCTCCTCCTTTTGTTGCGCTTCATTTATTGTAGAAAATTTCTGTAAGGAATGGAGTTATGGATTGCAACGACGACCCGCCATAACTTTCCTGACAGTGGTGCCTAGAAACCAACGTCAATGACAAAAACGATCGGAAACACTTAGGCAGTTAGATGCATGTTGCGCATTTCTGATGTCGGTAAGAGAAGCAATATGACCACAAAACAAACAGCGACTCTTTTAAATTTTGACATGAAAGACAGCTGCAGATTGTCGCCATAGACACATTTCGTTCTGTGTGCCGGCAGGACCCGCGCTTCAACAGCGAGATCGACCTGCGGACGGGCTACAAGACGAACCTCATCCTGTCGATGCCCATCTGCAACTACGAGGGTGACGTCATCGGCGTCGCGCAGATCATCAACAAGACCAACGGCACCCAGGAGTTCACCCCGCGGGACGTCGAGGTGAGCACTACAGCCTCCACCATAATCATAATAGAGCCACTACCATTTATTCGCAAGCGTCGCACTATAGCACAGCAACTACCAAGCAGCCAAAGCGAGCGATGTGGCGCAACTGTTAGTACACTGGACTCGCATTCGGGGGAACGACGGTTCAAACACGTGTCCCACCATCCGAACTTAGGTTTTGCGTGGTTTCCTTAATCATTCGAACTTAGGTTTTGCGTGGTTTTCTTAACCATTCGAACTTAGGTTTTGCGTGGTTTTCTTAACCATTCGTGGTTTTGCGTGGTTTTCTTACAATGCTCCAGGTAAATGCCGAGGTAATGCTTCTGAGAGGGCCTGCGAAGTTCCTATCCCATCCTTGAGTCATTCTGAGCCTGTCTTCCGTTTCTAACGACTTCCATTAAGGGATGTTAAACTCTAATCTTCGTTCCTTCCAAGCAGCCAACGGCACCTTAGGTGGTCGACATGACGCTAATATCAGGCGTTCCAAACAATTTTTCCAAGGTACCACCCTACCACCCGCATTCTACATCTACATCCATACTCCGCAAGCCACCTGACGGTGTCTGGCGGAGGGTACCTTGAGTACCTCTATCGGTTCTCCCTTCTATTCCAGTATCCTATTGTTCGTGGAAACAAGGATTGTCGGTATGCTTCTGAGTGGGCTCTAATCTCTCTGATTTTATCCTCATGGTCTCTTCGCGAGATATACGTAGGAGGGAGCAATATACTGCTTGACTCCTCGGTGAAGGTATGTTCTCGAAACTTCAACAAAAGCCCGTACCGAGCTACTGAGCGTCTCTCCTGCAGAGTCTTCCACTGGAGTTTATCTATCATCTCCGTAACGCTTTCGCGATTACTAAATGATTCTGTAACGAAGCGCGCTGCTCTCCGTTGGATCTTCTCTATCTCTTCTATCAACCCTATCTGGTACGAATCCCACACCGGTGAGCAATATTCGAGCAGTGGGCGAATAAGTGTACTATAACCTACTTCCTTTGTTTTTGGATTGCATTTCCTTAGGATTCTTCCAATGAATCTCAGTCGGGCATCTGATTTACCGACGATCAACTGTATATGATTCCCACGCCTACTGCTGTTAGAGGGCTCTTACATGCAATGTTTCTCCAGATGAATAGTAACGGACGAACCACGTGTGGCATGAACTGCCTCATGCACTCCACACAGAACCTTCATAGGTCATTCCCCTATCCCGCCCGACACCCTACACGAGCGTCTTCAAACTAAACTGCGTGCCTATGGAATATCGCCTCAATAGTGCGACTGGACAGTGATTTCCTGTCGAAAAGGTCACAGTTCATAGTAACAGACGGAAAGTCATTTATTAAAACAGAAGTAATATTCGGCGTTCCCGAAGAAAGTGTTATAGGCCCTCTCTTGTCCCTGATCTATATTAACTACGTAGGAGACAATCTGAACAGCCCTCTTGTTTGCAGGTGACGCCGTCACTTACCGTCTTGTAAAGTCATCACATGACCAAAAGGAATCGCAAAATGATTTAGATAAGATATCTGTATGGTGCGAAAAATGGCAGTCGCACCCGAATAAAGAAAAGAGTGAAGTTATTCACATGAGTACTAAAAGAAATCCGCTAAATTTCGATTACGCGATAAGTCACACAAATCTGAAGGCTGTAAATTCAACTAAGTATTAGGGATTACAACTACAAGTAACCTAAATTGGAACGATAACATAGATAACGTTGTGTGTAGAGCAAACCAAAGATTGCGATTCGTTGGTAGAACACATAGAAGGTGCAACAGATCTACCAAAGAGACTGCTTACACGACGCTTGTCCACCCTATCCTCGAGTATCGCCGTGCGGTGTGGGATCCGCATCAGGTGGGACTGAAGGATAATATCGAAAAAGTTCAGAGAAGGACAGCTCGTTTTGTATTATGGCGAAGTAGGAGAGATAGTGTCACAGACATGATACGTGAATTGCAGTGGCAGTCATTAAAACAAAGGCGTTTTTCGTTGCGACGGGATCTTCTCATGCAATTTCAATCACCAGTTTTCTCCTCCGATTGCGAAAACATTCTGTTGGCACCCACCTATATATGGACAAATGATCATCACGATAAAAAAAGAGAAATCAGGGCTCGCACAGAAAAATTTAAGTTCTCGCTTTTCCCGCGAGCCGTTCGAGAATGGAACGGTAGAGAGACACTTTGAAGGTGGTTCAGTGAACCTTCTTCCAGGCACTTTACTGTGAATAACAGAGTAATGACGTAGATGTAGATGTAGATGAACGCTACGGACACACTGTCATTGCGATTTTCACCAATAATCATAGCATCCAAGAATATTGTGGACTGAATGATAACGTGTGCGTTTTGGTACTCCATTTTTTTTTTTTTTTTTAATTTCACCTCATTTTCAATTCCACTGTCTCCTAGTGACGTGTTACTCCAGATTTTTTTCTAGACAGTAAATCATATACTTACTAACAAGGAGATGCCACGACGTTGGGTTCACAAATTTACTTCAAACTTTGTATACCTTTAGAAGGCCATTAAAACAACGTAACGTGCAAGTAGCGAGGTTCACTACGCTGTTCCCAGCGGGGTCAGGGATTTTCTCTGCCTCGTGATGACTGGGTGTTGTGTGATGTCCTTAGGTTAGTTAGGTTTAAGTAGTTCTAAGTTCTAGGGGACTGCTGACCATAGATGTTAAGTCCCATAGTGCTCAGAGCCATTTGAACCATTTTGAACCATCACTACTCTGGCAATTCCGAGAAAATCGCAAAAGAAATTTTACGCGTCTCCTGTATCTGTGCGTTGTTACCGGACGTTAGAATTAACGGTAGTCGTGTGATTAGTGTTCGATCCATGTAAGAAGAACGTGTATGAGGCAACAGTCCGATTCATAAAAAGCACTCCCTCTTCAGGCCAGGAGTGGCCTACCGGAACCATCCGACCGCCGTGTCATCCTCAGAGCAGAATGCGGATAGGAGGGTCGTAGGTAGCACACCGCTCTCCCGGTCGTTATGATGGTATTCTTGACCGAAGCCGCTACTATTCGGTCGAGTAGCTCGTCAATTGGCATCACGAGGCTGAGTTCACCCCGAAAAATGGCAACAGCGCATGGCGGCTGGATGGTCACCTATCCAAGTGCCGGCCACGCCCAACAGCGCTTAACTTCGGTGATCTCACGGGAACCGGTGTAACCACTGCGGGAAGGCCGTTGCCCACGGCTCGACTCATGCTCGAGCTTAATTGTAAATCTATTTTTTTTTTCATCACTGGTAATATTATTTAATTTATATGACATTTGAGAGGTAATATAATGAAAAAGCAACACGTGTATTTGCATGAAGTATTTGCGTGAAGTATCATGTCGGTATGACAAATACCATCCAGCAACGTGTGTTGTCGAGAGCACATCCGACGAGTAATCGTAAATTACTCTTGTGGTTTTAGACATTGTGACTTACTGCATTACTGATTGTGAATAACGTCATTCGCATCGTTATTTATCGAGTTTTGACTTGTGCTTTCCAAGCCCGTCCCTCGTCCCTGAAAATATAACTACAAATAGTGAATAGTGAAATAACATATTAAATATACGACAGCTTCGTGAAAATGCACGTGGTTTTTTTCATTATATTACCTTTCAAATCACATATAAATTAAATAATGTGACCAGCGATGAGAAAGTATAGTTTAAAAAAAAAAACGTGTAAGTGAGATTGTAACCATCGACGTTCTCAGCACGCGCTATTGCTAGCCCTTTAACCGCAACGACTTTTGATGTCTGCTACCTTCGCACAGATACATCCTTACATAACAGACGCATAAAACTTCTCTTGCAATTTTCACGGAACTGCCACCGTACTGCACCTCGCTACTTGCACATTATGTTGTTTTAGTGGCCTACTAAAGGTGTACGAAGTTTGAAGTAAATCCGTGATCCCACCTTCGTTGCCTCCCCTTGTAAGTCTGATTGAAATTCATGCGTTCCAGAGCAATATTACATGTCACCCGCACTCCTTCCAACTCTCTCACACATCCCTAGGAGGGTTAGGGGTATCTTCCCCCCCTCCCCTGTTGTTATTTTTTTTCTTTTTTGCACAGTAATGCATATATGTAGCAAGTTTGGATTCTGTTTCACGAATTCCAGAGTTTTGTTTTACATGACACTCCTTCCTAATTCCATCCTACCTCTAGCTGTTTAATTTCATACTACTGACAACAATCACCCCAACAACACTGACAAGTGTGTACTCGACACTAATATAGATTGCTTCCGGTTACTTTCACATATCACCCGCTTCACACACCCTACTCACATCTGAGGCTGTCAGATGTATCCTATCTCAACAGCATTATAACAAGTCATGTATATGTACCAAGTTTAGTGGAAACTGATATACAAAAATTTTACATCATTACTTTACATAGAGAAGTTGCAAAATTTTGGTAGATGCAACAAATATTTTACAGGCAGTCCCGCGCCCTTAGACGTGTTTCTAAAAGTTCACCACCAACACGATGTCCCATTTCCGTATATCCGACAACACAAACAAACATTTTGGCAGGCGATGAACTCTGCGGTGCAGCCGTATAAAGTATCAATATCGACCTCATTATGAGTCAAATTAGCAACCGTCGTCTGTGCGGATGGGCCAGTTAGGTAGCACACCTTGTTTCCGTAAACTGTAGACCACACACTTGTCAGTTTCCCTTTCACCTCTCCTACTCGCTGCAAACGCTCCCCTTTCCGGGACCTTTTATTATCATGGAGGGCGTGTAATCATTTTCCGTTCGTTTTCGGCCAAAAACAGCCTGAGACGAACGCTGCATGGCTGGGAAGCGTTGTCGTGATAGGAGAGCCAATTAACTTTCTTCTTAGTGCCTCGCTCAATCTCTTATCGCTTGCAGATGAACAAATAGTGGAATATTCCCTTTATGTCGAAAGACAAATGAGTTTTATCAGTTTTCTTTTCATCTAACTCTGTTGTTGCCTGGAGTCTCCAATGACACCGGTAACACCAGTGACTATTAATTTTATACACCGCCTGACAAAACGGTGAATCACCTGGAAGGTACAGTGGGACGTAAGGGCACACATCGTCGGCGGGTATGTAAATGATTAGTGATGCAATCTATGACAGGTTCAAATGGTTCAAATGGTTCTGAGCACTATGGGACTCAACTTCTGAGGTCATTAGTCCCCTAGAACTTAGAACTACTTAAACCTAACTAACCTAAGGACATCACAAACATCCATGCCCGAGGCAAGATTCGAACCTGCGACCGTAGCGGTCTTGCGGTTCCAGACTGCAGCGTCTATGACAGGTACAACTGCGAGCAGAGTGCATTAGCGTTGTTCTAATTTAGAGTTGTTACCTGGTCTGGTACGGTATATAAGGACAGCAGCAGCGTTAGAGGTTGAGTGATCACTGAGATCAAGCGTACTCGTATGAGATAACGTTATCAGAACGTGAAAGAGTCTGGAAGGGCCCTCTTTGTGGGCCTCCATTTAGCCGGCTGGTCGCAACATGCAAAATACAAATTTGTCGGGCATTTGTATGTGGCAGTTGTCTGGTGTTGGACTACATGTGAACGTGAGGACAGCCATAATGTTCGTCATAGTCTCGATCGACCAGGTGTGACCACCACGAGGAAGAATCGTCGTACTGCCCGTCCCAAGCACATCGTAACCTCTTCAGCTGCGCTACTGCCACCGGAGAACAAGTAACGGTCTCTCTGCAACATACTATCCCATCTAGAATCTTTTGAAGACGCACAGCGTGTTACCCCTGACCTTATGTTGGGGTGGGGGGGTGGGGGGGGGGATTCAAATGGTTCAAATAGCTCTGAGCACTATGGGACTTAACTGCTTAGAACTACTTAAACCTAACTAACCTAAGGACATCACACACATCCATGCCCGAGGCAGGATTCGAACCTGCGACCGAAGCGGTCGCGCGGTTCCAGACTGAAGCGCCTAGAACCGCTCGGCCACACCGGCCGGCAGAGGGAAGGTGGCGGGGAGTCATTGTGTATCGTGGGGAGGGGAGTCATTGTGTATGACTTGAGGTCACACCTAGCAGTGACTGAGGGAACTCTGACTGCTTAACGGCTGATAAGTTGTGGCTATCTCTGTTGTACGTAAGTGGGCGGGTCGCCTACGGTTCAACGGTCCTTTGCGCAAGCTGCCTGCGCACTCGCGAACTAAAGAAACAAAAGGCCAAACAACCGATTCCAGGCTCAGATAAAATCCAACACAATCGCACAACTGTTAAGTTGACAAATATTCACACAGATAAGCGCTAATGCAGCTGAAATTTCATTACCCACGAAATAAAAATATAATTAAATTTGTAAAATTAAAAAAATAACCAGCTAACTTTCAAGATTAAAAGAAAAGAATATGTTTCTTGTCATGGCATCATTGGAAACAACGTCATAGTGAGACTGCGATTCAGTGGGCAAGAATCGGCGGACGATGTTATGTGTCATTACAATCACATCATCAGAATGTTGTGGAAGAAAACGGAGGAGTTACAAAAGTTGCTTGCAAATATACTAAATTATTTGGTCTCAATCACTATGATTTATATTAAGGTTACTCGGATTAAAATGGGTGTAAGATAGGGATGTACTCTTTCGCCATTACTGTTCAATCTGTATATCGAAGAAGCAGTGATGGAAATAAAAGAAAGCTTGAGGAGTGGAATTAAAATTCAGGGTGAAAGGATATCGATGACACGATTCGCTGATGACATTGCCATCCTGAATGAAAGTGAAGAAGAATTACATCATATGCTGAATGGAATGAAAAATCTAATTAGTACAGAATGTGGATTAAGAGTAAATCAAAGAGAGGAAAGTAATGAAAAGTAGCAGAAATGAGAACAGCGACAAACTTAGCATCAAAATTGATGCTCACGAAGTAGATGAAGTTAAGAAATTTAGCTACGTACGCAGCACAATAACCAACGACGGACGAAGCAAGGAGGACATCAAAAGCAGACTAGCCATGGCAAAACGGGTATTTCTGACCAAGAGAACTCTACGGGTATCAAAAATAGGCCTTCATTTGAGGAAAAAATATCTGAGAATGTACGTCTGCAGCACAACATTGTACGGCAGTGAAACGTGGACTGTGGAAAAACCGGAACAGAAGAGAATCGAAGCATTTGAGATGTGGTGCTACAGGCGAATGTTGAAAATTGGGTGGATTGCTAAGGTAAGTAATGAGGGGGTTCTGCGCAGAATCGGAGAGGAAAGAAATATGTGGAAAACACTGACAAGAAGAAGGGACAGGACGATAGGATATCTGTTAGACATCAGGGAATGACTTCCATGGTTCCAGAGGGAGCTGAAGAGGGCAAAACCTGTAGAGGAAGACAGAAATGGGAATACATCCAGCAAATAATTGAGGACGTAGGTTGCAAGTGCCACTCTGAGATGAAGAGGTCGGCACAGGAGAGGAATTCGTGTCAGGCCGCATCAAACCAGTCAGAAGACTGATGACCCAAAAAAAAGCTGATTCACAGTTACTTTCATAAAAAACAGTGAATAGCAATATGCTAACAATTTCTAGATTTTTCTGGATCACCAATGGTTGGTATGCAAATCATTTTCACAAAACGTGCATATACTGAACAAAATCAACCCTGCATCGCAGCATGATAATAAGTAACGATAAAATGCTATCATAAAATGCGAAACAGACTCGTAAATTGTGACAAATGCAATGCAAAGATAGACTCAAACGCTAAATGTGACGCTTACTCGAAAAGTCGTAAAGCCACTCCGTACTGCAGACGTACACCAAACAGAAATTCTCCGGCGAATGAGACGCGAACAGTCGCCGTGCGTTCGCCCAAAAATCGACAACTCCACTCTCTAAACGAACCCTTACTATACTGAGTCCCTCACACTGTTCAAAATTACTGTAGGAGAGAAGGAAATTGCAAGGTTTGTCCCTTCCTGTCTGCAGGGAACTCCTGCAGAATTTTCTCATCCAGCATATGTTGTATTCTCTGTTAACAAGCCGAAGTTGGTCCGCGTCCGGCCGTCTTGGTTTCCCTAGATCGCTTCAGGCAAATGCCGAGATGGTTCCTTTGAAAGGACGCGGCCGATTTGCTTCCCCATCCTTCCCTAATTCGATGGGACCGAAGACCTCGCTGTTTGGTGCCATTCCCCAAAATCAACCAACCAAGCCAAAGTTGGTAGAATACCGGCCCTCGCCTTATGATTTGCGGAAAGATATCTGGCCGTATAAATCTAGCTCTCTTCCCACACTGTTAACGAGAATGTAGCAGTGGCCCTGCTTTCCTGAATCCGTCTTTCGGACGACCTATGGGCTCTGTTCAAACCTCTCAGGACATCCCGTGGCTAGCATAACTTCGAAAAGCGCTTTTGCAGCGCTGTGGCTTAAGACACACTCAAAACAGCATTCTCGCACGACCGCTGCACGTGAGAAATTTTTTAAACCTCTCGGAATTCCGTCATTGTCAACTCACTTCCGAAGAGTTGCAGGTGCCACGCCGTGCCATATTCCACTAGCTGAGGAAAACACTAGATAATATACAAGAATTCACAGGCCCGGGTGCTCCATTCAGGAAGTTTACGAGAATACAACGTAAAACGATTACCTATATTGGCACAGATGATCTACAGTTAGGAGGGTACAACTTTGAAAGAGTAGATAGCTTTATCTATCTTGAATCAGTAATAACAGCAGAAAACAAAGTGGGGGCAGATATAACAAACCGAATTAAGGCTGCCGACAGATCATATGGAGCACTATACACCATGCTCAAAAGTAAGAACCTAAGTAGGACACTAAAGCTGACACTCTGCAAAACAGTGATCAAACAAGTTCTTATGTATGGCAGCGAGGCATGGGTACTAACGGAGGCTTTGGAGAAGAAACTAACTGTATGGGAAAGGAAAGTGTTGAGGAAGATTTTTGGTCCTGTAAAAGAAGGTGAGATATGGAGAATTAGGACTAATGAAGAAATGAAGACTCTGTACAAAGAACCTGATTTGGTAATCTCAATCAAAATGGGAAGGATAAGATGGCTGGGACACGTCCAGCGTATGACAGAAGAAAGGCTCCCGAGGAAGATGATGATGGGACATCCTGGTGATAGAAGGAGAGGACGATCGCGTGTGAGATGGCTGGAAGCTGTGGAAGCCGATCTGAGAGCAGTGGGAGTGGGGAGGTGGCGCAGGGTTCAAATGGCTCTGAGCACTATTGAACTTAACCTCTGAGGTCATTAGTCCCCTAGAACTTAGAACTACTTAAACCTAACCAACCTAAGGACATTACACACATCCATGCCCAAGGCAGGATTCGAACCTGCGACCGTAGCGGTCGCGCTGTTCCAGACTGAAGCGCCTAGAACCGCTCGGCCACCCCGGCCCGCCGTGGTGCAGGGGTGCTGAAGACTGAGACGATTGTAAATCTGTGATTGAGGAGGGCAAGGTCGTCAGAGGAGTCAGTCAGTCAATCAGTCATATTGGCACTTGGCAACGTCTGACAAACCACTGTCGTCACACGCTACGTCACGGACACCAGGCGTCTTCAAGCGTTACTTCTCATGAGACAATATAGTGGTGCCATTTTTCAGCAGGACAATGCTCGTCCACACGTGACACATGTCTCCATGAAATGTCCGGGTGACGCTGAGATACCACAGTGGCCAGCAAGATCACCAGGTCTGAACGCGTTAGATCTATTTTTGGGACCATTTCGGGTGTAAACTCCATCCCAGTGCCAGTATTCATGATACCAGGATACCAAGGACCAGTTACAACATATGTTAGCCACCTTGCCTCAGGAGAAGATACAAACGCCTTACGACACTCTTACCAACGGAATAGTGCACGCGTCCAGGCCTGATGGTGTGCGACGCGATACTGATAAGTGTACTCATACTGCCATGTTATTTGTAAATTTGATTCGATCACTGAAACAACATCACTTACTCTGTCCGCCTGTGAAGTGTCATTTCCATTCCATTCCTTTCTTTCCATTCTGGGTGCTTCACGTTCTTTGTCAGGCAGTGAACATATTCCTCATTGTTCTGCCACATCTGTTAACCCTTCACGATATCTGTTTGTGAAACACTGTCTCATTTTCTGATAAGAAATGCTTTAAATTTCCGCTACCGGTTACGTTCTTCAGGCGACGAGTGCCTGATCCATTTCAGAGTACACTGGTACGCATGAAAACAGATTCAGTAGCGCTCGGCAAATTCCTACACACCTGTTACTTGAGGCCGTTCATGAACGTATCTGGTAAGGTAATTTAGATTTCTTAACACATCTGAGGTGGCCTCCGATAGATACTCTAGACATATTACTACTACTACTACTACTACTACTACTATCATCCAGAAGATCAAAGGGCTCGGCAGTGAGAGGCAGCATATGTGCAACAAGACATAAATGTTTCTGAATTCACTTGATCAGTTGTTATTGAGGAAGCGCCTGTCAAACACACAGAAGATTCAGCTTCGCATGACAACCTCTCTGCATGGTGGACAGAACACGGCTATCTACTTCATGCTTCGGTTACTTACAAGAGAACCCCCCCCCCCTCCCCTCGCACTCCCCCAGATTTAGTTGTAAGAGGGCCATTGGACAGCCTGTCAAAAACTGAACTCAGCTCAAACGTGAAAACAGGAAGAAGGCGTGCTGAACTGCGAAAAAAAGCAAAACAGGAACAGTGAACGGTCCAAGGACAAGAGTTCCAATACAGAGCAGCCAGAAAGAGCAACAGCGTCGTGGTTAAGTACCTAGGGTGTTGGACTGTCTGGCGGGTGAGCAGAATTCAAATTTCCATCAGGCTAACTTTTTTTTTCCCCCTCGCTGTTCACTTTATTCAAATTTGTGTCTGTGTCTTGATGTAACGTCCGTTTGCTACAACGAGGTGTCAGGTACGGACCTATAATGACAGTCGATTCTGCGCAACTACAATAGTAGCAGCCGAAGGGAAGTGGTTTTCGAACGGGAACGGCAAACGTTTGATGGCAAGGCGGCAAGTCAACAGAATCTTCGTACGTGTGTCATACGATAGGAATCTCTTATAGACGCATCTAATTTGTACGCCTGGTGAGTGAGTGAGATATGCCTCCTTGCCCGATATAAGTGTTTGTCTGAATGTGAATGTGTTCTCCCAAGGATGAGAACTATTAGCTTGTCACGATAGATGCAAAGAATGAACGCAACAGTTTCACAATCGCACAGTTCCTCTGTGCTCTGTCAAAACATATGTTTTTAACGTTTATGGAGTTGTGTTCCGTTTGGATGTGTTGACTCTTGAACTAATTTGTTTTAGCATAGTTCACAACCGTCTACTTTTGTTTTCATTTCTGTGAGACGTCTATGTGGTATCTCGCCTGCTCTCACTATTCATCACGTTTACTTGTGACGGTAAGGTATTCTTACCACATGTCTCGTATTCTATAACCAATGTATAGTATGACAACTTCCAAGACTACAGAAAGAGAACAAAGATTTCAATGACCGGACGGACAGTTCACAATGTCCTGAAATAAAAATAAATAACAGGAGGGATATGTGAACTCGCTTGGCCCAATTGGCAGTCCTACACGCTAACCACTTAACTACGACGCCATGGCTGTTCATCTGCGCTCAATATTGCACTTGTTAAGCTTGGACCGTTCACGGTTTTTATTTTGCTTTTTTTTTTTTTACAGTTCAGTTCACCTTCTTCCTGTATTCATGGTTGATTTGTATTTAGTTTTTGACGGGGTATCCACTGGGCCATCTTACCGCTGCATCTACATCGAGTTTCCCCTGTCAGTGATACAATAGGAACATGTTCTTCACACGAGAATATGAGAAACACGACAAATCAGTTGGTAAACGACTTCTGGAAACATATAGAATTTAGAGTACAAAGCTGACGAATGTAATGAGTGGAAAAGTGTATAGGAAGTCTTTACTATGCATTGGACGGCAAATGGCTGGTGATGATGATGATGATGGATTATTAATTTGTACGCTGAGATATCTCTACAACCTTCCACACTCTTTTTACTATAGTACTTATATGTATGCCCTTTACTTTTAATTCACCTGTTTTTTGTTGGGAAAGACACGAGGATAAATCACACCGATAATCTTTGAAGTCATATCAATGTTGTTTGCTCTACCTAATATCTTTCCCCCGTACTGTACAGACAACACAACAGCGGCGTTTTCGTGTTTTGCAGGTGTTCCAGCGCTACCTCACCTTCTGCGGCATCGGCATCCAGAATGCGCAGCTCTTCGAGATGTCCGTGCTGGAGTTCCGCAGAAACCAGGTGAGGACTCGCCTGATCTCATCCGATCTGATCTGCAAGTGAAATCTCCCCTCCCCTTTCTCTCTTTACCTCCCAGCTCCATGTAAATTAATCTCATGCAAACCACGTCTGCTGAAGCTCCTGTTTTAATGGCCGTCGCTTTCAAAGTGCTGCGACCTTTCCCTACGCAACTTTGATATCAATCCAGGCTGTGTGTGTCCCTAAGTCTCAACCACTGAACGAACCTCCGCCTCCGATTCAATAAAAATGGAACTCCCGTGCAAAAAACAGCTTGAAACATCTCTTTACAAACGAGTTAGTGTAATACAATTTTGGCGATAATAATGTAAAACATTTATGGTTGAAGATCTAAAACCCAAAGTGTCTCAGTTTTATTAGTTTCAATTATATTTACACGGAAAAAAATTATGTTCCAAGATGTGAAACCCAAACTGTCTCAGCTTTAATAGTTTTAATTATATTTACACCGCAAGTGCTCTTATTATCAAACAGTGGATGACCATAGCCTCGGTAAACTGCACTCCGTTTAAATCAAAACCATGTCTTTTCGGGCCCAGTGTTTATGACGTCACATATCCTAAACTGTGAGTCGTACAATGATATACACTGACGGCAAAAACCCCCAACACCAAAAAAAAAATTGATGTAGAGTAATGAAATTTCGGCAACGTACGCTGACGGAAAAAAATGGCAACTCTAGAAATAATTAATGTAGTGTAACGAAATTTCGGGAATACATTTGTCTAGGTAATATACACTACTGGCCATTAAAATTGCTACACCACGAAGATGACGTGCTACAGACGCGAAATTTAACCGACAGAAAGAAGATGCTGTGATATGCAAATGATTAGCTTTTCACAGCATTTACACAAGGTTGGCGCCAGTGGCGACACCTACAACGTACTGACATGAGGAAAGTTTCCCTCAGATTTCTCATACAAAAACAGTAGTTGCCCGGCGTTGCCTGGTGAAACGTTGTTGTGATGCCTCGTGTAAGGAGGAGAAATGCGTATCATCACGTTTCCGACTTTGGTAAAGGTCGGACTGTAGCCTATCGCGATTGCGGTTTATCGTATCGCGACATTGCTGCTCGCATTGGTCGAGATCCAGTGACTGTTAGCAGAATATGGAATCGGTGGGATCAGGAGGTTAATACGGAACGCCGTGCTGGATCCCAACGGCCTCGTAGCACTAGCAGTCGAGATGTCAGGCATCTCCTCCGCATGGTTGTAACGGATCGTGCAGCCACGTCTCGATCCCTGAGTCAACAGACGGGGACGTTTGCAAGACAACAACCATCTGCACAAACAGTTCGACGACGTTTGCAGCAGCATGGACTATCAGCTCGGAGACCATGGCTGCGGTTACCCTTAACGCTGCATCACAGACAGGAGCGCCTCCGATGGTGTACTCAACGACGAACCTGGGTGCACGAATGGCTAAACGTCATTTTTTCGGATGAACACAGGTTTTGTTTACAGCATCATGATGGTCGCATCCGTGTTTGGCGACATCGCGGTGAACGCACATTGGTAGTGTGTATTCGTCATCGCCATACTGACATATCACCCGGCGTGATGGTATGGGGTGCCATTGGTTACACGTCTCGGTCGCCTCTTGTTCGCATTGACGGCACTTTGAACAGTTAACGTTACATTTCAGATGTATTACGACCCGTGGCTCTGCCCTTCATTAGATTCCTGCGAAACCCTACATTTCAGCAGGATAATGCACGACCGCAAGTTGCAGGTCCTGTACGGGCCTTTCAGGATACAGAAAATGTTCGACTGCTGCCCTGGCAAACACAATCTCCAGATATCTCACCAATTGAAAACGTCTGGCCATTGGTGGCCGAGCAACTGGCTCGTCACAATACGCCAGTCACTACTCTTGATGAACTGTGTTATCGTGTTGAAGCTGCATGTGCAGCTGTACCTGTACACGCTATCCATGCTCTGACTCAATCCCCACACGTATCAAAGCCATTATTATGGCCAGAGGTGGTTGTTCTGGGCTCTCATTTCTCAGTATCTATACACCCAAACTGCGTGAAAATGTAATCACATGCCAGTTCTAGTATAATATATTTGTCCAATGAATACGCTTTTATCATATGCATTTCGTCTTGGTGTAGCAAATTTTAATGGCCAGTAGTGTATTGAAGTGATTAACATCGCAAGATCACTGGTTAATGTAAGCACGAGATAAGCCACTGCAAATGTAAACCGCTGGTACATTAGTAACCGTATTAACTCCCACATTTTGAATGTAAGCATGCATTGTGTAGTACAGATGCCGGATGTCAGTTTGTGGAATGGAATTCCATTCCTTTTGCACTTGGTCAGTCAATACAGGGACGGTTAGTGCTGCTTGCGAATGACGTGGGAGTTTTCGTCCGATGATGTCACATGTTTGCTCGAATATAGGCAGGTCTGGTGATCAAGCTGGTCAAGGCAATAATATATCGACACACTGTAGAGCATGTTGGGTTACAACAGCGGTATCGAAGCGAGCGTTATCCTGTTGGAAAACACACCTTGGAATGCTGTTTATGAGTGGCAGCACAACAGGTCGCATCACCAGATTGCCGTACAGATTTGCAGTCAGAGCGTGTGGGATAGCCACGAGATAGCTCCTGCTACCATAAGAAATTGCACCCCAGACCATAGCTCCAGGTGTAGGTCCAGCGTGTCTAGGACGCAAACAGGTTGGTTGCAGACGCTCAGCTATCATCCTCCTAAGCAACACACGGCCATCAATGGCACCGACGTAGAAGCGGCTTTCACTAGAAAAGACAACAGACCATTCCGCCCTCCAATGAGTTCTCGTTTGACACCACTGAAGTCGCAAACGACGACGGTTTGGGTTCAATTCAATGCACACAAGAGGGCGTCTGGCTCGGAACTTTCCTTAATAGTAACCAATTTGTAACACTCCGTCGTGTCACTGTGTTGTCAACTGCTGATCAACCTGCTGCTGCAGATGCAATACGATGAGTCAGAGCTATGCGCCGAATACGACGGTCTTCCCTCTCGGTAGTGCCAGGTAGCCGTCCGGAGGCAGGAATCGTGGGCAGCGGCTTCATTCCTGCCAAGTCTTTCTGCAGTGTCGCGGGAGGAACATCCAGCTTCTCGCAGACCTGCTACATGACGCCGTTCAAGCTCAGTGAGCTGTTGATAACGGCATCTTCGTCGTCTCAAAGGCATCTTGTCTAACATCAAGAAGGCTTTCGACACCGTTCCTCACAAGCGTCTTCTAATCAAACTGCGTGCCTACGGAGTATCGCTTCAGCTGTGCGACTGTATTCGTAATTTCCTGTCAGAAAGGTCACAGTTCGTAGTAATAGACGGAAAGTCATCGAGCAAAATAGAAGTAATATCCGGCGTTCCCCAAGCAAGTGTTATAGGCCCTCTATTGTTCCTGATCTATATTAACGACATAGGACACAATCTGAGTAGCCGTCTTAGATTGTTTGCAGATGATGCTGTCATTTACCGTCTTGTAAAGTCATCAGATGATCAAAACGACTTGCAAAATATTTAGATAAGATATCTGTATGGTGCGAAAGGTGGCAATTGAGCCTGAATAAAGAAAAGTGCGAAGTTATTCACATAAGTACTAAAAGAACTCAGCTAAATTTCGATTACGCGATTAGTTACACAAATCTGAGGGCTGTAAATTCAACTAAATACTTAGGGATCACAACAAATAACCTAAATTGGAACGATCACATACATAATATTGTGGGTGGAGCAAACCAAAGACCGCGATTCATTGGCAGAACACTTAGAAGGTGCAACATGTCTACCAAAGAGACTGCTTACACTACGCTTGTCCGCCCTATCCTGGAGTACTGCTGTGCGGTGTGGGATCCGCATCAGGTGTGACTGATTGATGACATCGAAAAAGTACAAATAAGGACAGCTCGTTTTGTATTATCGCGAAATAGGGGAGATAGTGTCACGGACATGATACGTGAATTGGAGTTGCAATCATTAAAACAAAGACGTTTTTCGTTGCGACGGGACCTTCTCATGAAATTTCAATCACCAGTTTTCTGCTCCGATTGCGAAAACATTCTGTTGGCACCCACCTACATATGGAGAAATGATCATCACGATAAAATAAGGCGAAATACAGGGCTCGCACGGAAAAATTTAAGTGCTCGTTTTTCCCGCGAGCCGTTCGAGATTAGAACGGTAGAGAGACAGCATGAAGGTGGTTCTTTGAACCATCTGCCAGGCACTTTATTGTGAATAGCAGAGTAATCACGAAGATGTAGATTTAGATGTAGATCAACTCACAATGTACATTCTCAAAGATAACTAACGCTTATGACCGCTACAGCACGTATTTAAAGCAAACTTAATTTTTATTGTCATAGCGGTGCTCTTAGCCCCACTCTAATGAGACTGGCACGAAATTTGAATGTACGTCAGCTTTCAGATGTAGAAATACGCCTACCAAATTTCGTTTATCTCAGAGAACTCCTGCCTATGACGGGATTTTCTTCCCTCAGTGTAGTTGTGCAGATACATTCAGTGGTATATATGGTTATTGTTTGAAAATTGTGCTCCGAATAGAGTAGATAGTAGAGGAGTAGGGCCTAATAAATTTAAACTTCATGTCTGATGCCGAGGTTTTACTGCACGGACATCGAAAGTGTAGGAAGCATTAAACTTTTTTCTTTGGATTATTTGTGGGGGTTTCAGCGAGGAAAAGTTTCGAAATTATGTCCAAAATTCGTTGCAAGTCGCAATGGGCTCTCATTTTCAAATACTGGACGACTACAGTGTGGGTAATTTGCGCGCCATGAGTTACCCCCTGCCCAAGACATGTACAATTTTCTAACCTTAATACCTGACATATTATTTTAAATCTGTAACATAATATTATATCAACATCTCTTAATGAGCGTATTATGACGTAATATCAAATTTTTAAATTCGGTCGGTAATTATATGAAATAATGAAAATCATATATTTCCTTGACTCTGAGAGTCATTACACAGACAAACTGTAACTGAAATTGGGTGAATTTTATCTGTTTAATAATACAAATAGCACTATTCATTCCTCACTTCATTTCTCTTCCTCGTTAATCCGTCTTCGCATCTCTCTCTCTCCTCCTATCACCTCTGGACTCAACCTGGTGCAGTGCTTACCAGTGTTCTATCTTCGACCTCCTGCTGTCTCTGACGCCCCCTGCTTCATCTTTACTACCCCTCCTCCGCAGAACATGCAAATCCTTGTTAGCGTGCATCCAAATGGCCTGCTCTTCCCTTCCAACAACCCGTGACCTCTCTCTCTTTCCTCCGTGAGGAAGGAAATTACACTTCCGAAAGCTAGGATGGTTTTCTTTCTACTTTTACATACACTCCTGGAAATTGAAATAAGAACACCGTGAATTCATTGTCCCAGGAAGGGGAAACTTTATTGACACATTCCTGGGGTCAGATACATCACATGATCACACTGACAGAACCACAGGCACATAGACACAGGCAACAGAGCATGCACAATGTCGGCACTAGTACAATGTATATCCACCTTTCGCAGCAATGCAGGCTGCTATTCTCCCATGGAGACGATCGTAGAGATGCTGGATGTAGTCCTGTGGAACGGCTTGCCATGCCATTTCCACCTGGCGCCTCAGTTGGACCAGCGTTCGTGCTGGACGTGCAGACCGCGTGAGACGACGCTTCATCCAGTCCCAAACATGCTCAATGGGGGACAGATCCGGAGACCTTGCTGGCCAGGGTAGTTGACTTACACCTTCTAGAGCACGTTGGGTGCCACGGGATACATGCGGACGTGCATTGTCCTGTTGGAACAGCAAGTTCCCTTGCCGGTCTAGGAATGGTAGAACGATGGGTTCGATGACGGTTTGGATGTACTGTACCGTGCACTATTCAGCGTCCCCTCGACGATCACCAGTGGTGTACGGCCACTGTAGGAGATCGCTCCCCACACCATGATGCCGGGTGTTGGCCCTGTGTGCCTCGGTCGTATGCAGTCCTGATTGTAGCGCTCACCTGCACGGCGCCAAACACGCATACGACCATCATTGGCACCAAGGCAGAAGCGACTCTCATCGCTGAAGACGACACGTCTCCATTCGTCCCTCCATTCACGCCTGTCGCGACACCACTGGAGGCTGGCTGCACGATGTTGGGGCGTGAGCGGAAGACGGCCTAACGGTGTGCGGGACCGTAGCCCAGCTTCATGGAGACGGTTGCGAATGGTCCTCGCCGATACCCCAGGAGCAACAGTGTCCCTAATTTGCTGGGAAGAGGCGGTGCGGTCCCCTACGGCACTGCGTAGGATCCTACGGTCTTGGCGTGCATCCGTGCGTCGCTGCGGTCCGGTCCCAGGTCGACGGGCACGTGCACCTTCCGCCGACCACTGGCGACAACATCGATGTACTGTGGAGACCTCACGCCCCACGTGTTGAGCAATTCGGCGGTACGTCCACCCGGCCTCCCGCATGCCCACTATACGCCCTCGCTCAAAGTCCGTCAACTGCACATACGGTTCACGTCCACGCTGTCGCGGCATGCTACCAGTGTTAAAGACTGCGATGGAGCTCCGTATGCCACGGCAAACTGGCTGACACTGACGGCGGCGGTGCACAAATGCTGCGCAGCTAGCGCCATTCGACGGCCAACACCGCGGTTCCTGGTGTGTCCGCTGTGTCGTGCGTGTGATCATTGCTGGTACAGCCCTCTCGCAGTGTCCGGAGCAAGTATGGTGGGTCTGACACACCGGTGTCAATGTGTTCTTTTTTCCATTTCCAGGAGTGTATGTGTCCACATCTGACCAGCCATTCTGTCTCGTAATTCTATATTTCCTCTGCTGAATTTTCCATTTGATACGAACGCCCTCCGTTTGTAGCATTTCGTACATCAGCTAAGTTGTATGAGTTGCGCACAGACTCCCCGCAAAAGAAAAATATCGTGAAAGGCACTACGTGATAAAAGGTCAGTCTGTCTTATCTGTCGAAGAATGGTGTCACTCGGTCTGAACACTGAGGGATGTATTGAGTTTGGCTCCCCTTCTTTTTCTCAATAATTGACAGGGTGAATACAAAATCGCGACTCATCAAAGAACAAAACGCGGCTTTACTCGCCTGCTTCCTTCCGTAAACATCTACAGGTCTACATGTTCGGGTATTTAGGTGTTCTCTTACTAATCACATTATCGTCTTCGTGGACATGAACCACAACCACGAAGACGACTGGTGTTATTTCCGTATGGGTATTTAGCGTCTCGCTGTGTTTAGCTAATTCGCTGCAGGTGAGTACGGTTCGGCGAGCTCTCGCTATTGCTCTGAGCAACAGGTAACGCCTGGCGTTCGCCACAGGCTGTAATCCGCCGTGGCCGATCAGGCCTTTGTACTCTTTGATTATCCCCCGCACTTTGAAAGGGAGCCCCAAGCGGTGAAATCACACAGCGGTTCACTCAAACAGCATGTGTGAGCAATTTAACTACAAACGGCTCACCAAGCAATAGATCCGGGCAAACTGTGTTACTCTGATACGGCGTCAGTACGACCCGCATCAAACCAAACATTACTTCAACAACTACACGAACTAGCCGTTTTATTTAACTTTATTTATGACAACAAGTTTTTAATTTTTCATTTTCACACATTTTCTTTGTTGTACATATAGGCTTTGTGCAGCAATGGAACTTCAGGGAGCATAAATATAATACTAACTTCTTAGATGGATCACATCAAAATATGGTATGTAAAAGAAAATGCATGATAAGCTACCCCTAGTGATTACGATACTTTTATAGTACGCTGAGTAAATGAACACTACACCATACCTACTTCAGTGTTTCCACTTATTCACATGCTGGTATATGGTCGTCAACATCAACTCTAATAACACAACTGATTTCAGTAGCATCTTACGAAAGAATACGAAAATCGTGAGTTCAGTTCTGGTGTTCCCGATGTAAACAAACGTATGTGTCGACCATTGACGAATGCCCTGCTGTGAGTATAAAATGTGCCAGAGATAAAAATAATAGTGAAAGAAGAAGCGACATGATACAGAATGAATGCAGTTGTATCTGGTTACAAGTAAGAAGTTAATATACAACTGGGGGAAAACTAGGCAGCTAAGAAATTGTTGCATTACACAGGACAGCTGCAGCATTAAAAATACAATCTACATGCTCTTGCTGACGAAAAATGTATGACAATTTTACGCTAACTGAAGAATAAAGATAACCCGAAACCTATCTTGGAATAAATAAAGTTAAAAAAAATGGCTGAACAGTGCAGCTTTTTTAAAGGTAATTTAATCCGCACCCACAGAACTCAAAGGCCATTATCACGGACAAATTAATGTGTTTAACATCGACCGTCTTTGACAACGCACGAGAATCTTCTTCTTTGTGATTTATAACGATACATCCTCGGGTATTTCAAGTATGAAATCTGGAGATACTATTGGACAAAAGCGTGTTGTAAGAATAATATGCATATATCGTCTAGGATGATGTCATATAGCAACTATGATTACGAAAGTTAATAAATCAGTAAAGAAAGCTAGGAGAGTGTTTCTGCTAGATAGAGCAGATAAGCAGATATTAACATCTCTCTTAGACAGTGAAATGTCATCACTTAGTTCCAGTAACGTGGATGTAGAGGAATTACAGGCAAAGGCTAAACAGATTGTAAATCGTGGTCTGGAGAGTTTTGTGCCTAGTAAGTGGATAAAGGATGGAAAAGACCAACTATGGTTTCATAAGGACATTCGGCGGATGCTGAGGAAGCAGAGGCTGTTGCACTCTCGGTTCAAAAGGGAACGCATAAATGACTACAAGCGAAGGTTAGTAGAGATTCGTGCGTCAGTGAAAAAACTATGCGCGAGGTGTACAACAATTACTACCGTCACACCTTAGCAAAAGATCTGGCAGAGAACCCGAGAAAATTCTGGTCCTAGGTAAAATAGCTAAACGGATCCAAAGCTTCCATTTAGTCCCGTCTTCACCAGTCTTGTGTGGCAGTTGAAGATAGCAAATAGAAAGCCCAAGTTTTAAATTTCACGTTCAAGAAATCGTTCACACGGGAGAATCGTTCAAACATATTGTCATTTGACCATAGGGCAAATCCTCGTATGGACGACATAGGAATAAGTATCCCTGGTGTAGAAAAACAACTGAAATATTTGAAAGCAAATAAATCCCCTAGTCCGAATGGAATACCAGGTCCATTTTACCAAAAGTACTCTACGGTATTGGCCCAATACCTAGCTTGCACGACCGAGCGAGGTGGCGCAGTGGTTAGCACACTGGACTCGCATTCGGGAGGACGACGGTTCAATCCCGTCTCCGGCCATCCTGATTTAGGTTTTCCGTGATTTCCCTAAATCGTTTCAGGCAAATGCCGGGATGGTTCCTTTGAAAGGGCACGGCCGATTTCCTTCCCAATCTTTCCCTAACCCGAGCTTGCGCTCCGTCTCTAAAGACCTCGTTGTCGACGGGACGTTAAACACTAACCACCACCTAGCTTGCATTTATCGCGAATTTCTGGCCAAGCGCGAAGTCACAAGCAACTGGAAAAAAGCGCAGGTGACTCCAGTACATAAGTAGGGTAAAAGAACGGACCCACAGAATTAAAGACCAATATCCCTAACTTCTGTTTGCTGCAGAAGCCTTGCACATGTTCTCAATCCTAATATAATAAACTTTTTTGAGATTGAGAAACTTATGTCCACGAATCAGCATGCTTTTGGAAAGCATTGCCCGTGCGAAACTCAGCATGCCCTTTTCTCACATGGTATGCTGCGAACAGTGGGTGAAGGGCAACAGGCTGATTCCATATTTCTAGATTTCCGGAAAGAATTTGACACGGTGCCCCATTTCAGGCTGTTAACGAGGGTACGGGCATATGGAACAAGTTAACTGATATGTGAGAAGCTCGAAGACATCTTAAATAATAGAATCCAGTATGTTGTCCTCGACGGCGGGTGTTCACCGACGACCAGGGTACCGTCAGGAGTGGCCCAAGGAAGTGTGATGGGACCGCCGTTATTCTCTATGTACACTACTGGCCATTAAAATTGCTACACCAAGAATAAATGCAGATGATAAACGGATATTCATTGGAAAAATATATTATACTAGAACTGACATGTGATTACATTTTCACG
Organism: Schistocerca serialis cubense; assembly: GCF_023864345.2. Lineage (NCBI taxonomy): Eukaryota > Metazoa > Arthropoda > Insecta > Orthoptera > Acrididae > Schistocerca > Schistocerca serialis. The sequence goes on along the minus strand of NC_064641.1, from coordinate 108,793,196 downwards.
CAATTTGGGCGCATATATCCTGAGAAATCAGTACCCAGAACAACCATCTCTGGCCGTAATAACGGCCTAGATACGCCTGGGCATTGAGTCAAACAGAGCTTGGATGGCGTGTACAGGTACAGCTGCTCATGCAGCTTCAACACGATACCACAGTTCATCAAGAGTAGTGACTAGCGTATTGTGACGAGCCAGTTGCTCGGCCACCATTTACCAGACGTTTTCAATTGGTGAGAGATCTGGAGAATGTGCTGGCCAGGGCAGCAGTCGAATACTTTCTGTGTCCAGAAAGGCCCGTACAGGACCTGCAGGTCGTGCATTATCTTGCTGAAATGTAGGGTTTCGCAGGGATCGAATGACGGGTAGAGCCACGGGTCGTAACACATCTGAAATGTAACGCCTACTGTTCAAAGTGCAGTCAATGCGAACAAGAGATGACCGAGACGTGTAACCAATGGCTCCCCATACTATCGCGCTTCCAATGTGCGTTCACCGCGATGTCGCCAAACACGGATGCGACCATCATGATGCTGTAAACAAAACCTGTGTTCATCCGAAAAAATGACGTTTAGCCCTTCATGCTCCCAGATTCGTCGTTGAGTACACCATCGCAGGCGCTTCTATCTGTGATGCAGCGTGAAGGGTAACCGCAGCCATTGTCTCCGAGCTGGTAGTCCATGCTGCTGCAAACGTCGTCGAACTGTTCGTGCAGATGGTTGTTGTCTTGCAAACGTCCCCACCTGTTGACTCAGGGATCGAGACGTGGCTGCACGATCCGTTACAGCCATGCGGATAAGATGCCTGACATCTCGACTGCTAGTGATACGAGGCCGTTGGGATCCAGCACGGCTTTCCGTATTACCCTCCTGAACCCAGCGATTCCATATTCTGCTAACAGTCAGTGGATCTCGACCAACGCGAGCAGCAATGTCGCGATACGATAAACCGCAATCGCGATAGGCTACAATCTGACCTTTATCAAAGTCGGAAACGTGATGATACGCATTTCTCCTCCTTACACGAGGCATCACAACAACGTTTCATCAGGCAACGCCGGTCAACTGCTGTTTGTGTATGAGAAATCGGTTGGAAACTTTCCTCATGTCAGTACGTTGTAGGTGTCGCCACCGGCAGCAACCTTGTGAGAATGCTCTGGAAAGCTAATCATTTGCATATCACAGCATCTTCTTCCTGTCGGTTAAATTTCGCGTCTGTAGCACGTCATCTTCGTGGTATAGCAATTTTAATGGCCAGTAGTGTACATTGTACATAAATGATTTGGCGGACAGGGTGGGCGGCAAACTGTGGTTGTTTGCTGACGATACCGTGGTGAACGGTAAGGTGTCGAAGTTGAGTGACCGCAGGAAGACACAAGACGCCTTAGACAAAATTTCCAGTTGGTGTGATGAATGACAGCTAGCCCTAAATGTGGAAAAATGTAAGTTAATGCGGATGAGTAGGAATATCAAACCTGTAATGTTCGGATAAATTACTACTAGCGTCCTGCTTGACACAGTCGTGTCGTTTAAATATCTGGGCGTAACGTTGCAGAGCGATACGAGGTAGAACGAGCACGTGAGAACTGTGTTAGGGAAGGCGAATGGTCGACTTCGGTTTATTGGGAGAATTTTAGGAAATAGTGGTTCACCTGTAAAGGAGACCGCATATGGTACGCTGGTCCTTTGAGCACTGCTAGAGTGTCTGGGGTCCGTACCACGCCGGACTGAAGGCAGACATCGAAGCAGACCAGAGGCGGGCTGCTAGATTTGTTACTCATAGTTTCCAACAACACGTAAGTGTGACAGAGATGCTACGGGAACTCAAATGGGAATCCCTAGAGGGAAGACGACGTTCTTTTCGAGAAACACTGTTGAGAAAATTTAGAGAACCAGCATTTGAAGCTGCAGTCTAAGTATTCTACTGCCGGCAACATACATTGCACGTAAGGGCCACGACGATAAGATACGAGGTACTAGGGCTCGTACGGAGGCATACATACAGTCGTTTCTCCCTCGCTCTATTTGCAAGTAGAACGGGAAGGGAAATGACAAGTAGTGGTACAGGGTACAATCCGCCACGCACCGTACGGTGCCTTGCGGAGCATCTATGTAGATATAGATGTAGAATCATCTTGCATAAAAATATTTGACTTCACAACATACACATTCGTTCACGGACTTTGTTTTAAACAATCCACAATTCTTCTCGAAATAAAATAAGGATAGTTGCAAAGTTATAGATTGTGGTTAGCTCAGAAATGGAAGAGTAACATTGGCGCTAAAATAATTCATTTATTTAGTGACATAGAGACTTGACAGACAGGAAAGCTAAATTTCGAACAGGGATACAAACTTTGTTTATGGACACCTGCTTCTATAGATTTTTAACTTACATACTTACTAACTTCAGCTGTTTAATAATGTTTTAAACTATTATCTGTATTCATCTATAAAGGGTTACTGTGTAGCCATATTTAAAGATTATATCGGGCACGCTTTCTGTTTCGTAGACCCATAGTGAAGATGTTCTCGAGGATACGGAATATGTCAATGAACCTAAAACATAATGCTTATTTACGAAAGCTGACAGGACACAGTATATCCTTCGTCTGACGGGTACCGGGACAGCAGCTGCTATATTCTGTACAACATTTCTGATACCTTCCGCTGTATGTATTAATTTTTATTTAATTGTGACCGTTTTTGGTTGTACAACTAACCATCTTCAGGACCCTCTGTAACTAACTAACCTAAAGATATCACACACATCCAGGCCCGAGGCAGGATTCGAACCTGCGACCGTAGCGGTAGCTCTTAGAATATGTGAAGATAATTCGTCCCTTTAAGTCAGACAGAACACCATTATACTTCCAGTAAAGGTCGAGAATCTTGGGTGTCCTTCGTCTGTGGTATGTGCGACTGTACGGCAGCAACTTAAATGGTAGTAGGAAGTAAGGTCTTAAGATAGTTGTTTGGTTGGTTTAAAGGAGGGGGGAGGAAGCAGGCTGCTTGGTCATCGGTCCCTTGTTCCTATAAAACAAATCCAGGAGGGAGACAATAAAACAAACAAGACTTTTCACACAGAACCTGGAGAAAAGAAAAAAACCACAAGAACTACAGAAAGGCAACAAACACCACAATGGACAAAAGAAGACAAGAAAACCACAGACAGACACCAGAAACAGATAGAAGTATTAAAACAGTAGAGCAGACGTTATCTCAAGACCTTACTTCCTACTACCAATTAAATTGATGCCATACGGCCGAACATATCGCAGACGAAAGACACCGAAGATTCTGGACCTTTACTGCACGATGGTGTTCTCCCATTCAAAATGTGGATACCTTATGTTACAGAGGCTCAAGAAGATGGTGACTTCTACCACCGAAGCTGGTCCCATTCCTGTAACACTTCCTGTAACATTATTGGAAATGTAGCGATCTAGACTGAAGTTTACAAGAAATAATCAGTCTTGATGACATGTTTTTTTTAAAAGGATTAACTTTAATGGTAGCCAGTTTCAATCTTGACGATCTTTACTATGCCTTATAGATATCTGAAATGTGAGTGACATTTCCGATAGAGGGAATCAGGAACAAAAACGAAACAAATGGTACTAACATGTACAAGCACAGTAAAAGTTGTAAAAACATACAGAACATTTATATCATTCGGGGGTGTGAAGAGAAGATAGGTCGAGCACGATCGTATGTCAAGAGGCACGTTCGTGCAATGTGGAATGGCGTAGGAACGCTATGCCTTAAACAGGTGAAGCTTTAGCCATCGGCTACTGTGTGACCACGGAAGGGGCTAATGAAGCTTTTCATACGATCACGACGTATTAAAAAAACCTAGAATAATCAGTCTGGGAGCATTGTAAAAGAAAAAGTATGAAATAGCAGCTTAAAATACTTCAAAATTAGCCGCTGTAAACATTAGTCACATTCTAAAAGAAAATAATTAAAATTTTTAGCCAACGAATAAATATTGGTTGGATAAATAATAACTGCCGCCTGTGAGTACTATATGGAAGTAATGACAAAATCGTGCAAATGTGATCGCTGTCGTTACTTCCACGGATGACCCTGCTGAATACAAAAATTACTGTTCAGATAAGAATCACCTCCGTTACCTGGTACTTATTAATTTAGCACGTAGAATATGTGAAAATAATTCGTTGCTTGAAGTCAGACAGAATCGATGTAACACACAAAGCTCAAACAGCAACACCGTAAGCAAAATTCATCACCTAATGACAACGAAAGGAGCTTCAAATATAATGCAAATGTGTATATGAGGTTACAGATGAGGTAGTCAAAGTGCGTCAGATGAATGACAGCCAGAACGTGTTATTTGTTGCATCCAGTCACGTGTTAACATCTCTCATACGTAATCACTTTCAATTCATTGTTTATATCACATTATGTACCAGTAAACACTTTATCAGATGTCATTAATATGTATGACAGCCAATAATCTTTCAATATGCAACACACATTTGCATAACAACAGCCGGCTGTGCTTTAACAAGTGACATGTACGCATAGAGTTGCTGATTTTTGTTACAAGTGCTGTACAAAATACGCAACAATTTGTGAAACGTTTAGGGCTATAAGGCTTATTGAGGACGACCGTTGCTGGGAGTAGTTCGGCACAGGTTGTTGGAGTATAAGTGTAGACATTTCTCCTGATTACTGGAGACAGTGTGCTGAACAACATTACATCAGTATTTACTTTCTTTGCAGACTCATAATTGCAGCTATTAGTAGTATTATGTTTTTAAGTTGGTTAGTACCTCCAAGTACATGTGGCGCAAGCAAGCTGTTACTATTTATACACTGGGGGTTTTCGTAACAGCGTGAAAAACTGTAACAGGACATAGAGAATGCTCCACTGAACAATTTGAGATAGGGAACCTGGGGTCGGAGAAGCCAGCTTAAGAAGACACGGATTTAAACTAGTCTACCACTTTGTCTAGCGTTACTGTTTTCCAGCTTATACAACTAACATGCATACAAGTTTACACGTACTGTTCTATTTCTTTACATGTACACTCTTTATTTCCGACAAGGAAACAAGGACGATGAGCCTGTCATGATGCAGGTTTTGTTTACTTTACTTGTACAGTCGTGGACAAACCGAGCGGGACCCCTCGCCTTTTCGTTATGCTGATCCGCACAGCTTTAAAGTCTGCTACATAGCATAACAGGCAAGGCAACGAAGTGCTACCAACATGCTATGCACATGCGTGAAATTGACAAACTATCCGAACTTTGTCAGACAGTTTTCAATCATGTGTAAAACTATATTAATGCTGATTAGCGTGTTAAACACAACACGTAAATATAAGATATAAATGCAAGAAGAAACGATAATTAGTATGAACTGTACTAATAAAAATGAATTTCAGCCTATCGAGATAACACAACTGTTCTATTAAAACAAAGTACCCCAGATCGTTACGAATTAGCAAAATATTACGCGCATTCGGCCGCGAAACGGTTTGTGTCAACTTTCAGACCAGTCATAGTGGATTACTGTTGCTGACCTACCATGAAAGTGTGCAAATTTAACAATGCGTGAAGATTCACAACGAAATTCAGTTAAAAGTCATGCAGTGTTACACGTAAGTCAATTCAATTATTGAAAGAAGCGGAAAAAAGAAGGCAGCAACAAGTATGAAATTCTACAAGAGTTTCATATTGACATCCACAGGGCGCCAGTACAAATTAAATGTAGCAATAAAACGTATTGGGGGCGCGAGAATTTCTTAAAATTGCTTTACTGATGGTCTATCTGCCTCCATCGAGATTAGAACCGAAAACAAACCAGACCTCCCTTGCAGTAGCAAACACCTTTCACTATGCTAGCAGACAACCCAGGCAAACAGCCCTCTATTATTACCCCAGACATGAATAAGCCGGCAATTTCGCAATGAAAATGGCAAAACGATCTGCAATTTCTGTTGCATAGAGCTTTCTGGACTCTAAAACATGAATTTTCTACCTTTATGTCACCGTTTATGTGACAATCATTCGGGATGTTTCTCGAAATAACACAATACTGTTATTAGCGAGTAACGGCAACGGGTTCTACACAACGCTGGTGACTACTTTGAAGGACAGTAACAGGTGCAAACGTGTAACTCTTTTGTATCGGTTGTGAATAAATAGTTGCCACTATTTAAGTTCCAACCCTCGTATTGTCTTACAAATGATTGAAATCAGTCTGACAAAGTTTGGATAGTTCGTCAATTTCACGCCTGTTCATAATATGTTGGTAGCACTTCGTCGCCTTGCCTGTTATACTGTGTAGCAGACTTTAAAGCTTTGCGGATCAGCATAACGAAAAGGCGAGGGGACTCGCTCGTTTTGCCCACGACTGTACGTAAGATGGCTCTGTTGTATCCCAGTTACATTGTCCGATGACAGGATGTTCTCTGAATCAACGATGGACTTATTCATTACTCAGTGCCATTCAAAGACGTACAGTGCAGTACGATGGAGCATTACAGGTACAGTATTTCCTGGTCGTTGGATTGGAAGAGGAGGTCCTATTCCCTGTCCTACGAGGTAACCTGTGCTGAATACGCTTCATTATTCCCTATGAGGATATCTAAAGTCACTTGTGTATGACACCCCAATTGTAGCTGCCTGTGATGTGATTTGAAACACTCCAGGGATATTTGTCAGGGTGCGTCAAAATCTTTTTCGCCGATGTCACACCTGCATTGAGGTTGATGGCTGTCAGATTCGGCACATTTTGTAACATACAGTACAGGTGGTACCTTCATTGTGTCAACGATGGTCTTTTCAGTTAACTAATTCAAATAAAAAGTACACATTAATGGCATGACCCATTTCCCACCGGCCAGTCAACATTACAAGATATACACCCCCTCGGAACATACAAGTCCATTCAATTAGAATTGCTTTCTTAACAGTTTGTCCGCCTGTGTAGTTGAGTGGTCGGCGCAGATGACTGTTGCCATCCGGGGGACCCGAGTTCAATTTCCAGCTGATCGGCGATTTCGTCCGCTCGAGGACTGCGTGTTGCGTTGTTTTGATCATTTCATCATCACCGACGCGCAAGCTTCCAAAGAGGAGTCAAATACCGCGTGGTTATAATTAAAGAGCAGTTTCTCACGGAGGTCCAGTGCGGACTGTGATTATCGTACGGCAGCGAAACTTGGTAGAGCTGCTAAAGCGTTAAAGCGGAATGTATTTGCGCTGGAAGAAAACATTAGCTCCAGTTGTGGCTACCAGGTGCAAACCTGGCGCTGTACTCTGTTTTTATAACGGTATGATAACCGCGCTGTCATCTGACAAGCCATAACGTGAGTGAACAGTGTGGCTATCAACAAGAGAGACCATGTGCTGTTAGTGAAACTGTTTTATGTCGACGGCAGCAACTACAGCGCCGTATTGAGAGAGTGTCGCCCACTGGAAGATCTGAGGAAAGGCCCGATGTCTTTAAATGGTTTAAGGAACATGATAATGAAATTCAAATACACGGGTGAGCTTAGTATGGCGCCTGGAAGAGGAAGGCATTTTGTACTATCGCGAAATAGCGGAGATGCCACAGACATGATACATGAATTGGAGTGGCAATCATTAGAACAAAGGCGTTTTTCGTTGAGATGGAACCTTCTCATGAAATTTCAATCACCAATTTTCTCCTCCGATTGCAAAACACTCAGTTAGCACCCACATACATAGGGAGAAATGATTATCACGATAAAATAAGAGATATAAGGCCACGCACAGAAAAATTTAAGTTCTCGTTTTCCCCATGCGCCGTTCGAGAGTGGAACGGTAGAGAGACAGCTTGAAGTTGGTTTATTGAACCCTCTCCCAGGCACTTTGTTGTGTAGCAGAGTTATCACGTAGATGTGAATGTATGCCGGTGGAAGTTATTATCGAGGTACAAATACTGTAATCGAATATGCAGCACGGGCCCCGGGCAGTGGTAGCGTTCGTGCATTTCATGAAAACTGTCCAACCCATGGTCAACACTGCGGAAAGTTTTGCGGCCTATTTTACACTGGTACACACAGAAGATCCAGACGGTGCAGCAAATGAAACCTTATTATCCACACCCACCGTTCTGAATTTGCTGTTCGGTTTCTGAATTAGACAAGTCAGTGGAGGTTTTAGAAAGTAGCTCAATAAGATGGCTGGCCCGCTGAGTGCTTCAGACTTGTGTGTCTGCAGCTTCTGCTGGCAGAGGGGTGCACGAACTCAAATTGAGACCTTACAAAGCGAGGGCTTTGCACCCCCTGACAGTTTCAGACACACTTGGTCGACGTCAGTACTGCGACTGGCTATTGCTCTTTGTACATGACGCTAAAATTAATCCTGAAATCCTTTTTTTCACGAAACACGTCTTCATTTATTGTGGTACATGAAGTCACTGGACAGTCGACTTTGCGGTTCTGAAAATCCTTGTCTGTTGCGTCTAGAACCTCTGCATAATGAGAATATCTGACTGAATACTGCTGTTAGCGCACCACGAATAAACTGAGTGATGAAACTACCTGGCAGATTAAAACTGTGTGCCGGACCAAGACTCGAACTCGGCACCTTTGCCTTTCGCGGGCACGTAGGAGGGTAGGAGACGAGGTACTGGCAGAAGTGAAGCTGTCAGGACAGCTCAGATGGTAGAGCGCTTGCGCGCGAAAGGTAAAGGTCCCGAGTTCGAGTCTCGGTCCGGCACACAGTTTTAATCTCCCATGAAGTTTCATATCAGTGCACACTCCACTGCAGAGTGAAAATCTCATTCTGAAATGGAATGATCTTTTCCCAACGAACCTTAACTGCTGATAGGTTAGTGAATAGACATGAAAAGAAGTAGCAAACAACGAAAAGACTTAGGGTAATTTTGTGCGAGATAATGTGTGAAAAAGAACTGTAAATGCTTCTCTGGCCGTATTAAGAGATATTTTTGAGTGTAGTGACTACCCTCGATTTTCATGGATATTTTTACAATGCCGGTCCTAATTGGTAAAACTGTCTAAAGCTGATACTCCCCTTACGAAGTCCAAGGAATGGGCTGGGGCACCTACGATGAAACGAGCCTACCCCACCTCCCTCCTCCCCCTCCCCCCACTTACCTTCCTCCTCCTTCCATCCTACCATCCACTTTACTCCCTACCGAACGTCAGACGCAAGTGTGAGGTCATATCTCGTGCAGTACAGATCCGAGAGCAATGCGCGTGTTCGAGCTTTGTGACAACAGACTTGTAGACAACTAACTGACGCATCTACATCCATACTCTGCAAGCCACCTGATGGTGTGTGGCGGAGGGTACTTTGAGTTCCTCTATCGGTTCTCCCTTCTATCCCAGTCTCGTATTGTTCGTGGAAAGAAAGATTGTCGGTATGCCTTGAAAGATCCTGTAGCCACCTTTCATTAGTCCGGTAGCCCATTTTCACTAGCATTTCTCTTTCCTATCCTTGTTTATCTTTCCTCATAACTCTCATAGTGGTGTGATTGAATGAATGTGGTTGTGTGTCACGCTGCTAGACGGTGGCGTAGTCTGCTGCAGAAAGTCTGCGATAGTGATACAGATTCAGCAACAGTTGTACAGAATAGCCAACTCTCGTAGTGTTCAAGGAGGCAAAGAGATTTGCGCTACTTGTGAGAAATCCACCTGCGTTAGGTTGGTGGCGGAAATGGCATCCTTGGGTTTTCTGGGCCACGCACAGCGTGGAGGAGGCTGAAGAGGAAAAAGGGAGGCATTCTGCCGCCGGTACGGGAAGCGTCCACAGCTGTGCTCCAGTCGAAGAAGGGTGAGTTAGACTGACCGCGTGGCGCGTTGTTACTTGGCGAGGGGAGAGCTGTTAGCTTTTGGTCTCGTTTTTTCAGCTCTGAAAGATTACTTTGCCTTGTCGCAGTAAGGAATGCAAAACTTTGGCAGATTTTCCTTTTAGTAAATTTCTATAGCAGACTTTGATCCACCGGAAGAGCGCCACACAAAGGTGTCGATAAGAAGTGAGCACTTGCTTCTGTATGAATGTCTGTTTGCCTTCAGCTGTGCCTGTATAAGCTTTCATCTTTCTAAATATTTATAGCTTTGCCTTCTCGTAAATTTTCCTTGCTTTATGTATCTTTCGTCCGTGGGGAGCTGAGCACGTGGTTAAACATTAGAGTTGTTGGGCTACCGTCATCACTAACTGTCCAGTCTCATGTTTGTTTTAAAGAATGTTAACTGTTCATGATTGTGTGATGTGATAGTGTTGCAACTTGGGCACGATACCTAGAAATTGCGTCTCCACAAATCACTTTGGCACGCGGGTGTACTGCGAAACGTGTACCGTTTCAAGAGTTATTGCGATCAGTTATCAGGCAATAGCAGTTGTATGAATGATTGACACCAATGATTTTAGGTGTAGATTATAACGGTGTATGTATCGATGTCTTTCTTTAATGTTTTAGGAATTAATGTTATCAGGAATTCTTTACATGCCTCACATCCATATCTTAGGAATAAATGACTTTATACACAATTTACTCTTGCATTCCGGGGTTACGTTTTTGCACCTAAGCCACTCACCTCGTAGCTTTCCTGTTAGCACATCCAACGCGTTTCCTTACGCACAGGTCCAGTGATTAGTTTCCCCTTTCATTTTAAAACAAATGCTTTAGATTAAGTCTTATTTTCAGGTGTGTTGCTGGGAGCTGATTTTCTGCACAGTGTTCGTGCATGTACTATTTTATCTTAAATGGTTGATTCTCGTGGACAGTGCACGGGAAATACTATTAATTACATCGCATCCCCTATGAGCGATATCACGACGTATGTATTTTTATGAGTTTTTGGTCTGTGATCAAATTAATTTATTTTCCGACTCGGCCAAACCTTTGATTAGTTGTATGGTTAGAGTCGGGGGCGACCCTAATCTTCTCACGTTAATTTCACAATCAATAAGTATTTCCATTCCCACTCTTAACGTAATAACCCGTAGAAACAGGTTAGCTTACAGCCTCTGTGTGGGCTCTAATCTCTCTGATTTTATCCTCATGGTCTCTTCGCGAGATATACGTAGAAGGTATGTTCTCCAAACTTCAACAAAAGCCCATACCGAGCTACTGAGCGTCTCTCTTGCAGAGTCTTCCACAGGAGTTTATCTAATACCTCCGTAACGCGGGTGTAACCTACATTCTTTAGACAATTTTACCAATTAGGACAGGCATTTTAAAAATGTCCACGTTTCCTGGGGCGGCAGTATCTCTACTGAAAAGCCCTTGTCGTAAGGCAGATGATTTCTGGACTGCTGAGTGAGTTCTCGTTTTGCAGATCCTGCTGAACCTGGCGCGCAGTATCTTCGAGGAGCAGAACAACCTGGCGTGCCTGGTGACCAAGATCATGACGCAAGCGCGCGACCTGCTCAAGTGCGAGCGCTGCGCCGTCTTCCTGCTCGACACCGACTGCTGCGAGGCGGTGAGTCTCAGTCAGTGGTAGCGGGGATTCCCCTCTCCAGAGAGTCTCGGGAGAAAGACGACAGTTTTTTTTCTGTATTTTGGCTTTGGGTTACAAGGATCATACAGCCAACAGCGGTTATAAAGTGGAAAAGAAACGTAATCCCAATAAAGCAAAGCAGCACATAATTCCGAAGTTAGCATACCAACACACTCTTAATGTAAAATGAAAGCCCAATTAGACAAACACTAGACAGCTGGCGGCAGTGATGACAATGACATGACGGAATTACAAACAGCACGATACAGAAACTGTGGCGTTCGCTAGGTTATTCAGTGGTTTGGTATTTAACTAATTTGTAAATGAAAACGATAATCTTATTTTATTACGCTGAGTAATTACTACATAATTTTTCTCCCGGCTAAAGATTTGGTCAAGTTGCTAAAGACCTCCAAGTTAACGTCGTGTTAAAGTGTTGTCTGTAAGTTGTGTAAGTGTCACTAAATCACAGTTCATACAAAAGATTCTATACAATTATGGATTATCATGGAAACAGTTATCTTCAGCAAAATGATCATTGAAACCACCGAATATCAGCCGCGCACAACACTGACGTATGTTGCCTGAAACAATATTCTTCGCAACTCGTGCGTAATTAATTTCAGCTCCATACATCAGCTAGAAAAGTTTGTTATAACGATCGTGCTATGAGCACTATTTTTAAAGAACCAATCTGATTCGAATTATTTTCACTCAAATGAGTTCGGGACCACCGGTGCACATTTATTTTTACACATTTGTATTACCTTCGGCATTTATGTCTGCAGAGTTGCGCAATTTGAATTTGCCGCTGAGACAATTGTTAAAATGGCGGCAGACAATTGATAGAGACTTTCTATTGTTAGAGCAAATAAGTAAATATTTAAAATGCTTATTAAACGCTATAAAATCTATTTTCGTACTCCGCACTATTTAGACTTCATCAAGCAAACATTTGATTTGTTTCTAAGGAAAACAGACAAAAACGCGATAGATATCGCTATCATCAATGGCTGCGCTCCTTGCAGCGGAAAGAAATAATTAACACAGATAATGCTTATTGAGAGAGGAATTAAAGTTACAAATAATTATTCACTCATGTTTATAATAATAATGAACTCTATTTTAAAGTAATAATTAACAAATAATTACCATTTCTTGACAGACCTCAGTTTGGTATGCGTCCGCAACTTACAAAAGCCAACCAACCAAACGTAAAGACAAAGGAAGACAAACGCAGATCATAAAAGGAATTTACAATTATCATTGTCTTTGATTGATACACATCGATATGTCTAATTACATCATAGAATATTATATAAATAATTAATATTTATAAGTTTTCACTGTTTTTTCATACGCCGAATACATAATGTTTATAACTGTTAGAGGCATAATTTCCTCTCGTCGCACTGTAGCCAAAAATTTATCACGTGGTTGCTACAATGCCCCTTGGGCTGAGAAAAAAAACTGAATTTATCTATTGCATATTTTTTTTATCAGTCCACGTAATCCATGAGATTTGCTACTCTCAAGATGCAAATGTTTAATTTCAATGTTGTTTTAGACATGACAAAATTGTAGTTGAATAGAGTAGTTAAAATGACTTCAGTGACTGTATTATCTCGGAAATTGCTGCGGATACTTCCCGGATTAACGTATCCCCCCCCCCCCCTCCATTTGGGTTCACTAGACTCGGAAAACCGGGAATAAAACCGTCCAAGGGGCTTCAAGAAAATACAGACACCTACTTTTAACAGTCAGGCTTGACATGAATGTAATAAAATATGCTGGAAAATGCAAATTTATGACTCTGTTGTAAGCATCTGAGATAATGAATGTTTTTTGATGGTGGTATATCATAATTTCCAAAGTCACTCATTTATCGAATGTCATAAGAATTTGCTGCTGACGTCGTAAGGCCGCCCTCGTGTCGAGCCGTTGGACCGCAGACAGGTAGAGGCTGCTGCTGGACCGCCCCCGGCCGAGTCGGTGGGGAGTCGGCTGCCGTCGGCTGCACCGTGGTTTGGATCTGCTGCTGGCTAGAAGTCGCGCTGTAGCAGGTCTTGTTTCTCCTTTCCCGCGTCCCTCAGCTTAAGACGGGTACATGAAATGTCAAACTATAAGCATCAGTGACAAGATAATTACTATTCTCATCCTGTGGAAAAGTTTATTAGTGTCCATTTCACTCGCATTCACACGAATGGAATTAGACTGTTTTTGGAGTATGTTCTGTATTTTGACACTGTTCAACACACTGTAGTGATTCACACGTAAGTTTATCACAATATGCACATTTTGAACACTGCACCGTTAACCATACAAGTGTCCGTAGTGTGCTTCGTTTACTTAAGCGGAATGTAAATATTTTCGCGACGCGCTGCATAGCCAACGTTGCATTATTGTTTTGCCGCGCGGCTGGCTGTACAGTCTGCCACATTAAATTTGGCACGCGGAGACGCTTCGTATCAACCTACTAAAGGTCATCAGTTCAAGTTAATTATTATAATACAGTCAACAGTACTCAACGTCCATAGCGTTGCTGCTAACTTTGACACTCCAAGAGCGTTCATAAGGTTACGTGATCACAGTTTTTATCACTGTTCTTCATTATTCACAATGTAAATCACAGTTCTTCACGCGTCCACTAGTTTCTGCGAAACACGTTTCACTGTTCTGATTGCTGTCAGTAGTTTTCCACAGTACTTAACAGACAATCTATATGCAAATGACACTTTTCAAGTAATGAGGTCTGGTACACTTGCACATAAGTTCATATTACCATCACTGAATAACAAAATTTAAAATTTTACACTGTCACATAAACATGAGACAGTATAAAACTTTCAGAATCTGATACATTATCTTGACCATGAGATCATTACTAAACTGTCCAGATAACAGTACATTTCCATTTTTATTACAGAAACATATATTTATATTTTTTATTTTTTTATTGGGATTGTTATTTACCATGTTTTTGGGTCAGATGTCCATGTTCGGTTTATCTAACAGGAATGCTGCGCATAAGAGCATTTTAAATGACTTCGTAATGAAACCGCGTACGTAAATCAGTACACATTCAGATTTCGCTTCACTAGTGGCGAAAGCAGTTTATTTTATTTTTTATTTTTTTTTCTCAGTCACACAGCTCACACACCACCAACACTCGCTACGTGTGTGGGACTACATGACTCGATCTTATGAAAATATTTTTGTTATATCCATTCTTACACACGAACAAATATATTACTTAAGCATTTTAACTATTTCCATCCTACGTATAGAAAGGTAAAATTCCTCACATCTAATGCAACAACACTCAAGTGTTTATCAAGTTATTTATCCCTTTTAAAGTAAAAATACATTTATTATGGGGATTCTCTACTCCTTGTTCAAATAATTCGAGAACATTACAGTGTAATACTTGACATAAAAGCTTGTAAACTAATACATACATAATATTATCACATTATTACTGCTAATTATTTTACTATAAACATTATATTCACAGTTATGTGATAGTGGACTTGCACTTCTGATTGGTCCTTTGTATCACTTCGTTTTTCTTAGTCCAGGGGACCGAGTAAGATGCTCTGCAATAGGTCTTGTGCGGGTATACTTTCATATTATACTGGTAATCTTTTATGATTCCAGGGCGTTCAGTGAATGCTTCGAGGTATCCGGATAATAATTCTGTTAATTGTCTTCCCTCTGAAGCATTAATGCAAGTTGCCTCCTGTACTTTCTCTTCTATTGTTGTGACGATGTCACTCACGTTGCTGGGTGCATCGTTAATTCTGTTTTTGTGACACATCTGTGGGTGCTTATGATCCAACACTAACAAATTATGTTTGCTGACAGAAAGATTCATTTTTCTCATCAGCGGAAGGTTCGCACCGAACTCCCGATTCCGCATTAATGTTATGGGTCGCTGTTGGTACTTAAGTGCACATGTCCCACGGGCGAGATCAATTACAGCTTCTCTTTCCCGAAGGAATTCAAGACCCAGAAGCACCAGTACTGACAAGTTATCCATTAGTAGGAACGTGCATAATAAGCGATCATTTCCTAAGGAAACTTCCACCTGCGTCTGGTATTTTATACTCTGTGCCTTTTTTCCCAATGCCCCTATAACCTTACAATTTGCAACGGGAAAAATCTGCAATCTCTTTATCTCCGATACCTTCTTGAAAAACTGCGTGTTCGTAACTGATAGATTCGCACCTGTGTCAAGCAGAATAGTAGTCGTTACACCATTTACAGCTCCGGTGACACTTGCATGGATATTTTCCCTTTGTGGCTTATCAGAGACAGCAGGTTCCTGATATAGCTCATCTTCGATCCTGTTGCCATCCTGATACCGTATCATGTTTATTTTTTGTTCTGTCGACCTATTGCCTTCATTGTTGGCCTCGGTCACCTGGCGAAGGGCTACAGGGTCCGAAATTAGTTTGTTGACTTCTGTGTGTTTTGTTTTGTTTCCGAAGGAACCTCCACTGTTCTAACATTTTGTGAGTTTTCAGTCGGAGGAGGCCTGCTTGGATCCCACCACGGTGGATATTGATTGCTTGGTATAGGTATAGCCTGTACATAATTTATTGGCTGACCTGAATTGATAGAATTTTGCTGCGGCTGCCAATGACTTGGCCCTTGCTGTCGCCAATATTCACTGTCACCCCGCATATTTTTAGGCTTGTCTTTATATGGACTGTCTGACCTGTTGTCATTTCGTCTCTTTCGGTTGCTATTGTTATTGTTTGGGTTTTCATTGTGGTACGGCCTCTGATTACCATTCGGTTGTTGGTGTTCTTCGGCCTTTTGATAATTACTGTTATTATTATTAGGATAATCAAAATTTTGGTTGTAGGGATTCCTACTACTATTATTATTATTGTATTTTCCGTTACTATAAGCGTTACTTTTATTTTTCTTTGGACTACCTTCGCCCCTGTTTCCGTTATTTCCATTCCATGAATTTTTTCTATTAGGACTATTACTATTGCTGATCACGTCAGAATTTTTTCTGGCATCTTCTTGCACTAGATCCAGAGAATCAATTACAGACAGAAATTCTTTCAGACCGGTGTCTGTAACATTAAATAATTTTTTCTAATATGTATAGGTAATCTAGCTTTTAACACTCGCAATAAGTCTCTGGTGGTTACTGGCTCATCCCAGTACCGGGTCATGTTAATATATTTCTCAAAGTACTTTCTTAAGGAACCTGACTTCGGATTGTACATTTCTGCATTGTAAACAATTTTACGGAGTCGCTCTTGAGTAGACGCTGACCAGAATTGATCAAGGAACGCCTTCTCAAAGTCGTGGAAAGTCTTGCAAGTTTCTGCTGCATTTAATGCCCAGAGCGACGCATCACCAGAAATATGTGAAACCACAAACTGTATTTTCTGTTCTTCCGACCATGACTTTTGAAGAACACTTTTGAAGTTTCGAATAAAATCTACTGGATGTATGTTTTTCTTGCTTTCTTCGTTAAATATTTGAAACTGTCTATGCTTAATTAGGCTTTCTTCATGCATCAAAGTAGTTAAGTGCATGGAATTGCTATCATTCGCAGGTGGTGTGGTTACTTTATTACAAGTATATTCTATTTCACTATTATTGTTCATTGGTGTCACATATTGCTCTGGTAATCTCGGTTCATTACCAAAATTCGGTCTTCCTTGTGGTGCATCAATATTCGCCCTCAGATTATCTGCGATCTTTTGCCTGTCAGTACCAGTGTTGTCATTACTGCATACTGTCAGATTTTCAAAGTTTTGATTTTCAGAGCTCAGCACCCTGGCTACTTGTTCGGACTCGCTTTCGGATTTCCGAGGGAATGTCCTCCTGCATTGTTTCCACAGCGGTAGCCAAGGCTTTGAATTGGTTCTCTAGTCTATCTACTTCAGTTTGAAGACTATTGACCTGAACTGGAATGTTTGTTAACGGTTCAATAGTGGTTTTTACTGCATCGATCTCCTGCTTAAAATGGGTAGTAATAGCATTATCACGTCGACCAACACTTTATTTATCCTACGGACAATTTCTTTACCTCTTTCCAGAAAAATATTGTTTATATTTTCCATAAATTTCTTTTCCTTTTCTTGGTCCCTGAGCTCCTGTTGCTGTTTTTCCATCAGCTTTTCCTGTCTACGTTTTTCCTTTTCCTGCTGACGTTGTCTTTCACGCTCCTGCCCTTTAAGCTCGCTCTGTTTTTCACGCTCCTGCTCATTAAGCTCACGTTGTTTTCCGCGCTCCTGCTCTTTAATAGTAAACTTTTCAAATAATGCTGTTAGCATATCCTGTATGGACATAGCTTGAGCATTGCTAACTTCTGCCCCTTCTCCAGAAGAAATATTGTCATTAATTCCTAACTGGTTGAATGCAGGAGTGTCAGTTTGTTTTGGCAACTCCTGGGTTTTACTATCACTTGCGACATCAGTTTCTAAATTATCATTCATAATTAAATTTTCTAATAATTCGACAGAAATATGGGTAGATTGTTCTACCTGAGACTCTGACGTCATCTCTGCATCAGAGTCTTTTCTTTTGTTTAACCATTCTATCACCAATATAGCACAACAAATATATAAATCACTGACAAGCACCAATTGACACAAAATAATCTTATAACTAGCACATATCCACAAATAACACTCAAAAATATTATTCTCGCAGCCAGAATATTCAATTATTACTTATGGCTGCAGGTACTGATTTTAATTTAGGCTTGTCATATGATACCCTGCAAATTGTGGAAACGCTGGCAGATGCGTTCGAGGCCCAAAACGGCCCTCTGGTCCAGGACCTTTCTCCGAACGAACTACGGGAAGAACATGAAGTCCTGACAGCTGTTGCTGCTTTCCGCAACCGCCCACCCCAGTCTGCTCCCCTTCTTACGTCCATGGCAGAAATTCAGCGCATCCTTCGACGGAAACGTTGCCGGTCGGCCCCTGGATTGGACGGAATTTTAAATGAACATCTTTGCCATCTTCCCCGCACACCACTCATCTTGTTCACCAAGATTTTAAACTGTTGTCTCACCTCTGGCCTTTTCCCCCCTCAGTGGAAACAAGCCAAGCTGATTGCGATCCCCAAGAGGTTCAAGGACCCTACAGTCCCCACCAACAACAGGCCCATCAGCCTCCTGAACACTATGGCGAAGGTCCTTGAATCTGTGATCCTTCACCGACTTTCCCAACCTCTTGCGGCAGCTGGGACGATCCGTCCTGAACAGTTTGGATTCACTTCGTACCTCTCTGCTGAACTTCAGGTCCTACGGATCACTGAACACATCAGCAAAGGCTTCAACACTGCCAAGTCGACAGCTGCCGTTTTTCTGGACTTGCAAAACGCCTACGACAAGATCTGGCAAGACAACCTCGTACACAAGATGCTGACACAGACCCCTATACCGGATATTTATGACAAGATCGTGGATGACTTCCTCCGTGGTAGGACTTTCCTAGTGGCTCAACGGGGAATGCGTTCTGGCATTCGCCAATTGTCGGCAGGCACTCCGCAAAGATCGGTGCTATCTCCCATCCTTTTTAATATCTATGTCAATGATATGCCGGTCATCCCCGAGTGCCACCTTGCACAATACGCTGACGACACAGCACTATACACCACTGGCCACATTATTGACGCCGTCGTCGCCCGCCTCCAGCGACAGGTGGACGCCACTATCACCTGGTGCCGGACAAACAAAATAGCTCTCAATGCCGCCAAAACTACGGCAGTTTACTTTACGAAACGGCGCCCAGTCCTCAGCCGCAATATCTCGATTGCAGGTGTGCAGGTGCCCTGGTCCCCGACAACCACCTATCTCGGGGTCCAGATGGACCACAAGTTGCTCTTCCACTGTCATGCGGAGTATGTCACCAACAAGGGGCAAAAGCTAACCAGGGCTTTGTACCCGCTCTTTCGCAGTAGGGAACTTAACCTGCTCCGCATTTACCGAACAGTTATCCTGCCTGCCCTCACGTATGGATCTGCTGCATGGGCCACGATTAGTGTCACCAGGATGCGGACATTACAGCCCCTGCAGAACAAGGTGCTCAGGTGGAGCCTGCACGCCCCGCCACTCACGAGAATTGTCACTCTCCACGAGGAAGCGGATATCGTCCCCCTAAAGGCGACCATACGCAACAACGCGAGGCGGCTCTATGAGAAAGTGGATGCCTTGCGGGACACTGTCCATGGGTTACGCCACGTTGGGACCACACTTCCACGCCGCTGGCATCGACATCCGGTTCCCCTAACCATCCTAGAGGAATCGGATTCCGACCATGGCTAACGACAGGCCTGGCACGCCCACCACGGACGCATCCTTTGGCGGGACTAGCCCCCATTCTACGTCCAATACTTCCCAATCATACCTGCCCACGTTAGGCAAAATTTTTCTGCCTGACTCATGTAGTACTGTCACCGTCAGAGGGTGGTACGGGACTACAAGTCCCACCGCCACACCTCCAAAGTGAATTGCAGTGACACAGTCACTGCCCTGTGGATAAATTTACTGCCTCACCAACACAGTTAGACCGCAATAGACCGGTGATGCTGTTTTGTAACATTTCACAAAAAAAAAGAAAAAAAATTAATTTAAAATTGCATATGCAGCGAATGGTGTTAGTGTGCTACTATGTAATTACAGAACATGAACGTCTGTTCCTACCTGAATTGATTGACAGTTGTGGACTGCACTGCTTATGTGAAGTTATTCGTGTGTCTGGCACCAGTGCAGATACAGATTCGCACAGCAGTTCGGTAGGAAGATATCAATGCTCATGAAACAAATAAATAAACAATGATTAATAGTTTGTTTTGGTACCCCGTATCTGTAATAGATCACAATTTCGTTTATTAAAATGAATAAACGTGCATTGGTGGCTCCACGCTGGGCGCCAGTGTGGCGTTCGCTAGGTTATTCAGTGGTTTGGCATTTAACTAATTTGTAAATGAAAATGATAATCTTATGTTATTACACTGAGTAATTACTACATAATTTTTTTCCCGGCTAAAGATTTGGTCAAGTTGCTAAAGAACTCCAAGTTAACGTCGTGTTAAAGTGTTGTCTGTAAGTTGTGTAAGTGTCACTAAATCACAGTTCATACAAAAGATTCTATACAATTATGGATTATGATGGAAACAGTTATCTTCAGCAAAACGATCATTGAAACCACCGAATATCAGCCGCGCACAACACTGACGTATGTTACCTGAAACAATATTCTTCGCAACTCGTGCGTAATTAATTTCAGCTCCATACATCAGCTAGAAAGGTTCGTTATAACGATCGTGCTATGAGCACTATTTTTAAAGAACCAATCTGATTCGAATTATTTTCATTCAAATGAGTTCAGGACCACCGGTGCACATTTATTTTTACACATTTGTATTACCTTCGGCATTTATGTCTGCAGAGTTGCGCAATTTGAATTTGCCGCTGAGACAATTGTTAAGATGGCGGCAGACAATTGATAGAGACTTTCTATTGTTAGAGCAAATAAGTAAATATTTAAAATGCTTATTAAACGCTATAAAATCTATTTTCGTATAGCGCACTATTTAGACTTCATCAAGCAAACATTTGATTTGTTTATTAGGAAAACAGAGACAAAAACGCGATACAAATCGCTATCATCAATGGCTGCGCTCCTTGCAGCGGAAAGAAATAATTAACACAGATAATGCTTACTGAGAGAGTAATTAAAGTTACATATAATTATTCACTCATGTTTATAATAATAATGAACTCTATTTTAAAGTAATAATTAACAAATAATTACAATTTCTTGACAGACCTCAGTTTGATATGCGTCCGCAACTTACAAAAGCCAACCAATCAAAGGTAAAAACAAAGGAAGACAAACGCAGATCATAAAAGGAATTTACAATTATCATTGTCTTTGTATGATACACATCGATATGTCTAATTACATCATAGAATATTATAAAAATAATTAATATTTATAAGTTTTCACTGTTTTTTCATACGTCGAATACATAATGTTTATAACTGTTAGAGGCATAATTTCCTCTCGTCGCACTGTAGCCAAAAATTTATCACGTGGTTGTTACAGAACATTATGAAAAGCATGCATATACTCTTATAGTAAAATACAAAACATGTAAAAGAAACAACAACAAAAATAACTGAAGAACAAAACTGCAAATAACATCATATAACAATGTGAGAAGTATAGCATACAGATAGAAGTCTTTACTTTTGTGTTGTGTCGTTGTCACTGTACCCTTGCACCATGGGAAGCAAGGAGAGGATGTTGTTTGGCGGCTGGAAGTGCTCAGTAGCCTCTGTCTATAATACAACTACATGTGTGTATTAACAGGGTTCTTTATTAACCAGGTCAGAAAGCTACTTAAGATTTCGCAGGTATTGTGGTACAAGCTCTTCAACAATAGCCCACGTTAGCCTTACTGCTATTGAAGTACAAGTTCCTTTATGTAAGCTGCTCTGGTCGCTAGGTACTGACTGACTCTGAGCTAGAGGCTAATTGCAACTGTGACTCCCACTGGGTTGCGACTGATGACTCAGCTCGTTGACTCACTAGATGACTGACTGGCTCCTCCGGTCTGTGGCGGCGATCTAAATACTGGCGGCCAAGAGAGCGTTGGCGACCTGGTTCTTGCGAGTCGGCTTTTGTCCTCTATCGATCTTCTCGCAACTTCTTTGCCACCCAGTGTGCTGACGACAGCTTGCGCCAGAACACTTACACTGAAAGAAGAGCACAAAACGATAAACACAATACAACCAACAGTGTGTGCAGTAGTGCCGTTAGAACAATGACACAAAATGAACAAATTTGCTGTTCAAATAAAATCCTGTGCGCGGATTGCAACACAAAATTACGCACCCAATTGCGAGCCAGGTTGAACCATGTGAAAATCAAGACACCGGCAATTCATAAATTAAATTAGGATGCCAGTGGCTTTCAAACAGTCTGTGAGCAAGAGTATATTTAGCAAAACGGTAGAATAAAACAGGAACACTGGTGGGGAGGGGGTAACATCTCGCAACTAATTTTTTATGTGTTTGATTGTGCAGTCATGTACTGGGAACATGCCAATATGAGGTGCTTAAGATCCGCTACTGCATACATGATGACAGTTGAACAGATCTTTTTCTGTTGTAATGGTCAGTACAAATATAGTTTATTAGCCAAGTACCCGGCGTTGCCCAGGTGTGTATTTATTCCAGTCTTCCAGTAGTATATCTCCTCCTGCCCTCTCTCTCACCACTCTCTCTCTCTCTCTCTCTCTCTCTCCCTCCCTCCCTCCCTCTCTCTCTCTCTCTCTCTCTCTCTCTCTCTCTCTCTCTCTCTCTCTCCATCTCCTCCTATTTCCTTTCTCTGTCCATCTCCTCCTCCCCTCTCTCATTGTCTATCTCCTCCTCTTTCCTTTCTGTTCATTTCCCTCTCCTCTCACTCTGTTCTCCTCCTCTATGTCTATTTTCCATCTCATCCTTGCACCCCTCTGTCCATCTACTTCTCACTCCTCTCTCCACGTTATAATCCCTACCCCGACTGGAGGTTATTGGTTCTTAGTCTCACAGTATTTATTCCTAAATATTAAGTTTCGCTGAAATCGATTTACGGCATTACAAGGAGCATATTGCCCGAAACTTTGACGTGTCACACATACCGGGTGATCAAAAAGTCAATATAAATTTGAATAATTAATAAAACACGGAATAATGTAGTTAGAGAGGTAAAAAATTGACACACATGCTTGGAATGACATGGGGTTTTATTAGAACCAAAAAAAAAAAAAAAAAAGATACGTGAAAGGTCTCTTGCGCGCGTCGTTTGGTGATGATCGTGTGCTCAGTTGCCACTTTCGTCATGCTTGGCCTCCCAGGTCCCCAGACCTCAGTCTGTGCGATTATTGGCTTTGGGGTTACCTGAAGTCGCAAGTGTATCGTGATCGACCGACATTTCTAGGGATACTGAAAGACAACATACAACGCCAATGCCTCACCATAACTCCGGACATGCTTTACAGTGCTGTTCACAACATTATTCCTCGATTACAGCTATTGTTGAGGAATGGTGGTGGACATATTGAGCATTTCCTGTAAAGAACATCATCTTTGCTTTGTCTTACTTTGTTATGCTAATTATTGCTATTTTGATCAGATGAAGCGCCATTTGTCGGACATTTTTTGAACTTTTGTATTTTTTTGGTTCTAATAAAACCCCATGTCATTCCAAGCATGAGTGTCAATTTGTATCTCTCTATCTACATTATTCCGTGATTTATTCAGTTTTCAAATTTATACTTACTTTTTGATCACCCGGTATATAACATATTTCACACATATTTGTACACTTATTTCACCTGTATCTCCAGTTAATTTTGCCCTGCAGTTTCGCTTTCACGCATCTCAATGTTTGCGATGTCACATCTCCCGAACGACGTGTCATACAACGACACATTTTTGCAACTACTCTCGGTAGTATATGTACATTTGCTTTGCCGCTGAAACTCAGTTCATACATCAGTCGCATTCTCCCTGCTGTCAAAGTGCATATTGTTGGAGTTGTTTGTAAACCCGACCCACACGGCACAGGGCAAAACCTCTCTTTTTTCCTGCTTTTCCATTTTCAGCATACGCAAACACTTCCACTCAGTAAATAAATTGCACAAATAATATCACAAAATACACTCTTTTTCTTCGAGTTGAACTGCAGAAACTAATAACTCAGCGAGGAGTTGAAAACGAGAACTGCGCGGAAGTCTACACACCTTCCCACTACCGATGCTCTACTGGCGTTGGAACTACGCAACTGCGTGCGTTTAGCGTTGCAATTTTCGAATGTCAGAGAGAGAGAGAGAGAGAGAGCGAGAGAGAGAGAGAGAGGACTACCCAAGACTAGACACAAGTGCGGCAACAGCGCGCTTGCAGGCATCCGCCAGTACGTTTAGCCAGAGCTACAACATGCTGCTACAGACGCCAAAAACAAAATGGCTTTTCTTATGAGTTATGCAACGTTATTTTTCGGTGTGGTAATTAGTGATTCATGACCATCCTTTGTACGTATAGATTTTTCCCTAGGTCCATACATCGACTGTTATTGTCCTGTGGCACTAATAATAATAAATTGTCGGAGCATTCAGTCCTGAATCATAGATCACCCCTTGCTGTCAGGCTATGTGTCATCCATGTTTCGCTCTCTGAAAAACACTCGTATGTTCCACTCCCTCTCACCACTAAACGAGCCATTACATCATATGTGCCTTACATCCAACCGCATAGTGTCCTGCTTCCGACAACTTTTTAACTGTACTCGTGACAGTTATATCACACTAATATTTGCAGTCCTCACCGAAGAGCCAAAGAAACTGGTACACCTACCTAACATCGCGTAGGGCCTCCGCGAGCACGCAAAAGTGCCGCAACACGACGTGGCATGGACTCAACTAATGTCTAAACTAGTACCGGAGAGAAATGACACCATACATCCTGCAGGGCTGTCCATGAGCCTGTATGAGTACGAGGGAGGAGAAGATCTCTTCCGTACAGCACGTTGCAAGGCATCCCAAATATGCTCAATAATGTTCATGTCTGGCGAGTTTGGTGGCCAGCGGAAGTGTTTAAACTCAGAATAATGTTCCTGGAGCCACTCTGTAACAATTCTGGAAGTGTGGGGTGTCGCATTGTACTGCTGGAATCACAAAGTCCGTTGGAATGGATAAAGGGCATGAATGGATGCAGGCGATCAGCATGATGCTTACGTACGTGTCACCAGTCAGAGTCGTGTCTAGACGTATCAGTGGTCCCATATCACTCCCAACTGCACACGCCCCACATCATTACAGAGCCTCCACCAGCCTGAACAGGCCCCGTGCTGACATGAAGGGTCCATGGACTCATGAGGTTGTCTCTGTACCCATACACGACCATCCGCTCGATACAATTTGAAACGAGACTCGTCCGACCAGGCAACATGCTTCCAGTCATCAACAGTGCAATGTCGGTGATGACGAGCCCAACCAAGGCGTAAAGCTTTGTGTCGTCCAGCCATCAACGGTACACGAGTGGGCCTTCGGCTCCGAAAGCTCATTTGATGATGTTTCTTTGAATGGTTCACACGCTGACACTTGTTGATGGCTCAGCACTGAAATCTGCAGCACTTTGAGGAACGGTTGCACTTCCGTCACGTTGAACGATTCTCTTCAGTCGCCGTTGGTACCGTTCTTGCAGGATCTTTTTCCGGCCGCAGCGATGTTGGAGATTTGATTGTTTTACCGGATACCTGATACTCACCGTACACTCGTGAAATGGCCGTACGGGAAAAGCCCCACTTCATCGCTACCTCGGAGATGCTGTGTTCCATCGCTCGTGTGCCGACTATAACACCACGTTCAAACTCACTTAAATCTTGCTAACCTGCCATTGTAGCAGCAGTAACCGATGTAACAACTGCGCCAGACACTTGTTGCCGACTGCAGCGCCGTATTCTGCCTGTTTACATATATCTGTGTTTGAATACCCATGCCTATACAAGTTTCTTTGGAGCTTCAGTGTAGTAGTTATATTCATATCGGAATCACTTTGGCAAGGGTATTCGAAGATTTGTGGTTGCACAGTTTGGGAACGAAAAACATAGTGCAAGTACCACTGCGCTTACAATCTCGCAGGTCTAACTTGACGAGGATTGGAGAGGTAGGCCAAAAATAATTTGGAAGGAAAACGTACAGTGACCAGCGAACACGTAGTAAAGTCCCAGGTGAAATTTCGTGGCGGCAGTCGGGTAACAAGAGGACCATACAAACTCCCCCTCGGCCGATTTGATTCGTATTGACAGGCTGTGTAGGGCAGGACATATGTAAATAGCAGGGCGCAACTCCCAACCTGTTTCGAGAAAATCGAGTTTGAACATTTTACGCGTGCTTACATACTTCGTATGGTCGCAAATAACTAAGAAATCCGAAGCGAAGAGAGCAAGCGCGTTATTTCGTAAGCGCGACGTCTGTGGATCTAATTTCGCTTCTGGCACTATATTTTTTTTAATTCCCACGTAATTCTGACACCTGATACGCGTGGTACCCCTCGAAATTGTGTGGTACGCGTGCACCGCTTACGAACGTAAGCTAAGAGATTTTTTTTTTTTTTTTTTTTTTTTTTTTTTTTTTTTTTTTTTTTTTTGCAAGAGACACACTGAAAAAGTGTGCATTGAAAAGATTCGGCGTCCATGTCCATTACTAGTGGTGTATTTTGCAGTAATCATTGTTAGCCACGTTTCTATGATCAATGTCATACTGATTCGTTCAGTGCTCTATACGTTACACATTATATTTGCCACATTTGATTGAAAGTTCTTTTGTCTATCCATTTTCTTCCAATCTCATTACGAAAATTTTTCTCCTTTTTTCAGGATAAACATTAAGAAAATGATAAATGACTCATTCAATAATGTCACTTCACACAGTCACAATAATTATATGGAAAGGAAAAAAAAAGAAGTGCAGAAGTGTCTGTTCGACGCATGGATCTCGTGCTCCTGAATCAACCGCTTAACAGGCTCGGCTGCTGATTTTTTGAAAATTAGTGGCCATATGAAATATATAAATAAGCGTAAAATTCAATTTTCTGGAAAACGGTTGAAAGTTACGGCTTCGTGTTTACATATGTTGAAGTCGTAGTCGTGCTGCACACGTCCTGTCAGTATGAATCAAACTGGTGACGGGAAGTTCGTACCACCCCCCTGTAAGGCGCTATAGAATCCAATTCCAGCAGAGCCCCAGGTGCGAAGACTCTGTTGACTTAGTTTTGACGACCTTCCGCCGGTGCTGCGCCCTCGCGGCGCTTACAAAAGGCGTCCCAGGCTCCTGAGGCTGGCTCATCCGGCCATTAAGCCGCGCTCACACGCCGACAGAGGCGCCAGCGTCGCTTCGGCTCTCCTCAGAGGGCACGCTTTTGCTGCGCCGCAGGGATTTATGCTTAGCGCGCTGCCTTTCATGTCCCCCGCCGCCGCCGTGCGCACAGCGCGAAAAGCGAGCCTGACTC
Source organism: Schistocerca serialis cubense (assembly GCF_023864345.2). NCBI lineage: Eukaryota > Metazoa > Arthropoda > Insecta > Orthoptera > Acrididae > Schistocerca > Schistocerca serialis. The sequence goes on along the minus strand of NC_064641.1, from coordinate 108,765,699 downwards.
GAAGGCTGAGACTTCTGCTCCCCTGGCTCTCCCTGGGAGTCACAGGCTTACATTCTAGTCTCTGTCCTCACGTGCCGTCATTAGAGACAGCGGTGCAACAGTGACACAGCTGACAAAAGAACATGACATTGGTTTTTTCTTAATGTTATTTCCCAACAAACCTAGCAGGTTCATTTCAAGCAAAGTTCCCATTCTATATAATCACTGGAGGCGCACAAAGACACTAAAAAAAATAATAAATAAAAAATTTAAAAAACATTGATATTTTGAAGCGAGCCATTTTTTAAATGTTCATTCGATTTGAAGTGTTGTTCAGTGAGAGCGTGTCCTAGGGATGCAAACAGACGATAATCGGACTAGCCAAGTCTGGAGAATAAGCCGCATGCGCTAGTACCGGTATATCGCAACTGAACACCTTGATCGTTTCCCTGGGTGCGATGGGGCGTTATCATGGAGCAATAAGACTTTGTGTTGCCTTTTTCCATACTCCGCTCGTTTTTCATGTAATTCTCGACTTAAATCGATCATTTGCTGTTAGTAGCGATCAGTGTAAACTGTTTCACCAGGTTTTAGTACCTCATAACAGATGACACCACCAAACACAAAGCATTGTCTTCTTTCCAAAGCGATTTGGTCTTGCAGGGGATGTCGATGGTTTGCCTGGATTCACCCACGATTTACAACGCTTAGAATTCTCAAACTATATCCATTTCTTTTGTATCTGGCAGGCAGCATTTCACAAGTATTCTTTCGATTTGCTTGCTGTCTTCCATTCAGTTCATACGGAACCCATTTTCCCATTTTCTGCATCTCTCCCACAGCTTTCAATCAAAGAATGATGGCTTTCTGCGTCACATTCAATTGTTCCGCGAGTTCCTGTTGAGTTTAAGTATCATCTTCATCCAATAAGGCCTGCAATTCGTTGCTTCGAACCTTTTCGGTGGTTTCTCGCGCTCGTCGTTTCTTACGTCGAAAGCACTACTTTTGAAATTTTCGGACCATTCGAAACGCTGTGTTTTCCGAAAATCATGTTCGTCCGAAGCTTCGACAAGCATTCGATGCGATTCTGTAGCAGTTTTCGTCAATAATAACAGAAAACCAATGCTGTTCACAAATCGTAGTTCGTAGTCACAGAACTCGACATGTTTATGTATTTGAAGCAGATACCGATGTAGGGAACTTGGGTTACTGTGTGTTGACATTCGTCGTCAGCCGTTACAGAAAGCAGATGGCGCTGCAGACGCAGTCCCACGGGTCCTACACTGATGGCTATCACCATCTATAGGGAGATCCTGGTTTCACACTTCTACAATTGGTATATTCTGTTTATGTTCAGCCGGCCGGTGTGACCGAACGGTTCTAGGCGCTCCAGTCAGGAACCGCGCGACTGCTACGATCGCAGGTTCGAATCCCGTCTCGGGCATGTATGTGTGTGATGTCCTTAGGTTAGTTAGGTTTAAGTAGTTCTAAGATCTAGGGGACTGATGACCTCAGATGTTAAGTCCCATAGTGCTCAGAACCATTTGAACCATTTTTGTTTATGTTATGCATCTATGACGTTGTAGTGTACCAAACTGCACTACAGATTATATGTTTTCCGTATATTATAATAATTATTTGTGTTTTGATGTCTTCAAAGTGCATATTGTACTTAAAAACCAATGAGAACGGCACTTACGGTTCTTACAACTGTATTCCAGTCTACCGTTGCCTACCTGTCGATCAAAGCAGGATGGAAATTAGCCCTCCTATTGGAGGAGGATTATTTAAGCCATCCTCACATGGAAGATGATACTCAACATGGGCATGTCATAGAATTGATACTCACACCTGGAAGCATACTGCAAACAACAGAACAAACTCTATCGAACTTTATGTAATATGAACTAATGTGAAGCATGATCATTTTCTATGTCTTGGGCTGAAGTTCCTGTACTTCACATTGGAACCGAGTTTTGTTAATCTCAGGTTTTGTTTCTGCCTGTTTTTGAATAAATCTTTTGTATATATGAAGATAGTAACTGTACTCGAAAGAACATATACCATTGATGACCGTGCAGGTTCTCTAGAATAAATGGTATTTAATTGAAACTCTCAGCTGCCGACGGGTTCGAGTCCCAGTCGGGGCACACATTTTCAGCTGTCCCCATCGAGGTATATCAACAGCACCTGTCGGCAGCTGAGGGTTTCAGTTAATTGTCAAATCTTTTGTGCTTTGAAAATATTCTATTCAACACATAAATAGAAAGATATAATCCACAATGCGTCGCTTTTGGCACAGTATGTTGTAAATCAAAACTTCACACTATGATAATATAAGCGTGTAACTGTACCGAACTCATACGGGAATCGTCACCTTAGTGTGCGCGAGTAATAAGTGGACGGGGTAATATCTATTAAGTACATTACGTATGTAGATTGTGGACAGTTGGGAATGTGGGTCTCACGGGAAGCGTGCAAGGGATAAGTCCCTGCAATCGCGGTATTCATCTGTGTGCTCCGTGGCTCAGGGTGTCTGCCATCTAACCAGGAGATCCCGGGTTCGAGTCCTGGTCGGAGCACATGTTTTCAACTGTCCCAATAGAGGTATATCAACAACACCTCTCAGCAGCTAACGATTTCAATTAATTATCACATCTTTTGTATTTTTAAAATATTCTATTCAGCACATAAATACGAGGGTCGGTCAAAAAGTAATGCCTCCCATTTTTTTTCTACTTAAAGAAATTAAGTTAAGTGAAAAATTTGAATTTGGCGCCATTCCTCAAACCTTCTTCTGCAATCCACTGCAGTAGTAACTTTCTGTGTCAACAGGTGGCAGCACAGAAGAAGTTTGTAAGATGGCCGACATCGATGTTCGTTTGAGACAGCGTTGTGTGATTGAATTCTTGAATGCAGAAGGTGAAACGCCCATACGCATTCATGAAAGACTGAAGAAGGTGTATGGTGTTGTGACAGTGGATGTCAGCACTGTTAGACGATGGGTTCGTCGTTGTAAGGAAGCTGAAGGGCAAACACTGTTGACTGACGAAAAGCGGAGCGGCAGGCCGGTGAGTGCAGTGACTCCACACAACATTCAGCAAGTTGATGACATCATTCGTGGTGACCGTCGGGTGACTGCAGATGAAGTGTGTCGCATTATTTCTCTTAGTAAAGGCAGTGTGATCACGATTATTAAACAATTGGGGTACTCAAAGTTTGTGCACGGTGGGTTCCAAGAATGTTAACCGATCAGAATAAAGAGGCAAGGAAAACAATAGCCTCCCAACACTTGCAGCGCTTCCGTTTGGAGGGAGATGAGTTTCTGAAAAAAATTGTGACCGGGGACGAAACATGGGTGCATTTTTTTGAACCCGAATCAAAGAGGCAGTCAATGGAGTGGCGTCACACAAGCTCGCCGAGGAAGAAAAAATTCAAAACTGTGCGATCGGCAGGGAAAGTTATGGCAACAGTTTTCTGGGATACAGAGGGTGTGACTCTGGTTGTTTTTTTGGAGCAGGGATGCACAATAAATTCTGTTCAATACGTCACAACCCTCAACAAACTTAAAGCACGTCTTCAGCGAGTTCGCCCAACAAAATCAATGGCAGATGTTCTTCTTTTGCATGACAATGCAAGACCACACACCAGTCGTCACACCTCTGACGAGATTGTCAAAATTGGATGGGAAGTTTTGCCTCATCCCCCATACAGCCCTGACCTGGCACCATCAGACTTCCATCTGTTCGGGCCACTAAAAGAAGCTCATCGTGGGATTCATTTTGAAGATGAGGAGGCCGTCAAAACATCCGTGCGTCAATGGCTTAGGAAGCAGAGCTGTGATTTTTACCGTGCTGGGATACATGCCCTTGTTCAAAGATGGACCAAAACTGTAGAGATGGGCGGAGATTACATTGAAAAATGACAAAATGATCCGCAATGTTGTGGTTTTCAACCTGTGTAATTGCATTTAAATTTCCTGACAATTAAACGTAGAAAAAAAAATAGGAGGCATTACTTTTTGACTGACCCTCGTAGAAAGATATATTCCAAAATGCGTCGCTTTTGGCACAGTATGTTGTATAGCAAAACTTCACATTATGATAATATGAGTGTGTAACTGTACCACCCTCTCTTTAATAATAAATATCCAAAAAGCCAAACTGATACGGGACATGAGTGGAAGTTACACTAAAATTATACATAACCTGTTGTTTTCGTTGCTGCCTCCATCTTGTCGAATTCTTCTCTTCAAATTTGCCTGTATCTGGATTTGCATGTGGAAACTATGTAAATAAAAGATTCAGTTGTATTTTCAAATTTACCGTCGTATGATTGTTCTCCACATGATATAAACTGCATTTTCAAAAGACCAAACTGTCCAAAGCGCATTAATACACACCGAGAGAAAACATTCAACTATGACAGAAAAAACTGAGACAAAAGACTGAGAGAAAGCAGCACTGCTGCGTTCCTTTGTATAGACTTTTAACAATCAATTTGAAAATAGCCCGCTATTACTTTTTTTGGCACAATTATGATGTTACAATTAAAATTTACAAAATGTATCTGGATTTGCATGTGGAAACTATGTAAATAAAGGATTTAGGTGTATTTTCAATTTTACCGTCGTATGATTGTTCTCCACATCATATAAACTGCATTTCCAGAAGACCAAACTGTCCAAAGCGCATTAATACACACCGAGGGAAAACATTCAATTATGACAAAAAAACTGAGACAAAAGACTGAGAGAAAGCAGCACTGCTGCGTTCCTTTATATAGACTTTTAACAATCAATCTGAAAATAGCCCGCTATTACTTTGGCGCAATTACGATGATACAATTAAAATTTACAAAACGTAAAGAAACTGATATTACAGCCGAATAAGGCATAAAATGCAATATCGAATGACATAATTTTTTGTACTCGCAGTATCATCTGTAGTTTTAAATATGGAAATCAATCTGCACTTTAATTACAATAATGCCTTTCTTATTATTTTAGTTTCGTAATTAGTTACAGTATGGATTTGGTTACTAACGTTTAATGGCAGTACGGAACTCGTGCTTTATCTGATTACGTAAAATTAACAAATATGGCCCCAAATTCTAGAAATCGGAAAGCTGGATGGTGTAAACAATGTAGAGCTAATTAGGAACGTAATTACAAGGAATATTAAAGTCAAATGTGGACGTAAAAATGAATAATGAATAAAAATACCGTGCTTGGCAATTCCTTCTGAGCTATTTCACAAGGTAATGAGGTTTCCTGATATCGGACTTTTTAAATTACCATTTTGTTTATTAGAAGTATTGATTTTTCATGCCAGCATTTCTGCAGTATCTAATTATTTACTGTTACAGAATGATCACTACAATTTTACGAAATGACGACTAATTAGGCTTAGGCACAGGTTATGATTAATGGTGTCAGTCAATTAACAATTAGGAATGTACTTGGTGATGAATCCGGAACATTACATTTACTTAAAATTTATGACATATAGAACGATATGATACCCACTTAACTATACAGACAGTATATAATACTGGACTGGTACAGTAATATTGACTTGAAATTTTGGGAAACAGACCATCATAAGCGGAACATAAAACTTTTTCAGATGTTTTACTCAAAAATTGTCTGTTTACATCCTCGTTGTTCATGTACAATTGCCAATTGTTTCTGGAGTAATATTGTAAGGTATGTGGGCAGACATGTGAAAATGCAAAATTTGATGATTTTCATTACATACAGACCAATACCTGCCAGGGTAGCCGAGAGCGCTAACGCGCTGCATCCTGGACACAGGTAGGCACGTCGGCTCCGGATCGAATCCGCCAGCTGGATTAATGACGAGGGCCTCGATGTGGCTTTTAGGCGGTTTTCCACATCCCGCTAGGTGAATACTGGACAGGTCCCCACGTTCTGCCTCAGTTATAAGGCTCGCAGACATCTGAACGCATTCCCACTATTCCATGGATTACACTAGACGCAGACAGATGCGGTACACTATTTCCTTCCTGGGGGGGGGGGGGGGAGGGGTAGGGATGGCATCTGGCCACCCCTTCAAATTAACATACCACATCCGATTAAGCAGCAGACCCCGCACGTCGGGATTAAATGCTAGGAAAGAGAGAGAGAGAGAGAGAGAGAGAGAGAGATTACATACAGACCAATGGGTTACTTAATAACATACGGCGTTCACAATCTGGGGACCTCCATTTCATTTTTGGTTAGGCATATCCTATTAACTACCCACAGAATTTCAAGACTTAATTTGCTTGTTCAGTTGCATTGTCAATGATAATTTATTCAGGAGGGAATGCACTATTTTAAGCGTTTATTTGCTACTTGTTTGCTGTTGCTTTGCTTTTCAGTTGAAAGGGTGAGTTGACGCAGCTCGCTATAGCGGTCTGTCCTACGCAAGCCTATTCATCTCCACATAACTACAGGAGCTCCAACGACAGGCGCGTAATGGGGCCCCTTAGGGATATGGCTGCAAGAGAGGGGAAGAAAACCAATGTGCACTCCGTGTGCATACCGGGGGGAGTCATTCCAGATGGTGAAAGGGTCCTTCCGGATGCCATGAAGGGTACAGGGTGCACCCATCTGCAGGTGGTCGCTCATGTCGGCACCAATGATGTGTGTCGCTATGGATCGGAGGAAATCCTCTCTGGCTTCCGGTGGCTATCTGATTTGGTGAGGACTGCCAGTCTCGCTACCGGGATGAAAGCAGAGCTCACCATCTGCAGCATCGTCGACAGGACTGACTGCGGACCTTTAGTACAGAGCCGAGTGGAGGGTCTGAATCAGAGGCTGAGACGGTTCTGCGACCGTGTGGGCTGCAGATTCCTCGACTTGCGCCATAGGGTGGTGGGGTTTCGGGTTCCGCTGGATAGGTCAGGAGTCCACTAAACGCACCAAGCGGCTACACGGGTAGCAGGGGCTGTGTGGCGTGGACTGGGCGGTTTTTTAGGTTAGATGGCCTCGGGCAAGTACAGAAAGGGCAACAGCCTCAAAGGGTGCGGGGCAATGTCAGCACATGCGGGGACCAAGCAGCAATCAGTATTGTAATTGTAAATTGTCGAAGCTGTATTGGTAAAGTACCGGAACTTCAAGGGCTGATAGAAAGCACCAAAGCTGAAATCGTTATAGGTACAGAAATCTGGCTGAAGCCAGAGATAAATTCTGCCGAAATTTTTACAAAGGCACAGACGGTGTTTAGAAAGGATAGATTGCATGCACCCGGTGGTGGCGTGTTTGTCGCTGTTAGTAGTAGTTTATCCCATAGTGAAGTAGAAGTGGATACTTCCTGTGAATTATTATGGGTGGAGGTTACACTCAACAACCGAGCTAGATTAATAATTGGCTCCTTTTACCGACCTCCCGACTCAGCATCATTAATGGCAGAACAACTGAGAGAAAATTTGGAATACATTTCACATAAATTTTCTCAGCATGTTATAGTCTTAGGTGGAGATTTCAATTTACCAGATATAGACTGGGACACTCAGATGTTTAGGACGGGTGGTAGGGACAGAGCATCGAGTGACATTATACTGAGTGCACTATCCGAAAATTACCTCGAGCAATTAAACAGATAACTGACTCGTGGAGATAACATCTTGGACCTACTGATAACAAACAGACCCGAACTTTTCGACTCTGTAAGTGCAGAACAAGGAATCAGTGATCATAAGGCCGTTGCAGCATCCCTGAGTATAGAAGTTAATAGGAATATAAAAAAAGGGAGGAAGGCTTATCTGTTTAGCAAGAGTAATAGAAGGCAGATTTCAGACTACCTAACAGATCAAAACGAAAATTTCTGTTACGACATTGACAATGTTGAGTGTTTATGGAACAAGTTCAAGGCAATCGTAAAATGCGTTTTAAAAAGGTACGTGCCGAAAAAATCTGTGAGGGACGGGAAAACCCACCGTAGTTCAACAACAAAGTTAGGAAACTACTGCAAAAGCAAAGAGAGCTTCACTGCAAGTTTAAACGCAGCCAAAACCTCTCAGACAAACAGAAGCTAAACGATGTCTAAGTTAGTGTAAGGAGGGCTATGCGTGAAGCGTTCAGTGAATTCGAAAGTAAAATTCTATGTACCGACTTGACAGAAAATCCTAGGAAGTTCTGGCCTTACGTTAAATCAGTAAGTGGCTCGAAACAGCATATCCAGACACTCCGGGATGATGATGGCATTGAAACAGAAGATGACACCCGTAAAGCTGAAATATTAAACACCTTTTTCCAAAGCTGTTTCACAGAGGAAGACCGCACTGCAGTTCCTTCTCTAAATCCTCGCACAAACTAAAAAATGTCTGACATCTAAATAAGTGTCCAAGGAATATAAAAGCAACTGGAATCACTCAACAGAGGAAAGTCCACTGGCCTGACGGGATACCAGTTCGATTCTACACAGAGTACGCGAAAGAACTTGCCCCCCTTCTAACAGCCGTGTACCGCAAGTCTCTAGAGGAACGGAAGGTTCCAAATGATTGGAAAAGAGCACAGGTAGTCCCAGTCTTCAAGAAGGGTCGTCGATCAGATGCGCAAAACTATAGACTTATATCTCTGACGTCGATCTGTTGCAGAATTTTAGAACATGTTTTTTGCTCGCGTATCATGTCGTTTTTGGAAACCCATAATCTACTCTGTAGGAATCAACATGGATTCCGGAAACAGCGATCGTGTGAGACCCAACTCGCTTTATTTGTTCATGAGACCCAGAAAATATTAGATACAGGATCCCAGGTAGATGCTATTTTTCTCGACTTCCGGAAGGCGTTCGATACAGTTCCGCACTGTCGCCTGATAAACAAAGTAAGAGCCTACGGAATATCAGACCAGCTGTGTGGCTGGATTGAAGAGATTTTAGAAAATAGAACACAGCATGTTGTTATCAATGGAGAGACGTCTACAGACGTTAAAGTAACCTCTGGCGTGCCACAGGGGAGTGTTATGGGACCATTGCTTTTCACAATATATATAAATGACCTAGAAGATAGTGTCGGAAGTTCCATACGGCTTTTCGCGGATGATGCTGTAGTATACAGAGAAGTTGCAGCATTAGAAAATTGTAGCGAAATGCAGGAAGATCTGCAGCTGATAGGCACTTGGTGCAGGGAGTGGCAACTGACCCTTAACATAGACAATTGTAATGTATTGCGAATACATAGAAAGAAGGATCCTTTATTGTATGGTTATATGATAGCGGAACAAACACTGGTAGCAGTTACTTCTGTAAAATATCTGGGAGTATGCGTACGGAACGATTTGAAGTGGAATGATCATATGAAATTAATTGTTGGTAAGACGGGTAGCAGGTTGAGATTCATTGGAAGAGTCCTTAGAAAATGTAGTCCATCAACAAAGGAGGTGGCTTACAAAACACTCGTTCGACCTATACTTGAGTATTGCTCATCAGTGTGGGATCCGTACCAGATCGGGTTGACAGAGGAGATAGAGATGATCCAAAGAAGAGCGGCGCGTTTCGTCACAGGGTTATTTGGTAACCGTGATAGCGTTACGGAGATGTTTAGCACACTCAAGTGGCAGACTCTGCAAGAGAGGCGCTCTGCATCGCGGTGTAGCTTGCTGTCCAGGTTTCGAGAGGGTGCGTTTCTGGATGAGGTATCGAATATATTGCTACCCCCTACTTATACCTCCCGAGGAGATCACGAATGTAAAATTAGAGAGATTCGAGCGCGCACGGAGGCTTTCCGACAGTCATTCTTCCCGCGAACCATACGCGACTGGAACAGAAAAGGGAGGTATGACAGTGGCACGTAAAGTGCCCTCCGCCACACACCGTTGGGTGGCTTGCGGAGTATAAATGTAAATGTAGATTTAGATGTAGATGTAGATGAAGTCTACATCAGGTTGATCTGGGGTACTGTAGTCAACCCTTTGACTTCCTTTATCATTTTTATCCTTCACTCATGTGGGGTCATCCAAAGCTCGAGGTACCAACCACAGTCGGCAACACGCATCGATACCACATACATTAGAGATGTCTCGCTGCAATCCGCAGTGACGAGTGGGAGAGACAGGAGAGGAGACACCCCATCCCCCTCCCTCCCACCACAGTAGAAAAGCCCTGCACAGGGGTCAGTACACACTGAGCAGCCGAAAAACTACGACCACTGCCCACCGAGGCGTTGGATGCCGCCTGGTGGCGTTGTGGATACATGACGTGGTAACAAAAGTATGTAAGCAGAGCAGACATGGACGGGGGATCCCCGTAGCTAAGATATTGGCTGCAAATGTGAAAATCCATTGAGATAAGCGACTTTGACAAAGTGCAGATTATTATTACGCAGAGCTTGTGAACGAGTATCTCGAAAACGGCGAAGCAGCTCGAATGTTCACGTGCTACTGTCGTGAGCATCTACAGATAGAGGTACAGTGGGACCACCACTAGGCGCTAAGTGCTTGGTCGTCCCCGACTCCTCACATAACGTGTCGTTCGGAGGATTTTCTGCTGTGTAAAGTAGGATAGATGGTGATCTGTGGCATGTACACCGAAAGAGCACAATGCTGGTGCACGCACAGGTGTTTCGGAGCACACCGTTCATCATACATTGTTGAACATGGAGCTCCACTTCAGAGTACCCCTACTGAAACGTCCTCTTTGAACAATTATACATGACTGTGCTTAAACTGACACACAATTTTTTTAGCGCAACGCAATCTGACTTTCAATAATCCCTACAAAAGAATGGCCCTGACTAATATTAACCTATACCTTTCACAAATCACTTACCTCACAAAAATCTTCGTTACTCGAACTACTGCAATACAGCGAGCGCCACTACTGCCAGCTAAATAAAAGATTCAAACTACGGAAGGCACTAACTACTGATAGGCATAGTTAGCAAATGAAAGATTTTAATAGAGGACAAACAATGTATTTACCTTAATAGTGTTGAAAACTCATAATATACATAGCAGTTCATGACATCCAGTCTTACAAATTTCATAACTCCGCCATCTCTCTCCCCACATCCACCACTGTTGGCGGTTCACCTCCAACTGCGCAACGCTACGCGCTGTTCACATCCGGCTGCCCAACACTACAATCGCAGACAACAATGCAAACTAGCCACAGACTGCACACAGCACAGCCAGTGATTTTCATACAGAGCGCTATGTAACTTTGCCAATAAGAAAACATAAACAGCCTACTTACACTACGTGTTCAGACGTTGGCCTAATGACATCGTCAATAACGACTGCAGTGAGCACGAGTCCGTCGGGATTCGATTAATGGAAACGAGTCGGCTCTTCGGGTGAATCACATTCTTGCTACACTTGGTCAATCGTCGTCTCCACAAAGCCGTCATCGAGGTGAACGACGGCTCGAAACGTGCAGCGCACCACGGACTCAGGCTGGCTGGGAGACATTCCCCTGTGCCTGCGTGGACCCTGTGGTAGTAACCGAAGACATGCTGACGTGATTGACATCTTCCCCGAAGGCAATGTCATGTTTCTGCAGTATAATCCCCCGTGTCTCGAAGCCAGAAGAGTGTTACAGTGGTTTGAGGAGCATTATAGTGAACTCATGTTGATTTCTCGGGACCATATTCGCCTAATGTTATTCTTGTGGAACCCATCTGGTTCACTATCACCGCGTACGCAGATCGGCGCCCCGTCATTTACGCGAATTACGTGATCTATGCGTAGACATCTAATACTGCATACCTCCATAAACCTACCAACAAACCGTTGGATCCGTGATATGCAGAATAAGTGATGTACTGCGTTTCAAAGACAGACAACAAGCTGTTAAGCACGTGGTCATCATGTTTTACGTCATGAGCGTAGATCCGAGCTTGGAAGCGCTCTCCGCCAGTTCGTGACCTTAGCTGAAGCGTTCAGCATCTTCGAGTAGGACTAAAGAATATTTCATGTCTCACATGGAACATTACTTTTGTAAATACTTAACGTTATACTTCAAGAGCCGAGTGTCTTTAATTAGCGCATCAAGTGATGCTTTAATAGACAATGACAGTTGTAAATTATCAAGACCTTCTGTGGCGAAGGATGTGTCAAGTTAAGTAAATCTTTGTTCATTCATGTAATAAAGTGAGGTAGTATTGCAGCTCCAATGAGCAATCTCCCAGAGCAGTCAAAGACCCAGAGTTATTGCCAGACGATTGTAGTTTCGTCTGGCCATAACAACACTTCCCTGCATTTCCAGATTAATCAAGAATGTTTCAGCATGTGTATTGTCAAAAGATCTCTTTTTTGTTAAGTTCTGCTAAAAATCTATTTTCTCCACAATTCGACCACGTACCCATTCGTTATTCAACCTACCCAACTAACATTCAGCATTCTTCTGTGGCACCACATTTCAAAAGCCTGTATTCTCTTCTCGTCTGAGCTGATTATCGCCCACGTTTTATTTCTACACAACCAAACACTCCAGGTAAACATCTCAGAAAAAATTTCGTAAAATTTAAATTTACATTCGATGCTAACAATATTCCGTCTCCGTGCTATAGACCACCTGCATTTTATACACTATGTGATCAAAAGTATCCGGACACCCCCAAAAACATACGTTTTTTATATTAGGTGTATTGTGCTATCACCTACTGTCAGGTACTCCATATCAGCGACCTCAGTAGACGTTAGACATCGTGAGAGAGCAGAATGGGGCGCTCTGCGGAACTCACGGACTTCGAACGTGGTCAGGTGACTGGGTGTCACTTATGTCATACGTCTGTATGCCAGATTTCCACGCTCCTAAACATCCCTAAGTCCACTGTTTCCGATGTGATAGTGAAGTGGAAATGTGAAGGGACACGTACAGCACAAAAGCGTATAGACCGACCTCGTCTGTTGGCTGACAGAGACCGCCGACAGTTGGAGAGGGTCTTAATATGTAATAGACAGACATCTATCCAGATCATCACACAGAAATTCCAAACTGCATCAGGATCCACTGCAAGTACTATGATAGTTAGGCTAGAGGTGAGAAAACTTGGATTTCATGGTCGAGCGGCTCCTCACAAGCCACACATGACGCCAGTAAAAGCCAAACGACGCCTCACTTAGTGTAAGGAGCGTAAACATTGGACGACTGAACAGTGGGAAAACGTTGAGTGGAATGACGAATCACGGTACACAATGTCGCGATCCGATATCAGGATGTGAGTATGGCGAATGCACGGTGAACGTCATCTGCCAGCGTGTGTAGTGCCAACAGTAAAATTCGGAGGCCGTGGTGTTATGGTGCGGTCGTGTTTTTCATGGAGGGGGCTTGCTAACCTTGTTGTTTTGCGTGGCACTATCACAGCACAGGCCTACATTGATGTTTTAAGCGCCTTCTTGTTTCCCACTGTTGAAGAGCCATTCGGGGATGCCGATTGCATCTTTCAACACGATCGAGCACCTGTTCATAATGCACAGCCTGTGGCGGAGTGGTTACAAGACAATAACATCCCTGCAATGGGCTGGCCTAACATGAATCCTATAGAACGCCTTTGGGAAGTTTTAGAACGCCGACTTCGTGCCAGGCCTCACCGACCGACATCGATACCTCTCCTCAGTGCAGCACTCCGTGAAGAATGGGCTGCCATTCCCCTGGAAACCTTCCAGCACCTGACTGAACGTATGCCTGCGAGAGTGGAAGCTGTATTCAAGGTTAAGGGTGGGACAACACCTTACTGAATTCCAGCATTACCGATGGAGGACGCCAAGAACTTGTAAGTCATTTTCAGATAGGTGTCCGGATACTTTTGATCACATAGTGTATCTTCTCTAATTCGGCCGTGTGAGTTATTTTGCTGCTGAAATACCAAAACTCAGGTGCTAATTTTAGTTTGTCATTTCCTAATGTAATTCCTTTGGTATCGCCTAATTCGATTCTACTGCCTTTCATTATTTAACTGCTGTCGGTATTCGTCCCTCAACCTCTTTCCGAGATACTATCCATTTTGTAAACTTCCAAGAGCTTCTGCTATCTGTGACAAATGTACAATGTCATCGGCAAACCTCAAAGTTTTAGTTTCTTCGCACTGAACTTAATTTCTGCTTCACATTTCAAGATGTTAGGCTCCTCCAATGTATTGTCACAATACGCTCTCAAATTCCCTCCACTCATGTTCGACAGTTTCCTAATAATGTTAATGTAGCACTTTTATGTGTCTACATAATTCGTGTGACTGATGTTTATGGTACTGCCAGTAACTCCCAGTAGATGGCGTTATGGCCGGAGATCACTTACGTGACTAAGCCCCATGTGGCTGTTCCTGAGCAGTCATGTAACGGGTTGGACACCACGTCCACATCACCGAACACGTCCCATGTGAGGACAACTTTAGTATCAACAACAGACCATGGACACCGCCTACTGCACACACGCACTTTTCATGTCGGCTGGTTTTGGAGGCGGACTACTGGAGCAGAGGTAGCGAGCTCTGCCCAGCACAGTGGATGCCGTGCAGTGAGGAGTGGTGAGCAGGGGCAAGCTAGGCACACTGCACGACACATACTCCCTACACTAGGAAGGGGAGGGTACGACATTGGGATCAATCTTGCGATTTCCTCGGTATTGTCAGAGTAATGCACCTTACTACATGTACATTTTGTTGTTTTAATGGCCCACTAACGGTGTACAAAGCTTGAAGTAAATCCGTGATCCCAGCGTCGTGACCTTCCCTTGTAAGAAGTGGGCGACTGCCAACGCATAAGCGAGACATGCAGGAAACCGATGCTCACATTCCTTCTAAAACTCTTTTGGACAGAAGAGTGTGACACATTTTCAAATGATGGACCATTACTTCAGTCTCTGTGGCAACTAGCCTTCCTCAGGAGATGAATTACACTTATTTTAATTCTAATGTTGCCAGTTTCCAAAAGATTCATGCAATATCAAAAGACTTTATCTTCTACTTGACTGAAGATATGAACTTGGGATTAATTTTAATTTATGCAGGAGACTGGTTCAAATGGCTCTGAGCACGATGGGACTTAACATCTATGATCATCAGTCCCCTAGAACTTAAAACTACTTAAACCTAACTAACCTAAGGACATCACACAACACCCAGTCATCACGAGGCAGAGAAAATCCCTGACCCCGCCGGAAATCGAACCCAGGAACCCGTGCGTGGGAAGCGAGAACGCTACCGCACGACGACGAGCTGCGGACTGCAGGAGACTACGACGTTTCTATTTTCAGATGACCATCCCATTTTCCGAGATGATATCTTGTACATACGAAGAGCGGAACTAAGAAACGTTCTAAGTGTCATTTCTCAATAAAAAGCGTTTGCAGTGTTATTGTGTTCACAGTACTCTGTAGCATGTTCCTAGACTTGATCCATGCATGTGCCAAACGATGAAGAAAGTCTTTCAAACACGCGTCAGTAGCTGTCGCATGGTCTTCGTGACAAGCTGTGCCTCCCTCTAGTGTCCCAAAGTTTAAAACATATTTCGCAATATAACAAGTGGTTCTGTTGACTACAGCTGCAGCAGTTAAAACCTAACGCCGTGTTTCTGTATTTGTATCATCACAATAATACGTAGTGCCTCAGTATTAACTGCGTGCAGGCCTGAGTGGCCGAGCGATTCTAGGCGCTACAGTCTGGAACCGCGCGACCGCTACGGTCGCAGGTTCGAATCCTGCCTCGGGCATGGATGCGTGTGATGTCCTTAGGTTAGTTAGGTTTAAGTAGTTCTAAGTTCTAGGGGACTGATGACCTCAGAAGTTAAGTCCCATAGTGCTCAGAGCCATTTGAACCATTTGAACCATTAACTGCGCTTGGAACAAAATATTTCTTCCTGCTATTTTGTCGAAATCTAACATTTTCGATATTGAGGCTGTCTATAGAATACCAGCTAATTCTTGCAAAGAAGAAAGCTGCAACTAGCCACTGTCAATAATGCTATTTGTTTACTCAAACAGCGCCGTTACTTGTTTCGAACGGACAGGTTCATCTTCAGGAGAGTGTTCACTTTCATATTACATTTTTTGTTGCTTACGTTAGCCGTTCGGAAAAATCCAACAATTAAAGTAAAGAATAAGAAATGTAATATTAAAGGGAACAGTAGTCTGAAGATGAATCCGACCGTTCGAAATTATTAACGGCGCTATTTGGGTAAATAAATAGCATTATTGAGGAAAATATGATTTTTTTTTTTTATTTTGCCCGTCTCAGTTGCAGGAATATACAATTTATTGCTGCAGTGATTAGCGGTGTTGGGTTGATACGCCCATTCTCAAACAACAAATCATGTTCTTAACTGAAAGGCTTATTTCAATAGTGATACAAGTCCATTACCTTCACTTTTCTATCTCTAATGCTTCTGACATGAGGGGTCCAAACAAACAGAAAGAAAGGTTCGTCTCTAGTAAGAAGCCATATGCTTGAATACTTTTGGTATCTCAGCTGCAGATTTTTCAGCGCTCATTTAACTTTAGGACCCTGTATCTCAGAATGAACAAAAATGCACATGTACCACTATTGAAATAAGCTCTTCAACTGTAACTACTTGTACAACATGGTCGTTCAGGTGTAACAGTAGACTGTCTTATCAGTGAGAGGATGTGTTGCTTATAGCTTGACTTTCTTGTAGAAAGTCCACAGCTCGTGGTCGTGCGGTAGCGTTCTCGCTTCCCACGCCCGGGTTCCCGGGTTCGATTCCCGGCGGGGTCGGGCATTTTCTCTGCCTCGTGATGACTGGGTGTTGTGTGATGTCCTTAGGTTAGTTAGGTTTAAGTAGTTCTAAGTTCTAAGGGACTGATGAACATAGATGTTAAGTCCCATAGTGCTCAGAGCCATTTGAACCATTTTTCTTGTAGAAAACTATTCGTACCTTTTGGCACAACGCTGTATACCTAGTTTCGATAATTAATAATGTGCGTAGTTTGAGAACGGACGAGTCAGTCAGAAACCGATAACCATTACAGCAATAAATTGTATGAACTGAGAGGGACAAAACATGTTTTTTTTTTCAACTTTTCCTGAACACTATACGATTGTGGGCCTACCAACCCGAAGCAGCGCGCCTCGAACCAGCGAACAGCATTATTAACAGTGCTTGGTCCCTATTCTTATTTGCAAGGATCACTTTCTAAAAACTTTCTTATTGATACTTGCAATTAGTCAGTTTCCTGATGTGGGGTTAAGAACGTTCTCAAGAAGAATTTATTTTCTAATTCGTGTCACAGTTCTGTAGTATCAGAATACCTTCTCAATTTCTTTCGATATACATGTCTTCCTTCAGTTCGACATGGTGGGCTTCCCAAACACTCGAGCTACCAATAAATTGAAGTTCATTTTTCACCTTCGTTTGTAAAGCCCTCGTCGCAACTGTTGTAGAGGCTGAGAGGCCACTGTTGCTACGGTAGGCCGAGTTAGTGAGATCGTGAAAAGGCTTCTAGCACAGCACACCGCTAAGACAATTTCTCCCTCCCACCCCTGCCACTATTACACAACTATACCCCAGGGTCAGGTAACAGGATAGGAGAACGAAGGTTTTACAACACTCCAACAAATTAGTAACAAAGTCACACAAATGAGTTACAAAGGTCTACTTATCTTTGTGACTTGTCGAATAATGAAGTCTGCAACACTGCATATAATATAACTCACAAAGGCCCTCAATGGCTAAGTGCAAAAAATCACAGGTAAACTTCACAGTACATAGCAAATGCAATAACAACAACTGTCTGTTCCCAGAATGAAATTTTGACTCTGCAGCGGAGTGTGCGCTGATTTGAAACTTGCTGACAGATTAAAACAGTGTGCCGGACCGAGACTCGAACTCGGGACCTTCGCCTTTCGTCGGCAAGTGCTCCTTTCTTCGAGGAATGCTAGTTGTGCAAGGTCTACAGGGGAGTTTCTGTTTGGAAGTCAGGATACGAGATACTGGCGGAATTAAAGCTGTGAGGACGGGTCGTGAGTCGTGCTTGGGTACCTCACATGGTAGACTAATTGCCCGCGAAAGGCAAAGGTCTCGAATTCGAGTCTCGGTCCTGCACATTTTTAATCTGCTAGGAAATTTCAACTGCCTGTTCACTTCTAAGACTTCAGTAAACGACGTTTCCTGTCTAAGTCAGCCCTGGACGATGATCTACAGGGTGATAAAAAAGTCAGTATAAATTTGAAAACTTAATAAACCACGGGATAATGTAAATAGAGAGGTAAAAATTGACACACATGCTTGGAATGACATGGAGTTTTATTAGAACCACCCCATATTGCTGGACGCGTGAAAGAGCTCTTGCGCGCGTCGTTTGGTTATGATCGTGTGCTCAGCCGCCACTTTCGTCATGCTTGGCCTCCCAGGTGCTCAGACCTCAAAAAAATGGTTCAAATGGCTCTGAGCACTAGGGACTTAACATCTGTGGTCATCAGTCCCCTAGAACTTAGAACTACTTAAACCTAACTAACCTAAGGACATCACACACATCCATGCCCGAGGCAGGATTCGAACCTGCGACCGTAGCAGTCGCGCGGTTCCGGACTGAGCGCCTAGAACCGCTAGACCACCGCGGCCGGCTCCCAGACCTCAGTCCGTGCGATTATTTGCTTTGTGGTTACCTGAAGTCGCAAGTGAATCGTGATCGACCAACATCTCTAGAGATGCTGAAAGACAACATACGACGCCAATGCCTCCGGACATGCTTTACAGTGCTATTCACAACATTATTCCTCGACTACAGCTACTGTTGAGGAATGATGGTGGATATATTGAACATTTCCTGTAAAGAACATCATCTTTGCTTTGTCTTACTTTGTTATGCTAATTATTGCTATTCTGATCAGATGAAGCGCCATCTGTCGGAAATTTTTTGAACTTTTGTATTTTTTTGGTTCTAATAAAACCCCATGTCATTCCATGCATGTGTGTCAATTTGTACCTCTCTACCTACATTATACCGTGATTTATTCAGTTTTCAAATTTTCACTGACTTTTTGATCACCCGGTATAACCAAGTGGGCGAGAGCTGCTCCTCTGCCTCCCGAGTAGGCTTCTGTCCGTTGTCGTCCGGTCGTTGGTGTATTGTATTCGGCCGGAAACTGGCCGAGGCGAAGTCGATATCTTCATCCTCAGCGCCTCCCGTGGCGCTGGTAGAACTCGGACAAGTGGCGAGTCCCTGTGGCACTGGCACCAGCTCGCATCTTTGCGCCTGTGGAGTTTTTTCCCTGCCTGTGTCTTGTTCCGACGACACGGCATCTTTCCTAAAACTGCACTTACCACCTCGTTACATTTCAGTTCGCTCAACAACGTTACTCCTAGATATTTAAACGACGTGACTGAGATTATTGCATTCACTGTTGTTGCTATGCGGCGCGCAAAATTATTTGAAGGGTAGGCGCATACACGGAGTCTTTTACTAACGGCCACCGAAAAAATAAGTCACACGTTGTTAGATGGCCGGGGACGCCAATAGAGCAATACGAGATCGGATCGGTACGCCCTTTGTGCCCGATGCATCGTTAAGGCCGTACTCTGGCTCAAATTCACGTAGCACAGTTGTAGCAGACGTAATATTTTGCAACGGAGAACTCAAAACGACTTTTCTGCTGCGTTGTTTTCATGCAACTCGACGCACACTGACTAAGGGCAACACACAATAGGCGCCAAGGTAAAATTTTGCTTCCGATGCGTTAGCTGAAACTCACCGCTAATTTCTACCGTATTTCGTGTGGAAGGTACAGTGAAACCAAATCAATCTCTTCCGTACACCATGCACGCCGTCTTACATTCCGGGCTCCATTAATTACTTAAAAAGACTGTAACGAAAATTAATCGCATGATCTGACGCCGTGGGTGGAGAGGAATGAACTTGATGTTCTTTATTGATTGTAATTTATGACTGACGGAGCTGACTTTGTAACGTTGCGCTGTTCCCGCAGTATACACGAGATTAACTCGCCAACACATAATCTGGTGAAACATGTAAGAAAGCAGCGGTGACAGCTGGTGTGGAGTATTTCGTCATAAGTAGAGAATTCAGCCCATTTCATTGCACTTTTAGAGCGTAAATTCGTCTCGCTAGCAGATCTCACCGTTAGTGCCACGACTTCATTTATCAGAAATGAAGAGGAAGACTGCACTGTAGTTCCTTCTCTAGGTTGTCGCACAGATGGCAAAATGGTAGATATCGAAATAGATGACAGAGGGATAGAAAAACAATTAAAATCGCTCATAAGAGGAAAGGCCGCTGGACCTGATGGGATACCAGTTCGATTTTACAGAGTACGCGAAGGAACTTGCCCCACTTCTTGCAGCGGTGTACCGTAGGTCTCTAGAAGAGCGTAGCGTTCCAAAGGATTGGAAAAGGGCACAGGTCATCCCCGTTTTCAAGAAGGGACGTCGAACAGATGTGCAGAACTATAGACCTATATCTCTAACGTCGATCAGTTGTAGAATTTTGGAACACGTATTATGTTCGAGTATAATGACTTTTCTGGAGTCGAGAAATCTACTCTGTAGGAATCAGCATGGGTTTCGAAAAAGACGATCGTGTGAAATCCAGCTCACGCTATTCGTCCACGAGACTTAGAGGGTCATAGACACGGATTCCCAGGTAGATGCCGTGTTTCTTGACTTCCATAAGGCGTTCGATACAGTTCCCCACAGTCGTTCAATGAACAAAGTAAGAACATATGGACTATCAGATCAATTGTGTGATTGGATTGAAGAGTTCCTAGATAACAGAACGCAGCATGTCATTCTCAATGGAGAGAAGTCTTACGAAGTAAGAGTGATTTCAGGTGTGCCGCAGGGGAGTGTCGTAGGACCGCTGCTATTCACAATATACATAACATCGTAAGTTCAGTGATGCTTTTTGCGGTTGATGCTGTAGTATATCGAGAGGTTGTAACAATGGAAAATTGTACTGAAATGAAGTAGGATCTGCAACGAATTGACGCATGGTGCAGGGAATCGCAATTGAATCTCAATGTAGACAAGTGTAATGTGCTGCGAATACATAGAATGAAAGATCCCTTATCATTTAGCTACAATATAGCAGGTCAGCAACTGGAAGCAGTTAATTCCATAAATTATCTGGGAGTATGCATTAGGAGTGATTTAAAATGGAATGATCATATAAAGTAGATCGTCGGTAAATCAGATGCCAGACTGAGATTCATTAGATGAATCCTAAGGAAATGCAATCCGAAAACAAAGGAAGTAGGTTACAGTACACTCGTTCGCCCACTGCTTGAATATTGCTCACCAGTGTGGGATCCGTACCAGATATGGTTGATAGAAGAGTTGGAGGAGATCCAACGGAGAGCAGCGCGCTTCGTTACAGGATCATTTAGTAATCGTGAAAACGTTACGGAGATGATAGATAAACTCCAGTGAAAGACTCTGCAAGAGAGACGCTCAGTAACTCGGTACGGGCTTTTGTTGAAGTTTCGAGAACATACCATCACCGAGGAGTCAAGCAGTATATTGCTCCCTCCCATATATATCTCGCGAAGAGACCATGAGGATAAAATCAGAGAGATTAGAGCCCACGCGGAGGCATACCGACAATCTTTCTTTCCACTAACAATACGAGACTGGAAAAGAAGGGAGAACCGATAGAGGTACTCAAAGTACCCTCCGCCATACACCGTTAGGTGGCTTGCGGAGTGTGGATGTAGATGTAGAATGTGCCGGTAGAAGAGACAGTGAACTTCTATCAAGATTGAGTTGCCCTTGATATATGCGATTTTGAGGCACCCTGCTTGACTATGTCTTTTTCCAAAGTGAAAAAGGAAATTTTACGTGCAGACGGATAGCGTATCAGGCCGTTAAGATACAAATGGTTCAAATGGCTCTGAGCACTATGGGACTTAACATCGGAGGTCATCTGTCCCCTAGAACTTAGCACTACTTAAACCTAACTAACCTAAGGACATCACACACATCCATGCCCGAGGCAGGATTCGAACCTGCGACCGTAGCGGCCGTTAAGAGAGACCTCTTCAAGAAGGTGTTTGGAAATTCGGCATCCAAAATAATAGTTATGCTATATCGACGGCCGAATAACACTACCTTCAGACATAAGCATACAGCGTGTCAACTAACACAGATACAGATACATAATACACTTAGGAATAATATGAGGTGCATTCAGTAAGTAATGAAACACTTCTTTATAGGTCAACTTCGGCTGAAAAAATGTGGGATTTGTTGTTGGAAATCGTGGAATATCCCCACTTCAGCCTGTTTAGGTTCAAATGGCTCTGAGCACTATGGGACTCAACTGCTGTGGTCATCAGTCCCCTAGAACTTAGAACTACTTAAACCTAACTAACCTAAGGACATCACACACATCCATGCCCGAGGCAGGATTCGAACCTGCGACCGTAGCGGTCGCGCGGTTCCAGACTGGCGCGCCTAGAACCGCTCGGCCACACTGGCCGGCCAGCCTGTTTAGCTTCGTGAAGTTCCGATAGGGGGCGCCTCTCCACGTAGCCTTCAAGGTGGCGTCTGTAACGGAGGCGCGTTTCAAGGAGAGAGCTATTACTGAGCTTCTTTTAAAGGAGATATTCATCGGCGTTTGCAGAATGTCTACGGAGACCTGGCAGTGAACAAAATCACGGTGAGTCGTTGGGCGAGGCGCAATGAGGTCGCACAAACCTGTCCGATCCCCCGACTGCCGGCCGGCGGCACACAGCTGTGACTCCTGCGATGTTAGAACATGCTGCGAGGTTACGAGCAAGACGTGGCGCCCTGAAAATATTCTAAGATCCGAGTTGGCGTGGCTGAGCTGGGGCCTCTTGGTGGGTTGCGGGCCGGCAGCAGCCACGGGGTGCCGAACGTTAGCTTAGCAACCGCGTGATGCCGCACAATGGCTGTCTCAGCCGCGTGGCTGGAAATTCCATTGTGACGCTGTGTCAATGAAGGAGACGCGCTGGGAGTGCCAAAGATGGCGGACTTTGTGAAACCCTAATGGCAGACATTTCACAGTTCGTATAGAAATTAATAGTAGCCAGATGAATCATGATACCTCAAAAAGAAACATGTACAGTGTGTAAACTTTTAGATGGCAGACCTCTCCCTAGTCCTGAATCGGTAGAAGTCGGTAAACGTCGGGAGGCTTCGGTAGGCACGCAGTTTCGACTGCTGCCAATATTACGTAGCTGACTGTGTTTTACAAGGTAGCCATTGTCGTCTGCTTCGTTATTGTTTAGCGCTGTACTGTTCTGCGTGTTTTTATTGTGCAGTTGTGCTAAACATTATCAAAATGAGTGAAGGGGCAGCTGCTGGCCCATCTCGGGAGTCGCCAACAACCCCTACCGGTAGGCCTATGGTTAGAAGGAAACCAGTATTACGTAGCGATGCTCGCAATATTATCGGATGAATGGTTTGTGAGCGCATAGTACACAAACATACATACATTCATTTATAGATTTTAATGTACATGATGATTTCAGTTTCGTTTACGAACAACATTTAAAGCGAGTTTTACTTCCAAGCCTTTCGTCTGCTTTCGTGTAAGCATGACGCGCAATTTGTAGTGCCAGCACTGCAACTGGTAGGCGTGCCTTGTCCCCCCCCCCCCCCCCCCCTCCCACCAACGGCTCCTCACGCCTCGCCAGCCAATGCTTGCTTCCTCCTCTCCTCGCACTCCCCTCACAACTCTGCCGCCTTACAGTTAACACACGGTACATTGCCATTATTTGCCCGATGATTCTGATGGTGTAATCAGATTTTCAATACAGTTATTAGTTTAAAGTTTAGTATCTGACGATAAATTATACAAGTAACGCCCAGCAACGAATTTCCAAAATCTAAACGGTGCACCCGGTTTCGTTGATCTATGTGTCTTTAGAAAGCTATTAGTGTTAACCTAAACTGGTATGAATTACAGGCATGTAACTTAAATAGTACATGAGTTATTGAAGGTCAAAGTCGCCGAGTACTATCGATCGCGTCAGGCCATAAGTACTCCACAGTTACACGAATAAATGGTAGCAGCATGCTTATAAATATATTGATTCATCTATGTCTTTGTTTATATCGATATATACTATTCATGAACAGATTGGTTAAATATTTACTGTGTTTTAGAAAGCACAGATACATTAGGCTACTGGCCTCCCTTCTGTTACTATTCCTTTAATATATGTTTATTTAATTTGTTTATGTATTTAATAATGTGTGTTAGAGCGTGTTTATGGTCCAACCGTAGGAATATTTATTTAATTTCAAGTTATTTAAATGTAAATCGAGTATTTGGTATGTGGTTTCAATATGTTTGTGAGTGCACATTGGCTTGGAGACATGGAGGGAGCGCTCTAGCCAATCACACATCTCATTACTAAGAGAGACGTACGGAGGTTGGGGAGGAGCATAGTTTCCGGAGAGGACACGGGAGAGTTCTGCTGGGTACGGCACAGGACACGGGAAGTGCTGGAAGCGACGGAGCGACGGACGCGCAGCCGGCGGAATGACTTGGACAGTGGATCAGTTTGCGCGTGGTCGCGGAGGATGGAAATATTTCGGAGTGCCGACCTGTGCTCTTGTGTGACTTCAGTGGCTTCTGCAGTGAAGACGTAGTATGCGTTCAGAAGTGAATATCTCGCGAGGTATGTCCTTGTTCATAACTAACTGCGTGAAATAGAAATCTGTTGTTTCCCTGTTATTCGACTTATATTTTATTTAATTGCTGGACCATCGACACCAATAAGTGTTTGCAGAAATATGCCGCATTCTCAAAAGCACTTCTACTATTGTACTCATCATTTAAAGTCGTTAAGATAGAACCTGCAGATTTTAATTAATTTCGATCTTTCATTTAAAAATGCCTATATTACGTTCAAAATTCGCAATTGCCGAGTGATAGGAACCTTCGACCATTCGATTCATGTGTCTTTTCATATTGTATACTGTAGACTCAGCAGTATTTGGCTTGTAATGCGGCATCTACGTATCCCAGCCCCTAGACAACGAAACCAGCCAAAAGGTTTAATATTTCAACAAGTCTGAGGGTACATAGATGAGGGCCACCACACCACTTCATCACACCACACACCATCATTTAATGTGAAAGCCCACAGTGCGGAGATTCTCTTTCGAGGTGATCGACAGATCACTATCGAGTACCTAGCTACACGATTGGACGTCTGTTGGTATTGCTGACACACTCGTCCACCAGTTCCTCGCCGCCTAGCAGAAGAGCATAAAGACCAACGAAGGACCATCTATGCGGAACTGCAATCGCGTTACGCTGCTGATCGTCACAAGTTTTCATAGAATATCGTCACAGGCGATGAAATGTGCTCATCACTTAGAACCTGGAGCAAAACGAATATCCATGGAGTGGCGCTACACCACCCCTTCTCCGAAGAAAAACTTCACAGCCGCATCCTTTGCCGGTAAAGTCATGGCGCCGACCTTCTGGGACTCTGAAGGGGTTATTCTGTTTGAGTTTCTCTCTCATGGTGCAACCATAAATTCGGAAATGTATTGTGCTATCCTCAGGTGACTGAAGAAACGACTTCAGCGTATTAGTCGCCCCAAATTCCAAACGAACTCATCCATCTATATGGCAACACTAGGACTCACACAAGTGTGCACACCCGTGAGCAGGTCACAAAACTTCATTGGACTGTTCTTCCTCGTCCACCCTACAGTCCGGATATCATTCCCAACATCCATGTTATTGGCCCAGTGATGAGTGCACTCCGATGGAAGCAGTATGTGTATGATGAGGAGATTTTTCACGCAGCAAGACCCTGACTCCGACGTCGACCAGTACAGGGGTACTATATGGGAATACAGGCCCTACCACAAGGTAGCATAAGGACATCGCACTGAACCGAGATTGTGTTGAAAAATAGGGTTTTGCAGCCAAAACAATAAGTAATAATAAGGTGTGTTGGAACCCTGAATAACACCAACCTTCCCTTCAGGAAAAGAATGTTGCATCATTTATTGAACGCTCCTCGAATACATATTTCATTATTTTACCAATACTTATTATTATTATTATTGCTATTACTGTTATCATGACTATGCAGAAACACAAATCTGGACTCAATCTAAACATGTAAGAACTTCAAAAATGTTAAAACACGACGTGTTACATAGAGCAAGGATAAGAAATGATAAAGTAAATAAATACTCTAGAAACTAGATATCCTTGTATCGATGCGTCATTACAAACGACACATTGAGTTCTGCTGTTAGCTACAACAGTTCTTTTAGTAAGTTCCCAATGCAAATGTTGTTCTTCCGCATGAAATGTCGTGCCAAAAGCTTTCTGGTAGTCAAAAATGACAGCATCAACCCGACTCCGCTTTTGATCGCATTCTAGATATCATGAAGAGACAGGCGAATCTGGATTTCACACAATCAGAAACTACGATTGCTACATAGGAATTGCTCTGCCCCAGGAAGATGACCCCACGCAGTCATAACATATCTTCCATAATTGTACAAGAAGTCATCAGTGAAATAGGTTCGTAGCTCTGAGTATCTTTAGTGCCTTTCTCCAGTCACGTGGTCGCTCCGCCGGTCCAGCGAACTCTGGTAGACTGGAGCTGGAAGAGGGGCCAGTTGCTCTGCGTACTCATTAAAGAATATAGCGGAAGCCCAACAAACCTAATGTGGCTGTTTTCCTTACAGCAAAAGTAAGCGTTGACACCAAGAAAACGTTTCAGGTTGCCACAAAGGTCACTCATAGACACAAGACACAATTATGTACGCGGCTAAATGTTGTATTTCTGTGTGACTGATGCCCGTCTTTTATCTTCCAGAGTCACCTGGAGAAAATCCTGGAGCGGCCAAACAGGGCGATGCCGGAGAGGAAGCCACTCTGCAGGAGGGAGGTAAGTAAGTCTCCAGCGGCTGGAGAAAGCTCCCATACGGGGTAAAACAAGGGGCCTGTTAGTCTCAAAACGACACTAACGAAGCAAAAATATCTGTTATTCTGCACCAGAACAGGAGACAATGCACCTAGCACAATTAATGTAATGGAACTAAAACCGAGCTATCCTGAAAAGATCTGTATTCAGGTTGTTCCAACAATTCCTATTATACACTTCTGTAAATTGTTGGTGCGACGTAGTAAGCGAACTTTCATACAAGAATAACGACCAGACAGATTAATTTCGACGTTACAAGTAAAACAAACTTGAGTTACGTTTTATCTGTCATAATGAAATCGATTTCCTCCCTCAGTTACTTACGCTACATGAAAACACGTATGCAGTGTACAAGAACCAAAAGGGAACATTATAGCAGAAAATGAAAAGTTTTTGGATAAAAACTCTGTAGGGCAGGGATGCACTCATCGACCTATATTGTTCAATCTGTATATCGAAGGAGTAAGGAAGAAAATAGAAGCCTGAAAATCATAGCGAAAGAGCATTAATGACAAGATTTCCTTGTAGCATTGTTGTCTTCTGTGAAAGGGCGCACGAATTGTAGGACATTTTCAGTTGAAAGGACAGTTCATTGAGCTCAGGATTTGGGTTGAGACTTCAGCAGGGAAAGACGAAGGAATTGAACAACAGTAAAATGTGTCTAGGGGTCACGTGGATGTGAAGTAATTCTGCTTGGGGCGAAGAAAGGAAGATACAGGAACCAAACCAACAGAGACAAAGAGGGAATTCCTTGTGGAAACGAGTCTGATACTCTCAAAGCCAGCGATTAATTTGAGGAAGGAAGTTACGGCAATGTACACCTGGAGCACAGCGTTGTAAGGAAATGAATAATTGACTGGACAAAACGTAAAAAAAGAGACTCGAAGCATTTGAGATGTTGTGCTACAGAAGATTATCGAAAATTAAATGGAACTGATAAGAAATGAGATGGCTCACCACAGAAACGGCGACGAGAGGAATAGATGGAAAACACGGACAAGAAGAAGGGACGGTTTGATAGGAGGCGTGTAGGGCATCAGGAAATTCCTCCCATGATTTTTTCACACTTGCCAAGATGTTCACATAGAAGAGCACTGACCAAATTAATTTTGACTGCCGGAGATAACAGTGAATGCTTACTTATAATGTATATTGGCTACACTTGTTTCGAAACTTATGTCACAGTCGAATATAGCAATATGTAAATATAGAAATATGTAAAACCACGCTTTACTACGACATAGATATTAAAAGCGATACCGTAATGCAGATTAGCCGATGACAGCGCCATTAACTATTCAGGTCTCCAACTGGGGTACTGGTTGTGAGCTGTCCAGCGAAAGTGATTGTGCAATCCGTACAACATAATACGCTCGGATTCGTATGCATGACTAAATTTAAGATAATTTACAAGAATGGTTGAAACTTCCTGACAGATTAAAACTGTGTGCCGGACCGAGACTCGAACTCGGGACCTTTGCCTTTCACGGCCAAGTGCTCTACCACTTCTACTAGAGTGATTGCCTATCGGAGTTGGAGGGCTCCAAACGATACATATCGAACGTGCGATGGTAAATCGATTATGGAAGTGTCGTGGCGCGCGTTACGAGTATGTTTCAAGTTATCACTACAGCAACGACAAAAGAAAAGCGTTGGAGAAGCACTTCTAAATTCAAAGGAGACGACTTACCTTAGTCGTCGTCGGTGTTATCGTCTTGTGACAGTCTGCGTGATGTGTAACTTACAGAGGCAAATCCTTCTTTCCCGTACCCAGGGTAAACTCTGCCAATATCGGGCAGGAATATCGGCAGCGTGTCGCATGCGTCGACTTTCCCCTGAAAACGCAAGTTGTGAAAGTATAGGTATTGTAATAAGTACAGTTCGTCCCTCTGTCCTGGACGCCCTTTTCTTTTTATGGTAGACTTGACAGACTTCCACAGCCGTTCTATATTCTGGGTATGGACAATGGCGTCATCTGAAGAAACGAATTCCACAGAGTGGGACTGAATTCGTGGTCGAATTTGAGAGTCTGGTACGACTGAAACCCGTCTGTGATGACTTTTGTTCCAGGCAGTATGAAATGTTTTATGAGACCCACTAAAGTTACCTCGTTTCACAACGAAACACTTGCGCGACTCCCTTTCTATCCCACCGAGAACCCAAGTATGACCCACTTCACTTTTAGAAGGTCGTCCTCTCTGATTCTTTCGTCTGGCAATATGAGATTCGTCTACTACTGTTTTATTCGGTCCACCAATTGGCACACTGTCATTTCTCACTATCACGTAGCACACTTATTGGCAAAACCCGAAGTAGTCACACCCGGTATTTGCCGATAACTCAGTTTCTGATGCTGTGGCTTGCAACGTGTAATCTCGAATCCAGCACGACACAAGAATTACGCTCGTGTGAATCGATAATTCGGAGGACTCGAACCACGTGTTTCTCCAGATGCTGGTTCGCTTTCCGCGAAGTCAGCAGTGAAATTGCTACGGAATCTCAGCGTCCACACTCCTCTTACGAAGTTTCACAGACTTCGCAACACACAGTCCCTCCTTTCCTCGTCCGGCATAAGTCCATAATTACGGCAAAAATTCGAACATTTGTCTATGCTGGATATGCATGGAATTAGAGTGTTCCATGTGAGGCATTCAGCAGAAGAAACGTGAGAAACAGCAGACATTACACTCGCTATCAAGAGAAACCGTGTCGATTTCCCAATGGAATCACAAACAATTACTGCGGGAATGTAATGTACACGAAGTGAAGAAACAACGCAAAACTGATAAAAATGACGATTACAAATAATTGATCATAACGCTCCCCACGACACTTGCGTAATCGATTTACTATCGCAAGTTCGATATGTATCGTTTGGAGCCCTCCAACTTCGATAGGCAATCAAAATTACCAAAATTAAGGTGACGTAAAATAATACGTAAGACTGCTTTACAATATTAAAGAACTGACAAGAATTATTAAAAATTAAAATTATTAAATAATGAAAACTTGTCACCATATGTATGGTAGTCGGCAGCCAATGACACGTAATCAGATGACATGATTTCGGGCACTTATGCAGTTTAGCAGGCACGGAAAAAATTTTTCATTCCAAATGTATCTGGCTTGGAGAGCTTTGTGGGTGAATATGTAAAGTTTGTTGGTGATTGTACTTTGTATTTTCATAAATAAAGTGATCTGTAGCGTAGCCCACTTGAGGTTAGGTTGGGAGTCTTTTTTTTGGAATGCGGCCGCGGCAGCGGCCGCCTATGATTTGAAAATACTGATTAGTTAGTGTATTACGCAATGTTGCGTCATCGGCAGCGCCGCGCTTATCGGGCAGAAGATATCGCCGACGGTCAAGGGAAAATGAAAATGGATGTTATATTCGAAATCAGCGCATCAGAATTCACTATATCGACAAAATATTGAAAAATAAAAAAATTTTAAAAAAATTTAAAACAATTTTTTTGATGTAAATAATTGACTGGGGCGAAAATAAATATCGTATTCGTAATCAGCGTATCAAATTTGACTATAATCGATCAAATTTTGAAAAAAATTGATAAATTTTTTCCGTACCTGCTAAACTGCATAAGTGCCTGATTTCGAAGACGGTAAGGCTGCTGGAGAAGTCAGCGATGTCTCCGGCGCACGCATCTGACCGCGGCAGACGCCCCATCTCATCCGTGCTGGCCGCGAGGGGGAGGGAGGGGGGGGGGGGGTAGAGCGTTACTAAGCGACGGCACCGCCTGCCATGTGTCTTGTTACTGTAGACAGGCCAGCCGAGTCCTCGCGGACGACAATAGCGTCGGTTGCTAGGTGACGGACACTGCGTGTGGCTGCATGGCAATGCTGGCCAGTGGCGGAATGTGCCGTGTCGAGGTGGAGGGAAGATAATATGCATTAATGCTGGAAAACGTACCATCTCTACGAGAATTGTGCAATATACACTGAAGAGCCGAAGAAACTGGTACACCTGCTTGATATCGCCCCCACAAGAATGCAGAAGTGTAACAACACGATGTGGCATGGACTCGACTAATGTCTGAAGCAGTGCTGCAGGAAACTGACATCATGAATCATTCAGGGGTGTCCGTAAATCCGTAAGAGTACGATGGGGTGCAGATCTCTTCTGAACAGTAGGCTGCAGTTTGGTGGCCAGCGGAAATGTTTAAACACAGAAGAGTGTTCCTGGAGCCACTCTTTAGCAGTTCTGGACGTGTGGGGTGTCACATTTTCCTGCTGGAATTGCCGAAGTCCGTAGTAATGCACAACGGACAGGAATGGATGCAGTTGATCAGACAGAATGCTTACGTGTGTTTCACCTGTCAGAGTCGTATCTAGACGTATCAGGGGTCCCACATCACGCCAGCTGCACATGCCCCACACCATTACAGAGCCTCCACCAGCTTGAACAGTCCCCTGCTGACATGCAGGGTCCATGGATACATGAGGTTGTCTCCACACCCGTATACGTCCACCCACTCCATGCAAATTGACACGAGACTCATCCGACCAGACAACATGTTTCCAGTCATCAACAGTCCAGTGTCGCTGTTGACGGACACAGGCGATGCGTAAAGCTTTGTGTTGTGCAGACATCAAGGGTACACGAGTAGGCCTTCGGCTGCCACAGCCCACATCGATGTTGTTTCGCTGAATGGTTAGCACGCTGACACTTGTTGATGGTCATGCATTGAAATCTGCAGAAATTTGCGGAAGGTTTGCATTTCTGTCATGCTGAATGATTCTCTACAGACGTCATTGGTCTCGTTCTTGCAGGGTCTTTTTCCGGCCGCAGCGATGTCGAAGATCTGATGCCTTACCGGACTCCGGATATTCACGGTACACTCGTGAAATGGCCGTACGGGAAAACCCCCACTTCATCCTTACCTCTGTGATCCTGTGTCCCATCAGTCGTGCGCCGAATACAACACGACGTTCAGAGTCACTTAAATCTTGATAAACTGCGATAGTAGCAGCAGTAACAGATCTTACAACTGCGCCAGATACTTGTCTTATACAAGGGTTGCCGACCGCAGCGCCGTATTCTGCCTGTTTAAGTATCTCTGTATTTGAATACGCACGCGTATACCAGTTTCTGAAGTGATAAGAGAAGGTAAGGAGTCAACGGAAGGTCTTACCAGAAGGTGGAGCAAGTTAGTCGGACATTTACTGCGGCTTCCGGTAATAACAGTTGACTGGCACTGAGAAGTGCAGTAGAGGGGAATACCTATAAGTGGAGACAGAGACTGTCGTACGCAAGACAGATTACGGACGCTGTTGGACGTAGATGGAAAGACTGGCACAAGGGAGAAGAAGATAACGAACAACA
This sequence comes from Schistocerca serialis cubense, assembly GCF_023864345.2. NCBI lineage: Eukaryota > Metazoa > Arthropoda > Insecta > Orthoptera > Acrididae > Schistocerca > Schistocerca serialis. The sequence goes on along the minus strand of NC_064641.1, from coordinate 108,733,538 downwards.
TCCACCGCAGGGAAGCGGCTAAAAAGATTGCTCATTGTTTTAACGAAGGTCAGTCAGTGTAACAAAGTGACAACATGGTCGCTTATAAATGAAGCACCCACTAGTTTCCGCTGCCAACGGCTGAAAGCAGAATACGTTATCTAAGTCGTCTAATGCCGTACCACGTTTTACTTCGTTGATGACACAGATTTTGCGAGGATCCTTCTCGTGTACCGTCGGAGCTTCCGTCGTGTTGCGGCCGGGGTTGAAACCGACGTACCAGCGCACGAGGCGAATTGTGCGACCGAGCGAGGAAGCGCAGTGGTCAGCACACTGAATCCGCATTCGGGAGGACGAAGGTTCAAACCCACGTCTAGCCATCCTGATTCAGGTTTTCCGCGATTTTGCCAAATCGCTTCAGGCAAATGTCGGAATGGTTCCTCTGAAAGGGCACGGCCGACTTCCTTCCCCATCCTTTCCTAATGCGAGCTTGCGCTCCGTCTCTAATGACCTCGTTATCGATGGTACGTTAAGCAATAACCTCTTCCTGCTCCTCCTCCTCCTCTGAATTACGCGAAGTATTGCTCCGCATACTTGACTTTCTCGGACCCGCGTACTGGCGGATCCCTATTACTTCACAGCCCTGTCACACGCATCTATACTATCGGTCTAAGTAAGGGTCGTGAGTCTCGCTTTGGTCCGCTAGACGAGGCGAAAATTGTCACCACTCGTATGCAGACAATCAGGGCCCTGTAGCAATCCAGCTAATTTCAAGGAACTCTCAGAACCGATCACTGTATTGGAAAACTAGCACTACAAACAATCGCAACACCGTAACGAAGCGGTTTCTACTATCTGTCTGCTCTAAAAACAACACAGAATAACATTCTAAAGGCAGAAAAAGAAGAACACACACAAGATCACCACACTTCAAGTGGAATTTGTTTTCTCGTAAGATACGTCGCCAAGTCCACCTCGTTGTCATCAACATTACCTCCAGCAAACTGGTATCTCCACTTTGTGACACAAGACCCCTGATCTAGCAAGTGCTCCTTCACACAGTCACTGTCTTTCTTAGAACAAAAAAAAAAAAGAGAGAGAGAGAAGAACAGGAAACCGCTGAGCTCTTCCACGCATCGATGAGAGACGTACTTACCAACTCTTTCAATGCCCCGTAGCAGGAGGACAGGTTTATTGATCATTGGAAAACCCTCAGTCCCGTCTTCATACGCGCTGCACTTTTGTAACCTACTCTCGTCCCAACGACGTGAACGCTGCCGCCTGACTCCTCATTTCGCGAACTGCAGAACTGCTGCACGAAATTCCTTTAGCATGTTAAGACTCCTCGGCCAACGAGCCTTCAGAGCAGAATACAGGCACATCAGTTGGCCATTTCCTGCCAACGCTCGCACTACTTTCTGCACAGTGCTGCTTCGTCTCAAGACTTTACCAAAGCGTGTTAGGAAACGCCAGGAATAATTTTATGCCTCGTGACCTCATCCTACTGTGGAAGACGTTGTGAGATGCTTTTAAAACAAGTATTTCACTTCTCTGAAGTCGACGTTTTCATGAAGTCAGTTTTTGGCAACACAGTCTTACACTGCAGTAAACTTCATCGGAATGGTTACCTTGTACTTAAATATCTGTATATATTCGATATAAACTAAGCAGTTCTAGATGAAGGTCCTCAGATTTAAATAATATTTTAGAAAATTGTCCGTCTGCGACTATCCAGGACAAGCCATCCAGGGAACGATAGTTTAACGGAAGAGAATGAAACAAACAGGCTAATTTTCTGCTGGGTCACGATTTACCGTCAAGTGTCTTATTGGATACGTTTAGAAAATTTCCATGTTCCAAGTGGCTTCTTAAATTACTTTATGTTGCTAAACACAAATAACTAATCACTACCAGATAACATGAAATTCAGTTATTAATAAGGCTTTTTCTTTTCCTTTTTCAGAGCAATAACGTGAACATAGAAGATATCTTCCACCATAAGGTAAGGACACTCACTGAGTCTTCACAAGATACAACACAATTATTTTTTGCTAGCGTTGTTGGAACAGGGAAAATTTTTCACTTAGAGGACAAGAATTTCCTTTGATTCAACGCTTCTGGAAAGATTATGAACCATTTTCAATATGCCCTGTATAAGCTGATCAGAGCTAATAGTAGGATCGTAAAGTTTGAGAAACCTTACACTGTTCTTGTAGAAGTAAATTCAGTGACTGTCTTTGGCGGAGGTAAATTAGTGCCGAGATAGAGAAATTGGACTTACAGTGAAGATGTAAGAACTTTTGTCTGGTATGGTATTACTGTAGGAGATCTCGTCGTATCGTTTTCTTCGTAATCCATTTAAACACAGGTAGGACTGGAGAGGAAGTGATAAGAGATGGGGCTATCGTTGGAAAAGATCTAGAGAAGGGATGTAGTTCGTAGGAGATGGGTAGGAAAATGAGTTCATACCTTCGTTTGGAATACAAGAGCAGGGGTAGTTTACAATTGATACGACGGGTACATGCCCAAAACGTTTTCTTGCTCCAGGAGGAGAACGTCATTGAAATTATACTGGGTAACGACAAGGAATCTGTAGAGATGTAAGGAAGGCGAGACGAGGTGCCAGGGGCCTAGCGACGGGCCGGTGTTTCTCAGGATGTAGGGTGTTGTGGTTGGACTCTGTGGCAAATTTGCGCCCGCAAAAGGTGTTGCAGGCGCTTGAGGAGATAAGTCAGCTGCTGTAGGGTAGGGTTCGGGGAAAGAAGTGAGGGAAGTGGTGGACGCGGTAGGAATCTTGCAGTCGTTGCCTAGGTGAGTAGGAACAGCCGAGGTTCTCAGAGCCAGACAGGAAGTCGTAATATTGGTACCAAGACCTTCCGCCAAGAACTTTATTGTGATTAGCGGTGTGTATATCGAGTGTTTCAGGAACAATAGTAAATATCACAGAAGGTGTTCAGATAGACTAACTCGGAATAAAGCATTCCATATAACATGTATCCAGTTTTTATAGGTTGCAGAGATAGAGCTATTAGTGTGTAACCAAACAGGATACTCACAGAAGGTGGTAAGCAAATGCAAACTATTATGTTAAAAGTTTAATTTCATAAATTCAGCCTTCGACTTCAGACAATTTTCGAATTCACTTGACGGCACCAGGTGTAGATCTCGTGAAATCATCTTGCTGTTCTTTTATGTAGACAGCACTGATCATCGTCCAACCATTCAACTCGCCTCATATGTTTACTTTTTCTTATGGGACTTCATCTTCCAGCCGTCCCTTAAAACAAAAATCAAAAGGGCTAAGGTCGTGGAGCTTCGGTGGCCTAGAAGAATGATCATTTCTGCGAATCCCTATTCTGGAGGATGTCAGAATTAGATGATGTCTCTGTTACTTGATGACCAGAATATGCAGGGGCCCCTTCGTGCTTTAAAGAGCATAGACATCCTAGTAGCCAAAGGAATATATCTGATTAAAGCTGGAAGCTTGTTCTCAGGAACATCTAGATAAGGAACACCTGTAAACGTTGTGGTAATAGAAAAGGCCTGTTTGTCTATCAGCCACATCGCACATTTACAGAGAAGCGTTTTTGAAAATCTGTCTCTACAAAGGCATGTGGATTTTCGCTGGAACGACCATGTGAGTTGCGAGTGTCGCTGACACCGTCAGAAGTGAAAGTGGGTTCATCATTAAACAGTATTAATGGGATTACTAGGCAATTTGCAGTTAACCTAAAACAAAAATTTATTCATTTACTTCCATCTCCTTCTGGAAAGTGTTTAATCCACTGTAAATACGAGGGTAGGGGCTCTATGTACTTAATATCCGCCTTATTCTTGTATGTGGATCACTGATACTTGTAGAAATGCTTGTAGAATATGCCTGTAGATGGGCTACGATCTACTAACTAAACAATGGCTTCTACTTCATCTATAAATCTGCACAGTCAGCTGAAGTGTGAGTGCTGGCCACTGGTCCAGTTTCATGCAGTTTAACGAAAAGACGAGTAACACATTCTGGAATGTGGAATCAGTAAGGAGATATTTTTCCATTTTCTCTACAAGCAGCATCAGCTTTTCCATTTGAAAACCAGTACGCAAGCAACATCAGAGTGTTCAGCATTTTTGTGGCATGCTTAAATAACATGGAAGAAATGGGCAACAAATAAGTATCATAGTTGAAAAATTCAGTTATGTTAGCTCAAGCACAACAATACAAGTTCAACTTGAAAAGAGAAATGACAGTCGATAATAACACCATAGCAATTCGAGTACCAACAAACCCGCCAGGTTAGGCTAGAGGGCTAATGCCCTGCATACTGGACTCGGGTAGGCGCACTGGCCCCGGTTCGAATCCGCCCGGCGGATTACCGACGTCGGTCGGTGTGCCGGCCAGCCTGAATGTGGTTTTTGGGTGGTTTTCCACATCCCGCTAGGTGAATACCGGGCTGGTCCCCACGTTCCGCCTCAGTTGCACGACTTGCAGACATCTGAACACGTTCGCACTATTCCACGAATTAGACTAGTCGCAAACAGCAGTGGTACACTAATTCCGTCCTGGGGGGGGGGGGGGGGGGGGGAGGGGTTACGGGGTGGCGGCAGGAAGGGCATCTGGCCACCCCTTTCCACTCACCTTGCCAAATCCGTTCCTAACAATGCCGACCCTGCGTCAGTGCGGGACATGGCACCAGTGAAAGAAATGAAAAGAAAATTCGAGTACCAACAAGTGAAATGAAAATTATCTCAGTAAGCAGATGCAGCTGTGTAACCAGTAACATTTGGACACGTGTAGTATGGAATGTTTTATTTGAGTTATTCAATACTATCACGTCCTAAAGTATTTAGTATTCCTCGTGAAACATCCCTTACATAGATGTACCTTACTCAGTTGGGCCGCTAACGGGTCGCACATTGTGGTGTGTTGTTGTATTCTGGCAGCAGCAGAGTGCCACCTTCACGACGGTGTTCGAGCTGAGGCTGGCGGACGAGGAGGCGAGAGTGCTACGGCCTGACCAGAGCCAGCTGGACCGCTGGCCGCTGGCGCAGATCGCCAGATACGTCGCCGGCACCGGCCAGGTGAGTGGAGCTGTGCTATGCGTAGCGTTTCTGTCTGGCTGAAACTCAGTACCGTCAGCACAGGGCAGGTGAGTGGAAACGAGGCGCACTCTGTCTGACTGGCATGTAGCAAGTGATTCATCATTTCTCTCTGGGTGCACTTCAGTGTGGCTGGCAAGGGGGAGGTGAACGGAGCTGCACCAACCCTTTGTGTCTGACTGTACCACAGAGTTGCAAGCACTGGTCAGGTATGTGGAGCCATGACTAGCCTTTCTGTCTGACTGTACCTCAATGTCACTGGCACGGGGTATGTGATCAGAGCCGTGTCCACCGTTTCTGTCTGACTGCCTCTAAGTGTATGAGGCATGGGGCAGGTGAGTAAAGCTGTGCCGTGCCTAGCAATTTTGTTTAGCTGCACCTGAGTGTGCTACTTTTTTATTCACGGGAGTGTCACGCAGCAGTTTGCCACAGCAGTTACATATCTCATATCCAAAGAAGAATTCTCACGCCTCCTGAGACATCTGATTCACATTCATAAGTCCTGCTGTGAGAAAGTGAAACTGTATTCCCAGCCATGTGGCTTAGAAATGAGCACCGTCGACCTTAAGCCCTGTCCTTACCATGGCTGTGGCATCGAATGCATCTCCTACTACCGTGGCAACTCGACCCTGTCTTCATATTCAGCATTGAGAATACCTGTCATCAAGATAGATTATGAATGGAAGGTTGTACCACAACGCAATTTACATAACAGTAGACTACAGACTCCGTACGGATATACATATCTGTCTAAGACCAACAAATACTCATATGGTAATAATGCTAACACGATTGAAAAATGATTAAAAGGCACTGAAATTTATGGCAGAAGTTCCTGGATATGAGATAGTTATTACTGTACCAAGAGACAATGCTCAGTAAATCACTTGATACCACTGATATGAGTAGAGTAAAGGCACAAAATGGAGAAGTAAAACATATAATTGAGGGAAGCGACAGAGATGCTGCCAATGACGCCACATGGCATTAGATCGTCGCAGAGTACCTCAGCAGCGGCATGGAAGTATTGGTGACACATATGGAATTGTGACTATGAGCTACCATCGTAGCTGTGGGTAATCTGATTGTCACAACTATCTAGCAACAAGATCGTTAACTCTTTCTCCGACTGACAGGCAATCTGTTATCAACCCTTCTGGTGCCTGTAGCACTCAGTTGAACTGTCTCAGCATTACCACCAAAACAGCAGGACGACTGAGTGTTGAGACTGTCTCTACTGACCACAGAAACATGTGTTGATGACAGAAGAAGTTGGGTTCCAGAGAGAGACAGACGTCTTACTGTGAGAGCTATTAAACACACTGGGTGTCGAAGAAACTGCTCTACTTTCAGCAGCCCACCTAACTGTACTCATTCACACAGTTTCGGGCAGATTGCTAGGTTACGTTAAGTTGACAGACATGGGCTTCTTCTAGGGCTCAGAACAGCTGGCGCCTCAGGGGGGTTCTTAAGCGAAGGACCATTCAAACACAGCACAAAAGCTCCCTGACGACGGAAAATGCCCTCTTGACCAAAACTGCCACCTTCTGAATTAATTGTGAATACGACCAACAAAAATTATAGACAATACCTTTATGCCCTGTCTATTTGGTATCTTTCATTCGCCCTCCAAACACACATACAATCACGAATCAAATTAAAGTCAAAATTAATTATTTCACTTAGGACTGCCACTGTTAGTCTCAAAGACTTGTTATTTTGTTTTTAACCTAATTATGATGTGGCCATAATAGTTTTTCACCCACTCTGTTTCCCCCATGAAGTCAAGTCCTGACAATCCATGGTATGCCTCCCCCCCCCCTCCACCCTGTCACTGATATCACAGCCTTGCTCCTGCAACTATGTCACCACATCCCGCTTTCTTTGCATCTCCACACACTCCATATTCTCTCACAGTGTAACTTCAACTTCCTTCTCCTCTCAGACTATGAGATCATTCCTGAGATCTATTCCCCATACTGTCTGTAACCTACCCTACCTCTTCCGTTGGAAATGAAGAGCCATGTGTAATAATATTCGTATCGGCCTGCTATGACAAGCATTCCCTCCCTTGACCCTACCCAAGATTCAAACCACATCCCTTCTCATATCGTGTACTCTCCAATTCCATCTGCTTCCAAATTCCGTAACTATAAAATGCTACCAACAGACCACTGCACTAGAATCAAAACAAGATTCAACATTACATGCATTCATTAATCTTTATATCATGGTTCATATTTTTATCTATGTCTTCTTAATTGCGCCATTCGAAGGTAGAAGAGGAACAATATGGCTACAGTTAGCCTACCCCTTCTGATGGAATATATATACCAGATAGTTAAAAATTAGTCCATCAGTAGTTATGTCTCCATAAACATGCCAACAGCTCCATACGGTGCTCCAGAATCTACCGCTGAAATCCACTCTTCCAAAAGTAACTCCATTAATCATCAGACATTTCTGATAAAACTACCTGCCCACGGGAAGCCAACTCTCCATCTCTCTGTCTCTGTCTCTCTCTCTCTCTCTCTCTCTCTCTCTCTCTCTCTCTCTCTCTCTCATGAGCCAAAGCATAATGACCATCTACTTAATAGCTTGTTGGTCCACCTCTGGAGAGCTATACAGCAACAGCTCTGCGTGGCATAGATTCGATAGGTTTGCGAAGGTATGTGGCACAAGATGTCTACACTTTCAATTCTCGCAAATTAACAGCTGGTAGTTCGAGGATGTGGAAGTGCTAGCCCATGTGTTCCATTAGGTTCAAATCAGGTGAATTTTTTGGCCAAGACATCAACATGAGGGCACTATCGTCCAACAACCATTGTAGCATGATTTTGACCTTGTGACATGAACAGTTATCATGCTGAAAGATGCCATTACCATGGGGAAAGACATCAAGCATGAAGGGATGCAGGTCGTCTATTGTGCAAGTGGTCCACAGCTGTCATGGTGCCTTCAGTTACTGCCACACGTCCTGTGGGAGTGCAGGTGGATGGTCCCCTATTGTATAGTGCTGCTCCAACCAGCATGCATCCCTGACATAATGTTTGTTTCGAGGAGCCAGTCACCTGAATGACGGCATAACCAGATACGAATATAGAGCTGGTGTAGTAAGAAATGTGAATCATATGTTCAGGCGACGTATTTCCATACATATCAGTTCAGTACCGATGATAAAACGCCTACTACATTCGTAACTGACGTTGTCTTCAGGTTAGCATGGGAAAACTTATTTTACACCCAAGTGGTACTTTTCCAGATACGGGTTCCATCTCCTTATCCAAACATTGTCTACTACACCCCATCCACAGCCCCTAGTAGCCTGTAACAGTGATTGGGAAACATCTCGTATATATAGTTGCATAATTATATGCTAATCCACTGTGGGAAATACACTCATGCTCATGAATTAAGGATAACTGCAGAATATGGTGCCACACTACGTGGCACTACACAGAACTGGCGCTAATAGCATAGGCACATAGGGAACACACACGACACAGATCGGTAAGTCCACGGTATTGGTGATAAGTTGAGAAAACTGTCCCGAAACACATGTGCTACAAAACGCCACTGTTTCCAGCGACACCAATATGGGATATGATCACCATGCACACGTGCACAGGCCGCAGAACGGGTTGGCATACTTTGGATCAGGTGGTCGAGCAGGTGCTGGGGTATAGCCTCCTCCCATTCTTGCTCCAGTGCCTGTCGGAGCTCCTGAAGTGTCCTAGGGGTTTGAAGACGTGCAGCGATACGTCGACAGAGAGTATCCCAGACGTGCTCGATGAGGTTTAAGTCTGGAGAACAGGCAGGCCACTCCATTCGCCAGATATCTTCTGTTTAAAGGTACACCTCCACGATGGCAGCTCGATGGGGCCGTGCCTTATCTGCCATCATGAGGAAGGTGGGACCCACTGCACCGCTGAAAAGGCAGACATACTGGTGCAAAATGATGTCCCGATACACCTGACCTGTTACAGTTCCTCTGTCAGAGACATGCAGGGGTGTACGTGCACCAATCATAATCCCGCCCCACACCACCAAACCAACCTCCATACAGGTCCCTTTCAAGGACATCAAGGGACTGGTATCTGGTTCCTAGTTCACGCCAGATGAAAACCCGGCGAGAATCACTGTTCAGATTATACCTGGACTCGTCCGTGAACATAACATGGGACCACTGTTTCAATGCCCTTGTACTGTGTTCTTGACACCAGGCTTTACGGCCGGCCGCGGTGGTCTAGCGGTTCTAGGCGCTCAGTCCGGAACCGCGCGACTGCTACGGTCGCAGGTTCCAATCCTGCCTCGGGCATGGATGTGTGTGATGTCCTTAGGTTGGTTAGGTTTAAGTAGTTCTAAGTTCTAGGGGACTGATGACCACAGATGTTAAGTCCCATAGTGCTCAGAACCATTTGAACCATTTTTTGAACCAGGCTTTACGGGCTCTCCTGTGACCAGGGGTCAGTGGAACGCACCTTGCAGGTCTCCAGGCGAATAAACCATGTCTGTTCAGTCGTCTGTAGACTGTGGAGACAACCGTTCCAGTGGCTGCGGTAAGGTCCCGAGCAAGGGTACCTGCAGTACTCCCTGGCAATCTGCGGGCACTGATGGTGAGATAGCGGTCTTCTGTGGACGTCCCGTACTGTAGCGCCTGGATACGTTTCATCTGCTCGAATCGTTGCCATAATCTTGAGATCACACTTTGTGCCACACGGGGGGCCCGTGCTACGACCTGCTGTGTTTGACCAGCCTCCAGTCGCCCTAGTATTCTACCCCTCATAACGTCATCAATGTGTGTTCTTTGAGCCATTTTCAATACACAGTCTGAAAAGGTCTGCACACTTACTTGCTGCACCGTACTTTGACATGCACCAACACACCTCTTCGTATGTGGACTGCTGCCAGCGCCACAGTGCGACGACCGCAGGCCAGATGCACCGCAGGGTCACACTCCGAGGTGATTTAAACCCGCAAACCGCCCACCAGAGCGTTGTATCACCATGTATCAGCATTATCCTTAATGTAAGAGCATGAGTGTAAATAACGTAAGTTCCAAAGTGACTTTTGAGGAAGCTAGGTACCCATGAAAGATCTAACTTGCATTGTGTTAGTTAAAATGAGAATCAGCTTTCCGCAAAGCAAGTGTGTCCTTAAACGATGTCACTCATCTGTCACAGTTTGAAAAGTCGTGTCCGTAGAGTAGCGGCTCTGGCAGCGTCGCTACATGAGGGCGCCGTAACTCCTGTGCTGTCACGATTTGGCGCGCAGGGCCAGCTGAACACATCGGCCAGAACTGGGAGTACGACCGAGCGAGTCACGGGAGAGGGAACCCGGCAGCTGGACAGGATGTCAGGATAGCCGTTGTCTGGTCGCTGGCAGACGAGGAGAGGGTGCTGTCCAAACAGGGGAACATTACGTCACGCTCGGCGCTGTCTGCTGGAGAGCAGTCTGTTCCTCGTGGTCCCTGGAAAGCATGAATTGGGACAGCGTATTGTGAGTGTGTTGTCACATAGGGCTTCCATCAGTTATGATGCAACATGTTAGCTCTCTCCCTTATACGACTGGTTACGTGCTTATACGAAAGAGCAGACAATGTTGCTGGTGTGCACAAAGGTTTTTAGTCTGTGCAAGGGTGACTATTTATCATTGATCATTTTGGTAACAGAGTACCTCTAATTCTGAGCAGCTGTGTTCATTACGGCCAGTGGTGCAGCAGTACGAGGAGTGAACTACCAGGTTACGTTACTGTACCTTTTGCCATGTAACTTAAGCGCGTCTAAGTAAAGTAAACCCATGGCCTATTTTGGTGCCTTCGATACATTGGGGCTGAATTACCACTCTGGTTCCTTTCGCAATGAGTGAATTGTGAACCTTGCATATTTTTCTTTATGTGGTTGCTCATAACGCCAGTTTTGAGTACACGGCCTAAAACTATTTTGGAAAATTATTTGGAGCCATTTACTCTTTTTTTTTTTTTGTAATTCTGAATTGTATGAAATTTCAACACCTTGTTGTATTTATGGTTTGTTTTCACTGTGTTATTTGGCAGAAAATGTAGGAACTACGAGTTATTCAGAACAAACTTCCATACATGCACAAGGTGAAAATTATTGAACTGTACGAAAAAAAACGTAAATTAGTTACAAACTACGGTGTGCACACACTTTATTCAACATCTAAACGTCACTACAAATATTCGGATTATGTGATGACATACTCGATATGCCTGCCATCATTGGCGATGACGTGGTGCAGACGAATAGCGAAATTCTGCACGACCCGCTGAAGTGTCGGAACATCGATGCTGTCGATGACCTCCTGAATGGCTGTTTTCAGCTCAGCAATGGTTTTAGGGTTATTGCTGTACATCTTGTCTTTAATATGGCCCCACAAAAGGAGTTGCACGCGTTCAGATCCAGAGAATATGGCGAACAATCGAGGCCCAAGCCAGTGGCGTTTGTGTACCCCAGAGCCAGAATGCGGTCCCCAATGTGCCCCTCCAGGACATCAAACACTTTCCTGCTTCGTTGGGTCAAGATCCGTCTTGCATGAACGACATCTCGCCAAAATCAGGGTCACTTTGGGTAAGAGGGATGAAATCCTCTTCCAAAACATTCACGTACCATTCGGTAGTCACCGTGCCATCAACGAATATCGCATAAATTATTCCGTGACTAAAAATTGCACACCACTGAATCCCCACTGATGTTGAAGAGACTTCTCGATCACGAATTACGTATTCTGAGTCCCCCAAATGCACCAATTTTGCTGATTGACGAACCCCTCCAAATGAAAGAGGACTTCGTGGCTAAGCCAAACCATGTATGAGCATACTAATTCCCATCATGCCATGCGGCCAATCGGGCAGTTTGAACGTTCTGACGCAAGCCGTTAAGAAGTTTTAACGATTTTATTTCATATAGTTCAATAACTGCCACCCTGCGTGTTCTCACTGTTATAGTAGGACTGTATTTGGTTCTCTAACCCATGTGGAGTCAATTTATCTATGAATTTGGTATGTGTTTTTAAACTGCTGTCATTCCATGGATTGCCCCAGTGTGATTTTATTGTGTTATTTTCTTCTGATACTATCTTTGAGGCCTGTTACCTGGGTTTAGATTTTCTTCTCGCGTATAAATGATCTGCTACCATGTATCCAAGAAGTAAAAAGTCCCTTCTCTTCAACGACAAATCAAGTATGATAATCCTGCCTTATGTAGAAGATGCAACGCCTGAAAAGCTGAATAAAATGTTCTTGAAAATCAAAAGTGGTTCTCTGTAAATGGAGTGTCCCTCAGTTTTGATAAAACGCATTGTCTGCAATTCTGTTCTGCATAATTCCCGACCCCAGAAAGGATACGTGACGATTAGATCAATAAATGCAACAGAGTATTCTAAATTCTTACACCCTTATATTGACAACAACCTGAACTGAAAATCACATGTTACACATCTTCTCAAACGTCGATGTTCTGCAACTTTCGCGTTGCCGATAATATCAGATATCCTAGATTAAAATATCGAAGATAAGTAACGTCTCTCATTTTGGTTCATTGATATCTGACAACATCGTATTCTGGAGTAATTCGTCTTTGAGTAATATATTCGTTGTAGCACTGGAAGGAGTGACGTACTTTGGTCATAAAAGACTTCCTCTATCTGCCCAGTGGTGGAAAGAATTTAACAGGCTTTGTTAGTTAGTTTTATGTTCCTTGGATCATTCGTGCGGTTTATTGTAATGATGTGCAACGAGTCATTTTACATTCATATAAACCATTCATATATAAATATGGATTCATGCTGACATTTACTTTTTATTTAACTGATAATTTTATCATCTTCAAACGTGAATGGAATTGTACCCAGAATGAATTTTCACTCTAACAGGAAGCTTCAAATCAGCACATAAACGCTGCAGGGCAAAAATTCATTCTGTATTTCTTCCTGTAGGCTGCAGCTAACAAACCAGTTCTCTGCAGTATCCTCGCTTCCAAGAGTAAGCAGGAGAACTTTCGCGAAGTTGGAAGTTGGGAGGGAAGGATCTGCCGGAAGTGAAGCTGTGAGGACTGGTTGTGAGTCGTGCTCAGGTAGTTCAGTTGGAAGGGCACTGGCTTGCGAAAGGCGAAGGACCCTGGTACGAGTCCCAGTATGGGACACAGTATTAATCTGCGAGGAAGTTTGAGATTATATATACCTGACAATTCCTCCTACTGCACAAAAGATTTTCTGGACGTGCAATAATATGATAATTTGTGCATGTGTGTGAGGGCGTGCGCGCGCTTGAGATAGAGATAGAGAAAGAGAGAGAGAGAGAGAGAGAGAGAGAGAGAGACTGATGATAATTAAGTGTAATTCATTGTAGATCAGTAAGGAATGAAAAAGTAAGAGCTGTGTTTCTCCCAGCGTATACAATGTTCAAATAATTTACAGAAACGCAACCGGGTGGCGTCTTCGACAACCACCGATATTTCGATAGGAGCACACCCAGCCTGACAGCATCACCCGGCTGCGTTCCCGAAGTTATGTGAACAAAGAAAAAGCAGTCTGAGACAATCGTGTAAATAAGCAGGGTGATTTTTTTTTCTCAGAAAGCATATTACACAACTGTTAACTGGGTGATCCCACACCATAGCGGGGATTCGCAATTACGATGCACGAGACGTGCAGGTAAGTAAACCAGTCTAAACTACCTCAGGGTCTCCGGTATGAGGAGACAAGTGCAGACAGAGACGTACAAGGCAGAACATCACGTGTAGAAGCAGTAGCAGTTCATTACACGCCCCGTTCAGCTTTCCTTCTGACAGCCGACCTCAGAGATTCCGCCTCATCTAGAGAGAGGGTCGTCCCCTGGTATTTTCCGGCGGGAGTGGAAAAGCGCTTTCCTCGGCGCCGGAGGTCGATACATCGATGTCGGAGAGGCGTGTTTGCTTTCCTCCCCGGGGAGTTTGCACAGGCATCCGGCAGTGGGGTGCGGGGTGTCTTCTTGGCTTTGTCCGTTAAGCGGCACACACAGGGCCCGGGGCACAGTCCTTCCTGAAGCCGAGGGGTGGTTAGCGCCCCACTGACAGCACCAAGCGACGCCCTCACGCGTTTCTCTTTGTCTTGCACGTTCGGTTCACAAAGCAGTCAACAGCGAGGTGACGCAAAAGTAACAGCCGTTAATCTCCCTCTGAAATCTTTCGGCACTCCCCTTGAAATGTTCCAGTCCGCAACTGTTGTTAATGTGCCTCGATCTACATCTACATATATACTCCGCTAGCCACCAAGCGATGTGTGGCGGAGGGTACAATTAGCGCCAAAGTTATATTCCCCCACCCCCCACCCCCCTCTTTTCCACTCGCGGATCGTACGAGGGAGAAATGACTGTCTGAACGCCTCAGTGCGATCTCTAATTGCCCTTATCTTTGAATGGTGACTATTGTGCGATATGAAAGTTGGTGGTAATAATATATACTCTACATCGAAGATCGGATTTCGGAATTTAGTGAGCAGCCCCTTCCGTTTAGCACGTCGTCTATCTGCAAGTGTATCCCACTTCAAACTTTCTATGAGATTTGTAACGCTCTCGCGATGGCTAAATGTACCAGTTACGAATCTTGCTGCTCTTCTTTGGACCTTCTAAATCTCTTGAATGAGACTTAACTGGTAAGGGTCCCATACAGACGAACAATACTCTAAGACTGGACGAACTAACGTATTGTAAGCAACTTCCTTTGTGGAAGGACTGCATCGCTTCAGTATTCTACCAATAAACCTCAATTTAGAGTTCGCCTTGCCCGTTACTTGTGTAATCGGATCACTTCATTTGAGATCATTTCGAATAGTCACACCCAGATACTTAACGGATGTTACTGCTTCCAAAGACTGGGCATTTGTTTTGTACTCGTACATTAATGGGGATTTTCGCCTTGTTAAACGCATTAGGTTACACTTACTAATATTGAGAGATAACTGCCAGTCATTACAACGCGCGTTTATTTTCTGCAAATCCTCATTGATTTGTTCGCAACGTTCGTGTGGTACTAGTTTCCTATAGACTACAGCATCATCGGTAAACAATCTAATGTCGCTGTCAGTACAATCAACCAGATCGTTTATATAAATCGTAAAAAGCAGCGGACCTATTACGCTGCCCTGGGGCACACCTGAAGTTACGCTTGTTTTTGTTGAAGTCACCCCATTCAAGACGACATACTGCTCTCTGTCTGTTAGAAAACTTTCTATCCAACAGCATATGTCATCGGACAGACCGTAAGCGCGTACTTTTTGGAGCAAGTGACAGTGAGCATATAAGTCGAACGCCTTTCGAAAGTCGAGAAATTTGGCATCAACCTGGGAGCCGGTATCTAGAGCCTGTTGTATATCATGCACAAAAAGGGCCAGCTGTATCTCGCATGATCGCTGTTTCCTAAAACCGTGCTGGTTTCTGCAGATGAGCTTCTCAGAGTCCAGAAAGGTAATTATGTCTGAACACAAAATATGTTCCATGATTATACAACAAACCGATGTCAGTGAAATTGGCGGGTAATTATGTGCATCCGATTTTCTACCGTTTTTATACATTGCTATGACCTGGGCCTTCTTCCAGTCTCGTGGAACTTACCGCTGCTCCAATGATCTTTGATAGATGATGGATAAGAATGGTGCTATATTTGTAGCATATACATATAATCTTACAGGGATACCATCTTGGCCAGATGCCTTCCTAGTGTCTAAAGATCTTACCTGTTTTACAATCCCAGATACACTAGACACTATGTCGTCGTAAAGGGTTTACAGATAAAGAAGTTGAAGTTCAATAAACTTTGCATTTTACTTGCATTTATCCATGACGATAAGGACGTCTACTGCCGGCTGCTTAGAAAGAATACACGGAAGAGAAATAAGGCTGAGATCGTGACGTAACCACCAGCAGAACAGTATTAGCCGTTCTAAAACTATCGTTAACGTAATTGTGTCAACATTATGTGAGTCACCTATTTACGTACACGTGACGCAAATATATTAAGTCTTAATACCATTTCAGCTCACTGATAGTTTCGGAATAATAACAGCAAGTTCATCATTTGTATGGCCACTGTACTGGTAACTGCTACTCGTCTGGGTTTGGGTTGCCGGTCGATTCCTTCAGTCGCTGTCACTCCAGTTTCATGGTCGAGCCAGATCAGAAACTGAAGGGTCATTGCCGGCATCACTATCGTCATCGTCATCTTTAGAATCCATCTCAGCAAAGTTTATGACAGTTTCGTCAATGGTGTCATCTACTGACTCGTCCTTTTCCGCATATGTATTCTTTGTTTAGATATCGTGTTCATCGCAATCCGCCCAGCCAGCTGTAGATAGACAAGCTGTCGCGTTCTTTGTTGCCTCTTGAACTTTCTCTGGTGAAATGTTCACTTTTGTGTTCTGTTTCCGCACAGTTCTTATAATTTTCGCCCAGGTCATCCCTGTGGCATTCACTTCACGGATATAAGGTAGGAACTGGAGAACTCTATGCCCTCGACTTCTCACTAATTCATCAAAGCGTTACCTCTGTTCGAGGCTTTTAAACTTTTGAATCAGCTCAGACAATTCGAACTTCGTGGTTTCGTTGTGAGGGGAATTATTATATCGCAGCCAGTTAATCATTTTGATTTTAACAGCGTGTTATAAGACTAGTTTATTTTCTGCACACCACGATAAGGAGCAGTATAAACTTTTTTTACTATCTTTGGGTACATTGGAGACCAATTTTTCCTCCATTCACCTTTCGAAATTTGTCTGTGATAATCTCCGTTGGCTTTATGGATGTGGTTTTTAGGTGGTTTCGCACATCCGAGTAGGTGAATACGGGATGGTACCCCCGTCCCACCTGAGTTCCACGATTCTCAAACATTTCAAAAACGTTGTCACCCTTTCCTCATGTGTAACGCTAAGAGCAAACAGAAATGCTACATAAATTCCGTCGGGTGGGGGGGGGGGGGGTAGAATAGGGATGGAGAGCGGGGAGGTAGAAAGAGGCGAAGAGTAGGGATCGGGCATCCGACCACCCTTTACCTCTAACACTGCCGTATCCAGATAAGTATGCCGACCCCGTGAAGATAACAGATAACGTTAGGAGGAGAAACAAGAATCTCCCCTGGCTCTTCCACCTCTAAAAATCTGTTCTGCTTAACTGAAAAATCCGCTTTGGACCTGCATGAGCAAATACGTCTATTTGTTTAGCTCGCATCTGTAATGAGACTCGTAATATTTTCACTCTACCATCAATTACTAAACATAAGATTAATGTCTACACAACATCGATCTAAACCATTTTTCTGTCCTGATATCGGAAAGTACTGAGATTGCTCAAGTACTTCCCTCGTCAAAGCGCACCATTCGAAAGCACAGTCAAAGTTTTCCTGTTGTCAGTACATGTTTTTCATTAGAGTCTCATTTCATGCAGCAGTTTCCTTAATGTGCAATGCAGGCCGACTATGGAAATTCTACTCTTTCTTTGATTCACACAGTAGGGTAGTGTCCGTGTAGCTCGATGCAATGATACTTCGCACATGCGTGTATGTCTGAAGGAACAGACACTGCAGACGATAGACAGCCGTATTAAATTATGAGATGCATTCACAAATTGCGAATACGAGTGTACGACAGCCATACGTAGTAACTTATGAAAATTTGTGCCGGACCAGGACTCGAACCCGGATTTCCCCCTTTACGCGAGCAGTCACCTTAGCCGCTTTGGCTGCCCGTTCACGTCTCACGGCCAGACCCAAACTTTCATATTTCCTAGCGTCTACATCTACATCTACATCCATACTCCGCAAGCCACCTGCCGGTGTGTGGCGGAGGGTACCCTGAGTACCTCTATCGGTTCTCCCTTCTATTCCAGTCTCATATTGTTCGTGGAAAGGAGGATTGTCGGTATGCTTCTGTGTGGGCTCTAATCTCTCTGATTTTATCCTCACGGTCTCTTCGCGAGATATACGTAGGAGGGAGCTATATACTGCTTGACTCTTCGGTGAAGGTATGCTCCCGAAACTTTAACAAAAGCCCGTACCGAGCTACTGAGCGTCTCTCCTGCAGAGTCTTCCACTGGAGTTTATCTATCATCTCCGTAACGCTTTCGCGATTACTAAATGATCCTGTAACGAAGCGCGCTGCTCTCCGTTGGATCTTCTCTATCTCTTCTATAAACCCTATCTGATGCGGATCCCACAGTGCTGAGCAGTATTCACGCAGTGGTCGAACAAGCGTACTGTAACCTACTTCCTTTGTTTTCGGATTGCATTTCCTTAGGATTCTTCCAATGAATCTCAGTTTGGCATCTGCTTTACCGACGATCAACTTTATGTGATCATTGCATTTTAAATCACTCCTAATGCGTACTGCCAGATAATTTATGGAATTAACTGCTTCCAGTAGCTGACCTGCTATTTTGTAGCTAAATGATAAGGGATCTATCTTTCTATGTATTCGCAGCACATTACACTTGTCTACATTGAGACTGAATTGCCATTCTCTGCACCATGCGTCAATTCGCTGCAGATCCTCCTGCATTTCAGTACAGTTTTCCATTGTTACAACCTCTCGTTACACCACAGCATCATCTGCAAACAGCCTCAGTGAATATCCGATGTCATCCACAAGGTCATTTATATACACTCCTGGAAATGGAAAAAAGAACACATTGACACCGGTGTGTCAGACCCACCATATTTGCTCCGGACACTGCGAGAGGGCTGTACAAGCAATGATCACACGCACGGCACAGCGGACACACCAGGAACCGCGGTGTTGGCCGTCGAATGGCGCTAGCTGCGCAGCATTTGTGCACCGCCGCCGTCAGTGTCAGCCAGTTTGCCGTGGCATACGGAGCTCCATCGCAGTCTTTAACACTGGTAGCATGCCGCGACAGCGTGGACGTGAACCGTATGTGCAGTTGACGGACTTTGAGCGAGGGCGTATAGTGGGCATGCGGGAGGCCGGGTGGACGTACCGCCGAATTGCTCAACACGTGGGGCGTGAGGTCTCCACAGTACATCGATGTTGTCGCCAGTGGTCGGCGGAAGGTGCACGTGCCCGTCGACCTGGGACCGGACCGCAGCGACGCACGGATGCACGCCAAGACCGTAGGATCCTACGCAGTGCCGTAGGGGACCGCACCGCCACTTCCCAGCAAATTAGGGACATTGTTGCTCCTGGGGTATCGGCGAGGACCATTCGCAACCGTCTCCATGAAGCTGGGCTACGGTCCCGCACACCGTTAGGCCGTCTTCCGCTCACGCCCCAACATCGTGCAGCCCGCCTCCAGTGGTGTTGCGACAGGCGTGAATGGAGGGACGAATGGAGACGTGTCGTCTACAGCGATGAGAGTCGCTTGTGCCTTGGTGCCAATGATGGTCGTATGGGTGTTTGGCGCCGTGCAGGTGAGCGCCACAATCAGGACTGCATACGACCGAGGCACACAGGGCCAACACCCGGCATCATGGTGTGGGGAGCGATCTCCTACACTGGCCGTACACCACTGGTGATCGTCGAGGGGACACTGAATAGTGCACGGTACATCCAAATCGTCATCGAACCCATCGTTCTACCATTCCTAGACCGGCAAGGGAACTTGCTGTTCCAACAGGACAATGCACGTCCGCATGTATCCCGTGCCACCCAACGCGCTCTAGAAGGTGTAAGTCAACTACCCTGGCCAGCAAGATCTCCGGATCTGTCCCCCATTGAGCATGTTTGGGACTGGATGAAGCGTCGTCTCACGCGGTCTGCACGTCCAGCACGAACGCTGGTCCAACTGAGGCGCCAGGTGGAAGTGGCATGGCAAGCCGTTCCACAGGACTACATCCAGCATCTCTACGATCGTCTCCATGGGAGAATAGCAGCCTGCATTGCTGCGAAAGGTGGATATACACTGTACTAGTGCCGACATTGTGCATGCTCTGTTGCCTGTGTCTATGTGGCTGTGGTTCTGTCAGTGTGATCATGTGATGTATCTGACCCCAGGAATGTGTCAATAAAGTTTCCCCTTCCTGGGACAATGAATTCACGGTGTTCTTATTTCAATTTCCAGGAGTGTATATTGTGAATAGCAACGGCCCTATGACACTACCCTGCGGCACACCTGAAATCACTCTTACTTCGGAAGACTTCTCTCCATTGAGAATGACATGCTGCGTTCTGTTATCTGGGAACTCTTCAATCCAATCACACAATTGGTCTGATAGTCCATATGCTCTTACTTTGTTCACTAAACGACTGTGGGGAACTGTATCGAACGCCTTGCAGATGTCGAGAAACACGGCATCTACCTGTGAACCCGTGTCTACGGCCCTCTGAGTCTCGTGGACGAATAGCGCTAGCTGGGTTTCACACGACCGTCTTTTTCGAAACCCATGCTGATTCCTACAGAGTAGATTTCTAGTCTTCAGAAAAGTCATTATACTCGAACATAATACGTGTTCCAAAATTCTACAACTGATCGACGTTAGAGATATAGGTCTATAGTTCTGCACATCTGTTCGACGTCCCTTCTTGAAAACGGGGATGACCTATGCCCTTTTCCAATCCTTTGGAAGGCTACGCTCTTCTAGAGACCTACGGTACAACGCTGCAAGAAGGGGGGCAAGTTCCTTCGCGTACTCTGTGTAAAATCGAACTGGTATCCCATCAGGTCCAGCGGCCTTTCCTCTTTTGAGCGATTTTAATTGTTTCTCTATCCCTCTGTAGTCTATTTCGATATCTACCATTTTGTCATCTGTGCGACAATCTGAAGAAGGAACTACAGTGCAGTCTTCCTCTGTGAAACAGCTTTGGAAAAAGACATTTAGTATTTCGGCCTTTAGTCTGTCATCCTCTGTTTCAGTACCATTTTGGTCACAGAGTGTCTGGACATTTTGTTTTGGTCCACCTACCGCTTTGACATAAGACCAAAATTTCTTAGGATTTTCTGCCAAGTCAGTACATAGAACTTTACTTTCGAATTCACTGAACGCCTCTCGGATAGCCCTCCTCACACTACATTTCGCTTCGCGCTATTTTTGTTTGTCTGCAAGGCTTTGGCTATGTTTATGTTTGCTGTGAAGTTCCCTTTGCTTCCGCAGCAGTTTTCTAACTCGGTTGTTGTACCACGGTGGCTCTTTTCCATCTCTTACGATCTTGCTTGGCACATACTCATCTAACGCATATTGTACGATGGTTTCGAACTTTGTCCACTGATCCTCAACACTATCTGTACTTCAGACAAAACTTTTGTGTTGAGCCAACAGGTACTCTGTAATCTGCTGTTTGTCACTTTTGCTAAACAGAAAAATCTTCCTACCTTTTTTAATATTTCTATTTACGGCTGAAATCATCGATGCAATGACTGCTTTATGATCGCTGATTCCCTGTTCTGCGTTAACTTTTCAAATAGTTCGGGTCTGTTTGTCACCAGAAGGTCTAATATGTTATCGCCACGAGTCGGTTCTCTGTTTAATTGTTCAAGGTAGTACCGACTTGACAGAAAATCCTAGGAAGTTCTGGTCTTACGTTAAAACAGTAAGTGGCTCGAAACAGCACATCCAGAAACTCCGGGATGATGATGGCATTGAAACAGAGGATGACACGCGTAAAGCTGAAATATTAAACACCTTTTTCCAAAGCTGTTTCACAGAGGAAGACCGCACTGCAGTTCCTTCTCTAAATCCTCGCACAAACGAAAAAATGGCTGACATCGAAATAAGTGTCCAAGGAATAGAAAAGCAACTGGAATCACTCAACAGAGGAAAGTCCACTGGACCTGACGGGATACCAATTCGATTCTACACAGAGTACGCGAAAGAACTTGCCCCCCTTCTAACAGCCGTGTACCGCAAGTCTATAGAGGAACAGAAGGTTCCAAATGATTGGAAAAGAGCACAGGTAGTCCCAGTCTTCAAGAAGGGTCGTCGAGCAGATGCGCAAAACTATAGACCTATATCTCTGACGTCGATCTGTTGTAGAATTTTAGAACATGTTTTTTGCTCGAGTATCATGTCGTTTTTGGAAACCCAGAATCTACTATGTAGGAATCAACATGGATTCCGGAAACAGCGATCGTGTGAGACCCAACTCGCTTTATTTGTTCATGAGACCCAGAAAATATTAGATACAGGCTCCCAGGTAGATGCTATTTTTCTTGACTTCCGGAAGGCGTTCGATACAGTTCCGCACTGTCGCCTGATAAACAAAGTAAGAGCCTACGGAATATCAGACCAGCTGTGTGGCTGGATTGAAGAGATTTTAGCAAACAGAACACAGCATGTTGTTATCAATGGAGAGACGTCTACAGACGTTAAAGTAACCTCTGGCGTGCCACAGGGGAGTGTTATGGGACCATTGCTTTTCACAATATATATAAATGACCTAGTAGATAGTGTCGGAAGTTCCATACGGCTTTTCGCGGATGATGCTGTAGTATACAGAGAAGTTGCAGCATTAGAAAATTGTAGCGAAATGCAGGAAGATCTGCAGCGGATAGGCACTTGGTGCAGGGAGTGGCAACTGACCCTTACCGTAGACAAATGTAATGTATTGCGAATACATAGAAAGAAGGATCCTTTATTGTATGATTATATGATAGCGGAACAAACACTGGTAGCAGTTACTTCTGTAAAATATCTGGGAGTATGCGTGCGGAACGATTTTGGAGAGGAATGATCATATAAAATTAATTGTTGGTAAGGCGGGTACCTGGTTCAGATTCATTGGGAGAGTCGTTAGAAAATGTAGTCCATCAACAAAGGAGGTGGCTTACAAAACACTCGTTCGACCTATACTTGAGTATTGCTCATCAGTGTGGGATCCGTACCAGATCGGGTTGGCGGAGGAGATAGAGAAGATCCAAAGAAGAGCGGCGCGTTTCGTCACAGGGTTATTTGGTAACCCTGATAGCGTTACGGAGATGTTTAACGAACTCAAGTGGCAGACTGCAAGAGAGGCGCTCTGCATCGCGGTGTAGCTTGCTCGCCAGGTTTCGAGAGGGTGCGTTTCTGGATGAGGTATCGAATATATTGCTTCCCCCTATTTATACCTCCCGAGGAGATCACGAATGTAAAATTAGAGAGATTAGAGCGCGCACGGAGGCTTTCAGACAGTCGTTCTTCCCGCGAATCATACGCGACTGGAACAGGAGAGGGAGGTAATGACAGTGGTACGTAACGTGCCCTCTGCCACACACCGTTGGGTCGCTTGCGGAGTATAAATGTAGATGTAGATGTAGATGTAGTTTTCAGATAAAGCACTTAAAAAATTTTCCCTGGATTCTTTGTCCCTGCCACCCGTTATGAACGTTTGAGTCTCCCAGTCTATATCCGGCAAATTAAAATCTCCACCCAAAACTATAACATGGTGGGGAAATCTACTCGAAATATTTTCCAAATTATCCTTCAGGTGCTCAGCCACAACAGCTGCTGAGCCAGGGAGCCTATAGAGACATCCAATTACCACGTCTGAGCCTGCTTTAACCGTGACCTTCACCCAAATTATTTCACATTTCGGATCTCCGTCAACTTCCTTCGATGCTATTGCACTGCTTATCGCTGTAAACACGCCTCCCCCTTCACTGTCCAGCCTGTCTCTGCGGTATACATTCCAATCTGAGTTTAGGATTTCATTACTGTTTACGTCTGGTTTCAGCCAACTTTCTGTCCCTAGTACTATATGGGCGTTGTGACTGTTTATTAATGAGAGCAGTTCTGGGACCTTTCTATAGACGCTCCTGCAGTTTACTATTAGCACATTAATATTGTTATTCCCTGTTGCATTTTGCCTACTCCTGCCTTGCCGCGTCTCAGGAGGCGTCTTGTCGGGCCTAGGGAGGGAATTCTCTAACCTAAAAAACCCTGATGTGCACTCCACAAGTACTCCGCTACCCTTGTAGCCGCTTCCGGTGTGTAGTGCACGCCTGACCTATTCAGGGGGACCCTACATTTCTCCACCCGATAGCGGAGGTCGAGAAATTTGCACCCCAGATCTCCGCAGAATCGCCTGAGCCTCTGATTTAAGCCGTCCACTTGGCTCCAAACCAGAGGACCGCGATCGGTTCTGGGAACGATACTACAAATAGTTAGCTCTGATTCCACCCCGCGAGCGAGGCTTTCAGCCTTCACCAATTCCGCCAACCGCCTGTACGGACTGAGGATGACCTCTAAACCCAGACGGCAGGAGTCATTCGTGCCGACATGAGCAACAATTTGCAGTCGGGTGCACCCAGTGCTCTCTATCGCCGCCGGCAGGGCCTCCTCCACATCTCGGATGAGACCCCCCCGGCAAGCAGACAGAGTGAACACTGGCGTTCTTCCCCGACCTTTCCGCTATTTCCCTAAGGGGCCCCATCACCCGCCTAACGTTGGAGCTCCCAATAACTAATAAACCCCTCCCCCCGTGTGCCTGCTCGGACCTTGCTGAAGGAGCGGCCACATGTCCACTCACAGGCAGAGCGGGCGATGCCACACGGCCAGCCTCCACATTTACCCTCCGCCTCGTGCGCCGCGAACGTCGCTGAACCCGTCACTCCCCTTGGGGAGAGGGTGGCCCAACCGCGCCCAGTACCCGCAAAGATGTCTCGACAGCAGGGACAGTGGGTGAAGCATATAACACCTGGGGTGTACCATGCAACTCACCAGACTCTCCACTGCCACTACACTCCGAGGCAGCAGCCTGAAGACGGCTGACCGCGGCCATCAACACGTTCAGCTGTTCGCGAACAGTGGCCAGCTCCTCCTGCGTCCGTACACAACAGTCACACAACCTATCCATCCTAACAAATCAGTTTACTGTAGAGAGTTAATCAACTTTTAACTAGACTGCTAATTCACTAAAGGCGGCTGATTGTTGACTAAACTGTGGTTGCTAGCCACTTCTTGTAGAAAACAATGAAAATAGCACTACGTGTCTCTGGACTGTATTAAAAACAAACACTACTGGCACTATGGTTGACTAAAGGGACTCTCTCTGACTGTATTCAAAACAAACACGAAATCTATGGAACACTATTACTAGCACTCGACAATTAAAGCTTCCTAAAAGCAAAAACACACGGAAGAAGAAGTGACAAGTAAGAAAAATAGAGTTAATACTTAAATTAAGGTAGCTCGCTGCACAGCAGACGTGAAGCAGACGGCAGTTACGATGACACTGACACTACTGGCACTATGGCTGACTAAACGGACTCCGACTGTATTCAAAACAAACACGAAATCTATGGAACACTATAACTAGCACTCGATAATTAAAGCTTCCTAAAAGCAAAAACACACGGAAGAAGAAGTGACAAGTAAGAAAAATACAGTTAATCCTTAAATTAAGGTAGCTCGCTGCACAGCAGAAGCAGAAGGCAGTTACTACGCCCAACAGCGCTCGCATACAAATTGTATAATTCCCGCACAGGCAGAGACATTGTCTTGCTCGTCAGGTTGTGCTTTCGCACGAAATACAGTAGGAATGTGTATTGTTTGCATATGGCATCGACTATACAGCACTGTAAAATACAGACACTACCCTACTGTATTTCATGCCTGTGTGGGAACCATACATTTTGTATGCGAGCGCTGCTGGGCATAGACACTTGGAAACGTGAAAGTCTGGACCTGGCCGCGAGTCGTGTGCGGTTAGCCAAAGCGGTTAAGACTCGCGTAAAGCGGAAAATCCGGGTTCGAGTCCCGATGAGGCACAAATTTTCATGAGTTACTGGTAAACCGTATAGCCGTCGTACAATCGTACTGCATCCTAACATCAAATTCACCATGGAGGTGGAAGAGAATGGTGAACTCCCGTTTCTGGACGTCCTAGTCAAGCGCAAAGCGGATGGCACCTTGGCACACAGTGTATACAGGAAGGAAACCCACACTGTTCTGTATCTCGACGCTACCAGCTGCCATCATCAAAAATGGCTCTGAGCACTATGGGACTTAACATCTGTGGTCATCAGTTCCCTAGAACTTAGAACTACTTAAACCTAACTAACCTAAGGACATCACACACATCCATGCCCGAGGCAGGATTCGAACCTGCGACCGTAGCGGTCACGCGGTTCCAGACTGAAGCGCCTAGAACCGCACGGCCACACCGGCCGGCAGCTGCCATCATCCTTCACAGCGTGAGGGTGTACTGCGAGCTCTGGTACACAGGGCTCGCGCAATATCGGATGAGGAAAGCCTACAAGGAGAACTTAACCACCTTAAGGACGTTTTCAAGAAGAACGGATATAACGAGAGTCAAATTCGACGTGCTTTCAGGCAAAATGCACAAGCCCAGCAGATAGAGAACGAAGAGGACGAAAAGACAATGGCGTACCTGCCTTACGCCGGCAAAGTATCCAACAAAATCGGCAGAATTCTGGCTCGGTGTACCATTAAATGTGTCTTCCGCACACCTCCGAAAACGCGTGCCCTGCTAGGTACAGTAAAAGATGACCTGGGGCTCCGCAAATCGTGTGTCTACCGTAATCCGTGTAAATCCGATAAGGCATACATCGGGCAAACTGTACAGACAATCGAAGAAAAATGCCAGGAACACAGAAGGCACACTGGTCTTAAGCAGCCTACAAAATCTGCGGTTGCAGAACATTACATGGATACTGGAGATACTATGGAGTACGCGAAAACGGAAGTTTTACGGCAGTCCTCGTCTTTTTGGGACCGTGTTCTGAAGGAGGCGATAGAAATACGTGTAGCTGATGGGCTGATCAACAGAGACGCAGGGTTCAGCCTCAGCAAAGCCTGGAACCCGGTACTCAGCCAACTAAAAGCACAGCGCCGATCCAAAGCGAATTACGCGCTCGACGAACGCCACAGGACATCTGATGGTCCACAGTTCGCATCCAGCAGCTAGCAGCCCGCCCCTCCCCACCACCGATCCACGCAGCGCCGCGTGCGGCATGACGCGGGGGAAGGAGTGGGGAGCGATCAGAGTATAAAGGGGAGGAGATCCAGTGGAGACGCTCAGTCTGCAGGTATCACCTGAAGATGACGGTAAGGAACGCTGTCGAAATATCGTGGTTTGAAAACGACTGCACCCGGCTGGAGACTCGCAATTTGTGAAACCAGTTCATAACTTTTGGTGATTGTTATGAGGAGCTTAGGGACAGTAGGGAGTCTCTTCTCCACTTATTAGAAATGTCTTGCAGTGTCTCATATGACAACTTTACGAAAATTGTCACAGTGAAAATTGTGTTCACGAGGTCTTAGACTTTTTTCCCAGGGATACAAATACAAGATTCACCAACAGAGATTCTTTCTTTTCGAATTTTTGTAGTAGTTCTTATAGACGGACGAGCATAGTTGTCAACTACCAGCCTACTTTGTTTCGACATATATTTAAATTTTCCAACCCTAGATTCCTGCTAACCCGATGGTATAATATTCGTGATTATTTCCCTACACTCAGTAAATATCGTCTGTTCCTTCTCGCGCTCTGAAGACATTGGAGAGGCAGAAGAAATCATCTCGCTTACTGGTTCATCAGACATTCGACCCAGCAGTTTTCCACCGTAGTCGGCCGAGGCTGCAAGAGGTCGTGGGGAAGAGACGTTACCCCGCACCCTCGCTCGCCCCTCGCAGGCAATCTTCTGAGTTGCATTTTCATGTTTTCGCAGTGCAGTAACCGGTCGATTAAATTTCAGGAACGCAGTCACATAAACTCTGTTTTCTCTTCTTCTAATATTTCGGCCATGTACCTTTTGGCCATCTTCGGAGTCAACCGATACACTGAAGCTATAGTACGCGTTCCGTCGTTTTAAACCACTACCACCGGAGACGTTGACTGGCGACAAAAACTGTGCCCATATAGAATCTGTGGCTATACGGTCGATCCATACTAGTTTATCGATGTGTCATTATCAGCTGCATCGTAGTGAGTTTATTAAGGAAAGGGCCGGATTTCATGATTTCCCAAGTTTGAACCGCTATCTCTATTTATGAAATTCTTCCTTATTTAATGCGCTTGTTTCACCATGGGTTTCAAAAAATATGAAGTCAGTCCAAGAATTTCGACGTTTTCATATAGTGAAATTAGAATTATATATTAATACCTTCAGCTGCTGACGGGTATTGATATCTATCAACGGGGACAGGAGAAAATGTGTGCCCCGACCGGGACTCAAACCTGGGATCTCCTACTTACATGGCAGACACTATCCAGCTCCATGCTCGAAAAAACAGACACCATATACATATAAGTTTTCGTATAGTGTAGACTGGCTGGTGCCGATGCAGTGCAGCTAGTAACGAAACACCTGCGGTATCGGTGGCTGGCGCCTTTCGTTCCGGCCACCCGCCACGCAGCAGTGCGCAGCAGTCGCCGCCCCTCACAGGCGCTAGCGAGCTCCACTCCAGCGCACCAGGTCTGCGGCAGCCGTCGCTCTCCCCTCCGCGAGCCACGATAGCAACGGCACCACCTGCTGGTAGTCCACAGACCTGCCGCACTCCAGTTCGTCGACATAGAGAGTTCGCAGCTTTGGTTCTATGGGTCGAGAGCCAACTGCTCAGGCAGTCCCTCAATCAGAGCTCCATTCGCCAGAGTACAGCATATGTCAGTCGCAGCCTACGTCTTCGCTTGTTGCGTCTAGTCATTCGAGGCACTGTCAGTGCCATCATCCACAAACTGTACGGACTTTGGCCTACCTCAGTGATACCCTACTAGCACAGTGTACTCAGCTTTAAAATGTAGGAACTGTTATGACGTTGCTGTTAAACTTTTCCCCACATCAGTGCGATCTTTAGTGGTGTTCATTGAGAAGTTGCTTCTGTTGTACTTTCTTAACATATCCATACAAATTAAAAAAATGAGTGTACGTATTTATGTTTATATGTTCCCCATCTCCTCCTATACCACAGGACCCATTTCAACCAAACATGGTTCAAATACCATTTACTGTCTGGAAACAATCGATCTGGAGGTAAGAACTACACAGTTATCAAAGGGTTAGGAGGTGAAAAGGCAGTATAGCCCACTACACGAGAATACCAATACTCGAGTTATCTGAACACTGAAATGTGAAGACATCGAAAAAGAAATGAATGTCGGAAGGACAGACTCGGAATACAGGAAAGTCAAATCAACCTTCGGTGACATTAAAAGCAAGAGTGATAATATTAAGATCGCAACAGGAATTCCACTCTTAAATGCAGATAAGAGAGTGGATAGGTGGAAAGATTTATTGAAAGCCTCTGTGAGGGGGAAGATTTGCCTGATGTGATAGAAGAAGAAACAGGAGTCGATTTAGAAGAGATAGGGGATCCAGTACTAGAATCAGAATTTAAAAGATCTTTGGAGGACTTAAGATCAAATAAGGCAGAAGGGAGAGATAACATTCCATCAGAATTTCTAAAATCATTGGGGGAAGTGGCAATAAAACGACTATTCACGTTGGTGTGTAGAATGTGTGAGTCTGGTGACATAGCAACTGACTTTCGGAAAAGCATCATCCACACAATTTGGAAGACGGCAAGAGCTGCCAAGTGTGAGAATTATGGCACAATCGGCTTAGCAGCTGATGCTTCTAAGTTAATAATATACAGAAGCATGAAAAAGAAAATTGAGGATGCGCTAGATGCCGATTAGCTTGGCTTTAGGAAAGGTAAAGGCACGAGAGAGGCAATTCTGACGTAGCAGTTAATAATGGACGCAAAACTAAAGTAAAATCAAGACACTTTCATAGGATTTGTCGCCTTGGAACAAGCGTTCGACAATGTAAAATAGTGCAAGATGTTCGAAATTCTGAAAAAATAGGGGTAAGCTATAGGGAGAGATAGGTAATATACAATATTTACAACAGCCAAGAGGGAATAATAAGAGTGGACGACCAAGAACGAAGTGCTCGTATTAAAAAGGGTCTAAAACAAGAATGTAGCCTTCAGCCCAGCTGTTCAATTTGTACATCGAAGAAGCAAAGATGGAAATAAAAGAAAGGCTCAGGAGTGGAATTAAAATTCAAGTGAAAGGATATCAGTGATACGATTCGCTGATGACATTGCTTTCCTGAGTGAAAGTGAAGAAGAATTACATGATCTGCTGAACGGAACGAACAGTCTAATGAGTACAGAGTATGGATTGAGAGTAAATCGCAGAAAGACGATGGTAATGAGAAATAGTAGAAATGAGAACAGCGAGAAACTAAACATCATGATTTCAAAATCTTGTCGGGTTTCCAGCCGGAGCAACTGTCATCTGAACACAATATTTCAGCGGTCTACCTGGCCGCCATCATCAGGTGAGAGAAGCTACGCTGCTGTCGCCGATAACTGATTCCAATCGCAAATGGCTGTACTTTTATATGCATCGGAAGTACTAGAGCGCATGCGCTAAATACAGTTAGCACGCGCTCAATCATTCCTGCTGCCCCCTGGGGCAAAAAGAGTTGCAGCGCCTCCGGCGGTGAATACGATGTATCGTTACAAATGATTATTCATAGCCGACCGATTCAGATGCCGTTGTTTCTTCATTTCAGATAAAACAGGATTCCACGTTTTACTTAGCGGGTATCCATTATCACGATTAATGATATTATCTGCTAGTCTTATTTCAACAGATTCTTTTAAAACACAATCCCAGTACCGCGAAGCATTTGCAATTACTTGCGTCTCATTATATAGCATCCTGTGTAAGGCAATGCTCAGCCACCGCAGATTTATCTGGTTGTAATAATCGCGTATGGCGATGATGTTCAATATATTTGTCGTTGGCGGTGCGAATAGTTTGGCCAATGTAAACTTTCCCGCACTCACACGGTATTTTGTAAACGCCAGACTTCCTCAAACCTAAATCATCTTTAACAGGACCAAGAATTGCTCGGATCTTAGCTGGCAGGCGAAAAACACATCTGATGTCATATTTCTTCACAAGTCTACCTATCTTGGCGGACACATTCCCAGTATACGGAAGAAAAGCCACAGACCGAAAGGTGTCGTCTGAGGATTCAGTTAGAGGTCCAAACTCAAAAGCACGTCGAATTTGTCGGTCCATATAGCCGTTATTATTGAACACGTCCTTAAGATGTTGCAGCTCCTGTGGTAAATTCTCAGCATCGGAGACAGCATATGCTCGTTTAACCAAGGTCCGAAGGACTCCTGTACGTTGAAAAGGTGGATGGCAACTGGTAGCGTGTAAATACCTGTCGGTATGAGTCTGCTTCCTGTAAACACTGTGTCCAAGAGTTCAGTCTTCTTTTCTATAAACTAGTACATCCAAAAAAGGTAACTTTCCCTCCTTTTCAATTTCCATCGTACATTTGATGTTCGGATGAAGACAATTGAAATGGTCCAATAACCGGTGCAATGAGTCTATTCCCTGTGGCCAAAGAAGAAACATATCGTCGAGTGGAATCAGTTATCGGTGAGAGCAGCGTAGCTTTTCTCATCTGATGATGGCGGCCAGGTGGACCGCTGAAATATTGAGTTCAGATGACAGTTTGATCCGGCTGGAAACCTGACAAGAATTTGACATAATAATACGCCGGGAAAACCTTCATAGTTACAATACACATAATTTTAAACCTTTAAAAACTTTTTCCTGCTGACGTTCCCCACTAAATGGCGAAAGGAAAAATTTTGTCGCATACTACATTTTCTGTGTTTATGCAGTAAAACTGCCACCTGAAGCATGATGTTTTAGTTCATTACTACTTTACTAAAAACTGTATTCGTCGCACATTTTCCAGACAGTACTCAAACTACGGGATGCACCTTAAAAATTACATGACTGTACTACATTTAGTTCAGCAGATACCACGCCACAAACACAGAATGTGTAAGAAATTACAGCATCATACATGTCGTCGTAATTTATTACTTCTTTGTTACAAACTGTATTTGCAACACTTTTCGCAGACAGTATCCACAGTTGCTGCTGAATGTACCTACAAAAATATCATTTTACGACACATTCTTCAGGAGATATGATGTCATAAATACTGAGATGCATGACAGACTGCTACATCATGCATAACGTTTTAATTTATCACTTCTTTATTATTATCTCTATTCAGAATACATTTCACAAGCAGGAGGCCCATATACAACTGTATGTACCTGCAAAATTATATCATTGTGCAGCACATTGTCCAGCAGATACGGCGTCATAAACAATAAGCTGCGTGAAAATGAAACTGCCGCCCAAAATACGCTAGACATGCAAGTAAAACATGTGAACAAATACGCGTGAAATATTTAAAATATGTGTAAAATATATTTTACATATGCGTATGCGAGCCAAGCCTCGGATAAAAAGCTCAATCTAAACCCCAGGGACGATCTCAACCAAACTTCGTACACACACTAACTGTGGGGCTATGAACGAGTAAGGCGGGACGAGGAGATGGACAGACAACGAGGGGGAAGTAGGAGATAGGTAAGAAAGAAGTAAGAAGAGGGGGAGGAGATGAACAGAGGTAGGGGGAGGAAGAGACAAGCAGATAGATGGGGAGGAAGAAATGAACAGAGAGAGGGGGAGGAGGAAATGGACAGAGAAAGAGAAGAGAAAGAGCCGGACAGTGAGAGGGGAGAGGAGGAGACGGACACAGAAAGGAAAGGGGAGGAAATGAACAGGGGAGGAGAGAAGGAAATGGACAGAGAGAGGGGAGGACGAGATGGACAGACAGAGGTGGAGGAGGAGAATGGAAGGAGAAGTTGGAATTAGAGCGGGAGGATAAGATGAACAGGGGGAAGGAGCAGGTGGACACAAGGAGTAGGAGCAGATTGACACAGAGAGAGACAGGACGTGGTGGACAGAGAGAAGGGGTTGGAGGAATTGGACTAATAGAAAACTGGAATAAATAACTGCACTAAGAACGCCGAGTTTCTCAGCTAGTTCT
Organism: Schistocerca serialis cubense; assembly: GCF_023864345.2. Classification (NCBI taxonomy): domain Eukaryota; kingdom Metazoa; phylum Arthropoda; class Insecta; order Orthoptera; family Acrididae; genus Schistocerca; species Schistocerca serialis. The sequence goes on along the minus strand of NC_064641.1, from coordinate 108,700,651 downwards.
GTAATAAAGGGGTATTGTTGTTTGGCTACCTGGGCACACCTCTTCATTATAGCGTTCACAACACAAAACAGGATTTAACAATGTCGATATTACAGAGTGAATCGACAGTGTAGCCATAGATTCAGTTTATGTACGTTCTTTGCTGCTGATCAACGACTCTGGCACTTGAGTATCTTTGGTTTAAAACGATGGGACGAATACGTAGATTCAGACTCACTCAGAAGATGGCTGAAAGATATACAGTAGAAATATAAGAATAAGAAGAAACAGAATTCATGCGGCTGCGCTCCCGAAATTTAACACGTGGTTCTTCTGGGCCGCCTGCTTATATCCATACTCTGCAAACAACTGTGAAGAGCACAGCAAACGGTAATGCCCATTGTACCAGCTATTAGCATATCATCTGTTCGAATTGCAGGTAGATCGACGAACAGTAACTGTTTAATTACCTCTGTGCGAGCTGTAATTGATGTGATCTTGTGTCCGTGGTCACTGCGCGAGGGATACGTAGACGTTTGTGTTGCATTTCTGGATTCCTCACTTAGCACTGGTCCTTGTAACTTCGTACGTAGGCTTTTGCGCAATTATTGGCGGGTGGATCATTCTCCGAAACCTAACACATTGCAACAATAACAGTTAATTATTTCGCCAATAAAGGCGAGCAGTATGAGCACAACGGGAGATATTGAAGTGCAAATAAAACAGTTATTTACTATACCATTTCGCGAGTTGATAGTCCACACAATCATATTCAGGCGGGAAAATGCGCAGATCCTTTCGCGGAATTAGTGAGGAGCACAGACACTCTTTCAAAGCAGCGCACTGTTTACTATTAGCCGTGGTCCTCACTGTGACGTGGCACACAATTTTTTTCACTTCTTACAAACATGTTACACATATCAGCGCTGTGGATATCTTTACATTAAGTGCTTAGAGAAGGGAGCGAGCATTCAGATGCTCAGAATAGAATTTTTGTCATCAACGTACATTGTCTCTAAAGTCACGTGACTTTGTGGTCCTTACCTGTGGTATGTCACTCTTTTCCTTTCCTGTATTTCTATTTGCATCCGTAGCAACAAAAGTTATAGTTAATGCAAAAAAATCATGTCAGATATGTGCGATATTGAAGTGACGGTGTTAGCGCAGTTTAAATGCAGAAAATTTCTAGGAACTGTCTAAAACTGAACGCAAAGTGTTTAGTACTACCTTATTTTTCAAGGGAAAGAGAAGAAGATCAAAAGACACTGGTGCCAAGGATTTGTTTGCTTGGGGGTGGATTGCAACCGGGGGTACATTTCGATTCTCGGAGGAAACCGAGGAGCTGCTGGGAGAAGAAGCAGCGACTCAGCTGTGGAAATCCGATATCAGCAGCGGAGAGTGGGCGGCTCACTCACCACACTCTCGCGCCCTATGACGTCATAGGCAGAGGATGGCACAGTACTAGGTTGACGTCGCGTGAATACCTGTGTCATCAGTTGCTATAAATGCCGGAGCATGCATCGATGGGAAAATATTGACAATAGTAAAAAGAACAATATTGAACTCATGTGCATGTGTGGGTCACCGGTTCTGTTCAAGGCAACAACATACTGGAGTTGCTGACAGACATGTAACTGTATATACAATACCCTTAATATACACTCATGAAAGACAGCTGTATCAAGAATGCCCACCGGGATACTGACTGTCGCCTGGTGGCGCTGAAAACACTTTACGCGCTAAGCAAGGTATACAGGGTGGTCCATTGATAGTGACCGGGCCAAATATCTCACGAAATAAGCGTCAAACGAAAAAACTACAAAGAACGAAACTCGTCTAGCTTGAAGGGGGAAACCAAATGCCGCTATGGTTGGCCCGCTAGATGGCGCTGCCGTAGGTCAAACGGATATCAACGGCGTTTTTTTAAATAGGAACCCCCATTTTTTATTACATGTTTGTGTAGTACGTAAAGAAATATGAATGTTTTAGTTGGACCACTTTTTTCGCTTTGTGATAGATGGCGCTGTAATAGTCTCAAACGTATAAGTACGTGGTATCACGTAACATTCCGCTAGTGCGGACGGTATTTGCATCGTGATACATTACCCGTATTAAAATGGACCGTTTACCAATTGCGGAAAAGGTCGATATCGTGTTGACATATGGCTATTGTGATCAAAATGCCCAACGGGCGTGTGCTAGGTATGCTGCTCGGTATCCTGGACGACATCATCCAAGTGTCCGGACCGTTCGCCGGATAGTTACGTTATTTAAGGAAACAGGAAGTGTTCAGCCACATGTGAAACGTCAACCACGACCTGTAACAAATGATGATGCCAAAGTAGGTGTTTTAGCTGCTGTCGCGACTAATCCGCACATCAATAGCTGACAAATTGCGCGAGAATCGGGAATCTTAAAAACGTCGGTGTTGAGAATGCTACATCAACATCGGTTGCACCCGTACCATATTTCTATGCACCACTAATTGCATGGCGACGACTTTGAACGTCGTGTACAGTTCTGCCACTGGGCACAAGAGATTATTACGTGACTGGGTCCTCTGTTCAAACTGAATCGATCAGTGACTGGACACGGTTTGGTTCCCAAACAAAAATTGAATTTTTATGGATGACAATGCGCCTTGTCACCGAGCAACAATTATTCACTGGATTGAAGAACGTTCTGAACAAATCGAGCGAATGATTTGGCCACCCAAATGACAATGCGCCTTGTCACCGAGCAACAATTATTCACTGGTTTGAAGAATGTGCTGAACAAATCGAGCGAATGATTTGGCTACCCAAATGACAATGCGCCTTGTCACCGAGCAACAATTATTCACTGGTTTGAAGAACGTTCTGAACAAATCGAGCGAATGATTTGGCTACCCAGATCGCCCGACATGAATCCTATCATACATACACTACTGGCCATTAAAATTGCAACACCAAGAAGAAATGCAGATGATAAACGGGTATTCATTGGACAAATATATTATCCTAGCACTGACATGTGATTACATTTTCACGCAATTTGGGTGCATAGATCCTGACAAATCAGTACCCAGAACAACCACCTCTGGTCATAATAACGGCCTCGATACGCCTGGGCATTGAGTCAAACAGAGCTAGGATGGCGTGTACAGGTACAGGTGCCCATGCAGCTTCAACACGATACCACAGTTCATCAAGAGTAGTGACTGGCGTATTGTGACTAGCCAGTGGCTCGGCCACCATTACCCAGACGTTTCCAATTGGTGACAGACCTGGAGAATGTGCTGGCCAGGGCAGCAGTCGAACATTTTATGTATCCAGAAAGGCCCGTACAGGACCTGCAACGTGCGGTCATGCATTATCCTGCTGAAATGTAGGGTTTCGCAGGGATCGAATGAAGGGTAGAGCCACGGCTCGTAACACATCTGAAATGTAACATCCACTGTTCAAAAAGCCGTCAATGTGAACAAGAGGTAACCGAGACGTGTAACCAATGGCACCCCATACCATCACACCAGGTGAGACGCTAGTATGGCGATGACGAATACACACTTCCAATGTGCTTTCACCGCGATGTAGCCAAACACGGCTGCGACCATCATGATGCTGTAAACAGAGCATGGATTCATCCGAAAAAATGACGTTTTAGCATTCGTGCACCCAGGTTCGTCGCTGAGTACACCATCGCAGGCACTCCTGTCTGTGATGCAGCGTCAAGGGTAACCGCAGCCATGGTCTCCGAGCTAATAGTCCATGCTGCTGCAAACGTCGTCGAACTTTACGTGCAGATGGTTGTTGTCTTGCAAACGTTCCCATCTGTTGACTCTGAGATCAAGACGTGGCTGCACGATCCGTTACAGCCATGCGGATAAGATGCCGGTCATCTCAACTGCTAGTGATACGAGGCCGTTGGGATCCAGCACGGCGTTCCGTATTAACCTCCTGAACCCACCGATTCCACATTCTGCTAACAGTCACTGGATCTCGACCAACGCGAGCAGCAATGTCGCGATACGATAAACCGCAATCGCGATAGGCTACAATCCGACCTTTATCAAAGTCGGAAACGTGATGGTACGCATTTCTCATCCTTACACGAGGCATCACAACAACGTTTCACCAGGCAACGCCGGTCAACTGCTGTTTGTGTATGAGAAATCGGTTGGATACTTCCGTCATGTCAGCACGTTGTAGGTGCCGCCACCGGTGCCAACCTCGTGTGAATGCTCTGAAAAGCTAATCATTTGCATATCACAGCATCTTCTTCCTGTCGTTTAAATTTCGCGTCTGTAGCACGTCATTTTCGTGGTGTAGCAATTTTAATGGCCATTAGTGTACGTGGGACATAATGGAGAGGTCAGTTTGTACACAAAATCCTGCTGCCGCAACACTTTCGCAATTATGGACGGCTATAGAGGCAGCATGGTTCAGTATTTCTGCAGGGGACTTCCAACGACTTGGTGAGTCCACCCCGCCACGTGAAGATGTCGCACTACGCCGGGCAAAAGGAGGTCCGATAGTGACGTTGAATTGGTTGGCAGATTTTCTGTCTAGTTGCAGTACGAAAGTGTAAAACATAAACAGACCATGAGTTGTCATAAGGTGCACACTGAATATATCCCAACAGCGGAAACCAAACAGTCGAGAACGAAAGTGTAACAGTATGACGATGCACTGTTAAAGGTGCTGAGGAAGCTAGAGAGAGGCAGCTGGTACCCCACCTTGCAGTCAAGATCTTTAAAATAAACAGGAACATATTCGCCTTTTTCGTGCTCAGATAGCAGCATTTTTCTGCTGGTTCCTTTCTTGTCCCTGCCACAGTAGTGCGTGTCACTCTTATGAAATTAACTATATGCCTTAGTGAAATTACATAGCTTACTTGTGTCAAATACAACCAACGCATTACTAATTTTATACCTTGGACTGGATTTTCTTACACATAAATTTTGTATGTACTTCAGTACTACAACCTGGGGTTCCCAGAACCCTCCTGATGATAATGGAGACACTTTACGTCACATTTCCCCGTGCTACGTCACTTTATAAACTGACAATGAACGCATTTCATATGCCGCGATCGCAGTGCAGACACATTTATTGCTCCACGATGACCGGTGTCAGCGGTCTTACGCTGCCGTCATCTGATCTTCTGGAACTTGGCTATAAAACTGCCGTGTTACATTACGTGAAGTCAAAGTATACAAATCACTCCCTGAATGAGCTCAATGGTAGTAAGTTCGATTTATCTTTTGGACACTTCATATCTGATGAGGTGTTGAATGCAAATTGGTAAAAGAAAACGTTATTGCTGAGTGAAGACAATACTAGTTAAAAGGTTGTCAATGGAAGGTTGCCAGCTTCTTCGCGAGTACTTGGCCAGCAGCCTCCAGAAGTTCTTTGATTATTGCCAGATTCCTCCAGAGACGTTTCACTACATTTCGTCTCGAGTTGAGGCAAAGGGGGTCAACGTTTCACCATTGCTTTGGTGACTCTTAATGAGGCTCAGCTATTATGCGGCATATGCCTGTCCCTTATAATGAGGACTACAAGGTCCATCCAGTTTATTTTACATAACTGTAGAATGTCCTCTTTTAACAGAAGTTTGTATATTTTCAATTTTTTATCCTATGACTACGGCGCGTTATTGTGAGTCATCATGTGTGTCCTCACTTAATTAAAAATTTCCTGTCATTCATAATGTAAAATTTGTCTCAAGACATAGTATGTAAGCCTCGTTGAGTCGCCCTCTTATAGTTAGCAGGTTTTAAATTGATCCCACTTTCAATGTATCGCTTTAGGGCTGTTGCTGCTAACTATTAATTGGTATACTAGTTTCTGACAGTGTCGACTATAATGTTTTGCTACCTTCCATTTTGTTCATTAGCCAGACGCTATTGAACAGGCCCGGCATACGTGTATGTTCTTTTAACTCACGACTGCGGCACGTTATTCAACGTCGCCATACGTATCCCCACTAAATTAAAAAGTTGCATGTCACTCGCGGAAAGGGAAAAATGGTCATTATGTTTGACAGTTATACGTCAACTTTATGTTTCTGGCTTCCAGTTAGTTTTACTACAGTCCTGCACTGCCCTTTTCAATATGTTCCTTTACCACTAATAATGCACTCTTAACGCTTTTCATGTTGCTTTCTATGTAATGTGTTTTTTTTTCCTCTTGAAAGTAAATCGCTAATTAAAATTATGAACGGCGGGGCTAGTTGGTCCCGCGTTGTTCCTCCCACTAACAGATGGAAGTACTTCTGCCACTCTGGTTTATCAGTTTGCTTCCCCCTTCATGTACGCTAGTGCGTGCTCTGCGCTCGCTGGTGGTACACCGCGTCCTGTACCCGTCCATCGCGGCTCTCGCGGTTACAGGACGGAGTATGAGTTTCCCGGCGTTCACTGCATATTTCTTTATCCAGGCAGTCGTTCGTAGTATCGTCTGGTGTCACTTTGCCATTGACTTAGATTTTACCGCTATTTTCTAAAATGCTATATGGAACTTCTTTTTTTGCTTTTTGATATGTACTACTGCTTGTAAAAATTATTATTAGCTCCGTTATCTTGTTTATTTTCAGTGTGACGCCTGATGATAGGCATTTAAGGGCCCGAAATTTGTCGTGTTTATCTACTGAAAAATAAAAATAATCTTACAACTGAAGCGGTATTTGCAGCCCTACTTTCACCGTAGGTTTCGTTGAATATCACGAGAAAGATACCGACTGGCTATCGTGATCTACAAAGTTGGTTTTTCGCAAAATACACCTGTCAGTTTTTCACAGTCTACAGCCATGACGATTGTGGTTGTGGCAGCGTGTGTACTAGCTACGAGCGACTAATCCCTTTCCAGGTAGATCGGTTGCAAGACTGAAATTGTCGCTAGTTGTCGTGTCGAACTGTCGCTTGTAATGGACGCTGTTGCACATATCGGTACCTCGTTCTCATGGTCGAGTGTAGACGCGGCCACTGGATAGCGATTTTTTTTAACGTGAATGTACCGCCATCCAGGCCATCTCTTCAGTTCGCTTTGGTTGCTAACACGCAGACAGAACACCGTTTTGGTCATAAGCACAAAGTCTTCGACAAAGAGCATCAATCTGAATAAAATCCTTTTCGGTGTCGGTATGAGTCGTTTTGTAATAGTAAACCTGCCACAAAACAAATTGCCGTTTCGGCTATCTTTACTGCAGTCTTCTTCGGGCCTTAAGGAGAACTGCAGCAAGAAGGGTCGAAACGTTTTGTTTTTTGTTTTTTTTCACAAAATGATAACTACCACACAAAAGTACTTGATTTATGTTGTGTACATAGTTCCGCGTAGTCAGTGCGTACACAACTTTCCCACTAGAGTGCGCCCTGCTAAGCACAACAGCGCAGCGCTCGTTCGTCTCTGTACTACGAGATGGCGCTGCCATAGAGACGGACCAAATTCTGCTTCCGCCGATCCGCGTATTAATATGTAACGCAGCCAATGTGATTGCTGCTAATGTAGAACCTTTTCTCCTCGTGGATCACACTCGGGCAGTGATACATGAACGTGCGAGGTATTATAACAAGTGTACAGATCTCCGATTAGTCAGTCTGCATTTGTCTGCATCAGTCTGCACCAGTCTGCATTTGTCTGCACCAGTCTGTACCGGTCTATATTTGTCTGTACCAGTCTATAGTCAAGTTTCAGTCTGCGCCTAATAAGATTACCATATTCCTGTACATAGCCATGAAGATAAATGTATAGACACTTTTGTCAAGTATCAGAGATATATGCGAGAATAAGATTAACGTACCAATACCAAAGGAACTTCAGATTGTCAATTGTAAATAGCATCCAGAACCAAGTTAAGTATTTTTATGCTTGTTATTATTTTTAAAATGTGCATGAAAATTAATCAAGTTCTGTTTAAAGTTGGTTACCGTCAATCTGCTACTCTAAGCGTGCAAGTGGCATTTCTATCGCCTGACCTAACGGCAGAAGATAAACACGCCACGATAAGACCACGAGACATTTTGCTGACACTCGCCTACTTCGTTAGAGCGACAAGTCAAATAATCTGATGGTGTGTGTACCGAAGGTCTTACAGTACACACACCACAATTTATAACTCGCTGTTTAGCTGAGCATTTTGCACATGAAGCGTGTATTTGCTTAATGAGTGGAAATACGTCATTTTCTTAGTTACTTATCGGTGCTTTTAAGCGACTAATAAGAGAGCCCATTACGGAGGCGACGACGTCGCCTAACAATGTCGGAACGTCTCGCGTTTTTAATTGCTCTCGTCTTCAGGACCGAAGGAGATGGGCGCGCGACAGCTGTAAGCCGTACTCGGCCTAAATCGACGTCGCCGGATGGAACGCAATTTCCAGAGCTCCTACTGGAGAAGGTGCGGGCAGCTTCGGATGCTGGCAGCGTTTATTAAGGAACCAACAGGAGGATGCTGCTCCGTAATGAGGTATAAAGGGGGAGGGGTAAAGGGGGCGGAGGGGAGAGGAACAATATAGTTCGTCCAGGGAAATGAAAGCGCGGACGCAGAGGTCGCCACGTGCGCACGCTTCTGCACCCCTGGCCACCGTGCATAGCGGACAAACAGCCCGGATTATTAGAAGCGGATCTGAAGAAAGGCAGGGAGGAAAATTCTGCGTGCGGCGCGCTAGAATACGCGGAGCAAGAGCACTGCTTTTTGTTCCGCAGCCACGTCGTAGAGCAAAAGAAACCCGGAGTCTCAGGAGTAAATAAATGCGTCTGCAAACGAGGAGAAATGTAAGATAGCGCCTGCAACAAAGAGAAGCAGCCACTAGTACTCCATTACAAGACTGGTGGTGAAGATATCACAACGTGTAAGGATTTGGGGCTAATACTAACAAGAAAGACGCGTTGTGAAACTGGCTAATCACTTAAAGTCAGTGTTATTGAAGACGAATGAAAGACCTAGGCTTATTCCAACGGGTCTGGGGAAGCGCAAAGGAAATCAGCTCGAAGACGCTAATGCGACCAATCCTACAATGCTGTTTCACCTTTTGACGTTTTAATCAAATTCGACGATTTCCCGTGCGACTGATCCGCTAAATTTTTAAGGAACAGATCGCGTGGCATCGAACCTATACATTTTTTGTAACTGCGATTATACCTTTTAAATACGAGAATAATAAAAAAATGGCTCTGAGCACTATGGGACTTAACTTCTGAGGTCATCAGTCCCCTAGATCTTAGAACAACTTAAACCTAACTAACCTAAGGACATCACACACATCCATGCCCGAGGCAGGATTCGAATCTGAGACCGCAGTGGTCGCGCGGTTCCAGACTGCAGCGCCTAGAACCGCTCGGCCACTCCGGCCGGCACGAGAATAATAGGTGTTAGCTAATTTTTATTAACTACTTTTACCTGCAGTGGTATTTAACCACTATACTGAAATTAATTACTTAAAAAACAATGAAGTTATTTTCAAGTAAAGTTAATCACCAGCAAGTTATCAAGGTGACCATACCATTTAATTGAAATAATAATAGCTCTTTAAGCCGTAACTCAGTTTTAATTGAATTTAGCTACAATTTATGGTAAACATTCTTCGTCGTAAAACGAATTCTAATACGACATAGAAAATCGCGTAAATTGATACAGAAACATTTACGACATGTGTAAGCAAGGAAAGCGATTAAGTATGTGACACTAGAAGAAGGAAGAAGGAATTTCAGAAACTTTTCAAATGTCTGCCTACTTTCAAAAGTTGCATATTGTTAAGCGACTGTAATAGTCAGAGCGCATTTAAACTTAGGAAAACGTTCTTGCCTTAAATGTTGATGTTGTAGTGACATTACATATTTTTGGTGGCTTATAACTGGTAAACCTCTTCACGGCTCAGAGCTGATGGAATAACTTGTGGCGAATCACGTTGCCTGCAAGAGCCATTGTTCTTGAAGTTGCCATGGCTCAAAATTCCATTATAGATTATGACCAGAAACTCTTGCACTCCACGACCTATAATTTTGAAAGGTATCTTTGCAACATAAATGCAACAAGCGCACCAAATCTCATTTCAGTGCACACAGTACTGGTACTAATATAATTTCACGTCTCCGGACATGACACAGATGCACTTCTGCACGCACTGCTAACCTGTCGTCGATTCCCGATCTTTCTGCGCTCGCTCACCACACGATACTTCAAGGTCATCTGGATCTGCGCCTTGTATATGTTGCGTTCCAAAACGTTAATACCTGATTATTGACCCTATGAATATTACAATGACAGGGATTCTTCATGGTAATGAAATAATACTTACTAACAAATAATTATTTACACAGCTTTACTTAGGTGGTATCGGAGAATTGAAAGTTGTCCGTTCAGCTGGATAATTCCGTATCGGCTTTTGTGGTTACAGATAAATTTTAAAATTTCTGCAATTTTTGGGCTCAATTTAAGCTGTTACGGAATAAAATTTCTTATGAAATAGGCCTGACGGCAGATATCGGACACATTCGCAGACGTGTTGCCAAGACGTAACGAGCACAAGGTGCAGCCCATGCGAATGTGTAAGAAAAACTTAAACGGGAATCCTTGGCTGAAAGACAACTTAATTCTGGCCAAAGTCTGTTGAATAAATTTAGGGAATCTGTATTCGAAGAAGGCTGTGCTTCTGTTATCCTGCTGGCATAATGTACGAGGTCTGTTCAATAAAGAATGATCATACTTTTGTATGGTCATAACTTCTCGCACTAGAATTTAACCTTATGGTATTCTGTTAGGTTAACGTGTGAGAAAGTCGCCTTACTAGATCATTGTTGGCGTAATGGTTCCCGCGCTTTAGAAGCGGGTAAACTGAGACATATTCAGTACCGCGTACCGCAACAATGTGTGTGTTTGTGGGGTGAGGGGGGGGGGGGGGGACCGAAATTGTGCTTTCCTCTCAACAAATCATCCGCTGAGGCCTATGCAGTCTTACAGGAGGCCTACGGAGAGTCTGTTCTTCGGTATTTCACGGCTCGAAGATGGTTTAAATTGTGTAAAGTGGGGAGAAAATTAATTTCAAATAAAGGTGATTGCGGCGCTCGAGTTGTTGGGTCTTGCGGAAGAAAACATCAAGACCGCTACTACTGTTGTCATCGTGAGAGAGGATCCACGAATGGCCTTAAGAACACTTCTACAATACTGAAAATTTTGTTGGGTGCACCGACAAGTTGGTGACAAAAAATTTACACCTAAGTCGTACTTGAGTGATTCCCGAACAAAAAGACATTCGCGTGCAGGTCTGCAGTGGAAGCTGATGTTAGAGAAAGATCCGGAGTTTCTTTCAAACTTGGTTACATCATTTTTATCCTGAGAGCAAACATCAAATGTGGAGAATTCCTCCGTCACCAACCCCCAAAAAAGTAAAAGTGGTTGCTTATGCTGGGAAAGTTATGGTAATTTCATTTTTTGATATTCATGGAATGCTGTACCCGCAGGTACGTCAGCAACTGGACAATACGGCAGGGATGGCCTTTGTAAATCCATATCAGGCACAAAGGACCACACACCTGTGAAAGAGACTGGATGCTGCAAAATGATAATGCATGGCCGCTATTGCAAATGTTTCTGCTGAATATCTTGCAGAAATCAATGTGTAGTGCATCCGCAACCACATTGATAGGATGGATTTCATCCCGTGTGACTTTTTTCTGTTCTCTAAACAGGAGAAACATTTTCCATCATTAGAAGCAGTAGTGAAGGCTGTAGTTAAAGTGATTGTGAAGGACCCTTCAGAAACAGGTTTCCTACGTATCTATGCAGACGTGCACAAACCCTGGAACAAGTGAATCCCATTTAACGGAGGCTGTTCTAAGAAGAACCACGAAAATTATGAACATGATTAAAGGTATGTTGTCAAAAAAAATTATGGCCATTCTTTATTGAACAGCCCTCGTATCACATGAGAATAAGATTACAGAGATTCTGGGCATACAGAAGCAAATAGAAAGCCTTGTTGCACCTTCTCAATACGCGAATGGAATAGCAATAAATAGGATAATATTGGTGTGATGTACCATCCATCATGCTCAGTACAGTGGCTTCTTGAGTATATCTGTAGCTACAAAGGGTAGCCAGAAACAGTCGGCGAAACTTGCGAGGGTACTTCATAGTAGACTGTGCTGAGAAATAATTTTTAAGGAAACAATTCGATGCGTTGCACCGTTTCCGAGTTAATTAGCATTGAAATTAGCCAGACAGCCCTTTTCCCACACAAAATCAAGCGTCCCACAAGAGAAAGTGTCTTCATTTGGTTTCTTTAAACTGAAGAAGAGAACGATACACAATACGGACATGCGCCGGTAGTGAGGATCGAACGCGAACCAAAAGCTGAGCAGTTTATAGGATGTGAGAGTAACTGGCACTAACCGTATCTGGCGGGCCGTTAGAATCTGCGCGCGCAACGAAAAATGGCTCTGAGCACTATGGGACTTAACTGCTGTGGTCATCAGTCCCCTAGAACTTAAAACCACTTAAACCTATCTAACCTCCCGAGGCAGGATTCGAACCTCCGACCGTAGCAGTCGCGCGGTTCCAGACTGTAGCGCGTACAACCGCTCGGCCACTTCGGCCGGCGCGCGCAACGGCCTGATTGGCTAACTTCAGCGCTAATTAACTGGCAACGGCCCAACGTATCGAATTTGTTTCTTGACAATTATTTCTCAGCAGAAGCCACCCTGCAACACCCTTACAAGGCTTTCAGACTGTTTTTGACCACTCTTCAGACACAGACCGCACACTCCCCCATCTATGCCGCGCTGAGCTTTGAAATCCTCACCACTGCCACGTGACGGATGTATTACGGCTGACAAGGGGACCGTGTGTAATCGTCGTTACCGATTTCGCACAGATTTATAGTAAGTGCAGAATCTGGCCAGAAATGAAAGTGCCAGACGTGGGAGCTCCAGATGGAGAAGCGTTTTTAAAAAATAGCATTTTTGGCGCATGTCGGGGGAACAATTAGCCATTTATGTTAGGACTGTTTCCAGCCTGCGGTTGGCGCAGTAGGAGTACGGACCTGTAATCCGAGGGTCAGGGAACCAGTCTCTATACGGAAACTTTCTTTTTATTTTCAGTTTTTACGTTACTTGCACTGCAAATAAACCGAGATAATGCTCAATATATTGCACTTATGAATATTTTCATAAAAAGACAAAGGAAAATTTAGGATCAGAAATAAATTTCCAGGCAGGAATTGTAAGATAAACACGATACTTTTGCATATAAAATTAGATACTTCCATTGTCTTACAGTTTATGATTTACATGTGCTGGAGTAATATTCATCGTATAAACATTACAAGCAGTAATATTCTTGGCATCATGCACATGTTGAATTCGCAATATTCTAGGCGCTTCAGTCCGGGACTGCGCGACTGCTACGGTCGCAGGTTCGAATCCTGCCTCGGGCATAGATGTGTGTGATGTCCTTAGGTTAGTTAGGTTTAAGTAGTTCTAAGCTCTAGGGTACTGATGACCTCAGAAGTTAAGTCCCATAGTGCTCAAAGCCATTTTTTGTTAAGTCCCGTAGTGCTCAGAGCCATTTGAACCAACACGCAATAATTCAGCAATTGCATGGTTGTCTTAACGTTTCTAATCGAAAACAAATTTCTGTGCGGCTGATCCCGGCGGAGGTTCGACTCCTCCCTCGGGCATGGGTGTGTGTGTTTGTCCTTATGATAATTTAGGTTAAGTAGTGTGTAAGCTTAGGGACTGATGACCTTAGCAGTTAAGTCCGATGAGATTTCATACACATTTGAACATTTGGTTTACATTCACAAGAGGTACTCTTTCGTAGCACAATTCGGCGGTAAACCACGCGTAACACATTTTTTGGCCAAATATTGGTGAGGCAAGCTTGCGATTTACGTCGGAATGTATTTTCATGCAGTCTTCTGGGGATGTGGTTTCTTTTTCTCTTTCGACGAGATAAGAGCATTTTTGAAGCTTTCTGATCAACTTATTGAGCTGATGATAAAAACGGGGTTTGGCTAGCGGTTTGCATTTGGGAAGACTCACTTTAACACTGCACGATGGCAATCCTTCTTCATACTGAAAAACCTCGTCATATAATTGTGCATCTTTTTGTCCACCCTACGAGTCAGTTTACAAAAGAACCTGTCTCTCCGGCACAATGAGTTTAATCCCATCACCTGCAAAACCTGAACATTATCTCGGTTTGTTTGCAGTGTAAGTAACCTAAAAACTGAAAATTAAAAAAAAAAAAAAAAAAGGTTCTGCAGACGGACTCGAACGCAGAACCCGCGCAGTACTGCGCCAACCGCTATCTGAAATGTTTTTTTTTTTTTTTTTTTCCTAACGCATGGCCATATGGAGCTCCCGCTTCTTTCATTGTAATAACTGGCCAAGAGCCAGACATCTTATAAGCCGGCCGGAGTGGCAGAGCAGTTCTAGGTGCTACAGTCTGGAACCGCGCGACCGCTACGGTCGCAGGTTCGAATCCTGCCTCGGGAATGGATGTGTGTGATGTCCTTAGGTTAGTTAGGTTTAAGTAGTTCTAAGTTCTAGGGGACTGATGACCTTAGAAGTTAAGTCCCATAGTGATCCGAGCCATTTGATCCATTTGAACATCTTATAAATTATGACTAAATCGTCGAGTGAGCGCGGTCTCCTTGTGAGTCGATATTATTAAGCCCTTTGCAGATTGGAGCTGCAACTCACAGACGTTTTTGTCATTTACAGTTTAAATCGAACAGATTTTAGCAATTGAGCGACTTTTGTATATCAGGTACGTAGCGCTTTCAACGTAATTTCTGCCAAATCCCCCATATTAATGCGACTGCTATCGTGTTAAGGTGCGGCCAGGATAAAATGTAACAAACAAAGATTGAAACATTTGCTTGCATTTCTTCCTGTCCAACGCCGCAGCCGTGGTAGCAGCCGAGGACTCGCCGATGCGCTAGACTCGACTCGCAGGCAGCCAGTTCGAACACTGCTGATGCACAAAACATTCCCGGCCTATATTCGGCATCAGGCAACAGGAGCAGAGCTGGTGGCTTAAAGCGCATGGTCACCAGACTGAGCGCCAGTGTCATAGATTAAACTGCAAAACGCTCCCTCCTGTCCCGTGTAGTTGGGGAGTGTGACTGCTGATCTGTCGGTCTGACGGAGACGTTAAGCCGCGTGGCGCCATTGGTGCGATTTGAGAGCAGTAGGCTGTGTGCTGGTGCCAGCTTCCATTCTCTCGCTTCTTTTGTCGTCGTGACCAGCATGACACCATACTACACACACTTGCATTACAATGACCTACAGTCAAGAGTCACAATTGAAACTCTTCTCTGTCACACCGCCAGAAAAGGCGCCATTGCATGCAGAGGTGATGAACCTGCCTCTCGGGCTCTCGCAACCAACAATACCGCAAGATTCTCTTTTGTCAATTTTTTTTCCTTGTAGACACTCTTTTACAAACGTCACATTTTAATGCCCTGGCCATCATTCAGTTCACCATTTCTACACACTGGAAGACAACTTATAGGTTTTGTATGAAGCTCCTCAAGAACACATGTAACGTGTTTCAAAAGAAAAGAGGAATGGCCTCCAGCTTCATCCGTAATAGTCTTCCTTCACACTAAATAGGCGTTTACTCTTTACGACTTTTTTCGTATTCCATTAAATATGAGAAATCAATCGAATGGCATTTTTGGCCAGGAGAACACCACATCTTCCACATACAGTCAGCAAAGGGAAAAGACTTTCGAAACTGCTGTCGTACGTATAAGCCAGTATGTGCACTGCTTTGAGTATTTAATGGAGTGGAGCGTCAGGTAGCAAGCTAAAGAGTATTGGTAGATACTGTCGTATGGAATTGGTAGGGAAAAATTAGAGGTCACTTGACTAGATCAGGTTGGAGTCGTTTCACAAAGATCCACGTGACCGTCATTTCTACCTCTTCCCTCCCCACCCCTCCCCACCCCCTAAAAAAACCCGTCGTTTAAAAATGATGACATTCCAATTAAACACAGTTTTTAAGGGTCACTGGTTTTGGTTTTATATTTTCTGCTCTCACTATTATACACTACTGGCCATTAAAATTGCTACACCACGAAGATGACGTGCTACAGACGCGAAATTTAACCGACAGGAAGACGATGCTGTGACATGCAAATAATTAGCTTTTCAGAGCATTCACACGAGATTGGCACCGGTGACGGCACCTACAACGTGCTGACATGACGGAAGTATCCAACCGATTTCACATACACAAACAGCAGTTGATCGGCGTTGCCTGGTGAAACGTTGTTGTGATGCCTCGTGTAAGGAGGAGAAATGCGTACCATCACGTTTCCGACTTTGATAAAGGTCGGATTGTAGCCTGTCGCGATTGGGGCTTATCGTATCGCGACATTGCTGCTCGTGTTGGTCGAGATCCATTAACTGTTAGCAGAATATATAATCGATGGGTTCAGGAGGGTAATACGGAACGCCGTGCTGGATCCCAACGGCCTCGTATCACTAGCAGTCGAGATGACAGGCATCTTATCCGCATGGCTGTAACGGCTCGTGCAGCCACGTTTCGATCCCTGAGTCAACAGATGGGAACGTTAGGAAGACAACAGTCATCTGCACGAACAGTTCGACGTCGTTAGCAGCAGCATTGACTATCGTCTCGGAGACCATGGCTGCGGTTAGCCTCGACGCTGCATCACAGACAGGAGCGCCTGCGATGGTGTACTCAAAGACGAACCTGGGTGCACGAATGGCAAAACGTCATTTTTTCGGATGAATCATGATGGTCGCATCCGTGTTTGGCGAGATCGCGGTGAAAGCACATTGGAAGCGTGTATCCGTCATCGCCATACTAGCATATCACCTGGCGTGATGGTATGGAGTGCAATTGGTTACACGTCTCGGTCACCTCTTGTTCGCATTGACGGCACTTTGAACAGTGGACGTTACATTTCAGATGTGTTACGACCCGTGGCTCCACCCTTCATTCGATCCCTGCGAAACCATGCATTCCAGCAGGATAAAGCATGACCGCATGTTGCAGGTCCTGTACGAGCCTTTCTGGATACAGAAAATGTTCGACTGCTGCCCCGGCCAGCACATTCTCCAGATCTCTCACGAATTGAAACCGTCTGGTCAATGGTGGCCGAGCTACTGGCTCGTCACAATACGCCAGTCACTACTCTTGATGAACTGTGGTATCGTGTTGAAGCTGCATGGGCAGCTGTACCTGTGCACGCCATCAAATGGCTCTGAGCACTATGGGACTTAACAGCTGTGGTCATCAGTCCCCTAGAACTTAGAACTACTTAAACCTAACCAACCTAAGGACATCACACACATCCATGCCCGAGGCAGGATTCGAACCTGCGACCGTAGCAGTCGCGCGGTTCCGGACTGCGCGCCTAGAACCGCGAGACCACCGCGGCCTGAACGCCATCCATGCTCTGTTTGACTCAATGCCCAGGCGTATCAAGGCCGTTATTAGGGCCAGAGGTGGTTGTGATCTAGGTAGTGATTTCTCAGGATCTATGCACCCAAACTGCGTGAAAATGTAATCACATGTCAGTTATAGTATAATATATTTGTCCAATGAATACCCGTTTATCATCTGCATTTCTTGTTGGTGTAGCAATTTTAACGGCCTGTAGTGTATTACAAATATTGACATTCTCGATAAAGTCTGGTTTTACTGTTCTGCATCTGCATACACACTCCGCAAGCCACCACATGGTGCGTGGCGGACGGTGCGCTGCTACTTTTGCAAACAGAGCGAGGGAAAAACGACTATCTATATGCCTCCGTATGATTCCTAGTTTCCCGTATCACATTCCACTATACAAAAGTTCAGATTATTTAACCTGTAATCGAGCCACAGACTTGGCTTCGCATGTCCGTCCTCTCCGACCCCCAGCGCTGTGCTGACGTTTGTTTTGCTGGAGGCCGCAGCTACACTGCGAGCCAAACGGGAGGTCGCCCGTCAGTTCGCGGAGCAGTAGCTTACAAAGTTGTGACCTTTCAACCTTGGTCGCTGGATCGATAATCTCCAGACTTTAGAGTTAGCAGTCAGAGCTAACTCACCTGCAAACTCCAGTTAACTCCGCGAGCAAACTCGAAATCCGGAGATTAACTTATATTTGACTTGTAACGGTGGCTAGCTAACCTTCAGTCGTTCCCAAAGTTGCAAACACTCTCCTCGGTATAGTCACAGTGGGACGGGAAGAACCTCCAACTCTGGTACAATGCAAACCTCCCGCTCTGATCAGCAAAGTGCCGATGTAGGTGCAGAGATGACTTCATTGCGTTTCTGTCGTACGTATCTTTTGTTTCAGGTACATGGGCGCTTCTTAATGATCTGACGTGGCCCGCCACGGCTTCCACTCCAATACTAACCTCTTCATCTCAGAATAGCGCCTACACACAACATTCTCAGTTGCTTACTGCATACAGAGGGGTCCAAAAAAATGTATCCACTGTTTCAAAGTCCATAACTGGCAAACTAATTGACGGAGTTGCCTCATCTTTGGTAGTGTAATAGTTTGTAGTTCCGGCAATCGGCACACAAGCACTGTATTGCGTTCTTTTGTTTTCTTAGATGACAGTCGCCAGATAGTCAGTGTTTTGTTCTTAGTTGCACCTAGTTACTCGAATAAACATGGCTGGCGCAAGGCTTACATTCGAAGAAAGGAAGTCAGTCTTGAAGTCTTATTTCCAGAACGAAGACATTAATGAGGTTCAACGGCAATTGCGAAATGAGTATCAACGATCTGGACGATCTGTAACAGTAACATGTCCAGCTAACTCCCGTCGTGTGTTACAACAATTCACTCGCTCACCACAGAAGTCTGTGAGACAGTGTGCCCGTGAGTCGCTCAAGTGTTCGGCTAATTTTGAAGACAGAAAAGTGGAAGTGCTACATCCCACAATTGCTACACGCAGTGAACGAGGAGAATGGAGTACTGCGAGTGGTTTACTAACATGTTGCGCAACGATGAAAAGTTTGGAGAGATTGTGTGGTCTGATAAGGCACAGTTCAAACTCAGTGCTACAGTAAATCGCCACAATTGCATCTACTGGGCCGCCGAAAATCCGAATGTCCATGTAGACAAAGCCGTGAATTTGCCAGGAGTAAATGTGTGGTGTGCATTGTCTTACCTGGGCTTGATTGGGCCATTCTTTGAGGGCACAGTTAATGGTGAGGTGTACCTCCAGAAGTTTCAGACATCCATTTTACCTGCCATCCAAGACTTGTATGGACACGAAAGAGTTTACTTTCAACAAGATGGTGCCCCAACCCACTACCAAAATCGTGTTAGGGCGTATACCGACGAAAATCTACCAGGAAGATGGATAGGCCGTAGAGGTGCTGTTGAGTATCCACCTCGTTTCCCAGACCTAACTCCTCTGGACTTTTACCTGTGGGGAACACTAAAGGACGTCGTTTATCGCCAAAAGCCACGCACATTGGATGAACTTCGAGAATCTATCGTACATTCATGTGCAAATATCCAACTGAACACGTTGCAGTCAGTAGTTCGTGCTGCAGTTCTCGACATCCTTTGTGTGTGGATGTTAATGGTGACCATTTCGAACACCTACAGTGATATCTTTAAGTTGGACTTTAAGCTACACTTTCACCGAAAATGAGACAACGCCGTCAGTTATTTTCAAGTTTTGGACTTTCAAACCGTGGATACATTTTTTTGGAACCCTCTGTATATTCCAATTTCTGTCTTCCCCTCCAGTATCCATCTCATTCTGTCCATTACTCCAGCCAGAGGTTTCCGCATATTCCTTTTTTTGCATATCATCTGCATCTACGTCTACATGACAACCCTGCAATTCACATCTAAGTGCCTGGCAGAGAGTTCTTCGAACCGCCTTCAGACTATTTCTCTCCAGCAGCGCGTGGGAAAAAACACTTAAATCTTTCTGTACGATCTCCGTTTTCTCGTATTTTATTATGACGACCATGTCTCCCTATGTAGGCTGGCAACAATAAAATATATTCACTTTCAGAGGAGAAAGCTGAAGATTGAAATTTCGGGAAAAGACCTCGTCGCAGCGAAAAATGCCATTGATTTGACTATTGCCTTTCTAGCTCGCTTATCATATCCGTGTCACACTCTCCCCTATTTCGCGATAATACAAAACGAGCTGCCCGTCTTGGAATTTTGTCGATGTCCTCCGTCAACCCTGTCTGAGTGGATTAGAGGACGAACAAATCCAGTGTAGGCAGTTTCTTTAGCAGACCTGTTGCATCTTCTAAGTGTTCTGCCAGTAAATCGCAGTCTTTGATTCAGTTTTCCCACAACATTGAGTGATCGTTCCAATTTAAGATGTTCGTAATTGCAACTTCTAAGTATTTAATCGTATTAACAGACTTCAAATTTGTGTGATTTTTCGTGTAATCGTAAGTTAACGGATTTCTTTTTTGTTCTCTTGAGGATGACCTCATACTTTTCCACCTTTCCTTATTTGAGAGACAATTCGACTTCTCACACAATTATATATCGTGTCTGAGTCATTTTGCAATTCGTTCTGATCTTCTGATGACTTTACTGGACGGTAAATGGTAGCACCATCTGCAAATGATGTTAGAGGGCTCCTCAGATTATCTCCTAAATCCTTTTTTGTAGATCAGGAACAGCAGAGCGACTATAACACTTCCCTGTGGAACTCCAGATATTACTTCTGTTTTACTCGACGATTTTCCGTCGATTATTATGTACTGTGACCCTTCTACTATCTGAGTGGTATTCGCGGATGCAATCGCACAACTGAAGCGACACTCCATAGATACGAAATTTGATTAGATGTCTCTTTTGAGGAACGATGTCATAAGCCTTCTAAAAATCTACAAATATGGAATCGATGTGAGATCCCTTGTCGATAGCCCTCATTACTTCATGTAAATAAAGACATAGTTTTGTTTCCATGCTGACTGCGTGTCAATAGAGGGTTACCCTGAAGGTAATTCATAATGTTCGAACACAGTCTCGTACAGTGGGGAGTCTCATAGCTTATCAGTCCACTTTCTTTTCAACATCCTTCAGCTGCACGGGATTTGAAACTTATCCACTATCTTCTTTTCCGGTCTTCTCACAACCTATCATTCATTTTCACACTTATCCACTATCTTCTTTTCCGAACTTCTCACAACCTATCATTCACTTTCACACTTATCCATCATCGTCTTTTCCGGTCTTCCGACAATCTACCATTCACTTCTATACACTGCTGTGGCTCAGACGTACAGATGTGGACATAATTTGCGACACCCCTCGCCTTTTCTTTATGCTTATCTCCAAAGCTTTAGTGCCCATTACACGGCACAACATGCAAGGAGACACAGAGCTACCACAGTACTGACAACTTGTAACACCGAAAATGCAGATAAAATACCTTCTGCACCATCCAAAATTTTTCGCAGTTTAATATCTGGTGACAAATTGTAATATACTGCTAAGTCTGAATCTGTAATCTTTATTACTGAAACTATATTAAACATGTAATGTATGTAATAGTGTATTTATTTGTGAATGTGTAAAATGTATCGATAGTAGCGGCGACATGGTGGTGGCTGTGCCGTTGTTTATCTTTGCGTATGTAGACACTCTGTCACGTTGCGAGCAGGGGAAGGCAGACCAGCTTGAGCCATGAAAGAGTGCGGAAGGGTTTGTTGGGCGTTCCTTCAGACGCGGTGTGCAGTTATGCTCGCTCCAGTGTAGACGCGCCTGATTCGTTGACCTGCGAGTCTTGAGAGCACAGTAGGGGCGAACATGCGGAGGAAGCTGCAATTCCAGCTGTTGCCTGTCCCATAATTATCCGTGTCTCTGGAGACGACTCCGGGTTCTCGTCCAGCAGTAGCAGCTCAGCATTGTCGTCGGGTAGATTCTTCAATGTCCTCACAACTACAACATCGTAAGACCGTAAAGTGACAAAATATAAGTAACCTTGTAGGCATTACCCAGCGACATTTCTTTCACAAAGCATGACTAACTTCAATATTAATCTGTTTAAAACTTGTTGGGCATCTGTGTTGTCATTGTCCTCAGAGATTATTACCAAGCAGGGTCCATTTTCCTTTCTATGCAATCAACGAGTGTCGTAAGAATATGAAAATCGATTGAAAATTTACTGACAGTTTTGTTTCTTTGGTAATGACCAGTTTCAGTCTAAATTTTCTGCCTCAGTTACTGTTCTTTCTTTTGCTGCATAACAGAGTCTTAATTAATTTGCAATTTTGAGTATTAGCTCATCACTTTAAGTAACGTAAAATTTCACTGGCGAAAGTAATAACTAAAGATACAGCACAAATTTAGAGTGTTCAATTTCATTTATTCTGTATTTAGCTTAGCAAGTGATTTTGCTGGCCTGGTACGTATTTTATTGTTCTTATGTTAAAGGTAAATCAGTTTCTCATTTGCTTAAAGTAAATTCCGTTCAATCTTTCAATAATTAAAAGCAAATTGCTTGCCTTTCTCCATATTTTGCGTTACTTTACGCTGAGGTTACTGAATACTCAAAGTTATTTTCCTCTTTTTTTCTTCTTTTTACTTATCAAAGTTTCAGCTACAGTCAGTCCTTTATTTAACCAGAAACTTCATTTAAATTTCATTTCAAAATTTAATGTTTCAGAACAAGTAACTGCAAACTCAGTGCTTTCTGATTCACTTATCTTCTCGTGAACTGTTCAACTGTGGAAAAACATGATAACTTCTCGTCGCCACGCCAGTTATTATTTCCTTCGTTTTCTTAGCCATTAGATTTCTTAGAATTTTGGATATTCATTGTCCTAGTAAGCTGGCGACCGTTAAATTATCATTTTTTTTTTTTTGCTAATCAGTATTTTTTGTATTAAATATTACATGTTACCCTTCACCCCCCCCCCCTCCCCCCCTTGTTGTTCGTGAGGGGTTGCATTATTTTCACCATCTCAAATTTATCAGCATTTAGATTAGGTTTACAATAGATTCTTCCTTCAGAAGGCTCTATTGTACACTTTCCTCCCACTAACTGGTATTATTTTCCTTCTTAACGATAGCCTTACTCACTGTAAAATTTCATTAGGCATACGCGATCACCGTCATTTATATCGCAATCCAATAGGCCGATTAGGAAGGGGGAGGTTACAAACTCACATGTGTCCCTAGCGTATCTTGTAGAAAGTTTAAAAAAAAGGGATACCAACTGAACTGAAGTTGGGAGTTATCAAAACAGTTGATTTTCAGCAAAAACGGTTTAACATAAACGTCAGTTTTCTTCAGACGTCAGACCTGAAAGGAAAATAGTCATCTTCAAGCATCACGGCCAGTAATATCAACTTTCTTCATTTGTATGGCAAGATGAGAATCTCATAAAATTTATTCACTAACTAATCATCAATATCACTTTTTACTCATCGTTTAAGCTCTTCGCGACTGAAACAAGTTTTTCTACATCCTTTTTATCAATGTGTTGGTAAGTGAAGACAGCAGTATGACCTGAGATACTCCACTTGAGACAAATTACCGCAATGAAATGGTGCATACATCATATGGAATTCCACCTCTGCTGGATTAAGCCGGGGCTCGTAGCAAATGCTAAGACGGGAGCCTCGGCTTGCTTTAGGCCTTAAAGTTGAGGATATAAAATGAAACAGCACTTTACAAAAAATTCTCGATTTAGTGTGGGTAAATTTAGAGATAACTGGTCAAATCAGTGTCTCTACGCAAATCATATTCTGTGTTCTTTAAGATGAGGATCTTTAGATGTTCTTATCCTATGGTGTTCCTTAACTCATTTTTAATGCGCTATAAGTATGAAAAAGAACGTTCTCCACTGTGTAGTTTATCATCAAAGGCAAGTAAACGCGCAAGACTATTTATAATTAAGGAAATGCGACTCTAATGAAGTAATATCTTCTACTGTTGTTACACAGTAGTATTGTATATTAACAGCCCACAGCAACCGACAAAGAAACAACTATGCAGAAGAAACGCAGGAAGCATGTCGTCTTCATCAGAGACAAGGGTATTGTTAGGAGTGCCACAGGGAAGTGGGATAGGACTGCTATTGTTCTCCATACGTATAAACGATCGGGTGGGCAGCAATCTGCAGCTTTTTGCTGATAACGCTGCGGTGTACAGGAAGGTGTCGGTTACCAGTGACTGTAAGAGGATACAAGACAACTTAGGCAAAATTTTTAGTTGCTGTGATGAATGGCAGCGAGCTCTACATGTAGAAAAACGTAACTAAATAACAATTCCGTAATGTCCGGATGCAACATAAGTAGTGTAGTGCTTGATACAGTCACATCGTTTGAATATCTGCGTGTAACGCTGAAAAGCTATGAAATAGAATGAGCATGTGAAGATTGTGGTAGGGAAGGCGAATGGTCGACTTCGGTTTATTGGGAGAAAGTGTTGTTCATCTGTAAGGGAGACCATATATTGGACGCTATTCCGACCTATTCCTGAGTGCTGCTCGAGTGTTTGGGATCCGTACCAGGTCGGATTGAAAGAAGACATCGAAGCAATTCAGAGGCGAGCTGCTAGATTCGTTACCATTGGGTTCGAATAATACGTAAGTGTTACGGAAATGGTTTGGGAACTCAGATGGGTATCCCTGGAAGGATGGCGACGCTCTTTTCGAGGAACACTATCAAGAAAATCTCGAGAATCATAATTTGAAACTGACTCCAGAGCGATACAAACGCCTTCAACGTTTCGTGTAAGGGACACGGAGGTAAGATAAGAGAAATTAGGGCTGATTGTGGGGGTATCTAGACAGTCGTTTTTCCCTCGTTGTATTTGCGAGTGGAACAGGAAAGGAAATGACCAGTAGTGTCACAGGATACATGCACCACACTCCAAACGGCCGCTTGCGGAGTATGTATGTAGATTTAGATATTATAGAACAGTAGTCCTCCAACAAGAAAGCAGCCTCCACTCTTAGAGGCCGGCCGCTGTGACCGACCGGTTCTAGACCCTTAAATTCCTTGCCATCAGTGCTACGTCATCCGCATATTCCATCACTTGAACTTGCCGATTAAGTATTGTTCCTCCTGGGTGTATCGGTATTTGCCGCATCACCTTTTCTAAAACTAAATTAAATAGCATTGTAGAGATCACGTCTCCCTGTCGCAGCCCCCTCCGCACTTGGAATTCACCAGACAGTTCTTGCTCTATTCTTACTTTACACACTGTTGCTTTCATTGTCATTTTTGTTAAATTGACCAGTTTTAGTGGGATTCTAAATTCTTTCATGATCTGTATAATTTTCTTCCTGTGTAGGCTGTCGTACGCTTGCTTAAAATCAATTTACAACTGATGTAGTTGCTTGTCATACTCATAAAACTTCTCTAGCACTTGTCTTAACAGAAATATCTGATCAATCGTTGATCTGTTCCTCCTAAATCCAGCCTGATAGTCCCCCAATATCCCTTCTATCATCCCTTCAAGTCTGAAGGCTAAATTTTACTAAATATCTTACATGTTACGTTCAAGAGAGTCATTCCACGATAATTGCTACATTCTGACTTGTCGCCTTTTTTGTAGCGGGCAGATAATTCCCATGTTCCAATCCTTAGGCATTACCTCCTTTATCCATATTTCCTTTATCAGTTAATGGACAGCTTCCTCCATTTTCTTTCCCCCATATTTTAATAATTCGGCCTCTACGCCATCTTTTCCTGCTGCTTTATTATTTTTTAGACTCTTGATAGCATTCTTCACTTCTTCGCCGGCCGCTGTGCCCGAGCGGTTATAGGCGCTTCAGTTTGGAACCGCGTGACTGCTATGGTCGCAGGTTCGAATCCTGCCTCGGGCATGGATGTGTGTGACGTCCTTAGGTTGGTTAGGTTTAAGTAGTTCTAAGTTCTAGGGGACTGATGACCTCAGATGTTAAGTCCCACAGTGCTCAGAGCCATTTGAACCTGCTTGATGTCTTCCCCCATGGCGATGGCAGAATCGTGTGACACTACTGATTTGACGAGTATAACGGTGAGCTCACTTTGATGTCTTGGCCACAAATTCGCCTGATCTGAACAGCATGGAACAAATTTGGGACGCTGTCGAGCGCCAGTTCAACGGCTACTGATCACCGGCCTATAAGTTATGGGGATCACCTGACCTGTTCGTAAACATATGGTGCCACAGACCTCCGGAAACTTACCAAGCAGTTGTCCGATTCCATGCCAAACAGAATCGGCGTCGTTTTGCTTCCCGAAGGTGTTCCAGCGCGGTATTAAGCAGGTGATCGTCGCGTTTCTAATCAAGTTGCTCGTGAATAGTTTTATTGTACGTTGACGTATTTTTCAATTAAAGTATGATTTCAGTTACCCACGTCCCATGCCGAAATCGAGCGTTATTCAGTGTCAGAGACGTACCAAGAAGCATTTCCGCCGACAGAGAAGAAGCATTTCCGCCGACAGAGATAAACATCTGACTGATGACTCTAAACAAATTACGGCTAGTGTTAAATGTCCAACGATGTGCTGTCGTTAATTCTGCGAAGAAGACGCTTGAATTCCCTCCAGTTTCGCGTTGCCCAGCAGTCTGCGAGACCGGTCTTTTTAAAAGTCGGCTAATAGTTGGTGCTATAACTATGTTACATTACTTTGTTTCAAAATTTTGTCATTTATTATAGTTATAAGTAAAGCTCGGATTTCTTAGTAAACGGCACAATTTTTTCCACACTTTTGGGGACAAGTAGAAAGGTTATACTTCGTAAGACACACCTACGTAAGCAGTTTTAACTATGTTTCTTTGTGCTTATTTATGCTCATTTTCCAAGAAAACGTTTTTACTCACACATTTTATCATTTCAACTAAAACTGCATATTTTACAGAGAACTCCGATTTCAAAAGTGCATATTTCACGCCTAGCCATCATTTACCAATCAGTGATTCTCTTTTTTATCAGCTTATAAAAATTACATTCGATGGAATGCATATGAAAGCAATGCTAAGGTACAGCCAGCATGTTGGGAAACAATACTGCAAGGAGAAAAACTTGCTACTACTGTGCAGACGAGTTACAACTTCATCACTCAGTTACCGCATCGGAATGACGTCACTGGCACGGACGGTGAATCCCCGAGTCGTGCAGCGCTCGTTAGTTTAGTTTAGTGCAAGTGATTGCTCGCTATTGTAACTAGGGAGTCCCTCCAACAAAAAGCTTTCATCAGCATTCTTACGCAAATGCCTAAACATGTTTGGAAGAAATATTTTCAGTCAAGACAACAGTATCTTATTTTGTTTGGTGTGTGAAAAGAGTGTCTCTGAGTATAAAAAATATTAAAAAGTGCAGCACATTAATACCACACAGCATGAGAAGTTAAGGGAATAACTCTAATTTAAACCGTCAATTGACTAAAAGTAATGCTGGCGAACAATCGAGTTGTAGTGATACATTTTTCAAAGACTTGTGCTTAGCATTAGTGGATTCCGACGTTCCGGTCTGGAAATTAAATAATGTGCAAAATTTGCGTATTTTTGGAAAAATACACAAAGAAAAAGGTAGTGGATGAAACTACATTTAGTTATAAAAATGGCAGCCCGAAAACTGGTAGAGTAGTTTGCTTACAGAGGTCCTTTATTAAAATGGTGTTGTGATGAAATGGAAATTTCAATGTAAGGTTTTCGTTGGATGACTTGTTACAGTTTTCGTGAAGTACCAACTCCACAACAATAGAGGAATACGTTAGTTCGTCCAGTCTTGGAGTATTGTGTATGGGACCCTTACCAGTTGGGTCAGATTCAACAGATTGAGAAGGTCCAAAGAAGAGCGGCAAGATTCGTGACTGGTACATTTAGCCATCGCGAGAGCGTTACAAATCTTATAGAGAGTATGAAGTGGGACACACTTGCAGATAGACGGCGCGCTGAACAGAAGGGGCTGCTCACTAAATTCCGAAGTCCGATCTTCGCCGAGGATGTAGAGCATATATTATTACCACCAACTTCCAAATCGCGCAATGATCACCATTCAAAGATAAGAGAAATTAGAGCTCGTACTGAGGCGTTCAGACAGTCGATTTCCACTCGCGCGATCCGCGAGTGGAACAGAGGGGGGAAATACGACTTTGGCGCGAATTGTGCCCTACGCCACACACCGCTTGGTGGCTAGCGGAGTATATATGTAGATGTAGAACAATGCTGTCGGTTGCTTCGTACGTCTTTCAGTAGTAGTCATCTCTACAAAAGACGACGTACAATTGCTCTTCTGAATTTCGCCGTTGTCGTGCTTTCGTCAACGGTGAGCTTCGCGAACGTTGACTAAAATTGGGTGTTGTTCCTAGAAACACGAGCGTTTTGCGCAGCGTGGCTTGAAAGAATCAGCACATAGCTTACTATGGGACACAGGCGTTCTCAGACACACAGATGATTGCATTGCACACGATTTTGTATCAACATTTTACTCTGATAAACGTGTCTTCCCTAAGAATTCCACTCAATTTCACACTTGCTCCAAAGTAGGTACGTCCCAACAGATACTTAAAAATTCCTTCGAAGAAATGAGAAACCTATATACAACGTCGTTAACAGGAGACGAAACTTGAGCGTATTCATCATTTTTTCAGTTTTCCGTCGTTCCTTAGTTACTTCAAAATTCCTGGAGATATCTGCCTCCATATAACTAAATGAAGGGCAGTTCGTTCTTTGCCGTAACGCTTCTTTTATTAATGAGGTAATGAGAGCACAAGTGGACCAACCCCGGAGAAGTCAATATGGAGGAAACAGGACTGATAATAATAAGGGCTCGGAAGGAATGTTTTTCCGTGATGCATTGCAGCCTTTTAACATGCATACGATTTAACTGTGGTTTCGTTGAACAATATTGTAACATAGATACATTACAAACGTTAATTATACACATAAAAATTGTTTTGCATTACCCCGGTTCCCAGAACTCCAGAAAACAGACGTTGACTGTAGATATTGTATCACAGACACCGTCCCTTTGACTGTTCAGAAATGTCACTAGCCCCAACCAAAGAAGTAAACAACCATGCATGAGAAGCGCCTATTAGACGGAGGGGGTCCGACAGCAGATCAGTTCCAGTCATTCCACCACGAAGGAGGTACACGGCGAATGTTGTCTGTAGTTCAGCCATTCCTAGACGGTCAATACCGCAGTTCGATCGCGTCCGCATTGCTACTTTCTGCCAGGAAGGGCTCTAAACAAGGGATGTGTCCTGGCGTCTCGGAGTGAACCAAAGCGATGTTGTTCGGGCATGGAGGAGATACAGAGAGACAAGAACTGTCTATTACATGTCTCGCTCAGGCCGGCCAAGGGCTACTGCTGCAGTGGATGACCGCTACCTACGGATTAAGGCTCAGAGGAACCCTAACACCAACGCCCCCACGTTGAACAACGCTTTTTGTGCAGCCACAGGACGTCGTGTTGCGACTCAAACTGTGCGCAATAGGCTGCATGATGCGCAACCTCACTTCCGACGTCCATGGCGAGGACCAACTTTGCAACCACGACAACATGCAGCGCGGTACAGATGGGCCCAACAACATCCCAAATGGAACGCTCAGGATTGGTTCAAATGGCTCTGAGCACTATGGGACTTAACATCTGTGGTCATCAGTCCCCTAGAACTTAGAACTACTTAAACCTAACTAACCTAAGGACATCACACACATCCGTGCCCGAGGCAGGACTCGAACCTGCGACCGTAGTGGTCACGCGGTTCCAGACTGTAGCGCCTAGAACCGCTCGGCCACCTCGGCCGGCTCAGGATTGGTATTACGTTCTCTTCACCGATGAGTGTCGCATATGCCTTCACCCAGACAAACGTCGGAGACGTGTTTGGAGGCAACCCCGTCAGGCTGAACGCCTTACACACACTGTCCAGAGAGTGCAGCAAGATGGAGGTTCCCTGCTGTTTTGGGGTGACATTGTGTGGGGCCAACGTACGCCGCTGGTGGTAATGGGAGGCGCCGTAATTGCTATACGATACGTGAATGCCATCCTCCGACCGATAGCGAAGCCGTATCGGCAGCATATTAGCGAGGCATTCGTCTTCATGGACGACAATTCGCACCCCCATCGTGCACATCTTGTGAATTGCTTCCTTCAGGATAACGACATTGCTCGACTAGAGTGGCCAGCATGTTCTCCAGAGATGAACCCTATCGAACTAGCCTGGGATAGATTGAAAAGGGCTGTTTATGGACGACGTGACCCACCAACCATAGTAAGGGATCTACGCCGAATCGCCGTTGAGGAGTGGGACAGTCTGGAGCAACAGTGCCTTGACGAACTTGTGGTTAGTATTCCACGTCGAATACAAGCACGCATCAATGCAAGAGGACGTGCTACTGCGTATTAGAGGTACCGGTGTGTACAGCAATCTGGACCCATCACCTCTGAAGGTCTCGCTGTATGGTGGTACAACATGCAATGTGTTTTTTTTTTTCTTTCATGAGCAATAAAAAGGGCGGAAATGATCTTTACGTTGATCTCTGTTCCAATTTTCTGTACAGGTTCCGGAACTCTCTGAACCGAGGTGATGCAGAACTTTTTTGATGTGTGTATATAGTAGAATATTATGAATTTTGTTGTGGCTTTGTCCATTTTCGCTCCGAGTAGTTGAACATTCCCAATTACAAGTCCGTCAGTACGCTGATCATTCATGCTGATCGTTGCACAAAGTCCATCATAGATTGCATGTGACAATATGGGTCAAATGGTTTAAATGGCTCTGAGCACTATGGGACTTAATATCTGAGGTCATCAGTCCCATAGAACTTAAAACTACTTAAACCTAACTAACCTAAGGACATCACACACATGCATGCCCGAGGCAGGATTCGAACCTGCGACCGTAGCTGTCGCGAGGTTCCAGACTGATCAAGTGACAATAGTATATATTATTATTATACTTTTTACGGATTACATGTAACATTTTACATTGGTTTCTATGATTTTAAGCACTATGTTGCATTTCAAAATCATCCATAGGCAATGTTTCTACAGCATTTGAAGACACTTAAAAATTTTTGTAGAATTCATGATGAAGTGGGGGGTGCACACGGAAGCAAATTAGGCAGATCCTTCTTTTTTGCCTCTGTAATTACACGTCCAATAGGATAAAGCAGTTGGAGATTGCTGATGCATGTGGATGTTCGTTTGGCCACATCAAATTCCTGAAATTGCTCTTGGCTTTGGTTCGGGCATTTATACCGTATTTTTAATCCGCAGCCACACTGTATGTTCAACCATTGTATTTTACAATTGCCAGAAGACATATTTCGATTCGTGATGTTTTTTTCGAGTTGTTTTGTTGAAAAGAAACATTCCGCATTCGTATTGATTTTCTTGAATGTATTCCTTTTTATGGCACTCACTACGACATCAGTCCAATGTTCAGGAGAGGTAAATATTAGGAAAATACATTTTCCTTTCTGAACCAAGCCAAAATCCTGATCACAGGGGAGGTACGAGTTTCCGCTAACTAAAAATTTATGGTCTATTTCCTTCACAGAGAACTCTGAGTTGCTTACAGTGTATTAGCACAGTACAGCAACTTTTATGTTTCTATTCTGGCCTACACACTGCTGAGAGTACATAACTAGTTTTTCAGTCCTGACAAAATTCCGTATGAAATACAGAAAACAAGTAGCAATTTCTTGTGGCCCTCTCGACGCAATAGACTCATTCCACAGAAATATGTATGCATCATCATTATGCATTCGTGGATGCCAAAGCAATATTCCTACCACTTATGTTTGTAATAGCAATCTCCAGTTGAGATGACCGGTGCAGGCAAAGTTTTCATCAGATCAAATGTTATCACTGTAACGTTACCAACTGATTTGCTAAGCAAAGTATCACTCTGTAAACCTGCCCGTGCATATTCAGTTTTAGGCTGGTGGAATTCACGTTCAGCAATTAACTCCGTTCTCTCCTTATCATTATCAGCAGCTGTTATTTTTACCTGCAAAGCATCGCATGTTGAACAAGAGTCGGACACTGGTGGATGAAATGACAAATTGCAGCTTTCGTAAAAAAAAATTCGCAAAATAAAATTAGAAACGGGCATTTGCTCCTCTGCACAATACAGTGAATACAGGATTGATAAATTTAAATCTGGTCCTAAATACTTTCTACCGTTATTTTCATGATACGCATAATGGCTTTCATAAGCCGGAAATTTTTCTATGAAACATTTTACTACATCAACTTTGTGGGGAGGTGTTTCATTACCGGGATGACCTTTACCTCTACCATCACGGGGTGGTTCAAATGGCTCTGAGCACTATGGGACTTAACATCTATGGTCATCAGTCCCCTAGAACTTAGAACTACTTAAACCTAACTAACCTAAGGACATCACACAACACCCAGTCTTCACGAGGCAGAGAAAATCCCTGACCCCGCCGGGAATCGAACCCGGGAACCAGGGCGTGGGAAGCGAGATCGCTACCGCACGACCACGAGCTGCGGACTATCACGGGGAGGGGTTGCTTTGTCCCTTTATTTTTGAGTGTTGTTCTTGTTGTGGTCTTCAGTCCTGAGACTGGTTTGATGCAGCTCTCCATGCTACTCTATCCTGTGCAAGCTCCTTCATCTCCCAGTACCTACTGCAACCTACATCCTTCTGAATCTGCTTACTGTATTCATCTCTTGGTCTCCCTCTACGATTTTTACCCTCCACGCTGCCCTCCAATGCTAAATTCGTGATACCTTGAGGCCTCAGAACGTGTCCTACCAACCGATCCCTTCTTCTAGTCAAGTTGTGCCATGAACTTCTCTTCTCCCCAATTTTACTCAACACCTCCTCATTAGTTATGTGGTCTACCCATATAATCATCAGCATTATTCTGTAGCACATTTCGAAAGCTTCAATTCTCTTCTTGTCTAAAATATTTATCGTCCATGTTTCAGTTCCATACATGTCTACATTCTACACAAACACTTTCGGAAACGACTTCCTGACATTTAAATCTATACTCGAAGTTAACAAATTTCTCTTCTTCAGAAATGCTTTCCTTGCCATCGCCAGTATGCATTTTATATCCTCTCTACTTCGACCACAGTCAGTTATTTTGCTCCCCAAATAGCAAAGTTCATCTACTATTTTATGTGTCTCGTTTCGTAATCTAATTCCCTCAGCATCACCTGATTTAATTCGACTACATTCCATTATCCTCGTTTCGCTTTTGTTGATGTTCTTCTTATATCCTCCTTTCAAGACTCTCACCATTACTTTCAACTGCTCTTCCAGGTTCTGTGCTGCCTCTGACAGAATTACAATGTCATCGGCGAACGTCAAAGTTTTCATTTCTTCTCCATGGATTTTATACCTACTCCGAATTTTTCTTTTGTTTCCTTTACTGCTTGCTCAATATACAGATTGAATAACATCGGGGATAGGTTACAACACTGTCTCACTTCCTTCCCAACCACTGCATCCCTTTCATGCCCCACGACTCTTATAACTGCCATCTGGTTTTTGTACAAATTGACAATAGCCTTTCGGTCCCTGTATTGTACCCCTGGCACCTTCAGAATTTGAAAGGGAGTATTCCAGTCAACTTAAACCTAAGTAACCTAAGGACATCACACACACCCATGCCCGAGGCAGGATTCGTAACTGCGACCGTAGCAGCAGCGCGGCTCCGGACTGGAGCGCCTAGAACCGCACGGCCACCGCGGCTGTCCTTAGCTTAGTTATGTTTAAGTAGTTCTAAGTCTAGGGGACTGATGACCACAGATGTTAAGTCCCATAGTGGTTAGAGCCATTTGAACCATTTTTGTGGCATTCATACCTGCAGGAACACTCACTGATTGTCCGGAGTTCCTTTCGAGGTACAAGGTTACCCTTACGGTTGGCATACTCTTGACCTAGAGCTTTCCGTTCTTTCCTAATGTTAAGAAGCCATTTACCTTCGTTTCTAAGGCGCTTATTTCCTTAGTTCCTTATCACGGCATCGTCGTTTGTCTCTGGCACGTCCTCTGGAAAAGTTGCTGCAGCCGTGCTCGCTCTCGCTTCTACCGGCGCTTCCTCATCGGACGCTACCATCTCTGTAATAAAAATATCCAGCCCTGAACGTAATATTAACTACACGACGGTAATGGTCAAAGTGGCCATTGGTATCCACGGGAGAAGCAATTGCACAAGACGACTCGGCGCGTGGTGAAACAATGTTGTTCACATGACATTAAAAGTGATCTTTACTCGATTACACAGTACTGTAATAAATAAAGTGTTGTTTGTATTTCATTGCGTTTTCGTATGGAATACAACTAGCATTTTGTGAACAAAGTCACCGTTCGAGGTACCTCTGGACGTCTTTGAATATGAACACGTTAGTGTACATTCGACAATGTTATCCACAACAAAAAAGGAACACAACAACAATTAACGTTGCAATTGCTCCTCCACGCTTTTCGCAGGGGCTTCCGCGCTGAACAACTGACATACACTTCCATGTGGTCAGTGGTCCAATACGTTGTTCCACACTGGATACACAAGTCCTTCGTTCGCCGGCATCACGCGCAGTGACAGCGGACGGAGAGCACAGAGCACAAACGGACTATGACGCATAGTGCGCTCTAGAGAGCCTGTATAGGGAGAGAGTTGCCAACCGGACAATACGGCGGCCATTTTTCTGCCAAACTGCGGGCGGGACTTTTAAATGGCCAGTAGTGGAGCAAAACGCTCACCGAATCAAAAGCACAAGACAATATGGCGAAATCATTCGTTAAATGCCTTTCTTTATAAGAATAATGTGTTATAATAATTTTCACACAGCCAATTCACAGGTCTGTTTTCAAATTTAACTATGTGTATTGCAAGTTGTTTTATATGTAGTAAAAAGCAAAAACGACTTACTTCGCATAGTTAAGAGTAATTGGTTGGTTTCCACAAGGCTCCTGTTGGATTTATGTCAGCCCTGTTGACTACGACTGCCCACTGCTTTCGTCTTTCTTCATTGCGTGGAAATGCTAACATGCGAAATCCACCTTCGCCTCTATTAGAACAACCAAATGCAGCACAACCTAGCATCATTTACGAACGTCTGCAGAACGAATTACAGATGTCAAAAACAACACTGTAAAATTACTAACGTGATACTTCAATCATGTAGGCCTACCGACTTCATCACAAAACGCTTCATTATTTCAACTCGTATTTAAGATCGCAAACGTTAATTACGTACTAAAAACGATATACAGGGAAATCGAACATGCATGCACAACGCATAACAAGTCTCTCAATAATTCAAATACCTTTTAATCGTTTCCAAAAGTCCTCCGAACTTCAATTCAACCCAAAAGCACGGCGAACATAGGAAGCGCGAGAGACGTTTGGCGCCATTTTTCTGCCAAAGCTAATCAACCAATCACGGGCAACTTCACCTATGGCCACTCTCTCTGTATACAGGTTCTCTAGTTCGCTCCTGCCCTCAACGGCATCTATCGGCAGTTGAGGGAAACAGCAATGTGTACGTTGCTAAGTGAGATAAACGAACAGATCAACAGGCATTGCATAATAAACGTATAGGCCCCTACTATTATCATATCATCTCAGTACCTCAAATGCACAAAAAGTGTGGGTTAGTCCGCTTGTGCTCTCAGAGCCTCATTTATGAAGCATCTACAGTGGCTACTTCCAATGTTGCTGGTCCTTGTGTGTGGTCCTGGAGATGTGTACATTCGCTCCCCATACTCCAGCTGGCCGATTTCCGGCGTTTTTTCGCCCACATTTACCACTGGCAGACGTTTCGTAGAAGCATATTCAGACTACACTGTCTGACAAAAAAAGTGAAGCATACAGAAGGCATGATAGATATCAGTGTAACTTCCTACACGTACACATCATCGGCGGACGTGTGAATATTTAGAGGTGCAATTCTCATTAACGGATAGATCCGCCACCAGAGTGCCTTAGTGCTGTTAGTGTTCAGTGTTGTTACCAGGCCTGGTAGAGTATACAAGTGGTGTGAGAACAGCGTCTGGTGTTGCTGACTGATCGCTGCGAAACACATAGAAATGTCGCGTACTTCTATGAGACAGCGTTATCAGATCTCACAGACTTTGAAAAGAGTCTCATTGTGCGTCACCATTTGGCCAGTTGGTCGAATCATCCTGTAATAATAACGGATCAGAGGGTATCACAACATGTAATTGCATCACGCGAAACAGCACCTCTCTAACAACGACTTAGAACCGATCGTGTTCCACTACCCGGACTGAAAATACTCCCGTCCATCTCCCCTAAATTTACAGCGCCCGGAAATTTTAAGTGAAGTGGAACTAAGAAAACTCTACATTTCGTCAGTTCGGCTGAATATTACATTCACTCGTGCAAGTAAGTACCCAAAAGGTATAACATTACGAATGATCTTCCATTGTCGCAAATCAAACAGATTACTAATGATAAAATATTCTCCTAGGCAAACTGAACAACTATCGGCGCGTTTCTACATACAACGCTACGGCTGTTAATGCACAGCGCGTAAAATTCATCAGCACAGCACAATAATTCGTGAGAACTTAAATGTAGAACAACGAAACATGCAAATCTAGGTAAACAGTTACGGACTCGGAAGGACGACGGCTCAAACCCACGTTCGCCCATCCTGATTCAGGTTTCTCATGATATCCCTAAATCGCTTCATGCAAGTGCCGGGATGGTTCCTTTGAAAGGGCACAGCCGACTTCCTTCCCCATCCTTCCTTAACCCGATGGGACTGATGACCTCACTGTTTGGTTCCCTGTCCCAAATCAACCAACCAACCAGCATATAGATTACATGAATAAAGAAACATTTAAAATTAAAAGCACACGAAAAGAAGCCAAAACTGTTTAACTCTTATGTCATTAGCACTGGTAACAATTGTTTGGAAAAATGACTGTGTCGGAAATTAATAAGTCTGCAAAATTATGGTTATGAAAAGAAGTAATTACATGAATGAAACAAAGATTTAACCACTGTTCTAAACGTTACTGAAAAATCTGAATAGTATTACAAATGGTTCAAATGGCTCTGAGCACTATGGGACTCAACTGCTGAGGTCATTAGTCCCCTAGAACTTAGAACTAGCTAAACCTAACTAACCTAAGGACATCACAAACATCCATGCCCGAGACAGGATTCGAACCTGCGACCGTAGCGGTCTTGCGGTTCCAGACTGCAGCGCCTTTAACCGCACGGCCACTTCGGCCGGCCGAATAGTATTACAATATGGCAATATACAATTACGTAAAACGAATGCCTAAATTACTGTTGTTCCTATATAAAGAGTTTTTTGATCACTGATTAGAACGATGTATCCAGAATGAGATTTTCACTCTGCAGCGGAGTGTGCGCTGATATGAAACTTCCTGGCAGATTAAAACTGTGTGCCGGACTGAGACTCGAACTCGGGACCTTTGCCTTTCGCGGACAAGTGCTCTACCAACTGAGCTACCCAAGCACGACTCACGCCCAGTCCTTACAGCTCTCATTCTGGAAACATCCCCTAGGCTGTGGCTAAGCCATGTCCCCGCAATATCCTTTCCTTCAGGTGTGCTAGTTCTGCATGGTTCGCAGGAGAGCTTCTGTAAAGTTTGGAAGGTAGGAGACGAGGTACTGGCAGAAGTAAAGGTGTGAGGACTGGGCGTGAGTCGTGCTTGGGTAGCTCAGTTGGTAGAGCACTTGTCCGCGAAAGGCAAAGGTCCCGAGTTCGAGTCTCAGTCCGGCACACAGTTTTAATCTGCCAGGAAGTTTCATATCAGTGCACACTCCGCTGCAGAGTGAAAATCTCATTCTGGAAAATCCCCCAGGCTGTGGCTAAGCCATGTCTCCGTAATATCCTTTCTTTCAGGAGTGCTAGTTCTGCATGGTTCGCAGGAGAGCTTCTGTAAAGTTTGGAAGGTAGGAAACGAGGTACTGGCAGAAGTGAAGCTGTGAGGACGGGGCGTGAGTCGTGCTTGGGTAGCTCAGTTGGTGGAGCACTTGCCCGCGAATGGCAAAGGTCCCGAGTTCGAGTCTCAGTCCGGCACACAGTTAGAACGATGTAGTTCGTGGTGCCCCTTAGCCACTGTTCCTCCAGATCAGTTTCCACTTAGATGATGCCGCGGGCGAGTCGTCGACATCCGCGTCATTAGTCCATCATCCTTGAGCGTGTAATCCAATAATTGGCATTGTCTTGCTCAGCTCCTTGATCGGGGGCGCCTGTTACAAATCTGTAACAGGAACGCTACATACTTGCAGGATTAATTGCAATTTGCGTGGTTGCATGCAACAACAAACGTAAGACACGCTTCGTTCCATCAACGTGAGACGTAACCTGACGTTATAATGTTTGTTACACACATCAGCTACGCTTTTCAGATTTATGATTGATGATCGCAGAGCGGCACTTTTCACAGTATATCCGTCCGCAATGCGAAAGTAAATCGAGTCAATTGTACTGCAAGCCATTAGGCCGTTGTTTGAACAGAACAATAAGTACTGTGCGCAACTGTCCACGCAAGCACTTCATTTCCGCGGCAATCAGCACACAATGCGTTCACAATTAGTGTTTTTCGTGTCAACATACAACACGCCAATGTGTTAACAACATTTTATGTTTCAGTCTAGAGTTCGTCGTATGCGCTAAACAATTTTCTGCTGTCTACAATCGAGAACAAACTTTACAGAGCACACATAGCTTACCGGTTTGCGTATCGAGTGTTAATGCTCAGTGAGTCAAAACAGTTCCGGAAAATGGGCAACACGACACGTAAAATCAGTAGGCCTTTCATCACTGTACACACCGAGATCATAAGCGCAGCAGACTGTCAAATTAAACACCTGTCAGCCGTCTAGTTTCCAACCTTATTTCACATGACAACCAGTTTCAGCGTTTTTACTACACCATCTTCAAGCTCCTGACCGACGTGTAGGAAGAATCTACTTATGTTTTGATCAAAATAGCGGCCTCTACTTATGTTTTGATCAAAACAGCGGCCTCTACTTATGTTTTGATGAAAACAGCGGCCGGCAATACTGGTATTGGTAAATTTTTGCTATAGTGATCATCTCAACCATCGCCATCATCCTACACGTCAGCAAGGAGCCTGAATATGGCGCAGTAAAACGCTGAAACTAGTTGCCAAATAAAATAATGTTTGAGACAAGATGGCTGAAAGATATTTAATTTGACATCCTCTGTCGAATAGTCGAACCCCGCAACTATCTCTAAAAAGATGGACATACACGAACACTGATACTTTTCACCGGCCACAAAGGCAATGAGTCGCGCTACACGACAATCACTTCCACTCTCTTCTTCTCACTCCCGATTCTTTGTTTGTTGATGCCTCCTATTTCGAACTCTCGATATGATTCTCCATCGTTCAAATACCTCGCTTCACATAACACTTTCCAAGATTCTGGTTACATCGATTTACAGTTTTATACAAAAATCACAATTTCATATCACCCTCTCCACAGAAAATAAGTTCAGATATGTTAACAGATAAGAAAGTATACATCGCAATAATTGAAACCAGCAATCACATTCATAACTGCTACATTATCTAAACAGAAACCTAATTGTAGCAAAAATTAAATTTACGAAAGTCATTCTGAAATAACCTATTCATTGTATGACAAAAGTACAGCAAGAAAGAAGAAAAGAAAATATAGTAAGAAGGAAAAAATGTATATAGCCTGTAGTGTTATCTTCAGATTGCAACAGCCACAGTTGCAGGCATTCTGATGTGACAGTGTGAGCAGGCTTAACTGTCGTCAAAGTTCAGACCAACCACATCTCATCACCACAATGGACGATCGCTGTATCGTGCACCAATCACGTCGTAACCTCTTCATAGCTGCGCCTGCCATCTCAGATCGAGTAATGGACACCCTCCAACATTCTGTAACATCCTGCACCAATGGTCGGACACCATCAGCAAGATCTGGGACTTCCTCAGATGACCATCGCCAGAGAGTATGATGGGCGACCTGTGGAGAGGTCTGAATTCTTCTGTAAAAGCAACACCAAATGTAGCGGGAAGAGGTAGAAGGCACCATATTAAGACTCGTCCGAGCTTTCCAAGTGATTTATTGTTTCCAACTACATTGCCGCATTCCCCTCGGTCTGCGTCACCAGGTCCCGCAATGCTGAGGACGGCACCTCAGTGACCCATCAAGCGCTCTGCTAATGTGTCGGCCTTGTACGGCTGTGGTGATATGATGTCATCAGGGCTGCACAGGCAGCCGACTCACTAGCCTTCATTCTGTGCTGCCTCAGCGCCGCCCTCTGGCAACTGCAAGGTGGCCACCGCCATGCCTCCTCACCAGTGTCGCTTGGGTTGTGGTGACAACAAGTGCCTGCGATCCGGCAGCTGAATCTGCGGCCCTCGCTCTGGATGTCTCTGGTGCATGTTGGGAGCCAAGACGACTGCCCGCAGTAGTGAGCCATGGAATGGCCCGCCGCTGTCTGGCTTCAGACCATGTGTCAGCCTCAGAGGGTCGAACCAGCGACCTCCCATAGACTGGAATGCTGGCGCCCCATCTGCTGCTGCGTGTAGCCAGTGGTGAGACACGCTGTGGCATCCAGGAGAGCTGTCACACTTAAAATCTTTGTTAGTGAACCAGCACCTATTTATATGCGGATGTGCGCCTCCGTTTTGCTAAACGCGCCGCTCCATGTCACATACTCATAACACTTAGGTTGGCCAGTGGGTCCCTTCTGCCTGGGACTTGCACCAAGCAAACTGCTACTTGTACTTTTTCCGGTAGTTCTACGCCCCTGTGGCCTCTATTTTACTTCTCAACTGCTGGTGAGCATAACTCACTGTAAACAGGCCCGCACCTGGCTGTAACTTTAGCACTCAGAAATATTGCACTAAAACTGACTTTTCCTATCCCAAATGGTAGTGCCGCTATACTTCCAATCTTTTGGAGGGACACAGCAGTGTTCCTAACGGCCTCATGGCGTAGGGAGCCATCCTGTACGTTATCAGGTCACGCCTAATAGTGATTGAGTCAACTCATAGCGGTACCTCACGCACATTCTGTATCCTTGTGATTATTCCTCAAGCTTCAGTATCGTAGTGTCATTTTCCAACACGACAATGCTCCGCCCCACGCGTCACGGCTTTCTGTGTACTGTCTGCGCGATGTTAAGGCCCTGCCTTGGCCGACATGACGCCCAGAGTTGCCTCCAATAGGAGGAGTGCCAGTACCCATCATATCAAGCACCAGTCACAAGAGGTGGGTGCCATCTTGACTCAGGATGCGATACAGCGGCGGCTGCATGTCATCCCTCCCAACGGAATCAGTGCATGCATACAGGACAGAGGGGGTGCCACGTCATGCTAAAAAGTGGGCTCACAGTTCCAAGCTCTTTCCAAATTTGACTCGATTTTGTAATCACTGCAACAGCATCACGAGAAGTTTCCTCCTCAAACTTCAGGATGCTTCATTTTTTTTGTAAAGTAGTCTACATCTCTACCTTTCCACTCCGGCATGGTTCGTGGCAAAAGTAACCACCTAAAT
This sequence comes from Schistocerca serialis cubense, assembly GCF_023864345.2. Taxonomy (NCBI): domain Eukaryota; kingdom Metazoa; phylum Arthropoda; class Insecta; order Orthoptera; family Acrididae; genus Schistocerca; species Schistocerca serialis. The sequence continues at coordinate 108,659,233 of NC_064641.1, read as the reverse complement.
TTCTTGTGAGGTCTGATTACTCTTCTTTTATTATGACGGTTGGTGGCACTCACCAATTTTTTTACTTCCGAAGGAGAAACCTCGTGACTTGATCTCTCCGCAACGAAAAACGCCTTTGTTCTAATGATTGGCTCTCCATCCCACTTATCATAGTCCCCACAACCTCTCCCCTATTTCACAATAATAAAAAACGAGCCGCCTTTCTTTCAGATTTCTCCATGTCATCCGTCAATCCCGTCTGGTAAGAGTCCTTTAAATCCTAACAGTACTCCGGAATAGAACGAACAAGCATAGTGTCGGCAGTCTCCTTAGAAGATCTGTTGCATCTGCTAAGTGTTCTGCCAATGAAACTCAATCTTCGGTTCGCCTTCCCCACAACATTTCCTCTGACGGTTCCAGTTTATTGTCCGTAATTGCAACCCCTAGGTATTGCGTTGAATCGACAACATTTAAATCTTTCTGATTTACCGTGTAACCGAAATTTAATGGTACTTTTTAGTGCTCATGTGGATGACCTCACATCTTTTATTGTTCAAGATTAACTGCTAAATTTTTCTCCATCCAGATAGGGTCAACTGCTAATTTTTGCACCATCCAAATATCTCTTGCAATTCGTGTTGATCTATGGACGACTTTACTAGGCTTTAAACAACAGCATCATCTGCAAACAATTTAAGAAGGCTATTCAGACAGTCTCCTAAACTGCTTATACAATGAAGACCCAAAAGAACTGGTATACCTGCCTAATATCGTATAAGGCGCCTGCGAGCACTCAGGACTGCCGCAATATGACGTGGCATGGACTCGACTAATGTCTGAGGTAGTGCTATAGAGAACTGACACCATGAATCCTGCAGGGTTGTCCATAAATCTGTAAGAGTACAAGGGGGTGGAGATCTCTTCTGAACAGCGCGTTGACAGGCATCCCATATATTCTAATAGTATTCATGTGTCGATGGGCAGCGGAAGTGTTTAAACTCAGAAGAGTGTTTCTGGAGCCACACTGTAGCAATTCTGGAAATGTAGGTGTTGCTCTCTCCTCCTGGAATTGGCCAAGTCCGTCGGAATGCACAATGGACATGAATGGATGCAGGTCATCAGACAGGATTCTTACGTGCGTGTCATCTGTCAGAGTCGTATCTAGATGTATCAGGGGTGCCATACCACTCCAACTGCACACGACCCACAACATTACAGAGCCTCCACCAGCTGGAACAGTCCACTGCTGACATGCATGGTCCATGGATTCATGAGGCGATCTCCATACCCGTACACATCCATCAGCTCGACACAATTTGAAACGAGACTCGTCCGATCAGGCAACATATTTCCAATCATCAACAGTCCAATGTCGGTGTTTACGGGCCCAGGCGAGGCGTAAGGCTTTGTGTCGTGCAGTCATCAAGGGTGCACGAGTGGTCCTTCGGCTCTAGAAGGCCATCTCGACGATGTTTCGTTGAATGGGTCACACGTTGACACTTGTTGATGGCCCAGTATTGAAAGCTGCAGACATTTGCGGAACGGTTGCACTTCTGTCACATTGAACGATCCTCTGCAGTCGACGTTGGTCCTGTTCTTGTAGCATCTTTTTCCGGCCGCAGCGATGTCGGAGATGCATACCATTGTAGCAGCACTAACCGATCTAACAACTGCGCCAGACACTTGTTGTCTTATATAGGCGTTTCCGACCGCAGCGCCGTGTTCTACCTGCTTACATATATCTGTATCTGAATATGCAGCTCTATACCATATTCTTTGGCGCTTCAGTGTACATGGTGAAGCAGTACCCCACCAAAAAACTTTCAGAGATGGTAGTATCGAACAAAACAAGAAAGAAATGTCTAGTAAACATGTGCTCTAAAGTGCATACATCAAGAGCTGTGAGCATTTCTCCATCTTCGATTCTGTGAAAAAGATCTCTTCTACAGTAAGCCCTTTGCTTTACAAATTTTGAGAGACGATAGAACGTACCAAAACGAGAAAAAATTTTCAGTAAAAAGGTTTGTGACATGTATACTTAAGAGCCACGGGCATTTGTTCACTGGAAGAGATGTATTTCAAATGGTTCAAATGGCTCTAAGCACTATGGGACTTAACATCTGAGGTCGTCAGTCCCCTAGACGTAGAACTACTTAAATCTAACTAACCTAATGACATCACACACATTCATGCCCGAGGCAGGATTCGAACCTGCGACCGTAGCGGTCGCTCGGTTCCAGACTGCAGCGCCTAGAACCACTCGGCCACACCGGCCGGCAGATGTATTCACAGTATGCACTTTAGAGCACATGTTTACTGGACAATTTTTTCTTGTTTTAATGCATGCTACCACCTCTGCAAGTTTGTCGGTGAAGTTGTGGTCCCTTCTATATAGATTAGGAACAGCAGAGGGCGTATAACACTTCCTTGGGAAATGCCAGTTTTCACTTGTGTTTTAGTCGATGATTTTCCGTTGGTTATTACGAGATGTGACCTTTATGAGAGGGAATCGTGAATCCAGTCACACGCAATTAGATTAGAGGCCGCTTTTAAGTAACGGTGTCAAAAGCCTTCCGGAAATCTAGGTACACGGAATCAATTTGATATCCCCTGTCGATAGCACGCATTTGAATAAAAATCAATTTGTTTTTCACAAGAATGATATAGTCTGAGTCCGTGCTATGTGTTAATAGATTGTTTTCTTCCAGGTAACTGATAATTTTTGGACATCGTATATGTTCCAAAATCCTACAGCAAATCAAGGTTAATGGGACTGGTCTACAATTCTGAGAATCACTTAAATTTCCTTTACTGTATATCTGTGTGACCTTGCAATGCTGCAGTCAGTAAGTACTGATCTTTTATCGAGCGAGTTGTTGCAAGTGATTGTTGATAATAGAACTCCTTCCTTTGCATAACGCAAAAATAATCTAATTGTTATTCAATATGGACTGAAAGATTTGCCTATATTAAGTTATTGAAGTTATTTTGCTAACCGAGGATATTTGCTATCCGACGATATTTACTTCCAAATTAGTCATGTTGTCAGCTGTTCGTCATTTGAATTCTCGAATATTTACTCCATCTTCTTTTGTGAAGTAAATTCAGAAAAATATGTACACTATTTCTGCTTTAATGGCGTTGCCGTCTGTAACTGCCATTGTTATCGCGCAGTGAAGGCATCGATGGTGTCTTACCGCTGGTATAATTTAGATACGTCAAGAATCTCTTTTGAATTTTCTGCCAGATTTCGAGACACACTTTCGTCGCAGAAACTGTTAAAAGCATTTTGCACTGAATTCTGCGCTAAGTTTTGAGCACCTGTAGACGATCGTCAGTGTTGAATATTTTCAGTTTGTTTTCCTTTTTTCACTCTGGTGTGTCTCTCGTTCGTTACTTCTGCAAAAATGGCTCTGAGCACTATGGGACTTAACATCTATGGTCATCAGTCCCCTAGAACTTAGAACTACTTAAACCTAACTAACCTAAGGACATCACACAACACCCAGTCATCACGAGGCAGAGAAAATCCCTGACCCCGCCGGGAATCGAACCCGGGAACCCGGGCGTGGGAAGCGCGAACGCTACCGCACGACCACGAGCTTACTTCTGCAAAAATATATGGAAAAACTATATCACTATGTGTATATTTGTACCATAGTCTTTTTTCCGTCATTGTTTTTGCAGCAACGTAAAATGAGCCCCTCGTACGGTGGACATCAATAACTTGAAATAGATACACACAATGTAGCGAAGCCACTTAAATGACTAGCAAAGTCAAATGTTCCAGTCCAGATTGTATACTAAGCATATTCCTCTCAGAGTACGGTGATACAATGACTTGATACTTAGCAGTCACATATAACCGCTCGCTTGGGGAAAGATCACTAGCTAGGCGGAGTGGCCGGCCGGGGTGGCCGAGCGGTTCTAGGCGCTACAGTCTGGAACCGCGCGACCGCTACGGTCGCAGGTTCGAATCCTGCCTCGGGCATGGATGTGTGTGATATCCTTAGGTTAGTTAGGTTTAAGTAGTTCTAAGTTCTAGGGGACTGATGACCTCAGATGTTGAGTCCCATAGTGCTCAGAGCCATTTTTTTTTTTTTTTTTTGGCGGAGTGGCCGCGTGGTTTGAGGCGCCACGTCACGGATTGCGCGGCCCCTCCCACCGGAGGTGCGAGTCCTTCCTCAGGCATGGGTGTGTGTGCTGTTCTTAGTATAAGTTAGTTTAAGTAGTGTGTAAGTCTAGGGACCGATGACCTCAGCAGTTTGGTCCATAGGAATTCCCACACATTTGAACATTTGAAAGATCCCTAGCTAAGGACTGGACATTTGCACAGCTTACACCGTCACAAAAAGGAAATAGGAATAATTCTCTGTTTACAGACCGCTACCCTTGACGTCGATTTGTAGTAGGTTTTTGGAACATATGCTGTGTTCAAACATCTTCGATTACGTCGAACAAAACTATGCATCGACACACATTTAGCACGGATTCAGAAACTATCGTTCATGTGAAACACAACTAGCTCCTTATTCGCAGGAATTAATTAGTGCTTTCGACACGTGTGTCAAAATAATTCCATATTTTTAGATTTTCAGAAGGCTTTTGACAGCGTTCCTCATAACCGGCACCGCGCGGGGTAGCTACGCGGTCTGGGGCGTCTTGTCACGGTCCGTGCGGCTCCCCCCGTCGGAGGTTCGGGTCCTCCGTCGGGCATATGTGTTTGTGTTGTCCATAGTGTAAGTTAGTTTAAGTTAGATTAAGTACTGTGTAGGCTAAGGGACCGACGACCTCTGCAGTTTGGTCCCGTAAGACCTTACTACAAATTTCCGTTTTCCATAGCGGTTGTAATCAAATTGCGTGCCTATGAAGTATCGTCTCAGTTGTGTGACTAGATTAGTCAGAAAGATCAAAGTTCGTGGGAGTTGATTGAAAATCATCGAGTAAAGCAGAAGTGATATCCGTCGTTCCCCAAGGAAGTGTTGTGTGGAAGGCGAACGAAAGACTGCATTTTATTGGCAGAACACTTAGAAAATGCAACAGTTGTACCGAAGAGACTGCCTACCCTAAGCTTGTCCGTCCTCTTTTAGAACGCTGCTGCGCGGTGTGGGATCCTTACCAGGTAGAATAAACGGAGAACATCGAGGAAGTTCAAAGAAGGGTAGCACGATATGTATTATTGATAAATAGGGGAGAGAGTGTCACGGACATGATATAGGACTTAGGGCGTACATCATTAAAACAAAGGCGTTTTTCCTTACGGCGGGGTCTTCAGACCAAATTTCAGCCACCATCCTTCTGTCACCTAGATAGGGAGAAATACTTATCTAAATAAAATTAGAGATGTTAGACCTCGCATGGAAAGATTTAAGAGTTCACTTTCCTACGCTCTGTTCGAGAGTGGAACTTAAAAGAAATAGTCTGAAGGTGTTTCCAGAATGAGATTTTCACTCTGCAGCGGAGTGTGCGCTGATATGAAACTTCCTGGCAGATTAAAAAACTGTGTGCCAGACCGAGACTCGAGCTCGGGACCTTTGCCTTTCGCGGGCAAGTGCTCTACCATCTGAGCTACCCAAACACGACTCACGTCCCGTCCTCACAGCTTCAATTCTGTCAGTAACTCGTCTCTTACCTTCCAAACTTCACATCCCCCAGGCTGTGGCTAAGCCAGGTCTCCACAATATCCTTTCATCCAGGAGTGCTAGTTCTGCAAGTTTCGCAGAAGAGCTTATGTGAAGTTTGGAGGTAGGAGACGAGGTACTGGCAGAATTGAAGCTGGGAGGACAGGTTGTGAGTCGTGCTTAGATAGCTCAAATGGAGGAGCACTTGTCCACCAAAGGCAAAGGTCCCGAGTTCGAGTCTCGGTCCGGCACGCAGTTTTAATCTGCCAGGAAGTTTCAGTTTGAAGGTGATTCGATGAACCGTCTTAAGGCCGTGTTCTACGTCAGCGACAGAAGCGAGCGACAGCGCGCGACAGCTTCAGGCGACAAAACAACCGCAGATGTAGTTACGGAAGTGCCCTACGTGAGCGACATGTATGTCACTGCCTGTTTCCCGCTGAAACTGGCGTGTTTCAATCTTGTCGCTGCAGCACGCACGACAGAGAGCGACAGCCAAGTGTCTTCTTGGCAAAGCAGTGGAGCGGACTCGACGGCAGCTATGAATTACTTAGCATCCGATTTTAAGAAGACTATTCGGTGAAAAATTTTGATTCTTCCGTAACCTGTAGTTGATATCTTTAAATGATAAAGGTCTGAATTTATTGTCGTTATTCGTCATAGTTACTGTGCTGCATGAAATTGAGTACACGGCTGTACGAAATTTTTAAGAATTTGCAGGGCTGACATCACATTGTGTAGACTTTCCGTATGGTTCATTTAAGGCAATACATTATTGCGTATTAAATGTAACCAATATACCTAAATTGTATTTAAAGTTGAGACCGGAATAACATCTCTTTTCATTCCTGAGATATTGGTTGTTAGACCCGCGAACGGGTCGCAAGCGGCGCGTCCGAACCTTTCCTGCGCTTCGGGAATCAAGTGGTTGTAAGATTCGTCCTATGTCATAAAAGGTTCAAGATAGCGAAACTACGAGTTTTGGAAATGACAGCACGCAGAAAGAACTATTTTATCATATGATTAACACTAGATATGCTTTTGTAAACGCGTGAGCAGAGCGAAAACAAGACTCCCTATAAATTACACCATGAGGTTTTGTCCGAATTTTCGTAGTCAAACGGAGAGAAGCGGATAAACGGGGTATCAAAGTGACCAGCATGAGGTCTAGTTTGGCATGAAAATATTTAACTGCTTGAAAGTAATCAGGGTAATTAACGGAAACTTAATTCATAAGCTGAGGGAAAATTGATATATTTCACGAAAAGCTGCTGCCAAGTTATGTAAATTAAGTGTCAAAAATTTCATCTGTTCAAGACCTAGATATTTTGCACATAAAAACATTGGTGTGGTATTTAAATGTCAAAAAGGCTTTCTTCGAATCAAGTATGTTAGAAAGGCAAATGAGGAGTCAGTATGATCATGCTTTCTGAATAAAACCTGAAATTTAAAAAATGAAAGAAATCAGTAAGATATTTTATGAAATGATTTGTGTAAAAGAAATAAGTTGATTAGATAAACGCTGTATGTGCCTTTGAATGATGCTCGAAATCATGAACAGAAAATGAGGTGCACCAAACGTTTCCCTAATACTTTTTATTTCATACTTTCAGACAATTCATTACACAAAACCTTTGACTTTCTTTTCAAAAATTTTGTAAGCTTTACTTTTACAGACTATTTAGAGTAATTGAAACGTTTGGCCTTAACAATGACTGCTGATGAATTGCGTTCGCAACATCAAATATCTGTAAACTGTCATGGTTCATCGTAGTTTATTAGGAATTAGATGTGTGTGATATACTGGGATAGGTGTGAAGGCCAAGTTCTTTGGCAAAACCTGAAAAATATACTTAGCGATGCAGTGTAAACATAAAAGAACGGCCTGGAATCGAACCCACGACCTTTTCCTTATACGTAAGCACGAACTGTATACGCTACCCTTTTTTTTTATCTGCTCTGGGCGGCCGTCGCAAGACACCCTTTCAGTTCGTCGTTGATCCATTAACTCAGTTTTTTTATTAGAGAGGGCAGCTAACCCTCTGACCGAACACGCTGAGTTACTGTGCCGGCTACCCCTACACCACAGCTAGCTATTGTACACTGGTATCGATCGGTGTACTTATGTTTCTATTTATCGCAGTTAGTCATGTAGTAGTCATTCCTCTGCATTTCTTGGCTGTTTAAGGATCCTGATCATGTAAAAAAACATTCGTATTTAATTTATTGATGAGATAGTCGAATGCTCCTCTGCTCATTCACGTGTATTCGAAGAATTTGTCTGATAATCCGCGTAGTTGATGATATTTATGAAATTCTCCATGGCGATTCCTCCATTTATAAATTTCATGTACCGCATTCCTTTTCGCTTTATTTTCTTAAGTAAACCTAATTCTGTAGCCTTACTCTCCCGCTACAGTACTCTACAGTTTACGTTTTATAGAACCAGCTGGTTGGTTCTAACCAGCCATCTTGTAGCCCAACATGGTCTCTCGCACGCAGGACACTCGAGCTTTCCGCCCAGTGCTGCTGCTTGTCGCTGGAGTGTCGCTTATCCAGAAGTCGCTCGCTGTCGGTCGCTTCTGTCGCTCACAAAGGACACGACCTTAAGGCCAGTATTACACTATCAAATTTCTTTGTCCAATATCGTTGTCAAATATCTTTGTCAAAGAAATTTGATGGTGTAATAGGGAACTTCGTCAAATGTCGTCAAATATTTGATCAAATCTAGGGCCTTGCTGTAGATTTGATCAAAGAAGTCACTTGTCTTCTTTTCACTGCAATATGTCATGTTACCACATGGAGCGCTAGCATCGCTGCACCGTTCCGTCATCCGTAGTGTTTTTATAAACATTGCTGGTAAATACAATTAGTGTTACTGACAACTACAAAATTAATAGAGATGTATAAAGCTGATGAGGCGCTTTACAACGTGAGCAACCCTGAATACAAAAATCTTCTTAAAAGATTGGAGACCTGACATAACTCCCTCCTGTAGCAAGGAATTGCAGTGTTACAGTGAGCCTGTCTTCTGCAGATGTAGCAGTTCTTAAGTGAATATTGTGCTTTGTGATATGAGGATACATTTCACAGCACATACAGAAATGTATGCCCAGCCATTCTTAAGTAATTGATGTACGACTTGACGTCCTCCACTATAAGCTCACGTAACAAGTTTTGTTGAATGCTTTTATCGTGTCGTCGTAAAACCCACGCCTTCACCCAGGTACGTTTCCTTTTTTCCCCCGCTTCTCTCCCGCATGTGCACACAGTGCCATTGTGATACATGCAACTGCTGCAGTTAATAGCATGTTGTTGTTGTCAGCAATTGTGAACTTTGAAGAAAAATATGATGACAGTGTAATACCGCTTGTAGCGCTACGTCAAAGATCTTTGTCAAATATATTTGACGGAATATTTGATCACATCTTTGATCAAATCTTTGACAAAGAAATTTGATAGTGTAATATCGGCCTAAGGCACTTGAGTGTGAGTTGCAGAGTACAAATGTGGACGTAAGTGGCTGGCACCAGACATGCAGGACTGGCAGCGGAGTGCATGGCGGAGGGAGCCTTCCCCGTTATGGTGGAGGCCCAGCCGCAGGCCAGGCAGTAGTGAGTAGGCAGGAGGAACTCTGCAGAACTCGATGCGACGCCGCAGACAATTGCAGGCGGCGGCTGTGGGGGCGGAGGATGGGTGGGGTGAGGGACGCGGCGCGGGCCAAGTAATTTGCGGCCCGATTAGGCGGCCCCAGTGGCGGGGAGGAGAGGGGGGGGGGGGGTTACGGGGTAGCGCCGGTCCCGTGGGTGGCACCCGCCGCCCCCACCACCGCCCTTCTGGATTCTGTGCCCACCTAGAGCGCCCGGCGGGATTCCGAGCGCAACAGTGGCGATTTGAGCACAGTAGTCGCGCAGAGAATACAGCCTAGCAATGGAGACACTGTCACACACAAGTCTAGTAGGCACGCCAAAGAAATAAACTATCTGTGCCTGTACTCCGCGGAAGAGTCAAACGCGATAAAACCGTTCACCAGTTGGGGGTAGTCGCCTTACACTTCGGAGGGGAGACTGTATTCCAAATTATATGAAATTTGACACTTTCTGTTTTCTGTTCCCTAACATACTTTATACTCCGCTGAACTTTTTCATAAACCATACACTAAAATCTCACAATTTTAAGACCATCGAATAATACTGTTAAATCTGACATGTGACAGACGATTTACAGCACCTCGAATACACTGTCAGAGTTGAACAGTCATACATTGGGCACCAAGCAGTCCAGAAGACTGTGAATTGCCTTGTTTTGGGGCCACTGGCATTACAAATAAACGAATCAGTCCTTTTTTTCTGGCACGTGTTTCAATGAAAATAGTGTGCTAGCCAGCGATGTCTGCGGCGTAAGTGTACAAAATGACTAAGCGTAAAAGTATATTTAAGAACAGCAAATTTGCAGTTATCACATCTGTCATAACCCAATTTTCATCTGAAGTTGTACAAAACACCCGTGCAGACAAATGGTTCAAATGGCTCTGAGCACTATAGGACTTAACATCTATGGTCATCAGTCCCCTAGAACTTAGAACTACTTAAACCTAACTAAGCTAAGGACATCACACAACACCCAGTCATCACGAGGTAGAGAAAATCCCTGACCCCGCCGGGAATCGAACCCGGGAACCCGGGCGCGAGAAGCGAGAACGCTACCGCACGACCACGAGCTGCGGACCCATGCAGACAGTGAAGGAAGTTAAACAACCAGTGCAATTAGTCAAGTGACCACGGCCCGTAGTGCTTGGTTGTAAGCACGGTAAAGCGGAATTTTCTGGTAACCTTTGGCAGTAATGAGGGCAATCAAACGTACATCCCAAGAACTGATAAGTCCAGAGCTACTAATGAAATTTTTGCATGGGAAGAATGTGAAAGAATCCTTCAGTGTCGAGGGCCTAAAAATATTTTTGTTGGTCTCATAATTGTAAAGTTAGCGGTGTCTGATACAGTAACTTTTAACGGTGGGGACTGTAAAGGACTGAAAGTTCTGGAGAAGTTAGGGGTGAGATTATGGCAGAACATAGCTCGAGGTCTGCGAGAACTGGATGTTCTTCGCATAGGCCAATCAGAGTTTGCTGCTCAGCAAATGACGAAACAAGCGAAAAAGAAGAGGAGGCAAGAATTCGGCAACTGTGGCACTGAAGAGGACAGAATTAATGGGCCAGGACAATTCTATAGCATGGCAGACTCAGAACTGTAAGTCTGTACAAAATTTTGTAATTAAACTTTGAACCTCATTTTCTCAATACTACTTTCATTGCTATAAATGACCTGTTATCTCAAATAGTACTGAAGGTAAGATACCAGGAATGAGATTTAATACATATGGAACTAGAACAATAAAAAATCCTGTGTTGTTTAGTTTCTACGTTCATTTATTTGCAGAATTCTTCCAAAAAATTAAGAGACTGAGCAAAATATCGTAAGACACCTTGTAAATCAATTCTTACAATTATTTTATTTCATTATATCTACAAAGGTACATTAATTAATCATGGAAAATTGAAAATTGGTGTCTTGCAAACATTCCAAGGTAATGGGCCACGGAGTTCGGTAATTTAACACTTGCAGTACAGGGCTTACAATCTTCCCCTAAAGAAGAGTGTAATAATCCCAACATTAAAGAAGGAATTTAGCTGACTGGTGATTATGGAACCAAGAGCTTAATAAGCCTTGGTTGCCATAAAAGAATGTACTGGCTAGTAGAAAGCGACCTGTAGAAGGATAGGCGTGCCTTCAAGAGAAATGTAGGAACATGCGAGACATGCTCAGACCAAGACGTACCTTAGAAGACAGGCCGAAGAAAGACTTAGCTTAGAACATACACTGAAGAAAGACAAAGTTGCATTGACAGATTCAGAGAAAGCTTTCTACAATATTGACTGGAACACACTATATGAAATTCTGAACTAGTCGTGGATAAAATAGCGAGTGCGAAAAGTAAGCTACAGCTTCTGTAGAAACCATACTACAAATCTGAGCCGAAGAACACGAATGAAAAGCACTAGTTCACAAAGGAGTGAGTCATGTCTCACGTTACTCAGTCTCTACAATGACCAAGCAATAAAGTAAACCGAAAATAATTTTGAATATTTTTTAAGTCAGCAGTCTTATTGGGGAGAGTAAGTAGCACCTGTAGACTACGTCCTCAATTTTTTATTGGACGTCTTCCAATCTCTGGTTTCCCGTACAGTTTTTACTCTGTACAGCTCTCTCTAAAAAAAAAAGGCTCTGAGCACTATGGGACTTAACTTCTGAGGTCATCAGACCCCTAGAACCTAGAAGTACTTAAACCTAACTAACTTAAGGACATCACAGACATCCCTGCCCGAGGCAGGATTCGAACCTGCGACCGTAGCGGTCGCGCGGTTCCAGACTGCAGCGCCTAGAACCGTTCGGCCACCCTGGCCGACCAGCTCTCTCTAGCACCATAGAGGTTACTCCCTGATATCTTAAAGATGTTCTACCATCCTTTTCCTTCTTCTTGTCAGTGTCTTACTTATCTTCCTTTCTGTGCAGAACCTCCTCATTTCTAACCTTGTCAGACCACCGAACTTCCAACATCCTTCTGTAGTACCTCATCTCAGACGTCTCGATTCTCTTCTGTTCCGGTTTCCCCACTGTCTGTAGAATGCTGTGCTCCAGAAGTACATTCTCGGAAAACTCTTTCATAAATTTATGCCCATGTTTGATGCCAATAAACTTCTCTTGGCCAGAAATGCCGCCTTTGCCTGCACTATACTGCTTTTTTTATATTCTCGTTGCATCGTCTGTCATCGGTTATTTTGCTTCCAACGTAGCAGAATTCTTAATTTCGTCCACTTTGTGACCACCAATTTTTATGCTAAATTTCTCGCTATTCTCATTTCTACTACTACTCTTTACTTCTGTTCTTTTCCGCTGAACTCTCAAATCATGCTTTGTACTCATCAGAATCTTCCCATTGAACATATCCTATCATTCTTTACTTTCACAGAGGATAGCAACATCATTAACGAATCTTATCACTGATACTCTTTCACAATGTATTGTAGTCCTACTCTTGAAAATCTCCTTTATTTCCATCATAGACTCTTCATGTGTAGATTGAACAGCGGAGGCGAAAGACTGCACTCCTGTCGTACGCCGTTTTTAACCCGAGCACTTCGTTCTCGGTCTTGCAGCCGTATTATTCTGTAACTTCCTGGCAGATTAAAACTGTGTGCCCGACCGAGACTCGAAATCGGGACCTTTGCCTTTCGCGGGACCGAGTTCGAGTCTCGGTCGGGCACACAGTTTTAATCTGCCAGGAAGTTTCATATCAGCACACACTCCGCTGCAGAGTGAAAATCTCATTCTGGAAACATCCCCCAGGCTGTGGCTAAGCCATGTCTCCGCAGTATCCTTTCTTTCAGGAGTGCTAGTTCTGCATGGTTCGCAGGAGAGCTTCTGTAAAGTTTGGAAGGTAGGAGACGAGATACTAGCAGAAGTAAAGCTGTGAGGACCGGCCGTGAGTCGTGCTCGGTAGCTCAGATGGTAGAGCGCTTGCCCGCGAAATGCAAAGGTCGCGAGTTCCGGTCTCGGTCGGGCACACAGTTTTAATCTGCCAGGAAGTTTCATATCAGCGCACACTCCGCTGCAGAGTGAAAATCTCATTCTCGTATTATTCTGTCTTGGTTCTTGTGCATTCCCCCTTAGCTTACTCTTGTTTTTCTCAGAATTTCTAGGTGGTCAAATCATATGAAGGTCTCTTGGTTTTTCTTCAGCCTTGCTTCCATTGCCTCTCTGGTGCTTCAACTTTCCTGAAGTCAGACTGATCCTAATATAACAGATCCTCTGCTTTATTTTCCATTCTTCTGTAAATTATTCCTGCAGCAGCTTGGATGAATGAGCTCTTAAGCTAATTGAGTGGTAGTTCTCGCTCTTATCTGTCCTTGGTGGTTATTCTTCAGAAAGTCTGATGATACGTAGCCGGTCTCATAGACCCTATATGAAAACTTGAAAAGACGTTTGGTTGCCACTTCCTTCAACAATTTTAGAAATTCTGATAGAAATCTATCTGTCCCTTCTACCTTATTTGATCTCAAGTCAACCAGAGTTCTTTTAAATTCTCACTCTAGAATCCCCAATGTCTTCCATATCGACTCCTATTTCTTCTTCTTTCACGCCCTCAGACAAGTACGCCCCCAAATAGAGGTTTTCAGTGTATTCTTTCCACCTATCCCCTCTCTCCTCCGCGTATAACAATGGAATTCCCATTGCACTCTTAGTACTACCACCTTGCTTTTAGTTTTAACGAAGGTTGTTTTGATTTTTGTAGATTCTGTCCATCCGACGATCATTTCTATTTTCTTCAGAGTTTTCAGGAGGTACTCCGTCGAATTGGAAAGAAAAGAAATCTATTGCAGAACCTCACTGATAGAAGAAATCGGTTGATATGACACATCCTGATGCGTCTATTTGGTAATGGGAGGAAATACACTCATGTTCAATATCTTGAACGTATAGAGATAGGACGTTCACATTCACAGAACATGTACATTAATATGTTCTGCAGAAATGATTAGCATTTGAAACACGTCGGCCCGCGGGTTCTTGGCCAGCATCGATATCGCGGAGCAACATCACGAACAGGTAAAATGTGCCTGCGGATCTCGTTTTCGCTATAAACGGAAGGTAATTGATCAGCGTGACTTGAGCAGATGTGCAGGTTGCCTCGAAGACGAATCCTCGAGGACCCGACGGAGGTTCGAGTCCTCTCTCGGGCATGGGTGTGTGTGTTCGTCCTTAGGATAATTTAGGTTAAGTAGTGTGTAAGTTTAGGGACTGATGACCTTAACATTTAAATCCCATAAGATTTCACACACATTTGAACATTTTGAACGAATGCTCGAACCCTAGCGTCAAATCAATGAGTTTATAATAGGGCGCATTATTAGCATGAGAGAATGAGATGCATGCATACGAGAAATTGCTGCTCTTGTGGGATGAAGTGTTTCGGCGGTGCAACGGGTGTGAGTAGAATGGTTCACTGAAGGTCATAGAACACAGCGAGATGGGTCAGGTCCTACCACCCAGACCATCCTCCGAGAAGATCGAGATCTCATCCGAATGGCATTGCAAGACAGATCTGCGTCCTTCTCTACTCCGGCGCAAAGTAGAGGAGCGTAACACATCGTATACTATCAGGGGTGACAGTCTGTCACCGTTGATTACAACTACATTTCACGAATGTGCAGAAACGTGGCAGATGGCAATGGTGTTTGGAAAGACGTCTCTGTGCACAGGAACGCCATCAAATCGTGTTTTCGGAGGAACCAAAGCTCTGTTTGTTTGAAAACTATGGTCGCATGTTGGTTCGCAGCAGACAGGGGCAGCGGCTTCACAGTGACTGCAATCGCACAAGACATACAGTGCCAATTCAAGGTCTTATGGTGTGGGGTGCTATTGGTACAACCATAAATCACATTTTGGGCGTGTCCAGGGCACTGTGACCAGTGTGACCTACGTGAATAATACTCTACAACCCGCAGCCATACCCTTTCTGCACAACGCCCCAGACGCCACTGTTCAGCAAGACAATGCACGACCAGATGTTGCTGCACGAACACGTGCTTTCCTAGTGTCACGTTATGTCAGCCTTTTGCCCTGGGCCACCAGATCATAAGACTTGTCGCCAATCTAAATGTGTGGGATATGGTGAAACGAAGGGTGCAGCGCTTTGACCCAATACCAACCACCATAGATGAATTTTGGAATCAGGTGAATGGAGCACGTATGGCTATACCACAGGGCGCCAGTCGCGCCTTATATGCGTCGACGCCATCACGTATGGAACGAGTTATCAGGGCCATGGCTGACCCTGTGCCTACTAGCAACAGTACACAACTGAACCGAGGTGACTGAAAGGCTAATCATTTCTGGAGAACATACTAATGTATATGTTCCGTCAATATGAAAATCCTGTCTCTAGTCGTTCGAGGCGTTCTGTTTTTAGCTGAACCTGAGTGTACTTTTAGTAGACACGTGAGTTTTATGGCGATGCTCAACAAATTCCAGAAGCGGCCACTACAAGAGATGCGCTCAGCATCAATCAGAGGTTTACTGTTGATGTTTCGAGACCGTCCATTCCAACAACAGAAGGGCAACAAAAATGGTTCAAATGGCTCTAAGCACAATGGGACTTAACATCTGAGGTCATCAGTCCCCTAGACTTAGAACTACTTAAAGCTAATTAACCTAAGGACATCACACACATCCATACCCGAGGCAAGATTCGAACCTGCGACCGTAGCAGCAGCGCGATTTCTGACTGAAGCGCCTAGGAACGCTCGGTCACAGCGGCCGGCAGAACGGCAACATATCACTTCCTCCCACTTACGTGTCACGAAATGATCAGAATGGGGAAAACATGAAAGACTAGAGCTAAATAAATAACTAAATGTCGTGTGACTAGGGCCTCCCATCGGGTAGACCGCTCGCCTGGTGCAAGTCTTTCGATTTGACGCCACTTCGGCGACTTGCGCGTCGATGGGGATGAAATGATGATGATTTGGACATCAGCAACACCCAGTCCCTGAGCGAAGAAAATCTCCGACATAGCCAGGAATCGAACCTGGGCCCTTAGGATTTACAGTTTGTCGTGCTGACCATTTTTTTGTTACTTTTTTAAATAAAAAAATTAAATAAAAATAAAAACACGGTTCCTCCGCTTTATGGTCCAACAATGCGACCACTAAGGTTTTTTTTTTTTGTGGAACAGGAAGGCAAGGTAAACAAACAATCTTTATTCGTACAATTGTACTGTCCTAGGGATAAGAAAGGTATTGGGGCAGCAAAAACAATTTGGAAACCATAAAATCAACGTAAAGGCCGCCCTCTTACTTTTTCCCTTTTTTTTCGCGTTAACATAATCCAGTAATAACTGGCGCCAACAGGTAGGGGCCAGTTGTCTTCTCAGTGTGTAATATGCCAATGTGTTTGAACCGTGCAGTACTGTCTCTAGTCGTTCTGCTGCAGGAGTCTTCTCATTTCTGGGACACCCCAGCTGTCGGGCGGATTGTGAAAAACACTTCTTAAAAAATTGGAAAAGTAAGTTTTGTATTTCGTATAACTCCGTATGAGCTGGTGTTGTTCTTGTAAATACATCCAATATTCCATCACGGACTTAACATCGTACGAATACAAATATTTCGTCGCATGTCCAGCGATCCAATTGACTGCATACGTCTTTTGTTTCGGAAAAAAAGTCTTGTCCGGCAGAAAAAGTACATCCGATGTGATTTCTGTGTAGTTAGTGCGCCGAAGGAAGGCCAGTATTCGACGCGTCAGCATCCAGACGTCCCTCGCTGCGCCACACACTAAACCATGTTCTTCCATTGTTAACAGTCCACAGTTTGTGCAGAGAGGACAATCGACCATATGAATTGTATGTAATCGTCTCCTGGTCACAAGTTTACGGTTTATAAGAATGTACCACATCGATCTCGCTGCTGTTGACAGTAATGGAGTATGTACTGCTCACACACCAAATCTGGTTCCAAGTTCTCGATGAGTATTTGAATTCCATTATGTTGCGGCCATGGTGATCCATCAAGCACCTATAGATCTCCCGAGTCGTGGGTATTCCCGTCGAAGGTACTTTCAGACGAACATAACTATAATCAACAAGAAATGAGGCGATGTGTGCAAAAGAAGGCGAAATGTTGCCCACCGCTATCGGGGGTTCGTACGAAGGCGGAACAAGTACTTCTATCAGAGCTGACGTTATGATATGCTTTCGTTGTTGCCAATTTCGTATCATCGCTCGCATGTAAAGCGCCAAAGCTTTGGTTCGCACGTTTGTGAGGTTGATGCCACCGTTCCGGAACTGTAGGGTTAACGTGTCATATTTAATCTTAAATAACATCCCAGTACTAACATAATAACCAAAGGCAGCCATGAGGCGGTCTGCAATACCCTTCGGTATTGGTAGGATCTGCGCTAAATGGGGCAGTCGTGACGCTATGTGAACGTTGGTGTATGTCACACGTTGGATCATGTCAAAGGCTCTAAGTGGGTTGTTGCGTATCGTCAGACGAACATTCTGCAGAAGCCGCCCAGCACTCGCCGCCGCTGACCGCCATAGTGAACGGGCAAATGTGATCCTCAGACATCTCAGCGATTCCACCGTCTGAATCGGTCCCGGTACGTCTTCCAGACCCCGCCCAATGTGCATAATTTTTGGATTTCGTCATGTCAACGACACTGCCTGCCACCGTCCCGAAAGAGTCTAGATGTTCAACAGCCTGACGCACTTCCTGTGCTGATCTGACAAGAAGGATCAGGTCGTCCGCATATGCGTGACAAACGAAAGAGTTCTCATTAAGCGCTATCCCAGTAAGTGAGCGCCTCATAACACACATCAGCGGCTCAAGCGCTATCGCAAACAGCATCATGGAGAGTGGGCACCCTTGTCGGACTGAGCTGTTAATAGGAATCGAGCCCGCTTTCCGACCGTTTACAATCACCTTCGATGTAGCCCCTCGTATTAGCCTCATAATGATGGAGATGAAAACAGGTGGAATCGCCATTCGGCTCATGACTGACGCCAAGAAGTCATGGTTTATCCTGTCGAACGCACGATCGAAGTCCACAGATATCATCGCTGCTCGCATTTTACACGTTTCCGCAAGGGCGATAACGTCACGGTATTCACTTAACGCCGAGGTGATGTTGCTTCGCACCCCTAGGCAAGCCTGATCAGTGGATATTGTCCTGGATATTGCCAGTTTGAGACGAGACGCTAGTAGTCGTGCAAAGATTTTATAGTCGGTGTTTAGCATAGTGAGAGGCCGATTTTGATTAACACTGCGACTCCCCGCCATCTTCGGGACGGGAAGAAGAAAGCCCGTCACAAAATCCGACGGTAGGCGCATGTCAGGACGCATCGCCTCATTGTACATCGGTACCCACTGTGGCATCATCAGGTCCACTAATTCTCGATAAAACTCTAATGTAATCCCATCTGGTCCTGGTGATTTATGGGCCGCTCCTTTTTTGAGTGCCACCTTTATATCGTCTTCTGTGAATGGCTCCATAAGTGCTGCCTACTCCGTCTCTGTCAATGTCGTTTGCAGATGTTGCAGTATGTCTTCCTCCACTAGACGGTCCGTCGGTGTACCGGCGTAGAGGTGGCGGAAATGCTCTAAAAATTCATTTGCAATGTCATATTGTGTTGTCAGCTGACGGCCATCTAAACCGTGGAGCACTGTTACCAATGCCGGTCGGTAACGTTTTTTGTTTCCGCGACAGATGGTGCATCGAGGTAAGTTCCCCAGTGACGGTGTCGGGACATCTTGCACGTATTGGGATGCCACCCAGTCGTCGTCGCGTGATCGATAGGACTTGTGCCTTGACACGATGAACTTCTGCACGATGTTCTACAGACGGCACCTGGAATGACAGCTCACGAAGCATGGTGTAATAATAATCAAGAGTGTCTCTTTGCTATCTCGTCTTATCCCGACCATACTGTATTAGAGCTCTTCTTATTGCCGGCTTAGTACACTCGAGCCACCATTGAAGCACGGAGGTATGTGTTGGTAGCCGGCGTTGATATGTGGCCCATACCTCCACGACTCTCTGACGACATTCGGGGTGCGCCAAAAGGGACGAATTGAGCTTCCATGTCCCGCGACTTCTCCACACACTTTGCCTAGGTAGTGATATGGTACAAATGTAAGCCAGATGATCAGTTAATGCCGCAGGCCATCGTTCCGCGACGACCACCTTATCCTGTAGGCCAACCGAAACATATATTCGATCAAGTCTGCTCGCCGAGTGACTGATAAAAAAGGTATATCCCTCACGGTTCCTATGAATCCTGTCCCAGGTGTCACTTAACTCCAGGTCCCGGCATAGCACATGCAATTCACGACAGGTATTGTAATGTGGAGTCTGGTCTTTTTGGGCTAAAACACAATTGAAGTCACCACCTATAATGAAATGATCGAATCTGCCCATAAATAAGGGCAAAATCTCTTCCGAATAATATCTCGCACGCGCCCGTCTGTTGTCTGTGCCGAATGGGGCATAAACATTGTGAATACGATTTCCGCTGTTATTGCCAGTCCTTGTGCCGAAGGCAGAGAAGCCAGGTCGCGAACCGGAATCCCGTCCCGGACCAATATCGCCGTTCCGCTGTCGATGTTCGAGTGAGGTGAGGCGTAGGAGACGTATCCGTGTACTTCCTGGAACTCAGGAATGTAACTTTCCTGCACCATCATTATATCCACATCCGACGCGTATATCATGTCCCTAAATAATTGCTGTTTCACGGGCGATCTAATGGTATTTACGTTCATTGTCCCTATTCTGTATGCCTGGATTCGAGGAGCTGTCATCTCCACATGATGTTAAAATGACGAAATTTCACCGTATGGATAGTCCCTTTGCACATCCGCAGAGGTTCGCCCGACGGACGTGTCCCTGCGGCATTAGGTTTCTCGAGATGCGAACGGATGCTAGTCCCCACCAATAGAATGGTCCGCATCGGTGATTTCGTCGTCCTGTTCATCCCAGCTGATATTATTGGGGTGCACCAAATTGTCCTGTGCGGCATTGATGTGCGGCACCTGTGGGTCTTTCGCAGCTGTAGACTCCGCCGCAGAAGGGGTGTCGGGCCCCTGAGCGGATGCATCGTCTGAACGACATGACATCTTTTCACTGTCGGAATTCATATGGTCAGCGACATCCGAAGCTTGTGGTTCCAAGTCAGACAGGTCCATAGAGTTAGACTCATCTGGGCTCCCAAGAAGAGAAGGGAGCGTCTCCGCAGAGTTTAGTCGGCGCTTCTTGCGGCGCTTTGGCGAGCGTTGTTTGCGGGCCCTAACCTCGGCCTCTGGTGTTGGCGAATCTTGTATCTCCTGCTGTCTCGCCGCCGCCGCAACGTCCTGTGGCCGTTCCACTTCAGCTTCCATGCCTTGCGTGATGCTGTTATCCTCTTTCTGCACCACCTGTAGAGTCTGGGATTGGAGGTTGGTCGGAGCCATTCGTTCTTCAGTGGGGTCTGAAGCCGCCTCAATCAACTGCGGCGTTGGTTCGATAATTCGCTCAGCGTCACCTTCCCGCGAAGCGCCGTCACGTAAGTCATCGGCAGTGACGTTGGTGTAGCCGGATTCTGGAAGTCTCCGCTGGGGAGTTGCACGAGTCTCCTCTGCATACACGCAGATCGAAGATGTCCTTCACCACCACACCCGGAGCATGTCCGGGGCTGTCCATCATAGATGACAATAGCTCTACAGCTGCCGATGTTTATATACTATGGCACATGTTTCGTAAGGGCTATTCGCACCTGTCGGACACCGTTGAGCACTGGATACGTGCTAAACTTGCCCAATGTTCGGCCATATGACTAATAACTCTTTCGTATGGCTGGAGTGCTTCAGTGACCAATAATTCGGGTACCTCGAAAGGCAGCTCGAAGATTCGAATCGTACGCACGCCCAGGCCCGAATGAGCTACTAAAACTTCGCCAATATGACCATCGGAGTGTCTGAATTGGAATCCTCGTTTGGCGGCTTCAATGATTCTATCGCATTCTGCGTCGTCAGTCATCTTTACGTATAGAGTGCTGCTCACGATTAATAAATAAATGAATTCCAATAATCTCCGTGTAATTAAGATGCACTCCCCGCGAGAGGTCTCCCGGCCACCAATGCCATACGCTCATTATCATTACTTCGTCCCTCAAGAAACGTACGATTTCGAAAACCTTCGGTATGCATACTCGTTACAGATCGTGGACTGTATCGTGGTTTTTCGGAAATTGTGTGCCACTGCGTTCGAATCAAACTGTAACACACGCGAGTAACGACGGTGTAAACACCGCTTCTTCCGCGAACGTTCGCAGCCGGGACGTAAACAAGTCCGAGCTGATCCGCGGCCAAAGTCGGACTGCCCAGTAAGCTACCAGGGGCGGACAGACTAGAGCTTAAACCACCGGTAGTCGTCCTTGCCATGCGGTATGCGTCCAGCTTCTACAGAACGGCACGAGATACGCTGGTGGGCAAAACTTAACGACGAAAGAAGCTTTCGCATGAAGTGTCACTGCCGAGTAACGTAGCTCGATGGAACTTGGTCCGTACATACAATGAACTGCTACAGTATAGTACAGAAGGGGACAGAAGGAAATACGTAAGGAGATGAACGTAAACTACACTTTTTATTCAAGGACAATAAAGATACTGTAATCGTCGCGATTTATGACTCTCCCCTGGACATTACAAAAGGCGTTCAAAAATGGTTCAAATGGCTCTGAGCACTATGGGACTCAACATCTGAGGTCATCAGTCCCCTAAAACTTAGAACTACTTAAACCTGACTAACCTAAGGACACCACACACATCCATGCCCGAGGCAGGATTCGAACCTGCGACCGTAGCGGCCACGCGGTTCCAAACTGTAGCGCCTAGAACCGCACGGCCACTCCGGCCGGCTACAAAAGGCGTGACATGGCTCTTAATCGGATGCTTGATCCCCACCGAACAGCAATGCAAGGGGCTCCTATGGTAGCCACAATGTTGGTAAAGAGTTCTTGTGTAGAGCGATTCACTCTTCCACCAGTGCGATTGACAACTGCTGGATGAGATATGAGATTTGTCAGTGGGCTGCTTCTGTGTTGGCAGCGCTGTGTAGCGTTTTGCATTGGATCTCTGACTGCGCTTTCTTTCTAAGAGACTCTGTGGCTGGTTGGACTCGTTGTTTGAACTTAATCGCCAGTACTGTTGGGCAGCTGGAAGTGTACAGCAGTGATGGATATTAGATGTGAGAAGTTAGCATTGATGGAGGGTAGAGGTCTGAAGTGTTAGCGTAGGCTAACGATATGTACATGTGCGACATGGAGATTGAATACTATTCATGATTATATACCTTTGTACTAGATTCAATAACGATTTATATTCGTGTTAGAACTGAATGTCACATTATTAAGTTAAAAAAAATACGTTATTTGGTTTGCAACAAAATCTTTCCTATGCTAACCATATGCCTATTAGTAGTTAGTGGCTTTAGTAATTACAATCTTTTAGTTAGCTGGCAGTATTGACGCTCGCTGTATTGCTGTAGTAACGTAGCTCGATGGAACTTGGTCCATACACACAAAGAACTGCTACAGTATAGTACAGAAGGTGACTGAAGGAAATACGTAAGGAGACGAACGGAAACTACACTTTTTATTCAAGGACAATAAAGATACTGTAGACGTCGCGATTTATGACGCTCCTCTGGACATAACAAAAGGCGTGACATGGCTCTTAATCGGATGCTTGATCCCCACCGAACAGCAATGCAAGGGGCTCCTATGGTAGCCACAATGTTGGTAAAGAGTTCTTGTGTAGAGCGATTCACTCTTCCACCAGTGCGATTGACAACTGCTGGATGAGATATGAGATTTGCCAGTGGGCTGCTTCTGTGTTGGCAGCGCTGTGTAGCGTTTTGCATTGGATCTCTGACTGCGCTTTCTTTCTAAGAGACTCTGTGGCTGGTTGGACTCGTTGTTTGAACTTAATCGCCAGTACTGTTGGGCAGTTGGAAGTGTACAGCAGTGATGGATATTAGATGTGAGAAGTTAGCATTGATGGAGGGTAGAGGTCTGAAGTGTTAGCGTAGGCTAACGATATGTACATGTGCGACATGGAGATTGAATACTATTCATGATTATATACCTTTGTACTAGATGTCAATAACGATTTATATTCGTGTTTGAACTGGATGTCACATTATTAAGGTAAAAAAATACGTTATTTGGTTTGCAACAAAATCTTTCCTATGCTAACCACATGCCTATTAGTAGTTAGTGGCTTTAGTAATTATAATCTTTTAGTTAGCTGGCAGTATTGACGCTCGCTGTATTGCTGTAGTTCGCTTAGTGAAGATTTTTGTGAGGTAAGTGCTTACATTTCTGTTTAGTCAGGGCCATTCTTTTGAATTAATTATTTGAGGTCAGGTTGTAATTTTTTTAGCACTCAGATTGCGTTGCGCTAAATATTGTGGGTCAGTGTTGACATGATAAGAAAAAGTAAAGAGAAAGTAGACTTAGTACGTCCAGTTTTACTCAAATAACGTAGAAGTTTCATCCTCTCGAGCAATTATTAAGTACAATTTAAGTACAGACACACTCATTTAAATAAAGAAGTTTCGGATTCAAGTCGGATGGGGGGGGGGGGGGGGGGAGGGGTCAGAGACAGTCCAGTATCCTCTCGTTCCGGGAATTCCTCCACCTAGTCTGTTCGATGCGGTCACGTAAAGATTTGGAGGTCGGGATGCCCACGCGACATTATATCTCCCGACACCATAAAACGTGGACCGCCATAACGAGCATAACTGACAGTGTTCGTGGGTGCCTTTCGTGTCCCCACCTCTCGCCACCTGAGTGTACTCCCGGAATCATTAGTCGGACTGAATGTGTTCCCTCATCCCAGGACAGCACGCGACTAGACTCCTCGTTGGTCCACTTCCTATGCTCTTGGTAGCATCGCAAACGCACTCCGATGTGCGGGTGTCAACGGAACACAACGTACTGGTTGTCGGGCAGAGAGACCGCTCCCCCCTCCAAAGAAGTCGCCGTGTCACTACAGAGCCTGAGGTACCGCGTCTTGCAGTCCTGCTGCTGAATGTGGTATGTGGTTGCAGCTGCACTCGCTGTTTTGAATTGCGTCCCTTCTTGCCTTGAAACTTCTTTGTTTAATATTTGCTTAAACTGCTGACTGAAACTAAATGCAAGTGTCACTTTGCTAGTCTTTATCCTTACAACACTGACCTACTGAAGTTGCCCTGGCAAACAGAACTGAAACTTTTCGTATTCATTAATTTCTCTCATAACGTGATCTGTAGCCTACCAAATTAACTCAAAAGAATGGTCTTGACTAATAAGAAATCTTAACAATAACCTATACACATCATTAATCAATTACCACAAAAATCTTCATTACGCGGGCTACTTCAGTACAGCGAGCGTCAATACTGCCAGCTAAATAAAAGATTGTAACTACTAAAGCCACTAACTACTAACAGGCATATGGTTAGCAAAGGAAGGATTTTATTGCAAACCAAATAATGATTTATTTTACCCTAATAATGTGACATCCAGTTCACACACGAATACAAATCGTCATTGACATCCAGTACAAAGATATATAATCATGAATAATTTTCAATCTCCAAGTCGGATACTTCCAGGTCGTTAGCCTACGCCAACACTTCAGACATCTACCCTCCATCAGTGCTAACTTCTCACATTTAACATCCATCAGTGATTGCTGTTCACCTCCAAATGCCCAACAATACTTCCATCACTGCTGTCGACTAACTTCCAACTGCCCAACAGTACTGGCGATTAACTTCCGACAACGAATCCAACCAGCCACAGAGTCTCTTATAAAGAAAGCGGAGACCCAATGCAAAGCGCTGCACAGCGCTGCCATCACAGAAGCAGTCCACTTACAGCCTTTTGCGCAATGCAGCGGCCATGTGCTGATGCAGTTCATCTTATTCGTTTACGTTCTATCCTTCAGCCAGCAGCGCGCGTGAGACAGTGGTGAGAGCGGTACCAAACTCCTGCGCTACACTCGTCACACGTTGTCCCTCTTCCAGTTCCCCGATGATTCTTCTCCGTGTCAAGTCGTCTAAATGTTGTCTGCGGGCCATTTTGTAATGAAGGGCAATCCACAGTGCGCCGTAGCTGCTCTGTGATTGACACACACAGTTTTCCGTTTCTTCAACTGCCTCGTGATTTCCTTACAATCGCTTCAGGCAAATGCTGGAATGGTTCCTTTGAAATGTCACTTCCTGGTCTAATCCGAGGGACCGATGATCTCGCACTTTGGTTGTTGTATCCGGATCCCGCTCCAGCTACTGCCGGGTCTGGGTGCTGACGAGTCCTCTCCATTTGGCTCGGTCCTCCCACCCCTTTTCTTCCTCCACTTGCTACCAGGTCACACCTCTCCTTTCCAAAGATATTCTCACACCCGTTTTCCACCGTGTTCTTGAGCGCCCTCTAGGTCTTTTTCCTTCCATCTTTAGTTATTCCACAATTTTGGGAAGTCTCTGCCCACGCATCCTCTTAACATACCCGTACCACCTTAAACTCTTTTTTTATATATCTTCTCTCATACTTTCTTGTTTAAGGTCCTTTCAAATATCTACATTCCTTACTCTGTCCATTCTTGTTTTTCCCTTAACTGGAGTGAGAAATTTCATTTCCCCTGTTTGCAATCTGCTCCAGTCCCTTTCTGTCATTGTCCATGTTTCTCCTCCATAGGTGACAATAGGGAAGTAATAACCCTTATACATAAGGAGTTTTGCTTTTTCTGAAACTTCCTTATTCCAAATCAGATGTTTTATTGTTTGGTAGAAATTGTTAACATGTTATGCTACTTTGTCTCGCTCGTCCTTAAGTTTTACAGAGTGTGGGACGGCGGGTTAAATAATAATAATAATAATAATAATAATAATAATAATAATGAAAATCGGGCATGCGTAATCGGAGAAAATATTTGAAATATTAGAATATTTTTGAATTGCTGTAAATATTGTTCACCGTCTTTTACGAGAGCCTGGCAACTATTTCTCTGGTCAGCCATAAAGCGATGGAGAACATACTGACCACAGTTCCCAGTCTGTAAGTCCACATTCTTGTCCAGCCCACTGAAAGAAATGTTTCTATTCTCTATTTACTCAGCGGGATTAGGATTATGATTATAAATGAAGATTTTTAGTTGTAATTGATACATATATTTGGTAAAGTTTCACACGCACAACATTGTAATATTCATTATGTTCATACTGACTGTAAATCTCTATATCCTAAATAGCACTATGAGCAGTTCAGAGGCAACCTCTACAGTAAGTTCCGACTGAATTGTCTTTCGCCTGACTACTGATAATGAAAACAAATGATCGCCACAAAACTGGAAAATAATTGCCACCACTTCCCACACGGATTTGTTAATATTACAAGCGGCACTCTAACAGTTACTTTTGCGGAATCTGAGCGAGTCAGGCCGGTGTACAGTCCTTGCGAGTTCACTTTCTATTATTACTGAAAATAAGCGTTTTGTAACTGCCTGCCTCTGACGTCATCCGAGGCAGCGCGCACTCCGGCGTTTGACTGACGCGGATCTTGCGGTGGCTGGCCTAGGGAACACTTGCTGTCATCCGCCCTATGCACCAGGTAGCAGTCTCTAAACGGCCGCTTGTTACTCTTTACATCCAGGTATTGAAACTTGTTATAGCTCTGATATTTAATAAGGTTCATTACGTGCAGTAACCAACACTTTGTGTCGTTAATATAACAAAATGTTCAAATGTGTTTGAGTTCCTAAGGGACCAAACTGCTTAGGTCATCAGTCCCTAGACTTACAAAAAACTTTGTGTTCTGTCTTACAGTAGGTCATGTCATGGGGAAACCTCTTCAGAGAGGTCCAAAGCATGAGCGTCTAGGGAAGTGATTCCAGTGGTGGTTTCCCGTTGCCTTCCACTGGTGATGATGAAATGATAATGAGGACAACACAACACCCAGTCCCTGAGCGGAGAAAAATCTCCGACCCAGCCGGGAATCGAACCCGGGCCCCTTGGGGTGAGAGACCGCCACGCTGACTACTTTTTTTTTCTTCGTTTTGTTCGGTATTCAAATGGTTCAAATGGCTCTGACCACTATGGGACTTAACATATGAGGTCATTAGTCCCCTAGAACTACTTAAACCTTACTAATCTAAGGACATCACACACATCCATGCCCGAGGCAGGATTCGAACCTGCGACCGTAGCGGTCGCGCTGTTCCAGACTGAAGCGCCTAGAACCGCTCGCGTACTGCAGCCGGCTTGTTCGATATTGTTCGTTGCGTTTGGTCTGGGCGAACGTCCCAAGATATCCGTTCCTTTACTCAGTTTTTTATTACAGAGGGCGAGTAGTCCTCTGACCGAACACGCTGAGCTACCGTGCCGGCGACCACAGCTATCGGGGCGGACTTAGTCTTACACACTACTTAAACTAACTTATGCTAAGAACAACACACACACCGATGCCCGAGGGAGGACTCGAACCTCCGGTGGGAGGGGCCGCGCAATCCGTTACATGACACTTCATACCTCGCGTACATTCCGCGCGGCGTTAATACACTCCTGGAAATGGAAAAAAGAACACATTGACGCCGGTGTGTCAGACCCACCATACTTGCTCCGGACACTGCGAGAGGGCTGTACAAGCAATGCTCACACGCACGGCACAGTGGACACACCAGGAACCGCGGTGTTGGCCGCCGAATGGCGCTAGCTGCGCAGCATTTGTGCTCCGCCGCCGTCAGTGTCAGCCAGTTTGCCGTGGCATACGGAGCTCCATCGCAGTCTTTATCACTGGTAGCATGCCGCGACAGCGTGGACGTGAACCGTATGTGCAGTTGACGGACTTTGAGCGAGGGCGTATAGTGGGCATGCGGGAGGCCGGGTGGACGTACCGCCGAATTGCTCAACACGTGGGGCGTGAGGTCTCCACAGTACATCGATGTTGTCGCCAGTGGTCGGCGGAAGGTGCACGTGCCCGTCGACCTGGGACCGGACCGCAGCGACGCACGGATGCACGCCAAGACCGTAGGATCCTACGCAGTGCCGTAGGGGACCGCACCGCCACTTCCCAGCAAATTAGGGACACTGTTGCTCCTGGGGTATCGGCGAGGACCATTCGCAACCGTCTCCATGAAGCTGGGCTACGGTCCCGCACACCGTTAGGCCGTCTTCCGCTCACGCCCCAACATCGTGCAGCCCGCCTCCAGTGGTGTCGCGACAGGCGTGAATGGAGGGACGAATGGAGACGTGTCGTCTTCAGCGATGAGAGTCGCTTCTGCCTTGGTGCCAATGATGGTCGTATGCGTGTTTGGCGCCGTGCAGGTGAGCGCCACAATCAGGACTGCATACGACCGAGGCACACAGGGCCAACACCCGGCATCATGGTGTGGGGAGCGATCTCCTACACTGGCCGTACACCACTGGTGATCGTCGAGGGGACACTGAATAGTGCACGGTACATCCAAACCGTCATCGAACCCATCGTTCTACCATTCCTAGACCGGCAAGGGAACTTGCTGTTCCAACAGGACAATGCACGTCCGCATGTATCCCGTGCCACCCAACGTGCTCTAGAAGGTGTAAGTCAACTACCCTGGCCAGCAAGATCTCCGGATCTGTCCCCCATTGAGCATGTTTCGGACTGGATGAAGCGTCGTCTCACGCGGTCTGCACGTCCAGCACGAACGCTGGTCCAACTGAGGCGCCAGGTGGAAATGGCATGGCAAGCCGTTCCACAGGACTACATCCAGCATCTCTACGATCGTCTCCATGGGAGAATATCAGCCTGCATTGCTGCGAAAGGTGGATATACACTGTACTAGTGCCGACATTGTGCATGCTCTGTTGCCTGTGTCTATGTGCCTGTGGTTCTGTCAGTGTGATCATGTGATGTATCTGACCCCAGGAATGTGTCAATAAAGTTTCCCCTTCCTGGGACAATGAATTCACGGTGTTCTTATTTCAATTTCCAGGAGTGTATAACAGATACTTAATGTACTGCCTAAGGACGTTTTTGTTCTAAACTTAGTTTTCAGTAAATTACTCGAAAACTATTAAAAGTAACTTAATGGGTCACGTAGTTATTATTTTTATGTTGAACTGAAGCGTCATACTAATTTTCACATTTCTAAGTCTAATATTTAGCGCCTTCAATTTTTCTTAAAACCGTGGATTCTGACCAAAATATTGCTTTAATCATGTTTAGACTTGTACCCGTTAATTTTGACATACATCTGCACATTATGACCAATTTCTGGCTTCCTAGCTTTATTATTTAGCTCCACTTACTTTTTCCTGAAAACGGTGTATGTATGTAAAAATCGGCCTAATCAGTCTGATACTTGACACTTTAAACACTATTACACTAAAGCGTATGTCGGCAAAGTTTGAAAAAGTAACTTTATCTTTTGATTTCATTCGTAATTATGGTGCAATACTCAGGTACTTGCAGACGCTTATGGTGACTAGCAGCAAACTGGGGTAAGTTCCGGCACGCTTGCTCGCCTCTGTATCTCCCAAATGATGCAGCGCTAGTTTCGCCACATCAGCACTGTAAGTTTCCTCTAATCTAAGCTATACCCCATTTGCAGAAACAAATCGATAATTTTAATCATTCGCTCTTTCAGTGCACTTATTATGCATTTCACTGCATCACTTGCGTCTTGAACAAAGAGAATTATTTTCCTTTTCACGAAAATTTAGGAGGTGTTGTCTACACGATAAATTATTGCATGTACAGAGCAATAAAAAATTGTCAAATATGTCAGTTAGTGGAGCCGCCATATATAGAACAAGAATTTCTGCACTTTCTGTCAGCATCAAAATCTTTGTCCTTGTAGAGTATCTCAAGAGTAGAATATCAG
This sequence comes from Schistocerca serialis cubense, assembly GCF_023864345.2. NCBI lineage: Eukaryota > Metazoa > Arthropoda > Insecta > Orthoptera > Acrididae > Schistocerca > Schistocerca serialis. The sequence continues at coordinate 108,629,143 of NC_064641.1, read as the reverse complement.
CAAATATTCGAATCAAAAGTTTTGCTGTATTGGTTATCGAATGAGCGCCGAGAATCGATCACCAACTGATCAAATCCTATAAAAGTTCCGAGGAAGCCACGTCAGTCGGCGGCTATCGTTCAATAGCATCGAACGGTATCGGTAACCAGCGTAGACTTACACAATACAGTTACAATCCTCTCTTACACCGAATCAAGCGGTCTACATAATTTCTGTGACAATCACTACAACAACCGTGTTATAGGTGGTCTTACAGCTCATATAGAATCCAACATTCACAAATAACTATGACATAAAAAGTGGAAACATCAGTGGCAATAGCAAAGAAGAAAACACAGTTAATAGTCTTTCTTGAAAGCAGAACAACAAATAACAATGACACGTAACTGGGTTTACAATATGAACGCAATGAAAATAAATCAGAGGAGAAGTGCGACGTCTAACCAGTATAATGGGTGGTAGACTGATGAAGGACTTTTTCTGCCGGATTCCACGTGATTAGAAAAGACCACCACGGCGAACCAGTGGGAGGTGAGCAGGTAACGCGCAGCACCAACATCGATGAGCGCCTAACAGAAGGCTGTGGTACGCGCAAAAATCTATAGGGGTCTGTCAGCCAGCAGTGGATAGCAAATGGATAATGCTGATAATAATGCATTCTGTTTTTCATATCCTCATTAATTACATCAGAGTGATGTACACGATAACTCCAATTTCAAATATCACCTTTCCGCCTACCTGTTATTTCGCCCTCCACTCAAACATTCACATCGATTATTGAGCCGAGTGCACGAATGAATACAGTTCTTGCCTAGCACACACGATCTGTTATTTTCCTAACGAGGGCGCACTCGCACAAAGCCGTTTAATTAGAGTGGAATCGATGCGTCAATTAAGAGAACAGATAGGAGCCATTGTACGAAGCAGAAAAGCAAGGTGCGAAATGAGCCGCGTACTACGGAACATTGTCGGGCCCTCTGCGTTTAATCGGCGTCCCGTTGTTCGAGCGACTGTTTTCCGAATAATAACGGCCATCACTTGTTAGACAGCTGTCAACAGCGCGCGATTTTCTCTTTTTTTCGCCAGTGTTGTAAGCAGATGTCGCTGACACACTTGATGCCCGCCCGAAATCAACTGTTCCACACTCGTTCGATACGCCACTGGGCAAAGCGTCCGTTCCACTCCCCTTTTCGCTTCGCTCCGTTCCGTTGGTTCCATTCGTCGAAATGTGAAGTTTACGACTACGTTTCCATTTCCATCGCGTGGCGTCGGGAGCACAGTGCGCCAGTGCCGTATTTCCCGCAACCTATTCCGTTCACTTCACTGATGAGTACGCGGAACCCTTCTGGCGGGATTCATCGGATCTTCCCACTGCAATTCTTTCAGCGTTTCTGCGACTCTTTCACCGTGACTGTTAAATCCTGCCCTGCCCCATCTCTTCCGCTAATCTTGATTGATAGTGGTCTCAGAGTGGCCAACACAGCTGAACAGCTTTTTTTCCCCTTTATTGTTATTTTGCACCTCATACAAGGTGGGCTGGCAGCGGAAAATTTTACTCCGCTCTTCAGCCACAAGCATTACAATAAAATAGAAAATGAAGACAGAAAAGTAACAGACTGGTGGTTAAAAACCAGTAGGTACAATGATTAAAAACATGAAGCCGTTCATACTCGACGAAAAAACAAGAAAAACTGTCGGCACTACGCACAAACACTGATGATGTAGATGGTACATGTGAACGAAGGAGCGTGGCGCCGAAAAACACTAAATCACAAACATGAAGGCACACACAAGAACAAGTGATGGCGATGATCTCCGGCGCGCAAATGTCTACTTAGCGTGTGCGAGTCCGAGGACCTGCCAGGAGAGGAGGAAGGTGGTGGGGGTGGGAGAGGGGAGAGTAGGGGTGCCAATGGCAGGGGGGATGGGGGGAGGAATGAAGGTAAGGGGGGGTAGGGGAAGCCCGGCGGAGGAGGGTGGAAAAAGGGAGGAGGGAGGGAAGGGGGAGAGAAGGGAGAGAGGGTGCCCATTGGAACAAACACAGGAAGTAGGAGGGGAGTATCAAAGTTTGTAGGAGGGGTAGATGGAGGGGAGGAGGGCATCATCAGGGATGGGGAGCTGGCGGAAGCCACCTTGGGAGAGGGTATGGAGAGTGGAGAGATGGAGAGCAGGTGGCACGTGGAAATACAGGCACAGCAGCGGGCGGGGGCGGGAGAGGATGGGAGAGACAAGCAGGTCAGGAGGATCGAGTTTACAGGAGGTGTAGAGGATCCATATCCATTCGAGGAAAAGGAGGAGGTGGGGGAACGGAATAAGGTTCAAATGGTTCAAATGGCTCTGAGCACTATGGGACTTAACTTCTAAGGTCATCAGTCCCCTAGAACTACTTAAACCTAACTAACCTAAGGACATCGCACACATCCATGCCCAAGGCAGGATTCGAACCTGCGACCATAGCGGCCGCGTGGTTCCAATGGAATAAGGTCGAACAGGATCCGCGTGGGGGAGGGGAGACGGATGTGACAGGCGAGGCGAAGAGCATGGCATTCGAGGATCTGAAGGGATTTGTAAAAGGTAGGAGGAGCGGAGATCCAGGCAGGGTGGGCGTAGCAGAGGATAGGGCAGATGAGAGATTTATGGGTGTGGAGGATGGTGGAGGGGTCCAGACCCCATGTGCGCCCAGAAAGGAGCTTGAGGAGATGGAGTCGAGAGCGTGCCTTGGCTTGGATTGTCCAGAGGTGGGGGGTCCAGGAGAGGCGACGGTCGAGGATGACGCCAAGGTACTTAAGGGTGGGGGTGAGGGTGATAGGATGGCCGTAGACCGTGACATAGAAGTCGAGGAGGTGGAAGGAAGGGGTGGTTTTGTCTTCAATGGACGCCTGGGTTTTGGAAGGATTGACCTTAAGCAACCACTGGTTGCACCAAGAGGTGAATCGGTCAAGATGGGACTGGGGAAGGTGTTGGGAGCGCTGCAGGGTGGAGGCGAGGGCAAGGAATCCGGTGTCATCGGCGTACTGGAGAAGGTGGATGGGGGCTGAAGGCGGCGGCATGTCCGCCGTATACAAAAGGTACAGAAGAGGGGAGAGGACGGAACCCCGGGGCGCACCGGCGGAGGAGAAGAAGGTGTAGGAATCCGTGTTATGGATGGTGACGTAGGAAGGACGTTGGGAAAGAAACGACCTGATCAGAAGGACGTAGTTAATAGGAAGGGCGAAGGTTTGCAGCTTGAAGAGGAGACCGGAATGCCACATACAGTCATAGGCTCGTTCGAGGTCAAGGGAGGGGAAGATAGTGGAGCGACGGGAATTAAGCTGTTCAGAGAGGAGATGAGTGAGTTGAAGGAGAAGGTCATCGGCGGAGAAGGACGGCCGAAAGCTACACTGGGTAACGGGAAGGAGGCGGTGCTGGCAGAGATGCTGGTGGATGCATCGGGTAAGGATGAATTCCAGGCTGAACAGCTGGACAATGGGAGTTTTGTGAGCGACGTGTCTCATACCTCGTATGACATCGGCTTCTCCTTCCAAGTCAGCTGACCACGTTCATGTCAAGCACTGTGGTTAGGGTTGCCATCCATCCCGATATATCGGGACCGTCAATGTTATGGACCTTCCTGTCCCTACATCCCGACAGAACCCAATTTTGTCCCGATTTAGCAAAATACAGTTACGAGCTTGGAGTAACGCCATCTGTTACAGAAACATGTAAATGCAGCCTCAGTTAGTTTCACTTATGTCAACAAGTTTATGAAGGCAAGGTCGTCTTACAGATGGCGTTGGGCGTTGCGTAGCCTGTATCGACGATGCAAGCACCTTCTGTATCTAGTGCCATCATTCGATAAAATACCAGACTTCTCCAGAAGCACGGTGCTGGAGCTATTTAAACAGCTCCATGCGGAAGAATCGGGCAGTTCCCATTGTGATCCTTGCAAAACGTAATACGAACGAGGGCAAGTTGGTAACGTTTGAAGTATTTACTGCGGGTATTCAGGACGTGAAGTGTATAGTAACGTGTATTTCATTGACATTAGTCTTATTGTCGACTGTATATCGTCTAATAAACTTAACTTATCATAGCTTACGAAAATGCCTGAGAATGGAAAGAGAAAGTGTCTCTTTTCGGATGCTTACACAAAAGAGTGACCTTCTGTCAGGAAAGGACGTACGGATGAGGAGGCATTGTGTGAGATTTACAGTTAAAAAGAAAAAGTTCAGATGTGTGTGAAATCTTATGGGACGTAACTGCTAAGGTCATCAGTCTCTAAGCTTACACACTACTTAACCTAAATTATCCCAAGGACAAACACACAAACCCATGCCCGAGGGAGGACTCGAACCTCCGTCGGGACCAGCCCCACAGTCCATGACTGCAGCGACTTAGACCGCTCGGCTAATCCCGCGCGGCAAGAGAGATTTGTAGTTGTTTCGTCTTAGTAACTCACGGAGGTGAGGCATCGCATGTCTCCGAAGAATCATACAAATAGATTCGCAGTAGCTCGACATCACAGCCTATTTCTGCGTCCATGCTTAAAGAAGACACCCAGGAAGAACTGCTCGTTGCTGCTGCAGAACTATCAATAGCTTGTAAAGTAGCCAAGCATCATCAGTACTTCCGTTCTCTTCACTCTACCGTAAAACTTAATGCCGCAGTGTATCCTGATTCCAAAGTCGCCGCAAAGCAGTCTAAAGCCAGGACCAAAGTTACAGCAGTTGTTAAAAATACTCTCGCACCACATCCCGTGCCCGAACGCATAAAAAAATTGCAAGGAGTTTCGTTTTGAAGATTGAAAAGATATTTCTTTCAGTTGTTCAATGTAACAGAACCTGTTGAAGCTTTATTCGATGATTAACGAAACATCGGAAACAGCTGTAAAGGTTTGCCTAGACGCTTTAAGACAACTGCAAATTCCATTAAATAAATTAATTGCTTTCTGTGGAGAAAACACCAAAACAAACGCCGGCAGGGGTGGCCGAGCGGTTCTAGGCGCTACAGTCTGGAACCGCGCGACCGCTACGGTCGCAGGTTCGAATCCTACCTCGGGCATGGATGTGTGTGATGTCCTTAGGTTAGTTAGGTTTAAATAGTTCTAAGTTCTAGGTTCTAGGGGACTGATGACCTCAGAAGTTAAGTCCCATAGTGCTCAGAGCCATTTGAACCAACCAAAACCCCAAAACCAACTTCGGAGGACTTCATCGACGCGATCAGCGGAATGTGTTTCACCAAATTCAAGAATAACTGGGAAAAAACGTATAAGAAATTGGATGCCTTGTCCATATTGTCCACAATACTACTTTAAGGGCGCCTTAAGAATGCTGGAGTCTTAACTGTCGACATTGAAATAATCGTCATGAAAATACAGGGTGCTACAAAAAGGTACGGCCAAACTTTCAGGAAACATTCCTCACACACAAATAAATAAAAGATGTTATGTGGACATGTGTCCGGAAACGCTTAATTTCCATGTTAGAGCTCATTTTAGTTTCGTCAGTATGTACTGTACTTCTACTGTACTTCCTCGATTCACCGCCAGTTGGCCCAATTGAAGGAAGGTAATGTTGACTTCGGTGCTTGTGTTGACATGCGACTCATTGCTCTACAGTACTAGCATCAAGTACATCAGTACGTAGCATCAACAGGTTAGTGTTCATCACGAAGGTGGTTTTGCAGTCAGTGCAATGTTTTCAAATTCGGAGTTGGCAGATGCCCATTTGATGTGTGGATTAGGACGGGGCAATAGCCGTGGCGCGGTACGTTTGTATCGAGACAGATTCCCAGAACGTAGGTGTCCCGACAGGAAGACGTTCGAACCAATTGATCGGTGTCTTAGGAAGCACGGAACATTCCAGCCTATGACTCGCGACTGGGGAAGACCTAGAACGACGAGGACACCTGCAATGGACGAGGCAATTTTTCGTGCAGTTAACGATAACCCTAATGTCAGCGCCAGAGAAGTAGCTGCTGTACAAGGTAACGTTGACCACGTCACTGTATGGAGAGTGCAACGGGAGAACCAGTTGTTTCCGTACCATGTACAGCGTGTGCAGGCACTATCAGCAGCTGATTGGCCTCCACGGGTACACTTCTGCGAATGGTTCATGCAACAATGTGTCAATCCTCATTTCAGTGCAAATGTTCTCTTTACGGAAGAGGCTTCATTCTAACGTGATCAAATTGTAAATTTTCACAATCAACATGTGTGTCCTGACGAGAATCCGCACGCAATTGTGCAATCACGTCATCAACACAGATTTTCTGTGAACGTTTGGGCAGGCATTGTTGGTGATGTCTTGATTGGGTCCCATGTTCTTCCACCTACGCTCAATGGAGCACGTTATCATGATTTCATACGGGATACTCTACCTGTGCTGCTAGAACATGTGCCTTTACAAGTACGACACAACATGTGGTTCATGCACGATGGAGCTCCTGCACATTTCAGTAGAAGTGTTCGTACGCTTCTCAACAACAGATTCGGTGACGGATGGATTGGTAGCGGCGGACCAATTCCATGGCCTCCACGCTCTCCTGACCTCAACCCTCTTGACTTTCATTTATGGGGGTATTTGAAAGCTCTTGTCTACGCAAGCCCGGTACCAAATGTAGAGACTCTTCGTGCTCGTATTGTGGACGGCTGTGATACAATACGCCATTCTCCAGGGCTGCATCAGCGCATCAGGGATTCCATGCGACGGAGGGTGGATGCATGTATCCTCGCTAACGGAGGACATTTTGAACATTTCCTGTAACAAAGTGTTTGAGTCACGCTGGTACGTTCTGTTGCTGTGTGTTTCCATTCCATGATCAATGTCATTTGAAGAGAAGTAATAAAATGAGCTCATACATGGAAAGTAAGCGTTTCCGGACACATGTCCACATAACATATTTTCTTTCTTTGTGTGTGAGGAATGTTTCCTGAAAGTTTGGCCGTACCTTTTTGTAACACCCTGAATATAATCATTTTGCAATATAGACGGTAAAGACAGAGAAGCTGATAGAGTTCTGCTTACACGTTGATGTCAATCATCAGACTCTTCTATCTCACTCTAAAACAAGATGGCTGACGTTAATGTCCGCAGCTGAGAATATTCTTAAGCTTTGGATTCCATTAAAACAATTTTTGACACCGATGGCAGGCCACCTAAAATAAATTCAGATTTATTCAGTAGTCCGGTCAGTGAAATTTGCTTCATGTCTCTGCAGCGAAACTTGGCTCTGTTGGAAAAAATATATAAAAAACGTGGAGGAGAATAAAGTTTCGGTAATTGAAATACGAAATACGTCTGAATAAAAGAAAGACTGCCAGTTATATTGGCATGCGAACCAAGATGAATTTGAACAAATTAAAGAATGAGAACCCTAAACAACAAATAATTAATTTGACTTCGAAATTTGAGGAAGAAACAATGGTTTTCTCTCTCATTGCATTCTATTATTTAGAGAAATTGGCTATTTCTTTTAATAAATACTTGGATGACGCTGTCTGAAACCCCAAATTGAGTGATTATTGAAAACCCAATTATATACCTGACTAAAAATAGTGCAAAAATTTCAGGAGACAATTATTTTCAGGAATATATGTATCTGAAGAGCTTTTTACAAACTAAACGTGACTCGGAAGAATGGAAGTCTAAACACTCCGTGGAAGAAAGGTGGATTTACTTTCTTCAGAAAACCGAAACTCCTGAACGCAAATGCCAACTGCTAAAATTGTACGAGTATTTGTTTTCTGTTCCCACACATACCACCACTGTGGAAAGAGGATTTTTCGCTGATGTCGGCCCAGTGGCTTTATGAAAGAAATAGACTGCTGCCAAGGGCTGTGGAATCAGTCTTACAGTGCCAGTTTAACTACAGGCTGACTTGCATGGAGTTTTGTTGAGTTTTATAAATACATAGTAGGGAAAAAAGACTTGCTGCAAAGGTGAAACCTTCCCGAAAATATTGTGTACCAACTACTTCTGTCGCGACAAGTTCAATGTAATTGTGTCCTGAATAAAAAGTAATTATATTAAATAAATTTTTACTTCAATTCTACACCCCCATCTCAGACCGTCCCGACGAGGTCCACCTAGATATGGAAGCGCTTTTAATTCAAACTTTTTCCTCCTGTACTTTCATACCATGTCACTAAACACCATTTAAAGAGCAATGCAATTTTCCATCGAGTGCTTAACAATGGGCATGCTAAAGAGAGTGATCCTAACATTAGCTGGCCGCCTTGGCCGAGCGGTTCTAGGCGCTTCAGTTCGGAACCACGCTGCTGCTACGGTCGCAGGTTCGAATCCTGCCTCGGGCATGGATGTGTGTGATGTCCTTAGGTTAGTTAGGGTTAAGTAGCTCTAAGTCTAGGGGACTGATGACCTCAGATATCAAGTCCCATAGTGCTTTGAGCCATTTGAACCATTTGATCCTAACATTAAACTAAGAGCGTACCGGGCCAAGACAATAGTGTCGGTGAAAGTACACACGAGGGAAATCAGAGGCGACTCTAACGCGCAGAGCTGGTTGCCACACGTGTGCTCCTGTATTGTTTACACAAGTTATTTTGTACAGTGTTGATACAAATGAATATGCTCTTCTGTGCCGTAATACGACTATGGAGATTAAGCTACAGATATTACAGTCAGTTACACAGCTTTAGGATTCTCGCAAAAGCTCTGTTTCTGCCATCTACCTTCGTCGCACCAACGTGTATGTGACGGTTCCACCTTACATCACTCTGGACGCAGGCTCTCGTATACATGAAGCTTGTGGCAAATTGCAGTCACGGATCCCCGATTGCGTAGTCAAACAGATCGGATTAGTTGTGTATTGACGCAGATTATACATTCAAGCCCAAAAGAAACTGGTACACCTGCCTAATATCGTGTAGGCCCCCCGCGAGCACGCAGAAGTTCCGCAACGCGACGTGGCATGGGCTCGAATAATGTCTGAAGTAGTGCTGGAGGGAATAGAGACCATGAATCCTGCAGGGCTGTCCATAAATCCGAGAGAATACGACGGGGTAGAGATCTCTTCTGAAGAGCAGGTTGTAAGGCGTCCCAGATAACATCAATAATGTTCACGTCTGGGGAGTTTGGTGGGCAGCGGAAGTGTGTAAACTCACAAGAGTGTTCCTGGAGCCATTCGGATAAGGTATCGCATTGTCCTGTTGGAATTTCCCAAGTCCGTCGGAATGCACAATGGACATGAATGGATGCAGGTCATCAGACAGAATGGTTACGTACGTGTCACCTGTGAGAGTCATAACTAGACGTATCAGGAGTCCCACATCACTCCAACTGCACACGCCCCACACCATTACAGAGCCTCCACGAGCTTAAACAGTCCCCTACCGACATGCAGGGTCCATGGATTGATGAGGTTGTCTCCATACCAGTGCACGTCCATCCGCTCGATACAATTTGAAACAAGACTCGTCCGACCAGGCAACATGTTTCCAGTCATCAACAATCCAGTGTCGATGTCGACGGGCCCAGGCGAGGCGTAAAGCTTTCTGTCATGCAGTCATCAAGGGTACAGGAGTGAGCCTTTGGCTCCGAAATCCAGTATCGGTGTTGTTTCATTGAGTAGTCCGCATGCTGAAATTTGTTGATGGCCCAGCATTGAAATTTCCGACAATTTTCGGAAGGGTTGCACTTCTGTCACGTTGAACGGTTCTCTTAAGTCCTTGTTGGTGCCGTTCTTGCACTATCTTTTTTTCCGGCCGCAGCGATGAAGGAGATTTGATGTTTACGCCGGATTCCTGATATTCACGGTACATTCGTGAAATGGTCGTACTGGGAAATCCCCTCTTCATCGTTACCTCGGAGCTGCTGTGACCCATCGCCCGTGCGCCGAGTATAACACCACGTTCAAACTCACTTAAATCTTGATACCCTGCCATTGTAGCAGCAGTAACGGATCTAACAAGTGCGTCGGACGTTTGTCTTATGTAGGCACTGCCGACCGCATATCTCTGTATTTGAATACGCAAGCGCATACCAGTTTGTTTAGCGCTTCATTGTATCAGAAGTGCTTAATTTTCGAATCAACTGCTGGTCTTATCACTACGTAGCTCTCAGCTGTAAATCTCTGCATTTCGTGACACGTATCTAACGACATCATCTACAAGTACATTTCTACTTAGGGCTATATTAACGTCAAGCGCACAGTCATTTATAGGCATACAATGTGGTCAGAAACAGTCCGAATAGTTTGTAAGGATGTTGTAGGTGAGGTTATGCTGGAAAATAATTCGTAAGGAAAAAATCGATACTTAGTGGCGTTTCTGAGTTAATTAGCGTTCAAGTTGACCAGTCAGGCTAATTCAATGGCCCGTCGGAGACGATGTCGCCAAACGTGTTCTTCGTTTGGTTTCCTAAAACCGAACAAGAGAGCGAGAACAAAATCGGACATGGGACGGCAGTAACTGTCGAACCCGATCGAGAGGCTGTGCAGTCTCGTGCGCTATCATCTACGGAATGAGAACAACTAACACTAATCAAATCTGGCAGGCCGCTTGAATTTTCACGTTCAACGATCTGATTGGCTAACTTCAGCGCTAATTAACTTGGAAACGGCGCAACGCGTCTTCGCTGTAACACACTTACAAGCTTTCCGGACTGTTTCTGACCACCCTTTACACACGCTGATGAACCAACACGTTATGAACGAGCCGCGTAATAGCATGTTGATGCACCTATGGAACGGAATGCAGCAGCAACTCTGTGTGACATGGATTCGACATGTCCTTAATAGGGTTCCGCAAGTATGTGGCACCAGATGTCTGGGCACAGAATCACACGAAGTACGTAATTGTGGGACGTGAAACTGGCGCCAGATATCGTCCGGGATGTGTTCCATCAGCTTGAGATTAGGTGAATATGGTACACGACACATCAATATGATACTACTGAGTAGTAGATCTACTCTAACACAGCTGATGTCAAGGAATTTGCAGACAGAGAATTTACTTCGCCATCTGTATGAGTTCACTACCATTCTCTGAAAACTACTGTAGCACGATTTTGGCCTTGTGGCACGTAGTGTTATCCTGCTGAAAGATGCCACTGGGGTCGAGGAAGACATCAGCCTTAAACGGACGCATTTGATCCGCAATAATCTTCATCTAGTCCACAGCTGTCGTCTACGTGTTTATCTTGCAGTTCTCAGTCAAGTGCCTGGTACAAGATGCCTAACGATTACTACCACAGGTCCCACAGAAGCCGATGTGAATGTCCCCCATAGTACCGTATTTAGGCGAATCCAATGTGCCATCGAATGTACTGCGCATCCAAATTTTAAAAATTAATATCACAAAAGGAGTTTGTTAGCGCATCACTTGTAGGGTAAATTTATTTTACACAACAATGGATGCACACAAATCCATCGAAAACAACAATTTTTAAGAAATTCATTGCTAAGTGACGGTCGTAATAAAAAAGAAACGCCTAACTTTCTACACTCCTGGAAATTGAAATAAGAACACCGTGAATTCATTGTCCCAGGAAGGGGAAACTTTATTGACACATTCCTGGGGTCAGATACATCACATGATCACACTGACAGAACCACAGGCACATAGACACAGGCAACAGAGCATGCACAATGTCGGCACTAGTACAGTGTATATCCACCTTTCGCAGCAATGCAGGCTGCTATTCTCCCATGGAGAAGATCGTAGAGATGCTGGATGTAGTCCTGTGGAATGGCTTGCCATGCCATTTCCACCTGGCGCCTCAGTTGGACCAACGTTCGTGCTGGACGTGCAGACCGCGTGAGACGACGCTTCATCCAGTCCCAAACATGCTCAATGGGGGACAGATCCGGAGATCTTGCTGGCCAGGGTAGTAGACTTACACCTTCTAGAGCACGTTGGGTGGCACGGGATACATGCGGACGTGCATTGTCCTGTTGGAACAGCAAGTTCCCTTGCCGGTCTAGGAATGGTAGAACGATGGGTTCGATGACGGTTTGGATGTACCGTGCACTATTCAGTGTCCCCTCGACGATCACCAGTGGTGTACGGCCAGTGTAGGAGATCGCTCCCCACACCATGATGCCGGGTGTTGGCCCTGTGTGCCTCGGTCGTATGCAGTCCTGATTGTGGCGCTCACCTGCACGGCGCCAAACACGCATACGACCATCATTGGCACCAAGGCACAAGCGACTCTCATCGCTGAAGACAACACGTCTCCATTCGTCCCTCCATTCACGCCTGTCGCGACACAACTGGAGGCGGGCTGCACGATGTTGGGGCGTGAGCGGAAGACGGCCTAACGGTGTGCGGGACCGTAGCCCAGCTTCATGGAGACGGTTGCGAATGGTCCTCGCCGATACCCCAGGAGCAACAGTGTCCCTAATTTGCTGGGAAGTGGCGGTGCGGTCCCCTACGGCACTGCGTAGGATCCTACGGTCTTGGCGTGCATCCGTGCGTCGCTGCGGTCCGGTCCCAGGTCGACGGGCACGTGCACCTTCCGCCGACCACTGGCGACAACATCGATGTACTGTGGAGACCTCACGCCCCACGTGTTGAGCAATTCGGCGGTACGTCCACCCGGCCTCCCGCATGCCCACTATACGCCCTCGCTCAAAGTCCGTCAACTGCGCATACGGTTCACGTCCACGCTGTCGCGGCATGCTACCAGTGTTAAAGACTGCGATGGAGCTCCGTATGCCACGGCAAACTGGCTGACACTGACGGCGGCGGTGCACAAATGCTGCGCAGCTAGCGCCATTCGACGGCCAACACCGCGGTTCCTGGTGTGTCCGCTGTGCCGTGCGTGTGATCATTGCTTGTACAGCCCTCTCGCAGTGTCCGGAGCAAGTATGGTGGGTCTGACACACCGGTGTCAATGTGTTCTTTTTTCCATTTCCAGGAGTGTATTACCTACATGGCATGCAAAGAAACATACTGTTAATTATAGGCGTTACTCACTATTCACTAATGTCATCATGACGAGGGGCGTTTGAAACGTACGTACAGAAATAAAAACTACTCACGTGTTTGGGCTAAAACCTTTTTTCATTTTTCGACATAGACTCCTTTTAGACTTATAAACTTCGTCCAACGCTGTTCTAATTTGTTGATCCCTTCCGAATATTAGGAATTGTCCAAGTCTGCAAAATAGCTATTAGTTGCTGCAATCATCTACTCGTTTGAATAAAATCTTTGTCCCGTCAACCATTTCTTCAAATTGGAGAACAAACAGTAGTCCAAGGGAGCAAGTCTGGAGAATAGGGGGGATGTGAAAAGAGTTGGAATCCTATTAATTTTGCGACCACAACTGCTGAGGTGTGTGCTGTTGCATTGCCGTGATGGGAAAGCACTTTTCTGTGATCCAATCGCCGGCGTTTTTCTTGCAGCTCGGTTTTCAAACGGTCCAACAACGATGAATAATATGCACCTGTAATAGTTTTACCCTTTTCCAGACAGTCGATGAGGATTATCCCTTGCGAATCCCAAAAGACAGTCGCCATAACCTTTCCGGCCGAAGGAATGGTCTTCGCCTTTTTTGGTGCAGATTCTCCCTTGGTAACCCATTGTTTAGATTGTTGTTTGATCTCGGGAGTATAGTAATGTATCCATGTTTCATCGACAGTGACGAAACGACGCTTAAAGTCCTGCGGATTCTTCCTGAACAGCTGCAAACCATCCGTGCAACACTTCACACAATTCCGTTTTTGGTCAAGCGTGAGCAATCGTGGAACCCATCTTGCGGATAGCTTTCTCATGTCCAAATGTTTATTCAAAATATTATGTACCCGTTCATTCGAGATGCCCACAGCACTAGCAATCTGACGCACCTTAACTCCTCTGTCATCCATCACCATATCATGGATTTTATCAATGATTTCTGGAGTAGTAACCTCCACAGGGCGTCCAGAAAGTTCAACACCACTTGTGTCCATATAGCCACTCAGAAAATTTTGAAACCACTTATAAACTGTTCTAATCGAAGGTGCAGAGTCACCATAATGTTTATCAAGCTTCTCTTTAGTCTCCTGAGGAGTTTTCCCTTTCATAAAGAAACGTTTAATCACCACACGAAATTCTTTTTCGTCCATTTTTTGACAATCACTCTACTTCCTTGATCCACACAAATGCCAAACACAAAGAAATAACCAATATGGCTGAAACTTGGTATGTGTTCTTTTCAGAGATGCTACTAACTAAACATGACCTCGATACGCGCCAGTGGTGCCATCTCTCGGACTTTTGTCCGGACTTTTCAAACGCCCCTCATGCTGGTATCCTCAGAGGAGTTTACATCAAGAACAGATTCATTTTCTCTTTCTCCACTATCCTCAGTGTCGTTCCAGACATTATCATCTTCGCTACAGTATTGAAATACAGCATTTCTTGAATCATTTTACGATCATTGGTGTTTAGATGCAAACCATTTTTCGTACTGTTCCTGAAACTAACCTCTTGAAGTTTATTTATAATAACATCCAGTGGTTGTAACACAGAAGTTCCTCGATCTCAACCCCTCCAAAACCCAGGCAATCATCATAGGCCACACCACCAGCTCCTTCCATCTCCATGATTTCTACCTTACCCTTTATGGTCGTCCCATCCAGCTGACCCCCACTCTGAGATACCTTGGCCTCACCCTCGAACATCACCTCACCTGGACCCCTCACCTCCAGACCATCTAGCAGAAAGCCCATTCCCGCTTCTGCCTCCTGAAACTCTTGTCTGGCTGGACATGGGGATTGCATCCATCCACCATCCTCCACACCTACAAATCCCTCATCCGTCCTATCCTCTGTTATGCCAACATTGCCTGGATCTCCGCACCCACCCACTTTTACAAGGCCCTCCAAATCCTCGAACGCTATGCGCTCTGCCTTGCCTTCCGTATCCACCTTCCTTCCCCCACACGGCTCCTGTATGAACTCATCCCCTTCCCCCACCTCCTCCTTTTCCTCCAACATCTCCGCATCCTTTACATTGTCTGTAGGCTCAATCCCCCCCACCCTCTGGTTTCCTCCTTCCTCTCCACCCTCCACTCGTTGCCACACCTCTATCGCTGTATCCGTCCCTCTCTCCACCTCCACAGCCTCCATCTCCTTCATCAGGGCAATTTACAGCATCTCCCCCTCCTGAATGTTGAGCTTCACCATGACGTATACCCTTCCTTCCAACTATAACCTAGCCTTGTTCTCCTCCTCCCCAGGGCCCCCTTTTTCCTCTCCCCTCCTTCTCCCAGAGCTGATTTTCCTCCTTCCCCCGCCCTGAGACCCTGTACCCCATCCTCCCCTCTCTCCCTCTCCCATCCCTCCCTCCCTGGCCCTCTTCGGCGCACCCCCCGCCCGTCTTCCCCCCTCTCTTCCCCTCCCTCCCTCCTTCCCTTCTCTCTCATCTCCTTGCGCCTGGCAGGTCCTCCGTTTTGATCATCATCAGTGTGCCACGTCAGTGTTGTATTTGGTGCTGTTCTCCTGTGCATCGAGAGGTGTGATTTTAATTGTGTATTGGCCTTGTACTTAGTGTTATTGTTAGTGATTGTTATTGCTACGCCATCTGTCAATACTTTATGCTCCAGTCATACTGCGTCTTGTGTTCTTTTAATTGTCTTAGTGTGTGGTTTTTTGTGTGCGCTACTTTTTTACGGTTTTTATCTCCATTTTACAGTCGCCCCTTATTGTCTATTGTCTTCCATAATGTTCCCCCTTTTTTATATCTATGTACACCATGTTTTCTCCTTTATGTTATTTTTAAATGTCTTCTATTGTTTGTTATATGTCTTTTGGCTGAAGAGCAGTGCATATGCTGCTCCCAGGCTGCCCCGATGGGGAATTGAAATACAATAAAGAAAAAAAGTAACATAGAAGTCATTCCTCCAGGAATAATAACAAGATCACTGTCTAGGTTGTGGATCATCATTTTCACGTCATCAGTGAGATTGCCCATTCTTTCTCCTTTCACAGACGAATTCCAAAACTTTTACTTCAACATCGGGATATCTTCCTTTGTGGGGGCTTCAGCTACTTTGAACACACGTCCTGCCTTCACATTACCATATTTTTCAACATAAAGAATTACTTTATGCTTGGAAGTTCTCCGCTTGCCTCTTCCATTTCTTGACTAGCTGATGGAAACAAACCATGCAGATGTATGCCAACAACAATGTAACGAAGTTGAGAATTACAACAATACCTAAATTCCAACAATGTTGGCTCTGGACGACGGATTCACGTTTGTACTACAGTGCAATGGATACTGCAATTGGTAAAAAATACTGCGCATTAGATTCGTGTGAGTACGGTATAATACCACCACCCTAAACTTGCGTTCGTGGTGTGGTGCATGTTTTGAGCAGCTGTTGGCCTAGATGACGGCGTGCGCGAATACAGCCATCGATCTGATGTAGTAAGAAACTCGATTCATTTGACCAGACGACGCGTTCCTATTGATCCCCATTCCAATCTCGATGACCCAGTGTTCCTTGCAATCATATTGGAGGACATCGTTGGGTCAGCATGGGAACATGTAAGAGTCGTCGGTTACAGAGCCTCGTGTTCAACAGTGCGCGCTGTACGGTGTGTTCCAAAACAGTTGTGCCTGCACCAGTATATTGTAGTCTGTTGCCAGATCTGCCACAGATCGCCGCCTATCCTGCTTCACAGAGCGGGCAAGATTCTGGTGAGAGCTGGGCCTCCACCAACTTGTCACCTGCCCATGGTCTCGCCGTCCTTCAACCACTTTCCGTAGATGCTCACGACTCTAGCACGTGAACAGCCGACCAGCTTCACCGTTTCCGAGGTCCTCGTTCGCAAGAATCGAGCCGTAACAATTTGGCCTTTGTCCTGTTGGCTTACGTCACTATATTTTCCCATTGGACGCCCGTATCATCGCTGGAATGATTTCGCATTCAACTCTGCTCCACTTATACGAGGCGTGTTTTTTAAGTAAGGTCCTTTTGAACATAAGTACACAACGAAATGTTATTTCAAAAAAGTAAATTTATTTTCAGAAAGTACATACTTCACGCTATTTTTCGACATAGTCGCTAAGTTTGTTGAAACACGTATCATACCGCTCAACCAATTTCAAAATACCATCTTCATAAAAACTTGCCGCCTGCTCCGATAACCAGGAGTTCACTGCCGTTTCCACGTCGTCGTCATCATTGTAACGGCTGCCACTGAGGTGTTGTTTGAGGTGGAGGAACAGATGGTAATCGCTCGGCGCAAGATCAGAATTGTAGGGTGGGTGGTCTAAAACTTCCCAGCCAAAACTGTCCAATAAATCGCGGGTCTGACCTGCAGTGTGAGGTCTTGCAATGTCATGCAGAAGGACAATTCCCTTTGGCAGCATGCTGCATCTTTTGTTTTGAATCGCTCTGCGTAGCTTCCTCAGGGTTTGGCAGTATGCTTCTTCATTGATAGTGGTCCCTCGTTGCATGAAGTCGAACAACAAAACACCATGCCTATCCCAAAACACCGACGTCAAGATTTTGCGCTGGGACAGAGACTGTTTGGCCTTTACCTTTAGAGGCGAGTGTGTGAGTCTCCATTCAATACTCTGTTGCTTCGATTCGGTCGTGATATGCGAAACCCATGTTCCGTCTCCAGTTACGATCTGTCTCAAGAAGCCGTCACCTTCTTCGTGATAACGAGTCAAGAACTTCATCGCACACTCAGATCTTTGGTTTTTGGGGTCCTCCGTTAGGAGTTTCGGGACCCAACGGGAGCACAGTTTCCTAAACTTTATGTGTTCAGAAATAAAGCTGTAAAACACTGATCTCGACACGTCAGGAAATTCGTTTGAGAGACCTGTTATTGTGAAGCGCCTGTTCTCACGAATCCTCGCTTCAACTTTAGCCACCAAATCGTCTGTAATCAAAGAAGGGCGACCGGAGCGGTCCTCATCATGGACTTTGTCACGGCCCTCTTTGAATTCTCGTACCCACTTACGCACTTTGCTTTCACTCATAACAGTATCACCGTACACTTCGCAAATCTGTGGATGAATTTCTGCAGCAAACAGGTTCCTTGCTGACAAAAACCGTATCACTGAGCGAATTTCACACGCGGCGGGCGAGTTGATAGTCTTAAACATTTTGAAAGCATAGAACAGAACCGTACAGGTTTGCTACAGAGCTGAAACTGAGCACAGTTGTTCCCGAGGCATGCCAGTACACGACGCACGCGCTCGTTGCGGTATGTGCGCGAACTACTCGTGTCTACAACAAAACGGACCTTACTTTAAAAACATGCCTCGTATAATGAACGCAATACAAATCATGTAGAATGCCCGGTTAGATGTAAGAGAGGGACTCTCCAAAGCTGTGACAGGAGTCTGTTAGTCCGCGGTGGTGACCAGTACCGATGGGTGCTTTTGAACGATAGTCATGCACTGAGGTGGCTTTCTCTGAACTCATATAGGATTTGATCAGTTGTCGGGGGTCCTTCGTCAATATCTGTCTTGAAGAAATAACATTATTTCTTTCCCTTGCCTTCTCTCTTTCCCTGCGAGATCCTTATATTCTCTCTCTGATTCAGCAATAGTGAAACAAATAAAACAATATTAAAAGACATCTTAAGGATACGAAAACAGAGAAATTAAATGACATTTATAGGAGAAGTCACACACGTCCTAAGAACAACAAGATATAATTGGTTCTACGAGGGAACACAGTAATACAGCCGGTCGGGGTGGCCGAGCGGTTCCAGGCGCTACAGTCTGGAACCGCGCGACCGCTACGGTTGCAGGTTCGAATCCTGCCTCGGGCATGGATGTGTGTGACGTCCTTAGGTTAGTTAGGTTTAAGTAGTTCTAAGTTCTAGGGGATTGATGACCTCAGCAGTTAAGTCCCATAGTGCTCAGAGCCATTTTGAACAGTAATACACTCCCGGCAGCCAGTTGCTGATAGTTGTATAAAATGTAGCCTCAGAGACCCAACATATCAAACACCTTACATGAAAGAACACACGATTTTGAGGAACAACTTTCTCTGCGTTGTTTCGGGTAGAACTGCAATCAGTGAACTGTTAACAAAATTTCAGCAATGCTTTAGAAGGAAATAAAGCTAACTAAACAATACTAATCTTTTCTTCATCAATCCATGCTCGACAGCGCTCAAGTGGTAATTGTTGTTCCCGACATCTGTTGGCAGCTCTATGAATGCCAGACAGTTGCAGACTGTACCAAACATAAACTGGATGTTCGGCAAAATGCTGTGCACTTTGCGAACGAACATAATTTGAATCGACGAATCGCACATGATATAACGGGTCGCCAGTCGGTGCAACACTTGCATTGTCTGTCCGCTAAGGAAGACGTGTAGAGGATTTCTTGGTAGGGAGAACATAGCACGTTATCTTGGTTGGAGGGTCATCGACAGAAGGAGAAATTTCAGGCGTGCCCCATGCAAGTCTGTCGGGATCCTTGCTGTTTATAACGTATATTAACGACCTTTCTTACAATATTACACTTTTCGCAGACGCAGTAAACTGTAATAAAGTACTGTCTGGAAAAAAAAGCTCTACAAATCAATTCCGGAAACATCCAACAAGCTGTGGCAAAGTAATGTCTCCGCAATATCCTTTCTTCTAGCAGTATTAGTTCTGCAAGTTTATCAGAAGAGCTTCTGTGAAGTTGGGATGGCAGGGAACGACTTACCGGCGGAAGTAAGTCTGTGAGGAAAGTTTGTGAGTGTCATCGTACGTCCGCCACGAACAAATTCAACGAAAAAAAAAGGTTGGAAGAGCACTTACCCGCAAAAGGCAAAGGTCTCGATTTCGAGTCTCTGTCCGGCACACAGTTTTAATCTGCCAGGAAGTTTCAACTCTACAGATATTCATTCAGATCTCAGTAAGAATTCAAAGTGATTCAGAGATTAGAAACTCGTTTTAAACGTTCAGAAATGTAAAATTGTGCATTTAACGAAACGATAAGCAACGTATTATCGTAAGATTAGAGTATCAATGACTGACAATTGGAATCAGTGAACACATACGAATAACTGCATGTAGAAAATACAAGTGGAAGTGAAACTGAACGATCTCATGGGTCTGTCGTAGGTAAAGCATGTTACAAACTTCCGTTCACTGTTAGGATACTTGGAAAATGCAGGCAGTCTACAAAGGTGATTGCTTACAAAACACTCGTCCGACTCTACCTAGAATATTGCTCGACTGTGTGGGATCCGTACCAAATATAGCTAACAGGGTATACTGGACACATACGGAGATGCAGTGTACGTGTCCGCGGCTCGTGGTCGTGCGGTAGCGTTCTCGCTTCCCACGCCCGGGTTCCCGGGTTCGACTCCTGGCGGGGTCGGGGATTTTCTCTGCCTCGTGATGACTGGGTGTTGTGTGCTGTCCTTAGGTTAGTTAGGTTTAAGTAGTTCTAAGTTCTAGGGGACTGATGACCATAGCTGTTAAGTCCCATAGTGCTCAGAGCCATTTGAACCATTTGCAGTGTACGTATGGTGTCAGCTTTGTATGACCAGTGGAAGAGCGTCACCGAGATGTTGAAGAAACCGAACTGGCAGACACTTCAAGACACACACAATCTATACGGAGAAAGCCTACTCACAATGTTACAAGAAGCGGCTTCAAATGACGACTCTAGGCATGTACTACAACCGCGTCCTCTCACACCCATAGGGATAGTGAGAACAAGATCAAATTAATTGGAGAACACACAAAGGCATCCAGATGTCTGGTAGCATTTGTAGATGACGTGCTGTTCGTTGTAAGTGGTGACTCCAGAAAAATTATAGAAGACAAACGTAATTCTTCACACGCTTCAAGTAAGAAGTCCTGACATGTCTCTGTATGCCCATCTTTTTAGAGTGGTTGCGGGACTCGGCTATTCAATAGGGGATGTCAAATGAAACACATTTCAGCCGTCTAGTTTCCAACCTTATTTCATTTGGCAACCAGTTTCAGCGTTTTACTACGCCATCTTCAGGCCCCTGACCGACGTGTAGGAAGAATATTCGTTGCCTGTTCAAATGGTTCAAATGGCTCTGAGCACTATGGGACTCAACATCTGTGGTCATAAGTCCCCTAGAACTTAGAACTACTTAAACCTAACTAACCTAAGGACATCACACACATCCATGCCCGAGGAAGGACTCGAACCTGCGACCGAAGCAGCCACGCGATTCGTTGCCTGTGATTAGTCGGTTGTGAACAGTGGGCAGATGATAGTTGAAGTGATCACTATAACAAAAATCTACTAACACCATTGCTGGCCCCTGTTTTGATTACAACCCCCTTACCCCCATCCCCCCCCCCCCCTCCCAGCTCTCAGGGAAAGGAAATTTGGAAATTTTTGATAGGTTGTTCCTATGGGACCAAACAACTGAGGTCATCGGTCCCTAGGCTCACACACTACTTAAACTAACTTACGCTAATCAACACCGGCACCCAGAGGCAGCCGCCGAGTAACTGCACCGCACAAAGTCAAAGGTATCGACCTGCATGATACCCACTACTAACAAAGCCTACCATTGCATGATCTGTCGCAGGCAGCAAGGAAACCGCTACTGCTCTCACAACCCGACCCAACTATCGCAGAGGGTTTTTTTTCCGCTTGGCTCTTGCCTTGGCTCTGTTTTCCCTCTCCCCCTCAAACTGCTATTCTTCATTCAACTTTCGACCCAATCTATCTCCAGATGAGCGCGTATTAAAGGCTAGCCTGTCATAGTCGTATCTAGACGTATCAGGGGCCCCATATAACTCCAACTACACGCGCCCCACACCATTACAGGGCCTCCACCAACTTGAACAGTCCCTACTGACGTGCAGGGTCCATGGAGTCATGAGGTTGTCTCCACATCCGTACACGTCCATCCACTCGATACAATTTGAAGCCAGATTCGTCCTACCAGGCAACATGTTTCCAGTCGTCAACAGTCCAATGTCGGTGTTGACGGGTCCAGACGAGGCCTAGAGCTTTGTACCGTGCAGTCATCAATGGTACGCGAGTGGACTTTCGGTTCCGAAAGCTCATTCCGATTATGTTTCTTTGAATGGTTTGCAAGCTGACACTTGTTGATGGCCCAGCACTGAAATCTGCAGCAATTTGCGGAAGAGTTCCACTTCTGTCAAGCTGAACGATTGTCTTCAGTCGTCGTTGGTCTCGTTCTTGCAGGATCTTTTTCCTACCGCAGCGATGCCGGAGATTTGATGTTTCGCCGAATTCCTGATATTGACGGAACACTCGTGAAATGATCGTACTGGAAAATCCCCACTTCATAGCTATCTCGGAGATGCAGTGTCCCATCGCTCGTGCGCCGACTGTAATACCACGTTGTAACTCTCTTAAACATTGATAACCTGCCATTTTAGCAGCAGTGACCGATCTAACAACTGCGCCAGACACTTGCTGTCTTACATAGGCGCTGCCGACCGCAGCACTGTATTCTGCCTGTTTATATATCTCTGTATCGTGTACGCATGCCTACACCAGTTTCTTTGGCCCTTCGGTGTAAATTTCGACTGGTAACAGTAAACTTTTAGTTTCATTTGATAACAATGGCAGTCACAGTAAAGAGTAATTTAAAATGCTCACTCTATTACCACTTTTATGGTTGTCTAGACAGTGACGTACAATCGCAAATACAGAGGATATTTGTTTCACACACACACACACACACACACACACACACATATACACACAGTAACAGAACAGGGAGGGAGCGCTGATGGGATGCATGAGCATGTAACCGCCTTTTATTCATTTAACAAGTCTCTAACCTCTGGTACAAATAAAAGAAGAAGGTTTGCAATTAGACCAAGACACATAGGCGTTTGTTGTACTATACCATGTGCCTGAAACCAAACTTGCCACTGCTTACTAAAATTATGGGGATCTATGGGCTACTTAACGAATTTCTTGAAACGATAAAAGTCACTCAATGGAAATAAGGTTTACTTACTCTCTAAACAAGTAAATGTTCCCAAAGCAGTGTTATGTGCAAGTTCGCAGCCCTCTCTCCGTCTAGCCACAACGTAAAAATTGACTTTAAATTTACGTACTGAAGTGTCATCTGACTATTTAATTCACAATATAACTTCCTCTTAGATCCGATAAGACCAACAGCTGTGTAGTTATAGTTGAAATACACAATTTTATTCATAACTTCTGATTACTTACAATAAACTTTACAAACCTTGTTGCACATTTGTGGCTTTACTTCCTGTGTTGCCGAGCGGTTCTAGGCGCTTCAGTCTGGAACCGCACGATCGCTACGATCGCAGGTTCGAATCCTGCCTCGGGCATGGATGTGTGTGATGTCCTTAGGTTAGTTAGGTTTAAGTAGTTCTAAGTTCTAGGGGACTGATAACCTCAGATGTTAAGTCCCATAGTGCTCAGAGCCATTTGAACTATTTGAACTTCCTCTGTTCCAGAGTCTCAACCATTAGCATTCACCGACTCACTGGACTCGCATTCGCGAGGACGTCGGTTCAATCCCGCGTCTGGCCATCCTGATTTCGGTTTTGCGTGATTTCCCTAAATCGTTCCAGGCAAATGCCGGGATGGTTCCTTCGAAAGGGCACGGCCGACCTCCTTCCCCGTCCTTCCCTAATCCGATGAGGCGATGACCTCGCTGTTTGGTCTCTTCACCCAAACAACCCAACCCCATATTAACCGACCGCCACCGGATCCGCATCCCGACCGTTGTCATTGAGCGATCATCCCAGATAGCCCTGCTTCCCATGCATCTGCCTAAGTGAGCGTGACCCTACTGTGACTCCCCGCCAAATAGCGCCAGCAGTTACAAAGTGGAAGCTTCTAGAATCCCAGCGATATAATATCCACCGGAAACAAGTGTTAATATTTTTTATTTATGTATTTATTTATTCTTCATAATTACATCCTATTATCTAAAAAACTAAAATACGCCAGACAAATCACATTTCCTTGGATAGCTATAACTTACGTATTAATTATTTGTTTCTAATACTTAATTTTTTTTAAAAAAAACGAGGCGTGATTAAAAAAGAAAGAAAAAACTACAACTACTTCTACTAGTACAAAACTGCATTAAAAGCCTTAGCCAATTAACAAGGTACTGATCTACGACAAACACTAGAATTTGTCCTCTGTTTCTTCATTTATTTTGCTACATTTAACTTGTACGTGGTTGTCTCCGCTACTGGCTCTATCCTCATACTACCCCGGCCAACAGCCATAGTCTTCTGGATACCTTGGGCGTCGGACAGCACGCCACCAGCGTTTCCACTATTGCAAGTACTTCCACCCATCACTGTTACTTCCTAAAGTTCACGCCTCCATGATCACTCGCACCAACGCAATATATATTCTAGTATTTCACTCGGTGTACGCCAACCTCAGTCATCTTTTCTCCATCTGCAGAGTATGTTGTCTAACCTGTACGGAAGCTTGATGACTTATGGCTGAATGCCTCGTGAAGTCTTCCTTGGGCTTCCTGGATACTGCGACTGCAGTATCGTCTCAGACGCGCCACGTCGACTCGCTCCTTAGTGCCACTTCTGGATCCAACATCCGTAATACCTGACGTCTATTACCCACTGCGTCTTCACAGAGCATGAGCCCCACAACGTGTGATCTAGTGTGTGCGCACACTGCCGCAGGTGTAGCTATCATTCATCCCTCTTCTGATTTTGTATAGATGCCTGGCATAAGCGCCATGGCCAGTCCACTCGATGGGTTAAGAAACCTCATTTTTAATCTGCCCCTGACCTTATGGAGACATTAGTATGTTCTGTTGCACTATCTGAAGTGTGCCATTCATTTTGTCACAGTTGTAATATGCGATCTTTTATTGCATTTTTCGAAATGGTCTCAGTTCCAAGCACCCTTCGTACTTCCATTTGATTGCCTTTCTTTAACCAGTAGAAGGCTCCCTTTTTTCCCAATTTCCAAGTCCAGTCGGCATATTCCTAGAATTACTTACAAAGCATCATTCGCGATAGTGCTGTAGGCCCCCGTTAATCTTACAAGGGAACCTCCCCATCGCACCCCCCCTCAGATTTAGTTATAAGATGGCACAGTGGATAGGCCTTGAAAAACTGAACACAGATCAATTGCGAAAAGAGGAAGAAGTAGTGTGGAACTATGAAAAACAAATAAGCGAAATATACAAGCTGAGTAGTTCATGCGCAAGATAGGGAACATCAAGGATAATGTGAGCTCAGGAGCGCCGTGGTCCCGTGGATAGAATGAGCAGCTGCGGAATGAGAGGTCCTTCTTTCAAGTCTTCCCTCGAGTGAAAAGTTTAATTTTTTATTTTCAGGCGATTATTATCTGTCCGTCCGATGCGAGGTAACTGACGGTCTACACACGGAAAAATTTGAAAAAGTTAAAAACATATCTTTTGACAGAGCACAGGGGAAACTGTGCGACTGTGAAACTGTTGCATTCATTTGTTGTGACACTCTTATGTTTTCACCACTTTTTTGGGAGTGATTATCACATCCACAAGGAAACCTAAATCGGGCAAGGTAGAAGAATCTTTTTACCCATTTTACCCATTCGCCAAGTGTACAAGTTAGGTAGGTCGACAACATATTCCTGTCATGTGACGCACATGCCGTCACCAGTGTCGTATAGAATATATCAGACGTGTTTCCTGTGGAAGAATCGGTAGACCTATGACCTTGCGATCAAATGTTTTCGATTCCCATTGCAGAGGCACGTCCTTTCGTCTACTAACCGCACGGTTTTGCGGTGCGGTCGCAAAACACAGACACTAAACTTATTACAGTGAACAGAGACGTCAATGAACGAACGGACAGATCATAACTTTGCGAAAATAAAGAAAGTAAACTTTTCACTTTCGAATCAAGGACCTCTTGTTCCGCAGCTGCTCAGGCTATCCACGGGACCACGGCGCTCCTGACCTCACATTATCCTTGATGTTGCGTATCTTGCGCATAGACTACTCAGTTTGTATATTTTGCTTACTTTTTTCATAGTTCCACACAACTTCTTCCTGTTTCCTCGATTGATCTGTGTTTTGTTTTTCAAGGCCTATCCACTGTGCTATCTTATAACTATATCTGAGGGGGGTGCGATGGGGAGGTTCCCTTGTTAGTAGCACGCCTCGTTGAACCCTCCTCTCTACTGAGGCTGGCTTCACCAGCTGCAGTCTATGAGCCCAGGTACCTTTTCTGTCTGCTTCCTCTACAAGACGTGCAAAGTTACGACGTTCCTCCAGAAATACCCATAGATATCTCGTTACTGCGCTTCTCCTAAACGTTACAGCATTTAATTTTATTTTAGGCTTTCTTATCAGGTACGTTGTTTTGTGAAGTGCCAGTGACAATTTAACACTTCGGCACAAGCTCTCAAGTTCGTGGAGGGCCGCATTACGTTTGTCTTCTATAATTCTTCTGGAGTCACCGCTTACAACGAACAGCACGTCATCTACAAATGCTACCAGACAGCTCGTGTTACCGCTGTCGTGTACGTTTTGCAGTATGGGCTCCAGTGCCTCATCCCAAAACTCTGGATCACACACTGATCGCTGTGGACAGCCGTTTGTTATTGTCTTCGTTATTTTCTTTCCTGGGCATGTTAAAGAAGCGTGTCGCCCGTGGCAATAATCTCTCAGACAATTATACAGCACTTCTGGACACTCCAAATCTCTAAGACGACCGAAGAAAGACGACCACCATAGGTAATCAAAAGCGCCAGCAATGTCAATCGTCATCGCTAGAGCGTTCGTAAAATTAGTATCTGTCGCTGGTGAAATGGAATTGTTAATTGAGTCTCCAGTTGACTTGCCTCTTCTATAACCGTACTGGTGAGGGCTCATCCCGTGTAGCAGTCTGTGATCTTGCAATCTTCTGCATAATAGTTTTTCGAATATCTTTCCGAGAGCGTTCAAAGGACAAATTGGTCTGTAGGATTTGGGTATCATTGGATCTCTATCTTGCCCTTTACTACTTATTATAACTTCAGCGTTCTTCCAGCGCGCAGGGACCCTTCCTTGCAAGAGACACTCATTGTACAGATCGCGAAAGTAACTATCTAATTGGTTACATAGGCCTTGTATTACTTCGGTAGTGATCCCGGCCGGTCCTGGAGATTTTTTATGCTTCAGTCTTAAAATTATATGCCTAATTTCCTCTTGTGCGAAGGGGTACATAAATTTATTGTTCCTATATTGTTTCCATAACATGTCCAGTAACCTACGCTGATCATCCTTCTCGCCTTCTTCTCCATCGTCAGGAAGTAGTGTTTTTCATTAGCAGGGCAGCTGTCTGTTCCCTACTTTCTGTTACGTCCCATCATCCCCTCTGACAGTGGATAAGACCGTTGGTGATCGTATTTTCTCACAGACTATTTTATATGGTTCCATAAAAACTCGGGAGAACTGCCGGATGTCAGTTACGTCCTGCTACGATATTTCGGCGCAGAGTCTTCTGGCCATCTTCACGTGAGTACCACTGTAGTAGTACTGGCGAGTACGCGCTGAGCTCTGCTATTTAAAGCCATAGTGAGGCAACATTGCGCATGCGCTGCTCAGCGTGCGCGTTCATAACAACTTCGTGCGCTGTACCTCGCGCCCTCCACGGTGAAAGCTCAGCGTATCGATATCAGGTCGATTTTCATCTTTATGCAGATAACTACGTCGACTACGAAGTTTCTCTGTAACAGGATTCCAAGCAGAGTTTACCTGATAACCGCTATCTCGATTGATGAGAGTCTCGTTGTCAGACAATCTTATTTCCACAGATTCATTGATACTCGAGCTCCAAAAGTTTCACGTATGGGCCAAAATATTTGTGACGTTGTAATTCATGGAATGGTCTCTGGAAATACAATGTTCGGCGATTGCGGACTTGGTGGTTGGAGAAGGCGAGTATGCCGTTGGTGTTCCACAATGCGTTCCTGCACACTTCGTGTTGTTTGCCCTATATATGGTGTTGATAAACGATTGTCTGGTAAGGGTGTCTACTGCAGCAGCGTCCTCACTAGTTGGTTGCCTAGCAACCGCCAGCGGTCTGGAGAGGCCCACTCCAGCGGCTAAGTGCTTCGCCCGGCCCGGAACCACTCAGGCCGCGCGCCATCACGCAGAGTCGCTCCTGTTAACTCGCGCCGCCCTCCTTGTTGTCGCAAGCAGATCTCTTGTAAAGTACTTCGGGATGAGGCAGCCAACGCCAGCAGCCACTTACTCGCTCGAAAAAAAAAATTAAAAAAATAAAGAAAGCACAAAGCGGAAATTTGCGTACCGCGAATAATTCATCGTCCGTAATGGTCGCTCCTGCTCGTATCTGCAGAGCAGCTCCGTAGCTTGTGTGACTAATTGATGACTGACTTTTCCGCTACAAGTGGCCGCCTTTGCTTTGGGCGAGCAAGCAACTAGCGATTAAAAATTCAGAACGCAGATGGAAAGAGGAAGCCGCCCCAAATTACTCGCCTACAAAACTCGGGAGTGGCTCAAACATAGCCCACTCACACGTTGACTTACTCCGACTGGCGCCTACAAACGTCTCTCCATTAGCAAACCGACGATTCCTGCATACTTCAGGAATATCTGCTGCAGCTGACGGCAAATTTCTGCAAATTTCAGCTTCTCAGCACTCAGATATCGAATAACACCTCTGACCAAAGCGTCTTCGCAACTTGGTACCAAGTAGTTCGTTTTAAACACTTGCAAAACTCGACTGGCACTCAAACAACACTGAGGAGCGATGTCGATTAAACGGAGAAGCAGCAGGAATGTTACTTCCTTGCCTGGTCTCGTATTATGCATTTGCAGTCTATATGAAATATTGAACGTACAGTTTGTGTTCCATACGGGCCACCTGTTCTGAGATGTACTGACCAGTTCTTTATTTCCATTGACAACAGAAATTATACTCCGTTCATCATAGGTCGTGCGGTAGCGTTCTCGCTTCCCGCGCCCGGGTTCCCGGGTTCGATTCCCGGCGGGGTCAGGGATTTTCTCTGCCTTGTGATGACTGGGTGTTGTGTGCTGTCCTTAGGTTAGTTAGGTTTAGGTAGTTCTAAGTTCTAGGCGACTGATGACCATAGATGTTAAGTCCCATAGTGCTCAGAGCCATTTGAACCAATCCGTTCATCATAAGAATAAACCTGACGTAAACATTACGCCATGTATTCTTCCGCGTTTGCTTGAATCTCACTGGATTTCGTTTCACGTGGAGCGGAAGCCAAGCTGTGACCAGCACAGTCAAGTACGATAGTAGGTATACGTTTTATGCTGTGTTACACGCACATAGCCGGCCGCGGTGGTCTCGCGGTTAAGGCGCTCAATCCGGAACCGCGCGACTGCTACGGTCGCAGGTTCGAATCCTGCCTCGGGCATGAATGTGTGTGATGTCCTTAGGTTAGTTAGGCTTAAGTAGTTCTAAGTTCTAGGGGACTGATGACCACAGAAGTTAAGTCCCATAGTGCTCAGAGCCATTTGAACCATTTTTTACACGCACATAGACTGAACGATAATGCTCGGGACAACAGCTTTACCGGCATATTACACTTGGACAGCACTGGCCTACCAGCGGTCCAACTAGCCTGCAATCGTGTGAGTAGTTGCAGTTCAGACGTAAAAAGAGACGGGCAGAGAAACAATGTTCCTTTGAATGCCATTTAATTTTTAAAGAGAATGAAATAATATTCGGCAAAACTCCAGCACCACCGCGCGCTTCTTAGGTGACCAGACGGAAAGCATAAAATGCTCTCTTTCTCACCTGACACAGTATTCTAATTACAAACAGCAGTGATGAAAATTCTTAACTTAAACACAGGGTAATTTTTGTGAGCGAGCTATGAGTGATGCAAGAGCACACTGCAGGGACTTCACCGCTGTGTTCAACGCATTACAGTCAGTCGTCTGGTAATCTCTTAGCTCCTTCCTTACCCGAATTCGAGAAATACATTTCAGTACTGGAACTGTCACATGCTACGTTGATAACGAGTCGATCAACAACAGAATCCACGAAGCCAACCGGACGCCGCATTTTCCCCTGTTCTTGTATGACGTGCTGTTCTATGTCCCGCCAGCGTTCGGCAGTGACACGTGAAAAAGCTGCATGCTATAGTTCCAGTACGTCTGGCAGTTTAATAGTCTGGTTATTTCTCGGACCAAATCCCTTAACTTGGCTCCAGATTAGTTGTGTTGTGTTCACATTGTAATGGTACAGTGGCAAATGTAAAAATGCAGTATTTGTATGGTGTGCTCGATGCTGTGAAAATGATTGTTTTTCATGTTTCTAGGATACTTATCTACATATGTGGTATAAAACAATGGACATAGCCCAAATAAAAGGCACTTAGTTTTTCATTTTTGCCATAAAAATTAAATTGCCATGTTTTCTTAATTGAATCAACCTTTATTAACAGTCTTTCATACAATATCGACAATTGAGAATATATATTTCAAATGAAAGCAGGAATTCCGCTGCAATATGTCATGGAAAACAAGAAGACGTCCATTATTCATAAAAAATTTTGATGAATTTTACAGTTACGAGATGAAGGTAATTCAAACAGAATGAGAAAAAAATGATTCGGGTGATACATGGAGCAGCAAACCATGTTATAAGGCTAGTACGCTACCGATTCCGCTATATACGAATATGCGCCAGTGTGTCAACTGTATCTAATTCAGTCCCTTGGAAAATTTCACAGCCGATTATCTCTTTAAAGTTATGAAAAACATTCAGAACAGACTATTTATAGTCACTTTTTAACCGTATTCCACACGTGTGTTTCACTATGGAACGGGGAGCAGCCTCAGCCATTTTCACACTGCGTGTTAACAGCGCGACAATCAAAGCACAAGAGTGCAGAGCCTGTAACTGTACACTATTTTTGAAATAATAACTACATAACTAAACCGTGATTAAGATAAACGTTGATCGCTGCTAATACATTTGAATATCTTAAAGTTTCATTTAATGTAATTTAGCAGTAACATATCTAACACATAAGTAGGACCTGCTTCCAAAAGCGCAACAACACCCGTGTACCCGTGCTACGGCTGCTGAGTAATCACCGAGCTTGTGTTTGTTTACATCAGGTTTATTCTTATGATGAGCGGAGTTCAATAATGTACACTCCTGGAAATGGAAAAAAGAACACATTGACACCGGTGTGTCAGACCCACCATACTTGCTCCAGACACTGCGAGAGGGCTGTACAAGCAATGATCACACGCACGGCACAGCGGACACACCAGGAACCGTGGTGTTGGCCGTCGAATGGCGCTAGCTGCGCAGCATTTGTGCACCGCCGCCGTCAGTGTCAGCCAGTTTGCCGTGGCATACGGAGCTCCAGCGCAGTCTTTAACACTGGTAGCATGCCGCGACAGCGTGGACGTGAACCGTATGTGCAGTTGACGGACTTTGAGCGAGGGCGTATAGTGGGCATGCGGGAGGCCGGGTGGACGTACCGCCGAATTGCTCAACACGTGGGGCGTGAGGTCTCCACAGTACATCGATGTTGTCGCCAGTGGTCGGCGGAAGGTGCACGTGCCCGTCGACCTGGGAGCGGACCGCAGCGACGCACGGATGCACGCCAAGACCGTAGGATCCTACGCAGTGCCGTAGGGGACCGCACCGCCACTTCCCAGCAAATTAGGGACACTGTTGCTCCTGGGGTATCGGCGAGGACCATTCGCAACCGTCTCCATGAAGCTGGGCTACGGTCCCGCACACCGTTAGGCCGTCTTCCGCTCACGCCCCAACATCGTGCAGCCCGCCTCCAGTGGTGTCGCGACAGGCGTGAATGGAGGGACGAATGGAGACGTGTCGTCTTCAGCGAAGAGAGTCGCTTCTGCCTTGGTGCCAATGATGGTCGTATGCGTGTTTGGCGCCGTGCAGGTGAGCGCCACAATCAGGACTGCATACGACCGAGGCACACAGGGCCAACACCCGGCATCATGGTGTGGGGAGCGATCTCCTACACTGGCCGTACACCACTGGTGATCGTCGAGGGGACACTGAATAGTGCACGGTACATCCAAACCGTCATCGAACCCACCGTTCTACCATTCCTAGACCGGCAAGGGAACTTGCTGTTCCAACAGGACAATGCACGTCCGCATGTATCCCGTGCCACCCAACGTGCTCTAGAAGGTGTAAGTCAACTACCCTGGCCAGCAAGATCTCCGGATCTGTCCCCCATTGAGCATGTTTGGGACTGGATGAAGCGTCGTCTCACGCGGTCTGCACGTCCAGCACGAACGCTGGTCCAACTGAGGCGCCAGGTGGAAATGGCATGGCAAGCCGTTCCACAGGACTACATCCAGCATCTCTACGATCGTCTCCATGGGAGAATAGCAGCCTGCATTGCTGCGAAAGGTGGATATACACTGTACTAGTGCCGACATTGTGCATGCTCTGTTGCCTGTGTCTATGTGCCTGTGGTTCTGTCAGTGTGATCATGTGATGTATCTGACCCCAGGAATGTGTCAATAAAGTTTCCCCTTCCTGGGACAATGAATTCACGGTGTTCTTATTTCAATTTCCAGGAGTGTATTTTTATAATGTACGTGGTCAACTATTAGCCTCTTTTTCCATCATCTGTGTATTCCCAACTATATAAATTTGATCGTTCGTCAGTTACTGGCGGCTATCAACGACTATAATGAACGATAAGGCAGCAGGGTTGCTACTCAGTGTAGGGGGCTGTAAAATGAAGCCAACACTCAACTGCACCCAATACAGCATACCGTCACAGTACAATTTCTTCGTCTTATTATGCCTATCTTTTATTGCTTTATATTTACTGCGACTTCGCAAGCCCCCTCCCTCGTTCAAGATCTTTACTCACACGTATTTTCCACTAGTCCTATATCTTCATCTTTTCTCTTTCCCCAGAGTTATTATTCTTCTCCCTCCTATTTTCTTCTGTTCTTCCGCTGTGTTTTGGACAGCTATTGTCAAAATGCGTTTTACTTGCAGTACACGGGGTGTTTCCGTAAGAGCTTGCAAAAAAGATAACAGGACATAGAGAATTCTCCACTGAACAAGTTGAGGCAGGGAACTTGGGGTCGAACAGACCAGCTTAAGGTGATATGGAAGTAAACTTGTCTACCGCTCTGTCTAGCATTACTGTTTTCCAGCCAATTTACAACTAACATGAGTACAAGTTTACACGTACTGTGCCGCTTATTTACATGCACATCCTTTACTTTCTGCAAGGAAACAAGGACGACGAGCCCCATTACCAGCAAGTCATGATGCATGTCTTGTTTACTACTTGTCCGTAAGGTGGCTCTGTTGTATCGTATCCACATTGCCCCACGACAGAACGTGCTATGCATCAACGAGGGACCCATTCATTACTCAGCGCTATTCAGAGACGTACAGTGCAGTACGGTGGAGCGCTACCGTTACAGTATTTCCTGGTCGCTGCATTGGAATGGGAGATCCTCTTTCATGGCCAGTCAGGCGGCCTGACCTGAATCCCCGTGATTATCTCATATGGAGATCTCTAGTCATGTGTATGTGAGACCCCAGTGGATACGGAGACGGAATTAGTTGCCGGAATTGTAACTGTTTATGATGTGATTCGAAACACACCAGGGATATTTATCAGTGTGCGTCAGAATCTTGCTCTCCGATGTCATGCTTGCGCTGAGGTTGACAGCCGTCAGTTCCAGCACATTTCATAAGATACGTTCATTGGGGCAGTGTTGGTACTTGCATTTAACAAAAAAATGTCTCTGAGCACTATGGGACTTAACTTCTGAGGTAATCAGTCCCCTAGAACTTAGAACTAATTAAACCTAACTAGCCTAAGGACATCACACACATCCATGCCCGAGGCAGGATTCGAACCTGCGACTGTAGCAGTCACGCGGTTCCAGACTGTAGCGCCTAGAACCGCTCCGCCACTGCGGCCGGCTGCATTTAACAGTAAATAAAGTAAATAAAAAAGTACACAGCAATGTGATTTTATTCCTGTTTCTCCTTAAGTTGGTTTCTCCAACCCTAGGTCCCCGACCTCAAATTGCTCAGTGGAGCGTCCTCTGTTACATTTTTGCACGCTCTTACGGAAAAATCCTGTATGTTCCGGCCAGTCAGCTTTTCTTTTCTAGGAGAGTTCATTGTTCCTTTACCCTTTCCATCACTTTACAGTGCTTCACTTTACCAACAGTTTACTTTTTTCCGCTCTTCTCTGTTCTAACATCTCGAATGAATGAGTTTTGTCTCTTCGTCTCTTCTTCAGTCTCCACTTTCATAGCCGTACAGAAAAAACGCTCCTCATGAATCATTCAACCAACCTTTTTTTGAACTCCAGTCCCAAATTCACTGTATAGTAAGCGTTTCATCTTCTGGAAAACTTGCTCGGCCATTGCAATTCTCATTCTTATTCCTTTTTCTTTACTCAAGTTATCAGTTGCAATGCTCCCCAAATATCTATACTGTGCATGATCACGTTTTCTTTGTGCTGATTTTCATCCCATATTCTTTCAACTCTAGACCCGCCCAGACTGCCTCGCGTGTTAGTACGCTGCTTCCGGGTTTATACCTGCTTTACACGATGAACGAACGTCTAATTGACTGACCACCATTTGCGTGAATGGTGGCTGTCTATCGTGTGAACGGGGGCACATCATGATCGTGTTAGCAGCGACCAGCGATGATTCTAGAGATAAAGTAATGGGGTCAGTTCCAAATCCCGTATTAGTGGCCTCACTGCGCATGCGCTGGCTTGTAGGTGTCTGCTGTGGTCACGTCCCAGCTGAGTGCTGAGTCTGCCATATTGCTTTCTGGTGCACTTAACGTAAGTTGAGTTTCCTTTCCGTTTATGGTCGTTTCGTTGTCAGAAGGAATTTTCTGAGCAAGTGAGTGTAGTGCACTTGTCATAAATATTTTCACGGAAGTTTTTAAATCTTTGTAAATTTCATAAATAATTAACGATACGCTAATGTGAAATCACGACTTTGGCGCTGGTATGCCATTAGCGGTACGCTGTGTTTACGTTTATCATTCAAAGATGCTGCGACGAGATGTTGTACGGGTTTATAGTTCTGGTCTAGAACGCCTGGAGTGCTTCAGTAGACTATAATCTTTCTTGAAGACTTACGTGCATCTTGTAGAAAGGGCTTTTAGGGGAGGCGCGCCAAACCCGGCGCCCAGCGGAGTGACGACGAGAACCGGTGTGCCGGCCTGCCTGGAAGTGGTTTTTAGGCGGTTTCCCACAGCTGACTAGTTCAGTGCTGGGCTGGTACACACGTCCGACCTCAGTTACACCAATCGCAGACATTTCGAGCAAGTCGTCACACTTTCACGTGAGATAACACTAGGTGCAGACAGATGGCGTATAGAAATTCCTGTAGGGCAGGGGAGTGGGGGGGGCGGGGTAATCGGGGACGGCAGATAATATTGGATAAGGACTGGAGGAGGAGGAATAAATCTCTTATAAACCTTCTTCACGTCTGGATAATGGTCTACAAAGATATATTGTATTGCCTGCAAACAGTACCGTGTCATCTGCAAATCTGGTAAAATGTAGTGGCCATATAAAACCTACCTTGTGTCCGTATTCCGAAACTACAAGATTGTTATGAAGCGATTTCATAATTCATAGTAGCTACATTAATTGACATATTGTCACAAAAGTCAACACTCATAGAGGAAAACGCGAAACGTTTTGTAGTTTTGCACCCGCACTTCAGATTTCTGCGAGGAGAGCGGAGCACTGAGCAGTTAGGCAAGATGGCGACGTGCGCCGAGGAAGCGTAATTATGTCGTGCTCGAGATGCACCCTCACCAGTCTGTTGTAACCGCCCAACGACACCTCAGAACTGCCAACTCCATTCGACGATGGTATGCCCAGTTTAGAGCTTCCACATCTCTCTGCGAGGGGAAATCAAAGGTCAGCGAAAAAACGGTTGGCCGTCTGCAGGCGAGTTTCGCACGGAGTCCACAGAAGTCGACAAACAGAGCGAGTAGGGAGCTGAAGATACCACAACAGACCGTTTGGAAGGTCTTAAGGATGCGATTGAAAGTGAAGCCTTGCTGCTGCAGTTGCTCCCAGATCT
Source organism: Schistocerca serialis cubense (assembly GCF_023864345.2). Lineage (NCBI taxonomy): Eukaryota > Metazoa > Arthropoda > Insecta > Orthoptera > Acrididae > Schistocerca > Schistocerca serialis. The sequence goes on along the minus strand of NC_064641.1, from coordinate 108,593,192 downwards.
CATTCCAGATCACAAAGACAGACGTTTTGAACTTTCCACACAGTTGCAACAGCTTGTGGAAGAGGGTGGAGTTTATGAGAAACTCATCTCCAGTGACGAAACAACATTTTTGTGAATGGCACAGAAAATAGGCACAATGTGCGAATGCGGCAGTGAATCCCCACGCAATCGGACAGCATGTTCCAGATCCACCAAAAGTTAATGTGCTCTGTACAGTCTTACGGTTTAAATTTTACGGTCCCCTTTTCTTCCACGAAAAGACCGTTAGAGGACACGTGTATCTGGACATGTTGGATAACTGGGTCACGCCGCAACTGGAGAACGGCAGTGTGGACTTGATCTACAAACTGGATTGTGCTCCACCTTCCTTCCATCATGGCGCTCGTGAATTCTTGAAAAAGAAACTGAGAAACTGATGGATCAGTCCTGCTGAGACTGATGATCAGCAATTCCATTTATGGCCTCCACGCTCTCCCGGCCTGATAGCGTCCGATTTTTTGAGTACCGGGCTGTGTGAAAGATTCAGTGTTTACGCCTCCTCTACCAACAAATCTACCAGAGCTGCGAGCTCGCACCAGTAGCGCTTTTGAGCAGACTGATAGGAACATGCTGCGCCCAACGTCAGAAGAACTTTATTATCTACCTGGTACGTGCAGAAACAGTAGGGGCGACATGAGGAGCTCTTGTAATATGTCAAAAAAACTTTCAGTGTGTGTGTTCAAAGCCCTGTGACAATATGTCAGATAATATAGGTATCCGTCAAATCACTTCATTCATTTTAATAATCTTGTATAATGAGCAGTCAAACGAAAACGAGACAGACTGAGAAAATGTAAGTAAACCGTTTATTATTCGGAAAGTAATCGACACAACTGTACATACATTTATCTTGCTGTGGCGCAAGACGGTCAATGACTTCACAGAAAAGTTTTTTCAGTTGCCTATTCTAACCGTCACCATCCTCTTATAACCCAAAGTCAATTCATTAATTTTGAAGTAAGTTTAAATTTGGGTGGCTGATCACAATTTGGCACAGCACTTGGCACAGTGAGATAGTGACACACTGCAGAGAGAGGTAGCAACGGTAGAATTCAAATAAACTGCTTTCATAGTACTCATCTGTTGTTATTCTTCATTGTTGTCGAAAATCATTGGCTCGTAATCCATGTCTATGCTAGATTCTGAAATGCAACTTCGTACACTGGTCTAGGGGATGCTCGGCTTCATTTTCTTAAATGATATGAACACTGGTTAAATTTCTGTTGTTAAATAGTTATATTTTTAGTCAATTCACTTCACAATACTCCTAAGATCGACCTCCACGCTAACTCATCAAATACGTAACTCTTACTACACACTCGGTACTGAACTAGAGCAAAGATTTACCTAAAATAACATCTAACAAAAAAATACTATCGCATACCGGTCTATTTATGCAAAATCATCTTTGGAGCATACATTACAAAAACAAGGTAATAATAACTCTTTATCATTGCTTATTCTTTTTAAGAAGTCTATGATAATCTTGTTGTTGTTGTTGTGGTCTTCAGTCCTGAGACTGGTTTGATGCAGCTCTCCATGCTACTCTATCCTGTGCAAGCTTCTTCATCTCCCAGTACCTACTGCAATCTACATCCTTCTGAATCTGCTTAGTTTATTCATCTCTTGGTCTCCCTCTACGATTTTTACCCTCCACGCTGCCCTCCAATACTAAATTGGTGATCCCTTGATGCCTCAGAACATGTCCTACCAACCGATCCCTTCTTCTAGTCAAGTTGTGCCACAAACTTTTCTTCTCCCCAATCCTATTCAGTATCTCCTCATTAGTTATATGATCTACCCATCTAATCTTCAGCGTTCTTCTGTAGCACCACATTTCGAATTCTTCTATTCTCTTCTTGTAAAAATAATTTATCGTCCATGTTTCACTTCCATACATGGCTACACTCCATACAAATACTTTCAGAAATGACTTCCTGACACATAAATCTATACTCGATGTTAACAAATTTCTCTTCTTCAGAAAAGCTTTCCTTGCCATTGCCAGTCTACATTTTATATCCTCTCTACTTCGACCATCATCATTTATTTTGCTCCCCAAATAGCAAAACTCCTTTACTACTTTAAGTGTCTCATTTCCTAATCTAATCCCCTCAGCATCACCCGACTTAATTCGACTACATTCCATTATCCTCGTTTTGCTTTTGTTGATGTTCATTTTATATCCTCCTTTCAAGACACTGTCCATTCCATTCAACTGCTCTTCCAAGTCCTTTGCTGTCTCTGACAGAATTACAATGTCATCGGCGAACCTCAAAGTTTTTATTTCTTCTCCATGGATTTTAATACCTACTCCGAATTTTTCTTTTGTTTCCTTTACTGCTTGCTCAATATACAGATTGAATAACATCGGGGAGAGGCTACAAGCCTGTCTTACTCCCTTCCCAACCACTGCTTCCCTTTCATGTCCCTCGACTCTTATAACTGCCATCTGGTTTCTGTACTAATTGTAAATAGCCTTTCGCTCCCTGTATTTTACCCCTGCCACCTTTAGAATTTGAAAGAGACTATTCCAGTCAACATTGTCAAAAGCTTTCTCTAAGTCTACAAATGCTAGAAACGTAGGTTTGCCTTTCCTTAATCTTTCTTCTAAGATAAGTCGTAAGGTCAGTATTGCCTCACGTGTTCCAGTATTTCTACGGAATCCAAACTGATCTTTCCCGAGGTTGGCTTCTACTAGTTTTTCCATTCGTCTGTAAAGAATTCGTGTTAGTATTTTGCAACTGTGACTTATTAAACTGATAGTTCGGTAATTTTCACATCTGTCAACACCTGCTTTCTTTGGGATTGAAATTATTATGTTCTTCTTGAAGTCTGAGGGTATTTCGCCTGTATCATACATCTTGCTCACCAGATGGTAGATTTTTGTCAGGACTGGCTCTCCCAAGACCGTCGGTAGTTCCAATGGAATGTTGTCTACTCCGGGGCCTTGTTTCGACTCAGATTTTTCAGTGCTCTGTCAAACTCTTCACGCAGTATCGTATCTCCCATTTCATCTTCATCTACATCCTCTTCCATTTCCATAATATTGCCCTCAAGCACATCGCCCTTGTATAGACCGTCTATATACCCCTTCCACCTTTCTGCTTTCCCTTCTTTGCTTAGAACTGGGTTTCCATCTGAGCTCTTGGTATTCATACAAGTCGTTCTCTTATCTCCAAAGGTCTCTTTAATTTTCCTGTAGGCACTATCTATCTTACCCCTAGTGAGATAAGCCTCTACATCCTTACATTTGTCCTCTAGCCATCCCTGCTTAGCCATTTTGCACTTCCTGTCGATCTCATTTTTGAGACGTTTGTATTCCTTTTTGCCTGCTGCATTTACTGCATTTTTATATTTTCTCCTTTCATCAATTAAATTCAATATTTCTTCTGTTACCCAAGAATTTCTACTAGCCCTCGTCTTTTTACCTACTTGATCCTCTGCTGCCTTCACTACTTCATCCCTCAAAGCTACCCATTCTTCTTCTACTGTATTTCTTTCCCCCATTCCTGTCAATTGCTCCCTTATGCTCTCCCTGAAACTCTGTACAACCTCTGGTTCTTTCAGTTTATCCGGGTCCCATCTCCTTAAATTCCCACCTTTTTGCAGTTTCTCCAGTTTCAATCTACAGGTCATAACCAATAAATTGTGGTCAGAGTCCACATCTGCCCCTGGAAATGTCTTACAATTTAAAACCTGGTTCCTAAATCTCTGTCTTACCATTATATAATCTATCTGACACCTTTTAGTATCTCCAGGGTTCTTCCATGTATACAACCTTCTTTCATGATTCTTAAACCAAGTGTTAGCTGTGATTATGTTGTGCTCTGTGCAAAATTCTACCAGGCGGCTTCCTCTTTCATTTCTTAGCCCCAATCCATATTCACCGACTATGTTTCCTTCTCTCCCTTTTCCTACACTCGAATTCCAGTCACCCATGACTATTAAATTTTCGTCTCCCTTCACTATCTGAAAAATTTCTTTTATTTCATCATACATTTCTTCAATTTCTTCGTCATCTGCAGAGCTAGTTGGCATATAAACTTGTACTACTGTAGTAGGTGTGGGCTTCGTATCTATCTTGGCCACAATAATGCGTTCACTATGCTGTTTGTAGTAGCTTAGCCGCATTCCTATTTTCCTATTCATTATTAAACCTACTCCTGCATTACCCCTATTTAATTTTGTGTTTATAACCCTGTAGTCACCTGACCAGAAGTCTTGTTCCTCCTGCCACCGAACTTCACTAATTCCCACTATATCTAACTTCAACCCATACATTTCCCTTTTTAAATTTTCTAACCTACCTGCCCGATTAAGGGATCTGACATTCCACGCTCCGATCCGTAGAACGCCAGTTTTCTTTCTCCTGATTACGACATCCTCCTGAGTAGTCCCCGCCCGGAGATCCGAATGGGGGACTATTTTACCTCCGGAATATTTTACCCAAGAGGACGCCATCATCATTTAATCATACAGTAAAGCTGCATGCCCTCGGGAAAAATTACGGCTGTAGTTTCCCCTTGCTTTCAGCAGTTCACAGTACCAGCACAGCAAGGCCGTTTTGATAATCTTAGTAATGGCATAAAGTGTTTATATGTGGCGATGTTTATACATTTTCATATAGCTATTTGGTAGTGGATTTCTGCGTTTTTAGCCTTTAACTTGGGAATCAGTTATTTCATGTTATTCAATGTCGGTTAGGGCATTTTACCACACCATAACCAGTTTTATTACACTGTGGAACCGTGATTGTATCTAGGTGTGCATCTCTTCTTCCGAAACAAATCGAAGGCCACGAACGTCTTTGTTCATCGCACCCAAAATATGGAAATCGCACGGGGAAGATATATAACGCTTTCCCTGCGAAACTTCTGCAGCTTAGTCAAAATAACCTCGGCAACACGTGGTCCCGATTTCTTTGCACGCGATTTCCATATGTTTGGAGCCCTGAAGAAAGACACCCGTGGACGTTGATTCGCTTCGGACGAAGACGCGCATACCTGAGAATGATCATGGTTTCTTAGGCCACCGCAAACATTTTTCGACGAAGTCACAGAGCATCTTATCTCACAGTGGGATAAATGTATTAACAGTTATGGCGATTACTTTAGAAATACACTGAAAAGCCAAAGAAACTCGTACACATGCCTAGTATCGCGTAGGGCCCCCGCGAACAGGAAGAAGTGCCGCAACACGACGTGTCATGGACTCGAATAATGTCTGAAGAAGTCCTGGAGGAAATTAACACCATACAGCCTGCAGCACTGTCCATAAATCCGTAAGATCACAAGGCGGTGGAGATCTCTTCTCAACAGCACGTTGCAAGGCATCCCAGATATGCTGAATAACGTTCATGTCTGGGGAGTTTGGTGGTCAGTATTTAAACTCAGAAGAGTGTTCCAGCAGCCACTCTGTAGTAATTCTGGACGTGTGGGGTGTCGCATTGTCCTGCTGGAATTGCCCAAGTCCGTCGGAATGCACAATGGGCACGAATGGATACAGATGATCAGACAGGATGCTTACATACGTGTCACCTATCAGAGGCGTATCTGGAGGTATCAGGGGTCCCATATCAGTCCAACTGCACGCGCCCCACACCATTGCAGAGCCTCCACCAGCTTAAACAATCCCCTGCTGACATGCAGGGTCCATGGATTCATGAGGTTGTGTCCGTTCCCGTAGAGGTCCATGTGCTCGATACTATTTGAAACGAGACTCGTCCGACCAGCCTACATGTTTCCAGTCATCAACAGTGCAATGCTGGTGCTGACGGGCCCAGGCGAAGCGTAAAGCTTTGTGTCGTGCAGTCATCAAGGGTATACGAGTGGGTCTTCAGCTCCGAAAGCGCATATCGATGATGTTTCGTTGAACGGTCACACCAGTATTCAAGAAAGGTAGTAGGAGTAATCCACTAAATTTGAGGCCCATATCGTTAACTTCCATATGCAGCAGGATCTTACTACATATATTGTGTTCGAACATTATGAATTACCTCGAAGAAAACGGTCTATTGACACACGGTCAACATGGGTTTAGAAAACATCGTTCCTGTAAAATATAACTAGCTCTTTATTCACATGAAGTGCTGAATGCTATTGACAAGGGATTTCAGATCGATGCCATATTCCTGGATTTCCGGAAGGCTTATGACACTGTACCACACAAGCATCTCGTAGTGAAATTGCGTGCTTATGGAATATCGTCTCGATTACGTGACTGGGTTTGCGATTTCCTGTCAGAGACGTCACAGTTCGTAGTAATTGACGAAAAGTCATCGAGTAGAACAGAAGTGATTTTAGGAGTTCCACAAGGTAGTGTTATAGGCCCTTTGCTGTTCCTTATCTATATAAGCGATTTGGGAGACAATCTGAGCAGCCGTCTTCGGTTGTTTCCAGATGACGCTGTCGTTTATCGACTAATAAAGTGATCAGAAGATCAAAACAAACTGCAAAACGATTTAGAAAAAATATCTGAATTGTGCGAAAAGTGGCAGTTGAACCTAAATAACGAAAATTGTGAGGTCATCCACATGAGTGCTAAAAGGAACTCGTTAAACTTCAGTTACACGATATCTCAGTCTAATTTAAAAGCCGTAAATTCAACTAAATACCTAGGTATTACAATTACGAACAATTTAAATTGGAAGGAACACACAGAAAATGCTGTGGGGAAGGCTAACCAAAGACTGTGTTTTATTTGCAGGACACTTAGAAAATGTAACAGACCTACTAAGGAGACTGCCTACACTACGCTTGTCCGTCCTCTTTTAGAATACTGCTGCGCAATGTGGGATCCTTACCAGATAGGACCGACGGAGTACATCGAAAAAGTTCAAAGAAAGGCAGCACGTTTTGTATTATCGCGAAATATGGGAGAGAGTGTCACAGTAATGATACAGGATTTGGGCTGGACATCATTGAAAGAAAAGCGTTTTTCGTTGACGGAATCTTCTCACGAAATTCAGCCGCGCGGGATTAGCCGAGCGGTCTCAGGCGCTGCAGTCATGGACTGTGCGGCTGGTCCCGGCGGAGGTTCGAGTCCTCCCTCGGGCATGGGTGTGTGTGTTTGTCCTTAGGATAATTTAGATTAAGTAGTGTGTAAGCTTAGGGACTGTTGACCTTAGTAGTTAAGTCCCATAAGATTTCACACACATCTCACGAAATTCAAGTTACCAACTTTCTCCTCCGAATGCGAAAATATTTTGTTGACACCGACCTACATAGGGAGGAACGATCACCACGATAAAATAAGGGAAATCAGAGCTCGTACGGAAAGATATAGGTGTTCCTTCTTTCCGCGCGCTATACGAGATTGGAATAATAGAGAATTGTGAAGGTGGTTCGATGAACCCTCTACCAGCCACTTAAATGTGATTTGCAGAGCATCCATGTAGGTGTAGATGTGGATGTAGATGAACAGTTCGTACGCTGACGCTTGTCGATGGCCCAGCACTGAAATCTGCAGCAATTTGCGGAAGAGTTGCACTTCTGTCAGTAACGATTCTCTTCAGTCGTCATTGGCCCCATTCCTGCAGGATCGTTTTCCGGCCGCAGCGATGTCGGAGATTTGATGTTTTACCGGATTCCTGATATTCACGGTACACTCGTGAAATGGTTGTGCTGGAAAAATCCCCACTTCATCGCTAACTCGGAGATGCTGTATCATATCGCTCTTGCGCCGACTATAACACCACGTTCAGACTCACTTGAATCTTGATAACCTGCCATTGTGGCAGCAGTAAGAGATCTAATAACTGCGCCAGACCCTTTTTGTTTTAGACAAGCGTTGCCAACCCGAGCGCCGTATTCAGCCTGTTTACCTATCTTTGTATTTTAATAATTTTTTTCAAATGTGTGAAATCTTATAGGATTCAACTGCTAAGGTCATCAGTCCCTAAGCTTACACACTACTTAACCTAAATTATTCTAAGGGCAAACACACACTCATGCCCGAGGGAGGACTCGAACCCCCTCTGGGACCAGCCGCACAGTCCATGACTCCAGCGCCTCAGTCCGCTAGGCTAATCCCGCGCGGCGTATTTTAATACGCTTGCCTATACCAGTTTCTTTGGCGCTTCAGTGTATTAAACAGTTTGCTTACTTTTTCCCAAAATATCTCGTTTTCATTTGACTGCCCGTTATATTTTCACGCTTCTCGACTACGTCCCAGTCAAAAAATAGAGATGGGGCCCCTCCACGCCCGCACCAACGTGGTGACCAAACCAAAAGTTCTACTGTCATCTCCGTCAACATGTTAGTTATCTAATAGGTGGATCACAGGTTGCTGGGCTGTGATGTTATCCGTGCGTCTGGGTAAGACTACGCATTAACACGGTCCATCAGGTGATAGATAGTGGACGAAACGCGAATGAGGATAGCAATTTGAAGAGCAGAGGGAAAAAAGTGCCAAGGCTCGTGCCTTGGGAAAAACACCTCTGCGACAAAATGGTTCAAATGGTTCTGAGCACTATGGGACTTAACATCTGTGGTCATCGGTCCCCTAGAACGTATAACTACTTAAACCTAACTAACCTAAGGACTTCACACACATCCATGCCCGAGGCAGGATTCGAACCTGCGTCCATAGCGGTCGCGCGGTTCCAGACTGAAGCGCCTAGAACCACTCGGCCACACCGGCCGGCCCTCTGCTACAATGGGAAGGCTAGTAAGAGCAGTAGTGGCTTACTAGCTGCGATAGCTCATGCAAGGTTGGGTTTGTTAGTATGGGTATCATGCATTATTACCGTGGCAGGCGATGGCGATGTATCCGAGTTTGCTGCAGCCGGTGCATTCCTGGAACATTCAGGATTGTTATATATTAGTGGGAGATCAGCCATAGATCATCTCACTGTGTGGGTGGGGGGAGCTTGTCTGCATGTAATGTATGGTACGGCTTCCCTGTGTGGTACCAGTTATTCGGCAAGTGTGTTCCAACTGGATATCCAGTAATGGTGGCTGATTAACAGGGGCTCACCTGTAACGTTGTGTTTGCGTGTGCTTGGCCATAGATGTTAGGTCCTTACAAGTATGTCTTTTGGTCTTTTACGTTTCCATCTATGGTTGTGGTCGTACCCCCAGTCACAGGCAGGTCTTTTTAATGGCCGGCGCCACCCACTAACAGATAAGGGGACGCCCCCGGCCGTCCAGCCACCTGGTTGAGGAGTGAGGGAGTGGTGGTGGGGGTGGAGGGCCGGTGCCCGGACCCCTCCGTCTGTCTCTGGTGAAGGGGAGGAGGCGGCGGCGCCCGCCAGACACCCAGCTCGTTGCGGAGCTCAGCAGTCTCTTCTCTGCTGTCCCCTGTCCTCAGACTAAAAATACTCGCGCATCGATTGCCGGCCCTCGGCGCTTGTTTTCGGGCCCTGGAGTCGCGGTGGCCGCACGGCGCGCTCCGCAGCTGCGCCCTACAAGAAGAAGAACAAGAACGAGAAGAAAAAGAAGATACCGTGGCGCAGTGCCCGCGAGAGCTGCTTCAGTGGGGCTGCGAGATAAGAGGCTCGGCAGCTCGCGCCAACTGTTACGTAAGACGAATGTATTGCTGTGCTTACAGCATTCTGTCGGAGAGATAGAGGCGAAGAACGTGCACGCCGCAGTGGAAGCTTCCGTCGGGAGTCCTAATAAGAGTAAAACTGTCCTCGCCTCTCCGCAGAGGTTGGTTCGCACACCGCACTACTTTACCAGAGACAGGCTTTCGCTCGTCCTTCTGCCTTTGCCTTCCTCAGCCCTTTAAACTGACAGTTACACGGAGAAGTACACCTTATTGCGGGCTCCGAATCACAACGCAGCTTGTCATTTTTCACATCAATAAAGTGTTGCCAGAGCAATAATAAGTGATAATGGAAAGAAAAAATCCTGCCACTGGCTGACAATCGAACGTTGTAGTTTTGGACCAGTAGCTTCATAGTAACCCGCGGAGTCACCAATCGACACAAAAAATTACATGTCGCAACAATAGTCGCCTGAAATACTGTGGTTAGACTCATTTAAATTCAAACTTTTTTGAAGACGGTTACCAACAGCTGTTAACTATTTTATTAAATGAATAAGTTGGAGTACAAAAGTTAGTACAAAATTTCATCGGTTTGTTTTTCCAATAGCCCATGGTGCGATTAAACATTCCGAGGGTCACTATATATGTACATCCGTATACATACTCCGACGGTCACTGCCCCGTACCGGAAGGTGCAACATACGATCTTTTTTTTTGTATTTTCTTTCCTCCTCGTTCCCTTACTGCCTGACGTTAAAATGACTGTTCATATCCCTTTGTACGTGCCCTAATCTCTCTTATCTTAAGCTACAATATGTGATCAAAAGTATCCGGACAGCCCGAAAATCATATGTTTTTCATATTAGGTGCATTATGCTGCCACCTACTGCCAGGTACTCGATATCAGCGACCTCAGTAGTCATTAGAAATCGTGAGAGAGCAGAATGGGGAGCAACACGGAACTCACGGACTTCGAAAGTGGTCTGGTGATTGCGTGTCACTTGTGTCATAGGTCCGCACGCGAGATTTCCACATTCCTAAACATCACTAGGTCCACTGTTTCTGTTGCGATAGTGAAGTGGAAACGTGAAGGGACGCATACAGTACAGAAGCGTACAGCCCGACCTCGTCTGTTGACTGACAGAGAGCGCCGACAATTGAATACGGTCGTAATGTGTAATAGGCAGACATCTATCCAGACCATCACACAGGAATTCCAAACTGCATCAGGATCCACTGCAAGTATTATGACAGTTAGGCGGGAGGTGAGAAAACTTGGATTTCATGGTCGAGCGGCTGCTCATAAGTCACACATCGAGCCGGTAAGTGACAAACAACGCCTCACCAGGTGTAAGGAGCATAAGCAATGGACGGTTCAACAGTGGAAAAACGTTGTGTGGAGTGACGAATCACGGTATACAATGTGGATATCCAATGGTAGGAAGTGGGTATGGCGAATTTCCGGTGAACGTCATCTGCCAGCATGTGTAGTGCCAACATAAAAATTCGCAGGCGGTGGTGTTATGGTGTGGTCACGTTTTTCATGTTGTTTTGAGTGGCACTGCCACACCCCTGGCCTGTATCAATGTTTTAAGCACCTTCTTGCTTGAAGAGCAATTCGGGGATGGCGATTGCATCTTTCAACATGTTCATAATGCACAACCTGTGGTGGAGTGGTTGCACGACAATAACATCCCTGTAATGGACTGACCTGAATTCTATAGAATACCTTTGCGATGTTTTGGAACGCCGTGCTAGGCCGCACCGACCGACATCGATACCTCTCCTTAGTGTAGCACTCCGTGAAGAATGAACTGCCATTCCCCAAAAAACCTTCCAGCACCTGATTGAACGTATGCCTGCGAGAGTGGAAGCTATCATCAAAGTTAAGGGTGGGCCAACACCGTATTGAATTCCAGCACTACCGATGGAGGGCGCCACGAACTTGTAAGTCATTTTCAGCCAGGTGTTCGGATACTTGTGGTCACATAGTGTACGTACATACGTGAGAGTTTTTCACTCTCAGAGGCCTTTTGTGAGAAATACGCATCGTGTAAACAGGATCGAGAGTCAAGACACAGGCGCTGTTCAGGGGAAGATGTCAGACAGTCGCTATCGAGAGCTGCTCGCCGTAGCTCTCAGACACGGAAAACTACACTGATCAGCCAGAACATTATGAACACCGACCTACTATCGATATAAGCCCGTCCAGGTGATAGCAGCGTCACCTGGCGAGGGATGACTGTTGGACTGTTTGTCAGACACACGCACAGTGCATGTAGTATCAGTGAGTATGCTGTCCGTGTGTTGAATGGGGAAGGCGCGCAGTCTACCTGAGTTCGACCGAGGGCGGATAGTTATGGCCCGGATGCTCGGTTCGAGCATTTTGGAAACTGTGCGACGTCTCCTGCGTTCGAGGAGTGCTGTGGTGAGTGAATTCAACGCGTGGCGAAACCGAAGTGAAACCACGTCTAGACGTCGTGGGATTGGGCATCCATACCTAATTAGAGATGTCAGACGTCATAGGCTGGGCAGGCTGGTAAAACAGGACAGACTTTAATGCTCGGCAGAGCACAGGTGTGTCTCAACTTACAGTGCACCGAACAGTACAAACGATGGGCCTCCGCCGTTGACGACCCAGGCATGTGCCAATGTTAATAACACGAAATGGGGAACTACGACTGAAATGGCCACCGTACCATCGACACTGGACTTTGGTGCAGTGGCAGAGCGTTGCAGAGTCTGATGAATCCCTATATCTTCTTCATCATTCCGATGGGAGGGCTCGAATCCGTTGTCTTCCAGAACAACAGTTCCTTGACAGCTGTACTGTAGGACGGAGACAAGCTGCCGGCGGCTCCGTTATGCTCTGGGGAACATTAATGTGGGCATCCATGAGTCCAGTGGAGCTCTGCATCGCACCATGACGACCAAGGAGTATCGTACACTGGTTGCAGACTCCGTAGACCCCTTCAAGACGATCATGTTTCCTGACAGCAGTGGCATTCTTGAACAAGGTAGCGCGCCATGTAACAAGGCCAGGAGTGCGATGGAGTGGTTGAAGGAACACAACGGCGAGTTCCAATTGATGTGCTGATCCCCCCAACTCGTCGGATCTGAACCCGATCGAACACATTTTGGATGTGGATGAACGTGGCATCAGTGCTGGTCGTCCCCTTCCCCGAAATTTACGGGGATTAGGTGAGTTGTGTGTGCAGATGTGGTGACAACTCCCTCCAGCGACCTACCAAGGCTTCACTGCGTCCATGTCACACGACAATTTACCTCCGTTATCGGTGGGAAAGTTGGACCTACCGGCTATTAGGTAGACGGTCATAATGTGCTGGCTGATCATTGTGTATCGGCATTGTAGGGATAACTGAGAGTATTCGGTGAGTGTTGGGCGGCCATATTGCCGTACATGATTTGTGCCGTAGTTCACAGGTTTTACGCTAGCACATCGTCGTAATATATTTTGTCGTACTCTTGCGCTCACACAATGAAAGTACTCACGAAATATCGTCTCGTGAGCAACAATGTGTGTCTGTGGGATGTTCCTGGACGAAGAAATCGCCCGTTTGATCTCCTGCACGAACACCGCGAGCAGTTAGTCCATTTCGAAGGTTCTAAACTTAACCAATGCAACGTTGCAAAGAACTTATAAAAACGTCATTGACTTATTGCATAGAATCAATAAAAAAGCTGTCAGCTAGTAGACACGAGCATGCGTTAATATGGATGAGAGACTAGTGCGTTATCAATTGTGCCATACAGACACTACGATTACCTGTTACATAAACATGTGCCGCCAATATATGGACAGTTTAGACAAGTGTCGCGACGGATACGTCTACATCTACATCTACATTTATTCTCCGCAAGCCACCCAACGGTGTGTGGCGGAGGGCACTTTTCGTACCACTGGCATTACCTCCCTTTCCTGTTCTAGTCAAGTATGGTTCGCGGGAAGAACGACTGTCTGAAAGCCTCCGTGCGCGCTCGAATCTCTCTAATTTTACATTCGTGATCTCCTCGGGAGGTATAAGTAGAGGGAAGCAATATATTCGATACCTCATCCAGAAACGCACCCTCTCGAAACCTGGCGAGCAAGCTACACCCCGATGCAGAGCGCCTCTCTTGCAGAGTCTGCCACTTGAGTTTATTAAACATCTCCGTAACACTATCACGCTTACCGAGTAACCCTGTGACAAAACGCGCCGCTCTTCTTTGAACCTTCTCTATCTCCTCCGTCAACTCAACCTGGTACGGATCCCACACTGATGAGCAATACTCAAGTACAGGTCGAACGAATGTTTTGTAAGCCACCTCCTTTGTTGATGGACTACATTTTCTAACGACTCTCCCAATGAATCTCAACCTGGTACCCGCCTTACCAACAATTAATTTTATATGATTATTCCACTTCAAATCGTTCCGCACGCATACTCCCAGATATTTTACAGAAGTAACTGCTACCAGTGTTTGTTCCGCTATCATATAATCATACAATAAAGGATCCTTCTTTCTATGTATTCGCAATACATTACATTTGTCTACGTTAAGGGTCAGTTGCCACTCCCTGCACCAAGTGCCTATCCGCTGCAGATCTTCCTGGATTTCGCTACGACTTTCTAATGCTGCAACTTCTCTATATACTACAGCATCATCCGCGAAAAGCCACATGGAACTTCCGACGCTATCTACTAGGTCATTTATATATATTGTGAAAAGCAATGGTCCCATAACACTCCCCTGTGGCACGCCAGAGGTTACTTTAACGTCTGTAGACGTCTCTCCATTGAGAACAACATGCTGTGTTCTGTTTGCTAAAAACTCTTCAATCCAGCCACACAGCTGGTCTGATATTCCGTAGGCTCTTACTTCGTTTATCAGGCGACAGTGCGGAACCGTATCGAACGCCTTCCGGAAGTCAAGAAAAATAGCATCTACGCAGGGTGAAGTGAATGTGAGTGCCGTGTCGACAAAGAAAGTGATGAAGAAAGCTGCCAGGAAGGGGTATCAGGGCGGGAGTTGTGCATTTAATTAGTTTGTAGGATTAAAAGCCGAGGTTATGGAATGTGCAGCTACTGGACTACAGGAAACGAGACGAAACACAAAGTTTGCTGGCTGAAAAGGCCGCGGTGTTTGACACCCCAACAGAAGAAATTCACCAGAATATCCACAATTTAAGGAATCAGGCAAGGTAGTTTTATAACATAGATTAATTAACGTAGATAAAACAAATGAAGTTATGTTTGAAAGTAATCGTTTGGCAACTCGGGAAATTGCCCTTTAACTTTAAATAGTACAGCTGTATCTATAATTCTTTATTGATTATGCTGTTATATAGCGTGTTGAAGAACAGACCATAACAAATTTACGAATAGTTTCTCAAGCCAATAAAAGCAAACACGTTCGAATAAATGTATATCCAGAAATGTCTCATTTATCAGATACTCGTCCTATTTGACTTTTGGACGAGTATGGGTATCCAGATGTAATCTACTCCAAGGTTATTTCATCGTAGTTGTTATTTTAAGGAGCTCCCCGTCCAGGCGGTGAAGACCCAACGGATGTCTACCGGCCGCCATGTCATCCTCTACCCTTTGGCGCCATTCCTGTGCCCTATGGAAGGTTCAATGTACCACACCTTCCGGCCGTTTTGCAGACGTTCCAGATCCTGAAGCTCCAACTGTTCGGTCGAGTGGCTCCTCAGTTGGCGTCACGATGTCGATTGTACAAGGAAAAATCGTTGGCAGTGCCAGGAATCGAACCCAATTCCTCTGCATGGCAACCATCTATGATGAGCACTCAGCTACGTAGGCAGTCTAATTGTTACTTTACCAAAATATTAAAGAAAATAAACGTAGCTGATTATATAAATCTTAGTGTCACACACAGTCTGGCTTTAACACTAATAGATCTACATATAGAAGTGTCTTGCTTGGCAGTTTTGGGCCCAATTTAAGGAGTACTTTTTCCATCTCCAACGCTCTCATTCTCGTAAAATTTTGAGATCACTGATACACAACAGAAAAAGTAGAGATCCTAATATGAACCTTATGGGCACTACATGTCATTATTTTTCCAGGTGGATGATTTTTGATAGCTTGATAAACATCTCTTTCCTATAGACGCTCTTTGTTTCTTTTCAGAGGTACAGGATTTGAACCACTGTGCAGCATTTTCTGTGCCATCGTAATATTCGAATTTATGAGTACTTAAAAGTATGTTGTAATGTACACAGTCAAACGACTTTGACCCATCAGAGAATATAGCAGAAGCCTGTAATTAAGTACATTCTCACTGTATGTGTAGATAGATTTCTCAATATAAGAACACGTTCGAAATTCGAAGAATGACTTTGAGAATATATTACTTGTTGTCAGATAATTAAGAAGCCAATTGTATGTTACCTTTTCTAAGATTTTCGAGAGCGCTAGTAAAAGTGAAATTAGATGGAAATTTTATGGTATTTGTTTATCTCCTTTCTTGAACGAGGGCTTATTTGAGCTCGTTCCAACCATTTATGAAATATTCTATTGATAAATGACTCGTTACACAGATAACGTAGGACGATACAGAACTCAGAAGAACGATCCTTAATTAATTTTATTGGTATTTTATCGTAACTACTAGAATTGTTTGATTTTTAAGATTTTTATGGTGGACATTATTTATATTGGTGTAATGAAGGTCTTATTCATATTGCCAGAGTTATTTGCAACGACTGGTCTGAGAAATTCCATGGCAGCACAACTGAACCTGAGAAGCCCCTCTTCTGTTCCTTGAGTAAGCCATGGATTCTCTGTAGACTTTGGTCAAATCTGAGTTAGTTCTGGGAAAAAACAGTATTCAAATAATGTAACGAAGTTATTAATAAATGTGTTATATTTTTCATTCGTGCCATGAGCATCAGATTACATTACTCCAGCTCATATCTTTGAGGAGTGTCCTAAAGCAATTAATTTTTGTCTTATTGATTACACTCTTGAACTCAGATTTAGTAGATTTTATATCCTGTTCAGTAGTAACCATTTGACAAAAGGCCGTGGTCTGGGAGGCCATTGAATATTGGTTTTCTAATATAAGTTCGTTCATTAGACATTTCTATAAAGATAATATTAATGCCTGATTGTGAGGAATTAGCTACCCTAACTGGGAAGCTTACAGTAGGAATAAAGTTGAATGATAGTGTTACCGACTCTAATAAATTTTCATTGGATGATTTTTTATAATTATCTACATTAAAATCACCAGCAACCACTACTCCTTTGTTTTTTGTTGTTAAATAGGCCAATAGAGCTTCAACGTGATTTATGAACAGACTGAAATTACCTGCAGGTGCTCGGTATGTACTTGCTATTATAATGGATTTAGCATGAAATTATGCTTCTGTCGCACATGCTTCCACATGCTGCTCAAGGCAGAATCTATCAGTGTGTATGTTCTTAAATTTGTCAATTCCTGATGAATTGGGCAGTTCTTCCTTTCTCCATTTCTGCTCTGACAGCCCAGCCAGTTTACTCTCCCCTCTCCTGTTGAGGAGAAATCCATGCCTAGTATAATCCCACCTACTGACTGAATCAACAGGAACCATGCATATATGTGACCCCGCACCCAATAGAATCAAATGTTCGAATTTCAAATTAACTCTGCTGACAGAGGAGTTCAAATAAGCTCGATCACGGCGCCTCAGAACAGACAAAAACTCAACACTGGTACGTCTTGATGCTGATGAAATATTTACCAGGTCACACTATATACTAAAATCCTTCCACATCTGTACCCACCATCCGAGAACAAGTAATGGACTGCCTGTAACATCACGTTTCACCCCGCTGCATTGGTCGGAGACTTGCAGGAGCCGGAACTTGGGAATTACCATCTTGCGCATAAGTCGCCGTTAACACCACAACACAAACGGCTGCTCCTGGAGCGGTGCCGTGAGGGAGAAGCATGGGGGACAGTCTGATGGCACAGCAGTTCTTCACGGATAACGTGCTTCCTCGTGTGTTAGCTCTCATGCAAGAGTATGGTGGGGCCGTTTCTCAGTAGGAGAACGCTTGTGCACACATTACATGTCACTATGAACTATCCATGGGATTCTGAGGTGCTTCCATGGCCAGCAAGGATCTGTCTCATCTCCAATGGAAACTCGTGTGGAAACAGCTCGGACGTCAGCTCCATCAAAGTTCCAGCATCAAGTACATCATGGACCAGTTGCTACATCAGTGGACCAGCTTGTATTTCCCGACCTAATCAGTGCATGCATCCAGGCTAGGAGGCATGCAACGTTATATAGATGTGTGAGCTCACATTGCTAATTTCTTTGTAAATTTGGCTCGATTCTGTATTCACTGAGCTTGATGTCTGAAATACTCCTCTGTGACACTGACAAGGAGGATATTGAGTCAATAATTAAATCATTGAAGACTAAGGACTCTCATGTATATGATGGAGTGCCTAACAGAATATTGAAGTACTGTGCTGCACATGTTAGCCCTGTACTTGGCCATTTCTGTAATTTTTCCTTTAAGAATGGTCAGTTTCCTGAACGATTAAAGTACTCAGTAGTAAAGCCACTTTATAAAAAGGGAGAAAGGGATAATGTAGACAATTTTACACTTATTTGTATGCCATCAGTGTTTACTAAATTTTTTGAAAATGATTTCTATGTAAGAATAATTTATCATTTTATATCACATAATTTGCTATCAAATGTACAGTTCGGCTTTAGAAGTGGTTTAACAACTGAAAATTCTGTATTCTCTTTTCTCGATGAGGTAATGGATGGATTAAACAAAAGGTTTCGAACGCTACGCAAATTTTTTGATTTAACTAAGGTGTTTGATTGTGTTGATCACAAAATATTGCTCCAGAAGTTGGACCATTATGAAATACGGGGAGTAGCTCACAATTGGTTCAGCACTTACGTTAACAACAGACAGCAAAAGGTCATTATTCACAGTGTTGAGAATGGCTGCCATGTGAGGTCTGAGTGGGGCATGGTCAAAGAGGGGGGTGTCCTAGGGATCAGTGCTGGGGCCACCCCTGTTCCTTATTTATATAAATGATATGCTCTCTAGTATTATTGATGATTCTAAAATGTTTCTGTTTGCTGATGACAGTAGTTTGGTAGTAAAAGATACTGCAACATTGCTTTATTTCAGATAGTGCACTTAATGACATAAGATCATGGCTAGTAGAAAATAAACTAACGCTAAATCACAGCAGGACTCAGTTTTTAAGGTTTCTAACACACAATTCAACAAAACCCAACGTTTTAATTTCACAGAATGGGCAAATGATTAATGAAACTGAACAGTTCAAATTTCTAGGTGTTCAGATAGATAGTAAACTGTCGTGGAAAGCCCACGTTCAGGATCTTGTTCAAAGACTTAATGCTACCATTTTTACTACGTGAACAGTATCTGAACTAAGTGATCGTTCGACACGAAAATTAGTCTACTTGCTTATCTTCATTCACTTATGTCATTAGATATTATATTTTGGGGTAACTCTTCCCATTACTAAAGGATATTTTTGGCTCAGAAACGGGCGGATTGGGCAATAAGTGGTGTAAGTCTACGAACCTATTGTCGACCCCTGTTCAGTGGTTTGGTTAGTCTGACATTGGCCTCTCAATACACTATATATTCTTTACTGTCGTTTCCTGTTAACAATATGAGCTTATTCCCAAGAATTAGCAGTTTTCACCCAGTTAATACTAGGCATAACTCCAATCTGCTTTTGGATCGCACTTCCTTAACTCTTGTGCAGAAAGGTGTGCAGTATACTGCTGCATCCTTTTTCAATAAGCTACCACTCGACTTCAAAAATCTTAGCAGTAACCCACGCGCTTCGCGCGACCGCTGCGCTCGCAGGTTCGAATCCTGCCTCGGGCATGGATGTGTGTGATGTCCTTAGGTTAGTTAGGTTTAAGTGGTTCTAAGTTCTAGGGGACTGATGACCTGAGCAGTTAAGTCCCATAGTGCTGAGAGCCATTTCAACCAACCCACGCGCTTCCAAGTCGAAACTGAAGAGTTTCCTCGTGGGTCTCTCCTTCTATTCTGTCGAGGAGTTCCTTGAAATAATAAGCTGATTCCTTTGTCATATTGCCGATTGCGTTTACATAAGCTTATGGCTTAACTTTTTTTGGGTTCATAAACATTTTATTTTATCTGTTATTACTTTCTGTTGTAATTTCATGTACTGACACGTTCCATGACCTTGGATATTTGCTCCCCAATTTAGTCCTACGGAACTAGCAGTCTAAATAAATAAAGAAAACATTGCATACCATCTGCACGTGCGAAGTTTCATTTCGTTTCCTTCTGCCCTTCTGGCTGCTTCTCGTTTTTGTCAGACAGTGTATTTATTCTGATCAGGATGTATTTAGGATGGCATGTCATAGCTATCATCCCAGTATAACTTGTGCAGGCAGCTCCTCTTCAGAGTGTACGGGGTCTCGTGCACAAAACTTCTCACGTGGCCCTGGAGGGAGAGCTCTGAGTGATTTCGCCTGTGGAGCAAGTGACCCGACTTGACGCGTCCACCCGTCTCGGCCTTTTGCATAGAGCTATAGACCGATCTGCGAACGATGGCGGTTCGCACAGCTCGAGACACGGGTGGAGATTGCATTGTTGCCGCTTCCAAATGACAGTTGCGATAAGCACATTCACGTGCTCTGTGCTTGAAGAAAAAGTGTATACTGCAAATAATCTCTCTCGCTTTCTTATGTAGAACTTATTGCCAGTCACCACCAGCAACAGTGACAACTCGCAACTAATGGAATAAAAATTCCCAAAAAAACTCGCTACAATCACGTTTAATGCTCGCATTGGCTACGACATTCACAGCAGAGCGCAGGGAACACTACTGAACGCTCATTGGTTGTTGGAGAAAGCGTGACGTAGGTGCGCAGAAAAAGCCTAAACTCAACCGCCATCGTTCCTGACTCCATCTATAGTCTTCAATACATATAAACTGACATGTGGTAACCGTTATCATTTGCTAACCTACCGTACAGAAAAATTACGCAACATACGCCGTTATCAGCTCGAGGGCTAAAATCGTGAGTTGTATTTGTCCTCATTACATCACAGCAGAAATTCATTTCCGGGCGTAGTTTAATTTGTTTGTATGTTACACTCACAATTACGATTCTTAATTACTATGTGAAACGAGTCAGTGTTCCACTTATATTACAGTTTCTCAGTGAAAACGTCATCACATGAAGTCCATGTACATTGTGTTACGTAGGATTTACAGATAAATTTGTGCACCGAGTGCGCTTTACAACATTTATATGTGTGTAATAATAACACTGGTGTCCCCTACATTTCGTCCAGACCAGCCCTATCCCATTCATCAGTTTTTTATCTTTTTTCAGACACTCGATTGGTTTCATGAAATTCTTCGTCCCTTTTAGTACTGTTCTAATCTTCTCGCCTCTGGATACCTTCTGCACTCATTCTCCATTCACTCCTATAACTACACCCATCTTCCTCAACAACCTCTCCACACCTTCCTATTTCCTCTCCATACCTTCCTATTTTCAACTAATCTTTTCGGTCCTGTACACCTGCTGCTTTCATTTTCGTTAGCAATTCCCTGCACATATACTAATCTATGCCTGCTTCCACATTTTACCCCTGTACTTGTCCTTACAGTATCTGCATCCACTAAGCGTCCAATCTTCTAGTAAAGTTTCTGCTCAGACTTCTTTCCTCACATAATCTTCCTATCGCCTCTTTACTTTCTTTATTCCTCTACTATTAAACTTTTAACATACTGCTGCACATTCTGACATACCTGTCGGTTTGTTCCCCCACAGATCCTCAACATCGGCGACGTGTCCTCGTGGATGAACCAGGAGGTGCGGGAGGACGACGACGACTTCGTGGCGCGCAGCATACTCTGCATGCCCATCGCCAACGGCCAGAAGACCGTCATAGGAGTCGCGCAGCTCATCAACAAGGTACCCGCACTGTGCCGCGTGCCGGAGCGCCGTCTCAGACGCTGACAGCCAAGCAGGTGCCAATGGAAGGCAGCTGCTTCTCCGTCACGTCCAAAATCTGCTTGTCACTTTTTAGTTAATACTCCCATTACATATTATTTTAGCGTATTCTAGGTCCCCTGAAGCGTTTAATAACCTACTTAAATCGCTGTTGGACACTGCTCACTAATTGTTTTGTTGTTCTCTTCAATCCGAAGACAGTTTTGATGTAGGTCTCCACGCCAGTACATGTTGAACGCGACTATTCACATCTGCAAGCTGCTCCACCCTACAACCTTTACAACCCACTTGCTCTATTCAAGTCTTGTTCTCCCTCTACAATTTTCACTCCCCAAATTTCTCTCTATTACTACACTAGTGTCCATTAAAATTGCTACACCAAGAAGAAATGCAGATGATAAACAGGTACTCATTCGACAAATACGAGGGTGGTTCAGAAAGTAACCTCCGATTGGTCACACTGCGGGTTGTGGGGGGAGTAGCGACGCCATCTGTGCGTTCACGCACTCAACAGGTCAGTCGGCATCAAGCCGTGGTCGAGTGAACGTCGTACCTGCGCTAGTTTAGTTTTTGTGGCAGTTTGAAATGTGTGCTGCAATAGAAAACCCCGCCAAATGTGAAGTGCGTGCTGTCATAAGGTTTTTTACAGCCAAAGGATATTCTGCAGCAGCTATTCATCGTGAGCTTTGTGCCGTGTACGGACCAAGAGTTATGAGTGAAGGAGTTGTCCGTGAATGGGTACGTTTATTTAAAAGTGGACGAGAATACGTCCATGATGAAGAGAGGAGTGGTAGACCATCATTGGTGACTGACGAACTCGTTCAGACAGTTGATGCAAAAGTTCGTGAAAATCGACGTTTCTCAATGTCGGAGTTGTCTACTGGTTTTCCACAGATTTCTAAGACTCTCTTGTACGAGATAGTGACAGCAAGATTGGGTTACCGTAAGTTCTGTGCACGATGGGTGCCCAAAATTCTTACCGACCACCACAAAACTCAAAGAATGGCCTCTGCATTAGACTATCTGTCACGTTTTGAGGACGAAGGAGAACCATTGTTAAACAGAATCGTGACCGGTGACGAAACCTGGATTAAGTACGTGAACCCTGAGACAAAAGAACAATCAAAGATGTGGGCACATTCAAATTCGCCTACCAAACCAAGAAAAGCCTCGCAAGATTTTTCTGCCTGAAAACTGATGGCAACGGTGTTTTGGGATGCCAAAGGGGTGTTGTTGGTTGAATTCATGGAACGTGGTACGACCATTAATCAAGACGTGTACTGTGAAACAATAAAAAAGTTACGACGGGCTATACAGAACAAACGCCGTGGTATGCTGACTTCTGGTATCGTTTTTTTGCACGATAACGCCCGTCCTCACTCTGCTCGCAGAACAACGGCCCTTCTTGAGTCCTTCAAGTGGGACGTTATCAACCATCCACCTTACAGCCCAGACCTGGCGCCAAGTGATTATCACCTCTTCATGCATTTGAAGAAATGGCTCGAGTCACAGCGGTTTGATGACGACGAAGAGCTCAAAGATGCGGTCACAGGCTGGCTCCAGGCACAAGCGGGTGATTTTTATGCAGAAGGAATTTCAAAGCTTGTGAAGAGATACGATAAGTGCCTCAGTCGCTATGGAGACTATGTAGAAAAATAGTGCAAAGATGTAGTTGTAAGATGTATATATTAAAATATTTTTATTTAACTTGGTGTATTTTTTTAAATCAACCGGAGGTTGCTTTCTGAACGGCCCTCGTATATTAAACTAGAACTGACGTGTGATTACATTTTCACGCAATTTGGGTGCATAGATCCTGAGAAATCAGTACCCAGAACAACCACCTCTGGCCGTAATAACGGCCTCGATACGCCTGGGCATTGAGTCAAACAGAGCTTGGATGGCGTGTAAAGGTACAGCTGCCCACGCAGCTTCAACACGATACCACAGTTCATCAAGAGTAGTGACTGGCGTATTGTGACGAGCCAGTTGCTCGGCCACCATTGACCAGACGTTTTCAATTGTTGAGAGACCTGGACAAAGTGCTGTCCAGGGCAGCAGTCGAACATTTTCTGCATCCAGAAAGGCCCGTACAAGACCTGCAGCATGCGGTCGTGCATTATCCTGCTGAAATGTAGGGTTTCACAGGGACTGAATGAAAGGTAGAGCCATGGGTCGTAACGCATCTGAAATGTAACGTCCACTGTTCAAAGTGCCGTCAATGCGAACAAGAGGTGATCGAGACGTGTAACCAATGGCACCCCATACTATCATGCCGGGTGATACGCCAGTATGACGATGAGGAATACATGCTTCCAATGTGCATTGACCGCGATGTCGCCAAGCACGGATGCGACCATCATGATGCTGTAAACAGAACCTGGATTCATCCGAAAAAATGCCGTTTGACCATTCGTGCACCCACGTTCGTCGTTGAGTACACCATCGCAGGCGCTCCTGTCTGTGATGCAGCGTCAAAGGTAACCACAGCCATGGTCTCCGAGCTGATAGTTCATGCTGCTGCAAACGTCGTCGAGCTGTTGGTATAGATGGTTGTTGTCTTTCAAATGTCTCCATCTGTTGACTCAGGGATCAAGACGTGGCTGCACGATCCGTTACAGCCAAGCGGATAAGATGCCTGTCATCTCGACTTCTAGTGATACGAAGCCGTTGGGATCCAGCACGGCGTTCCGTATTACCCTCCTGAACCCACCGATTCCATATTCTGCTAACAGTCATTGGATCTCGACCAACGCGAGCAGCAATGTCGCAATACGATACACCGCAATCGCGATAGGCTACAATCCGACCTTTATCAAAGTCGGAAACGTGATGGTACGCATTTCTCCTCCTTACACGAGGAATCGCAACAACGTCTCACCAGGCAACGCCGGTCAACTGCTGTTTGTGTATGAGAAATCGGTTGGAAACTTTCCTCATGTCAGCGCGTTGTAGGTGTTGCCACCGGCGCCAACCTTGTGTAAATGCTCTGAAAAGCTAATCATTTGCATATCACAGCATCTTCTTCCTGTCGGTTAAATTTCCCGTCTGTAGCACGTCATCTTCGTTGTGTAGCAATTTTAATGGCTAGTAGTGTATATTGACAAATTCCTTGATGTGCCAGCCTGCAATCCAAACAAATACTTTCATAAAAGACTTCCTAACAGTTAAATTTACATTGCATCTTCAAATATATCTCTTTTTCAGAACCATATTTCCTCATCATTGCCTGTTTTCGTTTTACATGCCCTTCACTTCTGTCATTGTACGTTGCTTTGCTCCTTAAATAGAAAAACTTATTACAAATTTCGCTCTCGTTTTTCTATTATTCACATTCATTTTATGTAGCTTGTGGCCTCTTTGTAACAACCTATTCCGTCTACAACTAGTCTTTCATGTCCTTTGCTGTCTTTACAGAACTAGAATGTCACCGTTAGTGTTTTTTATTTTTCCTCACAGAGCTTCCCTTTCCTAATTTTCCTTTGAGTTAATTTAGTCCTTGCTGAGGGCACAGACTGAATAACGTTGGGGTGTGCTATAACTATGTCTCACTTCTTCGTCAACTACTGCTTATGTCATATCCTTCAACTCCTATAACTGCGGTCTGGTTTCGGTACAAGCTGAAGCTAACTTTTCTATCTCTGTATTTTATTCCCGAGACCTAAAGAATTTCAAAGACTGCTTTCCAGTCTACATTGTCGAAAGCCTTTTCCAAATCTACAGATGCTACAAACGTACGTTTGCCTTTTTTCCACCCGTCTTCTAAGACGAGTCGTTGAGTTAATATTGCCTTGCATGTTCCTTCATTCCTCCGGAAATGAATAATATACCGAATTTATTTATGAGTAGTGTACACGATGTGCTGTCCCCAGTGGAAATATTGCAAAAAACTGGAACGTGATATTTAAAAACAAATAAAGTGGACGAGAGATTTTATCTCGACACAGAATATTATGTTGTGTGTGAATACTGACCGCTCAGACGGTAAATAATTATTCTCCTGTGTATTATTATTATTATTATACAAAATATGGACATAAACTTTTTAGTGCAAAGAGTAATCAGTTTGCACTACTAAAACAATGGACAGCTAATGTAAACAAGAACTGTGTTCAATTGTCTTCTTTTATCAGTGCACTCTCTTCTCTTGTCTGCCGTGTGAGAAGTGGGACATATTGGTTCGCTGCTGTTGAGTGTAAGTTCAATTGTACTATTAATCTGATAATATATTAGTTTAATGTTATTGTCACTTTTATTTATAAGCGGTGAGCCCTATCTCATGTCCGCTTCCTTTACATACCAAGATTTTGAGTAATTTTCAGCGCAACAATTGCAGCCGCCGTTGCAGCCCTAAACGCCATTCCGTGGCAATCGTAATTCATGAAATTCGCGGAAGCGAAGAATTCACCCGCTAAAATTATAATGAACATTTTCTCCACAGCCGACTGACGCAGCAGCAGCAGACGTCGTTTTAAGATTTTCATTTTCAGTTCTTGACCGAGATCCAGAGCCACGACTCGGACTACAACTAATTGTTAAAAGTCGTAAGAAATAATTCTCTCGCGCGTGTGTGGCAATTGCAAATAATAATCAAAGATCTCATGCTCGAGATGAAATATTTAGTCGAGGCAAAAATACCAAAAGATTATTTCAGTTCGTAACTTAAATGTAACGTATTTCAAGATTAGTTCGTGAACAATAAGTTTGCTCAGGATTAATCTTTATTTATCAACCAATGTTAAAAAAAGGTAATTTAAATTCAAACACAACCATTTTAAAGAGCCCACCACGCCAAACAGTTAATTAATTATTTTCTATATATATATTTTAATTTTTACGCGAGAACGAATAATATTAGTAAACAAGAGACAAACAATTTTTACCGATTTCTCACTTCTGTATACCTCATGTAACCTAGGTTTAGTCGTAAAAGACCATTTTGAAGCGTAACTGTTTCAGAAACGTTTCTTCTGATATGCGATGCAACAAATAATCTACACTCTGGGACAACAAAAAAAAGAAATGACCCACACCGAAGAAATTATCCGACTGGGACGGAAATCGGTGGATGTTATGTACATGTGCAGACAAACAAATGATTAAAATTTGGGAAAAATGGATGATTTACTCGAAAGAAAAAGCTTCACAAGCTGAGCAAGTCAATAACGCATTGGTCCACCACTGGCCCTTATGCAAGCAGTTATTCAGCTTGACATTATTTGATTGATTTGTTGGATGTGATTCTCAGGGATATCGTGCCAAATTCTGTCGAACTGGCACCTTGGATCGCCAAAATCCGGACTGGAATCTCACTGGTTGGAGAAGAATTGTCTTCAGTGATGAGTCCCACTTCGAAGTGAGCCCCGATGGCCAGCAAACACATGTCTGAAGGCGCTCCGGACAGCGGTGGTACGCCAACCTGATAGACACGCTGTACGACCCGACAACCACGAGTGAAAGTAGGGGTGCCATTTCTTTTCATAGCAGGACACATTTCTTTGTCATTCGCGACACTCTTACGGCACAGCGGTACGTCGACGCTATTTTCCGTCCTGTTTTGTTGCCCTTCATGGCACGCCATCCTGGACTTCGTTTTAATTAAGGTAATTCCCCCCTACCTCTACCTCTCGCACACGGCGAATGATTCTATCGCTTATCTTCGTGCATGACAAACCCTACTTTCGCCAGCAAGGTCGTCAGGTCTCTCCCCAGTTTAAAACGATTGGAGCATCATGGACAGGGCCCCCTATCCAGCTCGGGATTTTGCCGATCTAACGCGAAAATGCGACAGAATTTGCCTCGATATCCCTCAGGGGGACATCCAACAACTCTGTCAATAATTACCACGGCAAATAACTGTTTGCATAAGGACCAGAGGTGGACCAGCGTATTACTGGCCCGCTTAACCCCTGAAGCTCTTTCTCTTCAATAAATAATCAAAATTTTCCGAAATTGTAACCATATGTTTGTCTGTTGATGTACGTCACATCTACCGACTTCCAGTCCCAATCGGATAATTGCTTCGTGGTGCGTCATCTTTTCTTAGAGTTTATAACCTCCAAAGAAATGAAGAAATTTCGAGATCATTCAAGAATATCATCTCCTACACAAAGAAATTAAATGATGATATGAGGTACTGATGAAGTAATATCACAAATATTACAAATATAGTTAAAAAATTTTAAAATGTATCTGTGGCCTATTAGGTATAGCACCTTAAATGTCCTCCCCCTTTACTTCAGTTTTATTATTTTACACATACTAGAACATTACCCCTTAATATCGATGGGTGCAGCAGTAAGTCATGTTGTCGTGTCCGTCTGGACATTCCACCCTCTTACCGTCACCAGATTTCCCAGCAGATACGGACAACAATATTTACTCCTAGACCATACCTTGAATCGAAAAGCTACACATATGGATGATCAGCCGAAAGCGGAGCACGAACAGTTGTATTCTTACTACTCGCGCCAAACGAATACGTAAGCCGCGGCACCTCGAAGGCGAGATACAACACACGGAATGGGTTCTGAGGAACATCAGATATTCCCCACGAAGGGAATGTAAAGTGTCACAAATAGACGGAGAAGATCATTGGTAATGTTAAATAACCTCATCGGAATTGGTCACAAAGGCTTCCATCTCCCACCTGACCTAATCAAATTATATCACAATAGAATCCTAGCTTCGATTGTAGGGCACAGGTCAGGGGTCGGGGCACACAGGCTCATGAAGGTTATGCCTGCCATGGCCGTAAGAAGGATGCAGCGAAACATGCTTCTGCGCTCAGTAAGAGCATACAGAACAACTCCTGGGGTGGGGGGTGGGGGGGGGGGGGGGAGCCACTTTTAGTGCTAATGGAGCTCTGTCCACTGGAGATAAAAATTAGGGAACAGGCTGCTGGTTCTGGGTGAAGAAGGAGAGGAGAGAGAAAATAGAGGAAATAATGGGGATTTATGTTGAGGACAAGCCTGGAATTAAAAGAAGAGGGATAGAACTGTGGCAAGATCAATGGGATAATGATGAAACGGGGCGAAGAATTTACGAGCTGCTGCCAAACATTGAGGAACGTTTAAGGCTTACATACCTAAAACCACTTCCCTTACTGGACATGGGCCCTACCCGACACACCTGTGTTGGTTTGGAAAGCGGGCTACACCAACATGTGACTGTGGTGCTGTTCAAGGCACTCCAGACCATGTGGTGTATGAGTGCCACCTCTTCGACGATGTTGCACATCAGCTTAGAAAACAACTTACTAACCACGATATGCACCATGTGCTCAGGCAAGAGGACACATTTTTTACATCCTGGACAAACTTTCAGAGGAAATTTCCTGAAAAGTCCTTAGGGAATTTTTAAGGAGCAATCTTTAAATAATCAATACCCGACTTAGACTCCGTGCACCTTCCCGGCTCCGCCGGGGCCCAGACTTGGCCAGCCGCTTCACGGCTGGGATCCGCCATGTCTTGGATTAGAAGAGGGAGGGGGGATGTACGCTACTAACCGATAATGACACGCACCAACTATGACAGTAGATATTAGAAATAGGTTAGTTGTAGAATTTGAAAGGAAAAAATTATTAGCATAGTACTGCAGCGAAACAAAGTCATCGGCTAGCCCAGTGCCAGCCCACTGGGGTTAGCTCGGTGGGCAAGGCCAACAATAACATAGGTTTGTAGATTGCTGGCACACCTGTAACGCTGCAGGTAGTGCAGGTCAGTAAGATTAACAAAGTTGCATTCTAATAACAATAGTTGTAGAGGAAGTTAAAATCAACTAGATAAATGCATACATTGAATAACAGTAGACTAGGGATCCCTGTAGTGATGAAGGAATAGTAGTATTATACCTGTAGTGTTAGAAATTAAGCTGTAGAAATGTAAAATAACATGAAATTAGGACCCACTAATGTACTTAGGTAGTGGGTTGATATGTATACACTCCTGGAAATTGAAATAAGAACACCGTGAATTCATTGTCCCAGGAAGGGGAAACTTTATTGACACATTCCTGGGGTCAGATACATCACATGATCACACTGACAGAACCACAGGCACATAGACACAGGCAACAGAGCATGCACAATGTCGGCACTAGTACAGTGTATATCCACCTTCCGCAGCAATGTAGGCTGCTATTCTCCCATGGAGACGATCGTAGAGATGCTGGATGTAGTCCTGTGGAACGGCTTGCCATGCCATTTCCACCTGGCGCCTCAGTTGGACCAGCGTTCGTGCTGGACGTGCAGACCGCGTGAGACGACGCTTCATCCAGTCCCAAACATGCTCAATGGGGGACAGATCCGGAGATCTTGCTGGCCAGGGTAGTTGACTTACACCTTCTAGAGCACGTTGGGTGGCACGGGATACATGCGGACGTGCATTGTCCTGTTGGAACAGCAAGTTCCCTTGCCGGTCTAGGAATGGTAGAACGATGGGTTCGATGACGGTTTGGATGTACCGTGCACTATTCAGTGTCCCCTCGACGATCACCAGTGGTGTACGGCCAGTGTAGGAGATCGCTCCCCACACCATGATGCCGGGTGTTGGCCCTGTGTGCCTCGGTCGTATGCAGTCCTGATTGTGGCGCTCACCTGCACGGCGCCAAACACGCATACGACCATCATTGGCACCAAGGCAGAAGCGACTCTCATCGCTGAAGACGAAACGTCTCCATTCGTCCCTACATTCACGCCTGTCGCGACACCACTGGAGGCGGGCTGCACGATGTTGGGGCGTGAGCGGAAGACGGCCTAACGGTGTGCGGGACCGTAGCCCAGCTTCATGGAGACGGTTGCGAATGGTCCTCGCCGATACCCCAGGAGCAACAGTGTCCCTAATTTGCTGGGAAGTGGCGGTGCGGTCCCCTACGGCACTGCGTAGGATCCTACGGTCTTGGCGTGCATCCGTGCGTCGCTGCGGTCCGGTCCCAGGTCGACGGGCACGTGCACCTTCCGCCGACCACTGGCGACAACATCGATGTACTGTGGAGACCTCACGCCCCACGTGCTGAGCAATTCGGCGGTACGTCCACCCGGCCTCCCGCATGCCCACTATACGCCCTCGCTCAAAGTCCGTCAACTGCACATACGGTTCACGTCCACGCTGTCGCGGCATGCTACCAGTGTTAAAGACTGCGATGGAGCTCCGTATGCCACGGCAAACTGGCTGACACTGACGGCGGCGGTGCACAAATGCTGCGCAGCTAGCGCCATTCGACGGCCAACACCGCGGTTCCTGGTGTGTCCGCTGTGCCGTGCGTGTGATCATTGCTTGTACAGCCCTCTCGCAGTGTCCGGAGCAAGTATGGTGGGTCTGACACACCGGTGTCAATGTGTTCTTTTTTCCATTTCCTGGAGTGTAATTATATTAATTTGAATAAAGAAATTTAAAAAAAAAAAATAGACGGAGAAATGAAAGTTTAAAGCAAGAATTCTGGGCACGCCCTTTCTGACATACATCCCCAGAATTGGCCGTAGCTCTCAACAGATGGCATAAAGACAGCGAACTGACCGATCAAGGTAAATCAGTCAATGCCTCGGATAGGCCAAAGACAAGCGGGACCCACACACACAGCATCAGGGTTTTCCTAAAAGCACATACTTGCCGCAAAGTGTGCACCAGAATGTCGAGATGATCCATTGATACCAGCATCACG
This sequence comes from Schistocerca serialis cubense, assembly GCF_023864345.2. Lineage (NCBI taxonomy): Eukaryota > Metazoa > Arthropoda > Insecta > Orthoptera > Acrididae > Schistocerca > Schistocerca serialis. Next base: position 108,561,979 of record NC_064641.1, on the reverse strand, counting down.
AAACGTAAACCAAATTGCAGGATCGATTACGCGGAGATATCGCCCAAGGCTGATCACAAGTTGTGTGATGCTAAACATTGTAGAAAATTTCCGGCAAGTCGAGTTCTGTCCGAGGTGAGCAGAAGCCACGTAGGTGAACGAGAACGATATCGACTTGAACAAGAGGGAGGGAGCACTAGCAGAGAAAGGCGACCGCTCCTGGTTAGTGGGGTGGCGCTGACCGCGGGAAGAAAGGCCTCCCTGCACAGTGCCGCACTGGTTGGGTACGATACAACCTCCACATACACACATACACGCTCAGCTTCTGTCCATCACGGCCAGTGCAGAATAATTCTTAGAGAATGCCTGTGAAACGTCAGATCACCAATAAAGTAGCCATCAACAGAAACAGGCAGCTCCTGGCAGTATTTCGTCATTTACTGTGTTTGATTGTAAGGTTACCACTATCTACACGACCAAAAATCACGGCACATCCATGGCACATACGTTTACAGGTTGCTGTGCAGTCAGAGGAGTGGTACCCCTGCAGTACTCTCACCTGTTGTGTTTTGTTTCGCAGACGAGCGGCCAGCCCTTCACCGACTGCGACGTTTCGATCTTCGAAGCGTTCGCCATCTTCTGCGGCCTCGGCATCCACAACACGCAGATGTACGAGAACGCCTGTAAGTACGCCAGTCGTTGATACGCAACGTAGGCATTTTTAGAATTTTAGCGTAGCACAGTCACTGATAAAAAAGGTAAAGCCTGTAGAAGGAATGGTTCAATGCCGAAGCAATTCAGTATACATATATGGTGACAATTATCGATCAATATGAAAAAAAACGTATGTTGCTTACAAACTACGACGTGCACACACTTTATTCAACATGTAAAAGTCTCTAAGGATATTCGGGTTTAGGTTACGATAAGTTCGATATGCCTGCCATCATTGGCGATGATGTGGCGCAGACGAATAGTGAAATTTTGCATGACCCGCTGAAGTGTCGGAACATCGATGCTGTCGATGACCTCATGAATGGCTGTTTTCAGCCCGGGAATGGTTTTGGAGTTATTGCTGTACACCTTATCTTTAACATAGCCCCACAAAAAAGAGTCGCATGTGTTCATATCCGCAGAATATGGCGGCCAATCGAGGCCCACGACAGTGACCTCTGGGTAACACAGAGCCAGAATGCGGTCCACAAAGCGCTCCTCCAGCACATCGAACACTCTCCTGCTTTGATGAGGTCGAGCTCCGTCTTACGTGAAGCATATACCACATCGTGTCGAAACCAGGGTCACTCTGGATAATGGGGATGAAATCATCTTCCAAACGATTCACGTACCATTAGGTAGTCGCCGTGCCATCGAGGAATATCGCACCGATTGTTCCGTGAATGGACATTGCACACCTCACAGTCACCCGTTGAGGGTGAAGAGACTGAAAGTTTACCATCAAACCTCCTTGCCTAGGGACGAAAGATGAAAGTTGATGTCGTCAAGCCCTGAATGAAAATTGCGCAACGGATAACTGGGGAGGGGAGCTTGAGAGCGCTACCTAGAGATACTAGGCAAGGTGCTGGAGGGCTCACACGCTGATGTGTGGGTCCTTACATTCTGTATCTTTTATTTTAAATGAATTCCTTTAACTTGACTCCTATGTGATTTTTGGGGTATGTTAAAGATTGATGACAATTAATTACCTGTTTATTTCATATTCTGCGGATATGAACACATGCGACTCTTTTTTGTGGGGCTATGTTAAAGATAAGGTGTACAGCAATAACTCCAATTTCAAATATTATCACTCGACTTTACAGCGATTGCAGCAATTGTTCCAGTTTACAGACATTACAGTTTTACAAGTTATAGCTCGGGTATATTATATACTAATCTGTACGCACATTTCTACGGGCAAGACGGAATTGCGTTGGCCAAATGTATACCACCAAAGTCTCCCAATATTTTACATAGGACATCCACTATGTGAGGAGGATAACGGGCAAACTGGGGACCAGATACTTTAACACAGGGGTTCAAATTTCCGAAATTAAACGAAAACATTCATTTCCTTACACAATCCGAAGCTGGAAATAAAAGAATTAATACAAATATTCAAATACCTCTCTTCCATGCGTGAACATTGAGACAGACGCACGGAGGGCACGTCTGCTCACTTCCCCGTCTTCTGTAACACTCCCAGAATATCGCGGGCAACCAGAGGTCTTCCTGGGCCCCGGTGGAGGGGATGGTCGAATCACTTGGCCGTGACCAACCTCTCCACCTCAAATCTTGTGACACTGGAACGTCTTTGACTCTTACCTGCCTGTGCTGTCTCTCTGATCACCTACCCAGGAGTAAAGTTGGCACTTCTATACTACAGAACTACTTCCCAGCTAAGATTTGGCCGCTCTTTATGGAAAGGTGTGAGGAGGATTAGGAAAGTTCAAGTGCAGATTCACATTCACGTACAAGAAATCCATAATACACGACACATATAAATACGTATTATGAAACCTGATACGTTTCTTTCCACCCGTCCACATGGGTTCTGTTGCACCCGCAGCCGGCCGCGTCGTGCAATAAAATTGGCTGCGGAGCCGCCTCTGTATCTCGATCGCGAAATGCGGATTCTCAGCCCGCTAAATGCAGTAATTTTGCTTATTGACGAACCTACCCAAATGAAAGTGGCCTTCGTCGATAAAGCAAACCAACATGCGCATACTAATTCCAATCATGACCTGCGGTCAACCGTGCAATTTGAACGTCCTAACGCAAACCGGTCACAAGTTACGGAGATTTTATTTCATGTAGTTCAATTATTGTCATCCTGTACATATCTGCGGGGCATCAGCGAATAGTTAAACGGCTTATAGAAGCAATCACCTTCACACCTAGAAAGGACACCAAAGTGAATCAGTGTACGCACCATGAGGCTATACTCCCATGCATGGCTGGCTACACATGTGGGTGTGATGCGCCAGCCATCTTAGAGAGCACTGTCCAGTACCGCAGATAATGCAGCGTGCTCCCATAACACAAGTCTATCGGCACCTGACAGATACTGGGAGCGCATCGTCGTGGGTCTCCCTGTGGGTTGCACGTAAACTCGAGCGACGTCCAGGTGTGCGGAGCGCTCGCATTTAACAGTGGCCTGTTGTTGGACTAAGTGAAAACGTGAGGGATATCACGCACATCAGCCATGTCTGACCACACCGAGGGTGAATCGCTACTGTGTACCACGCACGTCGCAAGCCATTCACATCATTATTTACAATATGGGCTTGAGTAATTGGCTCACCAGGACATACCGTGTCACACAGCACCATTGACTGATGACCGTCAGAAGTTGGCCTAAGGAATGTGTCCTACGAGTAGACTGCCATTAACACCACAACACAGACGGCTGTTTTTGGAGTGGTGCTGTACCCACGAAGCACCGTCTGCTGACGAGTGCCGCTGAGACGTTTTCAGCGTCGTCTGCGAATATGGCGACGCGGAGCAGAGGGAACACTTTACGCCAGTGTTTCGTAGAGTCACGCCGGTGATGGGGGAATCCGTCGGGTATGGCTTTACGGCACCTCTGGAAGGCCATCAATATGTCACAGATACCCTGCGTCCTCGCGCAACAGCTCTCATGACAGTGTCCTGGTACCATCTTTCTACAAAAGAACACTCGCCGGCTTACGGCACGTGTCTCTATGAGCTGCTTCCATATGTTAAGGTGTTCCATTGGCCAGCAACATTCCCCGCTCTATCCGTAATAGAATTACTGTGGTACCAGACAGGCCTCCAGCTCGAACCCCGATAGCAACATTCAGACAGAGTGGGGTGGCGCAGTGGTTAGCACACTGGACTCGCTTTCGGGAGCACGACGGTTCAAACCCAGGTCCGGCCACCCAGACTTAGGTTTTCCGTGATTTCCCAAAAGCACCCCAGGCAAATGCTGGGTTGCTTCCTTTGACACACTCCGAGCTTTCTCTCCGTCTCTAATCACCTTGATGTCGACGGGACTTGAAACACTAATCTTCCTTCCTTTTTCTTAGCTACATCCAGCACGTTCAGCAATTGTTGCAACAGTTGTGAGCCAACTTACTGCAGGATAGGTTAGGTTTCCATGACGCCCTCTCAAAGCGAATCACGGGCTTCATGGCACAACGGATGTAACGTCCGACCAACAGAAGCCGGCAGCTTGCTCGTACTGCTAATTTCGTTTTTCATTTAACTTTTTCACTGACGGAAATGAGAGTGTTATGTCAGGGAAGCCTTGAATGAATGCCATCAAACGGATCACCAGTGTACCAATGCCTGTGGGATGCGTCGATTAGAAACTTCATCCTTATGCGAGCTTACTTCGAGTATTTTCAGTGCGGAAAATAGTCATTCCACAGGTAAAGAATGGTGTGTGTACATGATGGCTATTGGGTGTTTCTAATGTTACTAAGACTTCACAGTTGGACATTGCAACACAGCCTGCCCAAACGTTCTGCATGTGAGCTAAACGCTATCATTTAGACTTTCAGAAAGATGGAATCATTGACATGAGACACGCGGGCGCTTCATACCGACAGAACACATGGATTGCTGCACTTAGTGGAGAACGAGCGGTGACTCGAGACAATTGTGTGGTAAGGATTCCGCCACAAGGAGATCGTAGGACTGTTCGGTTGGCTATCAGGAATAGACGGATGACAAGAGCTGAAATTCAGGCAGAAGTTACATCCAGAGTGTCTCCGCGAACCGTGAAAGATTACAGGAAGCTAGGCTGATATCTCGAGTTCTTTTGTGTTTGTGACTTGGGGAACAAGACTCTACAAATTGAAGTGCCCAAGTAGCAAGGAAAGATGATGTTTGAAACTTTCCTGGCAGATTAAAATTGTGTGCCGGACCGAGACTCGAACTCGGAGCCTTTGCCTTTCACGGGTAAGTGCGCTACCATCTGAGCCACCGAAGCACGACTCACGCCCCGTCCTCACAGCTTCACTTCCGCCAGTACCTCGTCTCCTACCTTCCAAACTTCACACAAGCTCTCCTGCTGGTAGAGCACTTGCCCCCGAAAGGCAAAGATCACGAGTTCGAGTCTCGGTCCGGCACACAGTTTTAATCTGCCAAGAAGTTTCATATCAGCGCACACTCCGCTGTAGAGTGAAAATCTCATTCTGGAAAGATATTTATTAAATCTATTGAACATGATTAAAAAAAAAATATTGGGGCGTGAGTCATACTTCTTGGTTCGGGCTGAAAAGTCAGTCACTGAAGATTACACTGAAATGTTCTTATATCGGTGAGGTCCATGAGGCTGTGGTCGGCGGTGAACGACAGGGTGCTCGAGGATGGACAGAGTCCATGGATTCTGAGGTGTGATAATCGTTGTTAGCTCCTGAATGTGAAATGGCTGTGGTATTCTGTACACCGTCTGATAAACCAGTGCTTTGTTCTCCGTAGGAATCCTGTGTTACGTTCCAGGCAACACATGTAAACGGCCCATGTTTAAATAACAGGTCTTGAAATTCTAACAATATCTCCTCCATCTGCGCCCTCTTGGTCCCATTTAAACTCTTCACCTTCTCAAGCAATGCAGTCCTATCAGCATCCTGTGCCCACACCTTCTGTCCAGCAATCTTCTTCTTCCAGAATTTCCAACTTTGCCACCAATGTTCCCTTTAACAACTTAACTTTCTCTTCGCCGAAATTATTCACATTAATGGGTAGCACACTGAATTTATCCCATCCTTCTATGAGTAAAATACTATGTCTTGCTAAAGAACATGCAAAATCTAATATCTCCAGTAGTTCCACTACACATATCAATCGGCATATCAGGCTCCACACTCACTCACAACGACTTCCCGGTGCCACTTGACACATCATCATATAAACTGAGCCTTAATGTCATTTTTCGTGGTTTATTTGGACTGCCATCCACATTAGACATTCCTCACAACAGAACAACATTGAGGACAGCTTCCCCCAGCTGCGAAGTCTTCCCACTAAGTCTAACTATACATCGGCAAAGATCAGTTATGGCATGATATTGATTCAGAAAGTCTAACCCCGGATAATGCTGGCGCTCTTGCTTACGTCTGAACCTACTTCCACACACTGCTTAAACGTGGATGTCTCTAACGAAACGCTGATCATTACTGACGCCAGTGGTCGAATACCACTATGCCCTGCCCGACGCAACATATAATGTAGTGAGTCCCATCGCCATTCTGCCAAGTAGCATCTCGGGGTCACTGGCACGTGCGCCCCTGTGTCCAACAAAAAGTTATACTCTCTGCCACCTGCTGCACCCACTATGGGGCATTCCACGTCTGCATTTGTTTACAGAGCACTTACTTTTATCGAGTACGCCTTTGGGCGAGTCTGGCGCTCCCTCTTAAGTTAAATGGGTGCTTAGCGCCAACCAGACCACCACTACTGTTATTCCTATACCCATGGTGCTGTCCTATAATAGCTCTATTACAATTCCTGTTAAACCGGCAGTAGTTCATATCATCCCTATTACTCTCTGACTTGCGACTTCACCACTACACATTCGCGCTATGTCCACAATTAAAACACCTTACACGTGACACAACGACATTTCTCTCAGACCTTACTCTTGACGAAACATTGTCAGGGCATGTGCTTCGATACGTGCCGACGTGATAAGTATTCCACCCAATCCATGATAAGAAGATTGCAGCACTGCATTGATACCAATGGTCATCACTTCGAACAGCTTCTGTAAATGGACGTTCATGCCACCTTTATGACCTTCGTTGACCTTCGAAGACCTTACTGCTATACATCATTGGATTTGTCTCGATAGCCGCTATCAGAAGATAAGTACCAAACTATAGCTCCCCATTAAAAAAAAAAAAGTTGACCATATCTCTGAAGCGACCCCACCTATCGCATTCGGGAGGACGACGGTTCAATCCCGCGTCCGGCCATCCTGATTTAGGTTTTCCGTGATTTACCTAAATCGCTCCAGACAAATGCCGTGATGGTTCTTTCAAAGGGCACGGCCGACATCCTTCCCCGTCCTTCCCTAATCCGATGAGACCGGTGACCTCGCTGTCTCGTCCCCTTCCCCAAAAAACAACAACGACCCCACCCAGCAACAAAAAACCCAAGTCATATTATGGCCCCCGTTGTCCCATGCAACTTTCGTCCCACAAGCTTTTCAGCTCCTGTCATATTTTCGGAGTTATTCTTGGTGACAATAGTTAGTGATTCATCCGGTATTTACAAACGGTTCAAATGGCTCTGAGCACTATGGGACTTAACTGCTAAGATCATCAGTCCTCTAGAACTTAGAACTACTTAAACCTAACTAACCTAACGACATCACAAATATCCAAGCCCGAGGCAGGATTCGAACCTGCGACCGTAGCGGTCGCACGGTTCCAGACTGTAGCGCCTAGAACCGCTCGGGCACACCGGCCGGCCCGGTATATACAGACAGCAGTACTGTCGTGTGCCGGCCGTGGTGGCCGAGCGGTTATAGGCGCTTCAGCCCGGAACCGCGCTGCTGCTACGGTCGCAGGTTCGAATCCTCCCTCAGGCATCGATGTGTGTGATGTCCTTAGGTTAGTTAGGTTTAAGTAGTTCTAAGTTCTAGGGGACTGATGACCTAAGATGTTAAGTCCCATAGTGCTCAGAGCCATTTGAACCATTTTTAGTACTGTCGTGTAAACAAGGTATAAAAGGGCAGAGCATTGGCAAAGCTGTCGTTTGTACTCAGGCGATTCATGTAAAAAGTGTCCGAGGTTACTATGGCAGCACGACAAGAATTTAAAAAGTTTGAACGCGGAATGGTAGTTGGAGCTAGACGCATGGAACATCCCATTTCGAAAATCGTTAAGGAATTCAGTATTCCGAGATCGTCAGAGTCAAGAGTGTGCCGACAATACCAAATTTCAGGCATTAGCCCCCACCACGGCCAACGTAGTAGCCGACGGCCTTCAGTGAACGACCGCACGGCGTTTGCGTAGAGTTGTCAGTGCTAACACACAAGCAACACAGAGTCAAATAAAAGCAGGAATCAATGTAACACGTACGACGAACGTATCCTTTAGGACGCTGTGGGGAAACTTGATGTTAATGGGCTATGCCAGCAGGCAACGATGTCAGTGCCTTTGCTAACAGCACATCAGCTGTAGCCCCTCGCTTGGACTCGTGACCATACCGGTTGCATCCTAAACGACTGGAAAAGAGTGGTCTGATATGATGAGTCTAGATTTCAGTTGAGAAGAGCTAATGGGAGGGTTCTAGTGTGGTGCGGACCCCAGGGAGCCACGCACCCAAGTTGTCAATAAGACACTGTGCAAGCTGGTGGTGGTTCCATAATGGTATGGCCTTTGTTTAAATGGAATGGAGTGAATCGTCTGGTCCAACTGAATGAACTGTTGACTGGAAACGATTACGTTCGGCTTCTTGGAGACCATTTGCAGCCATTCATGTACTTCACCTTCCAAAAAATGTCACCGGGCCATAATTGTTCGCAGATGGTCTGAAGAACATTCTCAACAATTTGAGTGAATGATTTGTCCATCCATATTGCCCGAAATGAATCCCATCGAACATCTATAGGACGTAATTGAGAAATCAGTTCGTGCACAAAATCCTACACTGGCAACACTTTCGCGGTTATGGACGGCTATAGAGGCAGCACTGTTCAGCATTTCTGCAATGGACTTCCAACGACTTCTTGTGTCTATACCACGTCGAGTTGCTGCGCTATGCCGTGAAAAAGGACGTCCTACACAGTGTTGGGTGGTATCCCATGACTTCTGTCACATCAATGAATGTTGTTGCAAGATTATTTCAGTACTCTCATTTGTAAAGCTAGTATCAGTGGGGCGAAGCAGTCATTACAAACTATATGCGTATATAGATTTCTATTATATAGTACTTGGAGCCCCCTGGAGTTTTATTTACTTTACTATTGTGAGGCCAGTACTTATTTTTAACAGTTTTATACTGTCACAGCAGAATTTAATTTATTTGGAGAATTTAGAGTGACTTCTTGTCTCGTTTTGTTCTGCTTACGCTCTGGCACTGTAAGCTTTTGGTTAACAAACCAAAGTACTTGATTAGGAGTCCGCACGTACACAGTGCCCGAACTACACTCCTACCGAATTCCTGCACCACTGATTCTGCGTTTTATACAGACATTTACAACTACAAAATTTCATCAATAACAGTAATTAGACATTTTAAAATAGAATAACCCAAAAAATTAATCAAAGTCCCCTCCAGGTCTGAACATCGCGCCATTTTGAGGTGGACACTTATGTAGAGATGCATGTTAGCAGCTGGATCGGTATTTCAGTAACTGAAAATATAGCTGCGAAATCGCCACCCTCCAAAATAAACACGAAACAAAAAAGCTCGCCTTAGCTGTAATATTACAATGGGAAGGCATATGCTTTCATACCAGCCTGCAATCTCCGTAAACTGATATGGCATATGTTTGAGGCGTGGCAACAATGACATTGGAGACACGGGGGTTCTGTTTGACTCCGTGACGCCACGAATACAAGAGTTCGACAGCATGCTCAAAAGTAATACCTCCGAATTTTTGATGTGAAAATTCTTTTAATGATTTTTAAATAAAGGAAAAAGAAACGTTATTACACTACTGGTCAATAAAATTGCTATACCAAGAAGAAATGCTGATGATAAACGGGTATTCATTGGACAAATATATTAAACTAAAACTGACATGTGATTACATTTTCACGCAATTTGGGTGCATAGACCCTGAGAAATCAGTACCCATAACAACCACCTCTGGCCGTAATAACGACCTTGATACGCCTAGCCATTGAGTCAAACAGAGCTTGGATGGCGTGTAAAGGTACAGCTGCCCATGCAGCTTCAACACGATACCACAGTTCATCAAGAGTAGTGACAGGCTTATTGTGACGAGCCACTTGCTCGGCCACCATTGACCAGATGTTTTCAGTTGGTGAGAGATCGGGAGAATGTGCTGGCCAGGGCAGCAGTCGAACATTTTCTGTATCCAGAAAGGCCCGTACAGGACCTGCAACATGCGGTCGTGCATTATCCTACTGAAATGTAGGGTTTCGCAGGGATCAAATCAAGGGTAGAGCTGCGGGTCGTAACGCATCTGAAATGTAACGTCCACTGTTCAAAGTGCCGTCAATGCCAACAAGAGGTGACCGAGATGTATAACCAATGGCACCCCATACCATCACCCGGGTGATACGCCAGTTTGGCGATGACGAATACACGTTTCCAATGTGCGTTCACCGCGATGCCGCCCAACACGGGTGCGACCATCATGATGCTGTAAACAGAACCTGGATTCAACCGCAAAAATGACGTATCGCCATTCGTGCACCCAGGTTCGTCGTTGAGTACACCATTGCAGGCGCTCCTGTCTGTCATGCAGCGTCAAGGGTAACCGCAGCCACGGTCTCCGAGCTGATAGTCCATGCTGCTGCAAACGTCGTCGAACTGTTGGTGCAGATGGCTGTTGTCTTGAAAACGTCCCCATCTGTTGACTCAGGGATCGATAAGTGGCTGCACGATCCGTTACAGCCATGCGGATAAGATGCCTGTCATCTCGACTGCTAGTGATGCGAGGCCGTTGGGATCCAGTACGGCGTTCCGTATTATCCTCCTGAACCCACCGATTCCATATTCTGCTAAGAGTCATTAGATTTCGACCAACGCGAGCAGCAATGTCGCGATACGATAAACCGCAATCGCGATAAGCTACAATCCGACCTTTATCAAAGTCGGAAACGTGATGGTATGCTTTTCTCCTCCTTACACGAGGCATCACATCAACGTTTCACCAGGCAATGCCGGTCAAGTGCTGTTTGCGTATGAGAAATCCGTTGGAAACTTTCCTCATGTCAGCACGTTGTAGGTGTCGCCACTGGCGCCAACCTTGTGTGAATGCTCTGAAAAGCTCATCACTTGCATATCACAGCATGTTCTTCCTGTAGGTTAAATTTCGCGTCTGTAGCACGTCATCTTCGTGGTGCTGCAATTTTAATGGCCAGTAGTGTAAGTCTTAGGCTAAGATTTCTGTTGTTTGGTACTTGGAGTCCCCCGGAAGTTTTATTTACTTTACTATTGTGAGGTCAGTATTTATTTTTATCAGTTTTATATTGTCACAGAAGAATTTAATTTATTTGGAGAATTGAGTGTGAGTTCTTGTTTTGTTCTGCTCACGCTCTGGCACTGTAAGCTTTTGGTTAACAAACCAAAGTACTTGATTAGGAGTCCGCACGTACACAGTGCCCGAACTACACTCCTACCGAATTCCTGCACCACTGATTCTGCGTTTTATACAGACATTTACAACTACACAATTTTATCTATAACAGTAATTAGACATTTTAAAATAGAATAACCCAAAAAATTAATCAAAGTCCCCTCCAGGTCTGAACATCGGGCCATTTTGAAGTGGACACTTATGTACAGATGCATGTTAGCAGTTGGATTGGAATTTCAGTAACTGAAAATATAGCTGCGAAATCGCCACCCTCCAAAATAAACACGAAACAAAAAAGCTCGCCGTTGCTGTAATGTTACAATGGGAAGGCATATGCTTTCATACCAGCCTGCAATCTTCGTAAACTGATATAGCAAATATTTGATGCGTGGCAACAAATTCCCCGAAACGGCATTGTAGAGACAGGGGGGGGGGGGCTGTTTGGTACCGTGACACAACGAATACAGGAGTTCGAGGGTGTCCTCAAAAGTAATACCTCCAACTTTTTATGTGAAAACTCTTTTAAAGGTTTTTAAATGAAACAATGTTATTAACATTCTATCTCTCTGTTCTTCATGTCTGCATATTTGCAACCCACTGCCGCTAGAAACATCCGAACTGAAGCGCGTAACATGGCGATGTGTAACGTTACTATTTCGATGAGTGAGAATTAGCTTGCTGTAATCGAGTTTCGAATGTAAGAGTTCGTCCACACGTGGAGAACCCACCTGCTTCAGCATGACAATGCCACACCACACACGAGTGCTGCAGCATCTGCAACAATCGGACACCCTGGTTTCACTGTCAGCGATCGTCCTCCATCCAGTACGGCATTCGTCCCATCCGATTTTCATCTTTTTGAAAAACTTACAGAACCCCTTGGAGGACTTCTCTTTGATAGCCATGAAGCGGTACAAGCAGAGGTGAGTACACTGACGGTATCAACAAACTGGTCTCTCGTTGGGAGAAATCTGTTCTTTGTCAGGATGACTCTGTTGAAAAATAAATATATATATATATATATGAATAATAAGGATGTAGAATGTTAATAACGTTCGTTTTATTCGAAAAGTTTTAAGAGAAATTTCCTGGCAGATTAAAACTGTGTGCCGGACCGAGACTCGAACTCGGAACATTTGCGGGGCGTGAGTCGTTCTTGGGTAGCTCAGTTGGTAGAGCACTTTCCCGCGAAAAGCAAAGGTCCCGAGTTCGAGTCTCGGCCCGGCACACAGTTTTAATCTGCCAGGAAGTTTCATATCAGCGCACGCTCCGGTGAAGAGTGAAAATCTCATTCTGGAAGTTTTAAGAGCTTTCACAGAAAAAAGGTCTTACTTGTAAGCACATCCCTGTACATCTTAGGCCTCGAGGGGCGGGGGGAGGAGGGGGGGGGGGCTGCGGGACACACTGATGTTGATCATGTACATCAGTTCCAAATGGAATGAGTATAATCATCTAACAAGCGTTGTGTAATGAATATCTACACAAAGACTGATAAGTGTCGGTTTGGTGCTTCTTGGTGTAACTGTCGGAGTATATTTTTCTTGTCAGTGAGTGAGAACGCTGTTTAATGTCCGCCTGCCCTAGTGCGCGCCTTATGACTCCTTGCACCACTGCGCAGGCAAGCTGATGGCGAAGCAGAAGGTGGCGCTGGAGTGCCTGTCGTACCACGCGACGGCGTCGGCGGACGACACGGCGCGACTCAACCAGGACAACATCCCGTCCGCGGAGTGCTACAACCTCTACAGGTGCGTGGCCACCCCCCCCCCCTCTCTCTCTCTCTCTCTCTCTCTCTCTCTCTCTCTCTCTCTCTCTCTCTGACTGTGTGTGTGTGTGTGTGTGTGTGTGTGTGTGTGTGTCTGTCTGTCTACGAGATTGCTGTCAGTATTCAGCGATAGTAGAAAGGAAACTAGAGTCCTCTCTGGAGTTTAGACCATAATACTATATTCGTCAAAACCTCGCGTTCGATGTGTGACGACAAATAGTAAATGTTTGCGAAACATGTTAAGATTTTTTTTAAATTACCGCTACCAGTCACAAACTTTGTCAACTATTGTATTACTTATTTATTCAGCGACATGTTTCGACGGTTAAACCTCATCTTCAGGCTAAATGGCATTACAAAAACAACTTAACATAGTCTTTTCGTAAATGCTGTGGTCATCCTGTGGAGGAAGAGAAAACTTAGTAAGAGGCGATGTCACTTTGGATGGTGGACTAATGTTTGCACGAAAATGTCGTGTAACGGTCACTCACTTGTTCTTCTGTCGTGGCAGTCTCGCTGTGATGTGTTGCGGTGTTTCCATTTCCGTGGCTCTCTTGGTCGCTGTTCACAAATTGCCACTAACATAGCAGGAACTTGGAAACACGATCACAAACAGTTCTGTAATGCAGTGGACAAGATGGCGGCCGAAATAGATCTGGTTTCGATTTGTCGATCTATGTGGTGTCAGATGTTTACCTGTCGTCTGCACGTCTTGTTATCGTATTACAGATGTAGGTTGAAGAAATACATTACAAATTGGGCACCTGTTAAAATATTATAGAACGCATCATGATATAAACTGTTTATTTTACATACACTCCTGGAAATGGGAAAAAGAACACATTGACACCGGTGTGTCAGACACACCATACTTGCTCCGGACACTGCGAGAGGGCTGTACAAGGAATGATCACACGCACGGCACAGCGGACACACCAGGAACCGCGGTGTTGGCCGTTGAATGGCGCTAGCTGCGCAGCATTTGTGCACCGCCGCCGTCAGTGTCAGCCAGTTTGCCGTGGCATACGGAGCTCCATCGCAGTCTTTAACACTGGTAGCATGCCGCGACAGCGTGGACGTGAACCGTATGTGCCGTTGACGGACTTTGAGCGAGGGCGTATAGTGGGCATGCGGGAGGCCGGGTGGACGTACCGCCGAATTGCTCAACACGTGGGGCGTGAGGTCTCCACAGTACATCGATGTTGTCGCCAGTGGTCGGCGGAAGGTGCACGTGCCCGTCGACCTGGGACCGGACCGCAGCGACGCACGGATGCACGCCAAGACCGTAGGATCCTACGCAGTGCCGTAGGGGACCGCACCGCCACTTCCCAGCAAATTAGGGGCACTGTTGCTCCTGGGGTATCGGCGAGGACCATTTGCAACCGTCTCCATTAAGCTGGGCTACGGTCGCGCACACCGTTAGGCCGTCTTCCGCTCACGCCCCAACATCGTGCAGCCCGCCTCCAGTGGTGTCGCGACAGGCGTGAATGGAGGGACGAATGGAGACGTGTCGTCTTCAGCGATGAGAGTCGCTTCTGCCTTGGTGCCAATGATGGTCGTATGCGTGTTTGGCGCCGTGCAGGTGAGCGCCACAATCAGGACTGCATACGACCGAGGCACACAGGGCCAACACCCGGCATCATGGTGTGGGGAGCGATCTCCTACACTGGCCGTACACCACTGGTGATCGTCGAGGGGACACTGAATAGTGCACGGTACATCCAAACCGTCATCGAACCCATCGTTCTACCATTCCTAGACCGGCAAGGGAACTTGCTGTTCCAACAGGACAATGCACGTCCGCATGTATCCCGTGCCACCCAACGTGCTCTAGAAGGTGTAAGTCAACTACCCTGGCCAGCAAGATCTCCGGATCTGTCCACCATTGAGCATGTTTGGGACTGGATGAAGCGTCGTCTCGCGCGGCCTGCATGTCCAGCACGAACGCTGGTCCAACTGAGGCGCCAGGTGGAAATGGCATGGCAAGCCGTTCCACAGGACTACATCCAGCATCTCTACGATCGTCTCCATGGGAGAATAGCAGCCTGCATTGCTGCGAAAGGTGGATATACACTGTACTAGTGCCGACATTGTGCATGCTCTGTTGCCTGTGTCTATGTGCCTGTGGTTCTGTCAGTGTGATCATGTGATGTATCTGACCCCAGGAATGTGTCAATAAAGTTTCCCCTTCCTGGGACAATGAATTCACGGTGTTCTTATTTCAATTTCCAGGAGTGTATTTCTGAGCTATTCCTGGGGCTAAAGTCAAACGACTGTCATGTTATGTATCTTTTATTCTAGGAGTACTGTAGTGAAACGGGAAAAGAAATGTGAATTTTTGAAGTCTGTCGTTTCATTCAGGATCTCGTTATTCCCGATGTGGCCATGGATGAATATTTCCATTTCTTCCAAAATGTCCATTTTCCAGCTCTTTTTTAAGTTATGTAGTATTTTGAGATCGTTTTCTATTGTAACAGTGTGTCCTGTTTCATTTATATGTTTCGCTATAGCTGATATATTCGGTTTGCCAAGTCTGAAACAGTCAATGTGTTCTTTAAAGAAGATTTTAAAATTTCTTCCCGTTTGGCCAATGTAATATTTGTTGCAAATACTGCATGTAATTTTATAAATTCCTGCTTTGTTAAGTTTCTCTGTTGGATGTGAGATGTCGTGTATCAGTTTCTTCTTTAAGTTGTTGTTGATGGCAAAGGTGATCCTGATGTCTGTTTTTTTGAACAGCTTGGCTATCTTGTCTGATATGTCGCCTAAATATGGTTACGTTACGTACTTGGGTTTTTGGATGTTGTGTGAGGGAGCTGTGTCACATTGTTTGTTGTTATTTTTAGTTGTGCATTGTGATAGTGTGTCTGTTTCATGTTCGTGATAGCCATTATTACGTGCAATATATTTGATAGTGTTCATTTCTGAATCATAATCGGCAGCATTAAGTGGGAATTTCTGTGCTCTTTTTAAGAAGGATCTGAATGCAGCTTGTTTATGTGAGTTGGGATGTGTGGAAGATTTATTAATGACTGTCTGTGTATGCTGGTTTTCTGTATACATTGATATTTAGGGTTTGGTCTGTGTTACTTATCGTCATGTCTAGAAAATTAATTTTGTTATCTTTCATGTTCTATGGTAAACTGGATGTTGTCGTGTAAATTATTGAATCTGTTTAATAGAGTTTCTATTTCTTCATCAGCACCATTGTATACAATGAATGTGTCATCAACATATCTGCAGTAGTGTACTGTTTTCTGGGTTATTATGTCTTTGTCGTTAAGAAGTTTATTTTCAAGGTGGTTAATGAAGATTTCTGCAATGATTCCACTTATAGGACTTCCCTTTGCTAGGCTTACGACTTGTTTGTACATTTTGCCACATGGGGAGTAACGAGATACTGAATTAAACGACAGACTTCAAAAATTCGCATTTCTTTTCCCATTTCACTACAGTACTCCTATAATAAAAGATACATAACATGACAGTCGTTTGACTTTAGCTCCAGCAATAGTTTAGAAATATGTAAAATAAATAGTTTATATCATGATGCGTTTATAATATTTTAACAGGTGCCCAATTTGTAATGTATTTCGTCAACCTACATCTGTAATACGATAACAAGACGTGCAGACGACAGGTAAACATCTGACACCACATAGATCAACAAATCGAAACCAGATCTATTTCGACCGCCATCTTGTCCACTGCACTACAGAACTGTTTGTGATCGTGTTTCCAAGTTCCTGCTATGTTAGTGGCAATTTGTGAACAGCGACCAAGAGAGCCACGGAAATGGAAACACCGCAACACATCACAGCGAGACTGCCACGACAGAAGAACAAGTGAGTGACCGTTACACGACATTTTCGTGCAAACATTAGTCCACCATCCAAAGTGACATCGCCTCTTACTAAGTTTTCTCTTCTTCCACAGGATGACCACAGCATTTACGAAAAGACTATGTTAAGTTGTTTTTGGAATGCCATTTAGCCTGAAGATGAAGTTTAACCCTCGAAACAAGTCGCTAAATAAATAAGTAATACAATAGTTGACATAGTTTGTGACTGGTAGCGGTAATTTAGAAAAAAACCTTTACATATTTCTTGGGACAGTCACGGTCGAAAAATAGTCTTCTAAATTCTATTAGTGAAAAATAGTCTTCTAAATTCTATTAGTGAAACAACTGTGAAGAAATAGTAGTTCCCAGGCGAACTAGCCTGGACTACATGTACCAAGAGCATAAGTTGGCGGGGTATTTACTGATCGCCTCTCTCCTTGTCAAATACGCAATTGAATACATGCGAGGAAAAACGGGCAAACGCTCAAGTATAAAAACTTATAGATAAGTGTTGCCATCTGTTGCTGGGTGAGACCAATGTCAATTTTTATATTCCGGTACCCAGCAACAGATCGCAACACTTATCTCTTAGCGTTTACATTTAAGGGTTAGCCCATTTTTCTGCACGTGTCTTCTGTTATAGGCGTAGAAGTTTTAAGTAAACTAACAGTATTGGATTTCAGTGATGTAAAAGTATAATTGAAAGTACATAATACTTAAATGTTGTAAAGGTTTCAAATCTGTGTTTTGAGACAAGAAGTTGGAAGTAACTGCCCGTGAACTCTCACTCCGTGAAGATCGTGAGCTGAGCTAGGAGCGTTTGTTTATGATCTGCAAAGACATTCTGACCTCATCTGTACATCCATAAACCTCCTGATGTCCTGAAATGCTGTCATAACAACGTCCAGGCTGGACTGGAACAAAAACCTAGGATCTTTGTCTTTAGCAATCAAGTGCCTTAGCGACTAAGCTATTTTTTTTTCTTTTTTTGTTGACATCATTTTGTTCTATATTGTTCGCTGAATTTGTTCGTGGTGGACGTCCGATGACACCCGTTCAGGTTGTCCGTTGATCCGTTCACTCATTTTGTTTTATTACAGAGGGTAGCAAAACCCTCTGACCGAACGCGCTGAGCTACCGTGCCGGCAGCTATCCGAGCACGACACTCACTCCTCCCTTACAGCTTTTGCTTTTGCATTACGTCAACTTCTACCTTCCCAGCTTGACAGGAGTTCACCTGTATACCTTGTCCATCTAGCGCTCCTGGAAACAATCCCTCAGGCTACGAGGTTACGACTAAGCCACGTATCAGCGATGTCTTTGGCATAATTCTCGCCGCGCGGAGTGGCCGCGCGGTTTAAGGCGTCTTGTCACGGACTGCGCTGCTCCTCCCGCCAGAGATTCGAGTCCTCCCTCGCGCCTGGGTGTGTGTGTGTGTTGTTCTTAGCAAAAGTTAGTTTTAGCAGCGTGTAAGTCTAGGGACCGATGGCCTCGGCAGTTTGGTCCCTTAGGAGTTCACACAATTTGAACATTTTGAGCATAATTCTTTGTCCAATGTTATATTTCCTGATTCGACACCCACCGTCTGACTGTAATTAGGTATGTGACTAAATTGACAGTTAATAACAGTTTAGAAAAGAGATTATTTCGTACTAGTTGCAGTAAAACGAATAACTGGATTATCTGCCCACAATCACCCGAACGTTGACTGGACTGCGCAGTCGAGCCGCACCGCCCGAGGGGATCGCGCAGACTCATCACCGATTTCGTGCAGATTCATGGAAAATACAGGGTGTGGTGTCACCGCCAGACACCACACTTGCTAGGTGGTAGCCTTTAAATCGGCCGCGGTCCGTTAGTATACGTCGGACCCGCGTGTCGCCACTGTCAGTGATTGCAGACCGAGCGCCGCCACACGGCAGGTCTAGAGAGACTTCCTAGCACTCGCCCCAGCTGTACAGCCGACTTTCCTAGCGATGGTTCACTGACAAATTACGCTCTCATTTGCCGAGACGATAGTTAGCATAGCCTTCAGCTACGTCATTTGCTACGACCTAGCAAAGCGCCATTACCAGTTACTATTGATGCTGTAAAACATGTACCGTCAAGAGCGATGTTCACCATTTATGGATTAAAGTTAAGTATTCCATAGCTACGTCCTTTTTTGCTAGTCTAATTTCCTTGACCTGTTCCAGACCTCACGCCAGCCTGCGTGAGCTTAAACGCGTGCCTTTCGGCTACCTCCTAGTGGCTTGGCTGTCTTGCCAAGTCACAACACAGGGCTTGGCCATAAATGAAACTGACAAAAGTATGAGCTCCGGATGATCAAGCTTTCACACAAAATAACACGAACCGTTTAGACAAAATAATATGAGCCATTTCTGTTTCCGTAGTTATCACGCAACGGCTGGTGCGGCGGGAAGAGTACAAGACGTTAATACGACGGTGGTCGGGACGAGTCCCTATGTATTTTCAGTTTTTACGTTACTTGCACCGCAAATAATTCGATATAATGCTCAGTACTTTATGTTATTGTTATTTTGATAAAACGCATGAAAAGGAAAGGCGAAGGAAAACTTGGGATTGCAAATAAACTTTCAAGAAAGAATTCAAATTACAGCGTCCACAAGGATTCAGCTAATTGCTTAAAGGAGGGGTTGTATTTAAAGCATACAGGACTTTGTATTCCATTAGTTTTACTTTGACCTTCGAGCACCTCTTGGCAGCTGCACACAAACAATAGTTCCCAGTGCAGCTAAAATCGGCCCATCGGGAGAGAAACAGAAATGATTTCCGAGAAGGCTGCATCAGAATACATTCCACTGTACATCGCCAACTATCTTCGCCAATATTTGGCGAAATAATACGTTACGTGGGGTTTGTTGCCAAACTGTGCGATCATAGAGAAGCTTTTGTGACTCGAAGCCAAGTTATCTACATAAATTTTAAAACAATAGTGTTACATACACTACTGGCCATTGCCGGCCGGAGTGGCCGTGCGGTTCTAGGCGCTACACTCTGGAGCCGAGCGACCGCTACGGTCGCAGGTTCGAATCCTGCTTCGGCCATGGATGTGTGTGATGTCCTTAGGTTAGTTAGGTTTAATTAGTTCTAAGTTCTAGGCGACTGATGACCTCTTAAGTCGCATAGTGCTCAGAGCCATTTTGAACTACTGGCCATTAAAATTGCTACACAACGTAGATGATGTGCTACAGACGCGACAGGAAGAAGATGCTGTGATATGAAAATGATTTGCTTTTCAGAGCATTCACATAAGATTGGCGCCGGTGGCGACTCCTACAACGTGCTGGCTTAAATGGCTCTGAGCACTATGGGACTTAACATCTGAGGCCATCAGTCCCCTAGAACATAGAACTACTTAAACCTAACTAACCTAAGGACATCACATACATCCATTCCCGAGGCAGGATTCGAACCTGCGACCGTAGCGGTCACGCGGTTCCCGATCCCTGAGTCAACAGATGCGGACGTTTGCAAGACAACAACCATCTGCACCAACAGTTCGACGACGTTTGCAGCAGCATGGACTATCAGCTCAGAGACCATGGCTGCGGTTACCCTTGGCGCCGCATCACAGAAAGGAGCGCCTGCGATGGTGTACTCAACGACGAACCTGGACGCACGAATGGCAAAACGTCATTTTTTCAGATGAATCCAGGTTCTGTATACAGCATCACAATGGTCGCATCCGTGTTTGGCGACATCGTGGTGAACGCACATTGGAAGCGTGTATTCGTCATCGCCATACTGACGTATCACCCGGCGTGATGGTATGCGGTGCCATTGGTTACACGTCTCGGTCACTTCTTGTTCGCATTGACGTCGCTTTGAACAGTGGACGTTACATTTCAGATGTGTTACGACCCGTGGCTCTACCCTTCATTCGATCCCTGCAAAACCCTACATTTCAGCAGGATAATGCACGACCGCATGTTGCAGGTCCTGTACGGGCCTTTCTGGATGCAGAAAATGTTCGATGTTGCCCTGGCCAGCACATTCTCCAGATCTCTCACCAATTGAAAACGTCTGGTCAATGGTGACCGAGCAACTGGCTCGTCACAATACGCCAGTCACTACTCTTGATGAACTGTGGTATCGTGTTGAAGCTGCATGGGCAGCTGTACCTGTACACGCCATACAAGCTCTGTTTGACTCAATGGCCAGGCGTATCAAGGCCGTTATTATGGCCAGAGGTGGTTGTTTTGGGCACTGATTTCTCAGGATCTATGCACCCAAATTGCGTGAAAATGTAATCACTTGCCAGTTCTAGTATATTACATTTGTCCAATGAATACCCGTTCATCTTCTGCATTTCTTCTTGGTATAGCAATTTTAATGGCTAGTAGTGTATATACCCCAGCAAGCTTCGCCCCTCAATCCAAATTCCAATTCACGCTTCAGCCCATCTGGTGTTCCCCATTAACTTCAGCATCATTGCAGAAGCTCCCCATTTGTATTGGAATAGCACCTCAGCTTCGAACGAAACATGGGATCCTACCTGAAACCCAGGCATTTAATCAAATGAAATTGCATGTCTCCAAAGACCTTTCAAGTCTCAAACGTCTTTGGTGGATACACTGATCAACCAGAACATCAACCTGTCCAGGCCATAGCTGCGTCATCTGGCAAGGAATGACTGTAAGTCAGCCACACGGACGGGGCAACTTATTAACTACCTATCAGTCTGGCTTTGGTAGTGGATTCTCCAGAGAGAAATGACATAGTGGTAGAGCTAAACAAAGAGATATAACTTGTTGTATTGAAAAGAAAACAATCACGAAAGTTATTTTTATTTAAAAATAACGTGTTTCCCCGTGGTTAAGCATCATCAAATTATCTAAAACGAAAAAAGAGGCCAATTAAATAACTGTTGTATAAACATTATAAGTCATGGTTCCATGCAGCGCCAAAAACCGTAAACAGCACTCTGATAAAACTGTCAAATGGAATTCATTGCACTGGCTGCCAAACGTCTATGTCAACCACATAAACACAAAACCGTCAGGATGAAAATCCGGTCGTCAGAACAACTAAAAAGAACTGTGGGAACATAGACGAAAAAAATTGGAAATAAACCCACAGCCACAACGGAAACGAGGTCTGACAAGCTGATAAAGGAAAGCAACGAAGAACTACAAATACCTTTGAACTTGTATAGCCGTAAGCAGACCACAGGTGAGCGGTGTAGCCGACAGCGAGACTCGACGCGATAGCACAACGAAAACGCAATAGATGGAGCTAGTACTTAAGCCGCGGATAAGGCTAACGTGGAACTGATTAACCTATACTTTATAAGAAGGAGAAAATTAGATTAATATTAAAATGTAACGAGAATTAAAATTATTGAACAGGTAATATGGGCCACTCAAATCAGGTGCAACAAATGGTTCAAATGGCTCTGAGCACTATGGGACTTAACTGCTCAGGTCATCAGTCCCCTAGAACTTAGAACTACTTAAACCTAACTAACCTAAGGACATCACACATATCCATGCCCGAGGCAGGATTCGAACCTGCGACCGTAGCGGTCGCACGGCTCCAGACTGTAGCGCCTAGAACCGCTCGGCAACTCCGGCCGGCTCAGGTGCAACACTATGATGGTTACTGTACGTACAGTACTAGGCAATCAGTATTATGGAGAATGAAGGTAATATTAAAAGTTAGCCGGGAAGTACGACATAAAGCATTCAAAAGCGGCGTCCATGAAAACAAGTTGTATATCGTACAAACAGACGATAAAAAGAAGGTCCAGAACCAATGGTAGAACAGATTTTAAGTTAGAATACGATAATACAACGATAAAACAAATTATTGTAATGACAGTGCCAAGTCAATGAATGGACCTTATGATAGGTATCAGTAAATCATAAAATGTCTGATTCTTGCCAACCAGCTGATCATTAAGAAGGGTACCACTATGTTCACACGAGTACATAGTAATTCCCATCTCCTCGGATAAGTTCAGTATATTTTTCCGTTTTTGGCTGAATAGAGTACTTTTAAATTGCTCGGCGTCGGCGGCTGATGGCCACTAGCTTTCGAGTGCTCCGAAAACGCTAGGTGGTGTTCACCTTTTCTCTTCAGTAAATGTTTACTAAACCCAGTATTATACATTCGACGCGTGTGACCTCTGTATGAAGCGCTTGATCTTGTACACGCCTGAGCCGGCAAATTTGCTACAGCCAGCAGCCTACAGAACCATTAAATCTACAATGAACGGCCATTCTGAGATATAAGTAACTACAGATACTAATGAGGATCACGAGAAAGACAGGCAGCAGCGCGTACGTCAAGAAGGTAGCCCTGAACTCACTCGCTCGCTCAGCTCAGCAGACAAATTGCGTTTCTAAACCTGTTAACTCGCAGCTGGGCGTGTAAGTACTAACGAGAATTGCATCTTCTGCTGGAATCTGCTACTATGAAGTCTTACTGCTTAACAGTACTACAACAAAATTTAATTTACGATCAATACTCGATACAAATGGTATAACGGATTGTTTACAGCATTTAGTCTCTTCTGCTTAAAGTCCTCATTTCATACAAGAAGTGATGCCTTATGCAACTGATAATCTTTTTGAGGTGATTTTAATTTTATTGTACCCCAGTACAGTTGTAAGAAATTATAAGCAGGCTTGTGGCTTTCCGACCATTGTAGGGCTGCTCGACAGACCAGCCGCGCAGTCTAACGCGCTGCTTCCCGAGACGGAAGGCGCGCCGGTCATCGGCACGAATTCGAACGGCGGACTAGTGTCGGGGTCTGGTACGACGGCCAGCCTGTGGATGGTTTTTAAGGCGCTTTTCCATCTATCTCGGCCAATGCGGCTGGTTCACCTTATTCCGCCTCAGATACTCTACGTCGGCAACTGCTGCGCAAACACTGTCTCCACGTACTCGTATACCAGAATTACTCTACCACGCAAACATTTGGGGCTACACTCATCGAGTATGAGACATTCGCTGGGAGGGAGGGGGGGGGGGGGGAGGCGGGGAAGGAGCGAGCGGCACTGGGGGCCGAACCGCACAGTAACCCTGGGTTCGATGTGGGGCGGCGGTGGGGTGGGTGGACTGCCGTGGCCTGTTGTTGGGTTGTTTCTCGGTCCCCGGTTTAATACACAATACACAATATACAGCTGTAGGGCTAATGACAGTAAGATTCCACAATATCGGATTCCAGTAGAAGATGCAATTCTCGTTCGTACGTACACACCTAGTTACGAGTTAACAGGTATAGAAACAGTTTGTCTGTCGAGTTGAGCGAGCAAGCGAGCGAGCGAGCGCAGGCCCACCTTCGTGACGTACGCGCCCCGGCCTGTCTTTCTCGTGGGCCTCAGATACTAACGCCATTCGTTCTGTTTTCATTGTCTTAGTGCGGCTATAAGCGCCCACCCTGCGTTTAGTAATCCTAGCCTCGCTGCCGGTTTGACGGTCCTTCTGTTTCGCATAAAGACCAATATGATGTACGTGTTCCGCAACGCTGTGCTCCGCTTGCGGCTGCATAAGTTCAAAGGTATTTATTTGCAAATCTTCATTGGTTTCCGTTATCAGTTCGTGAAACCCAGTTTCCGTTGTGGCTGTGGGTTGATTTCTGAGTTTTTTTCATCTATGTTCCCACAGTTCCTTGTACTTATTCGGTCCACCGGATTTTCATCCAGACGGTTTTGTGCATATATGGTTGACACACAGCTTTGGCAGCCGGCGCAATGAACTTCATTTGACAGTTTTACCCGAATGTTGTTTGTGGTTTGTTGCGCAGCTTAGAACCATGTCTTAGAACATTTATAGGATAATTATTTAATTTGCCTCCTTTTTCCCTTTTAGATAACCTAATGATGCATAACCAACGGGGAAACACGTTATTTTTAAATAAAAATAATGTTACAATAGTGATTGTTTTGTTTTGAATACAACAATGTAAAGCGGTGGTTGTATCAATCAGTCAAGGATGAAGTGGACAGCATACTACATAACTCGTTGGTACACTTGTTTCTTGCCAAGCTGTTGATTGTGTGGATCACAAAATTCTACTCTGCAGACTAAAATCTTATGGCATCTCTCTCGCAAAGCTGGAGTCTTAATGTTATATCAGAAAACAGAGGATCTCGTTGAGAGACTGTATGGCAGGCTCGAAACTAGCCTCAGAGTAGAGGAACATCCCACAAAGTTCAGTAGTGGGGTCACTCTTGTTCAGATTAAGTTCCTGTACGAAATGTAAATGTCATACGGCACTGCTGGCCTTTCGGAAAGGGTCTTCTCTCCCCGTGCACGTTGGCCCCTTTGCTTGCAGATATGTGAGAGGTGTGTCGAGTGGGAATTTGCAGCGTGTACATCAGTGTTACGAGTGTAGTGCGGTGTTTGCGTCGTTAAGGATGAACGGAAGGGATAGGGTGAAACCTGGCACCGGCACATGGCATACTCCTCTCGAATAGCACCGAGGGGGCCTCGAAGCTTCGCATCTCCATATGAGGGACGTATCACCATCAAGAGCATCACAGGTCATCACTCAACGAGACAGTACGGAGAGGTTTGGTATTTAAGCCAGGACACCGATACAAAGGTTGATGACTAGGCACTTTTGCTACAACCTCTCCTTAGCTTACCCACCAAATACTGACACTGAAAATTTCGTCTACCACCAGGATTCGAACCGGCTTACCTCCCAGTCAGGCGTCACCGTACAGGCATGCGTTAGCAGCCTCAGCTACGGAGGCCGGTAAGTTGACACCCTATTCTATGTGCTTGTCTTTCGCTAATGGGTACCTTGCCTCGTCCCCTTCCCTGAAGATTCTCCACTTGAAGATGCAGGCTACAGAACATCGTGAATCAATGATCGATGCCAGTGACTGATTGTCTATATTTTGTCAATCTAAATAAATATACCCGAATATCGCAGTATTATCCTCAAAAACTGGTAGTGGAAAGATCAATAAGAGGCTTCACTTTTAAAAATAAGCATAAAAAGTGCATTCTTGATCCAGTCACATTATGAAAACTAAAATGGTCCCAATTTCTTCTTCTTTACCTTGACTGCCTTCCATTTTACCACTGTGTGAGATAACGGGCGAGTTGTGGTGCCCTGGAAATATTCCAAGCTCGGAGTTGGTGTGGCCGCACTTTGACGTCTTGGTGGGCCGCAGCTCATCGGTGGCCACGTGGTGCCGAACGTTAGCCGGGCTCCAGGGACCGCTTGGCTGGGAATTCCATGGTGACGCTAGGTCGATGAAAGCGACACGCCGGGAGTGCCAAATATGGCGGACATTGTGAAATCTTAATTTCGTGTAGTAATTAATAGTAGCCAGATGAATCAGATACCTCAAAAAGAAATATGTAGATTATCATTATTTGCACGACGATTCTAATGGTGTCATCAGATTTTCTATATCTTTATTAAAGTTTAGTATCGGATGATAAATTATACAAGTAACACCCAGCAACGAATTTTCATAATCTAAACGGTTCATCAGATTTTGTCGATCGACGTGTCTTTAGAAAGCTATTAGTGTAAAACTAAATTGATATAAATTACATGCCTGTAACTTGAATAGTACATGAATTATTGGAGGTCAAAGTGGCTGATTACTATCAATCGTGTCAGGCCATACGTACTCCACAGTTACACGAAAAAACGGAAGCAGCATGCTTATAAATATATTTATTCGTCTATGTCTTTGTTTATATTCGATATATACTATTCATGAAGAAATTGGTCAAATATTTACTGTGTTTTAGAAAGCAGACAGACATAAGGCTACAGGCCTACTTTTGCTTGTTATTCCTTTGATATATGTTTATTTAATTTGTTTATGTATTTAATATCTATATTAGAGCGTTTTTATGGTCCAGCTGTAGGCAATTTATTTAATTTCAAGTTATTTAAATGTAATTCCAGTATTCTGCATGTGTTTCAAAATGTTTGTGAGTGTGCACTGGCTTGGAGACGTGAGGGGTGCGCTATCGCCAATCATAGCGCTCATTACTAAGGGACGCGACTCCCGAAGTGAATGGAGGGGGAGTTCTGAATGGTGCGGCGCGAGGGACAGTCGCGAGAGAGACTTAGAGAGTGTGGAGCGGTTTCCACGTGGTCGCGGGTGATAGAAATATTTCAAAGCGCTGGCTTGTGAACCTGTGAGATTTCGGTGGTTTCTTCAGTGAGGACATACTATAGGTTTAGAAGTGAATATTTCCCGAACTATGTTGTTGCTCATAACTGTTTACATGAAGTAGGAATCGATTGTTTCCCTGTTATTCAACTTTGTTGTTGTTGTTGTCGTCTTCAGTCCTGAAACTGGGTTGATGCAGCTCTCCATGCTACTCTATCCTGTGCAAGCTTCTTCATCTCCCAGTACCTACTGCAACCTACATCCTTCTGAATCTGCTTGGTGTATTCATCTCTTGGTCTCCCTCTATGATTTTTACCCTCTACACTGCCCTCCAATACTAAATTGGTGATCCCTTCATGCCTCAGAACATGTCCTACCAACCGATCCCTTCTTCTAGTCAAGTTGTGCCACAAACTTTTCTTCTCCCCAATCCTATTCAGTATCTCCTCATTAGTTATATGATCTACCCATCTAACCTTCAGCATTCTTCTGTAGCACCACATTTCGAAAGCTTCTATTCTCTTCTTGTCCAAACTATTTACCGTCCATGTTTCACATCCATACATGGCTACACTCCATACAAATACTTTCAGAAACGACTTCCTGACACTTAAATCTATACTCGATGTTAACAAATTTCTCTTCTTCAGAAACACTTTCCTTGCCATTGCCAGTCTACATTTTATATCCTCTCTACTTCGACCACCATCACTTATTTTGCTCCCCAAATAGCAAAACTCCTTTACTACTTTATGTGTTTCATTTCCTAATCTAATTCCCTCAGCATCACCCGACTTAATTCGACTACATTCCATTATCCTCGTTTTGCTATTGTTGATGTTCATTTTATATCCTCCTTTCAAGACACTGTCCATTCCATTCAACTGCTCTTCCAAGTCCTATGCAGTCTCTGACAGAATTACAATGTCATCGGCGAACCTAAAAGTTTTGATTTCTTCTCCATGGGTTTTAATACCTACTCCGAATTTTTCTATTGTTTCCTTCACTGCTTGCTCAATATACAGATTGAATAACATCGGGGACAGACAACAACCCTGTCTCACTCCCTTCCCAACCACTGCTTCCCTTTCATGTCCCTCGACTCTTATAACTGCCATCTGGTTTCTGCACAAATTGTAAATAGCCTTTCGCTTCCTGTATTTTACCCCTGCCACCTTCAGAATTTGAAAGAGAGTATTCCAGTCAACATTGTCAAAATCTTTCTCTAAGTCTACAAATGCTTTAAACGTAGGTTTGCCTTTCCTTAATCTAGCTTCTAAGATAAGTCGTAGGGTCAGTATTGCCTCACGTGTTCCAATATTTCTACGGAATCCAAACTGATCTTCCCCGAGGTCGGCTTCTACTAGTTTTTCCATTCGTCTGTAAAGAATTCTCGTTAGTATTTTGCAGCTGTGGCTTATTAAACTGATTGTTCGGTAATTTTCACATCTGTCAACACCTGTTTTCTTTGGGATTAACTGATTACAAATGCCTCTATTGATTCACTAGTACTGTCTTTAATAACATGATTTCATAATATAAATAGAGCAAAATGATTTAACCTTAGTTCCCAGTGTCATCAATATATTTTTCTTAAGCTATGGCTTTTTAATGACCACTAATTAACAAAGTAATAGAGCATTAGTGTCCTCAGCACGACACACTTTATTATGTGATAACTACGTAAAGTTCCGACATTGAAATGGCCACTAACAACACAAAATTTGTTATTTTAATTAGCAATGTTACTGGACGAGAAAGGTAAATCGAAAACTGACTTGACCTAAGTAGCACAACTTAACAAATATTTATCTATGGGAGTTTGTTTGTTCTGATGAGCAGCACCAATGAAACGTCGTTTAAGAGTCGACGGTGTAATTTCAGAGATGTGCGTTCTGCGGCTTCCTGCCTGAGACGCCAGCCGCAAGATCTCTGGTGGCGACGCACAGTTGTCTCGTTGATCGCTGGTCCGTCAACATACACCGTAATAAACATTTCCTGTTTCTGTAAACGCAATGGGACTGGGCTAATCGGATTAATTTAATATTAAGAACATTTACTTTTCAAGCAGCAGTGTACGGTTAGCCGAATGTCAATCCTGATGTGCAGTCCGCCCATTTATTTGCGCACCACCAAAATTAAACTGTTTGGAAGACCGGCCATCACGCAGATTAAGAGACCACAGACAGCTCACTGCCCCAAATGACGACAGTCCGTTTGACTCGAAGTACTCAGCTTTCGTAGTTGTTGCAAACACATAGCTCACCATCGCTCCTCAACTGTCTCTTTGTAACATTATTCAGATATATTAATTTTCCCCTCGCGGTTCTAGGCGCGCAGTCCGTAACCGCGCGACTGCTACGGTCGCAGGTTCGAATCCTGCCTCGGGCATGGATGTGTGTGATGTCCTTAGGTTAGTTAGGTTTAAGTAGTTCTAAGTTCTAGGGGACTGATGACCACAGCTGTTAAGTCCCATAGTGCTCAGAGCCATTAATTTTCCTAGGGTTACGCACACGGAGGTAAACAAAGAAGGGAGCTGGCACTACAGACTTACGCTGTACATTGTTTTGTAGCCAGAGTGGGTGCGATTTTAAGTAGCCCAAAGCATAGCAGACTAGTGCTTCGTGTTTATGATTTCCGCCGTGTGCGCGCAAGAACGGTTTTAAATAGCTTCAGTTATAGAGCTTACATGAATAACATAGTGTCAGGAAGGGAATTTCGAACGTTTTTCTGTTCTTGAATGCGTATTTGCTCTAGTAATACGACACAGAGTGACGTCACGAGGAAGTGTCACCTCGGTGAACTATGGGAGTATGCACGTGGAACCTAATGTTTTGGACTAGTTCAGATGGCGGACATCGCTTCAAGTTTGTGATGGCATGCCGCCTCCCCTCTTCTTTTGCCTCCATGGTTACACGTTTCAGAACACTTCCTGCAAAAGTGACATCATTTTGAAGTCAATCGCAATATCGACGACCGCATGATCGGCTATCGGCTTTGTGACAGGGAAGAATATGAAAGTTGTTGCTCCTCGATTCTCTCGCAGATGTGTAAGCGGTCCTCTTAGTTTCCTGCCTAACCACACACACGGATGTTGCCACGTCAAAAATGGTTCAAATGGCTCTGAGCACTATGGGACTTAACATCTGACGTCATCAGTCCCTAGAACTTAGAACTACTTAAACCTAACTAACCTAAGGACACCACACACATCCATGCCCGAGGCTGGATTCGAACCTGCGACCGTAGCGGTCGCGCGGTTCCAGACTGAAGCGCCTAGAACCGCTAGGCCACACCGGCCGGCTTGCCAAGTCATCGGAAATAAAGAGCCCAGTATTTGTGAGAAGAAAGACTCCTGATTTTATAGCACCTCGTTTAAGTCGCAGCATTTGAAGTTGTACTCATAGGTTCCCGCGTAACCACACACTGGGAAATTGCGGCACATTCGTAGACAAACAGGGAAAGCTGTGACAAGGACGAATATGAATGTTATTGCTCGTCGTTTCACTCGCAGCAATTTAAATTGTCCTCTTAGTTTCCTGCCTAACCACATACTCGGAAATAGCTAAATATTTCTTTCATCCTTCGTTCTCAAATCAGACGGAATGTAAATAACATCGAACATTGCAGGGCATACTTGTAGAACATTCATAAAAATGTCCCAGAATGTGTATATGACGAGATGCGAACCCACGTATATCGACTCCAGAATGCACGAAGTTATCCATTACACTAGCACCTAGTCGCATGATATTTGTCTCCTGTCTTGGTTATCATAGTCTCTCTTCCGGTCGTCAGTATTGCGTGTGACGTCAAAATGACGGCACGTTTGCAGGAAGTGTTGTGACATGAGTGTTACCCATTTTCCTAACGGGCTGAAGGTCCTAAAATTACAAAAATTTCAGAAGTGCATCAGTTACAAGCTACTACAGACCTGAGGCTGGTAATAGTCACTTGGAAATACGTAGGTAGGGAGCCAGTAGTATGCCATCACGAAGCAATTTCTGTGTCGCATCGTCAGTTTGAGGGAGCGGCTATTACTCTAAAGTGGCAGCAGTGCACGAGTTACAAGTGTGGTATTAATCTCTTGGAGTTACGTCGGCAGGGAGACTGTAGTATGCAATCGCGAAGCAATTTCTGTTTCGCAATTTGAGTGTGCGGTAATTACCAGAAAGACGCAGCTTTACATCGGTTTCAATCTATTAGGGTCCTGAGAGTCGGTATCAGTCTTTTAAAGTTACGTTAGCAGGAAGCTGTAGTATGTAATGGCTACGGAATTTCCGTGGAGCATCGTCAGTGAGTGGGTGCAAGGATTACAGTAAATGGACTGCGGTAGATCCATTACAAGCTACTACAGTCCTGATGGCGGCATTACTTTCTTGGAGAGATGGTTCAAATGGCTCTGAGCACTATGGGACTCAACTGCTGAGGTCATTAGTCCCCTAGAACTTAGAACTAGTTAAACCTAACTAACCTAAGGACATCACACACATCCATGCCCGAGGCAGGATTCGAACCTGCGACCGTAGCGGTCTCGCGGTTCCAGACTGCAGCGCCAGAACCGCGCGGCCACTTCGGCCGGCCTCTTGGAGAGATGTCGGCAGGGAGTATGCAGTATGCAATCGCAAAAAATTTTCTGTATTGCATCGTCAGTGTGAGGGTGGGAGGATTACAATAAATGGGCAGCAGTGCATCGGTTGCAAGTTACTACAGTCCTAATGGTGGGATTAGCCTCTGGGAGAAACGTCGACAAGGAACCTGCAGCATGCCATAGAGAAACAATTGATGTTTCGCATCGTCAGAGTGAGGGTGCGAGGATTATAGTAAGCAACCAGTGGGGCATCGGTACAAGCTACTAGAGTCCTGAGGGCTGCATTAGTCACTTGGGGAGACGTCGGCTGGGAGCGTGTAGTAGGCAGTCGCGAAGCTATTTCTGTGTCGCATCCTCCGTTTGTGCGAGGATTACAAAATGGCTCTGAGCACTATGGGACTTAACATCTGTGGTCATCAGTCCCCTAGAACTTAGAACTACTTAAACCTAACTAACCTATGGACATCACACACATCCATGCCCGAGGCAGGATTCGAACCTGCGACCGTAGTAGTCGCGCGGTTCCGGATTGAGCGCCTGAACCGCTAGAGCGAGGATTGCAGTAATCGTCAGTGTGTGGGTACGAGGAATACAGGAAACAGGCAGCGGTACATCGGTTACAAGCTACTCGAGTCCTGAGGGTGGTATTAGGCACCTGGTGATACGACGGAAGGGAGCCTGTAGTAGGGAATTCCAAAGGAATTTCTGTGTCGCATCTTCAATGTGAGGGTGCGAGGATGACTGTAAATTGGTAGTGGTGCACCGGTTGAAAGGTAAGGTCTTATGGGACCAAACTAATAAGTTGATCGGTCCCTAAGCTTACACACTACTCAACCTAACTTAAACTAACTTACGCTAAGAACAACACACACACCCATGTCCGAGGGAGGACTCGAACCTCCGAAGGGGGAAAAGGGGCGTTGTAGCCGCGCGAACCGTGACAAGGCGCCTCTGACCGCTCGGCTACGACGCGCGGCCCTAAAATTACAAAGAAATTCCATACGCATACCTGGAAATAACACTACATAATAAATAACATTACTCGTTTTACATAATACATTACATTGCATCTGTACACACGAAGTCATTATAATCCAAAAAAATACATAAAAAAATACTTCAGTAATGTTTTACAGAACGCTAAACGATTAGTAGTAGTGGACGTATAATACAATAACATATGTCAAATAATCACTTTACAAAACGACCATACATTCCAGAATATTGTAACTAATCGCTGTCGGTTGTCACTAAGGAAAAAGTTAAACTTCCACCGCTCACTGCAATTACTGGTGCACTGTTTTGTGGCAGCGGATTAGAGCAATCATTGTGACGATGGCGTCGTCTGTTGCAGTTTCAAGTTCAACGACTTCGACCTGACTGACGAAGACACGTGCAGAGCGACGGTGCGGATGTTTCTGGAGTGCAACCTGGTCAAGCAGTTCCACATCCCTTACGACGTGAGTACCCCACATGACGCTGCTGGTTCTTCCCGTCTGTGCCTCTGGCCGACTCTTAGACTCATAAACATAACAGCGGCTGTCACGCGCTGTTGCCTACTGGACCGAGGTAAGGCGCCACTCACCCGAGCTTCTTCCCTCACGTTAATTTCCGCGGACAGTGCTACACTCTTTCGAAAAGTGTAAGAAACGCTTCGGAGTCATACAGGTGACTGTTGTACTGACACACTTGCTCTCTTCTTTAGGTTTCCGAAAATAGTTTTTGCGGTAGCTTGCTGCAGAGTCTAATCAACTTTATTGAGCTACACCGTCACCATTGTGTGAGTTTTTATCATCTGGCAACTGCTAATTAAGGATTGTATTGTATTGTATTGTATGTTAACCGCGGGCCTAGAAACGACGGAGAGGCTCCGTCCCCACCGAAGCGGCAATGGTCTACAACCCAACGACGACTACCGCAGTCCACTTCACCCCTCGGCCTCCCCACACCCCCGGTGACCCCCCCCCCCCTCCCCCACAGGGAACGTCTGACACCAGACGAGCGTAACCCCTACGTTTGCACGGAAGAGTAATGGTGGTGTACGCGTACGTGGAGAACTTGTTTGCGCAGCAATCACCGACATAGTGTAGCTTTGGCGAAATGAGGGGAACCAGCCCTCATCCGCCGAGGCAGATGGAAAACCGTGTAAAAACTATCCACAGACTGGCCAGCTCACCGGACCTCGACACAAGTCCGCCAGGTGGATTCGAACCGGGGGCCAGGCGCTCCTTCCCAATCCGGAAAGCCGTGCATTAGACTGCACGGCTAACCGGACGGGCTCTAATTAAAGATTACTATTTTCGTATTGTGCTCCAGTCGTCACAGGCGTTTAGCTGTGGTCGCTTTGTGACTATCAGTCATCACTTTCTTGCAACTGAAGGTCTAAATCCATAAGTTTTCTGACCTGTAAATCAGTCCCAGGGACAGATTTCGAACCCCTATAATGAATTTTTTGTCGTGTATTTCATTTTTTCCTGAGCGCTTAGACTTGTCGCGATTGTTGTTGGCAATCAAGCAAACATCTTAGATGTTCCAGCAATCAGACTTTCCACATCTCATTCCCAATAACAAAATGCTCGCATAAGTCTCTACGAGAAACAAACAAAAGGAGGATCGGGGATGGCAGAAACAGTCGCAATCAAAGGCTAAGAAACATACCATCATCGGAGATAAACGTCACTCTGCACCCCCATCGACAAAATGTTACCACCACTTGATGCTCAGTAGTCTTCTGTAACAACACATCTCACACCATCCACTCCCTTCTTTTCTGAACATTCCAGAGATCCCGATTCACTATAAAGCTGTGCTCAAATGTACATCTCATATACACGCATGTTCATAAATTAAGGATAATGCTGATACATGTTAAAACAACGCTCTGGTGGGCGGTTTGCGGGTTTAAATCGCCTCGGGTATGACCATGCGGTGCATTTGACCTGCGGTCGTCGCACGGTGGCGCTGGCAGCAGTCCACATACACAGGGTGTGTTGGTGCATGTCAGAGTACGGTGCAACGAGTAAGATTACATTAGATTAGATTAGATTAAGTGTGCAGACGTTTTCAGACTTGCTAATGGTGACACAAAGTGTGATCTCAAGATTATGTCAACGATTCCAGCAGAAAGGGAACGTGTCCAGGCACTACAGTACGGGACGTCCACTGTGTACAACACCACAAGATGACCGATATCTCACCATCAGTGCTCGCAGACGGCCACGGAGTACTGCAGGTAGCCTTTCTCGGGACCTTACCGTAGCCACTGGAACAGTTGTTTCCAGACACACAGTCTATAGACGACTGTACAGACATTTATTCGCCCGTGGACCTGCAAGGTGCATTCCACTGACCCCTGGTCGCAGGAGAGCCCGTAAAACCTGGTGTCAGCAACACAGTACGTGGTCATTGGAACAGTTGTCGCAGGTTATGTTCACGGACGAGTCCAGGTATAGTCTGAGCAGTGATTCTCGCCGGGTTTTCATCTGGCGTGAACCAGGAACCAGATACCAGCCCCTTTAATGTCCTTGAAAGGGACCTCTATGGAGGTCGTTGTTTAATGGTGTGGGTTGGCATTATGATTGGTGCACATACACCCCTGCATGTCTTCGACAGAGGAACTGTAACAGGTCAGGTGTATTGAGACGTCATTTTGCACCAGTACGTCCGCCTTTTCAGGGGTGCAGTGGGTCCCACATTCC
Organism: Schistocerca serialis cubense; assembly: GCF_023864345.2. NCBI lineage: Eukaryota > Metazoa > Arthropoda > Insecta > Orthoptera > Acrididae > Schistocerca > Schistocerca serialis. The sequence goes on along the minus strand of NC_064641.1, from coordinate 108,526,745 downwards.
TCCTGATGTATGATAACGCACGGCGCCACCGAGCTGCCATCGTGGAGGAGTACCTTGAAACAGAAGCTATCAGGCGAATAGAGTGGCTTGCCTGTTCTCCAGACCTAAATACCATCGAGCACGTCTAGGATGCTCTCGGTCCACGTATCGCTGCACGTCTTCAAAACCTTACGCCACTTCAGGAGCTCCGACAGACACTGGTGCAAGAATGGGAGGATATTCCCCAGCACCTGCTCGACCATCTGATCCAGAGTATGCCAACCCGTTGTGCGGCCTGTGTACGTGTGCATGGTGATCATATCCCATATTGATGTCGGGGTACATACGCAGAAAACAGTGGCGTTTTGTAGCACATGTGTTTCGGGACGGTTTTCTCAACTTACCACCAATGCCGTGAACTTAAAGATCTGTGTCGTGTGTGTTCCCTGTGTGCCTATGCTATTAGCGCCAGTTTTGTGTAGTGCCACGTTGTGTGGCACCACATTCTGCAATTATCCTTAATTTAAGAGCATGAGTGTATTTCCTTTTCAAATTAAGACACATGCTTCACATTAGCCGACTACTTTCTGGTGATGAGTGCTCTCATCCGTCATATATTTTACACCCTAAGACAAAAAAAAAGATGCACCACTAAGGAATTGTCCTAAGGGTAGGGAAATCGCTAGATGAGATATATATGTACAGACAAACAAATGATTACAATTTCATAAAAATTGGATGATTTATTCAAGAGAAGTTGGTTCACAAATTGAGGAAGTCAACAACGTGTTGGTTCACATCTAGCACTCATGCAAGCAGTTATTCGGCTTTGCATTGAGTGACAGAGTTGCAGAATGTCCTTCTGAGGGATACCGTGCAGAATTCTGCCCAATAGGCGCATCAGATTGTCAAAATCTTGAGTTGGTTGAAGGGCCCTGCACACAATGCTCCAAACGTGCTCAGTTGGGGAGAGACCCGGTGACCTTGTTGGCCAAAGAAGGGCTTGGCGAGCACGAACACAAGCGGTAGAAACGGTCGCCCTGTGCGAACAGGCATTATCTTGCTGAAATGTAAACTCAGGATGGTTTTTCGCTGAATAGTAACAGAACGGGGAGTAGAATATGGTCGATGTACCGCTGTTTTGTAAGGGTGACGTGGATGACAACCAATGGGCTCCTGCTATGGAATGAAATGCCATCCCAGACCATCACTCCTGGTCGCCGGGTCGTACTGCGGGTGACTGTCGAGTCATGTCCTGCCTCTGTCCAGTGCGTCTCCAGACACGGCTCCAGCCTGGAATATCATTGACTGGACTAGAATAGTCTTCAGTGATAAGTTCCACTTCGAAGTGAGGCCCAATGACCAGCGAAGACATGTCTGAAGACACCCCGGACAGCAGTGGGTTACCAACCTGACCACTTGGAGTGACGATCTGGGACGCCATTCCATTTCATTTCTTTTTAGTTGTCATCCGCTGCATCCTTACATAACAGCGGCACGTAGACGATATTCTACGCCCCGTTTTGTTGCCACTCATGACAAGCCATCCTGGGCTTACATTCCTTCGTGCTTGTCAAACCTTATCTCAGCCGGCAATGTCACCGAATCTCTACCCAATTAAGAACGTTTGCAGCATTATGGGCAGCGACCTCCAAGCTGCTCAGGATTTTGACGATCTGATGTCCCAATTGGACATAATTTTTCACGATACCCTTTAGGAGGACATCCAACAACTCTTACAGTCAATGCCTACTCGAATACTGTCTGAGTAAGGGCCAGAGGTGCACCAGCGCTTTACTCACTTTCTGAATTCATGAATCTCTTTTTCGTGATTAAATCATTCTATTTTTATGAAATTTTAATCATTTGTTTGTCTGTACATGCAAACACGTCTACCCATTGCCGTACCATTCGAATAATTCCTTCGTGGTGCACCGGGTTTTGTGTGTGTGTGTGTGTGTGTGTGTGTGTGTGTGTGTGTGTGTGTGTGTGTGTGTAGTGTGTGTATGTAGTTTTCTTCCGAGGTATAGAAATCATTTCGGTTTGTTTACTAGATGGTTCTCAATTTCGATGTCAAGTTTGTGGCTATTTTTTTCTATTGTCCATTACCTTCCCCTTCCTTTGCCTTACTTTGTCAGCATTTTATGCTCAGTAGGCCGTTCGTTCCATTCAACTAATCCTATAATTCCTCCTTACTTTCACAGAGGACAGAGTACCGAGTCAGTACAGAAATTCGCAGCGTCAGCAGTGCTGGTTTTTTTCCTTTTTTTGTTGTAAATCCTATAAAGCCATTTTATAGTAGAACTCAATGGCACATTCATGATAAACCGCTCGTACGTCGTCAGTGGGGTCACCTATTTCGATGAAACTTGTCACAGTATAGGAACACAGTTCTGATCCTAAGAAGCAGTCGTTCGGCAATACCCCGTGGCAGATAGATACACGAACAAATACTAGCCACTCATGTTTAGTTGCCATCATACAGTTGGTAAACAATGAGCAACACAGCAGACTGTATTTTATTGTCGTAAGGTATTAAAATTGCCACATACCTCATGCAACTTACTTACTGATCAAAACTGAATTCTGGAACAGAAGTCGAACTCCGAAAGTTTGCTTTTCGCGGTCAGTACACTTACGCTACTGAGCTACCAATGCACGACTCACGACCGACCCTCACAGATTTACTTCCGCCAGTACCTCATCCGCTACCTTCCAAACTTCACGGTATCTCTCCCGCATAGCCTTACAAACTAGACTCCTGGAAGAAATGGCTTAGTGACAGTCTGGGGGTCGCTTCTTTCAAGAGTGCTACTTCAGCAAGGTATGCTGGAGAATTCCTATTGAGTTTAGTAAGTAGGCGAACAGGTGCTGACAAACTGAAGCTGTAGCCACCAGTCGTGGTCCACGTCTCGATAGCTCAGTCGATAGAGCACTTACCAGCAAAAAGCAAATGTTCCAGGTTCGACTCAGTTTCCAGAATTCAGTTTTAATCTTCCAGGAAGTGTCAAAACATTACCGATTCCCCTACAAATTGTAAGATTCATTCTGTAAATCTATTTCATGGACGTTTCTATTCTAATTATGAAGAAAGTACAGTTTAAATACCAGAAAAATTAATGACCACCTCATTTTAAAATGTCACCTGTAGTAGCAAACGTCATATTTTCTGTCTAACAAGTACTAATCGAATATTAAAAGTTGATGAAGAATATATTCTACGATTTTTTGACCGTGTGCTGTCCCATAAACACTACAGCTGCTTTTAACGCTTGATGCTCTTGTCGTTATTCAGGTTAATAAATTTAACTTTGACGTCCACTGCTCTTTCACGCCGGAACCTACGTCAAAATCACAAGTGTATCGAACTTCGATTTTCAGTAAATAATTCCGTTGCCTGTATCTCATGCATTTCTTGTATATCCCCAAGCTCACCTCATTAGAGAAAGAATAAGGTAAAAAAAGATTGTTTTCTACGATCACTTTCAGAATTCGTCGTAAAATTCAGTTACTGATCCTCTATGTTACTCAGGCAACCAGCGATGCTGCTTAAACAAACATTCAGCAAACCCTCATTGCCTTCTATACTAGGAGTCACACTTGAAAATAGAGTTTTTCGACATTAGTATTACATAAGATTAATTCCTAGAAAACTGGACAGCGTACTTTGTCATTAACATATAGTTTGTAGCTCTTCGCTATCCTCTAAATGGGTACACGTCGTTCCCCAGAAAACACTTTAACTTGGTTTATTCTCGCTAACGATATACAGAGGTTTGTCTTGTAATTAAGTGTCTTAACTCGTACCATAAATGTGAACTTTTGGGCGTTGCCAAGAGGGCACTAAATACATTTTCAAACATGGACAAGGCATTTGTTATTCATTCACTTATTTCACTGTAAGATCATGACTGCCGCAGGAGACATGGTACGGCTCCAGGCTTCTTGCTTGTAGCCGTGGACGGCAATCGACCATTTGGGCCTTTATCCGGTGACGTGGTAAGCCTGAGCCTCGGCAAGTATAGCCCTGACTGTTCGCCAGATTTCTGCGATGTTAAAGCGACAAGTAACCACAAAGAAACACTTCGTAGTATCCTGTAGACAAAAATAGTATTATAGTGAACTTATCAGATCAGCTATATTCTGTACCACGCATCGTACAGCCGGCAGAGTTGCAAGTGATAGTGCGCAACTTGTGTTTCGCTGCACCTCGAACCTAAGCTTGCAATGCTTTTACTCTTGTAAAATCACGAATGTCCGACAGCAGTTACTGTGGGCAGCCGCTGAAGCAGTGGACGTGTGTGCCGCAGGTGCTGTGCCGGTGGATCCTGAGCGTGAAGAAGAACTACCGGCCTGTCAAGTACCACAACTGGAGGCATGCCCTCAACGTGGCGCAGACCATGTTCGCGATGCTCAAGACGGGCAAGATGGAGCGCTTCATGACTGACCTCGAGGTGAGTGGCCGCTGCGGCTGCCAACCGCCGACTGCCTGCCCTGTCCACCTGGTGGCTCTGCAGAGAACTACGTCTCTACCGGCACACTCCCGAACAGCTTGGAGGAGGCGTGAACATCAAAATATTTCCGTCTCAGCACTAATTTCTCTCGTCTTATCGCTGTGGTCATTCCTATCCATATTAGTGGGACACTACAAAATTTGGTGGCATTCAGAGGAAAAAGTTATTGATTGAAATATTGGGAAAATATTTCACCTTAATAGGCAAAAATACTTTCTACATCTACATCATTTACATCTACATGGATACTCTGTATATCACATTTAAGTGCCTGGCAGAGGGTTCATCGAACACGCCATGCTCTTCGCCTTGCCTATCGCATCCGTCTCCCCTCCCCCATGCGGCTCCTGTACGACCTTATTCCGTTCCCCCACCTCCTCCTTTTCCTCGAACGGATACGGATCCTCTACACCTCCCGCAAACTCGATCCTTCTCACTCGCTGGTCTCTCCCATCCTCTCCCGCCCTCGTCCGCTGCCGCGCCTGCATTTCCACGTCCCATCTGCTCTCCATCTCTCCACTCTCCATACCCTCTCCTAAGATGGCTTCCGCCAGCTCCCCCTCCCTGATGATTCCCTCCTCCCCTCCATCTACCCCTCCTACCAGCTTTGATCTTCCCTCCCTCTTCCTGTGTTTGTTCCTATGGGCACCCTCTCTCCCTTCTCTCCCCTTTCCCTCCCTCCTCCCTCTATCCCCCCTCCTCCCCCGGGCTTCCCCTTCCCCCCTTACCTTCATTCCACCACCCATGCCCCCTGCCATTGGAATCCCTACTCTCCCCTCTCCCACCCCCACCACCTTCCTCCCCTCTTGGCAGGGCCCCGGACTCGTACACGCTAAGTAGACATTCGCCCGCCGGAGATCATCGCCATCAGTTTGTGTGCCATTGTGTTTAGTGTTTAGTGTTCTTCGCCGTCACGCTCCTTCGTTCACCTGTGCCGTCGAAGTCATCAGTGTTTTTGCGCCGTGCCGACAGTTTTTAGTGATTTTTTTCGTCGAGTGTGAACAGCTTCGTGTTCTTTGTTTCTATGTCAACGGTATTTTTGCCCACCACTTTGTATTGTATCTTCTGTGTCTCCTTTGCATTTTCATTGTACAACTTGAGGCTGAAGAGCAGCGTAATACGCTGCTGCCAGCCCACCTTATGTAAGGTGTTAAAATAACAATAAAGGGAAAAAAGGTTCATCAAACCACCTTCACAATTCTCTATTATTCAAATCTCGCATAATGCGCAGAGGGAATGAAGAACTATTTCTTTCTGTACGAGCTCTGATTTCCCTTATTTTATCGTGGTGATCGTGTCTCCCTATGTAGGTCGGTGTCAACAAAATATTTTCGCATTTGGAGGATTAAGTTGGTGATTGGAATTTCGTGAGAAGATTCCGTCACAACGAAAAACGCCTTTCTCTTAATGATGTCCATCCCAAATCCTGTATCATTTCTGTGACACTCTGTCCCATATTTCACAATAATACAAAATGTGAAGCCCTTCTTTGAACTTTTCCAATATACTCCGTCAATCCTATCAGGTAAGGATCCCACACCGCGCAGCAGTATTCTAAAAGAGGAAGGACAAGCATAGTGGAGACAGTCTCCTTAGTAGAGCTGTTACATTTTCTAAGTGTCCTGCCAATAAAACGCAGTCTTTGGTTAGCCTTCCCCACAACATTTTCTATGCTTTTCTCCCAATTTAAGTTGTTCGTAATTGTATTACTAGGTATTTAGCTGAATTTACGACTTTTAGATTAGACTGATTTATCGTGTAACCGAAGTTTTCACGAATTCCTGTTAACACTCATGTGGATGACCTCACACTTCTCGTTATTTAGGGTCAACTGCCAATTTTCTCACCATTCAGATACCTTTTCTAAATCGTTTTGCAGTTTGTTTTTATCTTCTGATGGCTTTATTGGTCGATAAACGACAGCGTCATCTGCAAACAACCTAAGATGGCTGCTCAGATTGTCTCCCAAATCGTTTATATAGATAAGGAACAGCAAATGGCCTATAACACTACCTTTGGGAACGCCAGAAATCACTTCTGTTTTACTCGATGACTTTCCGTCAATTACTAAGAACTGTGACCTCTCTGACAGAAAATCACAAATCCAGTCACATAACTGAGACGATATTCCATAAGCTCGCAATTTCACTACGAGCCGCTTGTGTGGTTCAGTGTCAAGAGCCTTCTGGAAATCCAGAAATATGGAATCGATCTGAAATCCCTTGTCAGTAGCACTCAACACCTCATGTGAATAAAGAGCTAGTTGTGTTTCACAAGAATGATGGTTTTTTAAACCCATGTTGACTGTGTGTCAATAAACCGTTCTCTTTAAGATAATTCATAATGTTCGACCACAATATATGTTCTAAAATCCTGCTGCATATCGACGTTAACGATACGGGCTTTTAATTTAGTGGATTACTCCTACTACCTTTCTTGAATATTGGTGTGGCCTGTGCAACTTTCCAGTCTTTGGGTACGGATCTTTCGTCGAGCGGACGGTTGTATATGATTGTTAAGTATGGAGCTAATGTATCAGCAAACTCCGAGAGAAACCTAATTGGTATACAGTCTGGACCAGAAGACTTGCTTTTATTAAGTGATTCAAGTTGCTTCACCATTCCGAGGATATTTACTTCTACGTTACTCATGTTTGCAGCTGTTCTCGATTCGAATTCTGGAATATTTACTTCGTCTTCTTTTGTGAAGACGTTTCGAAGGCAGTGTTTAGTAACTCTGCTTTGGCAGCACTGTCTTCGATAGTATCTCCATTGCTATCGCGCAGGGAAGGCATTGATTGTTTCTTGCCGTTAACATACTTCACATACGACCAGAATCTCTTAGGATTTTCTGCCATGTTTCGAGACAAAGTTTCGTTGTGGAAGCTGTTGTAAGCATCTCGCATTGAAGTCCGTGCTAAATTTCTAACTTCTGTAAAAGATTGCCAATCTTTGGGATTTTGAGTCTGTTTAAATTTGGCATGTTTGTTTCGTTGTTTCTGCAACAGTGTTCCAACCCGTTTTGTGTACCAATGTGTTAATGTTTAAATGTGTGTGAGTTCCTGAGGTTCAAAATGGCTCTGAGCACTATGGGACTTAACTTCTGAGGTCATCAGTCCCCTAGAACTTAGAACTACTTAAACCTAACCAACCTAAGGACATCACACACATCCATGCCCGAGGAAGGATTCGAACCTGCGACCGTAGCGGTCGCGCGGTTCCAGACTGAAGCGCCTAGAACCGCTTGGCCACCTCGGCCGGCAGTTCCTAAGGGACCAAACTGCTGAGATCATCGGCCCCTAGACTTACACACTACTGAATCTAACTTATGCTGAGGACAACACACACACCCATGCCCGACGGAGGACTCGAACCTCCAGCGGGAGGGGCCGCGCAATTCCTGACCAGGCCCCTCTGAGCAAGCGGCCACGCCGCGCGGCCTTTGTTAATGATTGCCGTCCTAAATCGCTTATCATACCTTAAAACTCTGTCTTCTGTTTTGTGATAACATAAAATCAGAAAAACCTTATTTGTTTTTTTTTCTTTTCTTATGCTGATCCAACCCATTAATGATCCCATATCGTACAGCAATTAGTCTGGAAGGAATGAACAAGAGCAGTGTAATCTGTTTCTTTGGTGAATTTGTTGCACTTTCCATGTGTTCTCCCCAAAATGCGCAGCATTTGATTCGCATTCCCTAGAATATTTTCACACAATGGATCCAACATAAGCAATTCCCAAATGTAATAGTTATATCTGATAGGCCGAAATTATTAAACTCAGTAAATACACAATAACAAACTACCGGAGTTAACCAACTAGTGAGTGTTCAAAATTACACTCTTCCGCCGATATCACACAACAAGAAGCAAGTACGTCTACAGCTGATGAAACAGGCCCTAATCGCAATGCAAAGCCGAGCTCCCAAAATCGAAGGGTGAAAGCAGGCGAGACGGTGGGCAAACAGCCACGATCAGAATTGGTTGTTAAACGCCCCGATTACCTTATTGGTCTGATGAAATAAGCAGAGCCTTCACAGGGCATTACAGCCATTCGATTTCAGGCCACGGTGAGCCAAACGTCACACGTGCCACGCGTGCAGACCACGTGTAGAGCGAGGTCCAGCCTGTGACTTAGCTTTGCTCGGTCATTCTCGGAAGTACCCGGAACAGCGCCACATTTGATTTAGCACTGCGGTGCAGCGTTTTGCGGTCAGCACTGCTCTATGAGTTCGGCAGAATCGTGGAGTCAGCGCTGTTTACCCTTCGCTGTTTATTTGTGGTATGAAGGACGTCCACAAGTCCAGTGGCTGAGTGTGCAAAAAGAGGCAGCCAGCGATATGTCGTCACAATCCTTTAAAATGAATGGGAATGACAGAAGAGAGAGATGACAATTCTCGATTTGCATAAGGGACGGGTTCAGCTTATTTGCTACGAAACCATATTATAGTACCACACAGGAATAATTTAAACTTTTATGATGGCAATGAAAGAGCAGAACCTTACAACGCTCGACGGGTGGGATCCATCGTTCTGTACACCAAAAAGCATTTTGTGCTAAATTTGCATGCATGAAGCACGCGAAGAAATTGGAGGTTTGAATAGTATAATTCCTTAAGTAGCACCATTTATTCCATTTTCAGTTGCAACAATTTTTAGTGGTAATGAATGAAGAAAAAAATGGCTCTGAGCACTAGAGGACTTAACTCCTGAGGTCATCAGTCTCCTAGAACTTAGAACTACTTAAATCTAACTAACCTAAGGACATCACACACATCCATGCCTAAGGCAGGATTCGAACCTGCGACCGTAGCGGTCACGCGGTCCAGAATGTAGCGCCTAGAGCCGCTCGGCCACTCCGGCCGGCATTGAATGAAGAGTGTGGAGACTTCATATACAGGGTGATTCACGAAGATATGCAAATATTTTAATATGTTGTTCTGCAAGTAAAACTAAAGAAAAAAGTTCATACAAAGTTCATACAAACATAGCTACGCAAATGTTTAGTTGCGGAGTTACGGCTAATAAAATATTTTGCCTGAAACTTAGCAACTTCGCTAATATGAAGCCATCTCAAAACTGTACGAGGGTAAAGTAAAACACGATTTCTATTTATTTTGTTGCTCTTGGTCTTATGGATCTAATAAAACACGTCCCAGACGTATATCTGCAGTAGTTTTTCAGAACAGTTTTTGACAGGGCTTGGCTGAATATGCGCCGGGTTATCCGTTTATTAATACAAATAAATCGCCAATTTAAATCGCAGCTGGAGTTCGCAATCAAAAATAGATATAGTGATTAAAGTGTACATTTATGTATAATTTTATTGCACGTGAAAGCGTAAACTGTTTTAAGCATTTAACCTGTCGACTTGTCTCTTTCCTAGGTATTAGGTCTGCTGGTGGCATGTTTGTGCCACGACTTGGACCACAGAGGAACAAACAATGCATTTCAAACGAAGACTGAGTCACCTCTGGCAATTCTGTACAGTACGAGTACCATGGAGCACCACCATTTTGACCAGTGTGTCATGATTCTCAATAGCGAGGGCAACAACATATTTCAGGTAACAATATTTCAAAAAGAGCTGAAGCTCTTAATGACGTTATAGACGTCTACCTTGACAACAGTTTTCGTGACATGTGAATATTACAATGCAGTGGAGAGGAAAATTAGCTGTGTGATGAGCATTATGATATTTTGCTGTAGAACAGAGCATAAAATGGTGAAAGTAGAAGTAAAAAATAGAAGATATCGTATGGTACTAGATTTTATAATTTTGTGAATATGTACAAAATGATTCACATTAATTAGTGACAACATCTTAAAGGGAATCACATTTCTCCACATTACATGATGTGTGTCTCAAACAATCCTTCCGATTTCTGAAATTCTTTCTCTGTCTTGACAGTCCTTGTCACCTGAGGACTATCGATATGTAATGAAGACAGTCGAAAATGCCATAATTTCGACTGACTTAGCAATGTACTTCAAAAAGAAGAACAGTTTCATGGAATTGGTTGAAAACGGAGAGTTTGACTGGCAAAGTGAAGGCAAAAAGGAATGTAAGTATATGGTAACATTTTAATTACTAACTAATTCATAACTCTCTTATGTCATAAATTTCAACAATGAACTTACAATTTCAAAACATATTCCTCTCGTTTTTTCAGTTTCAAAATACACTCCTGGAAATTGAAATAAGAACACCGTGAATTCATTGTCCCAGGAAGGGGAAACTTTATTGACACATTCCTGGGGTCAGATACATCACATGATCACACTGACAGAACCACAGGCACATAGACACAGGCAACAGAGCATGCACAATGTCGGCACTAGTACAGTGTATATCCACCTTTCGCAGCAATGCAGGCTGCTATTCTCCCATGGAGACGATCGTAGAGATGCTGGATGTAGTCCTGTGGAACGGCTTGCCATGCCATTTCCACCTGGCGCCTCAGTTGGACCAGCGTTCGTGCTGGACGTGCAGACCGCGTGAGACGACGCTTCATCCAGTCCCAAACATGCTCAATGGGGGACAGATCCGGAGATCTTGCTGGCCAGGGTAGTTGACTTACACCTTCTAGAGCACGTTGTGTGGCACGGGATACATGCGGACGTGCATTGTCCTGTTGGAACACCTAGTTCCCTTGCCGGTCTAGGAATGGTAGAACGATGGGTTCGATGATGGTTTGGATGTACCGTGCACTATTCAGTGTCCCCTCGACGATCACCAGTGGTGTACGGCCAGTGTAGGAGATCGCTCCCCACACCATGATGCCGGGTGTTGGCCCTGTGTGCCTCGGTCGTATGCAGTCCTGATTGTGGCGCTCACCTGCACGGCGCCAAACACGCATACGACCATCATTGGCACCAAGGCAGAAGCGACTCTCATCGCTGAAGACGACACGTCTCCATTCGTCCCTCCATTCACGCCTGTCGCGACACCACTGGAGGCGGGCTGCACGATGTTGGGGCGTGAGCGGAAGACGGCCTAACGGTGTGCGGGACCGTAGCCCAGCTTCATGGAGACGGTTGCGAGTGGTCCTCGCTGATACCCCAGGAGCAACAGTGTCCCTAATTTGCTGGGAAGTGGCGGTGCGGTCCCCTACGGCACTGCGTAGGATCCTACGGTCTTGGCGTGCATCCGTGCGTCGCTGCGGTCCGGTCCCAGGTCGACGGGCACGTGCACCTTCCGCCGACCACTGGCGACAACATCGATGTACTGTGGAGACCTCACGCCCCACGTGTTGAGCAATTCGGCGGTACGTCCACCCGGCCTCCCGCATGCCCACTATACGCCCTGGCTCAAAGTCCGTCAACTGCACATACGGTTCACGTCCACGCTGTCGCGGCATGCTACCAGTGTTAAAGACTGCGATGGAGCTCCGTATGCCACGGCAAACTGGCTGACACTGACGGCGGCGGTGCACAAATGCTGCGCAGCTAGCGCCATTCGACGGCCAACACCGCGGTTCCTGGTGTGTCCGCTGTGCCGTGCGTGTGATCATTGCTTGTACAGCCCTCTCGCAGTGTCCGGAGCAAGTATGGTGGGTCTGACACACCGGTGTCAATGTGTTCTTTTTTCCATTTCCAGGAGTGTATATTTCTTTTACAAAGTCTTATTCTTAGGAGCGAACACGGCAAGTGCCATAACCCGAATTCCCAGGAACTTCGCTCAGTGGAAGAGGAGTCGAAATGAGCGAACAAGTGTCTCAGCTTACCCGTAGATACCCGAGCATTTCTGAAAAAAACGTCAAGCTAAGTTTTCGAGCTATTTTCGATGTACTTTATGCATCTTTCACCGCGTGAGATCAAAGGCCAGATGGTAGTTCAATGGTTCCTGTTGCGGCTTCTTAATTTTGCGGCCCGTTTTTGAAATCCAATTACTGTTTTTATTTATTTAAATTCATTTTTATTGTTTCATTTATCCATCCATGTCCGCAGAAGATTACTACACGAATGCTTCTTACAAATTAGGAGATAAAATGGCGCTACATTAATTGCAACATATGTAACTGGTATCCATAATAAGAGTCATACATTTACTATATAATATTTGTGTGTAGGGTATATTGAGGGGTTACAGTCTTTTTACATCCTTATATTCTGATAATTCAGTCTCATATCAATTCTTATGTTAATTCTTATATTTTATTCATACGTTTATTCTTAAAGATGATTTGGTGCAGTCTCTCGGATGAATCCGATCGCAGAAACATTCGAAACATAGATATTCAGAACACCACGAGCATCGCACCAAGGCGGGTTTGCTACAGTGACATTTCTCCTTATGACCCCCACTCGGAAAAGAAACGTCGTTAATATTGGTGAAGATTCCGCGCGTTGGCACTGATTTCGCGGCAAACCATGCATAACAGATCACTTTTCCGAAAACTGGCACCTGCAGCTGATTATGAATCAAGATAACTACAGGAATTTCAGCGAAAAGAATTTCAAACAGTCTTCTCTTTTTTTTAATTCCTTCATCTCACATACAATTAGTAGACGAATAAGGACAACATGATATCAATATACAGTGGAAAACATTCATGCATTAATCTTCTACAGACATGGGTATATAAATGAAAAACAAAAATAAAAATAATAATCGGATTTCGAACACGTGGTGCAAGATTATAAAACCTGGACACTAACCATGGAGCCACCATTTCGTCTGACATATGGGGCGGTAAAAGGCACATAGAGTAAAATGAAAATACCTAGAAAACTTTGACCGGCGTTTTTTCAGCAACTGTCAGGAAGCTAGAGATAAGCGGAGACACGTGTTCTATTATTTTGACCGCTCTTCCACTGAGAGAAGTTTCTGGGCAATCGGGCAAAGATTTGCCGCATTCTCTTCGTTAGTAGGAAAAACGGAAAACGCCCGTTATTAAAATCAACAAAGTAGGTGCCACTTTATACTTACTGTTATCAGCTGTATGAGGATGACGGAATATACAATGTGAAACAATTCATCCAGTCCATAAAACCAGATAAAAACAAGACATACGCAATAACGGAGAGATCTAATAATTTTTTTTTTTTTGTTTAGCACTGAATGGTAGTGAAACATTTAGCATAAGAAATTAGAAATAGAAGGAAGTGTAAGAATCTGAAATATGGTGCTCCACAAGATTGCTGAAAAGGAAGTGGGCTGGTAATATACGAAATCCAAAGGTTCTATAAGTAAAGGATGAGGGCACAAGCATACAGAAGATTCCTACCAGTAGAAAGAACAGGGACTTGCTGGAAATAGGAAAAAAGCCGCTTGGCACTTGTACAATTCTTACTCATTTCTTCCAGAGACAATCGCTGTAACAAGGTTTAAACCGTGAATGGTTTCGGTCATGTATTGGCCATCCTCAGAAAACATGTCTGGGACAAAATGTGGTGAAGAGAGTGTTCACGATATGTGTTGTCTTGATTAAGTTAATTAAATCAGACATAAACATTTTTTGGGTTGCTTCCATGTCTGTACATTTAAACAAAGAAACCAATCAGCAGTAATATTTGTTTTGTGAACAAAAACCGCCTTTTCTTGCTGCACTGTGTTTTATTTGTCCCAGACGCGTTTCGCCTTTTCCACTTTAAGGCATCTTTAGTGGGATCTAGAATGATACAGTTTTGTTTTGATTTGTGTTAGTTGTAGATTATAAAACAGTTCACGTCTCCTTTTTTTTCAAATAAATAAGAGATTACTTGCAGTTTTTTTTTCTGCATTTCATCTCATCTGGTCACATGCTGGAGTTCGCGCTATAACTTCATTTACGAGACATAAATGAAGTTCTACTGCGACTGTGATAACCTTTGCTTAGCTTTGCGCGTTCTCTTTTGAACCGAGAGTGCAACAGCCCCTCTTCCTCAGCATTTGAGGACTCTCATTATTAAACCATGCTGGGTTTTTTTCCATTCTTTATGCACTTACTAGGTACATAACTCTCCAGGCCACGATTTACAATCTGCTTATACTTTGTCCATAATTCCTCTACGTCCATCTTACTGGAACTAAGCTATGCCCTTTGTCAAAGCTGTAAAAACACTGTACATGCGCTACGCTTCTAGCATGTTTGTGATGTAAAGTTTTACTGTAGGTGTGATCCCGTTTGGTTTGTACTGCACTGCGAAACATGACGTATGACGTAATAGGGACACCGCGGAGCGATTTTAAAGCTTTGACAAGTGACATTTACCTGCATTTATTCCATATATCTACCGCTACGAAATACCAGCCAGTCCGAAAATGCCAAAACAAATATTAAAGGCGTCATTGGGAAACAACAAAAATTTTTAACACTGTAACCAATACTTCTTGTTTCTTCATATTACACATACTGATCGCTGTACCAACCCCTTTATGAACCGAAAAAAGTTTTAACGGAGCGTAAACTGTAGCCTGAAAATCGGAAGCTGTCATCCAGAATGAATCTTTAACGCAGATGCACATAAAAAGTATAGATGCTCCATTTGCATATAATGTTCGAATAATTCAACCATTGTTTACGTCCCAATGGAAAGACTGATAAGCCGGCCGGGGTGCCGGAGCGGTTCTAGGCGCTTCAGTTCGGAACCAAGCGGGTGCTACGGTCGCAGTTTCGAATCCTGCCTCGGGCATGGTTGTGTGTGATGTCCTTAGGTTAGTTAGGTTTAGGTGGTTCTGAGTCCAGGGGGCTGATGATTTCAGACGTTAAGTCCCACAGTGCTCAGGGCCATTTGAACCATTTGATACGTGGTAGCAGATCATTTATACGTAAGAAGAAAATCCTAAGCCACTGCATGCACCCCACGTTTTTCATTATGAATTTGTCAAGTATTTTCATAGGTATTAAAAAATCAAAATCACAGATTTTCAGAACTACCTGTGTGGCGTTAAAAATCCACAGTATATGGGACTATCAGAGATTATTTTTATGCCTTTTAGTCCGACTTATAAACGTGTAGTATAATAACTTATTTTTTTAGATAATTATCTAAACAGTAGTTACTTGCACTGTTTTCAGTCCACAGTGGACCCTTCGTCGCGCTAAATAGTTCTTAGACAGTGAATTGACATCACTTAGTTTCTGTAAAACGAACGTAGAGGAGTTATGGGCAAAGCTTGAGCAGATTGTAAATCATGGTCTGGACGAGTTATGTGCCTAGTAAGTGGATAAAGGATGGAAAAGACCCACCATTGTCTAATAACGAGATCCAGAAAATGCTGAGGAAGCAGAGGCTGTTGCACTCTCGGTTCAAAAGACAACCCGCAAATGACGACAAGCAGCGAATGGTAGAGATTTGTGTATCTACGAAGAAATCTATGCCCGAAGCATATAACAACTACCACCGTCATACCTTAGCAAAATATCTGACAGAGAACGCGAGATAATTCTGGTCCTACGTAAAATCCCTAAGTGGATCTAAGGCTTCCATCCACTCACTTGTTGACCAGCCTAGTGCGGCAGTAGAAGACACCTAAACGAAAACAGAAGTTTCGAATTTCATGTTTAAGAAATTTTTCATGCTGGAGAATCATACAAACCTGCCGTCATTTGACCATCGAACAGACTCCCGTATGGACAACATACTAATAAGCATCCCTGGCGTAAAGCAACAACTGAAGGACTTAAAACAAGATAAGTCACCAGGTCCGGATGGAATCCTAACTTCGTTTTTCAAAGAGTACTCTATAGCATCGGCCCCTTACTTAGCTTGCATTTATCGTGAGTCTCTAGCCCAGAGCAAAGTTCCAAAAGACTGGAAAAAAGAGCACGTCAGTCTTGTGTATATGAAGGGCAAAAAAACGGAACCGCAAAATTACAAAACGATATCCCAAACATCGGTCTGCTGCAGGATCCTTGAATATATTCTCAGTTCAAATATCATAAATGTTTGACACCGAGAAGCTTATATATTCGAATCAGTATGGTTTTAGAAAGCTTCGTTCGTGCGATTTCCGGAAAGCATTTGACACTGTGACCCATTGCAGGCTATTTAAGATGGTACGAGCATATGAAACAGTGGTTCGAAGACTTCTTAAGTAGTAGAATCCAGTATGTTGTCCTTGACGGCGAGTACTCACCAGAGACAGTGGTACTATCAGGAATCCCCAGGGAAGTGTGACAGAACCGGTGCTGTTCCTTATATACATAAATGATTTGATGTATAGAGTGCGCAGCAGTCTGCAGTTGTTTGCTGGTGATGGTGTGGTTACGGTGAGGTATCTAAGTTGTGTGACTGTATGAGACTACGAGATGACTTAGACAACGTTCCTATTTGGTGTGTTAAATGGCAGCTATATCTAACTGTAGATAAATGAAATTAATGCGGATGCGTAGGAAAAACAATACCCTAATATTTAAATACAGCATTATTAGTGTCCTGCTTGACACAGTCACGTTGTTTAAATATATGGTCGTAATGTTGCAAAGCAATATGAAATGGAACGAACACGTGAGGACATCGGTAGGAAAGGCGAATGGTCGGCTTAGAGAATTCTAGGAAAGTGTGCTTCATCTTTGAAGGAGGCGACAGATAGGTCGCTAGTGCAACCTACACCTGAGTATTGCTCGAGTGTTTGGGAACCATACCAAGTCGGAATAAGGAGAGACATCGAAGCAATTCAGAGGCATGCTGCTAGATTTGTTACTGGTAGGTTCGAACAACATGAAAGCGTTACTGAAATGTTTCAGTAGCTCAATGGAAATCCCTAGACGAAAGCTGATGCTCTTTTGGAGGAAGACTATTGAGTAAATTTAGAGCAGCGGCATGTGAAGCTGACTGCAGAACGATTCTGTTGCCTCCAACACACATTGCGCCTAAGCACTACGAAGAAAAGAAACGAGAAACTAGGGCTTATACAGAGGCATATAGACAGTTGTTTTTCCGTCGTTTTACTTGCGAGTGGAACAGGAAATGAAATGACTAGTAGTGGTATGGGGTACCCTCCGCCATGTGCCGTAAGGTGGATCGCGGAGTATCAATATAGATGTAGATGTAAAAGTGCTTTGAGATACTACATACGCAACTTCCTGGTCGTGGAGGGCAGCCTAGATGTCAAGCATTACCAAAACCTCTTCACCCCCACCCCTAGCCCAACCGAATAGACCACCAAGAAAGCGAATTAATATTGCGTTGTCACTGATTTCTGAGCTATGATTGAAACTACAAGTATCTAGCTCATTGAGAAGGCAGCTTAAAATCAGTTGCAAAAAATTGTACCAAACACACAAGAAATCGATCTAATCACTTACGCCGGCCGAAGTGGCCGTGCGGTTAAAGGCGCTGCAGTCTGGAACCGCAAGACCGCTATGGTCGCAGGTTCGAATCCTGCCTCGGGCATGGATGTTTGTGATGTCCTTAGGTTAGTTAGGTTTAACTAGTTCTAAGTTCTAGGGGACTAATGACCTCAGCAGTTGGGTCCCATAGTGCTCAGAGCCATTTTTTAATCACTTACGTTGGTGCAAAGCACTCTCCGCCTAGTACATTATTGTTGGTTACATGGTATACATGTAGAGTCCATAAGTATTCATTTCACAAAAAGTAATTAGAATATGTGTGTCATCCACACATGCACATCTGTTAAGCAAAGGCTATATCAACCATAGCCTCACAATACATTTATTCACCTATTAAATACGTCAACAATACGTTGCGAGTTAGAGAGCAATGGAGATATTCGAAGATTGCCCATTAAGTTTTAGAATACACATCCAAAAGTCTCAGGTTCAAACCACAGTCGGTGCTAGCATTTTTATGTGATTTTCCGTTTCTTTCACGCCTGGCAATGATTTCTACAGAGTTAATTAGTTAGTTACATAACCACAGATCATTTGAACGATTCTTTTATCGAAATTATGTGGAACTAGTCACTTTATAGTGTATGTATACACTATTAATATTAATGTTAGTAAGGACATTACCATCTTATTCCTACTCGTGCAAATATTTTTTAATTTTATTAATTTTATTTTTATTTATTTATAATTTTTTTCACCATGGCTGTAAGTGCACGTTGAACTGACTGCTCCATGGTGCACAGCTGCCGGTGCTTGGTGAGCCACTGTCGCTTCTCACCTTTCTGTTTCAGTCATTTAATTTGGTTTGCACTGGACTGTGTGCAGTGTTTTTAAAGCTTTGGCAAGTGACTTCTATCTGCTGGGATATTTTACGCACGGTATCCCTTGCACCCATCGCTACCAAATATCAACCAGTCTGAAGATGCCTAAATAAAGGCGAAACGCGTCATTCGGGAATAATAAAAAATTAACACTCCATCCAAGACTGCTTGTTTCTTCATATTGTGCCACGTTGTTTAGGTCTTCTTTGGTGGATACCCATACACTGCAACATTTTTATGGACCTCATATAAAAAGAAAGTGCAAACTGTGAAAAGTGCTGTCAGCGAATACAGTTACCTTTGCATTCTGATTCATCTTCTACCACTCATCTTGACTTAGGCCAAGATTAAGCTGTTTGGTTACACCACCTTGTCCTCGATGTGCCAACTGATCTTCACCCCAGAGGTTTCTAATGTAAGGCTTTCCTTGGGATCTTGATCGCTGACCTGACACAACCCGGACGTCTTTCTGCCATTCATTTTATTTTATTTTGCCCTCACACCTGATTCTGTCTCTGTGTCGATGGCTGGATTTTACCTTCTTATAGATGTTTGGAACTTCATTTATAACGCTATTAACTACCCAAAATCTTTCCTTTTTGCCCAATATCCTGCTCCACACGGCCAGTACTTCATAAAATTTCATTTGAGTCTCTTCCCTCAGTTTTCGACATTAGTGACCGGCCCCGGCTCCATGCAGGTGGCACTATATATCCAGAGTCAGACGACTTGTCTGGAGTAGCAGTAGTAAATTATACATACAAACCTTCATGGTGAGTCAGTCTGTCTCTTAGTGAAAACCGTATTAAAATTTCTACAGTAGTTCTTGAGATTAGCCTTCATACACAGACAGGAAAACGCAGTCAGGGACCTTAGTTTATAACACGTGTGGGTGTGTATATATAGATTCTGGTCAAACTTCGCTGTTTTCTGGAGTTGTGGCAGCTGTTCACTGCTTTCCCCGCCAGATACCGCCTCTTCTGTAGCTGGCCAGTTCGTAGCTTCAATAATTGCTACGAGATGTCACTGCAAAGTACTGATAAATATGGAACAGATAACAACACGTGTAATACACATCAGTCATTCGTACAACTACAAATTATATTCACAAATCTTCCTCGTGAATCATTCAATCTATTACGGAAACTATGTCATAATCCCAGCAATGGTTCCTGAGATTAACCCAAAGACAGAAAAATTTAGTGCGGAACTTTAATTTAGTAATATGTATGGATTGGTTTACTGCCCGCTGCTTCGCTCGAATGACTGTATGGTTTGCACGGATCATTTTTTTTTTTTTTTGTTTTGTTTTTCTTTAATAGAATTTTTATGTTGTTCACAAACTGCAATACTTGCTAAACTTTTCATGTTAATTAAGGCCATGGAATCATGGGCTTTTCCGCTAACACATATTTCTTTATATCTAACCGAGAAGTGATATACCAATTTTCATAGATATAGTTTTGAAAAATTTTGAACACAACAGACATTTTTCTTAAAAATTCTCATACCCTATTTCACCCCATAGGGACCGAATCTTCAAAAACAGTGAAATAAGTATTTCATTATTTCTAAAACAGAAGTTAAGTACAAATGTTCATATATTTAGTAATGATTTGGTAATTAAATAATTTCATAAAACTTCTCATTTCTTACTTCACTCCCATAGGGAACTGAATTTCCAGAAAACATTGAAACACGTATTTTTTATTTCTCACCCAAAATGAATATCAGTTTTCGTAGATCTACCTTTAAAAAATGCTGCAATAGTTCTTTACCAATGATTCATTTTCAAGAAAGATTTCACCCACAATTTAGTCCCCTTAACGACTGCATTTCCAAAAATGCTGAAACATATATTTTTTTATTTCTGACTGAGAAATCAAATGCCAATTTTCGTAGTTTTAGCACCAAAATTGCCTTAATAGTGACATACTTTCAATAAGCCTTTCATCCCCTAATTCACCCCTTTATGAGGAGGAATTCGAGCAATCCGTTTTTGAACGATGCTTACAGTATAAGAGCCACATCATCTCCAACTTGCAAGTTTCTGTCCTTAGCGGTTTGGGATAGACGATGATAAGTCTTGGGCTGTGCGATTACGAGTCAGTGAATTATTCTGGGCCTATTTCAATTCCTTAAGACATGAATTTGCAAAAACAGCGAAACACGTATTTTCTAATTTGCAACTGAGAAGCCGAAGAACCAATTTTCGCAGCTTTAACTTTAAAAATGATTTCACAATGAAATTTTTTCATACAACATTTCAGCTACTATTTCACCTACTTAGAGGTTTAATTTCCAAAAACAGAGATATGTATATTTTTTACTTCTAACAGAAGAGGCAAACACAAAAATATCATAGATTCAGCTTCAAAAACGCTTCTATTTTGAAATATTTCAATAAAAATTTTGATCCCCTGTTTCGACACCATACGGTTCTATTTCCAAAAACAGGGAAGCACTTTTTTTTTTAATCTGAGAAGACTAATTCGAATTTTCATAAGTTTAGCTTTAAAATGCTTTCATAATGAAATATTTCTTTATAGGTTGAATTTCCTACTACACTGAAACACATATTTTTCTTACTTGTAACCAAGAGATCTGATACTAGTTTTAATAGATAGTTTAAAACTGCTTTAATAGTTCTATAGTTCTTTAACAATGGTTTATTTTTAATAAAAACTTACGCCCACTATTTCACCCCCATAGCGATTAAATTTCCAAAAATGCTGAAACAGGTATTTCACTATTTCAGACTGAGAATCCAAATACCAATTCTCGTACGTCTACCTTCAAAACTGCCCTAACAGTGACATATTTTTTAAAAAAACCTTTCATCTCCTATTTCACCCAATTAGAGGTAGAGCTTCGGAAAGCCCGTTCTTAAACGACGCCTACAATACGAGATTAATCTCAAGTTTCTGTCCTAATTGGTTGTTGGATGGACAATGATGAGATAGTCAGTCAGAACATGACCTTACATATCCTAATAGGTGGCTTTTTGTTTTTAATATCCTTATCTTCTTCACAGTTTGTTACAGCCAGAGTATTTGGAAAGAAAACTTTATCCAATGATTTATAATCGATCCATATTTTTTGTCACTGGTTTGCTGGCCGCTGTGACCGAGCGGTTCTAGGCACTTCAGTTCGGAACCGCACTGCTGCTACGGTCGCAGGTTCGAATCCTGCCTCGGGAATGGATATGAGTGATGTCCTTAGATTAGTTCGGTTTAAGTAGTTCTAAGTATAGGGGACTGATGACCTCAGATGTTAAGTCCCATAGTTCTTAGAGCCAATTGAACCATTTTTTGTAACTGGTTCCCTTCCTAGCAAAGCCATTATCTTAGTTTAAGCTGATGAAATCGTAAAGTCGTATGAAGAGTTTAAGAGAAGTAGCTTGTGTACTGCCCTCTGTGGTGCATCTTGACTACCCTGAACAATTATTTAATAGTCTGCAGTAAGTGAGGCACTTGTGTACTGTGGGCTTGCTCACTTGATTCCCAAAGCAGCATCGTATATACGGTTTAAACAAAAACTCGTAACAAATTGCGCTGACCCTTTGCCACCCACTGCCCTTGAAGCTGAGCATGTGTTGTTCTTTAACCAAGCCGGAAAGTGAACTGATTGGACCAAACAACGCATGCGCAGTGTTGTGCGGCATGATGATGACGGCGTGCGACGTCAGCGCCATCGCCAAGCCGTGGGAGGTGCAGCACAAGGTCGCCAAGATGGTGGCCGACGAGTTCTTCGACCAGGGCGACCTCGAGAAGCTGCAGCTCAACCAGCAGCCAATCGTGAGTAGCGACACATCAAGCGCCCCTGCAGCCTTCGTATTCGTATGTCATAAAATAAACATACTGTGTGTTGTTATGTTCAGAAATGTTTATGCATGACATATGAATAATTTTTCTTATACATAGTAGAGGGCACAGCTTCATTAAGCAAATATTGTCAGTAACACAATTCCAAGTCTAGAGATAATTACAATACCAGTAGTAAAAGACTAAAAATAACACACACATTAAAAAAAGTTTTGTATCACACTGGTTCCCAGAACTCCTGGAGATAGACATTGACTGTCAATATCACAGACACAGTCTCTTTGAGACTAAACCCGCCCAAAGATGTAGACAACCATGCATGAGCAGCACCTATTAGGGGGCCCGACAGCTGATCAGTTCCAGTGTTTCCATCAGGATGGAAGAACACGGCTCATGTTGTCTGTACTTCAACCATGCCTAGACGGTCGGTACACCAGTTCGATCAAGTCCACATTGTTACTTTGTGCCAGGAAGGACTCTCAACAAGGGAAGTGTCCAGGAGACTCAGAGTGAACCAAAGCAATGTTGTTCGGACATGGAGAAGATACAGAGAGACAGGATGTGTCGATGACATGCCTTGCTCAGGCGGCCCAAGGGCTACTACCACAGTGGATGACCGCCACCTACGGATTATGGCTCGGAGGAACCCGGACAACAACACCACCATGTTGAATAATTCTTTTCGTGCAGCCACAGGACGTCGTGTTATGACTCAAACTGTGCGCAACAGGCTGCATGATGCACAACTTCACTCCCGACGTCCATGGTGAGGTCCATCTTTGCAACCACGGCACCATGCAGTGCAGTACAGATGAGCCCAACAACATACCGAATGGACCAGTCAGGACTGGCATCACGTTCTCTTCACCGATGAGTGTGACTTATGCCTTCAACCAGACAATCGTCAGAGACATATTTAGAGGCAACCCAGTCAGGCTCATCGCCTTATACACACAGTCCAGCGAGTGCAGCAAGGTGGAGGTTCCCTGCTGTTTTGGACTGGCATTATGTGGGGCCGACGTACACCACTGGTGGTCATGGAAGGCGCCGTAACGGCTGTATGATACGTGAATACCATCCTCCGACTGAAAGTGCAACCATATCGGCAGCAAGGCATTCGTCTTCATGGACGACAATTCACGCCCCCATTGTGCACATCTTGTGAATGACTTCCTTCAGGATATCGATTTTGCTCTACTAGAGTGGCCAGCATGTTCTCCAGACATGAACCCTATCGAACATGCCTGGGATAGATGTTTATGGACGACGTGACCCACCAACCACTCTGAGGGATCCACGCCGAATCGCCATGGATAGTATGCCACGACGAATACAGGCATACATCAATATGATGTGCTACTTGGTATTAGAGGTACTGGTGTGTACAGCAATCTGGACCACCACCTCTGGAGGTATCGCCATATGGTGGTACAACATGCAATCTGCGGTTTTCATGAGCAATAAAAAGGGCAGAAATTATGTTTATGTTGATCTCTATTCCAAATTTCTGTACAGGTTCTTGAACTGGCGGAACCGAGCTGATGCAAAACTTTTTTTGATGTGTGTGGGTTACAGGGACCATGCGAACGCAAACAGCGTATTTTACAACATACTACCACCCTACAGATGGAGTATAGGACAGCTAACCATTTTTAAAGTAAACTGAAAAGTTAGCTTCTCTCCAGAAATGCTATATTGTGTAAGAATAGTTACAGACAAATTCTAAGTATAAAGTGATTTAAATATGTAAATTCTACATAATGTAATTTGTAGCCACAACAAATGGTTTTACACCCTCGAGCTTTCCACTGAGTGCTCTATGGCCATTGTCAAGTGCTGACTCACTGCCACATCATTGCATCACTTATTGAGTAGCTCTGTCACCGGCTGTGACGACGAAGGAGGTGAATCCATCGCCGTATAAGAGAGTGTTTCCATCCTGGGTCTGCTTTAATCTTGTGATAGCCAGGTCCTGTGCTTTACTCACCTGCAAACTTTATTCTTGATGTTGAATATCTGGACCTCTATACTTTCAGTAATCTCACTATCCCACACTTTCACAGAATCATTTGCACTCCTAAATATGGAGATGTTCCTGAGTGCAACTTTATGTCCCTTTTCCAAACAATGTCCAGCTGCTTGGGCTTTTTCTGAATAGGACTGTCGCACGCACCATTCGTGTTCAATCCACCACTCACCTATTGGGCCCAGGAGCGACAGGCGTCATGAGTTGAAGTTATGGCTGATCAACAGCTGGATCATCTTCCCTGTCACTGAACCACAGAATGACTAGGACCTAAGCTTTGGACTCCGCTTCTCGGCGCTGTTCTGCTCGCAGAAGCCTTCTGAATTACTTATCATGTTTGTTTTTTGTTGTATCCTTACTCACGAACGACTCTCCCTAACCGATTCAATTCTTGCGGTAAATTTCTATCTCAGTGAACCGAGGTCCTTACAAAGAGCGATTTTGAACTGCGTTCTGATGCCTGTAAGCGTGCAGACACCGGTGCACGTGAGATGGTTTTCAGTGTACACCGCGCCTGAGACACACATTGGGTTTTCGCCAGACGAGGACGTCAAGAAAGGCAGAGCACCATCCTTTCCAACCTGCATCGTGAATTTGATGTGGTCATCCGTGCTACTGCAGTGTTCCAACAAGTCTCACAGTTTTGAACGCCACTGTGGCCAGTCATTTAATGTGTCGACTACACAGCAGTAGCTCGACTTTGCAGGAACCGTGTTAAGAGTGGTATCCTTAAAGTCGCCTTTATTTCACAGTCCTGTAATTACTTTTACAACGATACATAATCTATTTGCATTTTAAGATGTATACGTACAATGTACAACAGTCATTCATCACGGAAAAAAATCGCAATACCAAGAAGAAGTTGTGCCACATAAACGAAAATTGGTAGGCGTGTTTCTCCATCTGAAAAATGGCGCCACCAAGAGGATGCAAATCAGGTTTGCTTTAAGTACACGCTGTACCGGTCGTCAGCGTTAGCTACCGTCGAGACTGGACGTGGTGAGTTGATGTTAGTCAAGAATGCCTTTAAGGCGACAAAGACGCCATTATCAACACCTCACTAGGTTGGAACTTAAATAGTGGCAACACTGCTGTAGAGACACTAACGCATTACGTTCCTCCACGGCAGACCATCAATGCACAGTATAACTCTTCGGTTTTGGAGCATCACCTGCGATCAGCTTTGCGAAAGAAGCGGCGACACTTTCTGCACAACCTACCCATCATTTTGCACGACAATTGGCGGGAACATACAGCGTAAGCTGTGGCTGCTCTGTTTGGTCGATGGGACTGGGACGTACTGTACCATCCACCACACTCCCCAGACTTAAGTCCTTGTGACTTTGATTTGATTCCGAAGATGAAGGAACCACTTCGTGGCATTTTCTTCAGAACTGCTCCAGAGATTCGACAAGCAGTAGACCGCTCCATTCGCACCATTAACAGAACAGGCTGTGCTAACAGTATACTACGCCTTCCACACGGCTGGCAACGGGTTCTACACAAATACACAACGCTGGTGACTACTTTGAAGGACAGTAACAGGTGCAAACATGTAACTCTTTTGTATCGGTTGTGAATAAGTAGTTGCCACAGTTTAAGTTCCAACCCTCATAAATTCAAATGGGTGATATTAGTGATGAATGTCAACAAATATTGAAGTCAATGGTTGCAGAACTATCGCTTTCATTATACTGTTTCATTAGTTCTCACAAATTCCACGCATACTACTGCATTCAGTAAAACGATCTGTGGCAGTCCAGTTCTCATAATTGACTTCTAACAGGCATACTCCGAAGACATTCAGTTATCACTATAAAATTACCTGTAACCGGATCAGTGTGCCAGCTCGCCACTACTTCACTGACCAGATTTCTGCATGTTTCCCTTTCAGTTACATTATTGTGTTCTCAAAGTCATTGACCAAACAAACACTGCGAGAAGTACTGCCGTCCTCAAGCACATATGAATTTAAGAGCAACATTTGGACAATGTTCCAGAGAGCGAGTCAAAGAACTTTCAGATAAAAATTAATAACACCTTATGCATCCCTAAAAAAAGCTATGTGTAATAAGTGCAACACATTTCATTGTCACAACTCAAATGTAAATATTTTTTGGTCATCAATAAAATCCTGATGTTTTTTGAATCGGCTAAAACTTCTACCCAATGGTTTGTTTATCAATGAGTTCGCAAAATAGAAGACAATGAAAGTAAACACTAAACCACCAATTCCACTCTCCATAAATTCATATATTCAGGAATGTTGCGCCCTAGCTCAGTTCCGCAAAGCATTGGACTCCTGTGACTGTCACAGGAAAAAGAGACTGCTGGAACGATGACGCAGGAAATATCAGTAACAGGTGCTTGTTACACAGGAAGATGCATTCAGCACGCAGACACTATGGCAGTCGCCGCCCGGGGCTTCTGAAAGGACAAATTGTGACACCATTACAGCACAGGCAGAACTGTGAAGTTACTGGCACAATGGGAAAAACAGGAGCAATGATGAAACTTCCTGACAGATTAAAACTGTGCGCCAGACCGAAACTCGAACTTGCCTTTCGCGGGCAAGTGCTCTACCATCTGAGCTACCCAAGCACGACTCACGACCCGTCCCCACAGCTTCAATTATGCTAGTACCTCGTCTCCTACTTTCCAGACTTCACAGAAGCCCTTCTGCGAACCTTGCTGAACTAGCACTCCTGGAAGAAAGGATATTGCGGAGACATGGCTAAGCCACAGCCTAGGGGATGTTTCCAGAATGAGATTTTCACTCTGCAGCGGAGTGTGCGCTGATAAGAAACTTCCTGACAGATTAAAACTGTGCGCTGGAGCGAGACTCGAACTCGGGACCTTTGCCTTTCGCGGGCTCTAGCACTTGCCCGCGAAAGGCAAAGGTCCCGAGTTCGAGTCCCGGTCCGGCGCACAGGTTTAATGTGTCAGGAAGTTTCATATGAACGCACACTCCGCTGCAGATTGAATATCTCATTCAGGAGCAATGATGTCATGGTTGTTCAATGGTTGGGCCACATGCCTCGACTTAGAGTACAAAAAAACTACCATTTCAGAAGCGATATCTGACCAGGCTTGCATATATACCGCCAAATTTAGACACTTGCTGTCGTCACCAGCTTCTGGAAAGGGGGGGGGGGGGGAGGGGGGAGCTGCAGCCCAGTCTACAAGCCCAGATGAGTCAGCAAGCCGCCTGCACCAGACTCTGCCTTCACCACCTGCAGGCCGCCGCCTGTGCCGTGTTCGAATGCTGCCGACTTAGTGCCACATGGTGGGCCGTTGCCACTTGCTGTTGCTCACCTACCCTGGAGCACTGCGATCCGAGCGTAGCCATCTAGCTGCCCAGCGGCCATCGCTCTGTGTGGGAAGACACTGCCATTGTTCACCATTGCCCTATTTCAGGTACACATGAATACCGTAAGTTGCCTTCATCCCTGTTGGTGACACTGGTTTGGTCCCGTCTGCCCCAGCTCACTTCATGCTAATCAGCAGGAAAGAGCTAGTTTCTGCAGCTGGTGTGCGCTGTCATCACGAACCACCCAGTCCTGGACCTACATCAGCACTCTGGCCGTCGCACTGACAGCAGCACGCCTTCGCCAGCCTCCACCACGGCCTGTGGAAGGACTCCATGCACTGTCTGTTCGATGGGCTGTTGCTGGCACCAGCATACTTCTGCAGGCCAAGGCCAGCCTGCGTCACAGAGGGCCACCTTCCAGTACCGTCATCTTTGTGTAGTTTGTTGTTGAATTAAGAGATTGACAGTATTATTTTTATGGTGGATTGTCAGAAATCCATCAGACATCCACGGCCACATCACTGCAGGCATCCTGACCTCTTGCAGTCAGCCTCACAACTCACTGTACGGGTCACTCACCCCAGCCACAACAAGTTGTGTCATATGTGGGACCTTATGTCTGCAGCTGCTTCTGGGACTATGACTCCAGCTGTAACTCGCTGTGTCAGCATGCAGCAGGATGAGTGTAATGTTATGGACAGTCAGTTGGCCTTCAAACAAAGATTTAATTGTGTTATTGGATGCAGTTTGCGAAAAGTAAATTCAAGTGGTGTTCTGAGGATTGCAAAAATATATATGTGGGATTGCACTATTTAGTAGATGCAATGTATCTTGTTGTGGGCAAGGGGAAGGAGTCGAAAAATTTAGGGGTTACCTTTTAAGAAACACTAAGGACTTTAGTAGTTCAAGTAGCCGAGTTGAGAGCAGACAGTGCAAACATGCATGAGCAAATGAAGGCTATGAGAGACAACAGAAGTGTACTCGGTTTACCTACTCCCACAATACGTCCAACTACCGTCAGCCTAATTAAACCTATCGACATGTATATGGAGATGGCACCGAATATATACGACGATGGTGGACTAGACCCAAGGAACAAATTGTTGATCTATGGATCAATAGTCACGAGAAAGTAGTTAATAATGTGACTTTAATTTATGCAGAATGTAGTAAGATTGTGGAAGTTCAGGAAACTAATGTGGGTTACCACCTCCTATATCTTGCGAAAATTCCAAAGCTGAGTCAGCTATATAGCCAGACGAAATAAATGTATGCTGCACTGAGATGAATGAATGCGTGAATATCAATATGGGAGATACTGCTTTAGGTGCAGTGGTATCCACCCTACTGGGAAACAACGGGTGTTGTGAACAGGATACTGTGATGGGTGTGTTTCTGGATAGGCAATGGTCATGTACAGGGAAGTACATATGCCAATGATTCTAGTGTCATGCAGAGTGTAACGTAGGCGGCAACGTTATTGCATATAATGCGACAGACGCACAGGAAGCTATTGATAACATTAACTGTGTTGCAAATGCTGTGAGTAATGAAGTGGTACGGACACATTTATTTCCGAAGGGCGCGGATTCGCCGCCTCCTTTGTTGGCGCTGCTTCCTCAGAAGGAGGGAAGGGGAGAAAAGAAAAAGGAAAAATACTTGTAAGATTAATAGTCGGAACGACAGAGCTAAATCCCTTCAGGTGTGTATGCTTGAGGAGCGGGAGGTTCATAAAATCGGTGATACTTGTAACGTAACATGTACTGACGATAATAGAAAACATCGTGTGAAAACTATTCTTCACATGACGGAACTCAGGGACACATTGGTCCAACAGAGGGAGTGACGCACTGTTGTAAGGTTCTCCTGTAATGAGGGACAAATCAATTAAAAAGTTGGCAAAGTAGCTGAGATTCAGTTCGCATCATACACTCCTGGAAATGGAAAAAAGAACACATTGACACCGGTGTGTCAGACCCACCATACTTGCTCCGGACACTGCGAGAGGGCTGTACAAGCAATGATCACACGCACGGCACAGCGGACACACCAGGAACCGCGGTGTTGGCCGTCGAATGGCGCTAGCTGCACAGCATTTGTGCACCGCCGCCGTCAGTGTCAGCCAGTTTGCCGTGGCATACGGAGCTCCATCGCAGTATTTAACACTGGTAGCATGCCGCGACAGCGTGGACGTGAACCGTATGTGCAGTTGACGGACTTTGAGTGAGGGCGTATAGTGGGCATGCGGGAGGCCGGGTGCACGTGCCGCCGAATTGCTCAACACGTGGAGCGTGAGGTCTCCACAGTACATCGATGTTGTCGCCAGTGGTCGGCGGAAGGTGCACGTGCCCGTCGACCTGGGACCGGACCGCAGCGACGCACGGATGCACGCCAAGACTGTAGGATCCTACGCAGTGCCGTAGGGTTCAAAAAATGGTTCAAATGGCTCTGAGCACTATGGGACTTAACATCTATGGTCATCAGTCCCCTAGAACTTAGAACTACTTAAACCTAACTAACCTAAGGACAGCACACAACACCCAGCCATCACGAGGCAGAGAAAATCCCTGACCCCGCCGGGAATCGAACCCGGGAACCCGGGCGTGGGAAGCGAGAAGTGCCGTAGGGGACCGCACCGCCACTTCCCAGCAAATTAGGGACACTGTTGCTCGTGGGGTATCGGCGAGGACCGTTCGCAACCGTCTCCATGAAGCTGGGCTACGGTCCCGCACACCGTTAGGCCATCTTCCGCTCACGCCCCAACATCGTGCAGCCCGCCTCCAGTGGTGTCGCGACAGGCGTGAATGGAGGGACGAATGGAGACGTGTCGTCTTCAGCGATGAGAGTCGCTTCTGCCTTGGTGCCAATGATGGTCGTATGCGTGTTTGGCGCCGTGCAGGTGAGCGCCACAATCAGGACTGCATACGACCGAGGCACACAGGGCCAACACCCGGCATCATGGTGTGGGGAGCGATCTCCTACACTGGCCGTACACCACTGGTGATCGTCGAGGGGACACTGAATAGTGCACGGTACATCCAAACCGTCATCGAACCCATCGTTCTACCATTCCGAGAC
The DNA here is from genome assembly GCF_023864345.2 of Schistocerca serialis cubense. Taxonomy (NCBI): domain Eukaryota; kingdom Metazoa; phylum Arthropoda; class Insecta; order Orthoptera; family Acrididae; genus Schistocerca; species Schistocerca serialis. The sequence continues at coordinate 108,495,915 of NC_064641.1, read as the reverse complement.
CGGCAAGGGAACTTGCTGTTCCAACAGGACAATGCACGTCCGCATGTATCCCGTGCCACCCAACGTGCTCTAGAAGGTGTAAGTCAACTACCCTGGCCAGCAAGATCTCCGGATCTGTCCCCCATTGAGCATGTTTGGGACTGGATGAAGCGTCGTCTCACGCGGTCTGCACGTCCAGCACGAACGCTGGTCCAACTGAGGCGCCAGGTGGAAATGGCATGGCAAGCCGTTCCACAGGACTACATCCAGCATCTCTACGATCGTCTCCATGGGAGAATAGCAGCCTGCATTGCTGCGAAAGGTGGATATACACTGTACTAGTGCCGACATTGTGCATGCTCTGTTGCCTGTGTCTATGTGCCTGTGGTTCTGTCAGTGTGATCATGTGATGTATCTGACCCCAGGAATGTGTCAATAAAGTTTCCCCTTCCTGGGACAATGAATTCACGGTGTTCTTATTTCAATTTCCAGGAGTGTATATTGCCATAAGGTACAAGGAAGCATATCGTTGCAGAAAAGAGTCAGTCTGTAATTAGCGTTGAAGTAAGAGGAGCATAGTTTTAGTGGTGTGTTTCCTGGAAAACGTAAGGGAAACCTTTGCTGCGGAGGCAAAGTTCCAAGAAATGTACAAAAACAGCGAGTTAGGAACCTACTGGATTGATGAAAAGGAATGCAACTATGAAGGATCAATGAAGTAGGATCTTTTGCTTCAAATTACGGTTTGTTAAGGGAATTTCATAAGAAGGAGTTTTTTGGTATTATTTTCAGTTGTTCTCTGAACTTGTGAAGCTGCGATTCTGTGGATCAGTGTCTACGGGAAAACGGGGGAAGTTCAGTGGGCTAATTGCAGGTGAGAAGGGAAACATTACTGCGGAGCAGATGTTCCAGCATGTACAGCAATACAGTGATGAATGATGCAATAAAGTCATATCAATGAGTGTCTCTGTTTTCAGCACCATTGCGTTTCAGACTGTGCTTCGTGTAACCTGTATTTACTTTAGGCAAAAAAACTGTTGTTCATTTGAACTCACAAGTTATCAGCTGCCATCAGAAAGGGGTAATCTCCGAAAACAGTAATTAATGTAGCAATCAGCCAATCAGCACTGTGGTTCACGCTGGATTAGAACAAGGAGAATGAAAATGTGTTGTACTCGTGCCTATATGTCAAACTACGTGTTATGTTGTCAAGAATTTTCCAGTTGACCGTATCTCCCAGAGAGGGGATGGGTGTTGTGCCGTGGCCTAGTTTGGCGATGCAGCACACTCCTGTGACCGTCTCAGCAAAAAGAAACCATAACGAGGATGGTGCAAGAAAGTAGTTGGTTTCCTTGCTCAAGAAGACATATTCAGCATGCTGACATAGCGGAAGTCGCCACCTAGACGTTCTGAAAGGACACGTTGCAAGACTGTTACACTTTACACTATAACCAGCAATGTAGAGTCTGTGATACGATGGGAAACTTGCAGTAATGACGTCATGGTTTCTTAACGATTGGGCTTCATTTCTCGACTTCGAGAAATGGTAGTTGACCAGGATTGCATATGCAGTATATTGCTAAATTTAGACACTCAGCCTTGGTCTTCACCAACTGCCAGCACGAGGAGAGGTTCAGGCCAGTCTACGAACCCAGCTCAGGCAGCAAGCTCCCACCACCACACGCTTCTGTCTTCACTGGCTGCAGTCTGGTGCCAGTACTGTGTCCGAATGCTGTCGGCCTAATGCCTTCCCACCAGCAGTCCGAGTGCTCTGTGATGCTGGCCACCAACCAGGTAGACTACAGTTGGGCCTGCGCTATAGGGACGGGCCAAACATCCGCTGTCCGCTATTATTGTGTGCAGGCACTCGTCACCTCCGTAAGTTGCCTTCGTCCTCGCAGGTGACTATGGTTTGGTTCTGTTAGCTCCGATTAACTTCGTGCTGACCAGCGGAAATGAGCCAGCTGCCGTAGGTGCTGTACGCTGGCCATGATGCGATACCCAGCCCCAGACGTGCATCAGCACTATGGCTGTCAAGCTGACGGCAACATGCCTCTGTCGGATGCAGCCACTGTCTGTGGGTGGACGGCACACACTGTCCGTACGACAGGCCCTTGATGACACCGGCAAGCTTCTTCTGGCTGAGACCACCCCCCAATCACGGAGATCACTGATCGCCTTCCATTACGGACGTGACTGTGTAGCTCATTATGGAATTGAGATATTACTTCATAATATTACACTACTGGCCATTAAAATTGCTACACCACGAAGATGACGTGCTACAGACGCGAAATTTAACCGACAGGAAGAAGATTCTGTGATATGCAAATGATTAGCTTTTCAGAGCGTTCACACAAGGTTGGCGCCGGTGGCGACACCTACAACGTGCTGACATGAGAAAAGTTTCCTACCTATTTGTCATACACAAACAGCAGTTGGCCAGCGTTGCCTGGTGAAACGTTGTTTTAATGCCTCGTGTAAGCAGGAGAAATGCGTACCGTCACGTTTCCGACTTTGATAAAGGTCTGATTGTAGCCTATCGCGATTGCGGTGTATCGTATCGCGACATTGCTGCTCGCGTTGGTCGAGATCCAATGACTGTTAGCAGAATATGGAATCGGTTGGTTCAGGAGGGTAATACGGAACGCCGTGCTGGATCCCAACGGCCTCGTATCACTAGCAGTCGAGATGACAGGCATCTTATCCGCATGGCTGTAACGGGTCGTACAGCCACGTCTAGATCCCTGAGTCAACAGATGGAGACGTTTGCAAGACAACAACCATCTGCACGAACAGTTCGACGATATTTGCAGCAGTATGGACTATCAACTCGGAGACCATGGCTGCGGTTACCCTTAACGCTGCATCACAGACAGGAGCGCCTGCGATGGTGTACCCAACGATGAACCTGGGTGCACGAATGGCAAAACGTCATTTTTTCGGATGAATCCGGGTTCTGTTTACAGCATCATGATGGTCGCATCCATTTTTGGCGACATCGCGGTGAAAGCACATTCGAAGCGTGTATTCGTCATGGCCATACTGGCGTATCACCCGGCGTGAGGGTATGGGGTGCCATTGCTTACACGTCTCGGTCACCTCCTGTTCGCATTGACGGCACTTTGAACAGTGGACGTTACATTTCAGATGTGTTACGACCCGTGGCTCTACCCTTCATTCGATCCCTGCGAAACCCTACATTTCAGCAGGATAATGCACGACCGCATGTTGCAGGTCCTGTACGGGCCTTTCTGGATACAGAAAATGATCGACTACTGCCCTGGCCAGCACATTCTCCAGATCTCTGACCAATTGAAAACGTCTGGTCAATGGTGGCTGAGCAACTGGCTCGTCACAATACGCCAGTCACTACTCTTGATGACCTGTGATATCGTGTTGAAGCTGCATGGGCAGCTGTACCTGTACACGCCATCCAAGCTCTGTTTGACTCAATGCCCAGGCGTATCAAAGCCGTTATTACGGCCAGAGGTGGTTGTTCTGGGTACTGATTTCTCAGGATCTATGCACCCAAACTGCGTGAAAATGTAATCACATGTCAGTTCTAGTATGATATATTTGTCCAATGAATACCCGTTTATCATCTGCATTTCTTCTTGGTGTAGCAATTTTAATGGCCAGTAGTGTATTTCCACCCGACATCCCCCCCTCCTTCACACCTCACAACTGCCACCACCACCCCCAGGGTGGTGACCTGTGGGCATCCTGACCCTTCACAGCCAGCCTCACAACACACTGCAACGGTCACCCACGCCAGCCTGTACAGGAAAATTGCACTACACTGTTAGCTTTTATTCACCAAAGAAAATCACTGAAATACGTTTTCTAAGTGCTGGAAGGAAATTGAAGTACGATACTGGAGTACTTATGTTATGAAGAAAAACGGTATAATGTTCCTTTGGAAATGCATGCATGTCCGAAGCAGCACACACTGTGACGACTACAGCCGTTATGAAACACATGAAATGTATTCGCAGTTACTAATGCGAACAACCATCAGCTGTATAAGGGAATGAAGTAAGTGAAAATTACCGAGCGAGGGCGCAGTGGTTAGCACACTGGACTCGCACTCAACTACATCTACATATAAATCTACGTGATTACTCTGCTATTCACAATAAAGTGCCTGGCAGAGGGTTCAATGAACCACCTTCATGCTGTCTCTCTACCGTTCCACTCTCGAACGGCACGCGAGAAAAACGAGCACTTAAATTTTTCCGTGCGAGCCCTGATTTCTCTTATTTTATTGTTATGATCGTTTCTCCCTATGTAGGTGGTTGCAAACAGAATGTTTTCGCAATCGGAGGAGAAAACTGGTGGTTGAAATGTCCGTCGCAACGATAAACGCCTATGTTTTAATGACTGCCACTCCAATTCACGTATTATGTCTGTGACACATTCTGGAGGACGACGATTCAATCCTAGGTACGGCCGTCCTGATTTAGGTTTTCCGTGATTTCCCTAAATCACTTCACGCAAATGCTGGGATGGTACCTTAGAAAGGGCTCGGCCGACTTCCTTCCCCATCCTTCCCTAATCCGATGAGACCGATGACCTCACAGTTTGGTTTCCTCACCAAATAAACCCCAACCCAACAGTGAAAATTCGTGGCAGACTGGGACTCGAACCCATAATTCCCGCTTAAAATGTCCTCCCCTTTTATGGGAATTACATAATATGTGTACGACTACGAGTTGTGACACAGGAACGACGACATATGGAAGTTTGGATTTGGCCATGAGTTGTGCCCGGATAGCCAGAGTGTTTAAAACGACCGCTCGCGTATAGTGGGAAATTACGGCTCGAATCCCAGTGTGGCACAAATTTTCAATGTCGTCATTCCGTTGTACAGCTGAGGGTTGTTCGTACTCGCAACTGTGTTTAGGTTTCATGAAATTAAAACAGTTAAAAAGAAATGAGACTCATCCCATATAAAATTCTTGTTACGTTCTAGACTGAGATGTCTGTGCAGTCAGTAGTGTCAATGGTGAATTTCTTTTCCAGCTAACAGTTCTCGCTGACTCCAGTACAACACTTGCCACTCCTCATTATGACAATGATAAAGCAGCTAATACAGAAAGTAATAGATTAGTATATTTACCCTATCAATATATAGTCTGTCCTCTATTCAGGTTAAAATCCGTGTCAGGTATTTTAAACACTCAAGCTTTTGTCAGAGGTCTTCTCCATCATTGTCAAGGGCCTGACTGCTACACAGTAGCGCATAACCTTGTGTGGGTCCCAGATCCTGCTTTCCATGGGAACTTGCAAAAGTCATAATAGTCCGAATGTCTATCTTCATCATTCATTTTGTTTTGCTTCATTTATTTTTAGGGAACCAGATCTCATCACTTCTGTCTTATGAGACTACAATTTTCTTATTAATTTCTACCATTTCTTCTCCGCCCCTTCGCCAGCCGGAGTGGCCGAGCGGTTCTAGGCGCTAGAGTCTGGAAGCGCACGACCGCTACGGTCGCAGGTTCGAATCCTACCTCGGGCATGGATGTGTGTTATGTCCTTAGGTTAGTTAGGCTTAAGTAGTTCTAAGTTCTAGGGGACTGATGACCTGAGAAGTTAAGTCCCATAGTGCTCAGAGCCATTTTGTCTCCGCCCCTTCTATCTAAGTTCACTCACTCCTGTGATATTTCCTAGCCCTTCTATCTGTTTTGCTACCATTTTTGTTGATAAAGCGTTACATTAATTAAACGCAACAAATTAAGATGACAGCTCTACCCCCTGTTCCCCTACACGTTGCCTGTGGTTCTATTATTCAAGCAACTGTCAGGGAGATCATGGCGCACAGCAGGTGTTGTAAACATTTCTGTTTAATTGTATCTATAACCAGATATCTTTCTTTTTGTTTTAGGCAATGATGGACAGAGAAAGAAAGGATGAATTGCCACAGATGCAAGTGGGGTTCATAGACGTGATATGTCTTCCACTGTACAAGGTAATGCTGTTTACGACTAAATGTCCACTTGCTCTTTCCCAGCTTGCTCTTGAAGAGAAACTATACTTTCCTGTGAACGACAGGTGCTGTCTGAAACTTTCCCGTGGATACAGCCGCTGTACGACGGCTGTCTGGAGAACAGGCAGCACTGGCAGGACCTCGCCGAGAAGGTCGAGATGGGACTCACCTGGATCGACCATGACACCATCGACAAGCCGGTTGAGGAATTTTCAAGTTAGTACACAACATCTATGACATATTTAACAATATATTTCTAGAGCCTGTGTTCGTTTCGTTACTTTTTTGCATACATTAACGTTTCTAAACATTGTGGTAACCGAAAAGAATGGTTCGAATGCATCCAGGCCCATGGACTGTGTAGCAAAGCCTACCGCCAACAAGTAGCCAAACATCCTCGGTCTTCTTGCCGCATCAGATCGGAAGAAAAACTCGAGCTTTTGATGCTAAACTCCATCATCTTCGCCAGGAGCAAGTGACTGTCGCCCTACTGCCAGATGCCTTGTCGACGTCGCAGATTTGAAGTTGCTGTGGAGTGAGTACGAATGACGCGCAGAACGGAATTTCTGCCGCCAGCATGCATCCACTCCAACACTCACTCGAGTATGGTGCGACGCACAGTTTGTTCGTGTGCATCCTACGGATTTTGAATGTCATTACACCACAAGTGCAGACTCATCCCATTCTATAGTATTACGGTTTTTGTGCCTGCGTCTCGTAGAATCTTAACAATTTGAATTCGATATCTGGAATGAACTTGGCTTAAAGCTTCGAAGAGATAAACACCTTGCATTCCATTAACTTTCGACAAGTGTCTTTTTTTTGTTTCAGTTACAGAAAAAGGGGTAGACGCCACTGTTGTCTAGGATTTGTACTTATCTGTATCGTATTGCCGAATATCTGTTTTTATAAATGAAGCTGCGGTGGCAACGCCAGATTTCAGTTGCAAGTTGTTTATGTAACGGCTTCCTGGAGCAACAAAATTTTGACTCTCAGTACTTCATATAACTGTTGATCTACTTTAAAAAATTGAAAATTCTGTCGTAATCTACTCATTACGTTAAAGGTTTAGTGCAATAAGTCGAGTATTAAATTTAGAAACTTTGCACATATTGGTTGAAGCTCAGTAACCGACAGAGCGCAGATTACCCGGTATTTGAGAATGAGCCCACTTTGCAAAAGCCAACAAGCTTTACACATAATTTCAAACCTGTTAGAAGCTTCGCCTCTCTGTCACCACCCGTAATACAGTGAAAGGAAAGAAGTTTAACGCTTACTACATTTTCGCTATTGTTACAGTAAACTTGAACGTGAGGCATGACGTTTCAATTTATTACTTATTTCCATTAACTCTATTCGCAACACACTTTGCAGACAGTATCCATGTACACCACTCAACGTACCTACAACATTATATCACCGTATGACACATACTTCAGGAGATATGACGTCATAAACACTGAGATGCATCAAAAATTATCTTTTGCTTAAAAAGGAGCCCAAACTATCCAGACTGTACTCATCCGGTGTGTGATAATGAGAGCGCATCTTCAGACAAGCTGTAAACATCGTATCAATCTCTTCCAAGCGTTTCTCATGTGAAAAGTAATCAGACATTTGAAAGTGTTGTACACGTCGGAGGTCTTCGTTTTTACTTTCTGATACGTTCTAAAATCCTTTTTCATCGTTAGGGAAACTAAAATTCTACTTGCGCACGACCACTCATCACGTCTTGACTACCGTAAAACAAGCAGAATCGCTTTAGAGAACTGATTACTACCGTGGAAATGATTCAGTCTGTCATACACAAATGTTATCTGCAGGTCAACATTGCTCGCAATGTATATACACTCAACAAATTGACTGTCAGCTCACTCGCACACTAACTAACTTACCTGGCACTCGTCACATAAATTACCCGTACGATTGTTTGCCTTCACTAAACTGTGTCTGGATATTAATAAACACACTAAGTGCCTCTTGCAAGCATGATAACTGTAACTAGACCTTTGTTATACTAACCTATGAAAAGTAATAAACACACAATGTGCGTCTTGCTGGCGTAATAACTGTAACTACACCATGGTTATACTTCCTATGTAAAGTAATTTTTCCTCCTGTAATGAATTTCGATTTTTTTTTTATCTATAGTTTCAACGATTCACCACCATAAGTGAATGGAAACAGAGCAAATACGTGGAATATTAAATTTTGTGTCTTAGCGCAAAATCAAAACAAACAGCTTCATATCAGCGCCAAGTGGGTATTTCCGTTCGATGTGAGCCACGTACGTGGTGCATTATGCCCATACATATTACTACTCTATGGTCCATCTGTGCGATGTTAGTGACGCCTGATGGAACATAAACAACTCGGCGAATTCCTGTGTAGTCTCCCGAAGTCGGCAGCTCGTCTCCACGCACCGCTAAAACAATAGCTGGTGTTCCGGTAACGGTAGTTCACATACTGTCTGACCTCCACGGCCTCTTTAATGTCAAAGTCCCGGTGGTGTGATTTCCTTTATGTTTTGTGTTTCATCAAAAAATATAAAGTTTGTTCGAGAATCTGCGCTTGGCAACCACAGGTTTTCCATATTACTTTTTTTAAAACAACGTTTGTGTTCTGCAGATCTGTTGGAACCTGTACACACAGAACGACCCGTAACGTTGCTTCTGCACGGGCACCCTGGGGCTACGACTGCCCTTCACCGGTTGACGCATACCTCTCGTCTCCATGGACTACCGCAAAACAGGTGTGCCAAGGCCCCTCGCTCATTTGCTAGACGCAACCCCACTAAAAAGTAACAAGCGCAGTAGGTCCGCCGTCCTGATATTCCTAAACGCCTTCGTGTTTCTGTTATGTGGAGACGACCAACTTAATATCTCGTTCCCACAGCAGTTAAAACTGCACGGTTGGCCGCGGGGCATGATGGGAATTAGTATGCGCATGCATCGTTTGGTTTAGCGACGAAGCCCACTTTCATTTGGATGGGTTCGTCAGTAAGCAAAACTGGCGCATTTGGGCTACTGAAAATCCGCATTTCGCGATCGAGAAGTCTCTTCACCCTCAACGGGTGACTATGTACTTTGCAATGTCCAGTCACGGAATAATCGGTGCGATATTCCTTGACGGCACGGTGACTACCAAACAGTACGTGGAGGTTTTGGAAGATGATTTCATCCCCATTATCCAAAGTGAACCTGATTTCGACAAGATGTGGTTCGTGCAAAACGGAGCTCGAACCCATTGAAGCAGGAGAGTGTTTGATGTCCTGGAAGAGTACTTTGGGGACCGCATTCCGGGTCTGGGGTACCCAGAGGCTACTGGCATGGGCCTCCATTGACCGCCATATTCTGCAGATCTGAACACAAGCGACTCCTTTTTGTGGGGCTATATTAGAGACAAGGTGTACACCAATAACCCGAAAACGATGGCTGAGCTTAAAACAGCCATTCGGGAGATCATCGACAGCATCGATGTTCCGATACTTCAGCTGGTCATGCAGAATTTTGCTAATCGTCTGCGCCGCATCATCGCCAATGATGACAGGCATATCGAACATGTCGAAATCTGAATCCGAGTCTCTGTAGTGACGTTTACATGTTGAATAAAGCATGTGTGCGCCGTAGTTTGTAACTAATTTACGTTTTTTTTCATACAGTTCGATAATTGTCATCCTGTATGTCGAAACATCGGCTTCAGATTTTTCGCCTGGGAACCCAAGCGGTCCTCTTCAGAAATAGTTACCGCTTTTTTTACTCGCATTTTCGGAAGCACTCTCTTCTGGTCTGGAAGCCAGCGTACTTCGGCTTGAGGTGGACAGAGCGTTAGAGTAGCCCGTCTGCTTTACTTTGCGCTGAAACATCTAAAAATGACAACATTTCTTCCGTCTCCATCTCGACAGTGAACTAAATGCTCAGATGCGCGCTTTTGCTATGAACGAAGGAAGGGGGATTAGCGTTAAACGTCCCATCGACGACGAGGTCATTAGAGTCTGAGGAAAGATCGGGAAGGAAATTCATCGTGTCGTTTTCAAAGGAACCATCCCAGAATTTATCCAAAGTGAGTTGCGGAAACCACAGAAAAGCTGAATCCGGATGGCCGGATGGAGACACGAACGGCCTACCTCACGAGTGTGAGTCCAGTCTCACATGCCACTGCTTCGACCCACCTTCGATGGCGCGTGGTCAGGCCGTATCGCTGAAAGGACGGCACAACTAGCCTCAGTTGTGGAATACACATCGATTGTCAGGGCGGAAGGATCTACATCGATCAGTCCAACCGTACAATTCCTGAACTTGCTGCAGCGCACTGGAAACATTCAGCAATTGCTGTACACAATCTCACGAATAAAAAATTTTAAAAAATGTTTCAAGAAAGAAGAATCTTGCTCCTCGCATCATCCTGCTGAGAGTCTGTCGTCAAAGAAACCGTAAAGATGAGAACGTTCGGCAACTACTTTAAACGCGACCGCCACTATAACCTGAGTGATTCATCGAAGTGGATGCTCGACACTGAGAGACTGCGTACAAAGAAATTGTCCGACTTGTTTGTTTTTGTTTTTCATGCCCTACCTGTAAAGCCACAGTGGACAGTGTTGGTAATGGCCTACTGGAGGGTCACGACTTACCAGACAAGGAGATTGGGGTGGAGGGCAGATGGCAAAGGGAGTCACAGTTGGGAATCTTTGGGAATAGTTCCAATATCTGCCTCCCAATCAAGGGAAATCTACCGAAAACTTTGGTCAATTTAATTCTGGTATAATATGTGTCAGAGAAAAATATATGAAAGCCCAGCGTACTTTTTATATGTATACACAATACAGTCGATAACTTGCTCGACGCATTTGGTGTACCTATGCCGAGGCAGAAAATTATCGTTATAACTTGAATTCTAATTCCAGTTTGACGCTGCGAGAATACCGAGAGTGGAGAGTTTTATGCGAGGACGCCGTCGTGAGAAACTTCGTAATTAAGGCCACAGAGAGGTAGCGTAATTTTAGAATCAAAATCGCCCACTTTTGTGTTAAGCCCCTCTGGAAGTGAGGCAAGAGCCAACCGATTGGTGTGGACTGGTCGCATCTTCAGGAAGATGGCCGTCATCCGGCTCAGAGCCCTTCACTGGCTGACCAATACCAGGCTTCCCTTGGCTGCCAACATCTGCACCATATCGCACATAAGCACTATGCGAAGGCACCTCTTTGTAACCACTGAGCAAAAGGGTCAAACAATGAACCGGTATTAGGGAGGGCGTCGATTTAAATCCGCGTGCAACCGTCCAGATTTAGCTTCACTGTAGTAGCCCAAAGTTAGTTAAGGAAAATGTCTGCGTGGTTCCTTCGAAAAGGACGCCGCCGACTTCCTTCCTCCTCCTTCCTCACTCAACGCTAGTGCTCCGTCTCTGATGAACCGGTCGTCGACGGGACGCGGAACTCTATTCTGCCCTCCCCTTACAATCCTTATCCACAACTGGGGTGCGCTGTGCCACATCAGTCCCATTAATGAAGTCCCATCAAACAGAGGAAAAAGTGTACATCAAGTAGAAGCACCCGTTTCCTGCATACACGGCTCGCGATGTCCACCATATTGCACGTAATGGGTCGTTAGACTGCGTACCGTCGTGGCGCGACGCTAAAGCCTTGTAGCGAGTGTGCACTTGTCTGTGCCTACGGCAACCGCGGTCGGGTGAACACGCACCAACCAAGTCCTACGGCTGACTCGAATTGTTCTGAAGTCACCGATGCCAGAGAATTCAACGGGCTCGAGGGCTCCATCGCTTCTGTGCTCAAGAGGCGACGTACAACGCCTTCGGACGCATCACTCTTCCACTTGTGCCATAGTCTCACCAAATATGGTTGTCGTACATTTGTTGTACGTCATGCCATGCAAGAACCATGCACCACATTACGAGGGCTATTCAAAAATGAAAAGCAGTTTTTTCTAAAAAGAAAGAAGAAAAGAAAAAGCTTTTTATTGACAAAATAACACTTTAAGTGACATCATTTATCTGGGTAATGTCTCTCAACATTTACACACTTGGCTCGCCTCTTGAGAACCTTTCTAACCCCTTCCTGGAAGAAGTTTTGTAGAACAGTGCACATTCACTCTTTCCCAGCCTCTGCAAAACCACGTCATCTTACGAAAACTTAGATCCTGGCAGAATCGTACAATACTTGGAGCTGGGTCACAACATCGTGACGCGTGCTTCAGGAGCACAAATCCAAGATATTCGAGTGCACTGGAGTGTTTTCCAACATTCTGAGGGCCGACATAATTCTGAAGCAAAATTACATCTTTGCAAGATTCTTTCTCGTCGTCGTTTTGATTTTTGGATTTGAGATATCGCAGTAGCTGTCACTGTTCTTTGTTTGACCTTTAGGAGTATAATGAATGAGCAGTGAACCATTCATATCCCAAAACACTATCATTATCACTGTTTTTAAATGTTTTATTTGTAGGAGAAGGCCGGCCGGAGTGGCCGAGCGGTTCTAGGCGCTACTTTCCGGAACCGCGCGACCGCTACGGTCGCAAGTTCGAATCCTGCCTCGGGCATGGATGTGTGTGATGTCCTTAGGTTAGTTATGTTAAAGTAGTTCTAAGTTCGAGGGGACTGATGACCACAGCAGTTAAGTCCCATAGTGCTCAGAGCCATTTGAACCATTTTTTTTGTAGGAGAAGACGGATGTTGTAGGAAAAGATGGACCTTCCCACATAGGTCTGGGCCTATTATTCTTTCGTTCGTAGTGATGAACTTATATCTTACCAACGGTTATTATACGAATGAGAGAGGCTTCTCCTGGCTTTTCAAAACGGCTTACGTGTCATTTCGGCATTTGCAAACGTTCTTGTTCGTGTCTGTCAGCTCACGTGATACCCCAAGAGAACAAGCTTCGTGAAGGTTCAGGAAAGCATTTCTCTCTCTCTCTCTCGAACAGGCCCTGAAGGTCCAACGGTACTGACAGGCCGCCGTGTCATCCTCAGCTCATAGGCGTCACTGTATGCGAATATGGAGGGTCATGTGGTCAGCACACTGCTCTCCCGGCCGTATGTCAGTTTCCGAGGCCGGAGCCGTTACTTCTCAATCAAATAGCTCCTCAGTTTGCCTCACAAGGGCTGAGCGCGCCCCGCGTGCCAACAGCGCTCGGCAGACAGGATGGTCACCCATCCAAGTGCTAGCCCAGCCCGACAGCGCTTAAGGTCGGTGATCTGCTGGGAACCGGTGTCACCACTGCGGCAAGGCCGTTGGCTCAGAAATGCATGCATGCTTGCATATACCGAAGCACTCCTAACATTCTCCTTATCCGCGTTACTATCAGATCTGTCACGACTATTATCGCAAGTCCTTCGTTAAGCAGCCTCGACGTTCGTACCCGAACACTTTTAAAATGATTTATCCAGTCGTAGATTTTTCGTTCGCTAAGACAGCTCTCACCGTAGTGCAGTTACCTTTTGCTTATAAACCCCGTAGCTTCAGCCCCACCGGGTACAGACAACGAATCAGTCTCCTCGTTTATTTCTAGCTGAGTACGGACATCGCGTCACTCGTAATAAAATGCTCTGAAATCATTACGAAGAGAGCTATTCATCGAGGGATAGCAGAAGTACTTTTCACCATCTACTGGAAGGTGGCTTCCGGACTAGAAATGTAGATATGGATGAATTCATTGCTAACATTGACGACATCTTGCTTAGTTCAAAGTCGTTTACTTTACTATGTTTATACTTAAATTTGTCAAATGCAAACAATTTACACAGTGTAAGGCAGGGTTGTTGCACTAAAAATAATCTTGAGCTTCCTCAGTTGTTCAATTTGTTTCCTGATTCCTTAGAACATAACATCTATAGAATGTGTGCCTAATTGCCTGATTGACGTTTTAACTTAAGTGCTGCATGAATAAAAACTTCATTTACTACAGTACTGACTGAGATTTTGAGCCCCGGACTTTCAGTATTTAGATAATATGTACATAGTGCTATAAGATACATTGTTAACCAACATTTTAATTTTTGAGTATTCCCAATTTTTCTTCGTACATGCAGGCAGTTTAGTAAGGATTTTTGTACCGGAAATATCAATCCTTCTGTCAGTCGTATACATCCTTGCCATTCATAGTATTTTACATCTTATGTTATTACTTTGTATATTACACTTTGCCTAATAACGTTTTATTATCAGCCGAAAATTTCGTCAAAGTTTAGTAACATAACTGTAGAAGTGTTCCTGCAAGAACCCGATAAAAGTTCTTCATTTTTGGACTTTACTCAATTTGTTCACCTTTTTCGCCATAAAAATTGATATTTCTCGTTTTTTGAAGTTCAGGCGTTAAGGCAGTAGACAGTGATCATGATGTGTATAAAATATAGTAACATTTTTTCTAGGCATTCGATACGTGGAAAATACTTTTAAGCACAAGGAAATTAAGCTGTTTTAGTCTCCTTGTTTTTATTTTTAATGTTTTCACTTTAAGCTTCTATCGATCTAGACCAGGCCTGGTCAAAATATGCGCTCCACCGCTCCGGCTTCCCCCTCCACTGCACTATTCCGAGCAATTGTGTGGGTGGGACGCCCGTGTGCTGAAGGCTACACACGCGGGAAACTTAGGAAGACGTGTCTGCAACACAGTGCAACTACTTCTTAGAGCGAAAATTACAGCGTATCTTTATTAACAGACTTTTATCACGTGTAGCGCTCTAGAATGAAACGATCATTAAATCAAGATCCTAAGCTGCCCGACAGGCGTTGATATACACTCCTGGAAATGGAAAAAAGAACACATTGACACCGGTGTGTCAGACCCACCATACTTGCTCCGGACACTGCGAGAGGGCTGTACAAGCAATGATCACACGCACGGCACAGCGGACACACCAGTAACCGCGGTGTTGGCCGTCGAATGGCGCTAGCTGCACAGCATTTGTGCACCGCCGCCGTCAGTGTCAGCCAGTTTGCCGTGGCATACGGAGCTCCATCGCAGTCTTTAACACTGGTAGCATGCCGCGACAGCGTGGACGTGAACCGTATGTGCAGTTGACGGACTTTGAGCGAGGGCGTATAGTGGGCATGCGGGAGGCTGGGTGGACGTACCGCCGAATTGCTCAACACGTGGGGCGTGAGGTCTCCACAGTACATCGATGTTGTCGCCAGTGGTCGGCGGAAGGTGCACGTGCCCGTCGACCTGGGACCGGACCGCAGCGACGCACGGATGCACGCCAAGACCGTAGGATCCTACGCAGTGCCGTAGGGGACCGCACCGCCACTTCCCAGCAAATTAGGGACACTGTTGCTCCTGGGGTATCGGCGAGGACCATTCGCAACCGTCTCCATGAAGCTGGGCTACGGTCCTGCACACCGTTAGGCCGTCTTCCGCTCACGCCCCAACATCGTGCAGCCCGCCTCCAGTGGTGTCGCGACAGGCGTGAATGGAGGGACGAATGGAGACGTGTCGTCTTCAGCGATGAGAGTCGCTTCTGCCTTGGTGCCAATGATGGTCGTATGCGTGTTTGGCGCCGTGCAGGTGAGCGCCACAATCAGGACTGCATACGACCGAGGCACACAGGGCCAACACCCGGCATCATGGTGTGGGGAGCGATCTCCTACACTGGCCGTACACCACTGGTGATCGTCGAGGGGACACTGAACAGTGCACGGTACATCCAAACCGTCATCGAACCCATCGTTCTACCATTCCTAGACCGGCAAGGGAACTTGCTGTTCCAACAGGACAATGCACGTCCGCATGTATCCCGTGCCACCCAACGTGCTCTAGAAGGTGTAAGTCAACTACCCTGGCCAGCAAGATCTCCGGATCTGTCCCCCATTGAGCATGTTTGGGACTGGATGAAGCGTCGTCTCACGCGGTCTGCACGTCCAGCACGAACGCTGGTCCAACTGAGGCGCCAGGTGGAAATGGCATGGCAAGCCGTTCCACAGGACTACATCCAGCATCTCTACGATCGTCTCCATGGGAGAATAGCAGCCTGCATTGCTGCGAAAGGTGGATATACACTGTACTAGTGCCGACATTGTGCATGCTCTGTTGCCTGTGTCTATGTGCCTGTGGTTCTGTCAGTGTGATCATGTGATGTATCTGACCCCAGGAATGTGTCAATAAAGTTTCCCCTTCCTGGGACAATGAATTCACGGTGTTCTTATTTCAATTTCCAGGAGTTTACATCAACGGGGACAGTTGTAAATGTGTGCCCCGACCGGGACTCGAACCCGGGATCTCCTGCTTACATGGCAGACGCTCTATCCATCTGAGCTACCGAGGGCACAGAGGATAGTGCGACTACAGGGATTTATCCCTCGTACGCTCCCCGTGAGACCCACATTCCCAACTTAATGTCCACACACTACATTCGTAGTGCCCCTGCCCATTACACTTATTACTCACGGCAGACAACCTTACCTAGTCCCGTAAGAGTTCGGGCAATGCGTGTGCATCCGCACAGTAGAAGGTCAATGGCCGGTTAGCCTTAACTATATGAAGATGGTATCTGTTCTTTCGGACATACTCGGTAAGATTCTCTGCCGCGAGTGAT
Organism: Schistocerca serialis cubense; assembly: GCF_023864345.2. NCBI lineage: Eukaryota > Metazoa > Arthropoda > Insecta > Orthoptera > Acrididae > Schistocerca > Schistocerca serialis. The sequence goes on along the minus strand of NC_064641.1, from coordinate 108,479,409 downwards.
GAGTGTAATGGGCAGGGGCACTACGAATGTAGTGTGTGGACATTAAGTTGGTAATGTGGGTCTCACGGGGAGCGTGCAAGGGATGAATCCCTGCAGTCGCACTGTCCGCTGTCCCCTGCGTGGCTGAGATGGATAGAGCTTCTGCCGTTCAAGCAGGAGCTCTTGGGTTCGAGTCCCGGTCGGGGCACACATTTTCAACTGTCCCCGTTGATGTATATCAACAGCTGTCGGCAGCTTAGGGTCTGGATTTAGTTATCATTTCATTTATCATCTGTGTTTATGTTCAACCTTTTATTTTTCTGTCAAAGCAATAACTTTTATTGCTTGATTAAAGAAGTGCATTAGCTAGTGCTAATATGGTTAGCGGAGGTACAAAAAGCTTTACATGCAGCCACTTAACACAACGTTCTGATGTTCATAAATTTATACGCATTTTGATTTTAATATGTAATATATCTAGGAGTATGATAATACAGTCAGACGCACAGAGTTATGGAGATTAAAATCTGTCAAACCTGAACGCTGGCAGGCCATTATCAGTTTCATAAAAGAAAAAAAGTTCCCACACATGTGTTTAACCAAAGATTGAAATAACTGTCACAGCATCTCTGTGCTGTCGAGGATGTTGCTCTTGGGGTGAGAGTTTATAGAAATCTTGCAAGTACTTGGATTGGACTAACAGATCGTTGAGCTGGTGCTACACAGTACGCCTATCCACTCAAGTTGAAAGTAATGAGTTATATTAGCAGTCAAAATAAATCGCAATCTGTCTTCAGTAGTGCAATGTCTTGGAATCTCTTTGAGAAATCATGGTCGAATGTTTCAACTACTACAACGAGTCAGTCATGCTCTGGACCACAAGTGACTGCCTTGAATTATGGAAAATGTCCCATGTCTTGAACTCGAAGCTGGGTTTTCCATAGGATTACCTTTTTTTTTTATTCCATCAACATTGCCCGCCATACGTGCCAAATGATTCTGCCTTTGCATTAAGACACCTAATGAATTCAAGCCATACATGCTGCTAACCGCAAACGATTTTGTAAGCACTCTTACTTACCCTCGACTCAGTTTTTCCCTATTTCACTCTCAGTCGTCAGAAGAGAAGTGTGTCATATTTTCTGATGTTGTAATGACGGTCCAGTAAGTGTTTTACCAGCCCATAATATCGCGATGGCATATTAAGCACTTTGCACGACCCTTAAACGGTATGAAAAGTAAGACAGTCCCCATTCAGCATTGACAATGTGGCTTCTCCACTTTTTAATTTTTTAGACAAGTGTGTAGACGCCACATCATTTCTAATGCAGAATGTAAATCTAATTTAATGCAAGTAGTATCGTCAGCAAAGTGCTTAATGCTTTGCTCAAGTGGCGGCAGGCTGCTGCAGCCTCCGCTGTCCTCTTCCTGTTCCTCCTCGTCCTCAGACCCCTCGCCACTGTGCTAGGAGTGCCAGGGAGGAATGTAGCGTGGCAGGAGCACTGTTTGGTCAGGCCTGGTCTACTGCAACACAAAACAGGAACCCAAGGAGTATCGAAGTGTGTGTGGGGGGGGGGGGGAGGGGGTGAGTGAAGCCGCTATTGTCTATTTCTGGTGTCTTTAACTTGCTAGTATTTATTTGGAACTTCACAGTGCACAAAAGTTTAGTACACAGCAAACTGTTTGCAGGAAATTAGTACAAGCCTGTTCAGCTATTTCATAGCTTTATATGAGATGTCAGGTCTGTCATCCAAATCAGCACGCTCATCTCATTAGTTACTATTATGTTTTTGATCAGCAAAGACGTTTCTCCTCCTGCTGTTATCTTTTAATACATAAGATACTGTCATTACTATATTTCCTTATTAACTAATAAACAAGGCTGCAGTCTTAGCGGTAAAAGACATTTTCTGTTAATACAAGAAAAATTTTAATTTGGGTCCAATTTTTTATAGTCTCCAGTGACAGATAATTGTAATCCAAACAGTAGCATCCTTAGGTCTCAGCATTGCCAAAACTTCATAGGTGACATTAAATGCAGCTTTTGCTAGAGAACCATTCATTAATGCTAAATATTATAATGAAGGATTAGGCTAGTATTAAGGTCTTGCAATGACAGGACTTTTATTGTTATGTGAAACAAAATTCGCCTACAAGAATAACATTTTTATGAGCCAAAAATATATTTACTGAGTTGCACTTCTGAAATGTCTATCATTTTAGTGTCCTTCCAAAGTTACTTTATTATTTCATGATACCTAAAATTTGAGCAAGATAAAATTTTTAGTAAAATATAAATATGAAATGGTGAGACAGTGCAGTAAAAATGTATGACTTTAACTGAACCTGTTGATGGAAAATTCTGTCGCAAGGTCACAGTGAGCCTATAAAATAAGCTTGCTATGAAATATATTTGCATTACCAATGTCTTAATTGTACCATTCTGCTTAAATTTTCACTTTTGTTTAAATATCCCTAGTGTTCTTTAGGAATCTTTGTATAGCACTCTTTCAGTTTTTACCAATGGACACTAACACACGTTAAAATAACGCTGGTAACAGTTCATTTCTGAAAGTTTATAGCGAGTTTGATTTGACACATTAAATATAAAATATTTTTCAAAGTAGTTCACTAAGTTTATCACATTGAATATAAAATATTTTTCAAAGTAGTCCACTAAGTTTATCACATCATCAATGACAAAAAATAGTACTTGATTATTATTTTACAATAATTTTCTGTGTTCTAATTTGTAAGTCTGGCTGTATTTCTTAGCAGTATGTACTATATTGCAATGGACTAAAGACTATACAAATGTAACTGATATATTTGACTGTGTAATTTAGAACAATAAGAAGGTTTCATTCCAGCTATATCATTATATTTTGTAAGAAAGTAACAAATTATTTGGTTCTTCTAGCTAGTTCGGAACCTAAGGACATCGAATTTACTGTCACCACTCTGAACTGTGCCCATGGTGCAGAGAAAAAGGTACCTAGCAAAGAAGTTTCATTTTTTCCACCATCACTCAGTGTGAAAAAAGAAGTAAGTAAATAAGACAGCAGTTGCATGTGGGAAATGCCTTCTCTTCTGTGTGGCCCCTCTCCAGTGCTGTGTCTGAGATTTCTTATTCTCTCAAATCCTGCTAAGAGTAACACAAAACTATGCTTCCTTCACTGTGGACTTCCTTCTCTTGTAGCTGAGGTAAAAGTTCTTCCCTTCTCTTAATCATCCTGTCTCTAATTTATCTGAAATAGAGATTTCTAATTTTTAGGGTACTCATACATATTGTCCTGCCCCATATTTACCTTTCATATTGTGTATTATATATTTTTCAGTTATTACATCGTTCATTATAAATATAATCAAAAATTTCTATCAAAAATACTGTCTGCATGCTTTAATTTGTGTGTTTTAATGTTTGCTCCTTTTATGGCTTTGGGTGTGACTTTTTCCCCTCTATTAGTTGTTGAAATCCTGCAATGTTAACTTCTCTCTAACTTTCAATTGCTCAGATTTAGCATAAATAAGTATAACACAGCTCTGCATTAACAATGGTGATGGTCTTTGTAACATTAATAATATCATCATTATTATACAAGTTAATCTGGGCTGTCAGCTGTTGAATTTCAAAAAGTGATGTCCCTTACACCACCATGCAAAAGACTATGAATCGCTCTTCAAAAAGCATGCAGTTAACTACTGACATAGCTAATGGTGGTGTATGTTAACTATGCTTCAGACGAACAAAATAATTCATCAATAATGTTTTAAAATACATATTTACTTTTAGCCATGAATATAGAGACATTTGATGTGACTCTGCTGTATTGCCTGCAAAGCTTTTCTAAATTAAGTGGACAATTTTGCAGTATTTTTAAGAACTCGAATTTTATTAGTTTGTTTTCGTTTACAGTGTGCTCTTATTTCACAACTGTATATTAGTTTATGACAGGCTGCTGTGGTTGCTCATATGTTCTTTATTTACGTCATGATCTGTTTTGGCATCATGTCCAGGCCATGCATGTCGAAGTGAATGTCAAACTGCCATTGTTAATGTATAACGTAATGGATATCAAATATCTTACATTTACATTAAATAAATATCTTACATTTACTCTTATTTCACAACTGTATATTAGTTGATGATAGGCTGCTGTGGTTGCTCATAAGTTCTTTATTTACGTCATGATCTGTTTTGGCATCATGTCCAGGCCATGCATGTCCAAGTGAATATCAAACTGCCATTGTTAATGTATAATCTAATGGATATCAAATATCTTACATTTACTCATATATATATACTTACTTACTTACTTATCGCGAATGGACCCAGAAGGATCACGCAAAGCTTTCTGACGTCGTTTCTTCCATACTTCTTTCATTCGTTCTCCATGTTTTCTTTTTCTTTCTTCTGTCCATTTTGTTCCTGGTCTCTTTAGTGCTTCCTTCTCCGACAATACAATCCACTTTTCCACCTTATTTCTAAAAGTTTTTCTATCTTTGACATCTTTAAGTTCAATATTTGCTTTTTGTAAATCTAATTTTACTTGGCTAATCCATGGTGTTGTTGATTTGACTTTTTCTATGTAAGTGAGAATTCTGTTGGTGAGTCGTGTGGGGGGAAGTCTAGTGACATGTCCATAAAATTTTAATCTTCGCCTTCTTATGTCTGCTGCCAGGTTTGATATAGTTTCTGTGGTTCTTCTTGATTGTATCCGGTATCCTTCTTCTGTTAATTTTGGACCTAAAATCTTTCTCATAATTTTGCGTTCTTCTTTTAGTATTTTTTCTAAATCACATTTTGTGTGGAGTGTGAGCGTTTCACTAGCATATAGTGCTGCTGGCTTAATTACTGCGCAGTAGTGTCTGATTTTTGTGTTCGAGGAGATGCATTTTTTATTGTATATTTCATGTGTCATACCATATGCTCTCTTCATTTTCTGTTGTCTGATCTTCTGTGCAACTTTCTCTCCTCCGGTTGGCTCCAAAATTTCACCTAGGTATTTAAAATGTTTTACTCTATTTATTTTTCCATATTTTGTGTTCAAACTGTTTATATGGAATTTCGTACAGAAAAATTCTGTCTTTTGAAACGAAATTTGTAAACCTACTTTATCCGCGCATTCCTTAAGGATCTCTATTTGTTTGGTGGCGATTTCTTCATCATCTGCAAGTACGGCCAAGTCGTCCGCGAATGCTAAACAAGATATCTCCACGTTGTCTTTGGTTCTACCAAGATGGATTGGTTTCCAGTAGGATTGATTTTTTAATTCTTTTTCCCATTCCTTAATGACTTTATCCAGGACTATATTAAACAGAAGTGGAGATAGCCCGTCACCTTGACGTACTCCAGTTTTTATGAGAAAAGGTTCAGAGATTTCTCCCCTGAATTTAACTTTAGATACAGTGTCTGTCAGTGATTCTTTGATAAGCCTTAGTGTTTTGGAGTCAAGTCCAAGTTCCTCTAAAATGTTAAACAAAGATTGCCGGTCAATTGAGTCATAGGCTTTCTTAAAATCTACAAATGTACAAATTATGGGGGCATTTCTAATTGCTTTGTGTTTTAATATTGTCTTTAAATTAAATATTTGTTCTATGCATGAGCGACCGGGGCGAAAGCCTGCTTGATAATCACCAATTTGGCGTTCCAGCTGCTCTTGTGTTCTTTTCAGCAGGCATGTTGAGAGAATTTTGTAGGTGACTTGTAAAAGTGAGATTCCCCTGTAGTTATTGACATTTGTTCTGTCTCCTTTTTTATGTAGCGGGTGAATAAGGGCACATTTCCAATCCTCTGGTAATTTTTCTGTTTCCCATATTTTGTTATTATTTTTGTGAGCTCTTGCAACGTCTTTGGTCCTAGGTTTTTTAATAGCTCTGCAACAATGCCATCTTCGCCAGATGTTCTATTATTTTTTAAGTTTTTAATGTGACATTTGATTTCTTCCTGTGTTGGTGGTAATGAATCCGGTTGAGCGTTGGCACTGATTTCTTTGGGAAACCTTAAACTAGGTTCTGGGCAATTTAGTAGGTTAGAAAAATATTGAGCCAATACTTGACAGTTTTCCTGGTTTGTTAGGGCTAATTTACCATCAGGTTTCCTGAAACATAAATTTTGAGGGATATATCCTCGTATTTTATCTGCGAAAGTTCTGTAGAAGTCTCTTGTATTATAGTTTTGGAAATTTTCTTCTACGGCATCCAGTTGTGCCTTTGTGTACTTCCTTTTTGCTTGCCTAATGGATTTTGAAACCTGTTTTCTAACCTCGTTAAATAAATGTAGACTTTCTTGTGATTTTTTACTGTTATATTCTTGAAATGCCTTTTTTCTCCTTTCCAATACATTTTCACAGTCTGAATCCCACCAAGGGTGTTTGAATATCTTTTTCAAGGGAATAGTTTCCTTAGCTATTCGCGTGATTTTAGAATGAAATTCTTCCCATGTGTTTGCCTTTTCCTTCTCCCATTCTTCTTTTACTTTAGATTCTTTAATCTTCTTGGTGTCATATTTCTGTATTTCTGTTTTCTTCTGATGACTTCTTCGTGCTGTAAACTTGATTTTAATTCTAGTTAGGTAATGGTCTGAATCAATGTTTGCTCCTCTGCGTACTTGGACGTCGTAAATTTCTTTTTGTACGGGGTATGAAATCGCCACATGATCTATTTGAAACTCGCCAATTTGTTGTATAGGAGATCTCCATGTCTTTTGTTTTCTTGGACATTTTCTTAGAGATGTTGACATTATCTTCAGGTTATTCTGCTTACATAGTTCGACGAGCCTTGTACCATTTTTATTGGTAAATTTATGTGCAGGATATTTGCCTACGGTTTTTTGGTGGATTTTCTCTCTACCAATTTGGGCATTAAAATCGCCGAGTAGAACTTTTGTATCATCTTTTGGAATCTTGGCCATTATATTCTCCAAATTTTCCCAGAACTTTTCTGTTTCTATGGGGTTTTTCTTGTTGTCTCCGTTTGTGGGAGCATGAACATTAACCATTGTGTATGTTTTGTTGGCACATTGTAAGCGCATCGTCATTATCCTATTATTTACGGGAGTAACTTCCTTGATGGAGCTGAGCACGCTCTTGTGTATGATAAACGCCATCCCGAGATGGGGGGCTCCTCTTCCGATTCGTTTATCCGTCTTGCTCTTAAAGATGCGATAGTTGCCATAATCTGATGTTTCTTCATCTGTAAAACGTGTCTCCTGTAAAGCTAGTATTACTATCTTTTGCTTTTCAAGTTCTGTTGTAAGGTTTAGAAGTTTTCCTGCTTGGATTAATGTATTTATGTTAAAGGTTCCAATGTATGTAGGTGTTTTAAGTGGAAGTTTGCCAGAGAGCTCCGACTTTCTCTGATGTAATCGTGTAAGTCCAGGTTCCCCAGAATCCGAATTCCTGGTTGCCATCTGTTGATGGGTGGATTGGTTACCACCTGGGGTAATGTTGTTATTACTTGCACGAGTCATACTTGCTTGTAATCAAGTTGGTCCAGTGTTTCCACTGGGTGTTTAGAACCAGGGATTGTTAGTTCCTGGCGCATTATGACCAGCCGCACATTGTGTGAACAGACGCTGACCAGGATGCCGATGGTTCCCACTTCAGACGCGTCCTGGATTTGGGTGTTGACAGTGCTTATTGTAATGGCGGCACTTACTCGCCATGACACAGCAACGTCTTCGGGTTCTGTGGTTTTTGAATGAGTGTGACCCTTGCCAAAAGTCACCCTCCCACACCCTCGTGATGCTGCCGCCTCGGTCCGGGACTGCTTATTTGGGTTTCCCCTTATTCGCAGCTGTCCACCATATCTGATGGATCGTTCGCTATCCGCCACCTGCGACCCGCCCTGTACCTGAGGCACGGCTAGGGCATATATATATATATATATATAACGTCAAATTATTAAGAAAATAAGAGCTTGATACATTTAAAAGTGATATTCTAGGTGTGACATAGTGTGTAATGATAGCAAAGAAACTGTACATTTCGATAGTATTACCATGCTTTAGCTTTAAAAGAAGTTATATTCTGACATGTTCGAAACTTTAAATTTTTACTAGTGAAGAGCAAAAAGTATTTTCTTTAGTTTAATAAAATTCTAAAACAGTTACAGTGGATGCTATGTCCATATCGAGTATATCTGAACGAACAGACACACACACACACACACACACACACACACACACAATATATAATTATGGCGATGACGGCCAATGATTCCTTTGGTGCAGATGCACACCAAGCTCGATCTATTATAGGGATCAGTAAGATGCCACGAATAATGAGGCTACTGAGCACGGGACAGTACATCACTACTGTGTGGGTTAAGCTGAGAATATGGGTCTGACAGTAGCCATGATAAGGTGCTAGGGTAGTCCAAGCGGTTGTGGTGACTACTGTGTCTGGGTGGCGTAGTGGTCAGTATATCTGTCTAGTAAGCAGGAGACCCGGCTTCGAATCCTGCTCTAGGACAAATTTTCAAATTGCCTCATTGATATAAATCAGTGCCCACTAGCAGCTAGTGTCTTTAATTCTTTGTTTACTGAAATGTTTCTACTGTCCACGATCGCTGTACTTTATCCTGGTTCCTGCTTCAGTCAGGAGTAATCCTGTAAATGTGACGCTAGCGGTATTTCGACTCATTAGCCTTCCCTTCGCCGGGTGTTTACTCCATAGATATTAGCTTCAATAAAGATAAGTTTCACTTTGCTTAGGACTACCAGGAAACATGTCTGCACCCTATCATAAACGGTTCCTAACACACGGTAGCAGACGGGCTAGCTGCCACGAATGTAGCATTGTTGGCAGCATCACGACAGTGACCTCAAAAAGACTTGCAGGGAGCACGGAACTTTGCAGCAAACAAGAAATGCTGGTGTGTAAGATTCGGCATGTCCAGCATGATCGAATACCTGTCTCCTCTTACATTGGAGGTGACCCACATGCAGACAGTGGACGCACAAACACTGCGTTTGTGATATCTAGACTGTAACAGTTTTCACATCTCTGGAATATCCGTCTATGGCCCGTACAGCGTCATTCGAATCTCATAGCGTCTCAGTAGGGCTGTTGTCTATCGTTTTCATGTCGCTTCATAGCGTAATGACCGAGGCCCACGAGAAAGACAGGCCGCGGCGCGTACTTCACGAAGGTGGTCCTGAACTCGCTCGCTCGCTCGGCTCAGCAGACAAAATGCGTTTCTAAACCTGTTAACTCGCAGCTGGGAATGTAAGTACTAACTAGAATTGCATCTTCCGCTGGAATCTGCTATTATGAAGTCTTACTGATTAACAGTAGTACAGCAAAAATTAATTTAAGATCGATACTGGATACAAATGGTATAACGACTTGTTTATGGCATTTAATCTCTTCTGGTTAACAGTACTCATTACATGCTGGAAGTGGTGCCTTATGCAACTGATAATCATTTTAGCATGATTTTATTTTATTGTACGCCAGTATAGCCGTAACAAATTGTAAGTAGGCCCATGGACTTACCATCGTTATAGGACTAATAACAGTAAGATTCCATAACAGCGGATTCCATTAGAAGATTCAGTTTTGGTTTGTATGGACACGACTAGTTACGAGTTAACAGGTGTAGAAACGTAGTTTGTCTGCTGATTTGAGCGAGCGAGTGAGCGCAGGACTACCTTCGTGACGTACGCGCCGAGGCCTCTCTTTCTCGTAGGCCTCGGTAATGGCAATGTGACGCCATAGAGTGGAGAGCTCAGAGTAAACGTAGCATCAGTATTACGCCGCATTACATTTTCTACTAGCGAACTGTATAACGGTAAATTATAAGGCACCACCTGCTTTATAAGCAATAAGTAGTTAACCATTCTAATTGAAAACTCAGCATAATAATGAATCAGTCCTACATGATGTATGGAAGTGAGACAATACAAAGGCGTCATAACAGTTAAAACGCCGAAGAAACGCCTTCTCACATGTCCCAAAGAAACATCTAAAAACATAAGCGAGAGAAGCATTTAAGAGGCAAAAATCGACATATCCTTTAACTGACACTACACTGCGGTAACAAGAGTCACGGGATAGTGATACGCACATATACAGGTGGCGGGGCAGTCCACTAGCGGAGCTGTTGTTTGTACTCAGGTCGTGTGACTAGGGCGTCCCGTCGGGTAGACCGTTCGCCGGGTGCAAGTCTTTCGATTTGACGCCACTTCGGCGATTTGTGCGTCGATGGGAATGAAATGATGATGGTTAGGACAACACGACACCCAGTCCCTGAGCGGATAAAATCTTCGACCCAGCGGAGAATCGAACCCGGGCCCTTAGAACTGACATTCTGTCATGCTTACCACTCGGCTACCGGCGGCGTACTCAGGTGATTCACGTGAAACGGTTTCCAGCGTGATTATGGCCGCACGACGGGATTTAACAGACTTTGAAGGCGGAATTGTAGTTGGAGCTAGACACATGAGACAATCCATTTTGGAAATCATTACGGAATTCAGTATTCCAAAATGAACAGTGTCAACAATCTGTCCAGAAAATCAATTCCAGGCATTACCTCTCACCAAGGACAGCACAGTGGCCGACGGCTTTCACTTAACGACCGAGAGCAGTAGCGTTTGCATGGAGTTGTCAGTGCTAACAGACAAGCAACATTACGTGAAATAACCGTAGAAATCAATGTGGGACGTACGACGAACGTATCCGTTAGGACAGTGCAGCGAAATTGGGCGTTAATTGTCCACGACAGCAGACGACTGACGCGAAAGCGTTTTCCGACAGCATTGACATCGCATCCTGGGTGCATGACCTCATTGGCTGGACCCTATACGACTGGAAAACCGTGGCATAGTCGGACGAGTCCCGATTTCAGGATGGTAGGGTTCGAGTATGGTGCAGCCACAGGCCCAAGATGTCAACAAGGCACTGTGTATGCTGGTGGTGGCTGAATGGACTGCGTTCTCTGGTCCAGCTGAACCGATCACTGACTGGAAATGGTTATGTTCGGCTATTTGGAGACCATGTGCCGCCATTCATAGACTTCATGCTCCCAAACTTCGATAGAATTTTTATGGATGGAAAATCACATGTCACAAGGCCACAAATGTTCGCGGTTGGTTTGAAGAACTTTCTGGACAATTCGAGCGAATGGTTTGGCCATTCAGATCCCCGGCATAAATACCAGTGCACATTTATGGGACATGATCGAGAGGTCTGTTCGTGCACAAAAATGCTCTTTTATTGTTGACTGCTAGGAGCGTTCAGCCCGCCGCAGGAGCTGCACTTTTCACTGTGTTACACATTTCTCCACCACTGCGTTATACATTGTGACACACAACTTCTTGTAGCAACAATGTGTCGTTAGCAGTGTTGTGCGTTTTCGGTCGTGAGTTAGGAATAATTTGCCATTTCGTAATCCTGGAACAGTGCCGTCGTCATAAACATGTTTTAAAAAACCACCGGTATTTTGTAAGTACAGGGAGAGAGTTCTGGCCGAATTTTTATAGTGAGGACAACAGTTTCAAAAAACGCCTAGAATACAAAATAAGAACCGTTGATTAAAAACACCGCAGAGACTGCATCTGTCTGCTCTGCTTCCAAGTTGTCCTAACAGTGTTGACAGATTTCCTGGTGTTGATTCACTCATTCTTCTCAGTAAGCTACAGATGGCACAGACACAGAAGGAACACAACCACCACTTCCAATTAGCATTCTACTAACCAACAGAGACATTCGTACGAGATGAATTAATTTATTAATAAGGATGTAATGTCTTATGAGGACTACTTCTGTCTAATGGAATGTGTGATCGAGCACTGCTACTATTATCAGACAGACTGAAGCCCTTCTACAGTCTCTGAATGCTCTTTGCACAGTATTGCGGTACATATTTAATCGTTCCTTAAAGCACGCAACAGAACGCACGCTAAAGCGAATGGGGAGAGTGCGAGCTCAACACGCAAAGAGGCGCACAGCAGCGTTGCAAACCCATCAAGCACTATGGGACTTAACTTCTGAGGTCATCACTCCCCTAGACTTAGAACTACTTAAACCTAACTAACCTAAGGACATCACACACATCCATGCCCGAGGCAGGATTCGAACCTGCGACCGTAGCGGTCGCGCGGTGCCAGACTAGAGCGCCTAGAACCGCTCGACCACCCCGGCCGGCCCATCAAGGTGTACTATGCTGAGAGGAAAACGGCGATATTTGCCTTCTCTATATGAGACGTGGCTGTGAAAGATACTATTCCCTCCTCCACTGTTTGTGGCCTACACTCTTTTAAGGCACTGTATATTTCGTTCCCTCTGTCACTTTTGTTCCTATTCCGTTAGTCTTAACATGTGATCTCAGTAAGACACGGTTTCTGTTCATGACGTTCAGCTGGAACAGTCATATAGTCTTAGTAACAACTTCCCATATTTCGCCTTCTATGTCGTCGAAATCACTCGGTCGTCGTAGTGTTGAAGCTGTGACATGCAACGGCGCAGGCAGTTTTCCTAGGACGTGCAATCAGCTGTGCATTGCTTGGTCCAGATAAATGGGTAATTTCCAAGAATGATTGCCTATCGAAGTCGCTGGATCCAAACGAAAGATATCGAACGGGCGATCTTAAATCGACCATGCGACTCTGGCGGGCGTTATGAGTATGTTTACGTTGGTCACTACAGCAACGACAAAAGAAGAGAGTTACAAAAATACTTGTAATTGCAAAGGAGATGACTTAACTTACTCGTCGTCGGTGTTGTCATGTGACAGTCCATTACGGTGGTGTGGATGGATAATTTGGAACAGGTGAACCGTGTATTCTTCCTGATACTCGTTCGTTTTTCGCACTGTCCGCAATGAAATTGTAACGGTATTTCAGCGTCGAAACTGTTCTTACGGAGTTTTACGTATTTCGCATCACCACAGTCTACACAGTCCCTTCTTTCTTTGTCTGGTAGTACTCCATATTTGCTGCAAAAAGTCGAACAATTTTCTGCGCCGCATAAACATGGAATTAGATTCTTCCATGTGAGAGAATCCGTCGGAGAAACGTGAAGAACACCACACATCCCACTCAGTAACGATATAAATCGTCTGGGTTTCCCTACCAACTCACAAATAATTCGCTGAGGTATGTAATTTAGAGCAAGTAAGGGAACAACGTAAAACAGATAAAAATGACGATCATAACAACCGGGGTCGCATGACTGAATTCGATCGCACGTTCGATATGTACCATTTGGACACCGCGACTTCGATAGGCAACCATTCTTGGAAATTAAAGATAAATGGGCAAGAGCAACGTAACAAATGACGTATTAAGTGAAAGACAATTCTTTTGCAATGTTTCTAAATGTTCAAGGTACCTACCCTCCGTCACTTGGAACACATCTAATCGGTAGTCCAATTTTTCCCTGCGTATCAAGCAGGACTGACTACAGGAAGCGCAGCTGCGATGCGGTGTCACAAGTCTTCGAGGTTGTGCAGTCGAGATGGAACATAAACAGTACAGAGGCCGCGTTGATAGGTCTCTATGGAGGGTGATGTAGGGCTAGTTGGAGGTCAGGATGCGGATAGATCGCCACCATGGGTAGGGTTGCAGTGGAGCTGTGACTGGGTGCATGGTAGTCGTCCGAAATATTGGCGTAGAACCACCATTGGTAAAAGGTTCATTTATTGTTCATCAACTACAGCATCCTGATAGACTCGCAGAAGTCATCCCCCCAGGACTCAAGCTGTGTATGGCCTGTGAGGAGGCGCAGGTGGCGGCAGGTGGTTGCTGGTGACAGCGACATTGGTTCTGCAAGGACGCTCAACACAGCGGCTCGCAATGCAGACTACAGCTGAGTCAGTGCTAAGCTGATCCATGACCGTTGCAGTAGGCTGGGCGCGGCAGCTTCACGTGGCTTCTTTATCCATTAACATAAGTAGTGGGACAAAGCAGGAGCAGAGACACTTTCCATTGTTGCCAGATGTTTCCAAGATAGAGACGATGACATCATCCAAGATGGCTGCCTGTAGACTTGGCAACAGCACATAACGTCATCCAAGATGGCGGCCATGGTGACATTCAAGGTGGCGGATTTTGGCGGGAAGATAGGTCACTGGGAATACCTCCATTAACCTAACCCCCTCCCCTCCACCCTCCCCCAGAAAATGGTGGGAAGTTCAAATTCTATCAGGACAATGCAACATACCTCTAGTAATGTAAGAAAATGGTGGGAAGATAGGTCACTTGGGCTACATCCACTAACCTAAGTTATCCGACCGCCACCTCTTCCTAGGAACTAGTGGGAAGTTTGAATTTTGGAGGGAAGATAGGTCAATTTGGCCATCTGTTTTAACCCAAAAAAATGGCAGCAAAGAAAGGGTTGATGGGCTTCCTCCACTAACCTAAGTCATCCGACCACCACCTTGTCCTAGGAAACAACAGTAAGGGGACTCTACCTGTGCTGGACATAAGTCTTTATTTTGCAGGCACTATTTACTTAAACAATTAGAGGCAGTGCCACTATCAAGTGTAGTCGTCATGGGGTCCAGAGTCCAACTGACCTAGTACACATACTACCACCAGAGGGCACTGTCGTCCATTCTGTGACGTAACCCAAGATGGCTGTCTGGAGGGGGAAAATGATTCAGCCTGCGCTGGGCTTCTGGAGAGAGGAAGGCGTGTTCTATATTTATTTTGTAACAATTTATTCAGGGATGGATTTTAGATGGTATATTTATCATACTAATACAAAACACATATTCTGACATGCTTGGGATCACGCCACACAGCCTACAGACCTGTAACCCATACGTAAATTACTGAAATAATGCTCTGCAGATACGCAAAACGCTCCTAAAATACCAAAATAATTTCAGTACACAGCACACAGACATGCAAACGTCTCCTAGATAATGCAGTACATTGATGTGCAGACATGAAATCAACTCGTAAACTACCCAAATAACGCATAGCGCAACCTATAGACCTGTGCAGGCAATGCCCGCAGCTCCCTGTCAACTGGACCACACAGGATGCTACCACACATGCTCGCAGAGGTCGGGGTGCACCAGTAGCTGCCAAGCTATGCACAGGTGCCCATTCGGTCCCTCAAGCATGAGGCGGTGGCATCCCTTTAATATGTGAACCTGTGAAATTCCTCTCGAAATACGTTATAAGCTAGGCACTGTTGCTGACTCGACCTATTTCCAAAATGCAGACGCTCCAAGGGCGTGCACATGTCGATACAGCCGCAAGCCACTGCTGGACGCAGGCCAGCATGAGCCATCACTCTCACGCCACTGCTGCCTACAGTGAGAAGGTGAAAGTTGGGTCTATTTTTGGGTATACACTTAGAGTTCTTCAAGTGTTATACTGATGTCACAGAACTCCAAGGCATGTTCACGCCAGTCCCATCCATAAGCGAGGTGCCTCTGACCAGCACCTGTGTTTACCATTGCTGAAACGATACCTGTGGATACTGACATCTCAGAACAGCACAGGGTGCATTGTTCCTAGTGACCATAACGGGACATGCGAGCTGTGTCTAACCATTCATGTGTACCCAGTGTGGGTGACACATCATACAGAATGAATTAATCATAAAAGCATTTTTGTTGCTTGGAAAGAGAGCACTCTCTAAGCACAGATAGGGGGGGGGGGGAGGGAATTGGAACAATTACGCAAACAGAATTCGAAGTACTGTCTTACAGAAGAGAAAAAATGGCCGGGATTTGCGGTATCCCACAGCTGCAGGTCAGAAGATGTCCTAATGCCACAGTGGCGGATGAGTGACGGCATCTCCGCCAGAGATGGATGGTCTGCTTCAACTTATCTTTGAACCCTTGCTTTCTCAGAACGTTCCGTACATAACTTGCCTCCATCTTGTTTGAATCAGTTTCTAGATGCTCCTACGTCCTGGTACAAAGGATGTCTTGTGAATAAATAGAGCATTATGATTGTATTTTGTACATATCACCATACTGCTTCAACAATTAAATCTGGCAAAGTGGTCTACAGATCGTAAAATACGGAATACAGAAAGATTCTTACTCAATTACCCTGCTCTCCCACTGAGGACAGGAGCTTGAATATTAGAGCGCGAAACAGCTGAGCTACCCAAGTGCGACTCATTCCCCGTCCTCACAACTTTACTTCTGCCAGTACCTCGTCTCCTACCTACACAAGAGAGTTTCTGTAAAGTATGGAAGGTAGGGGACGAGGTACTGGCAGAAGTAAAGTTGTGAGGACGGGGTGTGAATCGTGCTTGGGTAGCTCAGCTGATAGAGTACTTGCCCGCGAAAGGCAAAGGTCCCGAGTTCGAGTCTCGGTCCGGCACACAGTTTTAATCTGCCAGGAAGTTTCAAGTGAGAAGTTATTCACATGAGTACTAAAAGAAATCCGCTAAATTTCGATTACACGATAAGTCACAAAAATCTGAAAGCTGTAAATTCAACTAAATACTTAGGCATTACAATTACAAATAACCTAAATTGGAACGACCACAAAGATAATATTGTGGGTAGAGCAAATCAAAGACTGCGATTCATTGGCAGAACACTTAGAAGGTGCAACAGGTCTACTAAAGGGACTGTTTACACCACGCTTGTCCGCCCTATTCTGGAATTTGCTGTGGGGTATGGGATACGCACCAGATGGGACTGACGGATGACATAGAAAAAGTAAAAAGAAGGGCAGCTCGTTTTGTATTATCGCAAAGTAGGGAGATAGTGCCACAGACATGATACGTGAGTTGGAGTGGCAATCATTAAAACAAAGGCGTTTTTCGTTGCGACGGGATCTTCTCATGAATCACCAGTTTTCTCCTCCAATTGCGAAAACATTCTGTTGGCACCCACCTACATAGGGAGAAATGATCATCACGATAAAATAAGAGAAATCAGGGCTCGCACAGAACAATTTCAGAGCTCGTTTTTTCCCACGCGCCGTTCGAGAGTGTAACGGTAGAGAGACAGCTTGAAGGTGGTTCATTGAACCCTCTGCCAGGCACTTTATTATGAATAGCAGAGTAATCACGTAGTTGCAGATGTAGAAAAAGAACAGTTTAACTTTCTCGGAATCCCGAACGTGTTCAACAGCTGCATGTTAAGTCTCTGTCCGCAATATCCTTGTGTGGTGTCGACTGACATTCCCCAAAATATGAAAAGTTGCTTATTCACTGAAGATTAATTCGCTTACGAAGTCATGATTTTCGAGACGATTCCCTGCATCCGCGTAAAACTGCCGACTTCGCAGTTTGTCGCCATGACTTATGGCTCGCAGGAACTGCTATTTGTACGGCTGCGCTCTTAATCGCTTACGAAGGATTTTCCACACTGTTGGCTGAGGGACGTTAAATTGTACACCAGCCCGATAGGCATACTTTGTGAGACATCGCAGCATCGCGTACCACACACAGTCCAATGTCTGTTGTGACACATCGAGTCCGCCCACGCGTTTTGCATTGCAGAAACAACACTCCTCCTCGACTTTCTTGTACCAATTCACTACGCTGTTGTAAATTGGTCAGGTCATGTGCAACTTCCTACGTGAAGCTCTTTGCACGCTCACTGCCGACCGGAAGCAGGTACATTCGAGCACGCGAAACGCCTTCTCTGTCTAGTTTTGGGCAATACCCTATCGACGATTTACTAAACTAACTTGACGGCAATATATTCAAAAAAAAAAAATCTTTGAGTTCGTCTTTCGCGTATTGTAACATATTTTGCGTTATGTTTACTCTGTTGCGAACACCGATTTTTTGAAATGTTCAAAAAATGGCTCTGAGCACTATGGGACTTAACATCTGGGGTCATCAGTCCCCTAGAACTTAGAATTACTTAAACCTAACTAACCTAAGGACATCACACACATCCATGCCCGAGGCAGGATTCGAACCTGCGACCGTAGCCGTCGGCGCGGTTCCAGACTGTAGCGCCTAGAACCGCTCGGCGACTCCGGCCGGCTTTTGAAATGTTTCGTAGGGTTTACAACTGCCCTCAACGTGTGCGGTCTTCTACCTAAAGAGCAAGTTACGGAATTCGGGTAGCAGGAATTGTGGACCCTTCCGCGACGTTTCTGAGTTCCGCAGTTCGTGTCGGCCCTATGAAAATAGTGGAGCAATTACATATGAGATGCCCAGAGATGTCGTTTCAGTGCTCGTATTCCAGTATTAACGCATTTTTACTACACACATACGAGGAAATGCAGTTCCCAAGGTGCTCCCATTTATCTAAAAGTGTATGTGACGTTTCTGTTTCACATAATTTTGTATTACAACAAAAATATGTGTTAGTAAATCGAGATTCTCTGTAAATCATTCTTGACACGCAAGTCGCAGAAGTGGCGTCAACTGAAAAGACTATCAATACGGCGGCCGAATCCCGAATGGAATATCCCGGCCAATAAATGCCACACGATCATTTCATTTTTCATTTCTTCTTTTGCATTTTTGTGTTAGACAGGATGACTGATGACAGATGAATTGTTCACTGTGTGAACAATTGAGCACAGGTTGTAGCTCAACGGTAATAAAAGAATTTTTTGGTGCAGCCGCAGATGTCTCAATATGTCCTACACCATAACAAAGGAATAGAAAAGATGTTGTCTGACTGATTTATTTGTTATTTGTGGATGCTGTTATAAAACGTGTAGAGTGCATATTTTTGCAGCTGCACCCGTGAGATGTAACGGTGGTAATGCCGTGTCGACAGGGAGAGGCGATCCCGCCGGCGCGCAAGCTGAACGGCAGCACTGGGGCGGCGGCTAGCAGCGCGGTGGCAGCGGTCGGGGGCGGCGGCGGGGGCGGCGGCGGGGGCGGCGCCCTGACGCTCGGCCTGGGCCTCGGCCGCTTCGCCAGCCTGCGGCGAGGCGGCCGCGCCGGCAGGGACCGCAGGGGCGGCTCGCTCTACGGCAACGTTCGCGGGGGTGGAGGGGGCGGACTCCACAAGAGGGCGGCGGCGGGGGCGGGGGCGGAGGCGGCGGCGGCGGCGGCACCCGTCCGCAAGGCCAACAAGGCGCGCAGCAAGCTCTGCGAGATCATCTAGTGCCCGCGCGGCTTCGCACGGTCAGTACACGGCGGGCAGCACACCTGCTATTGCCATGCTAAAAATTATGTACTTGAAGGTGGAGGGGGAAGAAAGGAAAGACCCGCCAGGATAGCCGAGAGCGCTATCGCGCTGCTTCCTGGACACGGGTAGGCGAGCCGGCCCCGGATCGAGTCCGCCCAGTGGATTAACGACGACGGCCGGTGTGCCAGCCAGCCTGGATGTGGTTTTTAGGCGGTTTTCCACATCCAACTAGGTGAATACCGGGCTGGTCTCCACGTCCCGCCTCCGTTACACGACTCACAGACATTTGACACACATTCACACTATTTCACGACCTACAATCGACGCAAACAGCTCGGATACATTAATTCCGTCGTGGGGGGTACAGGGTGGTGGCAGGAAGAGCATCTGGCCACCCCTTACAATTAACATTCCAAATTCGGTTAACCGTGGCCGACCCTGCGTAACCGCGGGACAAGGCGCAAGCAATAGTGATAGCGATAGCGATAGAGGAAGAAAGGAAAGAAAAGAAACTAATGATGTCAGCAGCGAGCACGCAGGATATGGACGGGGACTGCACATAGGAGGCACTAAGTGGCAGTGTTGGTCAGTCGGGGAGCGTACCACGATAGTCCGCGCATTTGCGCAAACACTGTGTGCCGGTGGCGCACTGGTTAATGCCAATGCCTACTAAGCAGGAGATCTGGCACATGTTTTCACTCGTCGCCGCTGATTCCGCGTAAAGTCCCGATGCAACTGATATCATTTGTTCCTTCTCTGTCCTTTTTATGTCGCCTCCCCTCCTCCACCTTCAATTACATAATATGTATAACACCTGCTAATTCCGCGTAGTGAGTGTTCATCGGACATGATCAAAAGAACAGACACCACACATTCATATAAATGTTTGATATTATTTTGCGACTGACAGTTCGGAAGAAACACGTGGAGATGCGTTTGTGTAGCAGTCCGCAAGTGATGATCGAAGGCATTGCTGTGTCAAACATCTTCGGATGCCAGTCACTATTTTGGCTGGACCAGAGAGGGGTATCTTCCTACACGTCAACCAGGGGTCCTGAAAATGGTGTAATCTAGCACCGAAACTGATTGATCAAATAAAATAACAACTGGAAATTTAGGTGGCTGAAAGGTGTTCTTATTCGTAATTCTATACTGAGCAACTGACGCCCCGCAACCGTCTCTATAAAGACGGACATAATAGTGAGCTATATCAGTAGCTTCTCCTCCTACTCATAGCGCCACGTGCGCCCGTCTACTGTATGTGACTTAAAAACTGAAAACAGTTTTCTTTGTAACAATAATTCTACATCCACATCCATACTGTGGAAACCACTGTGAAGAACATGGCAGAGGGTACTTCCCTTTGTACCAGTTATTAAGGTTTGTCGACGTTCCATTGCAGAGTAGTCAAGTAGATGTAGCAGTAGACTTGCATCATAAGAGGAAGAGAAGTAGGATATAGACGTTACATGCGTATGTGAGAGGGAATAATGTAGAACTTTATGTAGACAATTGGTGGCGCTCTTGTTCATTCTTCGGACAGTAGAATATTTTTGTTCACGTTTGTCATTGGCTTGCTGGTGTCGACGCAGCTCGCACTGCGGTGGAGGGAGGGGCCGAGCGAGGACTCGCCGTCCAGGTAGGCTGTGACGTAGCGAGAAGGTAGTCTCCAGGTATACTGGGTGCAAATTTCATAGATTTCCGGTCGGGTGCAGATTTCACTTGGTATAGTCCTCATATATGCGGAAAGGGTGAGACGGAAGAGAGGGGGGCGGGAGGAGGCAAGAGGTGCTCGAGCTCCGACCCGTCTAGACACTGACCTGGTCAAGTTTTCAATGAAGCTGTAAGCCTAAAGCAAACTTGCTCAACATAGACGTTGATACCAGTAGATTTCATTCAAGCTCCGCCCCCTCTAGCCACTGGCCTGGTCAAGTTTTGAACACAGACGTTGTTACCACTAGATTTCATTCAGACCCACTAAACGACAGTAGACAGTTGATCAAACAGCCATTATGGCGAAGCATATCACCGCTGAAGCATAAACTTCAACACACTGTGTCACCCAGACCACCACAAGAACAACAGGAAATCTCAGTTTCAAATCTATTTACACTCTGTAACTCGTTGTAACATCTACAAAACAGTTACATCATGACATCTGCCTCATCAAGAACTAGACTACTCTCCCCAACGCAGCAAAAGCGACTTTATTTTTTCGTAGATTCGACTACTTCCGAAATTACGTTATCAGATTGACAATTAGTATCTCAGCCATATCACCTGGCATTTTAACACTAAATCTCAATGACAGCTTCAATATCAGCTATAGAATTTTTTATTTTTTTATTTTATCTGAATAAAGTGTTGAATAGGATTGAAATAAGAGTTTTTGATGTAATTCACACGTAAAACATGGTACCTTGTTATTTAATTACCAACTATTATACAGTATCCATTATTTTTAGTAACTTTTAGTGTCTTTTATATTAAAGACTTAAATGTCTCAAGGCTTTTACTAAGCCTCCTCCCCATCTGCCTCTACATTCCGTGGCCACTGGTGGCAGCAGTCGCCCCTCCACTCCCGATAACGTACTAACCATTTGGAAAACATATGTTCCCTCCACCTCTCTGAAATCTATTAGTCTTTGCATAAAACTAAATCTGGCGAAATAATGAAATTTACTATTTCTTTGTTGCAGAGAACACTGCATAGTCCCAGTGACGCTCCCAAAGGATAGAGAAGTAAGGCTGATACAAACTAGAGAGGAACTAGATTTCCAGACTGCTTCACGACAAAAAAAAGGACAGCCAGTTACCTACATCGTTCGCTCTACGATATTTGATGGCTGTCCCGGAAGACTTACAAGAATCGAGAGAGTACTGAATTTCTAAGAATCTAGTCTGAAAAACTGGGTAGCTGAAGCATCAGTCAGTATACGTAGGTCTTAGGAACTTTTAATGTGATATACTCACTGCACTGTCTCATGAAATGGCCTATCCCTTGTTGTCTTTATAAGCTGTCAATTTATCGTTCCTTTTGTAATCTAGTTTCTCGGTGATATTTGTGATAAGCAATAAAAACTAAAGCGAGAGTAATTTTTAGAAGTCGATCTTTCAAGTCAGATAATTATGAGAACATGTGAGTTTAAATCCGATTTTCGTAAATATAAAGATAATTTGTAATGACCATCAGTATTAACAATGTACCGTAGTTTATAAGAAAATAAATTTGAGAAAACTTTTACTTTCCACTGTTTTACCCCATCTTTGAATTCACAACCTGATCCCAGAAGCTACACCTACATACATATTTCCATGAACAATTGTGATGTGTGTGGCAGATTAGCACGGAAATAAGAAACAGAAGACGGTATGAGAAGTTGACAGAACACGAATACCCTCCTCAGACATTAGTGGGGAGGTTTACATAATAAAAAGCTTGGAAAACAGGACAGAGGTAACGGAAGATCTGAAAGTGGTTGTGCGTCGTTCCTGGGTACTGCCTGTAAAAGCTGAGGTCTCAGGTTCGAGTCCCCGTCTGGCACAAGAGTAAATATGCAATCTGTAACAGGTAACAAGTTATGCACAATACAGGTCATTAACAGAAGCACATCTAAAGACAGTGACGCAAATCTTCATCATGCCACAGATAACTGACAAGTTATATCAGTATTCTACAGTAATGCTCAAAGTTTAGAAACACAGATACTATTTTTAATCACACATTAATATTAATTACAATTCGTGCTTTATATATACCATAGAGCTGGTTACTGAAATTTTAAGTTTAATTATAATTGTGCTGTTTGTTTAAATTCAGCTAAACGTTTCTCTTTCAGTTATCAACTTTACAATGTTTCTTGCTATTTACATTGATATTCAAAACCCATATGTCCTCACGCTTCAATAAAAATTTATCTTTGATCTGTAAAGGCAAATAAATATGTGGTATCTGCATCTAAGTTTCCAAGAATTTTGTTGAAACGAGAAAGTTTCAACATTTATATAGGACTGTACATCAAAACTTTACAAAACGTTCATGTAATCCCAAAGGCTCATGAATACTATTTACGAAGATATGTCACGGTCGAAATGAAACAGCTATTCATAGGTTAAGGCTTCAACTTTATTTCAGAAAAAACGGGAGTACTTGCTCCAAAAACAATAACATTTCCTTGTATTCAGCTGCTCCAAGTGAGACATGTCACATGTATCAACCACACTGATGAGCAGAAATATTACGAGCATTTGATTACTATCGTGATGTCCCTCCTTCGGAATGCAGTGCAGCAGTGGATTCGTCAAGTTTTTGGTAGGTTTCCGGTGGTATGTTGAACCAGACGTCTACGCACAGATCAAATAGTTCCCGTAAACCATGATCAGGCTGTCTGCTGTGACAGAGCTGGCACCTGATAGTGTTCCAGGTAACTCTTGTCGGGTTCACATCAGGTGAATTTTGTATCCAAAATAATAAATTATTTTTTCCTTAGGATACTAGATACCTGAGTAAACTTTGAATATTTCATTTCTACAGTTAACTCCAAAATAATTACGATTCATTAACTCTGAATCAGTTGTGTATCAACGTAAGTCTGCAGAAGGAAATTTACAACAAAATTTTGATAGACACTGATACAAAAGGTACACTAAATAAAAATTTACTTTATTAAGCTTAAGTAATTATTATTAACTGGCTTACATTACTAATAAATTATAATCAGAAAATCAAATCTACAAAATATATTACGATAATAAATTCAATAAAATTATTTATATTAAATAATTAAATAAACAAAAACAAATATATATAATCACTGATCATGATCGATTGATTTGCACAGAACAATTCTCGGTGTAAGTGAAATACTTTACCAATAAGTTATAAATCCACTCTCTTCCTAGATGCACTTTGCACCACATCTACTGTGTTATGATTTACATAATCTGAAACTATTTTATTAATCAGCTTACAGAGAATAAACAAGACTGAGAACGATGGACGATGTATACGCACTTCAGAGCCAGTATTAGTTAAATTAACTAAATTAAATTACTCTGAAATCCACATACATTTACAATTTTCACTATCAAATCTCATATAAACAAAAATCTATTGTAACCTACCGCTTCTTAATTATAAGTTCACTGCCACGCTTCTCAGATCACTAAAACACAATTCTGTCCTTGTGACATGAATAGTTATCCTGCTGGAAGACAGCGTAACCGGATAAGATATCAAGCGTCGAGAGATGTAAGCAGCCCGAAATAATGTTCATGTAGTTCACAGTGACTGCCATTACTACCCCAGTTCCATGGAAGTCCAGGTGAATGTCCCACCAGCATAATTCTGCCATGACCAGCTCGCATCTGCGATGTGGTGTACTAGTGAACAGCCGTTCGCTGGACACGACCGTCGACCTGGTTTAACAAGAAATCAGACATGGAGACACGTTTTCCTCTGACCCACGGTATAGTCTCGATGAACCCGTGCCCACTGCAATCGTAACATGTCGATCTCGTCGGGTGGTCCCCTGCAGAGCTCCATGTTCAATAATGTGTACTGAACGGGTTGCTGCAAAACACTTGAATTTGCACCAGCACTGTGCTATATCGTCAGATAAACCACATATCGGCGACTGTCCTGCTTTATAGAGCGTGAAAGAATCCGAGCTCCCCTCCACGTTCTTTGATCACGTGTGGACACCCGTCACCTCCTCGCCTACTCGTGGTTTCACCTTTCCACAGTCACTTTTCATGGGTGCTCCCGGCAGCAGCACCTGAACACCCGACCAGTTTCGCGGTGCTCATTTCCAAGCGTGCTGCCATAACAAACTACTCGTTGTCAAAGTCGCTTATGTCAGTGGTGCGGCCGGTATTACTGCCGAAATGATCCACCGCCAGTTTCTGCTCCGCTTACACATTCTGAGACAAAAAAAACGACGGACACGAAGGAATTATCCGAATAAGGCGGAGATCCGTAGAAGTGACGTACATGTGCAGGCCAACAAATCATTACAATTTCACAAAAATTGGATAACTTATTCAAGAGAAAGAGCTTCACAAACTCAGCAAGTCAGTAACACGTTGGTCCACACCTGGCCCTTATGCAGGTAGTTACTTGGCTTGGCATTGCTTGATAGAGTTGTTGTATCTTCTCTTGGTGAATACTGTGTCAAATTCTGTCCAACAGACGCTCCATCGTCAAAATCTAGAGCGGGTTGAAGGGCCCTGGCGACTTTGCTGGGCAACGTATGGTTTTCCAAGCACGAAGACAAGCAGTAGAAATTCTCGCCGTGGTGGGCGGGCATTATCTTGCTGAAATGTAAGCTCAGGGTGGCTTGTCATGAAGGGCAACAAAATGCGGCGTAGCATATCGCCGATGTCTGCTGCCCTGTAAGCGTGCCGCGGATAACAAAGGGGATCTGCTGTGAAATGGAATGGCACCAAAGACCATCACACCTGGTTGTCGGGTGGTATGGAGGGTGACAGTTAAGTTACTATCTCACCGCTCTCTGGGGCGTCTCCAGACACGTCATCGGCCGGGAATCTCATTGACTTGAGTAGAATTGTCTTCAGTGATGAGTCCCTCTTCGAACTGAGGCCCGGTGACCAGCAAAGATGTGTTTCGAGATGCCCTAGACAGCATTTGGATACGAACGTGCCTGCAGCCACCAATGGGCCGACAACCAGGAGTGGTGGTCCGGCCTACCATTTCTTTACGTAGACGGACCAAATGGTTCAAATGGCGCTAAGCACTATGGGACTTAGCATCTGATGTCATCAGTCCCCTTGACTTAGAGCTACACTACTAACCATTAAAATTGCTACACCACGAAGATGACGTGCTACAGACGCGAAATTTAACCGACAGAAAAAAGACGCTGTGGTTTGCAAATGATTAGCTTTTGAGAGCATTCACACAAGTTTGGCGCCGGTGGCGACACCTACAACGTGCAGACAAGAGGAAAGTTTCCAACCGATGTCTCATGCACAAACAGCAGTTGACCAGCGTTGCCTGGTGAAACGTTGTTGTGATGCCTCGTGTAAGCAGGAGAAATGCGTACCATCACGTTTCCGACTTTGATAATGGTCGGATTGTAGCCTATCGCGATTGCGGTTTATCGTATCGCGATATTGCTGCTCGCGTTGGTCGAGATCCAATGACTGTTAGCAGAATATGGAATCGGTGGGTTCAGGAGAGTAATACGAAACGCCGTGCTGGATCCCAAAGGCCTCGTATCACTAGCAGTCGAGATGACAGGCATCTTATCCGCGTGGCTGTAACGGATCCTGCAGCCACGTCTCGATCCCTGAGTCAACAGATGGGGAAGTTTGCAAGACAACAACCATCTGCACGAACAGTTGGACAACGTTTGCAGCAGCATGGACTATCAGCTCGGAGACCATGGCTGCGGTTACCCTTGACGCTGCATCATAGACAGGAGCGCCTGCGATGGTGTATTCAACGACGAACCAGGGTGCACGAATGGCAAAACGTGATTTTTTCGGGTGAATCCAGGTTCTGTTTACAGCATCATGATGGTCACATCCGTGTTTGGCGACATCGGGATGAACGCACATTTGAAGCGTGTATTCGTTATCGCCATACTGGAGTATCACCCGTCGTGATGGTATGGGGTGCCATTGGTTACACGTCTCGGTCACCTCTTGTTCACATTGACGGCACTTTGAACAGTGGACGTTACATTTCAGATGTGTTACGACCCGTGGCTCTACCCTTCATTCGATCCCTGTGAAATCCTACATTTCAGCAGGATAATGCACGACCGCATGTTGCAGGACCCGTACGGACCTTTCTGGATACAGAAAATGTTCGACTGCTGCCCTGGCCAGCACATTCTCCAGATCTCTCACCAACTCAAAACGTCTGGTCAATGGTGGACGAGTAACTGGCTCGTCACAATACGCCAGTCACTACTGTGGTATCGTGTTGAAGCTGTATGGGCGCCATCCAAGCTCTGTTTGACTCAATGCCCAGGCGTATCAAGGCCGTTATTACGGCCATAGGTGGTTGTTCTGGGTACTGATTTCTCCGGATCTTTGCACCCAAACTGCGTGAAAATGTAATCACATGTCAGTTCTAGTATAATATATTTGTCCAATGAATACCCGTTTATCATCTGCATTTCTTCTTGGTGTAGCAATTTTAATGGCCAGTAGTGTACTTTAACCTAACTAACCTAATGACATCACACACATCCATGCCCGAGGTAGGATTCGAACCTGCGACCATAGCAGCAACGCGGTTGCAGACGAAGCGCCTAGAACCGCTCGGTCACAGAGGCCGGCTTAGAGGGACCCCTTTGGTTGGCCATCTGCGGCACCCTTATAACACATCGGTAATTCGACGATACTGTAGCCCAGTTTTGTTGCCCTTCATGGCAAGTCATCCTGAGCTTACATTTGAGAAAAATAATGCTTGTCCACACACGGCTAGAGATTCTACTGTCTGCCTTCGTGCTTGTCATATCTGTGTTGGCCACCAAGGTCTTCTGGTCTCTCCCCAGTTAAGCTCGTCCAGTTCCTTTCGCCTTATGTGAGCAAGTCAAAGCTGAACTATACTGTATAGGTTGCAAAGTATGGTAGTCATACCCCAGTATTTCGTAGCCAATGTCCTATGCTCATGGTTATAATTAAGAAACCAAATGGTTCACGTCAGTCTTGTGGTGACTTTACATCTATCATTAATGCTCAGGCAAATGTCACACTGTATCCAATTCTTAGGTCAGAGGAACTCTTGAAAAAATTGCTCGTGAACCATTATTTTTCAAGAATACAATTTCCTGACACACAGTTTCAGTTGCCTGTAGATAACCAGACAAAAAAGCTTTTACTAATTAATAAGCCATTTGGCATATATGATTACAACGTGTTGCCATTCTAAGTTGAAAGCACTCACGCAATACTGCAGACATACCATGAGCAATTCATTCGTGGTATCATCAGCTGTGTTAATTGTTTAAATGTTCAGCTAGTTACCAGGCCATGTGCATGCAGCACCTGCGCAACCCATAGATATTGTTTGAGCAGCTTCAAGCCCATGGTCACCGTAACAGATGGAGCTTCTTTGAGCAAAGTGTAAAGTACTTGGGACATGTCTCAAGTAAACAAGGGCTCATGCACAACTACTATAATGTCGACATGATAGTAGATTTTGGCAAAATCCTGCTGACATCAGTATCAGCACTTTCTTATCTTCAAGGACAAGATATCCACTTCTCAAGCAACTGTGTTTACTATATTCCGCTGACACCAGCATCAGCACTCCCCTATCACCATGCCCCCATTCTGCCCCCCCGCCCTCCCACGCTACTAACCCCTGTACATCCGTCCCCCACCCTGAGCATCCCATGAGCCTGCGCAGCCAATTGCATTCATGTTCAGCCGAGCAACCTGTCATGCTGTCAGCAAATGGCGTGCAAGTACTGCTCACCAGCCTTCAAGCAATATATATATATATATATATATATATATATAATATTGTGACTGTGTGCGCATCATCATTTGCTGCCCAGCTCGAAGTGCTGCCAGCAACAGTAGGTATCAGCTGGGAAGAAGAAGACTACCAGTAAGTATTTTGTCAATCCATCTTTAATTACCATTATTATGTGTGTATATTGTATTTAGGGCTTTGTCGAGATTATTGCTACAGATGACGACATTCACATGTCACAGTAGCAGTCACTGTCCATGGGATGTCTTCCTGACATAATGTCCATCAAATATGCAGTAGCAAAGCCGCTGCAGCACATCAGCAAAGAGCACCTGACCCATTGCTGGACGAAGATACTCAGATATTCCCGCCTGAATCACAACAGAAACAGCAGTCACTCCCCACAGGATATCTTCCTGATCTTTTGGACCTACAGTTGTCCACCTATGTCATACCACAATCA
Organism: Schistocerca serialis cubense; assembly: GCF_023864345.2. Classification (NCBI taxonomy): domain Eukaryota; kingdom Metazoa; phylum Arthropoda; class Insecta; order Orthoptera; family Acrididae; genus Schistocerca; species Schistocerca serialis. The sequence continues at coordinate 108,450,484 of NC_064641.1, read as the reverse complement.
GTATCAGCACCTTTTTATTTTCAAGGTCACGATATCCACTTCTCAAGCAACTGTGTTTACTATATTCCGCTGACACCAGCATCAGCACTCCCCTATCACCATGCCCCCATTCTGCCCCCCCCCCCTTCCACGTTACTAACCCCTGTACACTCATCCCCCACCCAGAGCACCCCATGAGCCTGCGCACCCAATAGCAAGCATGTTCAGCCGAGCAACCTGTCATGCTGTCAGCAAATGGCGTGCAAGTACTGCTTACTAGCCTCCAAGCAGGGTGTTACAAAAAGATACGGCCAAACTTTCAGGAAACATTCCTCACACACAAATAAAGAAAATATGTTATGTGGACATGTGTCCAGAAACGCTTAATTTCCATGTTAGAGCTCATTTTAATTCCGTCAGTATGTACTGTACTTCCTCGATTCACCGCCAGTTGGCCCGATTGAAGGAAGGTAATGTTGACTTCGGTGTTTGTGTTGACATGCGACTCATTGCTCTACAGTACTAGCATCAAGCACATCAGTACGTAGCATCAACAGGTTAGTGATCATCACGAACGTGGTTTTGCAGTCAGTGCAATGATTACAAATGCGGAGTTGGCAGATGCCCATTTGATGTATCGATTAGCACGGAGCAATAGCCGTCGCGCGGTACGTTTGTTTCGAGACAGATTTCCAGAACGAAGGTGTCCCGACAGGAAGACATTCGAAGCAATTGATCGGCGTCTTAGGGAGCACGGAACATTCCAGCCTACGACTCGCGACTGGGGAAGACCTAGAACGACGAGGACACCTGCAATGGACGAGGCAATTCTTCGTGCAGTTGACGATAACCCTAATGCCAGCGTCAGAGAAGTTGTTGCTCAACAAGGTAACGTTGATCACGTCACTGTATGGAGAATGCCACGGGAGAACCAGTTGTTTCCATACCATGTACAGCGTGTGCAGGCAGTATCAGCAGCTGATTGGCCTCCACGGGTACACTTCTGTGAATAGTTCATCCAACAATGTGTCAATCCTCATTTCAGTGCAAATGTTCTCTTTACGGATGAGGCTTCATTCCAACGTGATCAAATTGTAAATTTTCACAATCAACATGGGTGGGCTGACGAGAATCCGCACGCAATTGTGCAATCACGCCATCAACACAGATTTTCTATGAACGTTTGGGCAGGCATTGTTGGTGATGTCTTGATTGGGTCCCATGTTCTTCCACCTACGCTCAATGGAGCACGTTATCATGATTTCATACGGGATACTCTACCTGTGCTGCTAGAACATGTGCCTTTACAAGTACGACACAACATGTGTTTCAGGCACATTTCCGTCGAAGTGTTCGTACGCTTCTCAACCACAAATTTGGTGACCGATGGATTGGTAGAGGCTGACCAATTCCATGGCCTCCACGCTCTCCTGACATCAACCCTCTTGACTTTCATTTATGGGGGCATTTGAAAGCTCTTGTCTACACAACCCCGGTACCAAATGTAGGGACTCTTCGTGCTCGTATTGTGGACAGCTGTGATACAATACACCATTCTGCAGGGCTGCATCAGCGCATCAGGGATAACATGCGATGGAGGGTGGATGCATGTATCCTCGCTAATGGAGGACATTTTGAACATTTCCTGTAACAAAATGTTTGAAGTCACGCTGGTACGTTCTGTTGCTGTGTGTTTCTATTCCATGATTAATGTGATTTGAATAAAATGAGCTCTAACATGGAAAGTAAGCGTTTCCGGACACATGTCCACATAATATATTTTCTTTCTTTGTGTGTGAGGAATGTTTCCTGAAAGTTTGGCCGTATCTTTTTGTAACACCCTGCTTGAAGGCTGGTGAGCAGTACTTGCACGTCATTTGCTGACAGCATGACAGGTTGCTCGGCTGAACGTGCGTGCAATTGGCTGCACAGGCTCATGGGGTGCTCAGGGTGGGGGATGAGTGTACAGCGGTTAGTAACGTGGAATGGGGGGGGGGGGCAGAATGGGGGCATGGTGATAGGGGAGTGCTAATGCTGGTGTCAGCGGAATATAGTAAACACAGTTGCTTGAGAAGTGGATATCGTGACCTTGAAAATAAAAAGGTGCTGATACTGATGTCAGCAGGATTTTGCCAAAAACTACTATCATGTCGACATGATAGTAGTTGTGCGTAAGCCCTTATTTACCTGAGACATGTCCTGAGTACTTTACACTTTGCTCAAAGAAGCTCCATCTCTCAAGGTGACAATGCAGACCACGGGCTTGAAGCTGCTCAAACAATATCTATGGGTTGTGCAGGTGCTGCATGCACATGGCATGTGTGTGAGGAAAGTTTCCTGAAAGTTGGGCCATACCTTTTTGTAGCACCCTATATATATATATATATATATATATATATATATATATATATATATATTGTTGTGTACATAGTTCTGTGTAGTCAGCACATACACAACTTTCCCACTAGAGCGCGCCCCGCTAAGCACAACAGCGCAGGCGCAGCGTTCGTCCGTCTCCCACTACGAGATGGCACTGTCTTAGAGACGGGCCAAATTCTGCTTCCGCCGATCTGCGTATTAAAATGTAACGCAGCCAATGAGATCGCTGCTAACGTAGAACCTTTTCTCCTCGTGGATCACACTCGCGCAGTGATCCCTGAATGCTCGAGGTATTATAAAGAGTGTACAGACCTCCGATTAGTAGTCTGCATTAGTCTGCATTAGTCTGCAGTCAAGTTTCAGTCTGCGCCTCATAAGATTACCATATTGCTGTACATAGCCATGAAGATAAATGTATAGACACTTTGTCAAGTATCAGAGATATGTGAGAATAAGATTAACGTACCAAGACCAAAGGAACTTCAGATTGTCAATTGTAAACAGCATTCAGAATCAAGTTACGTAATATCTGTGATTTTTATTATTTTAATAAATGTGTGTGAAGATTAATCAAGTTCTGTTTAAAGTTGGTCACTGTCAATCTGCTACTCTAAGCGTGCAAGTGGCATTTCTATTGTCTGACCTAACGGCAGAGGATAAACACGCCACGATAAGACCACGAGACATATTGCTGACACTCGCCTACTTCGTTGGAGCGACAAGTCAAATAATGTGATGGTGTGTGTACCGAAGGTCTTACAGTACGCACACCACATATATATATATATAATATTGTGACTGTGTGCGCATCATCATTTGCTGCCCAGCTCGAAAGTGCTGCCAGCAACTGTAGGTATCAGCTGGGAAGAAGAAAACTACCAGTAAGTATTTTGTCAATCCATCTCTAATTACCATTATTATGTGTGCATATCGTTGTATTTAGGGCTTTGTTGATATTATTGCTACAGATGAGGACATTCACATTGAAAGGTCTCTGTTGGATTCCATTCATGTTTTAATTTCTTAAATCTGTTGTCATTTACTGCATAAATTCCTCTTCTAAATTTACTGTGGCGTTTCTGACTATCTGGGAGGAGACTGAGTAGTGGAACGTGTTACTTTTACACATAAACAAGAACGATCTGTCACACTACTACACTTTAAAAAACAGTTTATATGTAATTCATGTCACACACTCTCATACGGAACCTACATCTGCTTTCTTTTATATACTGTATATGATAAGATACTGTCATCCCCCTTCCCTTCCGTGTGAGAGGATGAATGAGCAAATGTATTTCTAGTTGCATGCTTGATGCTAGCAGACAAGCCTGTCTGCTAGAGAACAGTAGGACCAACGTCGGAACAGGTAGCTACGCTTTCTAAAAGCAGAGAGGTCTCTATTTTTAGTATGGTCCTGTCTGTCCGTTGTCATGTTGGTATAGGAAGCTGCCCCTCTGGCCACTTCCGTTTGTATTTGTGAGCCACCCCTCAGGAAGGGACCAGTCAGTCTGTCCGTGGCGAGCGTCTGAAGTGGTAAGATCTCTGGCTAAGTGCGTGTCTGCTAAGTCCGTAGGACAATGGATTTCTTAAGTTCAGCCTAACTAAAAATTTAAACACCTTTATTTCAGGTTTAGCTCTAAAATATCTAATGTTATCTTAAATTGCAGCGCAGTGTAATTCTCGTGTGAAGTTCAGATTATTTTCCGGTAGTTGCTTTGTCACTACTTTGTGAGTAAAGTGGAACCACGTGTTGATCAGTAACTCTAACTAAGATCAATCTTAAATGCGAATGCTTTTGTGATTATAACATCTCGTCTTGACAATATTTTTCAATATGGCAAATTTTCTTTATGTTCAACCCACGTGGGGTGCACTTTGCGAGACCAGTACCACGTGCTTATATAACTGTTTGACCCATCAGGTTAATAGTAAGACGTTAGTAACCAGTTCGAGGTTTTTCTTTTGTAAATTGCTTTTCGATCTAATTTATTTTAAATATCAAAATTATTGTGGAGTTATACGCTTTGTGTAAACCAAGTTGACCACGTGAAGCATGTGGTGTAATCATCAAAGTAGCCCTCAGCTATTCTTTTTGGGAAGATTTCACAGAGAGTTAGTATGAATTTAGTAGACCAGTGTGTGGTAATTACATGACGGACAGGATTGTGCTACGAACGTAATTTCTTTGGGTGAAAATTGAATCTGTTGGTAGTGGTTAATTTTCTGTTGCATATGTTTCAACGTTCTTTGTGTGTTGTTTTATGAATGCAGTGTTGTATACAGTCTCCCAATCTTGGCTCCATATTTTATGTGTTCCATAAGATTACAATCTTACATTTTCACAGTCCTAAATAAGGCACCAGCTCAGTTATAACTCACGTTTAATATGCTGAAATTTCAATGATCAATCTTAAAATAAATTTCCAAAGATTAATTAATTTCTTTCTTTTTATTTAAATTCTCTTTATATATATATATATATATATATATATATATATATATATATATATATATATATATATATTACCGGTTGTTGTATGACTATTAAAAGATTATAATCAATGTTAGTCTGATTGGGAATTTGGTAAACCTAGACTAGTTACCTGGTGAAACAGTTGCGCAGTAATGCACGGTTAACTTCCCCAGACAGCTCACAGATTTTAACCCGCTTTTATTGTCCATCAGTACCGCTTTCATCATAGCAAAATTAAAGTAACAACCTTACACATGGCGACCCTGTTCTGTGATTCCGCTAGACTCTGGAATCTCTGAAACGTTGGATTGCGAGCGTTGTATAATCTTAATTTTTTTTTTTTCCCTACAGCGCTCAACCAACTTCTGCGTTGCTTCTGAGCAGACCTTCAAAAGATTCACGGCGCTGTTGAGCGGCGTTGTGTTGTTTGTCTTGTTTTGTTTTCTATATTTGTGTGTTTTATATGTGTGTGTGTTTTTTTTCTCGCTTGTAAATTCCACTGTTTCGATCAAAGATAAAAATTTGTTTTGCGTGTGAAAAAGTGCGTACTAGGTTGGGTATCTTTCGTGTGACTGTCGTAATTTTTGGGGGACACATTTATTTTGATTAGTGCGTCGCGTACTGGGTATAAATTGCACAAATGCAGACATGTAACCAAGCTAAAAGTAAGCAGTCCGACAACTTAAGCAACATGGACCATGGGGATAATTTGATTTCGAATGTTAACACGCCGGACGGTTCCGAAAATGCAATGGGGAATACTTCAGAGGAAATGCAAAACAGGATGAACGGGCTCACATCAGAGCCAGAAATTAGTTTGCCTCCAACTAACCAAATTGATTTGGCAGAACTCATGAAAGCCTTATTGCAACAAAATAAAGAAAACGCAGAGAAATCAGAAAAATCGTTCCGAGAGCAAAAACAATCATCCGAAAAATCGATCCGCGAGCTAGGTGAACAAATGACGCAGAAATCAGAAAAATCGTTCCGAGAACAAAAAGAATCATCCGAAAAATCGATCCGCGAGCTAGGTGAACAAATGACGCAGAAATCAGAAAAATCGTTCCGAGAACAAAAAGAATCATCCGAAAAATCGATCCGCGAGCTAGGCGAACAAATGACGCAGAAATCAGAAAAATCGATCCGAGAGCTAGGCGAACAAATGACGCAGAAATCAGAAAAATCGATCCGAGAGCTAGACGAACAAATAGACGAAAAACTAATCCAGCAGACAAATAAAGTTGACAAGTCGATGCAGTGAGTGTCCGATGATATCTCACAAAGAATAAACAATCTGGCAAGTGAAATAAAAAGTGATATTATGAAAGAATTAGGCCGTACATTTGAACAAATCGATGATCGTCTGCAAGCCTTAGAACAGGGCAAGCGGATTCGCGATGCAGAATCGAAAGAGAGCGAAGAACGGCTACTTAGGAACTTCCAAGCGCTGAGAGAAGAATGCCAAAGAGAACACCAGCAGGTACTCTCGAGGGTCCAAGAGGCAGAAACGCATTGTCCCACGTCTGTTAGCAACACAATAGCGGACAACAGTCTAGCGATTCACGCACTGGAACAGCAAGTAGAACAATTGAAACAGACTGGGGCGGAGGACAAGAGACAAATACATGATAAGATTGCGGCATTAGCGGACATTGTAGGCACGATGAGGGTGACGGAAAGCGAGAACAATACTACACCGGTAGCGGCCGCAGAGACCGAAGAAATGCGTTCGCTTCTTAGATTTCAGAAGGGACAGTTCCGAGTGAACAGGCAGCACAAAGCTGTAACAGGCGAATTACAAGAACGCGTGGCGCATCTGGATAACCGCATGACGTGTGATTCCGAACTCGCCAATAGCACTAAAAATAGCCGTACGAACAGTGCAGAGAGGGACTCCGGCCACGAGGGAGATTTTGACGACAGGGAAGAATGTAATTTGAGGGGCAGACATGAGAAAAATAGAAACATTCAAGGGCCTCGCCAGGAGGAAATATGGGGATTTGATTTCAAACATTTCCTTACGGTGAGAAAGTTTGAGATATTTCGAAGTTCGCAAAAAGGAATACATCAACGAGCATGGCTCGAGCAATTTGAGTTCTGTCTTCCCCCCGACTGGGCAAGTTCACATAAGATAGAATATATGTGTGGCTATTTGGAAGGCGAACCGGCGATTCGCATGAGGTCTGCAGCGCGTCACTGCAACTCCACTCGGGAGTTTCGACAAGCCTTTCTCTCCGCCTATTGGTCGGAAGCGGCACAAGATAGGGTCAAGCATGGCATAATTATGCTGCCAAATTTGAACCAGTCTGGTTTCGGCAGTCCAGCACGCCTATTCGACCACATGCTGCAGGCAAATCAATTTCTATACGACCCATACGGGCCTGCGGAACTAATTAGGATATGCATCACCAAATTGCCGATGCACTTGCGCCACGTCATTCTTGCGGGACGATGCAAAGAGGACGTGGAAACGTTTAAGACACTTCTCCAAGAGTTGGAATATAATACAGCAGAATGGCCGCCTAATCAGGCACAAAGTTATTACGGGGCACAGCAGCGTGATCGTAGTCGTGGCCGTAGTACTAATCAACGGCGTGACTGGTCGTCGCGACGCGAACGGAACAATAATCGGGACCGGCCGTATAGAAACTGGGGTAACAGTCGCGAACACAGGTGGAACAACGGAAATGATCGAGGACGTGGACAGAATCGTGAACGGAACAGTTACGGCAACCAGAATCGATACTACGGTGAACACGGTGGGAATAGGACTATAGGCGGAGCACCTCATGATGTTGAAATTCGGCCAGCTAACCCTAAACATAATCCAGCAAATGGAAATGAACAAAACCGGCAATGACAAACGATCAGCGCAGAAGGCGCCCAATCGGAACAAATGAACGACATGGCAAAGGAGTGCATACGGTATATAGAGAGGGAAGATATTAGAGAGGATTTGTTGCAAGAAACTACGAGTGCTAAAATTTCGGGAATAAATCCAGTCGTGACAGTTGCAGTAAACGAAATATGTTTTAAGTGTGTCATTGACACTGGAAGCCCTTCTCGATAGTGAGCGAGGCAGCATTTCAAAAATGCGAAGGGACTGGGACTTGGCCCGTTTTTCAAGTGCGAGGAATAAAGGTGAAGGGCGCAATCTACGGTGAGAGCATAGAAATCCGAAGGCAGACTCGGCTTAATTTTACCTGCCAGGGAAGAGAGTTTGAGTACAACTTCTTTGTGCTCCCAATGCAGAATGTGGCAATGATTTTAGGAAATGACTTCATGAATACCCACCATGCAGTAATTGACATGGGTGGAGGAGTAATGACAGTTCAAGTTGGGGATCAGCCAATTAATTTAGTGAAACTTCCTGGCAGATTAAAATTGTGTGCCCGACCGAGACTCGAACTCGGGACCTTTGCCTTTCGCGGGCAAGTGCTCTACCATCTGAGCTACCGAAGCACGACTCACGCCCGGTACTCACAGCTTTACTTCTGCCAGTACCTCGTCTCCTACCTTCCAAACTTTACAGAAGCTCTCCTGCGAACCTTGCAGAACTAACACTCCTGAAAGAAAGGATATTGCGGAGACATGGCTTAGCCACAGCCTGGGGGATGTTTCCAGAATGAGATTTTCACTCTGCAGCGGAGTGTGCGCTGATATGAAACTTCCTGGCAGATTAAAACTGTGTGCCCGACCGAGACTCGAACTCGGGACCTTTGCCTTTCGCGGGCAAGTGCTCTACCATCTGAGCTACCGAAGCACGACTCACGCCCGGTACTCACAGCTTTACTTCTGCCAGTACCTCGTCTCCTACCTTCCAAACTTTACAGAAGCTCTCCTGCGAACCTTGCAGAACTAGCACTCCTGAAAGAAAGGATATTGCGGAGACATGGCTTAGCCACAGCCTGGGGGATGTTTCCAGAATGAGATTTTCACTCTGCAGCGGAGTGTGCGCTGATATGAAACTTCCTGGCAGATTAAAACTGTGTGCCCGACCGAGACTCGAACTCGGGACCTTTGCCTTTCGCGGGCAAGTGCTGTACCATCTCTTTTTTTTTTTTTTTAATTTCTTCGTCATTGATCGTTGTGTTTGGTCGTTGCGGACGTCGCAAGACATCCTGTTCAAGTTCGGTGGGTGATCCTTCCACTCAGTTTTTTATTACAGAGGCCAACCGGCTCTCTGACCGAACACGCTGAGCTACCGTGCCGGCATCCATCTGAGCTACCGAAGCACGACTCACGCCCGGTACTCACAGCTTTACTTCTGCCAGTACCTCGTCTCCTACCTTCCAAACTTTACAGAAGCTCTCCTGCGAACCTTGCAGAACTGCAAGGTTCGCAGGAGAGCTTCTGTAAAGTTTGGAAGGTAGGAGACGAGGTACTGGCAGAAGTAAAGCTGTGAGTACCGGGCGTGAGTCGTGCTTCGGTAGCTCAGATGGTAGAGCACTTGCCCGCGAAAGGCAAAGGTCCCGAGTTCGAGTCTCGGTCGGGCACACAGTTTTAATCTGCCAGGAAGTTTCATATCAGCGCACACTCCGCTGCAGAGTGAAAATCTCATTCTGGAATTAATTTAGTATTTGATGAATGCATATTACGTGCCGAGTCAGAAATTAGTTGCCTAAAATTTCAAGCTCAAACCGAGTCGCAACCCAGACTGGAGCTACTCGTGAACTATGTAAGTGAGTCGTGCTCTGCGTCTGGTGAGCAGGGGAAAGATGTTGCTTTTGCTGATGCACTGAGAAAGAGCAGCGCGGGTGTCAGAACCACGGACAGGGAAAAGGAGAAATTGTATTGCCTACTTAGGAATCATGAACGGGTATTTTCTGAGACTCCGGGGGCGATTAAGGGTTTTACTTACCAATTCAGAGTACGTGACCATCAGAAGTTTTCTGTTAGACCATACCCTATTCCCGTGGCGTATAAAGCCCAGGTGGAGAAGGAAATAAACAAGATGTTAGAACAAGGAATAATTGAGCGGGCAGTAAGCTCGTACAACTCACCCTTGCTTGTCGTGCCAAAACGCGACAACTCAGTTCGTTTGGTGCTAGACTCGAGACAGATAAACACAATTATTATGTCGGAAACGGACAGGCCTGAGAGCCTTGAGGAACTCTTACAACGTTTCCACGGGGTAAAGGTACTATCATCTGTCGACCTCCGTTCGAGTTTTTGGCAAATCGCGCTACACCCATCTTGCAGATTATATACAGCGTTCCTATGTTACGGAAATTGTTTCCAATTCCGGCGTCTCCCGTTCGGACTAAACGTCTCATCAGCTGCTTTTATAAGGGGATTAAATAGCATTTTACCTGATGATTTGAAACAGCGAGTGACAATTTACGTGGATGACATATTAATTGCGGAAAAGTCGTGGGAGGACCATAATGACGTTCTGAACAGAGTACTGGATGTTTTTGAGAAGGCAGGTGTAACAGTCAACTTAGATAAGTCACAGTTCGGACGAGAGAACATAAAATTCTTAGGCCATATTGTCTCAGCAAATGGAATACAACCTGATCCGGAGAAAATTGCGGCGATAGCGGAGTGTGCAATGCCGACAAATAAAAAACAGTTGCGAGCATTCTTAGGCCTGTGTAATTTTTATAAGCGATTTATAAATTTTAGTGTACTTGGTACACCCCGTCTATGTGGGCTAACAGGGAAGGACGCTTTGTGGGTCTGGGATCAAGAGGCACAGGATGAATTTTATAAATTGAAAAAGGCATTGGTAGAGGCTCCCATCCTCGTGCACCCCGACCTGACACAAGAATTCTGTTTAATGACGGACAGTTCCTTGTCAGGATTAGGTGCGGTACTGTTTCAAACGGAAGGAAATGATGATATTACAACTTGGAAAACAATCTCGTTTGGGAGCAGGGTGCTCTCTCGATGTGAAAAAAATTATTCCGTGACGGAACTCGAAGCACTCGCGATAGTTTGGGCATTCTCAAAATTTAGGTATTTCTTATTTGGAAGGACCACCAGGGTGTACACTGACCATCGTGCACTCCAATTTCTTATGAGCACAAAAATCACGCATGGGAGACTAGGACGCTGGGCACTATACCTACAGGAATATAACTTCACTGTAGAATACATTCCTGGACAGAAAAATGTAATTGCTGACGCTTTATCGCGCATTCCTATAGGTTTGGTTCACACAGAAGAAGGGGAACTCGGTGAAAATAATTTTAGCATCCTATACGTACAGAATGTAGCGTTTGAGAACTTTGTTACCACCTCTTTAGGGAGTATAGCGGACGAACAGGATAAGGACACAGTATTGAAAGATATAAAGAACAAGTGGGAGGACAAGGAGAATGTAGGAATACGCCAGTACTACTTAGTGCGCAATAGAATACTATTCAAGAAACGAGCCCCGGACGACTCCAGATGGGTGTTGGTGATTACGGAGGAACTCGTAAACAAAATTATATGGTACATACATTTGAGTTATGGTCACTTCGGAGCACAGAAATGTTGTGAAAAACTGAAAGAGACATGCTATTTTAATAACATGCTACGGCGTATTCGTGGTGTACGTAGAGTGTGCGGACCTTGTCAGCGAGCAAAGGCGGCCACAGTGACATATGCTGCATCATTGCATCCGATAATACCAAGCAAACTTTGTGACCTCGCGGCCGTGGATCTATTTGGGCCACTAATACGATCCAAAGCAGGTTTTGCATATGTTTTCGTAGCGGTGGAGCTAACCTCCAAGTTTGTGTGTCTGACTCCGTTGAAGCGAGCCACAGGAAGGGCAGTGGCAACTGCATTTGCAAAGCAGTTTCTGCATGAAGTTGGGAGCGTGAAAAGGGTTATCTCGGATAATGGACCACAATTTAGATCGCAATACTGGCAGCGGATGCTTCGAAGAAGAAGAATTAAACCTATATATATATCTCTATTTCACCCCAGCTCGAACCTCAGTGAGCGTATTATGCGTGAATTAGGAAAATTATGTAGGTTATACTGCAGTCGTGATCACCGATCGTGGGACATACACCTAAAAGGATTTCAGAACATAATTAATGAGTTGCCTAATACGTCAACAAAGCTTCCGCCAATCACTGTGCTAAAAAACAAGGAGCCCCCGAGCAAAATCAAAGAGGTGGTGCCTTGGCCACAAGAGCCGAGACTACGCCGGAACGCAATTGTTGACTTAGCTTTACGCAACATCAAGCGTGCAGCAGAAGCCAGAGTCAAGGCGTATAAGAAAAACGTGAGAAAAACAATGTTTCATGTAGGACAAAAAGTTCTTATCAGATCACACAAGCTGTCTAACAAACGGTCAGGTGTCTGCAAGAAATTTTTTAATCTCTTTAACGGGCCGTATCGGATAAGGAAGATTCCCCATGAAAACGCTATAGAAGTGGAAACTCTTCGATCGAAGAAATCAAAAGGGCTACACCATGTGTCACACGTAAAACCATACATTGAGTATAAAGGGCAGTGAGGAGTAGAGAGGACGGTGAAGAGGAACAATTGATTAGTTTACATTTGTGATAAATGCATTTTGAATAATATGTTGGTAAAAATAATGATAAAGATGCTTCTATGTGATTGATTGAAATAATGTTTTTAATTTTTTTTCTTTCCTTGTGCAATTAGGATTTAGGTTGGTTCAAATGTGAAGATAAAAGGTTTCTTTGTGAACGAGTGAAATGCTGTTTATGTTTTTTTTTGTGTAAATTGAATGGAGTCGCTCCTGAGAGAAGCAAGATCGTTGTTGAATTAGTGCAAAAACTCAGGGGAATATCCGATATGTGGGTATTATGGGTCTGGCAAACCCAGGTCCCCAGCTGTTAGTAGCCTTGTTTCCGATTTTCTGCTTTCAGTGCTACTATCTATCTATTACTATTCTATATCTGTCAGTATAAATGAGGATCTCTTGCTATGCGTTGCTGTATGAATATTTTAAGATAGGAGAACTCTGAGAAAGGAATGACTAAGTTTGGAATCTTGAAAACAGGATGCGATAATACAATTGTTTAACCAATGGCTTCCCAATATGCGATGATATGTTAATATTGATGATATATGTCTTTTTTTGTTCCTTATAGCTGCGTATGTAAAGTGCTGTCTGTGGATTTCGTCAGTATATTGATTCCCTTCAAGGTGAAAGAAGAATTGTGGTTTGTGTAATTTACGTGGCCCTGAAATATTATTGTGGTAGTGAAATACGAGCAGTTTTTCAGCAAATGGAGAATGGAACAGAAATATGGATCCTTTCTGTAGTCTTGATTGATGTTGAGCCAGAGCCTGAAAAATTATTCTGCGTTAATACTTGTCCTAGAAAAGCGACGATTATGTGTTTTGCTGATGCTGTGAGTATTACAGCTTACTGTTTTCGCTGGTGCGGGATGCACTGCAGCCTATATGATTTGTACTGAGGAAATTTCCCTCTTGAAGGTAGAGGAAGATTAAATAATTTTGATTATGGGACCGAAGGAAAGCTTGGTTTAAGGTAATAAGGATGAAGCAAAACATTTGTCATTTAAACTACAGGAGGATTCAGATCTTTTGTGTCCGTTGTAAGTTCAACATATTAAGATGATACTGTTTTACGGAATAGAGGTGACCACAATTTTGCCATTCATGAAAAATGAATCCAGAATGACCACCACAGGCGAAATAACTGATTTGGAAGCGAAAGGTAACTTACAGAAGGAACGAAATCGCAGCAAAATGGGTAAGAAAATGTAATATAAAATGTAAAAAAAAAAAAAAAAAATTAACCTTCTGAGAGTCATCTGCGTGATTAACTCTTGTGATCACGTAATTTTAGATGAAATTGTCTTACTGTTTTATGTATAAACATATGAGTATGATTAATGTATAATTGCGAGTCTCTTATCAGGTGTGTGAACTGGTATAAATGTTTTGATTTGCAAATAACCATTGTTTTTTCTTCTATGTATGTTTAAGGAACGTTTCTCCATGTTTATCATGTGACAAGATGTATGCCGCGAGCGTCAAGAAGAGGACGAATTAGAACAATGTTGTAGTGGTATGTACACGGTGTTGAAATAGCATTGAAGTAGCTTGTTGGCTTAACTAGTAGTGGATTGAAGTAAAATTTTGAGTAATGCATGTTTATGGGTAGTTAGTTTGTAGAATAGACAACAGGTGTGCATGTGTGTGTGTGTGTGTGTAAATAACATGTTAACCCTATGCTGTCCTGACCTATACTTGGACAAGGCATAATCCTATTCATTTTAGTGAATTAATAAGTAGCATTTGATTTATTAAAACGTACGTGAACCATATTAGTGATGTGGATTTAAATATTATATTGTCAGTTCATTTAAATTTAATTTTTATACTGTCAAGTCATTTCACTTTTATTTTTTAATATTGTCAAGTTATTTAACTTTTATTTTTTATATTGTCGATTCATGTAATTTTTTTATTTAAAAAAAAAAAAGAATAAGTCTCACTTTTGTTCTTAAAAAATTGTGAAAGACAATACTAAGCAGTATTATGTATGACATTGTGTAATCACATAACTATGATGAAAAATTTCTGTGAATGCAGTTGAGAACGTGAAAGCGAACCGGCTAAACTCTTACGAGACAGCGGGAGCAGCCGGACTAGTTGTAAACTGGCGGGTTTCCCAGCAGGACACGCTGTCAACTGGGCCACTTCGGGAGCGCGGTCGACAACAAAAGAAGGGCACGCGACAAACACTTTCCCTTGCACCTGGAGCTAATGGGCGGCCGCCCCAGTCGTGGAGGCGATGACCTGAGATGGGCGAGCGGTCCACCGCGCAGAAATCCATCTGCTGGCAACGCAACACACGCACGCGACCGTGACGAGACGGCCGCGGTGAAACAACACAAGGGGCGTGGAGCCTTTTGACGGGTACTGTCCAGAGAAACTTGCAGACGTCAACGACGCCTATCGACATTTCCTGACGGATGCCTACTGTCAAGCGACAGTAAATCATGGTTCGATGTTCTCTGGTCGCTAAGGGTGGCACAAAAGAAGAGCCATTAAGTGTCATCCTTGCCCAGGAATATCAACCTGGCGTGTCAAACGAGGATACCGCACGAATTTGACAACACAAACATGGAACCAAATCGAGATGTACGTGACACGGACCACCAAGAGAAACTTCATGAGAGGGCAGAGACGGCGGGATCGCACGCAACAGATGGACAAAAATCCCTACTGACAGCTGCGGCGACGAAACCCCCCCCCCCCCGCCCCTTATATTGTGCCTCGGAACAGTGGAACTACTGAGTGTGTCAGTGAACAGTGATTATACGGTTCTTAGTCCAGTGCATATACATGTGTTTCTGTCACAGAAACTTTGACTCGTGTGTTTTGCAGGGGTTCGATTTATTGGTGTTTATTAGACTGACTCTTGTATTTTGCAGGTGTTCTATTTATTGTTTTTTTTAGACTTTGACTCTTGTAGTTTGCAGGTGTTTTATTTATTGTTTTTTTTTTTTTTTGTAGATGTTGACTATTGTACTTTCAGAGATGTTTTATTGATCAATGTTTGTTCTTGTGTGATGTATTAGATTTGTGATATTTTGTTTCGTAAATTCATTTATGTGGCATTGCTTCGTTTATCAGATAGCTATTCATTCTCATTGGACTGTGATTGATTAGCTTTTGCATGGGGCATATTTATAGTGAGGAACCTCATAAGGGTAACAATCACTTAATTAATTGCAGTTTCAGTATAATGACACAGCGGTCATTGTTTGCTAACTAACTGAACTATAGTAGAGTGATTAAATTAGTGCCACAAAGTTATTTTAATTCTACAAATTATTAGTTTTATAAGATATAGAATTTTTTTGCGATAACCACTTTGTAAAACATGTTTTTTCTCTTATCATTTTTTTGCTTTTGCGGATTGTGCATTGTAATGTTCTGCTTTATAATACTGATGTTATTTCATGTTCTTTTTTAATCGCTGTGGCACCTTTGCTATTTTCATAAATTTTGCTTGTTAATAAACAGTCATAAATTTTCCTGTGATCAGTTGGATCTTGCAATGAGCAAATACTGGTGAACTCCATAAGGGTAACAACCAGAAATTGTTTTCATATTAATGACACAGGAACCATTGTTTTTACTTGCTGACCGAATTAGGTCTACACTATCTTTTAAATAGGTGTCACAGATTGTGTTCTTTTTTTCTGTTTGAAATTAGTAGATTTTAAAGATTTGTTGAAATTATTGTGTTTTAGCAAGTAGCTGGTGTCCTTTAGCCTTTTCTTTACACTTTTGGTTTAAGTAGGGTGTGAGAAGCCTGCTTGGGAATGTCTTAGCACGGCCAGAAAATTCCCTGCACAGTCTTTTCCCGGAGCGTAGGGGTTATGAAAGGTCTCTCTTGGATTCCATTCATGTTTTAATTTCTTAAATCTGTTGTCATTTACTGCATAAATTCCTCTTCTAAATTTACTGTGGCGTTTCTGACTATCTGGGAGGAGACTGAGTAGTGGAACGTGTTACTTTTACACATAAACAAGAACGATCTGTCACACTACTACACTTTAAAACACAGTTTATATGTAATTCATGTCACACACTCTCATACGGAACCTACATCTGCTTTCTTTTATATACTGTATATGATAAGATACTGTCATCCCCCTTCCCTTCTGTGTGAGAGGATGAATGAGCAAATGTATTTCTAGTTGCATGCTTGATGCTAGCAGACAAGCCTGTCTGCTAGAGAACAGTAGGACCAACGTCGGAACAGGTAGCTACGCTTTCTAGAAGCAAAGAGGTTTCTATCCTTAGTATGGTCCTGTCCGTCCGTTGTCATGTTGGTATAGGAAGCTGCCTCTCTGGCCACTTCCGTTTGTATTTGTGAGCCACCCCTCAGGAAGAGACCAGTCAGTCTGTCCGTGGCGAGCGTCTGAAGTGGTAAGATCTCCGGCTAAGCGCGTGTCTGCTAAGTCCGTAGGACAATGGATTTCTTAAGTTCAGCTAACTAAAAATTTAATCACCTTTATTTCAGGTTTAGCTCTAAAATATCTAATGTTATCTTAAATTGCAGCGCAGTGTACTTCTCGTGTGAAGTTCAGATTATTTTCCGGTAGTTGCTTTGTCACTACTTTGTGAGTAAAGTGGAACCACGTGTTGATCAGTAACTCTAAGATCAATCTTAAATGCGAATGCTTTTGTGATTATAACGTCTCGCCTTGACAATATTTTTCAATATAGCAACTTTTCTTTATGTTCAACCCACGTGGGGTGCACTTTGCGAGACCAGTACCACGTGCTTATATAACTGTTTGACCCGTCAGGTTAATAGTAAGACGTTAGTAACCAGTTCGAGGTTTTTCTTTTGTAAATTGCTTTTCGATCTAATTTATTTTAATTATCAAAATTATTGTGGAGTTATACGCTTTGTGTAAACCAAGTTGACCACGTGAAGCATGTGGTGTAATCATAAAGTAGCCCTCAGCTATTCTTTTTGGGAAGATTTCACAGAGAGTTAGTATGAATTTAGTAGACCAGTGTGTGGTAATTACATGACGGACAGGATTGTGCTACGAACGTAATTTCTTTGGGTGAAAATTGAATAGGCTGGTAGTGGTTAATTTTCTGTTGCATATGTTTCAACATTCTTTGTGTGTTGTTTTATGAATGCAGTGTTGTATGCAGTCTCCCAATCTTGGCTCCATATTTTATGTGTTCCGTAAGATTACAATCTCACATTTTCACAGTCCTAAATAGGGCACCAGCTCAGTTATAACTCACGTTTAATATGCTGAAATTTCAATGATCAATCTTAAAATAAATTTCCAAAGATAAACTAATTTCTTTCTTTTTATTTAAATTCTCCTTTTATATATATATATATATATATATATATATATATATATATATATATATATTACTGGTTGTTGTATGACTATTAAAAGATTATAATCAATGTTAGTCTGATTGGGAATTTGGTAAACCTAGACTAGTTACCTGGTGAAACAGTTGCGCAGTAATGCACGGTTAACTTCCCCAGACAGCTCACAGCTTTTAACCCGCTTTTATTGTCCATCAGTACCGCTTTCATCATAGCAAAATTAAAGCGACAACGTTACAACATGTCACAGTAGCAGTCCATGGGATGTCTTCCTGACATAATGTCCATCAAATATGCAGTAGCAAAGCCGCTGCAGAACATCAGCAACGAGCACCTGACCCAGTGCTGGACGAGGACACTCAGGTATTCCCACCTGAATCACAGCAGCAACAGCAGTCACTCCCCACAGGATATCTTCCTGACCTTTTGGACCTACTGTTGTCCACCTATGTCATACCACAATCAGTCAGCCAAGTTTCGAAAAAGTACTTTTATTGATCAACACATACAATGTAACTACCAGTGGCTCTAAATGTGTGAATGTAAACCTGACATCTGGCAATGACTCTGAAGTAGTTACATAAGTGGCAAATGCACGTCTTAGTGCTATAGTGCAGTATTCATGGTATTAGTGGGACTGTCTACGCATTATGATGGAATATATAACAGGAAAATGACAGACTTGTACGGCTCATCCCACAATTCTATTCGCATTTGTTCGTAAGGTGTCTATAATAGATATGAATTAATTTCGTGGGACACTAATATACATGTAAAACATCCAACTGTTGCTAAACTGGAAGACGTGTAATTTGCATAACAGATTGCAATAGATAGATCGTGGCATTGGTGCCCGTATGTAAGAGGGTTGTACTATGAGTATGTTCAGTATCTGCACGACGATATAATAAACATAGACCAAGCAGAGCAATGCATCAATGCCTGCATTCCCCCTGTGCCGAAGCGTGTAATTGCTGAGCCTGTAACTAAAATTTGTGGAGGCTGAATTTACTGAAGAAACACTCATGTATGTAATTATGCCTATAGTTCAGAATATGATTCAGGCCAAATTCAAAGTGTATAGAAAACAATTATTTGGACAGTACTGCAAAACTGAATGACTGTGCATGTGTAATAACTGTGCATGTGTATGAGTAAATAAAAAACTTTTTGCCATAATTTTTTTTTCATATTTTCTTGCATTTTACAATTATGTCTATAGGTCAGAATATGATTCGGGCCAAATTCAAAGTGTATAGAAAGCAATTATTTGGACAGTACAGCAAAACTGAATGACTGTGCATGTGTGTGAGTAAATAAAAATTTTTTCATATTTGCTTGCATCTTACAATTAGTTTAATAGTGAAGGGAGGAAATCATACGATTACTTTAAAAAAAATTTCATATTTGTTTGCATCTGTTTAATAGAGAGGGGAGGAAATGATACGCATACACAGTTTGATAGTGAAGGGAGGAAATCATACGATTACTTTAAAAAAAAAATTTCATATTTCCTTGCATCTGACAATTGGTTTAACAGAGAGGGGAGGAAATGATACGCATATAAGTTGTTTGTGGAAACCGACACGTGAATGGGGAACGCTCCAAATCCTTATGCCTTTGCTACTACGATTAATAACGGAACGTAAGGGGTTCCAACTGCGAGAAGACGACCTCAGCTGTTTCTTCCAACAGGAAAGACATCTCTCCGTTTTGGGTGCTGCATGTGCTTGCATTGAAAAAACATCCGTTCGGTGTACTAGCTTTCGGGAAACGAATAGAATCTTTGTAGGTGCCAGTCTTTACGTATAGATATAAGTAAGCGAAGACAGTTTAATCCTGCCACGTGGATTGCTTTCCACATGACGCACTTCCCAGTCTCATGTGCCAGGAACTTCTGCACCCAAAGCAGGAATCATATCCCTAAAATGGCTCTGAGCACTATGGGACTTAACATCTATGGTCATCAGTCCCCTAGAACTTAGAACTACTTAAACCTAACTAACCTAAGGACAGCGCACAACACCCAGCCATCACGACGCAGAGAAAATCCCTGACCCCGCCGGGAATCGAACCCGGGAACTCGGGCGTGGGAAGCGAGAACGCTACCGCACGAATCATATCCCTAGACCAACATGTCGCACAAGTAAGCAGTTCTGCACCCCGACACCTACTGACATCTTGCCGGACTTGCTAGCTGCAATCTTTCCACATGATATCTTTACCAAACTGGCGAGGGAAAGAACCTCCATGGTCTCTGCCACCTCACGCCACCCACGAGCCTCCACGCCACACCACACCAGTGCCGATCATAGCGTCAGCCACGACCCACCCAAGGGCCAGGCAGTAGACAGATGTGTGGTGCTGTCAGCAAACCGACTCACCTGTGACTCGCTCCACAGAGCTAGCGATATTGCTAACGTTACATGTGATCACGTTTTTTAACACTCTTTTAATGCATCCCTTTATATAGAAAAGATCCATGCATTGCAGATGCGGATAATGGTAAAATAGCCAGAGAATCTGATATTTGAAGTTGAAAGAACATTTTTGATACAAATAAATACAAGTTGATTAGTAGTCAGCTGAAAACAAAACACTTGTAAACACGAAAGTAATCAATGTTTTACTTTGCTGCACAACAGTTAGGCAATGTGCACGCTAACTGACTGGTGGTCATACGGGTATCTACAGCTAAATCTACGTGATTACTCTGCACTTCACAATTAAGTGCCTGGCAGAGCATTCATCGAACCACTTTCAAGCTACTTCTCTACTTAGCAGCTGATTTCGACGTTTCTGAAGAAAGCAGGTGTTGACAGATGTGAAAATTACCGAACTGTCAGTTTAATAAGTCACAGCTGCAAAAAACTAACGCGAATTCTTTACAGACGAATGGAAAAGCTGATAGAAGCCGACCTCGGGGAAGATCAGTTTGGATTCCGTAGAAATGTTGGAACACGTGAGGCAATACTGACCCTATGACTTATCTTAGAAAATAGATTAAGGAAAGGCAAACCTACGTTTCTAGCATTTATAGACTTAGAGAAAGCTTTTGACAATGTTGACTGGAATACTCTCTTTCAAATTCTGAAGGTGGCAGGGGTAAAATACAGGGAGCGAAAGGCTATTTACAATCTGTACAGAAACCAGTTGGCAGTTATAAGAGACGAGGGGCATGAAAGGGAAGCAGTGGTTGGGAAGGGAGTGAGACAGGTTTGTAGCCTCTCCCCGATGTTATTCAATCTGTACATTGAGCAAGCAGTAAAGGAAACAAAAGAAAATTTCGGGGTAGGTATTAAAATCCATGGAGAAGAAATAAAAACTTTGAGGTTCGCCGATGACATTGTAATTCTGTCAGAGACAGCAAAGGACTTGGAAGAGCAGTTGAACGGAATGGACAGGGTCTTGAAAGGAGGGTATAAGATGAACATCAACAAAAGCAAAACGAGGATAATGGAATGCAGTCGAATTAAGTCGGGTAATGCTGAGGGAATTAGATTAGCAAACGAGACACTTAAAGTGGTAAAGGAGTTTTACTATTTGGGGAGCAAAATAACTGATGATGGTCGAAGTAGAGAGGATATAAAATGTAGACTGGCAATAGCAAGGACAGCGTTTCTGAAGAAGAGAAATTTGTTGACATCGAGTATTGATTTCAGTGTCAGGAAGTCGTTTCTGAAAGTATTTGTATGGAGTGTAGCCACGTATGGAAGTGAAACATGGACGATAAATAGTTTAGACAAGAAGAGAATAGAAGCTTTCGAAATGTGGTGCTACGGAAGAATGCTGAAGAGTAGATGGGTAGATCACATAACTAATGAGGAGGTACTGAATAGAATTGGGAAGAAAAGGAGTTTGTGGCACAACTTGACAAGAAGAAGGGACCGGTTGGTAGGACATGTTCTGAGGCGTCAAGAGATCACAAATTTTGCATTGGAGGGCAGCGTGGAGGGTAAAAATCATTGAGGGAGACCAAGAGACGAATACACTAAGTAGATTTAGAAGGATGTAGGCTCCAATAGGTACTGGGAGATGAAGAAGCTTGCACAGGATAGAGTAGCATGGAGGCTTGCATCAAACCAGTCTCAGGACTGAAGACCACAACAGCTCCTGCTGAGGACACATGGCACAGCGCGAGGCGCCGGTTCTCGTATCATGGCGGCAGGAAGCAGGTGCTGTTTCGGTCGCCGGCTGCACTGTGGGCACGTCATGGACCTGCGACTGCAAGGGCGGGCGGCGAAAAGTGAATGGCACGAGTCAACACCGACTCAAAGGAAGGCCTCGGCGCTTGTTCGTGACGTCCCGTCAGCTAGGCACGGCGAACGTGAGGTCTGTTGCAGGCATACTCATAATGGTGGTGTCTCCCTCTCTGGCACAGGAAAATGTGAAACTATTGGCAGTAGTTGACCAACACACATT
Organism: Schistocerca serialis cubense; assembly: GCF_023864345.2. Taxonomy (NCBI): domain Eukaryota; kingdom Metazoa; phylum Arthropoda; class Insecta; order Orthoptera; family Acrididae; genus Schistocerca; species Schistocerca serialis. The sequence goes on along the minus strand of NC_064641.1, from coordinate 108,428,396 downwards.
GTTCTGAGAGATTTCTGCAATCAATTTATTGTGCAATTCATTACACTTCTTTACAAATAGTGTACTCCTGAACTTAAATTTCCACCTGTTTTAAGGATTGACATACAAAAACAACTTCATGGTCCAGCAGAAACAGAATTCGTGCTTCTTTACCCTATTTGTAAATCTGAGGAAGTTACGTTTGTGCTGGGTTGCTTTTACAAGAAACTGTGAACATATTGGTGCTCTTCTTTAAGTATCTTGGTTGACTATGGGGCGAGGAGCAGTGAATGTTAATGAAATATCTTGCGATTGTACACGTTGGGGGAGGGGGTGGGGGACAGAAGAAGAGGCAAAAGAGAGATACTTGTTTTATCAAATAAAATTTTTTTATGTTATAAAGTTTCTCCTTTCAGTTGCAAGAGGCGAATTATCTTTTCTAATGTGCATGTTTAAAAAAATTTAAGCTCAGCAGTATTTTCGATGTATGAAGCTATTTTGTTTCCTGTTTAGAATTACTTTCGTTGAAAACGACTGTAATCTAATGACTGACAACAGTTGGACATTTACACATGTAAATTAGTTCACATTTCCAGTGACGATGTCAAGCGAAAATAAATAAATAAATAAAAGAAACGTGTTCATTGTAAGGGGGTTGGGGTAAGTTTCGATAACAAAATGGATCAAGTAAATATAGTTACTTGAATGTAAAATTTCCGAAGCTTGCAATGGGGCAAAGCATCTTCTCATATTGATCTACGTTTGTTTCGACAGGATTCAGTAATACAGAATTATGATCTTCATTTGTAGCTTTACGATAGTAAAAAAATCTTTCATCTAAATAAAACTGCAGAAGCCAAAACAATACCAAACGTTTTGTCTAAAAATAAGAGATTTATAGTGATAAGCACGCCCAGGCGTTTCTGCCTGCAACAGACCCTGCGTTCGCCGAGCCCAGCTGACGTGACGTCACGAACAAGCGCCGAGGCCTTCCTTTGAGTCTGTGTTGCACGAGTGCGCTGCTCTATGGCGTGCCGGCACGGTAGCTCAGCGTGTTCGGTCGGAGGATTGGCTGCCCTCTGCAATAAAAAAACTGAGTTAATCGATCAACAACGAACTTAAACGGATGTCTTACAACGTTCGCCCCAAGCAGATGCAAAAAGAAAGAAAAAAAAGCGCTGCGGCTCGCCGTAGAGCCAGCGGGTGGCGGGCTGGCGTTGGACTGCGAAACAGGAATCTCCTCCTTCGTCGTCACGCAGCGAGCATTAAAACAAATACTGTGACTCAGCGTCTACACTCACGACAAAGAACCAAAATACGAGGGTGAGTCAAATGAAAACCTTAAATTTGTAATAACAAATCGAAATTTCCCGCCGTTATCCTGTAAGTTGGTAAGCGTGCTACAAACAGCGTGCAGAATGGCCTGTAGGTGGCAGCATAGTGCAGATGCACACATACCGTCGCAGTATCAGTATAAAGATGGCCGCCCCACTTGCGACTTGCACCAGGGAAGAACAGCATTCTGTTATTCGGTTTTTGTGTAGTGAAGGTGTGAAACCTATTGAAATTCATCGATGAATGAAGGTTCAGTACGGTGATGCATGTTTGTCACAGCACCAAGTCTACAAATGGAGTATGAAGTTCGCAAATGGTGTGACTTCAGTGGAAGATGCTCCTCGTCCAGGTCAGGTACAACGAGTTGTGACTCCACAAAGCATTGCAGCAGTTGAAGCCATAGTGAAGGAAAACCTCCGAGAGACACTGAATGACATTGCAGCATGTTTACAGATTAGTCCTGAAATGAGAGAACGACGTGTTGATGCTTGTGAAGAACTTCTTCGCCGCTTTAAACGAGAAGGTTATGGCTTCCTTGCAAGAATCGTTACTGGGGACGAAACCTGGGTCCAATTCCATTTTGAGTGTCTTCCTCATCCACCCTATTCACCAGATCTTGCCCCAAGTGATTTCCATATGTTCCGACCACTCAAAGACGCCGTGGGAGGAAAGAAGTTCCGTTCTGATGAAGAGGTACGCCACGGGGTGCATGAGTGGTTGCGCGGACTACCAAAAGAATTTTTTTCTAAAGGAATTTATGCACTTCGTAAGCGCTGGAGGACTTGCATAGAGCGTGGGGGACATTATGTTGAAAAGTGATACAGCTTTGTACCACTTCTGCACAATAACTAATATTTAAAAAAATATTTAAGGTTTTCATTTGACTCACCCTCGTACGTGCAGTGCTTATCACTCGGCATTTGTAAGCGTTGCAATTGCAAAACGCCAAACGTAACAACGTTCCACTGTTCGTTATAACGACAATCTACATTGCTGCTAGTGTGTTAAACCAAACAATACAAAATCCTAAATAACTCACTGTCCACAAGCATTTGACAGTTCTGTTTATTTGTGAGTAGCACTCGGTCTACTTGCGGGTCCACAACATGTACAACGAACTGTTGCTGATCTCTTCGCCATCTCCTCCTCCGCTGTAGAAAATTTACGTCTTTGTAAACGTGCAACCAATGATACACCATTTCAGCTCTGCCTATCCCGCTTCGCACCATTCCGCGGACACGCAGCTAACCTTGCCCAAACGCTCTTCCGTCATTCCACCTCTTTCTGTGTTTCGTCGGCGAGACGTAAACATCTCGTGTGTATTCGCAGTGTTAATCGGGTCTCCTCTCGTTCCCTTCACTTGCGTTTCTCTTGACTCCTGTTGCTTCTTCTCTACGCCATTTTGTGCGAATCTTCATTGCGTCTGCTCCACAGTCGCAATTATTGTGCCCGACAGATAACTAGACATTTCGAGAGGCAAGCGTTGCTTCGCCCAGCATACAAAGCGGTTTTCTTCGTACAGTACTTCAAAATACCGATTTCTCTATAATTCTGTTTCCAAAAATTCTGAGTACGTTTCATCGTATCTCTAGTAGTACTTAAGATTGCAAATCAGTTTTAAATACTGATCTTTCGTGCTTCTACACCAATATTTTCCCAAGAACATTGCCTCAAACTCTGTGTATGATAAGCTTTCTCCTTCTTACTTCAAAGACAACACATCTTGAAGCTTCTTCTCGCGACCTAACGAATTCTGACATTTTTCTTCTAATCTTGTTTTATTTTCGGAACAGTCTGTTCAAGCTTCTCAGTGACTAATTTTCGCATCCTCTTTTTTAATATTCCATGTCAAAGCACATTTTTCATGTACTGACAATACATCTGTATCTGTACCGCGGATGTGTGCATCTGACAAGCTACTATCACCATCTCTGCATGTACTAGAAGTTCCGCCATCTAAGATTGCAGTTGCAAGCATTTTACTAGACATGTTAAGGTCAGAAATAGGTATTTCAATTAAGAGGTGAACATCCGAAGTTCCTTCTAATTGCGACTCCATAGGTAATGAACATTCTATAAGAATAGATGTATTCTGTATACCTTCACATACGTCTATGCATTTCTCTCCTTATCTCTCTTCAAATATCTTAGCTACTGTCTCTAAATGTGGTTCACTTTCTCTAACCTCTTCATTATTTTCCGTTCATTTTCCTTTAAGTCTTTCACAAATTTCACTTGACTTTCCTTACACACATTTACGGTTTTCTCTTGTCCTTACCTGTTTTCTTTCACAATTCCTTCATATTCTGATTTTATCACATTAATTAGAACGTTAGATACGCGCTCAAAACCTAAATCTTCGAATCCTGAACTATCATATTCTCCCTCTTTATCTATCTGATCTCCCACAGTACAAGCTATCTGTATTCGTTCCTTTTCTGTCGTTATTTTTACACTCGAGACTTATAAGCACAAAATGCAAGCCTAACTTCCTCTGACATAAAATTCGTCACATGCCGAATAATTCATAAGATTTTCTTGTAGCAGCAATTTTAACGTAGGTGCAATTGGCGCCATTGCAACACGTTTATTTCTGTGACTGTTGGTTGCTGCGACGCTATGTGATGCTGAAAACTGCATCCTTTGTGAGATTGTCGTCTCGAACCGCTGTAATCCACCATTCTCCTCCACACACCTTTTTTTTTTTTTTTTGGCAATGCAAGACTCTTATTACTTTCTGTGCATGTAGACTCGTAGCTCTATTTCACAGTTATTTCTCATTATTACATTTCGAATCACTATTCTTCACCAAAGATCAGCTGTCCTTTCACAAAAGGCCAAATGTAAGACGGCTGCATTTTTATCATGATAAAACGAAATTTGTCCTGTCACGGTCACCAGATGTAAAATTACTGTCAATGTCACCCGACAGATGTGAAGCTCCTCCGTTTGGTTATTTTAATTAATGCTGTGGCTATCGGACTCGAGTATGGGACGTTTGCATAAAGAACACCTGACCATGTGCCCAATACAAACACATGTCTCGTGTATTTATCAAATATTAAAGTTGGTTAGTTAAAAAATGAAAAATTTCGTTTTTAAATAATAACAATTTAAGTCAATTTATTTTGTTTTATTGTCCTTTCAGCACCTAATACACTTCCCTAACAATGCCTAAACTCATCCAGTGTTGTGTCAACAGTTAAGCTCGTTTCACGTTCATTCTGAAGTAATCTTTACAACACTGCGTTTCCACATTAATTAAAAAGGTAATCACTGCTCACAGAAGGCTTTTCATTTACGTTCTACTATCAATATGTGCCTCCACGAAAGTTACTGATTAACAAACACGATCTTGCTTCAACGATAAATCTCAAAACTAATCCTGTGCGCCTTTCTTCAAAATAACTGAATTACTCAAACACTTTTTCTTCTACGGACCGACTCACGTAACATTTTCAACTCTTAATTACACTTCCTAGCAAATTCTTCAAGCTTATTATCCGCTACGTGGCGGCGCGAGATCGCTCCGTGCTGCAACTCAACAATGACTCTCCAGACACTCTTAGTCTCCGCCGGACCATAGGCCGTGTCCTACGTGAGCGACAGAAGCGAGCGACAGCGCGCGACAGCTTCAGGCGACAAAACACAACCGCAGGTGTAGTTACGGAGGTGTCCTACGTGAGCGACATCTGTGTCGCTGCCTGTCTCCCGCTGCAACTCGCGACGTTTGAATTCAAACGTGTTTGAGAGTCGTCGCTGCAACACGTGCGACGGAGAGCGTCAGCCACGTGTTTTCTCGGCAAAGCAGTGGAGAGGACGCAACGGTAGCTATGAATTACTTAACATCCGATTTTAAGAAAATTATTCCGTGAAAAAATTTGATTCTTCCGCAAACTATAGCTTGATATCTTTAAACGATAAAGGTGTGAATTTATTTTCGTTATTCGTCATAGTTACTATGCTACACGAAATTGAGTACATGGTTGCACGAAATTTTTAAGAATTTGCTGAGGTAAAATCACATTGTGTAGACTTTCCGTATAGTTAATTTAAGGCCATACATTATTGCGTATGAAATGTAACCAACATATCTAAATTGCATTTAAAGTTCAGAGCGGAATGATACCTCTTTTCATTCTTGTGATATTGGTCGTTATATCCGCGGACGGGTCGCTCGCGTCGCGTCCGAACCTCTCCTGCCAAGTGGTTGTAAAAATCTTCGCATCTCATAAACGGTTCAAAATATCGAAACGACGAATTTTGGAAATGACAGCACGCAGGAAGGACTACATTATCGTATGATTAACACTCGATACGTTTTTGTAAACGCGTGAACAGAGCGAAAACAAGACTCCCTATAAGTTACACCAAGAGGTTTTGTCCAAATTTCCATAGCCAAACAAAGGGAGAGAAGCAGGTAAACGGGGTATCAAAGTGATCAGCATGAGGCCTAGTTTGGCATGAAAATATTTAACTGCTAGAAAGTAATCAGGGTAATTAACGAGAACTTAATTAATAAGCTAGGAAAAATTGAAATATTTCACGAAAAGCTGCTGCCAAGCTACGTAAATTAAATGCCAAAAATTTCATCTGTTCAAGACCTAGCTATTTTGCACATAAAAAGATACATTGGGGTGGTATTTAAATGTCAAAAAGGCTTCCATCGAATCAAGTACATTAGGAAGGCAAACGAGAAGTCAGTAGGACATGCTTTCTGAATAAAACTTGAAATTAAAAAATGAAAGAAATCAATCAAATATTTTATGAAATGATTTGTGTAAAAGAAATAAGTAGATGAGAAAAGCGTTCTATGTGCCTTTGAATGATGCTTGAAATCATGAACAGAAAATGAGGTGCACGAAACATTTCCCTAATATTTTTATTTCATGCTTTTAGACAAATTATTACACAAAACGCTTGACTTTCTTTTCAAAAGTTTCGTAAGCTTTACTTTTACAGACTATTTAGATTAATTGAAACGCTTGGCCTTAACTTTGACTGCTGATGAATTACGTTCGCAGCATAAAATATCTGTAAAATTTCTTGGTTCTTTGTAATTTATTAGGAATTAAATGTGTATGATTACTGGAATAGGTGTGAAGATCAAGTTCTTTGGCAAGACTTTAAAAAATATACTTAGCGATCGAGTGTAAACAGTGTACATAAAACTTAGTATACAGAATTGTAGCTGAGTCAGTAAAAATGAAAGTACAGCCCAGAATCGAACCCAGGACCCCCTCCTAACATAGCAGATGCATCCATAGTCCATATAAGGTCTTATTAGAGCTGGGTTCACTTGTTGCAACATTTAATAATATTATTTCCAAATGACATTAAGAAATTTATCATAAATTTGCCCTCTTTCCAACATCTGGTGTGTTTGCGGCTTGTAAGGGTCGTTGCTGACTGGAGGCAGATTGTGCTGGTTTGGTGTCCAGAATTTCTTATACATGCTGTGCTGTGGCCTTCTCCACCAGACATCACGGCGCCTAGAGTATCAGCAACCAAACTGACAGCCTGCGGCCGGGGGTTGCCCGCTTCGCAGGCACACCAAAGCTCTACACAACCGACAGGCAATATTGAGGAACGGCCACAACAACAACAACAACAACAACACAGCAAAGACACCAGCGGCCACCAGGGGCCACTACTGGCCCACATAAACATAAGGAAGAGATCGCTGCAGATCCCAGAACTATTTTCACACGTCAAACCACGTGATGGAAAATAGTTAGGAGGTACTCATCCGCCGAAGCGCTATAAAGGCCGGCGCTCGGCCGCACATTGGCAGTTCATCACCTGCCACCAGACGTGGATAGCTGCTGCCCCAGCAGCCCGGCTTGGATCTTCTCGCTGATCTCTGGATTAGGCTTGGTATATCAGAGAAGTCTCTGGTGGCGGAGACCAGTAGGAAATTATTTCAGTTGTTTTCGATATTATTCTTGTATGTAGTTATGATTCGAAGACAGATCACTGTTTTGTGTTGGTGTTACACTTGGAGAATATATTCTGGTTAATTGAACAGTCCAATAAATTGTTTTCGGACTTTGATCGTTAGTTTCTTCTGCTTCCGCAGACATATCATGCTGTATTGTACAGATCCGGTAACATTCCCTATGTTAGTCCCACTGAACGGAAGTAGTGCTGCTGCTATTTCTTTCTTACTGTGGAGGCATCTGCTGCCTGCTTTCGAAACAGCGGCAGATGCAGGATCATGTGCCCACTGAGTCAAAAGGCTTTCAGTGCGAACATGTACACCTGTAGGTGATAAAATCACAACTGCACTGTTTCATTATTCATTATAGCAGGGTGTGTGTGTGTGTGTGTGTGTGTGTGTGTGTGTGTGTGTGCGTGTGTGTGTGCTCTACTGCCTGCCTGTAAGTTACGCCTTCGAATGCCATAATCTGTTTAATAGGTGTTAATAGGTGTCCCTGCCTAGCATACTCGTGGCAATAACTATCTTCCGAGGCGTGGCCACCAGAACAATGTACACCAATTGCGGGGACCGACCCTTCACAGTTCGCAGTGTCATGTGGACCTGCAGACTGCACATCGGCAGTGTTTGCCGCCACGGCCACAAAGCAGATATCTTATAACAGTGTATAACCCAGTTGAAATACGACTCTACAGGGCAACGAATACTGTGAATGTACACACACTCAGGTAGCCTTTCAGATTTGAAGGTAATTACACACATTGGCATTGGTGTATGAATGATATCCTCATTCTCTTTTTTTCTTTTCATGGTACCATCTGACTGACATAACCTTACCCCCACACTCAATATTTATTGTTATAACACTTCCATCAAGGCAAGTCGAATAATTTCTTGTCTTATTCTCATAAATTGGGGATATACATCTTCAGATTATTCTCTGAGAAAATTGGACTTTGTTCAGCCAGAGCAAACTTCACTTTTGTTTTATTACACCAGGCAGGAACTATTTTGGTGACACAGCTGCTAATTCTGGATTCCAATCAATGCAAAAGTTTGATGACTGAAATAAGGATGCAACCTACCAGCGTTCATATCCTTGCTTTCCACACAGACGCTACATGGTCCCATATACGGTCCATACAAATTCATTGGCAGTGCATTAACCTGTTGCTGCGTACTTTCAGTTGCCTCTCGTGTTGCCGTTGGAACTGCACTGGAGGTAAAGCTGGAACATTCTGCAGACGGTTCTTGTGCTCCACACTCACTGCATGCTAGGTTTCTCCTCCCATCACCTTCGGAGTTATCTTTGTTTTTCTGTCTTCCTCAGACATCTTGTTGCGTCGTTTCTGTGGATTTCATGGGAGTGTTATATCTTCTCTATTTACCACTACTGAAATAACTGCAGATGTTTTCGTTTATACCCTATTTACCACTACTGAAACAACTGCAGATGTTTTCGTTTATACCCTCAGCTCAGGCCCATAGATTCTTGATGTTATTGATTAATGACATTTATAGCTAATGAAACAGCTTCCGATATAGAGTTTACTCCTCATGTAGTCAGTGTGAGATGCAACGACATGGGCACGAAAGCATCATGCCTGGCTTTTCCGTACTCGCCTCTAACCATTGCGGCTCACTTCCGAATTGGTGCCCACTAAACTAAGTTACCTCAGCCAGAGCTTCCTTGTGACACAGTCGTTCACTCCACAGTCTACACTCGACAACTGCTTGTAGTGAACACAGCTATTTAAAATGTCTCAAATTGGGGGGAGGGACAACTAAAAATGATTTGAGACACTGTTCTTATGTCGCGAAGACGACACAGAGTAACAGCTAGAGACTGGATGACAATGCAGTATTAACTCACTTTCTTGTCGGTCGATTCGATAAGGGTGGGGGTGAAAAAAATTAGTAATGTCTGATATTTATGCTTCCCTGAACGACCAGCATGTTGTGCGGATAGCATCAGAACGTTATTCAGGGTGTATACCTGCGAACGAGCACGGCTGCAGAGTGAGGGGGGAAGAGGAGATGAATTGTGTCACAGGCGCAAGAGGAGATGGACAAATTGAGGTGAACGGAGGAGATGGTCAGAAAGATAGGGTGAAGGACGAGATGGATAGACAGACAGGGTGGAGGAGGATATGGACAGAGAGGGGGGAAGACAGAGAGAGGGGGAGCAGGCAGTTGATGGAGAGAGGAGGAGAAAACGATGGACAAAAAAGAGAGACGATGGAGGCGGACAGAGAGTGAGAGAGGAGGAGGTGTGTGCAATATGTGTGGATATTCATACAAGGACAAAGCTGTGGGTATAAAGCCAGTGCTGAAATAAAAACCTTGTAAAAAATCATTTTGTTGTTGTTGTTGTGGTCTTCAGTCCTGAGACTGGTTTGACGCAGCTCTCCATGCTACTCTATCCTGTGCAAGCTTCTTCATCTCCCAGTACCTACTGCAGCCTACATCCTTCTGAATCTCCTTAGTGTATACATCTCTTGGTCTCCCTCTACGATTTTTACCCTCCACGCTGCCCTCCAATACTAAATTGGTGACCCCTGGATGTCTCAGAACATGTCCTACCAACCGATCCCTTCTTCTAGTCAAGTTGTGCCACAAGCTCCTCTTCTCCCCAATTCTATTCAATACCTCCTCATTAGTTATGTGATCTACCCATCTAATCTTCAGCACTCTTCTGTAGCACTACATTTCGAAAGCTTCTATTCTCTTCTTGTCTAAGCTATTTATCGTCCACTTTTCACTTCCATACATGGCTACACTCCATACAAATACTTTCAGAAACGACTTTCTGACATTTAAATCTATACTCGATGTTAACAAATTTTTCTTCTTCACAAACGCTTTCCTTGCTATTGCCAGTCTACATTTTATATCCTCTCTACTTCGACCATCGTCAGCTATTTTGCTCCCCAAATAGCAGAACTCCTTTACTACTTTAAGTGTCCCATTTCCTAATCTAATTCCCTCAGCATCACCCGACTTAATTCGACTACATTCCATTATCCTCGTTTTGCTTTTGTTGATATTCATCTTATACCCTACTTTCAAGACACTGTCCATTCCGTTCAACTGCTCTTCCAAGTCCTTTACTGTCTCTGGCAGAATTACAATGTCATCGGCGAACCTCAAAGTTTTTATTTCCTCTCCATGGATTTTAATACCTACTCCGAACTTTTCTTTTGTTACCTTTACTGCTTGCTCAATATACAGATTGAATAACATCGGGGATAGGCTACAACCCTGTCTCATTCCCTTCTCAACCACTGCTTCTCTTTCAAGTCCCTCGACTCTTATAAATGCCATCTGCGCCCTGTACAAATTGTAGATAGCCTTTCGCTCCCTGTATTTTACCCCTGCCACCTTCAGAATTTGAAAGAGAGTATTCCAATCAACATTGTCAAAAGCTTTCTCTAAGTCTACAAATGCTAGTAACATAGGTTTGCCTTTCCTTAATCTTTCTTCTAAGATAAGTCGTAAGGTCAGTATTGCCTCACGTGTTCCAACATTTCTACGGAATCCAAACTGATCTTCCTCGAGGTCGGCTTCTATGAGTTTTTCCATTCGTCTGTAAAGAATTCGCGTTAGTATTTTGCAGCTGTGACTTATTAAACTGATAGTTCGGTTATTTTCACATCTGTCAACACCTGCTTTCTTTGGGATTGGAATTATTATATTCTTCTTCAAGTCTGAGGGTATTTCGCCTGTCTCCTACATCTTGTTCGCCAGACGGTAGAGTTTTGAGAGGACTGGCTCTCCCAAGGCTGTCAGTAGTTCTAATGGAATGTTGTCTACTCCCGGGGCCTTGTTTCGATTCAGGTCTTTCCATGCTCTGTCAAACTCTTCACGCAGTATCATATCTCCCATTTCATCTTCATTTACATCCTCTTCCATTTCCATAACATTGTCTTCAAGTACATCGCTCTTGTATAGACCCTCTATATACTCCTTCCACCTTTCTGCTTTCCCTTCTTTGCTTAGAACTGGGTTTCCATCTGAGCTCTTGATATTCATGCAAGTGGTTCTCCTTCTCCAAAGGTCTCTTTAATTTTCCTGTAGGCAGTATCTATCTTACCCCTAGTGAGATAAGCCTCTGCATCCTCACATTTGTCCTCTAGCCATCCCTGCTTAGCCATTTTGCGCTTCCTGTCGATCTCATTTTTGAGACGTTTATATTCCTTTTTGCCTGCTTCATTTAGTGCATTTTTATATTTTCTCCTATCATCAATTAAATTCAATATTTCTTCTGTTACCCAAGGGTTTCTACTAGCCCTCATCTTTTTACCTATTTGGTCCTCTGCTGCCTTCACTATTTCATCCCTCAAAGCTACCCAATTTTCTTCTACTGTATTTCTTTCCCCGATTCCTGTCAATTGTTCCCTTATGCTCTCCCTGAAATCCTGTACAACCTCTGGTTCTTTCAGTTTATCCAGGTCCCATCTCCTTAAATTCCCACCTTTTTGCAGTTTCTTCAGTTTTAATCTACAGTTCATAACCAATAGATTGTGGTCAGAGTCTACATCTGCCCCTGGAAAAGTCTTACAATTTGAAACCTGGTTCCTAAATCTCTGTCTTACCATTATATTATCTATCTGATACCTTCTAGTATCTCCAGGGTTCTTCCATGTATACAACCTTCTTTCATGATTCTTGAACGAAGTGTTAGCTATGATTAAGTTATGGTTCAAATGGTTCAAATGGCTCTGAGCACTATGGGACTCAACTGCTGTGGTCATCAGTCCCCTAGATCTTATAACTACTTAAACCTATCTAACCTAAGGACATCACACACATCCATACCCTAGGCAGGATTCGAACCTGCGACCGTAGCAGTCACGCGGTTCCAGACTGTAGCGCCTAGATCCGCTCGGCCACTCCGGCCGGCATCAAGTTATGCTCTGCGGAAAATTCTACAAGGCGGCTTCCTCTTTCATTTCTTCCCCCCAATCCATATTCACCTACTATGTTTCCTTCTCTCCCTTTTCCTACTCTCGAATTCCAGTCACCCATGACTATTAAATTTTCGTCTCCCTTCACTACCTGAATAATTTCTTTTATCTCATCATACATTTCATCAATTTCTTCGTCATCTGCAGAGCTAGTTGGCATATAAACTTGTACTACTGTAGTAGGTGTGGGCTTCGTGTCTATTTTGGCCACATAATGCGTTCACTACGCTGTTTGTAGTAGCTTACCCGTGCTCCTACTTTTTTATTAATTATGAAACCTACTTCTGCATCACCCCTATTTGATTTTGTATTTATAAACCTGTATTCACCTGACCAAAAGTCCTGTTCCTCCTGCCACCGAACTTCTCTAATTCCCACTATAACTTTAACCTATCCATTTCCATTTTTAAATTTTCTAACCTACCTGCCCGATTAAGGGATCTGACATTCCACGCTCCGATCCGTAGAACGCCAGTTTTCTTTCTCCTGATAACGACGTCCTCTTGAGTAGTCCCCGCCCGGAGATCCGAATGGGGGACTATTTTACCTCCGGAATATTTTACCCAAAAGGACGCCATCATCATTTAATCATACAGTAAAGCTGCATGCGCTCGGGAAAAATTACGGCTGTAGTTTCCCCTTGCTTTCAGTCGTTCGCAGTACCAGAACAGCAAGGCCATTTTGGTTAGTGTTACAAGGCCAGATCAGTCAATCATCCAGACTGTTGCCCCTGCAACTACTGAAAAGGCTGCTGCCCCTCTTCAGGAACCACACGTTTGTATGGCCTCTCAACAGATACCCCTCCGTTGTGGTTGCACCTAAGGTACGGCTATCTGTATCGTTGAGGCACGCAAGCCTCCCCACCAACGGCAAGGTCCATGGTTCATGGGAGGAAAAAAATATTCCTTTCTTTTCTGTTTTATCTTTTAGGAAAAAACAAGTTAACCGATTGGTATATTGTCAGAAGGTAGGTACACCAATATTCTATTTCAGATATTATTGCAAGTAAATACATGAAATAAACATGAAATTTAACAAGTCTCTCCTATAATTTCATGAATATGTTTAAAATCTACTGCAAAAAGTTTACGCACACAAAGCTAAAAAGCACAACAAATTATTTAAATAGAAAGAAATATTTAAGATACTACGTCTTTAAATCTAAGAGGTTTAAAATAATATCTTCTGTCCCAATACAGATCCCTAACTACATTCAGATAGTTCTGAAAATTTGTTGTCGTCAATTTTTAATAGCTATCAAAATACTTATTAAGATTTAAAACGAGAAATGTGGAAATATGCAATACAAAAATGATGCATTGCATCCGCCCCATGTTTTTCGGTTTAAATCTTACAAGTATTTTCGTAACAATAAAAATTTCAAAATCACAAATTTTCAGGACACTCTGTATGGGGTTAGGAATCTGCATGCTGCAGGAGAAATTATTTTATAGTTTTTAGTCCGATTTAAAGAAGAAGTACATTAAAATTGATTTTTATTTGAATAACTATTACAGCTGAGATTAGTTTAGAGTGAAAAGCTTTGGTTTTCTTCCACGCAACCGTCATACTGGAACTGTCTCCAAGCAAACAACAGTAAGCTATTAAGGAGGCTTTCTTTTCTTTTTAAAAAAAGAAACCTCTTAATTTCAGCTATAATGCATTCGTATTTCTAGTATTTATCTAATGTCTAATGTTTCTTATATTCTGTTAAAGCTAGACGCCTTCGAGGTATGGCTCTTGAAGATTAGTGATTTCTCTCAACCGTTGGGAGGTGCTTAGATATTATTTTTCTGTATTCCGTGGAATGGAGAATGTTGCAGCATTATATCCAAGAACGAATTACATTTTTCTGAAACTGGATGATTTTCAGCACTTGCCCGCGAAAGGCAAAGGTTCCGAGTTCGAGTCTCGGTCCGGCACACAGTTTTAATCTGCCAGGAAGTTGGTTGATTTTCATCCAACCAGTGGAATAATTTTTAAACAGTTGGAGTATATTCATGTAAACATGCTTCTTTAATTTTCTGTTTGTTTCTTTATTGGTATACTACTAACTTTTCCCTATAACTACACAATTTAATTTGAAACCGGAAAATGATCTAAGCCCAGCGAAACAGTTTTCACGTTCCATTCGTTGACATAAGAAAAACAAGGGGGGGAGCGCACTGTAAACAGCCGATCATCTCAGAGGCATTAAATTATTGTCGCTGACCCATTATTCAGTATCAGTTGATTGTTTTCGTCTATAGCTAACAATAACTCTGTTCCGTGTGCATCATTCATTTCACGTACTGACGCATAATGATGTGTGTTGGGGTCTCCTCACAGTAATAATCGACGTGGAAACTACCTGAAGAGATTATTCCGAAAGATGTGTTCATTGTCGTAAAAGAACGTTTGTGTATCGACACAATGCAAAATTCTCTTGTTCCCGTTTTTATTAGCAGGAACTACCGCTGGGAACTGTAGGAAGATTTCGTGAAATAAAAGACCTGAATCCATCATAAGAGCGACTCTTCCATCTCCTCGATCCTTTCTTAGAATCTCATATCCTCGCAAGCTAACATTTCACTGAGGTTTCAGTTCAGTCTCACTTAATGCTACTGTTGACAGTTTGCTCCGTATCAGCCGTTTTTGCGAACTCCCTCTCTCGAAAGAACGATCTACCATTCCACTGAAAGACTCTAACAGCTCTTGTTGAGGTTCATTATATTACCTATCATATACCTTACACTTGACCATTCAATATGAACGCCCTCTTTAGATTGTTACTATTACATTTACGAGTTACTCCATGACTGTAGTGTTCTCGTAGCTTTACGGGTTTGGCGACGATAGCGATTGATTCCTACGCTTTTCTGTACTGAGCCACGTGGACTCAAGTTCTGCCGACATAAAGTACATTAAGCTTCCTTATATTGAGGTTTATTACAAGCTGTACAACATTGCTTCCGCCGTTTCTTCCCTAACATTTGAGGCTTTAATGAAACAAATTGGTTACACATGTATCACTCAAATTATTTTCCATCGCTGGCCGCTACTTTCTCCCATCTCTCGGGCAGTGTACGAATCCCGCGTCGAAAAAATTGTTCATCTTTTGAAGCGATCCACGAATCGATCCAATTTGTGGCTTCTTCATGAGATCGGAAGTGTTGGTCAGCCAGACCATGCGCCACTGATCGAAACAGGTGATAGAGGAAGCAATGTCTGGAGAATACGGCCGGTGGGGTAGGACTTACGTTTTGTCCACTTTTGCAACGCGTGGTCGAGCGTTATCGTGCTGCAAAATCGCTTTATCGTGCCTCTCGCTGTATTGCGGCCGTTTGTCTTTTAAGGCTCTGCTCAAACGCCTTCATTGCGTTCGATAACGAGCACCTGTGATTGTTTCACTTGGTTTTAACACCTCATAGTACACGACGCCGAGCTGGTACCACCACATGCAGAGCATGATCTTGGAGTCGTGAATATTCGGTTTGGCCATCGACATGGAAGCATGGCCGGGATATCCCCATGATTTTTTTGCGTTTAGGATTATCGTAATGAACCCATTTTTCGTCCCCGGTCACAATGCGATGCAGAAATCCCTTCCATTTTTGCCTCTGAAGCAACTATTCATAAACACACAAACGCCGTTCAACGTCTCTTGGTTTCAGTTCACACGGGACCCAAGTTCCTTCTTTCTGAATCATGCCTATAGCCTTGAGACGTTTTGAAATAGCTTGCTGTGTCACTCCCACTAATCGTGCCAATTATTCTTGAGTTTGACGCAAGTCTTCACTCAGCAATGTCTCCAATTCTGCATCTTCGAAAACACTCTCTCTTCCACCACTATGCCGGTCTACGACATTAAAATCACCGTTCTTGAAGCATTTAAACCCCTCACGACACGTTCTTTCACTAATAGCGTCCTTACTATATGTAATTGACAGCATTCGATGAGACTCAGCCGCTGTTTTCTTCATATTGTAACAAAACAGTAACACCTCCCGCAAAAGACGAGAATTAGGCTCGTAAACTGACATTTTCAATCAAGAACAACTTTATGATGCAGACACAAATCGACTAATGTTTGAATGAGGTTATGTTGACCGAGGTCCAAGCTAACTGTCTGACGTCTGCGGTCTTTCGACCGCTACTTACTGTTGTAGCCACCTATCGGCAAACGGCGGAAGCAAAGTTGTACACCATGTATTTCTAATGCTCTGTCGTTGTGCCAGATAAAAGATTAATAGACATATGCTTTTTACATGCTGCGCTACAGGTTCTACCACCTCAATGCAAAGCTGACAACGACGCTGTTTGGTTTCGGCATCATCGATGCGTTAAATTTGGAGTTGCGCAATTTTCAAAGGAGGAGAGGGCGATGCTTCTCCTACCGTTGAGTGAGGTCCAAGTCCGAACTATGTTTCTCTCATCATAATAATAAGCTGCCAGGAGAAACGATTTATTACGTAGACTCATTTCTCCTAATTTGAAACCTAAACTGCTTTGCCTAGCAGGTGCTTGTATTTGCTGCTGAAGAATATATTCGGAACATGAGTGGTTTGTAGCTACGTGTGCTTGGCGGCAGTGTAAACTAGTCACTAAATCTGTTTTGCACTGGACTAACGAGTGGTGTTCGTCACACGTTCTGCATCTCGGCTGTCCGCGCTACTGCTTTTTTATGTGTCCAGATCTAAAGCAATCGTAACACATGTTCACTGATGTAATATAAGGGTCTATAGCACCATTCCGTCAATCTTTGCATACTGTGGAAGACGTTGATCGTCACAAGTTAGCACACGTCTGAAGATTTGTAATAGCCCTTTGACTCTTTTAAAGCACTAATTTTCTCATTCTTTTCTCTTTCACGACTTTAATAGATGCCGATCCATAAATTTTATGACATCTTGTTTAAATATCAGATGCTAGAGAATTGTGTATGTCAATATCTTTACTTGCAAGTACTATACTTCGTTCGCCATCAGAAAAAACCTGATGTAAACAAAAAGAGACACGATGATTGGTCAGCAGCGGTAGCACTCGTGCATTGGTGTTGTTCCGCTCCTGGAAGTAGGTACAACTCATGTATTAGATGTCTTACTACTGAGGCGCTGCAGTCATGGACTGTGTGGCTTGTGCCGGCGGAGGTTCGAAACCTCCCTCGGGCATGGGTGTGTGTGTGTTTGTCCTTAGGACAATTTAGGTTCAGTAGTGTGTAAGCTTAGGGACTGATGACCTTAGCAGTTAAGTCTCGTAAGATTTCACACACATTTTTTTCTTACTATTATGTCACTGTAAATAAAACTTTAACACATTCTGATGCGTTAACAGCTATCAACGTTTTTCTTATTCATACCTCAGCTACGTAATTTCTATTTCAAAAACCGTGTACAGACACAGTCTCTGCTTGTGCTCTATTGTCTCGCTGTTCACACGTATCGTGAAAAATGGAAGACACTTCTTCCTACTTCGTGGTGAAACACCGTTAATGACGAGAAACAAGTAGTTAATGCTTTTCACAAGATTACAGAGAAAAATCAGCTTTGACGTTTTTCAAGAAACAACAATAATAAAAATAAGGCAGGGTATGTTTACTATTTGCTTCGCGTAATCGGTAATGTCGTCGATCGATAATTGTGTGAGCTGGTAGGCGGCGGTTCGAATCTCGTTGTTGACTATAATTTTTCCTTGTTCGCACTGAATACCTAAATCCTTTAAATACGAAATTCATCAAATATATAGTAATTAGCTCATACTTAACCATCATTTTTCAAAAAAACATGCACGTCCTCTAGTTACAAGTTACAATCGCACGCAAAGCTCTGGTTTTCATTGCAAATACACATTCTTAATTATCGATATTTTATAGAAGCTTGTTGAAGTTATGAAAACATTGTATAATTAAATTATTTGGAGAAAAATGAAAAATGAAATACTCTTTGTTTGACTGTGCTCAGTGTTTTGTAGGATAAATGTGGTCTCACACGAGCCAGAGCGATAAGCATCGTAGAAACGTGAAAAGCAATAATTTTCACGGCATCGAGCACACTGTACAAATACCGCATTTTTACAGTTTCCACCTTAACACTGCGATCTGAAAGCAATAGAACTGATCTGGGGCCAAGTTAATGAATTTGTCGCGAGAAATAACACAACATTTAAGCTGCAAAACGTACTGGAGCTAATTCAGGAACCTTTGTGACTCGACACTGCCGAACGATGGCGAAATGCAGAATAGCGCATCATAAAAGAGGAGGAGGATATGGGGATTTTTGGTGGCTTGAGATTCTGTTGCTGGTCGCCTCGTTAACAACGTTGCAGTACTGAAATGTATTCCTCGGAGCCCGATATGGAAGCACAGCATTAAACGTATCCTCGTTGTCGTACTTGACTGTATTCGAGAAAAAATAAAATGTGAAACCCTATGGCTGAAAAGGGCACATAGCAAGCCCTAGAACAGCCCGCCCTTCCCCCTCAGAGAAGGGAATGAAAATTGCAAAAAAAAAAAAAAAAAAAAAAAACTTTGCTTCCGCTCCACTTTTCCTCTACTTAAAGCTTACTTCTATTTGAACCGGTAATCTTCCGATTCCGTAAACAATTCAACTCCCATGAATAAAACAGATTCAAACTTCTGAATACTTTACAAATGAGTTAATGTGCTAAACATATGACGTTAGGCATGTAAGAGAGAAAACATTTAGAAAAGCTTTGAAATTATGTTTAAAGTTTGTTGGAAGTCGCTAGGTGTTCTCATTCTCAAACACTGGATGATTATAGTCTGGCTAATCTGCGCCTCCATTTTAAGCAAAAGCTAGTTTTCCACGCATCTGAATTGCTTATGACATCATGTCTCCTAAATCAGGCTCGTAAAATGGTATAATGTTGCAAGTACATTTAGTGCTCTGCGTAGATACCGTCTGCAAATGTGTCGCAAATGGAGTTAGCAGTAAAGCATAATAAAATCTGTCATACCTGATGTGGCAGAAAAATATAATAATCGATCAAGTTTTTTTCATTTCATCAATTTGTGGGAGGTATCAGAGAGAAATATTACGTACCGCTAATTCTTTGCAATTATGTGTGAAGTCTGTTACTGGTCACTTAGTGCTCTCATTCTCAAATCCAGACATATACGCAGTTTCTGACTGTAATAACTGTCTTACTGTCTTAAACGTTTTATGTAAGATTAAACCTCTTAATGAATAAACGATGACAGTATTTTAAGTTCGATCAACAATTATGTGAAACATTGAAAATATTTTTGTTGTCACTGGAAGCCATTAGATCAGGACCGTGCACTATAAACCAACACCATGAATCGAGTTACCCATTTAGTACCGGTAATACAGATTTGAAATGCTTAGTATGCCGCCCTTAGCTTCCGATATAGAAGTATGCAGCGGTTTGCTAACTGTTGCAGGGGGCCTAAGTTCTTACTTTTTACCTCTGCAAACAAAACAACAATGGGTCAACATGAGTACCTCTTGGTGTGCTGGAGGCGCTACTTTGTGCATTGTTCTCATTATCAATTACGATATTGACAGATGGTGCACGTACTTTTCCGACATTAGGTTAGTTTGAGAGCTATTTCTCCTTTCCCATGTGGTGTGTTATTAAAGGGAACTGGGGAAGAAAGATGAAAGTGAATCCAACTTAGAAATAAGAAAACGTGGGAATGTGATCACAGAAACTGATGCAGCTACAAGTGTCTTTAATAATCACTTTCTAACAGTTGCTGAGAAACCTGGCAGTAAGGGGCCATGGACCTTCTGAAAGAAATCGCACTGTGCAAGATAAGGCAAATGCGCATGGCGTCTTTCACTGTCAGTTAGGTGAAAAGAATCACCACTAAAATGCGAAACAAAAACTCATCTGGCTTTGATTATACTTCTACTAAGGTATCTGAACATTGTCATAATGTTATACGCGTAATACTTTGTCATATATGTAATGAAATCCTTCAACTAGGTATCAACCCAGACAGACTGAAATATACTGTTGTGAAACCACTATTCAAGAAGGTGGATAACTACTGTCCTGTCTCTCTTTTAACATGTTTCTCCAAAGATCTGGAGAAATATATGCATAAGAGAACTATTGAACACTTGAACATTCACAAGGCCCTTACTCATTGTCGGCTCGGTATCCAAATAGGGCTATCAACTGATGTCGTTATATTTTCTTTTACCGATAATTTTTTTTGGAAGCACTTAAGAATAGGTTGGCTGCGGACAGTATATTTTGTGATCTAAGCAAGGCCTTCAACTGTGTGGAATGAAATCCTCCATACGAAAGCAGTCTTTTACACCTTAACCCGTAACTGGTACACCTGGGTCCCAGGGACCCGAGCGAAATTTCTTTTTTCCAGCTCCGTGATGTGTGTGGTAGCACTGACTTCCCTCTCCCTGTACTCTCCTAACAATCAACTGGCTACCAGCCCACAACATTGTTGCAGGCGTTTCTTTGTTAGTTTTGTTTCTATAAAGGTGATCGGGTCCCGTGGACCCAGGTGTACCGTTAGTGAAAGTTTTCTTTTCGTGGCATTATTTCCGGTATCTTGGATTTACGGTGTAGTGCTTCAGAAAAATGAGCGAGGAAGATACTACAGATAATCTGAACGAACCATTGGACAGTGATATTGAAGACATAAGTGGAAGCGACAGTGACTATGAAATTAGTGAACATGAAACTGGAAGTGATGAAAGTGATGATGGAGACAGTAACAACGAACAATCTGGAACTAATTATATCTATGGAAGAAACAGATTCAAGTGGTCAACAACACCCAGCATACGTGGAAGAACCTCTCAAACCAACATCATTGCTCCAATTCACTTTCCTGGCATACGTAATGCAGCTAGACAGGTAACAGAAAAGACCCCTCTAGCATTTTGGGAACTACTTTTCAGCAAAGAAATGATTGCAGAGGTAGTACTCAGAACCAATGAAAAGATTATGTCATTGCCACCTGAGTCAAAAAAGAATTCTTTTTCAAATCTAACAGACAGTACTGAAATAAAAGCTGTCATAGGTCTTTGTTATTTGTGGGGAGCCTTCAAGTCAAACAACGAAGATCTGAATGGTTTATATGCTACAAACGGCACTGGTAGACCAATTTTTAGGGCAACTATGCCCTTGAAACGTTTGCTGTTTTTATTACGTTGCCTTCGTTTTGATGATGCAGCAACCCGTGACGCAAGGAAACTCACAGATAAACTGTACCACATCTCTTGGCTCTTCAATTCATTGATAGAAGCTTGTCAAGAAAACTATTCAGTCGGAGAGTACGTCACTGTTGACGAAATGCTTGTAGGATTCCGTGGTAGATGTCCATTTAGGATGTACATTCCATCCAAGCCACGGAAATACGGTATAAAAATATTTATTCTAGCTGATGCCAAAATGCACTACTGTTTGAATGCAGAGATATATTCGGGAAAATCAGCTGTAGCCATCCCGCGCCGTGTCCTCTTACCAACAGCTGTTGTCATGCGGTTGGTTGAACCAATCAAGGGAAGTAACAGAAATGTGACAGGGGACAACTGGTTCTCAAGTGTGGAGTTGGTCAATGAGTTGTCGAACTGTAATTTGACTTATATTGGCACCATGAGAAAGAACAAGGCTGAGCTACCACCAAGCTTTTCAACAGCAAAGGGCAGAAATGTGTCTTCTTCAATCTACGGATACTCTGGTTCTGTAACAATACTTTCACACGTCCCCAAAAAGAACAAGGTTGTCAACCTGATATCGACAATGCACCATGGAGAATGTATGGTGGAAAATAAGCCTGAAATAATCCATGACTACAATAAAACAAAAGGTGGAGTTGACGCACTTGACGAAAAGACGCATAATTACACGACTTCTAGAAGAACAAGGCGGTGGCCTATGGCAGTCTTCTACACTATGCTAGATATAGCAGGTGTAAATGCTTTTGTTTTGTACCATGGGAAAGAAGATACTGATGATGTGACACGCAGAGAATTCCTCATTGAACTAGGTACACAACTCATAAGTGATTGTATGAAAAGAAGATTGGATTCTCCATTTTTGAGAAAAGATATCCGAAATTCCATTTGTGATATTCTAGGCATGACCCCCTCCAAGGCATCAGGAACATCCCAGGTTCACAGTGAAGCTGGTGCTACTAAATCGAAGAGGAAAAGATGCTCAGTGTGCCCATCTAAAAAAGACAGGAAAGCATCCCGGGCGTGTGCCAGATGTCGAACACCATTATGTTTGGAATGTTCCACTGCTTTATGTCCAAACTGTTTCGGTAGTCTGGATGAATGAAATAACTGAAATGGACTGGTGAAGATGCTGTATAATTGAAACCTAATATTTTGTCATAATTTCTGCTATTTTCAAAGATCACATAGTCATTTAGCTGAGAAATGTACTAAAATTTATCCAAAAGTTGTGCCTGCAGAAATTTTTATATTGATTTTGAACTTTTCTTCTGGCTTACTGTTGTGAAGCATAGTACATTTTGTGTTTAAACGTGAAGTTTCAGTTGTCTATCTTACTATTTGTAACTGATGTGCAGGACTTTCCAAAAGTATATTTTTCACATTTCGTATTTTATGCAGTTTATTGTCCTTTTTTGTAACATCTTTAAGGTATGACCATAAATGAGGAATGTGGTTTTAAAACATTAGTAACAAAACATTAATAAAAGTTTCATATTTAAATTTCATTTAAATGTGTTTTTTTTACCAAAATATACTCAAAACTTGGGTGGGTCCCGAGGACCCAGATGTACCTTATGTGTTACAATTTATAGGTGTACCAGTTACGGGTTAAGTGGCACGGTGGGAACAGTGGCGTAGCGATTGGGGAGGGGGCAAGGGTAGACATACCCCGGGCGCCAGTTGCAGCGGGGCCCCAAACGATCTCCAAGACAGACAAGATTTTCCGAAAAACACATTATTATTGGAGTAAATTCTACTTGAGTTTTTGAAGGTGGAAGATGAAGATGGGAGGTGGCGCCAATAAAATGCAGTGTCGTATTCCAAGCCCCGCGGAACGGGGTGGGGTGCTAATAAAGCGTCGTGCCCCGCTCTCCAGTTATGTTCGCTAGCCACTGAATAGGGACATGGCTTGGATCGTACTTACGTGATAGAAAACTTAATCATGGAGATGGTACAATAGCTTAATCTGACCAGGGAACAGCAAACACTGGTGTTTCGCAAGTTTCTGTTTTGGGCGCCTTGATCTTTCTTACTTCTATTAAAGACTTCCACTTTGTACAAAAGCTACAAGCAAATTCACTCTGTCCGTAAGACGATACAACTGTTTTAATTGAAAAAACACCAGACAACGAACTTTCAACACCCTCTAACTATTTTTCCATGATCTCCAAACTAATTCAGTTGCAATGGCCGAACTTCGAATGTCAAAAAGTCCAATACATTCATTTCCATACATCTTAGAAAGTTCGGGAGGACATAAGATTGAAATGCAATGCTCAAGACATATACCACGTACGGTATATTCTCAATATGTTTAGTCCTACACATTGATAATAAATTAAACCTGTCTTTCCATATTCCTGACTTCACAAAAAGACTTACTTCAGCAACTTGTGCATTACGCATTATAGCATCCACTGTTGACAATGGCGCTGCTGAGGCTACTTATTTTGGTTATTGTTAGTCATTGTCAGATTAAAGTGCAGTTCCGGTGTCGGCCATTTCTGCGTGACGCGTAGATGTTGGTAACAGCCCGATGAGATGACTAATCATGAGTTAGATGCAGTTAGTCAATGAAAACGTTGTTCTTCATTTCTTTCGTTTCGTAAATAAGTAAACTTGTATCTTATTTTTGCCGTGATGACGTAAAATGGTTCAAATGGCTCTGAGCACTGTGGGACTTAACTTCTAAGGTCATCAGTTCCCTAGAACTTAGAACTACATAAACGTAACTAACCAAAGGACATCACACACATCCATGCCCGAGGCAGGATTCGAACCTGCGACCGTAGAGGTCACGTGGTTCCAGACTGTAGCGCCTAGAACCGCACGGCCACCCCGGCCGGCCGTGATGACATAGATCTTGATAATCAATGAGAATGTTGTTTATCAGTAAAGTTGGATAATAATTTTGTTTGTCTCGTGTCTTTGCTGTTGTGGTCTTCGGTCCGAAAACTGGTTAGATGCACTCTCCGTGCTGGCTGTTCTACCCTGCGTAAGCCTCGTCATCCCCGAGTAACTACTGCAACCTACATCCTTCTGAATCTGCTTACTGTATGATTCTTTTGGTCTCCCTCTCCGACTTTTACCCCCTCCCCCTCACACACACACACACACACACACACACACACCCACACAAACGCTTCAATCCAGTACTAAACTGGTCATCCCTTGATGTCTCAGAATGTGTCCTGGCCCTTCTTCTTGTCAGGTTCTGCCACAAATTTCTTTCGTCCCCAATTCTATTCAGTAGTTCACTTCCGTATATGGCTACACTCCATACAAATACTTTCAGAAAACACTTCCTGACACTTAATCTATACTCGATCTTAACAAATTTCTCTTCTTCAGAAACGCTTTCCTTGCCATAGCCACTCTAAATTTTATATCCTGCCTACTTCGACAGTCATCAGTTATTTTGCTCCGCAAACAGCAAAACTCATCTACTACTTTAAATGCCTCATTTCCTAATCTAATGCCCTCAGTATCACCCGACTTAATTCGATTACATTCCATTATCCTCGTTTTGCTTTTGTTGATGTTCATCTGATATCCTCCTTTAAAGACACTGTCCATTCCGTTCAACTACTCTTCCAAGTCCTTTGCTGTCTCAGACAGAATTACAATGTTGTCGGCAAAGATCTGGAGTTTTTATTTCCTCTCCACTGATTTTAATTCCTACTCCAAATTTTTCTTTTATTTCCTTTACCGCTTGCTCAATATTCAGATTGAATAACATCGGAGATAGGCTACAACCCCGTCTCACTTCCTTCTCAACTACTGCTTCCCTTTCGTTCCCCTCGACTCGTATAACTACCATCTGGATTCTGTATAAATTGTAAATAGCCTTTCGCTCCCTGTATTTTACCCCTGCCACTTTTAGATTTTGAAAGAGAATATTCCAGTCGACATTGTCAAAAGCTTTCTCTAAGTCTACAAATGCTAGAAACCTAGGTTTGCCTTTCCTTGACCTACCTTCTAAGATACGTCGTAGGGTCAGTATTGCCTCGCGTGTTCAAACATGTCTACGGAATCCAAACTGATGCTCCCTGAGGCCGGCTTCTACCAGTTTTTCCATTCGTCTGTAAAGAATTCGTATTAGTATCTTGTAACCATGACTTATTAAACTAGTAGTTCGGTAGTATTCACACCTGTCACCAACTGCTTTCTTTGAAATTGGAATTATTATATTCTTTTTGAATTCTGCTGGTATTTCGCAACTTCCATACATCTTTATCACCAGATGGAGGAGTTTTGTTATGGCTGGCTCTCCCAAGGGCACTTCCGGGGCCTTGTCACCCACCTCATTTTCTTCTAAGTCCTCTTTCATTTCTAAAATGCCGACGTCTCATTTGTATAAGCTCTCTACGCACTCCTTCCACCTTTCAGCTTTCCCTTTTTTGCTTAGGACTGATTTTCCATCTGTGTTCTTGATATTCATACAGATGGTTCCCTTTCCTCCAAAGGCCTCCGTAATTTTCCTGTAGACTTCATCTATCTTTCCCCTAGTGATATATGCTTCTAAATTCTTACATTTGCCCTCTGGCCATTCCTGCTTAGCCATTTTGCACTTTCTGTTAATCTCAGTTTTTAGATGTTTGCATTTCCTTTCGCCTGCTTCATTTACTGCACTTTTATATTTTCTCCTACCATCTGTTCTCGTGTCACCCAATAATTTTTATAAGGCCTTGTCTTTTTACCTATTTGATCCTATGTTGCCTTCACTACTTCATCTTGTCGCGCGACTCCCCCCTCCCGTCGGAGGTTCGAGTCCTCCCTCGGGGAAATGCGTGTGTGTGTGTTGTCCTCAGCGTAAGTTAAGTCAGATTAAGTAGTAGGTAAGCCTAGGAGGGACCGATGACCTCAGCAGTTTGGTCCCATAGTCCTTACCACAAATTTCCAATTTTTCACTATTTCATCTCTAAAAACTACCCATTCTTCTTCGACTGTATTCCTTCTCCTACTGTTGTCAATCGTTCCCTAATGCTCCCTCTGAATTTTTCTGCAACCTCTGGTTCTTTCAGTTCATCCAGGCCCCATCTCCTTCACTGCCTACCTTTTCGCAGTTCATAACCAATAAATTATGGTCAGAATCCACATCTGCCTCTGTAAATGTCTTGCTGTTTAAAATCTGGTTCCTAAACCTCTGTCTTACCACTACATAATCAGTCTGAAACCATCCAGTGTCTCCAGGTCCCTTCCATTTATACAGCCTTCTTTCGTGATCTTGAAGCCAAGTGTTGGCTATGATTAAGTTATGCTCTGTGCAGATTTCTACCTTCCTTTCCCCAGTCCATATTCAGCTACTATTTTTCTTTCTCTTCCTTTTCTACTATCGAATTCCAGTCCCCCATCACAATTAAATTTTCGTCTGCCTTAACTATCCGAATGATTTCTTTTGTCTCATCACACATCTCTTCAATTTCTTCATCATCTACGGAGCTAGTTGGCACATAAACTTGTACTAGGTGTGGGCTTTGTGTCTATCTTGACTGCCGGCCGCAGTGACCGAGCGGTTCTAGGCGATTCACCCCAGAACCGCGCGACTGCTACGGTCGCAGGTTCGAATCCTGCCTTGGGCATGGATGTGTGTGATGTCCTTAGGTTAGTTAGGTTTAAGTAGTTCTAAGTTCTAGGGGACTGATGCCCTCAGATGTGAAGTCCTATAGTGCTCAGAGCCATTTGAACCATTTTTCTATCGTGACTACAATAATGCGTTCACTGTGGTGTTCATAGCAGCTTACCCGCGCTCCTATTTTCTTATTCATTATTAAACCTACATCTGCATTACCCCTATTTGATTTTGTATCTATAACCCTGTTTTCACCTGAACAGAAGTTCTGTTCCTCCTGCCACTGAACTTTACTAATTCCCACTGCATCTAACGATAACCTATCCGTTCTCCTTTTTAAATTTTCTAACCTACCTGCCCGATTAAGCGATGGGACATACCACGCTCCGATCGTAGAAAGCCAGTTTTGTTGCTCCCGATAACGAATTCCTCCCGTGTAGTCCCCGCCCGGAGATCCGAATGGAGGAATATTTTACCCACGAGGATGCCATCGTCATTTAACTATATAGCAGAGTTGCATGCCCTCGGGATAATGGTTCAAATGGCTCTGAGCACTATGGGACTTAACTTCTGAGGTCATCAGTCCCCTAGAACTTAGAACTACTTAAACCTAACTAACCTAAGGACATCACACACATCCATGCCCGAGGCAGGATTCGAACCTCCGTCGGAAATGGAGCTTGTTAGTAGAAAGTATCGTTCGGAATTCATTAGTGTTGTCGAAAAGAAGAGTGTCATATACGTCGTGTTAGCATACGACAATACAGTTTCTTTTCTGGCAGTAGTCTATCAGTAGGTCATATTTTGAAACTGACATTTATGAGTGAGAAAGTGTTCATATAGTTCCATAGGATTAGAATTACATTTGACCAGACACACTGTGGTAGACTGAATGAGTCTTTTCAGAGAAGTGTGTGTTTTATTTATTTATTTATTTATTCATTGTTCCGTGGGACCACATTTAGGAGAAGTCTCCATGGTCATGGAACGAGTCAATACATGAAATTATAACACGATTGTAGAAACAGATAAAATGAAACATAAGAAACATATTCAGGCGACAAGTCGTTAGTTTAAATAAAGAAAATCAAGAATGTAACACTGGAATTTGCTTCATTTTTTAGCTCTTCCAGGAGCTCTCGACAGAATAGAAGGAGTGAACCATGAGGAAACTCTTCTATTTAGACTTAAAAGTGTTTGGGCTACTGTTAAGATTTTTGAGTTCTTGTGGTAGCTTATTGAAAATGGATGCAGCAGAATACTGCACTCCTTTCTGCACAAGAGTCAAGGAAGTGCATTCCACATGCAGATTTGATTTCTGCCTAGTATTAACTGAGTGAAAGCTGCTAACTCTTGGGAATAAGCTAATATTGCTAACAACAAACGACATTAAAGAAAATACATACTGTGAGGGCAATGTCAAAATTCCCAGACTATTGAATAGGGGTCGACAAGAGGTTTTCGAACTTACACCATACATAGCTCGAACAGCCTGTTTTTGAGCCAAAAATACCCTTTTTGAATCAGAAGAATTACCCCAAAAAATAATACCATATGACATAAGCGTATGAAAATATGCGAAGTATACTACTTTTCGTGTTGAAATGTCACTTATTTCAGATACTGTTCTAATGGTAAATAAAGCGGCATTTAGTTTCTGAACAAGATCCTGAACATGGGCTTTCCACAACAGCTTACTATCTATCTGTACGCCTAGGAACTTGAACTGTTCCGTCTCGCTTATAACATGCCCATTCTGTCTGATTAAAATGTCAGTTCTTGTTGAATTGTGGGTTAGAAACTGTAAAAACTGAGTCTTACTGTGATTTAGCATCAAATTATTTTCCACAAGCCACGAACTTATATCATGAACTACATTATTTGATAATGTTTCAATATTACACACAAGATCCTTCACTACCAAGGTGGTGTCATCAGCAAACAGAAATATTTTTGAATCACCTGTAATACTAGAAGGCATATCATTTACATAAATAAGAAACAGCAGTGGCCCCAGCACCGACCCTTGGGGAATGCCCCATTTAACAGTGCCCCATTGAGACTGAACATCATTACCACTCTCAATATTGCGGAGGATTACCTTCTGCTTTCTGTTCTTAAAGTAGGAGGCGGACCAATTGTAAGCTACTCCCCTTACTCCATAATGTTCCAACTTCTGCAGTAATATTTTGTGGTCAACACAGTCAAAAGCCTTCGTTAAATCAAAGAAAACACCTAACGTTCGCAACCTTTTATTTAATCCGTCCAAAACCTCACAGAGAAAAGAGACTATAGCATTTTCAGTTGTTAAGCCATTTCTAAAACCAAACTGTACATTTGACAGCAAATTATGTGAATTTAAATGCTGCAGTAACCTTGTATACACAACCCTCTCGATAACTTTAGCAAACACCGATGGCATAGAAATAGGTCTATAATTGTCAACATTATCCCTGTCTCCCTTTTTATAAAGTGGCTTCACTACCGAGTACTTTAATGTAATGGATGTGTTCTAGATTGTGTTCGGGATGGAGACCTTCTCAGTGGTGTGGGGAAGTCGTTGAGATAGACAAATCGAGGTTTGGGAAGTGGAAATTTCTTATAGGAAAGCGTGTCGCTGGCAGGTGGGTCTTCGGTGTAGTAGAAAGAGTCAGCAATAAGGGCTTCTTTAAAGTAGTACCGAGAAAAGCGAAACGTATTCTTCTGAAGATTTTGAAGAAGTATGTACTGCCAGGTAACACTTTCGTTTCAGACTGTTTCTCTTCCTGCAACTACCTGGGCGATGGAAGTTTCATTCAACCGTCGATAAACCACAGCCTCCACTACTAAGACCAGTGCACACTCCAGTAGCATTGAGGGCATGTGTCTGGTCATCAAAAGATCTTTTCGCAGTTTGAATAAGTGCAAGAACATATTTTAGTTATATCTATTCAAGTACATGTGGAGAAGGCGTAGGAGCCGAGAGGATGACGTTTTTACGAGGGTAATCCCAAAAGTAAGGTCTCCTATTTTTTTATAAGTACATAGACCTGTTTATTTCTACAGTGGTTTGCATCAGTTAACAGCTTCAACATTTAGCTATTTTTCGACATAATCACCATTTCTGACGATGCATTTTTGTAGACGCTGTGGCAGTTTTTGTATGCACATGTCATACCAGCTGGCCGCCATGCTGTTCAGAAGATTATGAACCTCTTCTTTCACCTCATCGTCGCTTTCCGGCCAAATGTTCTTTTAACCTAGGGAGCAGGTGATAGTCATTAGGCGCCATGTCAGGACTATAGGGTGGGAGACTTATGTTCCACTGAAACTGTTGCAGGAGAGCAACGGTTTGCCGAGCGATGTGTGGGCGAGCGTTGTCATGAAGAACGTGTTCGCCCTTGCTCAACATTCCCCTCTTCTAGGTTTCTGAATTGCCTGTTTGAGTTTGTCAGAGTCTCACAGTACTTGTCAACGTTAATTGTGGTTCCAGTGCTCATAAAGTCGACCAACAATACCCCTTTCCCATCCCAAAAAAAGGTTGTCATGACTTTACCGGCAGACTGTGTTTGAATTTCCGCGGCTTTGGCGTGATTGTTGCTTGGTCTCAGGTGTAAAGTGGTATGACCAGGTTTCGTCACCCGTGACAACTGAGTCCAAAAAGTTGGCTGGCCGAGGTGGCCGAGCGGCTCTAGGCGCTACAGTCTGGAACCGCACGACCGTTACAGTCGCAGGTTCGAATCCTGCCTCGGGCATGGATGTGTGTGATGTCCTTAGGTTAGTTACGCTTAAGTATTTCAAAGTTCTAGGGGCTGATGACCTCAGAAGTTATGTCCCACAGTGCTCAGAGCCATTTGAACCAAAAAGTTGTCCTGTTCGGCTGGAAGGCGGTGATGAAACGCGCGGGAAGCATCAACTCGTTGCCGCATGTGGTTCTCAGTCAGCATGCGAGGCACCCATCTTGCGCACACCTTCCGGTAGTTCAATGTTTCCGTTAAAATTCTGTGAGCGGTGCTTCGGGAAACCTCAGGAACCAACGTGCAGAGATCATCCAGGGTGGTCCGCCGATCTCCACGCACGCTTTGCTCAACCTTCAACACTGTCTTCTCAGAAATTGACGGTTTCCCGCTCCTTTGTTCGTCGTGAATTTAGGTCCGACCAGCTGCAAACTCTCTACACCACCTACGAACATTTTTGATATCCATGCACGACTCACCATATACGTCCGTCAATAGGCGATAGATTCCATTCGGTGTAGTGCCCTTTGCGTTCAAAAACCGAATAACTGCGTGCAATTCGCACTTGGCGCTAACATCCAACGGGAGCTCCATTCTCAACGGCCGCCAAGCAAAGGCTGAGCGCCTCAGCGCGGCATGCGCATGTTTACACACTGCACGTGAAGTACTCTTCATAACAGTGTGGCCAACTGCCACACAAACAGAGTTGTGCATTTACAAAAAAATAGGAGACCTTACTTTTGGGATTACCCTCGTATGACATTCCTTCAAATTGTCAGAAGGATTTACAGTCCAATGTAGAGCTGTCTGGTTTTCTTCGTTGCTTACTTGTATTTGTCTTAGGAACTATTGACGTCGTTCGATGATTTCAATCAGTAACAAACACTATCAATATGTAATAAATTTGTTTTCTTCATTTCATTTCTATTTTCACTCATTTCTTACTTCATGTACAGAAGAACCATTGTTTCCTGTTAGTTTTCAGCATCTCATTATTCAGAAACGTAATACCACAGTTTCAATTTACACTACTGCTTGTAGAAAATAATTTTCTGTTCCTTCCTAATATAATACTTTACGATTTACGAGTATGTGATCAGCACGAATCCAACAGCACCTGTACAAATACTTTGCAATTTGCTGTGATTATGGTACGGTGTTGCAGTTTGTGGTTAGGCTGGAACTTTATAGCACAGCTTGCGTGTCAAAAATGCTTCACTGTTTCCCAAGTATACGTCGCGATTTTCGAGGATGTCAACCTAACAGCACGACTTACAATACATTGAATGAAACGAGTAGCAACTGCATTTGCAGTCTTGTTTGCTGCTGTTTCCTGGGAACATGTGATATTTTTGGAGGATGTGGTTGTGCGAGAATCTAATAGCACAGCTTACACTACTGCGAGTGAAACGAGACGCAGCCGTACCTACAGTCTTGCTTGTCACAAATGCTTCTCGTTTTCTAAGACTCTATAACGATTTTGAAGGGTATCATTAGGCAGGAATCTAAAAGTACAGGTGAAATTACTGCGAGTGACACGAACAGCAACGGTATTTGTGTCAAAGTGCGCTTACAGTGTCTGGTATAACTACATCGCAGGGAGCACGGACAGAACTCAGATTTGTAAGAGCAATCCAAATTCAA
Source organism: Schistocerca serialis cubense (assembly GCF_023864345.2). Lineage (NCBI taxonomy): Eukaryota > Metazoa > Arthropoda > Insecta > Orthoptera > Acrididae > Schistocerca > Schistocerca serialis. Next base: position 108,396,072 of record NC_064641.1, on the reverse strand, counting down.
AGTGCCGTTAAGACAAATCATTCAAGCAGAAATCTTTTTTAAAAACAAAAAATTATCAATGACCTCGCAGTATATCGTACCCCTTATGTGCTTTGTAATTAAGAATCATTCCACGTACAAAACCAGTAGCGCATATCGTGGCCATGACAGAAGACGAAACCACAACTTGCATATCGGCAGTAAAAACTTGAGTCGCAAAAGTGGGCACATTACTCAAGCACAAAGGTGTTCAATGCACTCCCATCTGACATAATAAGTCTTACAAGTGTAATGCTACAATTTAAGTGCAAATTTATGAAGTATCCTCCGGAAAACTCTTTTTACAGTCTCGATGAATTTTTTATATAAATATTTCTCGACTGCAATTTGAATGACAACTGTACACGTAATATTTGTTATTACTCTTTCGTGAATGAATACTACAGCCTACATCATCACTGAAATTTTTTATACTCAGTTTATTGATCACTTTAATTTTAGCAGCTTCATAGCTTATAATGTAGAATAACTGTAATGTATGATTTTATTGTTATATACCTCAGTTTCACTGTAATAAACGCTCAAGTTTGCGAAAATTAGCATATTTTGTTCCTGTGCACGTGTTATGTTAGAATGTTTAATTATTAACAGATTTATTTACTGCCATTCTACTACTGTTCACATATATGGTTACAATATCTCAATCTTTAATTTTTTTCATTGTTAAACATTACTTCTTCCATATTCATGTAATTTTTTTGGTTAGTGGATCAAGAGAACAGGAATAAATAAATGAACAAATTTCAGAGACCATGCTAGAAATATCGTTCTTAGCATCTGCAGTTACATCCGCTGGGCGTTTACGGTTATTTGCTAGACCACTACATCCATAAACACCCGAATCTAATAATCTATGACTAGTTCTAATGATCCTACTTACAGCTGCTGCCACATGTTACTACCGCAGTTCCTTTAGGCACACCTTCCCTTGCAGTCGGGCATACTGTCCTCCGTACACATCGTACGGCAATCAATCTGGATACACCTGTCGTTGAATTTCTTTAAGTGCCCATTGCCGGCAGAAGCCGGAAAGACAATGCGCCAAAATTTAATGCTTAATTGTTATAAATATTATTGAGAGCGATCCGAATTATCAACGTTGTTGACGTTGCTAGGCAAAGATGTTGGATAACTATTGACAATGATGTTTCTTGTATGGAGGTAAAAAAAAAAAGAAGGGAGGTATCATAAAGTCACAAATTTGAAGCCGATAACCGCCGTCTTAACTAGCCCAAAACATTAGGTTCACCGCGATGATACTTCCCCGTGAAGTCACGTGCCCATGCCCAGTTCCGACAGTGCTGGGTGCTTTGATTGTCTGGAGACGTATTTGTTTCGACAAAAATGCCAGCCTGCGTTGTATGCGGGTGTAATCTAAAGTTTAAAGGAATCACGTTTCATTCGTAAGTGTAGCAATTCAAGCAATATTTTCTTTTGTGTACATGAATTATTGTTCCACTGTTTACTTTTATTGTAATGGTTTTATTTCTATCACTTGACTTTACGTTTGCCTTACTTTACTCAGTGTCCGTTATTTCTCTTCCTTCTGTGTTTTTCACTGCCTTCCAAGTCGCAAATGCTTCGACATCCGAACCACACTGTATCAAAGGTCTCGTCCCCCCACAACACACGGCTACGTAACCGCGCTAATTGTTACGGCATCATCTGATGCCCTAAATTGCTCTCGCTGATGATTATTATTCATTATTCACATCCTCACAGCCTCCCCCCCCCCCCCCCTTTGGCTAGAACAGCCGGAGACAGGGGTTCTCTGTGCGTGAGTTTTGTTCGTATGATTCTATGAATGTGTGATGTGTGCGGTGCTTCCATTCTGAAGAAGGCTTTGGCTGAAAATTTATATGAAGATTTATTTTCGTCGTGCCTGCCTTCTGCTCGCCGTGTGTTTAGCAATCTATCCGTTTCATAGTATAGTTATTCCCTCATGAAGTTTATTGTAAATAATCCACTGCACTTCAACAGGAACAATGATGTACATACTTACAACACCAGAAGAAAAAATGGCATTCATTACGACACATTAAGATTGTCTGTAGCACAAACAGTGGCTTACAACGCTGCAACCAAAAGTTTTTATCACTTATCCATTAATATAAAGTGGCTGACACACTGCAAAGTAAGATTTGGAACTAAACTGGAAAAGTTTCTCTTTGATAACTCCCCCTGTTCCGCGGAAGACTGTCTATTACTGTAATGTGTAAATGGTGACGGGTAGGAATTACCGACTAACATATTTTTGTCTTTAATTAAAAAACGTAAAGACTAATAAATGATCAGCATGGGGGCATATTTACAAAAAAATTTTGTGTGAATGTATAATGACCCGTTCCATATCATTACGATTTATCGTGCAAAAAATACGTGGAACATGTAACTGAGTAGCTAACTATTGGTACATTAGTAAGCGTGGTGTAGACTTATATACTCTGAAACTCTCAAAATGAAATTCAAAATATCAAGTAGACCATCAAAGTGGACATAAATTCCAATTGTCTAAATTTAGTTTCTCATGAAAAACTGCCAGAGTTACTGACGAGAAATATCCCGGGAAAAGAGGCAAATCGGCTACAGTTTGACAGGTAGGGCTACATCTTACACAGGATAGGCTATCGTTACTAAAAATTTACTCACATACATGTTAAAGGAAAATATCCATGAGACCATTCCCTTTAAAACATTCATAGCATCCCTCAATGCTATTATACCGGTTTTCTACCCTGTAAGTTGCTATTACTGGCCACACAATGAATCATAGATAGAATTTCAAAGTGAGAAGATGGGTAAACTACAGTGAGACTAATGCACTGACAATCTAATGAAACAGAAACTCTATTCTGCATGGAGGTATACCTCTATGCAATCCTGTTTCTTTGAAATGTTAATAAGCATTTACTTCGTTGACATGCACAAGATACAATGCCGTGCTCCTTTCCTCACTGCACACGTTTATTGGGCTAGCAGAGAACACGTGGGTAAGTTTTTTGCAAACGTTAACACTAAAAGAGAGAGAGAGGGAGAGAGAGATACAAGATTAAATAGATTGCGAGGGCATGCTTTTCATACCACTTCCTTCTGTTTTTGGTTATCCTCAATACAGTAGCAAAAAACAAGTTACGTTAACGAGACCAAATGTGTCGTATTACTAGAGCAAATACTCATTCAAGTACAGAAAAACGATTGAAATTCCTTCCTGACACTATAATACAAGTAAGAACTGTAATTTTTAGCCGGCCGCGGTGGTCTCGCGGTTCTAGGCGCGCAGTCCGGAACCGCGCGACTGCTACGGTCGCAGGATCGAATCCTGCCTCGGTCATGGATGTGTGTGTGATGTCCTTAGGTTAGTTAGGTTTAACTAGTTCTAGGTTCTAGGGGACTGATGACCTAAGATGTTAAGTCCCATAGTGCTCAGAGCCATTTTTGTAATTTTTAGTATTTGAAACACTTGTTGCGCGTACACGACAGAAATGAAGAACAAGAAGCAATCGTAAACAGTAGTCTGCTAATGTTTTGGGCTACTTAAAATGGCGCCAGGCACCGCCCACTCTGGCTTCAAAACAAGGTACAGGGTGTCTCTAATGCCAGCTCCCATCTTTTCTTACCTCCATGCTTCTTCGAGTCCCATGTGTGATCGCTGGAATAGAGCAGAGCAGTTCATGTTGCAAAATGATCTCTATGCAACTGTTGGCGCAGGCAGTGTATTGTTATCTATGGTCAACGGTTGGCTCCGTACATTTTGTTTACAGAAACACGCTAGCGCATCGAAAGACAGGTGATGTGATGTAATGCAGACGAGACCGATGGTACAGAAAAGGAACACTTTTTCGAACGAGCGGTAGTTATGACGAAGCAAACTGGAGAAACAAACGTTGCCGATTTCACAGTAAGACGTAGACTTTGTCCGAATATATTTAATTTAATAAATTTAATTAATCATATGCCTGATTTTATACTTTTTCGAGTGCGTGTGAATGATGTGTTAAACGCAGATAGAGAGATGATGGGAAAGTGATTCCCGAAATGCGTAGCGCATCTGGTGTGGCCCGCGTTACCGATTCTAATCCTGACCAGTTGCCACTGAAGGTGGAAGTAACGTAAAACACTGTCTTTCAAGAAGACACCAAGTATATCTGTCATCACCTCTACGTACGGTTGCTGGAATGCGTTGGTGTAGATAAGGGAGACTACGCAGTACTGAACCAAATGTCCAAGATTGTCCTTATATTTTTGTGTTGTATGCTAAATAACTATAACCATTATTGTGGAGGTACTACCAGCAAAAGCAATGTTTACAAAAGAGCGCGTTGGTTGCAGCGTTGGAGACACACCGCCGGCTCTGGTGACCCAGCGGTTCTAGGCGCTACAGTCTGAAACCGCGCGACCGCTACGGTCGCAGGTTCGAATCCTGCCTCGGGCATGGATATGTGTGATGTCCTTAGATTAGTTAGGTTTAAGTAGCTGTAAGTTCTAGGGGAGTGATGACCTCAGAAATTAAGTCCCATAGTGCTCAGAGCCATTTGAACCATTTCGAGACACACCAGTGAATGACAGTCCCGTTTGATTGCGTCAGGTGTCAACATCGACAGCTATTAACGCAAAGTGGAATACACCCGAAAATGTGTTACCGGTATCACACAAAGAATAACTTTGTTGAACTATTGATAAAAAATACTTGAAAAGTAAAAAGAATTGTCTACAGTAGAAATACGTTATGTTACGAGATACTTGCAGTGTTTCATGAAATAGTACTGAACAGTCTGGTGGAACACACACAACACTACACAACTTAGTTCAGTTTGTGGTCGTTCCTATAAGTTTTCGCAACGTCCTCTATGAGGGCTCCATTGTCATGGGTCAGCTAAAGCCGGCAGGAATAAACATAAGGCCACGAGTGTTTTGCGGCCGCATGCAGCTAACATTGGCGATCTAAAAACACATTGTCTGCATTTTACCGCAGTTGTCATTTCAAAGTATTTGTCCTACTCTAAGCGAATACAGTAAGCGCTCGCGCGAGTAAAGCGCGGCTTGTGTCCCCCCCCCCCCCCCCCCCCCCACCATCACACCGCCACGCCATTCTACCCATAGTTGCCGGTGCGTCGTGCTTCGGTAGGTGGAATTTGCTTCCCTCTGTAAAGTCTGTCAAGACGTTCTGAACAAGCTATACATTAGCAAGATGAGCTCTTCCAGCAGAACAACACACTCTTCATATTACGTGGTTACCACAGTTGTCTTTCACTGAGCAAGATATCCCATCTGGTACTGCCAATGTATCCGACAACGAATCGTGCCCAATTGCTATGGCGGTTGAAAGTAATGCAAAACACTGTCTTTCAAGAAGACAGATGTTCGAGATTGTCTGTCTTGAGGTGTGCAGCTTTGTATCATCGTACATAGTGTATAATTTATTAATAAAATTCATTCATTGGTCCGAAGTGTGATGTTTGTTTTCATTTTCCGCAAATATACAAGGAGAATAAAGCTGTATGTAGCTCGTGTTGCAAAAATAATCTACCGATGTCGTATTACGGTTTGTACTTACTGTTAGCCCTTACCACGTTCAGTCTGAAAAACAAACGCTCCCGCAACTAAACAAGCCGTATCCATAGAGCAAAGGAAACGTACAGAGTGAAAATGAAAGTTATAATACTTCCAGTCAATTAAATGAGAGTAAAAATCTGCGTAAGTAAATAAGCTGACAAGAACAACTTTTCAGTTGGAGAAATAGTCGTAAAAACTTCCAAATGCGAAAGACCTTGCAGAGACAATTGCATAAAATTAGCTGTATTGTATATATCCTATTTATCGATGACAACTGGAACTGTAGGTTCTCTAAATTTGAAACTGTTGTAACAAGCGGGGACAGAGAATTCATGAGCTTCATAAAAACCCAAGTAGCCATCTTCCACAGCAGACTGCCGTAAGCTAAAAGGAAAACACACTCATTATATTTGGATTAAAACAATAGTTTGTGAAATGGAATCTGAGGCCAGTGAAGTCCCATCGAAGGCAGGACGAATATATACAGCAGCAAGAAAAAAGCTATGGATATTGCAAAATGTGTTCGGTTGGACGGAGAAATCAGCAGATGTAAATGTAATGTAACAATATGTATGCATTGGATTCATTAAAAACGTGTTAATGGATTCATGCTTCGCTTCTTGACAGAAAAATTTCATATATAATGTGAAACGTAAACGAATTGCATTTTCTTCCTCTAATAATTGCTTATTAGTGCATCTATCTGTTTAGCAAGAGTAATAGAAGGCAGATTTCAGACTACCTAACAGATCAAAACGAAAATTTCTGTTCCGACACTGACAATGTTGAGTGTTTATGGAAAAAGCTCAAAGCAATCGTAAAATGCGTTTTAGACAGGTACGTGCCGAGTAAAACTGTGAGGGACGGGAAAAACCCACCGTGGTTCAACAACAAATCAAAGAGAGCTTCACTGCAAGTTTAAACGCAGCCAAAACCTCTCAGACAAACAGAAGCTAAGCGATGTCAGTTAGCGTAAGGAGGGCTATGCGTGAAGCATTCAGTGAATTCCAAAGTACAATTCTATGTACCGATTTGACAGAAAATCCTAGGAAGTTCTGGTCTCACTTTAAATCAGGAGGTGGCTCGAAACAGCATATCCAGACACTCCGGGATGATGATGGCATTGAAACAGAGGATGACACGCGTAAAGCTGAAATACTAAATGCCTTTTTCCAAAGCTGTTTCACAGAGGAAGACCGCACTCAGTTCCTTCTCTAAATCCTCGCACAAACGAAAAAATGGCTGACATCGAAATGAGTGTCCAAGGAATAGAAAAGCAACTGAAATCACTCAACAGAGGAAAGTCCACTGGACCTGACGGGATACCAATTCGATTCTACACAGAGTACGCGAAAGAACTTGCCCCCCTTCTAACAGCCGTGTACCGCAAGTCTCTAGAGTAACGGAAGGTTCCAAATGATTGGAAAAGAGCACAGGTAGTCCCAGTCTTCAAGAAGGGTCGTCGAGCAGATGCGCAAAACTATAGACCTATATCTCTAACGTCGATCTGTTGTAGAACATGTTTTTTGCTCGCGTATCATGTCGTTTCTGGAAACCCAGAATCTACTCTGTAGGAATCAACATGGATTCCGGAAACAGCGATCGTGTGAGACCCAACTCGCTTTGTTTGTTCATGAGACCCAGAAAATATTAGATATTGGCTCCCAGAGAGATGCCATTTTTCTTGACTTCCGGAAGGCGTTCGATACAGTTCCGCACTGTCGCCTGATAAACAAAGTAAGAGCCTGCGGAATATGAGACCAGCTGTGTGGCTGGATTGAAGAGTTTTTAGCAAACAGAACACAGCATGTTGTTCTCAATGGAGAGACGTCTACAGGCGTTAAAGTAACCTCTGGCGTGCCACAGGGGAGTGATATGGGACCTTTGCTTTTCACAATATATATAAATGACCAAGTAGATAGTGTCGGAAGTTCCATGCGGCTTTTCGCGGATGATGCTGTAGTATACAGAGAAGTTGCAGCATTAGAAAATTGCAGCGAAATGCAGGAAGATCTGCAGCGGATAGGCACTTGGTGCCGGGAATGGCAACTGACCCTTAACATAGACAAATGTAATATATTGCGAATACTTAGAAAGAAGAGTCCTTTATTGTATGATTATATGATAGCGGAACAAACACTGGTAGCAGTTACTTCTGTAAAATGTCTGGGAGTATGCGTGCGGAACGATTTGAAATGGAATGATCATATAAAATTAATTGTTGGTAAGGCGGACACAAGGTTGAGATTCATTGGGAGAGTCCTTAGAAAATGTAGTCCATCAACAAAGGAGGTGGCTTACAAAACACTCATTCGACCTATACTTGAGTATTCCTCATCAGTGTGGCATCCGTACCAGGTCGGGTTGACGGAGGAGATAGAGAAGATCCAAAGAAGAGCGGCGCGTTTCGTCACAGGGTTATTTGGTAAACGTGACAGCGTTACGGAGATGTTTAGCAAACTCAAGTGGCAGACTCTGCAAGGGAGGCGCTCTGCATCGCGGTGTAGCTTGCTGTCCAGGTTTTGAGAGGGTTTGTTTCTGGATGAGGTATCGAATATATTGCTTCCCCCTACTTATACCTCCCGAGGAGATCACGAATGTAAAATTAACGGAGGCTTTCCGGCAGTCGTTCTTCCCGCGAACCATACGCGACTGGAACAGGAAAGGGAGGTAATGACAGTGGCACGTAAAGTGCCCTCCGCCACACACCGTTGTGTGGCTTGCGGAGTATAAATGTAGATGTAGATGTAGATTAATAACCTGTTCTCGCCGTGTCAAGCCACTGTCAGGTAACAACTGATTGGCGTCGCAAAAAGACGCTACGTCTTTGCTCTGAGGGACCGGTGCCACCGTTTAACCATGCCGTTGCTGGCTGGATGATAAGTCATTGTTACGTTACGTGATGTGATGCGCCGCAAAACTTGCCCAGCTGAGTAAACAATTCAGACTAGAACTGGCATCCTCCGTCAGTTGGACAGCCGAAAGCCGGCCGAAGTGGCCGTGCGGTTAAAGGCGCTGCAGTCTGGAACAGCAAGACCGCTACGGTCGCAGGTTCGAATCCTGCCTCGGGCATGGATGTTTGTAATGTCCTTCGGTTAGTTAGGTTTAACTAGTTCTAAGTTCTAGGGGACTAATGACCTCAGCAGTTGAGTCCCATAGTGCTCAGAGCCATTTGAACCATTTTTTTTGACAGCCGATACGAGCGACCCAGTTGGACATAAATGCGGCAGTCAGCGTTTCGGCAGAAATGTCAATTGGAATAGCTTCTGTCCAGCGAATGAATCTATCAATGATGGTTAGCAAATAGCGTTGACCTCTGAGGGTGGCAAAGGTTCCACGTCGTCCAAGTGGACGTGGGTGAACCTCTCGGTCGTGTCTGAGAATTTGCCTACTGGCGCGTGAACGTGACATTAAATTTTGCTGCGTTGACAACTGACACATGCGCGGCCCACTGACAGAAATCTTTTTGCATCGCCGGCCACACATAACGACCAGATACAGCTTCGTCGTTGCCTTTACCCCTGGATGACATAAATCGAGGAGGTTATTAAATATTTGCTTACGCAGGTCAGTGCACAGCAGTAAAGTTTGGGTGGTGCCATTATTGACCCCACGACACCGTAAGTGTTTCTGTTTGCCCTACGTCAAAAGTTTACTTATCAACGAAATGTCATTTTATTTTTAGGCTTAGTGAGTGTTTTCATTTATTTTCAGTGTTACTATGGTTTCGAGCTCTCGTTCACGTATGTCAGTGCTCGATCCAAGTTTTCCAGACTTTGTGAAAAAAATGCTAGAAGAACTAGAAGAAGGAGAAGAGGGTAGAGATGCAAATGATCTGGACGATGAAAATGACCCTTCTTACAACAGTGAACACGAAACTGCTTCAGAACAAAGTCGTGACTCTAGTGAATCAGATAAATTAGAGGGAAATAAATAAATCATCTAGTTTCTATGGCATAAATAGGTATAAGTGGTCCACTCTAGAACCTCAAAGGAATGTGAGAACACCAGCCCACAACTTGACAATAAAAGTTCTTACACTGAAAGGCCCTGCAAGCCGATTGGGAGACTCATGCAGTCCATTGGAAGCGTGGGAGTGTTTGTTTACCAGAGATATGTTAGAAGAAATTGTGAGTCATACCAATGTGAAAATTTCTTCATATCAATCAAAATTTTCTGATCAGCAGCGACAGTACTACGAGTGAGTGTCAATGAACTTAGGGCACTATTTGGATTATTATACTTCAGTGTCATTTTCAAATCTAATCATGAAAATCTGGAGTCAATGTTTGCAACAGACGGCACTGGAAGAGATATTTTCCACGCCACACTATCCATGAAGAGAGTGCTGATATTTCTTTACTGCCTAAGATTTGATGACATAACTAGCAGACATGAGAGGAGGAAAAATGACCCTGCAGCAGCGATTTCTTGTATTTTCGATAGAATGGATCACAATTCTCAGGCATCTTATAACATATGTACACATGCATGCGTGGATGAAATGCTGGTTGGTTTTCGTAGGAGATGCGCATTTAGGGTTTATATGGCTAGTAAACCAGCAAAATATGGGCTGAAAATAATGATTTTAGCTTATGCTCAAACAAATTACCTTCTGTATGCTTATTTATACACTGGAAAAGACAGTGATGGCATTGGCTTGACACCAGAATAAAAGAAATTTCAGAAACCTACTCAATCTGCCCTGAGAGTAGCGAAGCCCATTTAAGGTACAAACCATAACATTACAGCTGACAACTACTTTGGCTCTATTGAATTAGTTTCGGAGTTGAAAAAACGAAAGTTGACCTATGTTGGTACATTGAGGAAAAACAAAAAGGAAATCCCACCCGAATTCCAGCCATCTAAGAGGCATGTGGAAGGTTCAACACTTTATGGCTTCCCAAATGACAGAACATTGATTTCTTATGCCCCTATAAAAGGAAAAGCTGTCATTTTGATTTCCAGTATGCACCATTCAAAAAGTACAGATCCAAAAACAGGAAAACCAGAAATAATTTCCTTTCATAATAGCACAAAAGGTGGCGTAGACTCTCTTGACCAGAAGTGTGCTACCTACAGCACAGGCAGACGAACACGCAGATGGCCTCTTGCTGTATTTTATGCAGTTCTGAACATACTCGGAGTTAACTCGTGTGTAATACAAACGTCCTGCAAGAAGTACATACCTATTTCCCAGTTTGAATTCATCAAGACACTTGCCAGGCAGCTTACTGAACCCTATCTCAATGAGAGGCTGATGAATGGCAGACAACCAAAAGAACTCCTCTCCCAAAATCACAAATATCCACTCTGGATTCAAAGAGGAAACGATGTGCTCTTTGTCCACGTGCTAGTGAGAAAAAGACAAACCAGTATTGTACCTGCTGCAGTCGCCCAGTTTGCCAAACCAGTCGTTCGGTTGTCTGTAAAGAGTGTGGAGAGGAGAATGCGGGTGATTATTGACAATTTGTGAAAAACTCTGTATCAATTCATATTTGATGTTCATTACATGCAGCTAATTTTTCAAACACTGTATATTTATGTCACAGCAATCTATTACTGTTTCGTGTTAAATCTGATACAATAAACTAGTTTGAATTTTTATATTGCATTTCATTTCAATGTTAAGTAGTGTTGCATAAACTTGTTTTCATTTTGTGATTTTTATAGAGATTTTTTTAGTTTAACTGAAGTTTTGTGTTGTAACACATATGGCTGCAATGCTGCGCCAATGGCCACCTGGCTAGCATCGACCACGAGAGCAAGAGGCGCGTCTAGAGCAGGGTGAGCAACAAGCGTCGCCTCAGCTATGCTTTCCTTGGCGGTTTCGAAAGCGTCTATCATTGTCTGTGACCACTGCACGGTCGCTTTGCGGACCGGCCAGCACTGCTGTAAGTGGTTCTCGAAGTTCTGCCGCATGTGGCGGATGGTAGCGATAGAAATTGAGGATTCCGAGGGCTCTACGTAATTCTTTGGCTGTCTCTGGGCGAGGAATATTCAAAATTATTTTAACTTTCTCTGGCAAATGGCACAATCCCGCGGAAAAAATTAGGTGACCCAAAAATGTTATCTCCGGTTGTCCGAACACACACTTAGTGACGCTCAAAACAAATGCCATACCTGTCAAGGGGCTCAAAAACTTCAATGAGATGCTGTTCATGTTCCTCTGGCGTCGCTGAGAAGACGAGTATGTCGTCTAGGTAGGCAAAACAACGTGGTAACCTTCGTAATACAGAATCAATAAATCGTTACCCTGTTTGTGCGGCGTTTCTTAGGCCAGACATGATAAATAAGCTTTTGAACAAGACAAAAGGCGTTGTAATGGCTGTCTTCGGGATATCTTTCTCAACACCCGAAATTTATGTGTATGCTTTGGCACAATCCAACACACTAAACACCTGTTCGCCGCACAATGCGGCATCGGCTTTGCTCCTCAGGTGACTGAGATATTGGGACGGTTTTTTGTCTCCAATGTCCTCCTGTGTTAGAACCTGACGTACCTTCTCCTCTTGCGAGGCGGATACTCGTCGAATTAACTCGGCCTTGAGTGTTGGGCGCCGAAGTTGTAATATCCTGTACTTCGGCAGCGTATCGATGGTCTAATTGACTCACTACCAATGCAAACTTGGTGGAATCCGACTCCACACCTGCACAAAGAAAACTGGCCGCGACTTGTGCGAACCATAACGCGGGGTTGTGAGGCCAGAATGGTGGTAGTCGTACTACCAGTCTTGAAATCGTGGGAGTTTCTGGTGTATCTGTGTCACCAGATGTCGCGTTCCCACTGTGCGTTAGGCTCGCGACTAACTACGCGTTCTTATTGTGGAAGAAGTACGTCTTCTGTGTTTATCATGTTTTTATTGAAGATCACTCAGGAAAGAACACATAACATAGGCAGCGATTACACAATAATAACCAATGGAACTTTAAGAAAACTTGGGAAGAACTCCCCAGAAACGTTCTGTGAAATCAACAACGGAACAATTATAACGTAGCACATCGTTTAAAAGTCACAGCGCGGCAAGGATTAAGTACATGTCAGCACTCTTCGCGGCCGGCACGCGAATCTCGTTGACACTTGCGTTCTGTCAGCTGATCGCGGCTGCCAGCCGCCCGACCGCCTTTTGTTGCCACAGGTCGAATGTACAGAGGGGGTATAAAAGTTTTTCAAAGACCGAATAATGAAACTTGCACACTTAGACCAACCTTTGGATGAATTGACTCAAATAGGTGCACTTAAGAGAAGGCCACCAGAAAGAATTCAAATGGGATTAGTTTATGGGCCTGTAGATCCTGTAGTCCAGTTCCTAAAATATGTAGAAAAGTCAGACAGGGCATATAAAGGGTTTGGCCAACACAGTACTGATTTCAGAAGGCCAAACTAGAGTAACCTCAATCATGATAGAAATACTAATAATAATGACAATTTTAAGCAAGGACATAACAATAGCACCCTGGGGAGGAATGACATGAATCCAAATAATTTTAGAAATTATCAGGATGTAAGACCAAACAACGGGGACCAACAGTTTTATGAGGCAGAAATTCTGGGAACAGAAATAGTTATAGGAATTTTGAAAATAGAGGCGGACTGGGCACAAATAACAACCAGTTGCCTCCCCACATGTGAGAGATAATGATAGTAGAGGTAATAGGTTAAACTGAAACCCTCTCGGTTGGCAGAAACATTGCTGAACAGTCATTTTTGGCAGTAAACAGAAACATGAAACCTATACAACACTGATTATGTAAAATTTAGAGAATTAACAGCTATTTGATAATTTTCTGAGTACAAAAGTAATGCAGGAGGATGTTCTTCTACTTGCAGTGAAAAAAGTTTTTCGATTGTCCCAAAATGGTAAGGTAATGTAATTTTATAAAATGTACCAGTATATCAAATTATATTGAACACCCTGAGTAACCAGTAAACATGAAAGTGTAAAAGGTTATACAGGGTGTTACAAAAAGGTACGGCCAAACTTTCAGGAAACATTCCTCACACAAAAATAAAGAAAAGACGTTATGTGGACATGTGTCCGGAAACGCTTAATTTCCATGTTAGAGCTCATTTTAGTATCGTTCTTCCACCTACGCTCAATGGAGCACGTTATCATGATTTCATACGGGATACTCTACCTGTGCTGCTAGAACATGTGCCTTTACAAGTACGACACATGTGGTTCATGCACGATGGAGCTCCTGCACATTTCAGTCGAAGTGTTCGTACGCTTCTCAACAACAGATTCGGTGACCGATGGATTGGTAGAGGCGGACGAGTTCCATGGCCTCCACGCTCTCCTGACCTCAACCTTCTTGACTTTCATTTATGGGGGCATTTGAAAGCTCTTGTCTACGCAACCCCGGTACCAAATGTAGAGACTCTTCGTGCTCGTATTGTAGACGGCTGTGATACAATACGCCATTCTCCAGGGCTGCACCAGCGCATCAGGGATTCCATGCGACGGAGGGTGGATGCATGTATCCTCGCTAACGGAGGGCATTTTGAACATTTCCCGTAACAAAGTGTTTGAAGTCAGGCTGGTACATTCTGTTGCTGTGTGTTTCCATTCCATGATTAATGTGATTTGAAGAGAAGTAATAAAATGAGCTCTAACATGGAATGTAAGCGTTTCCGGACACATGTCCACATAACATATTTTCTTTCTTTGTGTGTGAGGAATGTTTCCTGAAAGTTTGGCCGTACCTTTTTGTAACACCCTGTATAATTGCAGGAGTAATGAGATTATTACATAGTGTATACACAATTTTTGGTAAATATTGAGGAAGTATGTGGGATATATACAGCTATTAGCAGAAGAGTACATATGAGATATTTAGTGTCATGCACTAGTTTTCAAAGTGTTTATATGATGTAACAAGGGAAAGTACAGTTGTCTAGTGAAGTGTATTTGAAAGTAATGAAGTAATTGTAGGGAGTACACTAGACTCTCGCTAATCCGGCCCTCAATAATCTGGCCTCTCAGTAATCCAGCGCACATCCAAAAACACGTGCACAGTGAATTATTGTTCGCAACAATGCTTAGTTAAATAATGCTTTATATACTCTGTTTGAAATTGTACCTTTCTTTACAGTTCGGACTCTTGTCTTCTAAAGGGAAACACATTACGCTAGACCTCAAGAAGAAACTTGAAATTTTAAATAAGTTAAATCGAGATTCTTCGTAGAAAGCCATTGCTCCTGAGTTCAATGTTGGATGAGCAACGGTTTATGACATCAAAAAGAAAAATGATGTTATTCGACAGTGAGCTGGGAAAACGGAAATTTACGCGAAAGAGTGAGAACGAAGAACTGGATGTAGCTCTTTATAGATGGTTCATACAACAGTGCAGTAAAGGAATTCGAGTCAGTGGCCCGATTATAAATGAGAAAGCAGCTGCATTTATCAAACAACTTGGTGGTAGAAACTTGTTTCCAGCGAGCGAAGGTTGGCTATCAAACTGGAAAAAATGACATGGCATTCAGGGAAAGTCACTCAGCTAATGATAAGGATGCTGATGAGTTTGTAAGCAAGATATGGAAGATAACAGAGGAAAAAGATTTAACTGCTGATGCCTTGTATAATGCTGATGAAACAGGACTCTTTTTACAGGATACTTCCTTTAAAAACATTAGCTGCCAAGAACGAGAAGGAAGCTTGTAGTTACAAGCAACATAAACAGCGGGTAACACTAATGGCATGTTGTAATACAAATGGGAATCATAAACTACTGCTCATGGTGATTGGAAAATCCCAACATCCATGTTGTTTTCAACACACTGACATAAATACTGTACCAGTGCAGTATTGCGCTCAGAAGAAAGCGTGGATGGACAGATAAATATTCTCTTGGTAGTTCCATGAAACGTTTGTACCAGCAGTGAGAAAAGAGCTAAAGAAGGAAAAGCTTCCACTGAAAGCAATCTTTATAATTGACAATGCTCCTAGTCATCCTTCAGTTGTTTCTCTAAAGTCTGATGGTATACATGTACACGCACTCTTTCTCCCACCCAATGTGACAGCCCTAATTCAGCTCATGGACCAGAGAGTTCTGGTATCAATTAAACGTCATTAACGACATTCACTTCTCAGAAAGTGAAAATGACTCTGTCGAGACCATGCTGAAGGCGTGGAAAGCACTTAACATATGTGATGTACTTTTCCAAGCAGCCAAAGCATGGGATAAAGTGGAGAGCGCGACCACAATGAAGAGCTGGAGAAAATTGTGGCCATCCCTTGATGCCAAGTTGGATCCAGAAGTGAGTGACAGCGATGAGCCAGTCAGTTCGGAATTATAAATATTACTTCGTACACTGACACGATCACAACCTTCCAGGAGGAGATGATGATTATGTTACTAAGTGGCTGAATGAGGAAATCTGTGAAACGGGCCAGACTTTAACAGATGAAGAAGTAATCAAAAGCGTGCAAGAAAGTTATGATGAAAGTGATAAAGAAGAGGCCACAGGAGGAGAGAGCACGAAGATTTCTCACACTGCTGGTACTGAAGCTGCTGAGGTCTTCCTGGAGTACATTATGCAGCAACCAGATACATGCAGAACTGATGTAATGCTTGTAAAGTAGTTGCCCGATAAAGCATGCCTCCGTCATGTATCATCATTGCACCAGTTAAAAATTATGGACATGTTTCATAGTGCGTGATACAACTGTATAATTATGTACAGTATACACTGAAGGACTAAGTTTTCTTTGAAAATTAATGTATTTTTGGATTTAATAAAGTATGTCCTCTATGTTTTAAAATTGTATCCTTCAGTTTAATGAAGTACATACACTACATCCAAATGGTTCAAATGGCTCTGAGCGCTATGGGACTTAACATCTGAGGTCATCAGTCCCCTAGAACTTACAACTACTTAAACCTAACTAACCAAGGACATCACACACATCCATGCCCAAGGCAGGATTCGAACCTGTGACCGTAGTGGTCGCGCGGTACCAGACTGTAGCGCCTAGAACCGCTCGGCCACTCCGGCCGGCCGTACACTACATCCCTTATGTTTTCAAAATAAATAAAAAACACAGACACTCAATATATATAAGGGTTGGAACTTAAATAGTGGCAACTATTTCTTCACAACCGATACAAAAGAGTTACATGTTTGCACCTGTTACTGTCCTTCAAAGCAGTCACCAGCATTGTGTAGAACCCATTGCCAGCAATGTGGAAAGCGTAGTCTACCATTAGCAGAGCCTGTTCTGTTGATGGTGTGAATGGAGCGGTCTAGTGCCTGTCAAATATATGGAATAGTTCTGAAGCAAATGCACGAAGTGGTTCTTCATCTTCGGAATCAAGTCGCAAGGACTTAAGTCCTGGGAGTATGGTGTATGGTGCAGTACTTCCCAGTCCCATCGACTGAACAGAGCAGCCACAGCTTGTGCTGTATTCGCCCGCACATTGTCATGCAAAATAATGGGTGGGTTGCAGAGAAAGTGTCGCCGCTTCTTTCGCAAAGCTGGTCGCAGGTGATGCTCCAAAACTGAACAGTAATACTGTGCACTGATGGTCTGCTGTGGAGGAACGTAATGCATTAGGATAACATCATCACAGTCGTACACGAGAATCCCCGTAACTTTCGCCATATAGGGCTCTGACGCACTTTCAACTTTCGCTGCGACCCATAATAACGCCATTCGTGGGATTGGCGTTTCAGTTTTGGCTCGTACGATGTGGCCCAAGTCTCATCCAGTGTTACGCTACGGCATAATAAAGCTTGTCCATCGCGCTCATAGCGCTCCAAGTGCATCTGAGCAACGTCGTAACGCATCAATTTTCTGCATTTCCGTCAAGTCATGCAGATGGAATTTTTCACATGCCCAGGCTTTCCTTCTGGATGCGAAGGTTTCGTGGATGAGCTCACGAATCCTATGGCGTCGATCACTGTCCCCTAACGTGGCAACAGCATGCACTTCTTCTTCAGACACGCTAGGACGACCTGCCCGATGCAAGTCTGCCACAGTTTGCAGACTTTCGTTAAATGCTTTTACCAACATGCTACTGTTCTGTACAAAAATGCCAATTCCCCACACGCCTCTTGAAGACCTTGATGACACTGTTGTGCTGTACGACCTCTGGCACATTCAATCTTGATCCAATTCCGTTGTTCCTGTTTCGAAAACATAGTGATACCGTTACGTTAGACCGCTCACTCACAAATGACCATTTTTCCCTCGATTGTGCCCACGCAAGTGACGTGGGACAGGTGAGTCCATTTGCTCGGAGGTAAGGTGGGTATGTCAACAATGTGTGCTATCAGCAACAATAGCACATTCCATTGCATTGTGTCTCCACAGCAGTGTTGCCACTATTTAAGTTCCAACCTACGTAGTAATGAGTTTTGCAAGCAATGCACTGATTACATACGATAGTGTAATGTCTGTTTCTATTGCTAGAGGAAAAGCATTACCAGTTGTGAGGTCTACTGCTACATGATGTTATTTTGTGAAGTTGATCTACTGTGTAAGATGACGCAGGGGATTTTTCTTAGCTGATTATTACACTACTGGCCACTAAAATTGCTACACCAAGAAGAAATGCAGATGATAAACGGGTATTCATTGGACAAATATATTATACTAGAACTGACATGTGATTACATTTTCACGCAATTTGGGTGCATAGATCCTGAGAAATCAGTACCCAGAACAACCATCTCTGGCTGTAATAACGGCCTTGATATGCCTGTGCATTCAGTCAAACAGGGCTTGGATTGCGTGTACAGGTACAGCTGCCCATGCAGCTTCAACACGATACCACAGTTCATCAAGAGTAGTGACTAGCGTATTGTGACGAGCCAGTTGCTCGGCTACCATTGACCAGACGTTTTCAATTGGTAAGGGATCTGGAGAATGTGCTGGCCAGGCCAGCAGTCGAACATTTTCTGTATCCAGAAGGACCCGTACAGGACCTGCAACATGCAGTTGTGCATTATCCTGCTGAAATATAGGGTTTCGCATGGATCGAATGAAGGGTAGAGCCACGGGTCGCAACACATCTGTAATGTAACGTCCACTATTCAAAGTGCCGTCAATGCGAACAAGAAGTGACCGAGACGTGTAACCAATGGCACCTGATACCATCACGCCGGGTGATACCCCAGTATGGCGATGACGAATACACACTTCCAATGTGTGTTCACCGCGATGTCGCCAAACACAGATGCGACCATCATGATGCTGTAAACAGAACCTGGATTCATCCTAAAACATGTCGTTTTGCCATTCGTGCACCCAAGTCCGTCGTTGAATACACCATCGCAGGCGCTCCTGTCTGTGTTGCAGCATCAAGAGTAACCACAGTCCCCAGATAGCACAGTAAGCCGGTTTCAAACTTGTTTCCAGATGTAAAGTTCAAGTATATAAGCTTGATCAAAGCTGGAATATTCAAGCCTGTTAGTTGGATTCAAGCTTGAAATAAACATCAAAGTTGGCAGAGTTCAAGCTATATTTCAAGCTTGACTTATCAAGTTTGGCTCCAGCTGTATCTACACACGTGTAATACAGCCTGGTATTTACAGCTTGTTTTAAGCTATATAATTATTAATCTGGATTTATTGAACCTAATTAATTAAATAAATATCAGAATGGAAATGGTGTGAAAAAAATTATCAAGACATGTATGTTTAAAAATTTTTAGTTTCAAAGTGTTTAAAATTGTTTTATTTTAAAATTTAATTATTCTGAAGCCCCTCCGGCCCCAGCACACAGACCAGAGCAGGATCAAATATCGCTGACTTCTACTGGTATAATGATCCTGTAACAAGTAAAAGAAAATGTTAGCCATACCTAAATGTAAAACGTTGAAACTGATAAACCTAAATAAAATTTATGCCCCAGATTAGCAAATAACTTCAAACTCACTGATGTCGTAAGAATCATTAACTAGTATAAATGTCACTGAGTAAGCAGCTGCTTCTGGTGACTTCATTCCAAAGTGTTTTTTAAAGTAATTTGAAATAACTTTTTGTTTGAAATTTTGAAAGTAAAGATGACATTTGGGTAATTTTGCGATGACTTCATGAAGAAGCCACACATCACTATTTCTAACAGTTTCAGGGCCATTTAATCCGAATTATAAAGAAACAATTACTTGAAATCATATACACCTCATACTGTAAGCTTATAAGGAAACTACCGTTTCGAAAAATGTAGATGGTTTATTCTATCCACAATTATATTTTGGTGAGTAAAACTGAATCAAAATGAAATAAAAGATGAAATCGAAATGAATTTAAGAACTTACCAGTTCAGTGGAACTGAAATGTAAAAGAACAAAAAATGTTCTCCTTGTCATATTTTAATATTGCCTTTTATTAGATTTCAGCCACATTACAAATAACAATAAAAGTAATTAGTACCAGTAGGCCTTGCAGTATTATTTCACCTAGGGAACAACAAAATTAAGAGCAATTGAAGACCAGTCAAAGCTACATAAATAAAAAATACTGACACCTATGTAGTGACTGGTTCTTGATGCGTTTTTCCCGTTCACCATGTCATTACTATTTGTATTAGCAAAGAAACTTTTCACACTTCACGATTATTCATTCATGGTGTGACACGTGTGAGTATTTACAAGTAAGCAAATGTAATAGGGCAATATATATAAAAAGGCGAGATTTTAAACAGGTAAAATAACATTAAGTTTTAATTTATTAGTGCCACGTACTAGAGAGCTAGTTTAAAATGACCTCTTTTTGCTGAACAACTTGTAATATGTTTTCTTAGCTGGTAATCCATTTCACTTTCATCCAGGTTCAATTTTTCTATGTAAAAGAATATGATATTTTATTTACGTTACGTAATAATATTTAACATTTGTAATATGAGAAAAAATGCACCAGCGTACCTGTAATACACTATATATCTTCTTCAGACCCGGTGTAGCAGTAAGGCAGGGGACGCCACACACCTTCCGAACTATTTTCCAGTATGAAACAAACTTCACAACAGTCAACAACCATTAACGCACGTCACAAAAATAAAATGGCCGTAAACCTAGCAGAGTCAGTGCAACTGCAAGGCTTATAAAAGCTTGTGGCGCTTCCCCTGGACGTCTATGGAAGCTATGCTGCGCACGCATCTGCTGTACAGCCTCCCAGAGAAATTACAGTTTATTTCAAGCTTGGGAAATTTATTTTAATTCGAGCTAAATTTTTACAGCTTGATGCAAACTGTGTAACAGGTTGATTTTTCAATCTTGAATTTTCAACTGAACCTAAACTCGATATCCATCTTGAAATAAGCTGTGTAACAGGTTGATTTTTCAATCTTGAATTTTCAACTGAACCTAAACTCAATATCCACCTTGAAATAAGCTTGAGTGCTAGCTGGGTCATGGTCTCCGAGCTGATAGTCCATGCTGCTGCAAACGTCGTCGAACTGTTCGTGCAGATGGTTGTTATCTTGCACACGTCCCCATCTATTGACTCAGGGATCGAGTTGTGGCTGCACGATCCGTTACAGCCATGCGAATAAGATGCCTGTAATCTCGACTGCTAGTGGTATGAGGCCTTTGGGATCCAGCACGGCATTCCGTATTACCCTCCTGAACCCACCGATTCCATATTCTGCTAACAGTCATTGGATCTCGACCAACGCGAGTAGCAATGTCGCGATACGATAAACCGCAATCGCGATAGGCTACAATCCGACCTTTATCAAAGTCAGAAACGTGATGGTTTAGGTTAGCATCTCACTTTTGTAGATCACAAATGGAGAAAGGCGGAGTTGCTACATTCATCAGGAACTGTCATAAATTTAAGAACACAGACATTCATAAATTTTGCCTAGAACAGCATAATATTAAGTGTATATTGAGCACCTGCAGGTAACTTTAATCTGTTTGTAAACCACCTTGCAGATGTACTGGCCCATTTAACAACCAAAAACAAAGAAATAGTGGTTGCTGGTGATTTCAATGTAGATTTCCTTAACGACTCTCCCAATAAGAACTTATTTGAGTTAGTAACACTATCATTCAACCTAATTCCCACTGTAAAGTTCTCCACTAGTGTGATAAACCTTTTGCATTTCCTTTATGTTTTCGTCTTCGTTAAAGGCAAAGAGACAAGATGAAGCGGTAGCCCATCATAGAGCCTATGCCTACCGTCATGTATTTTTTGACTTTCAGTTGTTAATAAACAGAGGAATTTTTCTGGTACCGGTAGGAGGAAGGAGGGATTCGCGCTCAGCTAGTGAAAGAGTGAGAAGCACGTCAATTTTTTAGCGAGTAATTGTAGACCGCCATTTTGGGGTCGCTATGAATAAGTGAGGAGTGTGGATTTCATATGTGCACCGTTTAGAAAAATACAGTATTGTTTTATTAACAGAAAGGTCGTGTGAGTTGTTATTTCAAATAGTACAATAATTACAATAACTGAAGTCCACCTGTGTACTTTGGAAAATTACGAAGATCCGATAAGCTTAATAGGAACACGGTCAAGACTTCAAAGGTGAACGCGGCGACCAAACGTAGTATTATAAAGAATGGTAAGCACAAATCTACAGCGGAGAAAGAAACTACTCCGCCCTGCAAAATAATATGAACTAATACGGACTTATTTCCAGGCATAGCTCAGCTTATTGTGCTTGTCATTCACGCCGAAAAATTAATCTCATTAATTCAATACATTTTAAAAAGCCACGCATTTTATTATCATCTATTCCATTATTTTATTATACTATAAAGTGGCGACAGGTGACAGGCACGGTACGCAGTGGGCAAAACTGTGAGTACTAGTATTGTTAGGAAAATGAATATACATGTATGTTAACGATTTCTTTATGTTCCATGTACGCTGATGATGTGACGGAGACGATGATGTGGTACTGAAGAAATGCTATAAAAAGGAAATAATAAATAAATTAGAAGGAAAAAAGGCGACAATACCAAGAGCACACAACAAAGCACAATAGAGGAAGTACGATTTACAAGACAACAATCAGGTAGGACTGCGCAATGCATATAGAGAATGCGTTCCCAGTAGACCTATTAGAAAATCCATCCACCTATTTCCTAAATTCCAGAACCTAAAGCTTCAGATATTAACGCTATTGTAGTCAAGTGGAGATAATGACATTTCTTTATTAGTATAGAAAGTATATTGACTAAAGAATAGCTGAGACTATAATTACATACAACTGTATATGCATTTTTTTCGCGTGAGAAGTAGCGCGGAAGTAAAATCTTAAAAAAGAAAATTTTTATTTTGATAACTGCAGTGGTATAAGGATTTTTATAATGGAGGGTCAAAACAACAAGGAAATGTCATTCGAAAATCATAATGCGAATGGAGTGGATGTTCATTTGCAAAATGCAACAATGAGTGGTTTGGAACCGTTTAGCGGTGATTATTTGGATGCTGGGCGCGACATGCCATTGTTGCATTCGACGCCCGTGAATACAGAACTTTTAATTACAAGCAATACGTTAATTACAGTAGACGTAACTAATGGCACCTCGAGGCCAGAGAATATTTTAAATGAGAGCAGTACGCGTAGTACGGACACAGATACTGACAGGCGTAGGCCGGAAGTGAATACGGGAGATATGCAAGCCTTATTTCGAGCCTTAACAGAATCCATACAAACAAGCATGAATGCAATGAAAGCAGACATAAATTCAAAAATGTCGGGCTTAGAGACTAAAATGTCAAGTTTACAAACGATACAAGCAGACATGACCACAGTAAAGTCCGAGATCGAGAAGGTTAATACAAACATGACACACATTTCAGACGACGTAAAAAATTTGCGCACAGAACTCAATAGTCTGGACACGAAGTTCACACAGCAGATTTCACAAATCTCCACGGAGGTGGATAGTAAAATTAATGAACAAGTACAAATTTCGGTTCACGATATGGGTGAGAAATTAAAAGGCATAGTGGGCGAAAAATTTGAAACACTAACACACACGTATCGACAGGAGCTATCCGGAATTAGAGAAACCCAAGAGAATTTACAGGCAATGCAAAAGAATACGCAGGTCAACTTAGACAATGTACAATCAGATGTAGCGAAACTACATTCTTTCTGTAACGACTTGCCAGAAAATGTAGAAAAAATCACATTGGAGGTAGGATTACTCAAGTTAGAACACAAGAGGATCAACTCAGACATTGTGCACCTTTATGAATCGGTAAAGAGCAATGCAAAGGACGACAATACAACGTTCGCAGAAAAATGCGTACGTGAACAGCGTACCTATGTGGAAGCGGTAAAGGAAGTAATGGGGGACAAGGAAGAAGAAATCTTAAAACGCGTAGAACATGATATCAGGCAGTTAGAACAACGGTTAAGAGACGAAATAGTTAACAAACAAAGTACGGTAATATCATCGCCTGGGGCGGTAAGCGGAGCGATAAACAGCCATCCGCCAGTGGGAGGAATCAGTGGCGCGGACAACAATGCCCAACCCACGCCGCGCGACCGCATGTCGACGCGCGACGCGAGCAGCGGGCAAAACTTTGCTGAAACAAATATACCATCACCGCAGGGAAATGCTGTTCCGCCGTGCTGGACAGCGTTGTTAATGGATGAGAGCTTAATAAAACATCGACAGTTTCCCGTATTCTCAAATGAGAAAAAGCGAACGCACCCAGTAGTGTTTATCCGAGCCTTTAGAAACGTACTGCCCAGGACTTGGACAGAAGCTCAAAAAATTAAATATGTAGCAGGACACACCGAGGGTGGTGCCCTTTTGTGGGCTACGGAGATGTCAGAACTTTGCGAGACATATGAGCAGTTTGAGAATGCATTTTTAGATAAATACTGGTCAACAGCTATCCAGGAGAGGTTAAGACGAGAGGTATTTAACCCAGTACCATATCATTCAAAATTCGGGAGGCTAAGAAGCTATTTTGAAAAATACCTAAACAAGACCCGTTACTGGAATAATCCGATATCTCATGTCGATGTACTGAAAATCTTAAAGAACAAGTTACCTGCAAATGTTAGGGAAAAATTAATAACTGTTCCCGAATATGATCTCGAGTATTTTCTTTCAGTGCTCGACTCAATAGATCTGATTCATGAGGATGGGCAAGCCACACCTAGTTATCGTAACGGTAATGGGCACAACCCAAACGGGAAGAACTACGGTAACGGCAACGGCTTTGGAAATTATAACGGTCGTGTGCGTATGAATGAATGGCATCCGTATGTACCGCCGCGCCACAACGGAAATCCGTACAATCGGTCTACCTACCAGCCACAGAGTGGCCGAGGGTCGTACGAAACTAAATATCAGCCCTATAGGTACGGTAATGGCAGAGACAATAGAAACTCGAGGGAAAACTTCGACAATGGGCGACAAGGAAATGCAAATTACCAGGAACGGAATATGCAACACAGGGATCCGAGAGATAACAGGCAGCCCGTACAGTCAAATCGAAACAACCGGGACACGAACTGGCGAGCACGCGAACATACAGTAAACATAGTAGAAGTGACGGCAGAAAATGAAACAATACCTTTACCGGCCCCAGGAAATAATAATCGAGCGTGACTAGAGGAAGAAGGTAATGAACTGTCAGTGTGCCACAGTACTAATATGAGCGACTTAAACACTAAAGCGAACAGGAACGGAAAGGAGGAAGCAGACACTGAAACAAACCTACACATACAGCATATCCGGAATCTATTTTTAAGGTATGATAAGGGCGCAGAAATGAAAGAAGACTTGTTTATCGAAGAGAAAGAAACAACACGCAAGGTAAGTGAAATTATTCAAGCAATAATAAAGGTAAAGGTGGGAAACATAGATGTACTAGTTGTTTTGGATACTGGCGCGTCGACAAGCCTGATGTCTACTAGCTTGTTCAAAGAGATAGCGAGGGAGGTAAATGTTCCCACACTACCTGTAGAGAACTGTAAGATCGTAACGGCGACGGGAAGTAAATCTAAAGTTATAAAATTACAGGCCAGCATACCCATTAGCATATGTGGCGTAATTTTGCAGTGTACTTTCTTGTTGGAAGACAAACTTATAGTGAACTGTATGCTTGGTATGGAGGTGTTCAGAAGATATGGGATAAAAATAGATATTGGCAGCGGGGAATGCCAGTTTCATGTGGGGGAGCGCACGCTGACTATGGACTTAATAAGAACTACAGTGACAAATCAGGTTAGGCCGATACCAGACATTAATGTTAAATTTGTCTACCCTCAACCCATAATGGTAAAGGAGATGGAACTTGATGACTCTGGTAGGGAGATCCTCGATGAGCAAATAGTAGACAGTAAAATAAATAAATCCACTTGTCTTAACAATGAACAGCGAAGTGAACTGACAAAATTACTCTTCAAATATCATAACATTTTTCGTAAACAACCTAGTGTTATTAAGGGATATGAATATAAAATGGAAGTATACCCGCATGAAACTTATTGTAGAACGTCTTATGGCACCCCTTGGGCAAAGAAAGAGGCAGTAAGAAAGGAAATAGAGCGTATGATTAGTTGGAGGGTTATTGAAACATCGCACTCACCTTACTGCAGTCCGATTCTCGCAGTTGGTAAAACTGACGGAACGGTGCGGTTGGTGTTAGACGCGAGGGAAATAAACAAAATCATCGTTCCTCTAAGAACAAAGCCAGAGAATCTAGAAGAGCAGTTATTAAAGTTCCATGGCGTTAAGTATTTAACATCCCTTGATTTGAAAGCTTCGTACTGGCAAATTTTATTACATGAAGAGAGTAGAAAGTATACAGCTTTCATAAATGCCGGGAGGAGCTACCAATTTAGGGTGCTGCCTTTCGGATTAAATGTGAGCGCTGGTGTATTTATTGAAGCATTAGACAGGGTTCTTGGACCGGAACTGCTTAGCCAGGTTACACTCTACGTTGATGATTTATTAATTGCAACTCAAACATGGGATGAACATGTAAGTATTTTGGAAAGGATTTTGCAAAAATTTGATGAATACAATGTCACAGTTAACTTTAAAAAGTCTGAATTCGGAAAGGAAAAAATAAAATTCTTAGGGCATATTATTTCACCAGTAGGAATTCTACCTGACCCCAGTAAACTAGATGCGATACGGAATTTCCCAACACCCTATACTAAGAAACAATTAAAAGGTTTTCTAGGTATGGCCTCGTTTTTCAGGAAGTTCCTGCCACAACAATTGTTGAACAGTAGTTCACTATTAAACTTACTGCGCAAAAACCACAGTTGGTTGTGGACTAAAGAATGTGAAAATGATTTTCAGCAGATTAAGCAGGCGCTGATTAACGCGCCTATCCTGAAACACCCAAATATGGAATTGGATTTTTGTTTAAGCACCGATGCTAGTTATCAGGGGCTCGGTGCGTGCCTGTTTCAAATAATAACAAAGGATGGTAAGGAAGAAGTCAATGTAATCAGTTTTGCCAGTAGAACCCTCACAGAATGTGAAAGATCTTATTCCGTAACTGAGCTAGAAGCATTAGCAGTAGTTTGGGCGTTTCGTAAATTTCAATATTACCTTTGGGGAAAACGTACCAAAGTTTACTGTGATCATCAAGCCTTGTCTTTTCTTCTGACGTGCAAGTTGTTACATAAGAGAATAGCGAGGTGGTGCCTGTATGTCCAAGAGTTTGATTTTGAGATAGTGTACATAAAAGGGGAACAGAATGTTTTGGCAGATGCACTATCACGGTTACCTCAAGGTCTTACCGATTTCCACGAGTTAGAGGAACAAACATCAGACTTCAAGGTCCTTTTAATAGAGGATGGAACTTTTAAACCATATTATATTAAAATGTGCAAAAACATGCAACGTTTACAGGAAGAAGACCCGATATGGAACAAGGTAAGGAAAAAATTGCAAGCTAGAACACACGAACGTTTAGAGCAGTATTACATTATACATAATGGCGTCCTCTTTCACAGAAGAGATCGACGAATGGATAAGTGGTGTGTGTGCATACCTCAGGAATACGTGGAAAACTTAATTCAACACACGCACCGCACATGGGGGCACTATGGAGTGCTGAAGTGTGCCGCCAAAATTTCTACATATTGTTATTTCCCTAATATGAGGCGACGTATAGAGCAAGTAATCAGACGCTGTGCGGTGTGTCAAAAGGTCAAACATCAGAATAGGACCTGTCTTAACGCACTAAACCCAATAATACCAAAGCAACCAAGAGATCTTGTATCTATTGACGCCGCAGGTCCTTATCCCCAAGCCCGCGGCGGAGTTAAATACATCGTAGCCCTGTATGATGTTTTTAGTAAGTATCTCCAGCTGTACGCAGTCAAAACAGTTAGGTCAGGGCCAATTATAAGGCGAATTCTGGAAGACTACATACCACGCATCGGGAAACCACAGGCAGTCCTAACTGATAACGCCTCAAATTTTACATGTGACCAATGGAAATCATTTTTAAAATCACAAAACATACGTCATATTTTAGTATCCAAGTTCCACCCGGAAGCAAGTCCCGTCGAACGGTGCTTCCGTGAATTTAATAGGTTTATCCGCACATATATACCACAGAACCAAAGGAAATGGATAGAATACCTGGGTCCGTTTCAGCACATAGTAAATCACCTACCACACAACAGGGCACACACCGGCCGAACTAATGTTTGAAAAGATGGAGCTAGATGAATGGGCAAAACCGATACCTAAATTAAGGCACAAAGACGTAATCTTAGAAGAGAAAGTACGGCGAGCGCTAGTAACATTGGAAGAGCAAGCTCAGATAAGGAAAGGAATTTACGACAGGAAATTGAAAAACGTAACAGAATTCCAGATTGGACAGGAGGTACTACTAAGAACGCATCCGAAATCATCGAAATTAAAGGCATTGAATAGAAAATGGCAATTGTTATATGTTGGTCCGTATATCATTGTTGACAAGCCACATCCGGGGTGCTACTTGATAGGAAATATAAAAAATGGTAAAATAAAAGGCATGTATCCACATAAAGATTTGCGGAAATTTATTAAATGAAAATTCAAATCTCATTCTGTCCTTATCAGTTGCATCAGTAAAACGCAAGAAGGTAGGAGGTTTGTCGCTCTTTGACGAATAAACCGACTGGCGCTCGGTTCCTCTCCAGCTAGGGGGTACAATATTTATATTTCCGGTGCCCTCTCCCTCTTCTACTATCCTGCTTAATCAATAAGGAATGTTCAATCTTCCTTTACTATCTAACATGCAGAGAGTGAGATTCAGCCTAGTGAAAATAAGCTTTTCTTGTATTTTGATATTGTACTTTCTTAAGACTTAATTCACAGCGCGCGAGCTTTAAGCGAGAGGCAAGAGCGATGGGGTATACTGAGCCGTGCTGCCGCGCTTAAAGCAGAGCGTACTTCAACAATTATATACGGAGCGGCTTAACAGCTGATCGTAGGGGCCAAGTAGGCAAGAAGCAAGGTTGAGTTCAGTGTCCCCTGTACGATGCGCAAAGACACACTGCGCACCGCGACGGAAACCATTCTAGAATTTAAGCGAATCGGCATCCACACCGCCTAACCAGCTGGACAAAATAGGAGCAATAGGAAATAGAGTACCTATCAGTTAGTTACTCTGACGTAGATGAGCAACACAAACTAAACGAACAGAGACATTTATTCCTAAGTCGGTGACTATACTGTAAAGAGCATTAATGTTAAGAGTAAATCATTAGTTTAAGCATATGCAGCTTTAAGAAAATGAGCACATGGACGCAAGTAAGCTATAAGGAGAGTAGAATACGCTAAATTTGTGAACTCAACATATTCTATTGAATGTACATAGCTAGGAATAAGTATAAGTATTCGAAGTAGAAGAGAATATATACAGGAAATGACCTATCCGACTATATACAACAGGACTAAGACAAGTTGAAAAAGGAAGTAACAACATGTACACTTGAAAGAACGTGATTAGCACATAACTTAAGAACTAAGCGACTTACATACAACACATACGCGAGCGACGATGTGAAAGATAGAATGAGACATAAACATAGAAAAATGCGTGTGACTGAGACGTGCGTGTGACTGAGACATAAACTATAAAATAACATATCGTAGAACTACACTTCTTTACAGACAACATTAGAAGTAGTGAGCTTAATGTACAGGGAGAATGCATATCCACAAATTTGTTATTACAGAGCTCACCTATGTTAGTTGCTATTAATTACACGATACCTTATAGTATAAGCAGCAAAATAAAGCTGTAAACATGAATTGAACAACACGCGGGAGATAAGCTAAGTAAATACAAACACCAACCAATACGCACACAACGTAATTGCATGAACTTAAAACAAAAGAACTGAGGTAAGTACTGTATGTTTACAAAAGCGATATGGAGAAATAAATGAAATTTCACTGCTGGATAATATTTTGAAGTAGAGAGGGTGAAAGGTTTATTAGATTCGATTGAAGGTATTAGTTAATCTACGTTTGTGGTGACTTACCGTGCATGGAGTGAATCTAGGAAGAGAATGAAAGTATATTAGAGTAATACGAGTTTATTTATATTTGTGGGAAGAAATAAATAGTGCGGTGGTTGTAGTGTGAGAACCCGGTAGGTAGTACATGAGTATAAATGGCGATTTATGTGGAATATTTTTAATGAATAGTTATATGGGTATACGGCGATGAATATGAAGATTAATGTTACAAGGGTACCTAGGAAAGGGCCACGAAGCTGACGTAAGAAAGAATACACTATATAGTTTTAAGTCTTAGAATGAATGGTTGTATGAGTGGGGAAAGCAAAGTATGATGATGCATGTACGGTAAGTAATTATGAAAACGAACATCACGAAGAAGCAGTGAGTAGTATAGGAGAAACAGTGAAGTCGATAGTAACAATGGTACATGATAAACATTTAAAACACACCACAGCACAGTGATTTGCTACACAGACATCAGAATGTAAAACAACCTAGTATGAAAAATATTTCCTTAGCGACTAACTGTTACAGCTCGAGAAACTATAAGGTTAATATAAATGAAAATATGATACACGATTCGTATGAGGAATGAACACAAAATGCAGTGAAACAATATTTTCTACACTGAGTTCTTGCACGCAGAAGCGAAAGCATCATTTTAGCACTTGCGCGTTCTTATCTATCGGTAATGAATTATGAGTGGAGCAACACATGACAAAAATACGGTAAAATTATCGGTCACACGTCACAAAGGTAAACATGTACATGTCGTCGAATCAATAAGGCAGAAATATGGCTTGAAATATATATTCACGAATGTGGAATATTACGACGATTAACAAGCAGTGATGAAGTCAGGTTTGTCAAGGGATAAAACATTCCCCACACTCGCTCACAAACGAGCATTTGTAAATATTATACATAGCATGAAGATTTATCAAATGCCAAGGATAGAATAAGTACACTAACGACGCACTACAAATAGCAATCCTAGAAGCAGCTTGATCTCTGAAGCAGACCTTAGCAAATCCTGTTTTCCATGTAGTGAGTAGTGCTGGAACGTATTTTCTATGTGTATTTTTGATGCTAAAAAGACGCAGGAGGTTGGACCTGCAAGTCAAGAGAAAAACAAAAATTCAGAACAAATGAGAGATTCCTTCTAATTTACTTATTAGTGTGTAAGATGGATGATGCCTAACATGGAACCCATATAGGAAATATGAATGTGACTTGTACATTTATGTGTCAACTTTACTATTGCCAATGTCGATGTCTATGAAAATATGTATGTAGTATTTTCTATTGTAGTTGTGGATGTAAAAACGCGCAGGAGGTCGGTCCTGCAAGACAATAACAAGAAAGAGCAAACATTCAGAACAAATGCAAGATTCCTTCTAATATACTTATTGCTGTGTCAGATGCTGCTTAACATAGAGTCCATATACGAAATGTGAATGTGAATTGGACATTTATTTGCCAACTATATAATTGTTAATGTCGATGTCCATATAAAATGTATGTATGTACTCTTTTCTTCTTTTCTATGTGTATTTGTGGACGTAAAAACGCGCAGGAGGTCGGTCCTGCAAGACAAGAATAGAAAATGCGAATGTTCAGAATAAATGAAAGATACTTCCTGATTTACGTATTAGTGTGTAAGAGGGTGCATGTCATGGAGTCCGTATATAAAATGTGGATGTGAATTGTAAATTTATGTGTCAACTCTATTATTGTCAATGTTTATGTCTATGTATGTACTATTATCAATTTTATGTGAGATTTTATACTTTAAGAAGAACAACTTATGTATGTATGTGAAGTGCAACGCGACGGACGAGTAAAATACTCGCACGTGTGAAGTGATACAAAAATATTAAGGCGTAATAATATTGAAAATAACGGCTCAGCCGTAATATGAGTAAACGCTGCAGTCTAGCAAAGTGAATACAGAGAGTGTGATGCGTGTGCGACGGAGATATCAGAGGAAATCAGTATGACCACGAGTTGAGGTGTGAGAACCGCTAACTATAATGCACGACGGAAGATAATGCCGTATCCTGCAGTGCGGCTCTTACCTTCAATGTCACTGGCCGAAATCCTCGCCCAGGCGCGAGATGAGGTACTGGTGTTCTTCGGTTGAGCGTTGGAGCTGAATCCGTCGTATTCAGTCTCCGGACTGGAGGGCAAATACAACACCGACTTCACGAGCCTGGAGCGACATTACAGTGTGGGCGCGGGCAGTGCTGCTGCTCACGTGGCGTTTGCGTCACTGAGTAGGGCGCGTTAAACAATGAGCTGCTGCTGGCCGTAAGTGCAGCGAACAATGAGATAACGTGTGTCGAAAGGGCAGCTTATCAGAATGGCTAATGAACCAAACACCAAGGAGAAAAACAATTATTAAAATATGGTGAAAGGACAATGTAAGAAATGTAACATTTTCCTCCTGATAATACTGCTTAATAAATGTAAGGAGAAATAAGAGACTACGACGTTAGCACGCCATGGACGTGCGATATGTAATATGAATATATGTGAATGTAATTACGTGATATAAGTATATGTGAATGTATTTATATGTATGAATTTGTAATGGCCAAGAAAATGAGCTTTTTAGATATATTTGTAGTAACGTAAGGGTATTAAAACTCCATTGACGTGCACCAAGTGACTGAACTATGAGCCCCAAGGTTAATAAGACTACTGTATACTGTCTCCCTAAATAAAGAGACTTATTTCCGACAGTATACAGTAGGGGGGCATTTGTGATAAACCTTTTGCATTTCCTTTATGTTTTCGACTTCGTTAAAGGCAAAGAGACAAGATGAAGCGGTAGCCCATCATAGAGCCTATGCCTACCGTCATGTATTTTTTGACTTTCAGTTGTTAATAAACAGAGGATTTTTTCTGGTACCGGTAGAAGGAAGGAGGGATTCGCGCTCAGCTAGTGAAAGAGTGAGAAGCACGTCAATTTTTTAGCGAGTAATTGTAGACCGCCATTTTGGGGTCGCTATGAATAAGTGAGGAGTGTGGATTTCATATGTGCACCGTTTAGAAAAATACAGTATTGTTTTATTAACAGAAAGGTCGTGTGAGTTGTTATTTCAAATAGTACAATAATTACAATAACTGAAGCCCACCTGTGTACTTTGGAAAATTACGAAGATCCGATAAGCTTAATAGGAACACGGTCAAGACTTCAAAGGTGAACGCGGCGACCAAACGTAGTATTATAAAGAATGGTAAGCACAAATCTACAGCGGAGAAAGGAACTACTCCGCCCTGCAAAATAATATGAACTAATACGGACTTATTTCCAGGCATAGCTCAGCTTATTGTGCTTGTCATTCACGCCGAAAAATTAATCTCATTAATTCAATACATTTTAAAAAGCCACGCATTTTATTATCATCTATTCCATTATTTTATTATACTATACTAGGGTAGCCAATTGCTCACAAACAGCCATTGATAATATATTTATAGAAAAGACCAATCAACAAAATTATATTACAAAACCAATAGTCAATGGCCTCTCAGATCATGACATGCAGTTCCTTCTGTTAAATGTTAATACTGAACAGGATATAAAATCTGAGCTCAAGAGGGTAATCAGTAAGCCAAAAATTGATTATTTTAGGACACTCCTCAGAGACATTCACTGGACTGATGTTTACAGTGCTCATGGCATGAATGAAAAATATAACACTTTTGCTAATAAAGTGCTTACCTTATTCGAACACTGTTTTCCCCCCAAAACCTACCAAGGTTAGAGCAAAGTCTACAAAGAAGCCATGGATTAATCGAGGAATAGGGGTATCTTGTAAAACAAAAAGAAAACTGTATCTGTCAATCCAAAAACAGTTCCGACGTTGATGCTATAGCACATTACAAGAAATACTGCAAAATATTAAAGACTGTAATACGGACATCAAAGCAAATATATTACAAGGAAAAGATAGTCATATCAGATAACAAAATAAAGACAATATGGGATGTACTGAAGGAGGAGACCAGTAGAACCAGACATGAAGAGGAACAAATACCGTTAAGAGTAAATGATACATTGGTGACAGATGTGTATAGTGTTGCAGAACTTTTTAACAAACATTTTATAAGTGTTACTGAAAAGATGGGGTTGTCAGGTTCGGTAGATGCTGCAATGGAATACCTCAGACCAGACATTTCAAGTAACTTCCATAATATGAATTTGACCTTCACTACCCCAACAGTAATAATGTCCATCATAAAATCTTTAAAATCAGAAACATCAAGTGGGTATGATGAAATATGAACAAAGTTAATTAAAGAATGTGATTCTGAGTTAAGTAACATATTAATCTATCTGTGTAACCAGTTGTTTATCAGTGGAATATTTCCTGAATGGTTGAAATATGCTGAAGTTAAGCCACTCTTTAAGGAGGGAGATAAAGAAATAGCATCAAATTTCCGTCCATTTTCACTGTTGCCAGGATTCTCAAAAATTTTAGAAAAAGTAATGTACAGTCGGGTTTATAACCATCTTATCTCAAATAGCATACAGTCAAAGTCACAGTTTGGATTTCTGAAAGGTTTTGATATTGAGAAGGCTATGTTGATCCTGTGGTGTACTTGGGTTGGTAAACAACGATGTGCACAAAGGTTAGGTGGTTGTGTTGCTGCCAAAACACTTTAAAGGGTGGAAAAATTTCGAAAAAACTGCGTGTAAATGTATTAAAAGGGGTGGTTTTGTGGTGGCAGATTATGAAAATGAGGCTAACAATTGTCTGACGAAGAAATAATGACGTTAAAACCTGTGGGAAGCGGCTAAAAATGTTTGCCAAGTTTGCCAAGGTAATCCCGTTCATGATATACAGGCGGAGCTTCAAAGAATCCTCAGAACCTTAGGCTCCCTACAAAACCTTTCACCTGACTCCATCAGCCTCCTGACCCCACCGACACCCCGCACCCCTACCTTCTACCTACTTCCTAAAATTCACAAACCCAATCATCGCGGCCGCCCCATTGTAGCTGGTTACCAAGCCTCCACAGAACATATCTCTGCCTACGTAGATCAACACCTTCAACCCATTACATGCAGTCTCCCATCCTTCATCAAAGACACCAACCACTTTCTTGAACGCCTGCAATCCTTACCCAATCTGTTATCCCCGGAAACCATCCTTGTAACCATTGATGCCACTTCCTTATACACAAATATTCCACACATCCAGGGCCTCGCTGCGATGGAGCACTTCCTTTCACGCATATCACCTGCAACCCTACCTTAAACCTCTTTCCTCATTACCTTAGCCAGCTTCATGTTGTTGTTGTTGTTGTGGTCTTCAGTCCTGAGACTGGTTTGATGCAGCTCTCCATGCTACTCTATCCTGTGCAAGCTTCTTCATCTCCCAGTACCTACTGCAACCTACATCCTTCTCAATCTGCTTAGTGTATTCATCTCTTGGTCTCCCTCTACGATTTTTACCCTCCACGCTGCCCTCCAATACTAAATTGATAATCCCTTGATGCCTCAGAACATGTCCTACCAACCGATCCCTTCTTCTGGTCAAGTTGTGCAGCAAACTTCTGTTCTCCCCAATCCTATTCAATACTTCCTCATTAGTTATGTGATCTACCCATCTAATCTTCAGCATTCTTCTGTAGCACCACATTTCAAAAGCTTCTATTCTCTTCTTGTCCAAACTATTTATCGTCCATGTTTCACTTCCATACATGGCTACACTCCATACAAATACTTTCAAAAATGACTTCCTGACACTTAAATCTATAC
The DNA here is from genome assembly GCF_023864345.2 of Schistocerca serialis cubense. NCBI lineage: Eukaryota > Metazoa > Arthropoda > Insecta > Orthoptera > Acrididae > Schistocerca > Schistocerca serialis. Next base: position 108,360,300 of record NC_064641.1, on the reverse strand, counting down.
TCGATGTTAACAAATTTCTCTTCTTCAGAAACGCTTTCCTTGCCATTGCCAATCTACATTTTATATCCTCTCTACTTTGACCATCATCAGTTATTTTGCTCCTTAAATAGCAAAACTCCTTTACTACTTGAAGTGTCTCATTTCCTAATCTAATTCCCTCAGCATCACCCGACTTAATTCGGCTACATTCCATTATCCTCGTTTTGCTTTTGTTGATGTTCATCTTATATCCTCCTTTCAAGATACTGTCCATTCCATTCAACTGCTCTTCTAAGTCCTTTGCTGTCTCTGACAGAATTACAATGTCATCGGCGAACCTCAAAGTTTTTGTTTCTTCTCCATGGATTTTAATGCCTACTCTGAACTTTTCTTTTGTTTCCTTTACTGCTTGCTCAATAAACAGATTGAATAGCATTGGGGAGAGGCTACAACCCTGTCTTACTCCCTTCCCAACCACCGCTTCCCTTTGATGTCCCTCAACTCTTATAACTGCCATCTGGTTTCTGTACAAATTGTAAATAGCCTTTCGCTCCCTGTATTTTACCCCTGCCACCTTTAGAATTTGAAAGAGAGTATTCCAGTCAACATTGTCAAAAGCTTTCTCTAAGTCTACAAATGCTAGAAACTTAGGTTTGCCTTTCCTTAATCTTTCTTCCAAGATAAGTCGTAAGGTCAGTATTGCCTCACGTGTTCCAGTATTTCTACGGAATCCAAACTGACCTTCCCCGAGGTCGGCTTCTACTAGTTTTTCCATTCATCTATAAAGAATTCGTGTTAGTATTTTGCAGCTTTGGCTTATTAAACTGATAGTTTGGTAATTTTCACATCTGTCAACACCTGGTTTCTTTGGGATTGGAATTATTATATTCTTCTTGAAATCTGAGGTTATTTAGCCTGTCTCATACATCTTGCTCACCAGATGGTAGAGTTTGTCAGGACTGGCTCTCCCATGGCTGTCAGTAGTTCTAATGGAATGTTGTCTACTCCCGGAGCCTTGTTTCGACTCAGGTCCTTCAGTGTTCTGTCAAACTCTTCACACAGTATCATATCTCCCATTTCATCTTCATCTACATCCTCTTCCATTTCCATAATATTGTCCTCAAGTACATCACCCTTGTATAGACCCTCTATATACTCCTTCCACCTTTCTGCTTTCCCTTCTTTGCTTAGAACTGGGTTTCCATCTGAGCTCTTGATATTCATACAGGTGGTTCTCTTTTCTCCAAAGGTCTCTTTAATTTTCCTGTAGGCAGTACCTATCTTAACCCTAGTGAGATAAGCCTCAACATCCTTACATTTGTCCTCTAGCCATCCCTGCTTAGCCATTTTGCACTTCCTGCCGATCTCATTTTTGAGACGTTTTCATCCTGACTCACAACTTCTTCACTTTCGAAGGCCAGACATACCAACAATTAAAGGGAACAGCCATGGGTACTAGGATGGCCCCCCTCGTATGCCAACCTATTTATGGGTTGCTTAGAGGAAGCCTTCTTGGTTACCCAGGCCTGCCAACCCAAAGTTTGGTACAGATTTATTGATGACATCTTCATGATCTGGACTCACAGTGAAGAAGAACTCCAGAATTTCCTCTCCAACCTCAACTCCTTTGGTTCCATCAGATTCACCTGGTCCTACTCCAAATCATGTGCCACTTTCCTTGACGTTGACCTCCATCTGTCCAATGGTCAGCTTCACACATCCGTCCACATCAAACCCACCAACAAGCAACAGTACCTCCATTACGACAGCTGCCACCCATTCCATATCAAATGGAACCTTCCCTACAGCCTAGGTCTACACGGCAAACGAATCTGCTCCAGTCCTGAATCCCTGAACCATTACACCAACAACCTGAAAACAGCTTTCGCATCCCGCAGTTACCCTCCCGACCTGGTACAGAAGCAAATAACCAGAGCCACTTCCTCATCCCCTCAAACCCAGAACCTCTCACAGAAGAACCCCAAAAGTGCCCCACTTGTGACAGGATACTTTCTGGGACTGGATATGACTCTGAATGTGGCTCTCTAGCAGGGATACGACTTCCTCAAATCCTGCCCTGAAATGAGATCCATCCTTCATGAAATCCTCCCCATTCTACCAAGAGTGTCTTTCTGCCGTCCACCTAACCTTCGTAACCTCTTGGTTCATCCCTATGAAATCCCTAAACCACCTACCCTACCCTCTGGCTCCTACCCTTGTAACCACCCCCAGTGTAAAACCTGTCCTATGCACCCTCCCACCACCACCTACTCCAGTCCCGTAACCCAGAAGGTGTACACGATCAAAGGCAGAGCCACATGTGAAAGCACCCACGTGATTTACCAACTGACCTGCCTACACTGTAGGGTTAACCTCACACCAATCGTGGGCATTGTGCATATTGAAGACATCCTCACAAGTGAATGCTGCGACATCCGACCATATTACGGTGTTCACGAAGTTATCGTTGGCTTCCTGTTGTTTTTGGAACAATTTACAGAAGTGCATCCGAAGCTTTCTATGTGGGAATGACCAGCAACTAACTGTCCATTCGCATGAATGGACACAGGCAGACAGTGTTTGTTGGTAATGAGGATCACCCTGTGGCTAAACATGCCTTGGTGCACTGCCAGCACATCTTGGCACAGTGTTACACCGTCCGGGTTATCTAGATACTTCCCACTAACACCAACCTATCAGAACTCCGGAGATGGGAACTTGCCCTTCAATATATCCTCTCTTCCCATTACCCACCAGGCCTCAACCTCCGCTAATTTCAAGTTGCTGCCGCTCATACCTCACCTGTTATTCAACAACATCTTTGCCTCTACACTTCCACCTCGACTGACATCTCTGCCCAAACTCTATGCATTTACATATGTCTGCTGGTGTCTGTATATGTGTGGATAGATATGTGTGTGTGTGCGAGTGTGTACCTGTCCTTTTTTCCCCCTAAGGTAAGTCTTTCCGCTCCCGGGATTGGAATGACTCCTTACCCTCTCCCTTAAAACCCACATCCTTTCGTCTTTCCCTCTCCTTCCCTCTTTCCTGATGAAGCAACTGTGGGTTGCGAAAGCTTGACTTTTGTGTGTGTGTTTGTGTTTGTTTGTGTGTCTATCAACATACCAACGCTTTCGTTTGGTAAGTTACATCATCTTTGGTTTTTTTAAGTGTGTGTGTGTGTGTGTGTGTGTGTAAGTACAATCTAACTTCTGCACCATTTCAGTGCAGTAATGTGTTCACCGTAAATAAGTATTATAGTAGTTGTATTACATGTTATTACCTTAAAAAAAGAAACAAACTTTTTAATTTTAAATTCAGTGCATTACTATTTGTAAAATGACTCTTTCATATAGTGTTCATTAAAAAATGACCATCATTCCACTTGGGACCTATGGAACGGTACATTAGCTTATTTGTTTTAGTTGTAAATATTTGTCATGTATTGTTGTTTTTCTGACATGTTCCACATCCTGGAGGACCTCCTCACTATGGATCATCTGGAATGAAAGTAAATCTAATTTACTCTAATTTCTCCTCCTTCACAAGGCATCACAATAACATTTCACCAGACAATGCCAGTCAACTGCTGTTTGTGTATGAGAAATCGGTTGGAAACTTTCCTCATGTCAGCACATTGTAGGTGTCGCCACAGGTGCCAACCTTGTGTGAATGCTCTGAAAAGTTAATCATTTGCATATCACAGCATCTTCTTCCCGTCGGTTAAATTTCGTGTCTGTACCATGTCATCTTCGTGGTGTAGCAATTTTAATAGCCAGTAGTGTATTATGGGGTATTTAGTGGAGTAATGAAGTGATATTATGACGATATGAGGTAAAGTTATTATGTTGATGCAGTGAGGAGATATTTGATGTATTTAATGAAGTAGTGATGTATTACTGGTGTAATGAGGAGAATGATGTTAGCTAGGGACTGGTTAGGGAACCTGTTTTCCTTACTGTAGGGAAAGTATATGAAAGACACACATAGTCTGCAAAGTTTGTAATGCAAGCTGTTTTTTATTTGAAGTAACAGGTGCAAGTAGATACTCAATTATATTTAAGCAGAAAGGTTGATTCTTTGTGAAGTGTGACATCTTTTGTAATTAGGCAACATGTCAGTAATCTGTACACTGAAAAGTGAGTAAGCATCTTGTTGGTAATTAATGTGAAGAACGTGGTGCTTGAAAATAGGAAGTAAAGTGGAGAATGTTTTTAGTGAATTAACAACTATATCTAAATACCAGTACATACTTTTACAATGCTGAAAGGTAATGAGAGGTGAAAACTGTTTACTTCTGAACTTACGAAAATTTTTTGTACTTACATTGAATCATATAAGGTAAGTCAGGTCAACACATCTGAACACTTCACAGTTGATGTATTCAGTACTCAAAAGGCTATTTGAATTGAACTACTTATTGTATCATACTATATACTTAAGAAATATAACTGTTTCGTTACTGTTTCTGGAAATGTAATGAGAGGTGGGAGATATTTTGTTACTTTCCTGAAAACATGACGAGCTATATACTACGTTTTTGAAAAATTTTACCCAGATAGGAGACTTTATACCGAATTTATCTTGTGCTTGATGTGCACCAAGTGTTATAACCATACAGTGACTTATTGAAACATGTAATGGTCAAATTTATCTGTACAGAAATTCTAGTTGTTAAGTATTTCAACACAACTATATCCCCCAGAGTAACTTGTAAATATCTTAAAGCTGTTACATATTTTCTTTGATGTTTTGTTATTTTCTTTGATGTGAGTGTGGGGGTGATTCTTGAATGATACTAATAGTTACAAAGACTATTTTGCCGTTGAATACTATACCCACTCCCCATAAACACTGCATAACAATACCTTGAAGATACTGTCTGATAACTAGTAAAATGATTTCTATTCTTTGTCTTTAAACTACTTGTAAACAGTGCAAAAGGCACCATGCAATTTTGCATAGATGTCTATGAGACAGAACTCAGAAGCAAACAAATCTTATTTTCACTGAAGTGTGTAAAAGATATCCATAGAGTTATTGAAGTCTGTGGGTACTTGTTTTCACACCTGTGTACAGTATACAATTCTGTGTATTACCTAAGAGGACATTTTCGTTTTTGTGCTTTAAGTGTTAGTTACATGACTTGTTCTATGGACATTCACCATAGTGCTTCTAGATATGAGTTATTTCATTGATGTTGTATAGTATCCTCAGCCATGAGTTGAACCAAATTGATAGTGAACTTAGCTACATGTTTAAACACACTACTTGGTATTCCCAATTGAAGTTGTGCCATGTTGGTGCACCAGACTTCTATTTGAACTACTATACACATAATCTAGTATCCTGGAACTGAGTAGTGCTTACGTAGCATTCACAATTTTATTAAATGCTTTGATGTTTTAGTTGTGTCTGTGCTGCACACAGTATTTCATGAACTATTGACAATGTAAAATAGTATTGTAAGCCATGGTAGTGCCAAAAAGGCACAGACGACTTGCTTCTGAGGTATATTATCGCATTTTTTGGTAGTGAAATTGGTATCGTAATCTAGAATATTGCAAGTGGTACTGCATTTTACAGTTATGATAGAAGAAACAGAGAAGACTGTTTTCAAAATAGTATTAACATTTCAAAAATTGAGTAACTTTAGGAAGTCAAGTGTATAAGAGAACAAATAATTTATCTCATTATTTTCTGCAACCAAAATAAAATTTACTGATTGTTGAGTGTTAGTTTTAGTCTTATTATCCCTTATGCATTAATATTTGCTTTACAGTTTTGTCTTAATATAAGTACTTTTTTAATATTGCTAATTAGTATTCGTACAAAATCCAATAGCATAATTACATCTGACAAAACGTAAAAAAAATTTCTTGCAGGAAGTAACATTTTTCAGTTTCTTTTTCAAGATGAGTTAGTATTTGCTTTCGCCTAAGCGCCTGCCAAGTATCCATTTCACTTAACTTCAAATCAGTTAAGATGTCATTTTGATGTTTCTCTGTTTGTTTCTTTCTTTTTTTTTTTCTTTTTTTCTTTTTTTTCTTTTTTTTTTTTTTTTTTTCGAAATTCAGATTCTCAGAGCCTTGTTTATCTTGCATTTTTCTCATGAAATATTTCATATATGTGATAGGGAACTTTGGATTCTGAAGCTGATACACTGAAAAATGTTGTAGGAAATAATCCTGGGAGTTAAAAAAATCATCAATACCATCAGCAGTATGAAGAACCATCAGACACCACCCTCCAATTCAGCGCTCAGTAGTTGCCTCTTTTTACCCGCCTTCAACTATCCAGATCACAAAAACCTACGATTTCGTAAATACTTGTGTTACTACACGTTCTACTTTTCAAATTTGTAAACAATGTACACACCTGCGAGACTTTCTCTTACAATGGAATGTGAGCGAAACTCTCAGGGGATGTGTAATGTGCAATTAGCTGTTTGGACCATGTATATTCTCAAATTTACGATCTTATCCTTTTTCTGGTCTTATTTGAAATGTTTTAAACTCTGACTGTATAATATGGTACGCTAATACAATTAATCCCTGTGACCAAAAAATAAATAAAAAAAAAGAACAAATTTCATAAAACTACTGTAATACAAAAAGATGTATTTTTGTTTATGTGAATATAATATATAAGAAACTATCAGCCTCGATTTATTATGTATTCGATTATTACAATTTCTGACTGTGCTGCAATGTTGAAAGTACAAAAATATGTGAATATATGTTATCATAATTGTTCTATTATGCTGTTGAGTAAATTTCATTTTCTGTAAATTATTTTCAGTCCAATGTTCTATGTTTTGGTCTTAGTATGACTATATCTTTACTGATGTTCTTCAGATCGATGTTAACTGGGGCCAGTGGGTGGTACGTTTTCTGGTGGGAAGGAAGGAGAAATGTAAAATTTTCTTGAGTTCTGTGCAAATAGAATGTATTTTACTGAGTGAACATCGTAAATTGATGGCAGCAGGGCATCTAGGACTATTAAAAATGAAAATTACATATGAATCAGTTTGTCATCTATGTCATTTCAAGAAATACATCAACCCGTAGGGTTTCCAGACCTACAAGAGAACCTGGCTTCCAGACAAGAAATACAAGCCACAGATTGTAGGAGATCCTTAAAAAACAAGATGAGTATTTTTTCTTTAAAACTCCCACTAGACCCAGCCAACAATATTTAATTGCTCCATGAACAATTATTACAATTAACAGTCATCCAATGCGTGTAACAAAGGAGGTCATTAGATAGGTTACACTCAATATTATAGCCCTGATCCCTATTAGTACTGTTTCCCACTCCGCCCACTACCAAAACATGATCCTGCTTTGTAAAACCCTTGCACAGTAATCCTACATCCTCTATCACTTGGCTAAGACATGCACCCGGCTTGAAAATACTTGTGACCTGGTACCTGTCATGTAATTTTTCTTGCAAGATTTGGCCCACACCTCTTCCATGGCTACTACGTAACTACAGAACTTACCTCCTACTTTCTACTTTTTTTGAAGCAATTGGTTTCCTAGTGAAAGTCTGTTGAGTGCTGACTACACTTACATCTACTTGAGCTTCTCTCTTAGTTGACTGAGGTAGCAAGGCAAATCTATTGTTTGTGCCAATGATGAAACTGTTAGATACTGTTCTCTTTCTGTGGCCCCTGTTCATTGCTACCACTTCCACCTGTCTTCACCCTTCTCCCCCCTTAACCTCATCAGTTCCTCCCTAGCACTACCCAGTTCAGTCTGAAGGGCTCTACTCTTCCCTTCCTGTTCTGCTGTTTTCCTATCCCTTCAACATAATCTGCAATACCATGGAAAAGACCCATTTACTTCCTCAATTACTGTGCCACTAAATTCACCCCAATGTAACCATCTGCCTCAACAGCTTCACAGAACCCCAGAATTGACTTTCCTATGGCTGCTCAAACACTTCTGTCATACAATCATACTTTTGATAATAAGCATTGATGTGGTACTGAGTCTAATGCTTTTTTGAAGTCACAGAATGCTGGATCTACCTGATGTCCTTTTCCCATGGCTTTCAGTATGTAATGTGAGAAAAGTGCAAGTTGAGTTTCGCATAATCTGTTTGTGGAATCTGTGCTGGCTGGCATGAAAGAGGTCATTCTGTTGAAGATACCTCATTATGTCTCAGCTCAAAATGTGTTCTAAGTTTCTTCAACTGTGGATGTTAGGCATATTGGACAGCAGTTTTATGAACCACTTCTGCTACCTTTCTTGTAGATGGGTGTAACATGTGCTTCCTTCCAACTACTGAGCATTGTTTTTTTGATTTGAAGGACCTTGGTAGATTACAGTAAAAATAGGATCTAACTCAGCCCCAAGCTCAGTATAGAGTCTGATAGGGAGTCCTCTTGGCCATGGAATTTTGTTCACTATTAAGGACTTGTTTCTTTGTCAATGCCACTGACTCTGTTGTATTTACTTCACACAGCTCTTTAGTGATACAAGAAATAAATTGAGGCACTTGTCCTGGGTTTTCCTTTGTAAAGGAACATTTGAAACCAGAATTAAGCATTTCTGCTCTTGTCTTGCTACCCTCACTTTCAGTTCCTGTCTCATCTGTGAGAAACTGAACACTTACTTCACTATCACTAACAGCCTTTAACTGGAACCATAATTCTTTTGGGTTTTGTTAAAGATTTTTTGACAATATTCTGCTATGGTAGTCACTGAAAGCTTCACACCTTGCTCTATTGATGCCCAAACACATTTCATTCAGCACTGTACTCTATGGAGTTCCCCAGGGATCTGTCCTTGGTCCACTACTAGCTGAGAACGTCATGAGCTCAACTCCATGAAAAGGATGTCCTCAGCTATCTTTGCCATTAGGACAATCTCATATATTGGAGACATCAGCGTCACAAAGTTTACTTACTTTGGGTACTTCCACTCAATTGTATGTGGATGGAATTATCTTCTGGGGCAATTCACCCACATTAAAGAAAATTTTCAATCTACAGAAAAAGACTATCCAAACAATGTAGAGAGTTTCCCCAAGCACCTACTGTCATAATATTTTAAGAAACTTGGTATACATACAACCACTTCCTAATATACACTGACAGAAAAAAATTGGAACACTAGAAAATAACTGATTGTAATGGATGGGTGCCAGGAGGTGCCGTATTAAAACTTGGTCGAGCTTTTCAAATGATTTATTCATTTCCACTACAGTGCTTCATTGACCTCAGTCCACGTCACAGGCCCCGCAATGCTGAGGCCACTGCCCCAGCAACCTGTGCAGTGCAACGCTGTGTCGTGCTGGCCTTGTTCACCAGCTGTAGAGTTCCAATTACATCAGGATGGCTGCGCCAGCAGACGACTCAGTGGCCACCATCCCTGTTGACTCCACACTGCTCTGCCGGGGGCCTTAGGCCGGCCCCGCCGCTGCTTCTTCCTCGGCTGGCGTAGCTGGGAACGCGGTGGCAATGACTGCCCGCGATCCAGTGTCAGAATCTGCGGCCCGTCGCTACGAATGTCTCCGGCATGTGTCGGGAGTAGAGACAACTGTCCACGATAGCGAGCTGAGGAGTGGCCCATCCTGGCTGGCTGCGGACCCCGCATCGGCCTCAGAGGGTCGAACCAACGGCCCACCGTGGACTGGGATGCTGTCGCCCCATCTGTTGCCGTGTGTCACTGGTAGTGTGACACACCCCACCATCCAGGAGAGCTGCCACACTTGAATGAATCTCGTTAGAAAACAACACCTATTTATACTCGGCTGTGCGCCTCTGTTTCGCTAATGCATCGCTCCGAGTCACGTATGCCCCAACACCCTGGTTGCGCCAGTGGGCCCCTTCTGCCTATAGCTTGCACCGTGTCAACTGCTGTGTTTACTCTTTTCAGCGGTTCGACGGCCCTGTGTCCTCCATTCCACTTCGCAACCACCAGTCAGCGTAATTTACTGCAATCTGGCCCACACCTAGCTGTAACTTGTGCTCAGAATATCGCACTAAACTAACTTTCCCTATCCTAAATGGTGGTGCCACTACATTATTCCCCTCTTCGGAAAGACCCGGTCCCCAAGTCATCCTTTAACTAACTCTTAAACTGGTTTGGATTGGTGCTTATGACGTACTTACTATTAGAAAACTTAAATGTGGTCTAGTGCCCTCTTAAAACCATGACATGAAAAACGTAAAAATTCTTTACTGGACGACCACTGCTCGATCAACCCCTTACCTACTCGTCTCACACCCTCATTATCCAATCCACTGGGACTTGGACTACCCTTGGTTCCCTCTTGGAATTAGCTCTCCATCTGATCCAAAAGAAAACAATACATAACAATGTTAAGGCTGCAATGACACTTGGCACAGAGGTGCTTAAAATGATCCTTATTTGCTGTTACCTTTTCCTATACTGAGCGACATGTTGCACAAGCTGTTCGGCTGATATGCACCCCTCTTGCTCTAAAATGAACCGGTTTATGGATCTCAACAGACCTGTTTCCAGAGTTTGATTTAACAAGGTCAGATTCTGCCTTGGCAAAACTCTAAAGTGGTTTCTGGCCAGTACAGCTGTGGCTGGGAAGCATTCAATTGTGTGACTCCTGAAATTGACGCTGGCAGATGGAAGGTTGGTCCTGTTATGTTACACTTAGTTCCATTGATTAAAATTCTGCTACCCTCGAACTTCATATGTTTTGCTTCCATAAACATGACTTGCTACTACTACCAAATTCTCGTAGGTGGAGAAGATCCAATGCACCCCAACCCATTGCAAGCTCAATTTTGGCTCCATGATGTCTCTTGGATATTCTATTCCTTTCCCCCTGGCTAAAAATAACTGCACCGTGCATGTGTCCCATATTTGTAGCTTCACAGATTTTCCTCCAACATTCACTCTTTTCAGTCCAAACTCAACACCGATTGTGTGACTACTTTCATCCTTAAATTCACATTATATGAACTGGTGCAATAAACACAACTTTCTGACCCAGCACTGTCTATAACTAAAAATTAAATAAGAATTCGTACGACTCTGACATCATTCAACACATATTTATTACGGCTTCGCCGCAAAATTTATTCCAACGCATTTGTTTCTCCAGAATTGCGTTTGATTTCTCCTCCAACAACACTCCACATACGTCAGATGGTACACTTACCTTTTCAGTGACCTGAGGACAGGGATCACCATCACCCTTCCTCCTTCTTCAAAAAGACTGCTGCCCCTAGCAGGCATACAATACTCGAAAACACATACAACACATAAAAACACAACGCTCAATGAATCTACACAAACCCAATGATACATAACAAGAAAATAAAAAGAAACTACAAATACTCTACTACTTTCTAGATCATAAAGCATATGGCACTTCATGCTGCATTCTATCCTCCAGGTTTTACTCTATGCTTAGCACCTCTCTTCACTCTCTTTTTCTTCCTCATTCCTTCCTGTGACACACCTGGAATCACATCCGGGGAACCCTAAAATGGCAGTAACCGCCCAATGTGTACTATCGTTGTTCTCGTTGGTAGCTGAAGCTTAACATTAACGGGAGATGTGGCTTCAACAGCTTGGTATGTCCCTTGATACCTCCTGAGGAACTTCTTCGTTTTCCCTTTTTGCGTGTAAGGGCTGGACAGCATTTCCCATTGCCCCACTTTATACTGCAGTAAACTTCCTTTCCGCTTTACTGCGTCTTCCTGCCTTTCCAAAGCCTCTGTATTCGCCATTTGAACTCCTTTCCAAACATCCAGAATTGTTCTTGCGACTTGAGGTACAGATTCACTGGTCCTTCCTTTCTGTAGCTTCACTAAATCAAATGATGATGGCATTTTTCGCCTGTATACTGCCTCATATGGAGACGAATTGGTATTTGTATGGAATTTTGCATTGTATGCGCATACAATATGCTTCAAATACTCTTCCCACTGATGGTGATGATAATCCACATAAAAACTCAGCATCTTCCCGATTGTTCTGTGTACCCATTCTGTCCTTCCATTCACATGTGGATGCAACGCGCTCGTTCTCAACTTCTTTACGTTCAACAATTTACACAGTTCCTTTATTAAATCCGACGTGAAAATGGTCCCTTGGTTAGTAATTATTGTCTATAGATTGACATTTTCACTCTGCAGTGGAGTGTGCACTGATATGAAACTTCCTGGCAGATTAAAACTGTGTGCCAGACCAAGACTCGAACTCGGGACCTTTGCCTTTCGTGGGCAAGTGCTCTGCCATCTGAGCTACCCAAGCACGACTTGCGCCCCGTCCTCACAGCTTTACTTCTGCCAGTATCTTGTCTCCTACCTTCCAAACTTTACAAAGCTCACACTTGCCCGTGACAGGCAAAGGTCCCGAGTTCGAGTCTCGGTCCGGCAAACAGTTTTAATCTGACAGGAAGTTTCAATTTGTGTCTCTAGTACACCAAACTTCAAAATCCAGTTGATTACTAATGCTTGCGCGACCATTGCTGCCTGTTGATTTGGCGTAGCCACCAAATCCACATACCTCGAAAAATGGTCTACTATTGTCAGAATGAATCTGTTCCCTGATGGTGTTCGCCTAAAAGGTCATAAGACATCGGTCCCCAGGAAAGAGAATGGACATGTTGCTTCCGGTAATCGTTGTAGCTGTATCCGTTTCCAACTCAAATCTGCTCTCTGCGCACATGGTGTACAGTTCCTGACATGGGTGCAAGGACATGCCGTATTAAAACTCGGTGAGCTTTTCAAATGATTTACTCATTTCCACTACAGTGCTTCATTGACCTCATCCCGCATCACAGGCCCCGCAATGCTGAGGCCACTGCCCCAGCGACCTGTGCAGTGCAATGCTGTGTCATGCCGGCCTTTTTCACCAGCTATAGAGCTCCAATTACCTCAGGATGGCTGTACCAGCAGCCGACTCAGCGACCACCATCCCCGCTGCTCTGCCGGGGGTCGTAGGCCGGCCCCACTGCTGCTTCTTCCTCAGCTGGCGTAGCTGAGAATGAGGCGGCAACAACTCCCCGTGATCCAGTGTCGGAATCTGCGGCCCCTCGCCACGAAAGTCTTCGGCGTATGCCGGGAGTCGAGACGACTGTCCGCGGTAGCGAGCCGAAGAGTGGCCCACCCTGACTAGCCACGGACCCCACGTCAGCCTCAGAGGGTCGAACCAATGACCCGCCGTGGACTGGGACAATGTCACCCCATCTGTTGCCATGTGTCGCGGGTAGTGTGACATGCCCCGCCGTCCAGGAGAGCCGCCACACTTGAATTCCCATGTTGGCTTCAGAGGATTGAAACAACGACCCACCGTGGACTGGATTGCTGTTGCCCCATCTGTTGCCATGTGTTGCTGGTAGTCTGAAATGCCCCGCCATCCAGGAGAGCTGCCACACTTGAATGAATCTCGTTAGAAAACAACACCTATTTATACTTGGCTGCGCACCTCTGTTTCACTAACGCATCACTCTGAGTCACGTGTGCCCCACACCCCGATTGTGCCAGTGGGCCCCTTCTGCCTGTAGCTTGCACCATGCGAACCGCTCCTTTTTATTCTTTTCGGTGGTTTGACGGCCCTGTGTCCTCCATTCCACTTCGCAACTGCTGGTCAGCGTAATTTACTGCAATCCGGCCCACACCTGGCTGTAACTTGTGCTCAGAATATCATACAAAACTAACTTTCCCTATCATAAAGGGTGGCGCCACTACATGATGTACAGTAATGAAATTTTAAGAATGCACTTGGCTAGGTAACATGTTTTGATCACAGGTTAACTAAGTGAGAGACAAGCCATTGGAAATGTGAAATGCTGGTACATTAATAACTGGTGTAACTGCCAGAATGTTGAATGCAAGCATGCAAATGTGCATGCATTGTGTTGTACACATATCAGATGTTATTTTGTGAGATAGAGTTCCATGCCTGTTGTATTTGGTTGGTCAATACAGGATGGTTAATGCTATGTGTAGATGATGCTGGAGTTGTCATCTGATGATGTCCCGTATGTGCTCGATTGCAGACAAATCTGATAATCAAACAGGGCAAGGCAACATGTCTACACTCTGCAGAACATGTTGGGTTACAATAGTGTTATGTTGGCGAGTGTTGCTCTGTTGGAAAACACTCATTGGGATGCTGTTCATGAATGGCAGCTTAACAGGTCACATCACCAGACTGATGTACAATTTTGCAGTCAGTATATGTGGGATAACCACAAGAATGCTCCTTCTGTCATATGAAATTGACAGACCATAACTCCAGATGTAGGTCCAATGGGTCTTGCTAGCAGATGTCTTGTTTGCAGGCACTCAACTAGCTTCTTTCTAACCAAGATAAAGCCATCACTGCACCAAGGCAGAGCCAGCTTTCACCAGAAAAGACCTCAGACCTCCACCTGTCCTCCAAGGAGCTCTCCCTTGTCACTGTTGAAGTCACAAATGGTGATGGTTTAGGGTCAGCAGAATGCATGCTACAGGGATCTGGCTTGGAGCTGTCCTTGAAGTAAACAATCTGTAACAGTTCATTGTGTCACTGTGTTACCAACTGCTGCTCAAATCGGTGCTGCAGGTGCAGTATGATGTGCCAGAGCCATACACCAGACATGATGGTCTTTCCTCTTTGTAGTGCCATGTGGCTGTCTGGAACCCAGTCTTCTTGCAACTATGCATTCTCTTGACCACTACCACCAGTAATCGTGTACAGTGGCTACATTCTTGCTAAGTCTTTCTGCAGTATCATGGACCGTATTCCAGCTTCTAATAGCCCCATTACATGACCTTGTTCAAACTCAGTGTGGTACTGATAACTGTGTCTTTGTTGCCCTAAAGGCATTCTTGACTAACACCAACTCATCATGTTGAATCTCCAAGGTATCTAATTCCCATGACTGTTACAGTGTGTATTTACAACAAACCTGATTTGTATCCTCATAATGGCACTAGTAGCATCACTCTTATGTAACTGGTGTGAAACTAGAATAGACATCATGTTTCTGTTGCAGAAACACGCCTACCAACTTTCATTTATGTTGCGCTACTCCTTCATGATGATGTGATTTTGTTTCCATCAGTGTATTTACACCATTATCAGCTTCATAGTTGACAACCCTGTGCACTATGAAACCTATTAAATGTATCATGGTCACAACACAAGAAGAAAGGCTGAGCTCCTTTGTGAACTCAAATATCTAACCAGGATACAGTATTATAACAGCAAAATATTTAATTCATTGTCAAATGACATCAAAGCTCTATATGGTAAAAGTGCATAATTTATAAATAAAATTAAAAATGTACTTACTTTATTAAACTTTTTATTCATTAAATGAATCCTTTGGTGGTGGTACACTTTATTCCCATAGGTACACAGTCAGGTAGTGTGGCTTCAGACATGTGGATATTCATGTACTACATCTGTTGGAGAGTGTAATGGATTCTCACCCATGGCTGTAGTACACTTTTCTTACACATAACTCAGAAGAGTACAACTGGAAGCACTGACAAGTAAGCGATATGGCTACTGACCAAGTTAGTGTCAAAGAAGCTAGCTTGATGAATGAATGGCTACCAACAGTATGACTACTGATAGTCGCCACTGAGCCTCCCTCACCTCCCCCTCCCCACAGTGCACAGCAAGGGGGAGGACAAGAGACATAGACTTGTTGGGTGACAGTAGGTGACAGCAATCAGTCAGAAGACAGTATAGCGATGTGACCAGTTGTGCCATGGCTGGCCCCAAGGGAAGGCACAGTTGGACCTTTTCCCATGGGGAGTGAGAGCTTATGCTGGTGGAGGAGATGATATAGTCTTAAAGCCAGTGTGGTTGGTGAACTGGGTGACTCATGTGAGACAAGGGAATCAGCTGATCATGAGCTGGAGAGGGCTGCTGGTTGAGAGGAAGGGAGACTGTGAGACAGCTGTTGGCACTGATGGACATGGAGCTGATGTCATCATCAGCACCAATGGGCAGCTGACAGCAAAGGAGGGTGCCATGCAAGGTGGTCAGGTCATCAAGGGAGCACAAGAGTGTGTAAAGAACAAAGAGTGTGTCATCACACACCTAGAGGGAGGGATCCTTGATGGAATATGTCAAAACATCAACACAGAATGTGATGACATTGGAAGCAGTGGGGACGATGATGTAGTAGAAGGCACCAGAGGAGAAAGCACTTCACTCACAGAACTCATAGTAGAGGCTACACATGGATGGGGGGTTTGTAGAAACCTCAACACATGGAGGTGAGGGCAAGAAAGTACTGGAGAGGCAGGGGGGGGGGGGGGGGGTGGTTGGACACAGCTCCCAAGTTTTCGCACACATGGAACGCTGTAGACCTGAGTACTTGGAGGAGGAGTGTGTACTAGAGCAGGGAGTGAGAGAGGATCCTCATTGAGTGTTGTAACAGGACATGCTCCTCTAGCATTACTTTTCCTCAACAGCAGTAGTCAATAACAGCAATATTGTTTGAATTTTGGACAGGTCAGTATTATCTCAGCTTTTTCCAAAAATTATCATATAATTTTATACGCAATATATTACAAGCTGAAATTTATAAAAAAGAATTGCTTTTTGCTTTGTTTTTGTTCTTACAATCGATATGTACTAGTTCTGAATGTACAGTTAAAATTTGTCTTTTTTGAAATTCATTTGTCAAGAAAAATTGTAAACCCTTTGGAACATTGTTGTTCCCACAGAGTGAGGTAATAGTAAGCATGCCTTGAATATGATCGGACATATTTTTGTATTTTGGACAAAAAATGTAATTTTGGCTTTGTTATTGTGAAAATTCAAAACACAGTGTGATATAGTAAAATGTGAGACAATAAATTATCATGAAAACAAAAATTCTGCAAAGGCATTCTCCAAAATTATTTTGATCAAGTGAACCATGAGAGCCTAAAATGTGAGAATTCAGCTTCAAGAATCAGACCCCTAGACATGAAAAACTGGAGCCAACTGTGCAAGAAAATGTAAGTTAAAACCTTATGGAAAATCTTACTCCTCTCAAAATCTTCTGAAAAGACTTCACCATCGAGCACAGTAGCACAACAAGAAAGGGAAAGGTAGAATACAGTGTGGGCATTGTCTTGCATTAATTGACTAATAGTAAAGTTTTGTCTGTTGCAGAAAAGAAAAGAAAATGATTTATTTCATTAACAATTTATTTATGAATAAATTTCTGATTAAATGAAGCAAGAAAAAACCAAAAACTGACCAACAAAGCAGATCATACCAACGGTGACAATGTACTACCAATAACGACAGACAGGATCGAATGAAAGAGGACTTTACAACTAAAGCCAGGGACATCAAAAAAGGGAAGATAAGTAAAAACGAATTATGAAGAAAATTTGTTTGTGGACTCGTGTGCTTGTTAACAAAATGAATAGGGACAAAGGTAGGAGTGAGGTAGAAATGAAAGCTGTAGGATCCAGTCAGGACATGTCTGAGTCAAATGAAATCATAGTAAATAAACAGTAAAAAACTGATATTTTGTAGTTAATTTTCACAAAAATGGAGGAAATGAGGACAGATAACAAGAGCAAATTTAGTGCAGTTAATGATTAGTTAACTGAAATAAGAACAGGCAGTGGTAGCAAATTTACTTCACTACAAAGACAATTATATGACTTGAATACTGAAGACAATAGTAAAATAGACAGGGTACAAGATCAGATAGGTCAGCTTAGTAATCAGTTTGTCAGAGGGGTTTAAAAGTTTGACTGAAAAAGTTGATGTTTTAAAAAATAAATTTATTGTTTTGGAAAATGCTGGCAATGTTGACATTTCTGGAGGCCTACCACAAACATAGTGATTCATTACTGGATCAAATCATAACCGGTGATGAGACTTGGGTGAAACACATCAACTGCGAGACAAAATTACAGTCCATGGAGTGGGTGCACACCAGGTCCCCCAAAAACCAAGAAAATGTTTGCAAACCTTGTCAGCAAGGAAATTGATGGTGACAGTGTTTCAGCATAGGCAAGGTGTGCTTCTTATTGATTCTCTCGAATGTGGAGCAACCATAAATTCTGCCCGGTACTGTCAAACTTTGCACAGCCTTAGAAGAGCAGTTCAAAACAAACACTGAGGAAAGCTGATGACCAAAATTTTGTTTTTGCAAGACAATGCGTGACCTCACAAAGCAAACTGCACTAACAAATGCCTTAATTCATTCAAATGGGAAATTTTCCCTCATCTGTCCTACAGCTATGATCTTGCACCAAGCGACTTCCACTTGTTTCCCAATATGAAGAATTGGCTTGCAACGCGTGCCTTGATGACAACGCAGAACTCCTGGCAGGTGCAACTCACTGGCTGAAGTGTCAGGCCTTTCAAAGCTTGTCCACCGCTATCATAAGTGCCTCAGTGTGTTTGGTGACTATGTGAAAAAGCAGTATGTCAGTCAATCTTTCAGATGTATATAATAAAATGTATTTCTTGTACTTAGTTTTTTTTAATGCCAAAACATTCCCTACTTTCTGAATAGCCCTTGTAGCACATATATCTGAAACTGAACAGAAGAAATATCAGATTGCTCATTTAAGTTTTGATTCAAAGTTTTGGGATACTATGTGTAATTATGGTGATGTAAGTGTTAATCGCAAATGTGAAAGTAGTAGGAATTTTGATGTAGTATGTACTAATGATTTATTCTCTTGGTTGGAAAAGAGTGGTGTTGATCTATGTAAATCAAGTGATGACTGTATTGGATATGAACTATGTGATATTTTTTATGTAGATGTGAATGAAAGCTGTGAAATAAAGGTGATGATTGTACATTGGCAGATACATTTGAGGGGCATGCGCCCCCCTCCCCCCCTTGCGGGGCCACCTGCATTGCCACCCGCGCTGCTCCCACTAGTCAGGCTGCATGCTATTTGTTCATTTCTTTCATCAGTCGACTCAAATGAATTGAGTTATCAAGTAGTTGTACTTTCCTGTGTAGCACATGCATCCATGTCATCATATTTTATACGTTTCTGTCTGGCACATAGGTAGCTAACATATACCAACGAGAAACACTGCAGCCATTCTAGTGATCTTGATACATTATTCTGTCTGGCATTTGTTAGAGAAAAGTTGTGAATATTCTACACCTTTCTTGTATAGAGAACCTTTGATACATAGCATTATAAATACAGACTATTCACCAAATAGGAAGCTAGTTTACATTCAGAAGCAGAAATATTAAGACTGAAGAATGAATAAGCAAAAAGTCCTAATTGTAACAAGTGCAAATGTGAAGATTAGTCAAGAGTGAGAGTGTGTATGATGGCATGAGAGCTACTGCTGATAGCCACTTTCCTCATATTGTTGAAGAGGTGATGGCAGTTATGGAAGAGTTAGACGTGGAGATGAGTGTTCCTTTTCTTACAGGCAGACAAAGACACAGGGAAAACTGCAATCATAATGATGATGCTATCACATATTGGAAAAGAACTGTTTTTATTCCAACACTGGACCATTTACAACTGACATGAAAGAACGTTTTGCTGAAGAAAATATTTATCATTTAAAGTTCAATATACTTTTGCCCTCACAACTACTGAAACATGACAGTAATGACCTGGCACATGGATTGAATCAGTGCTTAACTGAACTACCATTCTCTGAAGAAGAATCACTCTTTGTGATTTAAAAGAGACTGATGGGAGAGATTCTTCAATACAAGCAAACAAGGATAAACGCCCTTAATGATCAAGATTCTGTTATGAAAGCATTGTCTGTTTATCCTAGATCTGATTATCCTATGCTTCACATGCTGTACAAAATATTTACTTGATTACCTGCATCTATTGCTACAGTAGAAACAAGTTTTTCAACATTGTGGCGTGCAAAGACATGGCTGAGGTCGACAATGAAGGAGGATCGACTTAATGACTCAGCTCTGTTGAACACTCACCCTGACATTGATTGTCCTATTGATGATGTAATTAACCAATTTACCAGGAAGAATAGGTGCATAGAATTCATCATTTAAGGAAGAGAACCACAACTGTAACTTTTTTATATCATAAGATGGCATTGTCTTGTGTATGTGTATCATCAGTTTAAATAAAACTTTCCATGTGACTTGATTATTTTTTATTATGGTAAAAGTAAAGGTAGCTCATAATATCTTTAGTGCCCCCTCCTTGAGGTTTTTCTGTATCCGGCACTATAAATGTATTGGAATTGAACTATGTGATATTTTTGATGTAGATGAGAGCTGTGAAATAAAGGTGATGACTGTATTAGATCTGATTTATGTGATATTTTTGATTTATCCTAGGTGTGAATGACAGCTGTGAAATGACTGAGGTTGGTAAGTCTGAGACTGGTGGCTTATTGAAAATGAATGTAGGTGAGGTAAATGACTGTTGAAAATGAGACTTTTATTGTTAGTGATGTTGGTGAAGTAATTTTAGAGGAATATGATGATGATGAGTATCAGGCATTTGTGAAGTTTAAGGATAATGAAGTTTCACTGTTATTTGTAAATGATGTTGACAATACAGGTAAGGTAAGTGATGTATGTGATGATGTAAGTGAGAGTCATGGAATACAAGTCCAGTCAAAGCAGTTTTTCATTAATGTCAGGCAGAGTAATGACCCAAACGATAAAGGTGAGGTATCTGTGAGCCTGGATAATAAAGGTGAAAAGTTTTTGAAGTTTGTTTGGGACCAGATTGATGATAACATAGATAAATGTGCATTCTGGAATAAGCTAGCTGTGGTTAGTCAGAATTTGTACCCCAGATGGTAGAATGTAGTGAAATAGCATCTAAGCAGGAAGTGTAATTTTGATAGTAATGTGTTTTGTGTTCCTTCTGCAACAAGTGATGTTAGTTGTGCCATGGACTCTATTCATTGTGTTCCATCTATACATGACAACATGAGTAACCAAAGTAATGCTATGATACCAGTAAAGTTGATAAAACCCTGTGAAGACAGTGTGTATGCAGCATTTGATGAAACTGAAAGTGATTTCTTGCATGAAGCATCTGACAACAGAGAAGATGATTCAGATTTTGGATGTCTTTACATAAAAATTAAGATTGATCTGTTGGAAGGCAACAGTTTGACTGATACAGGTAGCATGATTTTTGGTGTATATGAACAATTTAGGGACAAGATCAAGTATAAAAAGAATTTTGTGGAAATGCCCATTGGGGGTGTAAATATAAGAATGGCTACAGGTGAGCAAAGCAAACTGGTAAAATCTCAGATACTTTTAACTTTTAGTATAGAAGACAAGAACTTTGAACATGGATGCTTAGTGATCCCTAGTCTGGGAAAAAATATAATTCTTGGTATGGATTGGATAGTGAAAGTTGAGCCTTGTTTTGGATAGAACATTAAAGAATCGTTTATTTTGGAACCTAAAAGTAATACCTATGTGAAAACTAATTTCTGTATTTTAAACTGTGGGAAAAGTTGTTACTATTTGCAAAACATTGTGAAATAAAGTGAGTACCAGATGTTTGATGATGATATAAATTTTGATGAGATTGAGGATCAGGATTTTGAAAGTGTAGTAGATTCTAAAGTAAGGGAAGCTACACCTCTTAATGATCTACAAAAGGAACAACTGAGAAATTTGTCATTGGAGTTTAGAAAGGTGTTTAGTGAAAGACCAGGGAAAGCAAAAGGCTATCAGTGTATGCTTTACCTTAGAGATCATCAACATTTCTTTCTCAAGCCATATAATATACCATTTTCAAAAAGGAAAGATGTTTAGAAGGAAATTCAGAAAATGGAAATGTGGAGGGTAATGGAGAGAAGTAGGAGTACTTACAAGAATCCTTTAGTAGTAGTAAGTAAGAGAAATGGTGGAGTGAGCATTGTTTTGGACTCTAGACATCTTAATAAGTTTCTTATCAGAGAGAATGACCATCCTGAGAACATGGACGAGCTGTTACACAAATTTGATTATGTAAAATACATGAGTAGTTTCAACTTGGCCTCTGGATTTCACCAGATCCCACATGAAATTAATTCTAGAAAGTATGCTGCATTTTTGTACAGAGGTAAGTGTTTTCAATACTGTGTCGTGCCATTTGGGCTAAATGTATCTGTAGCTGAATTCATAAGAGCTGTGGATTCTGTATGGGAAGTGAAGTGGGTTCAAAAAAATGGTTCAAATGGCTCTGAGCACTATGGGACTTTACTTCTGAGGTCATCAGTCCCCTAGAACTTAGAACTACTTAAACCTAACTAACCTAAGGACATCACACACATCCATGTCCAAGGCAGGATTCGAACCTGCAACTGTAGCGGTCGTACGGTTCCAGACTGTAGTGCCTAGAACCACTCGGCCACTCTGGCCGGCGAAGTGAGTTCAAAATTAATTGTGTATGTTGATGATAGTTTGGTCGCTGGAAAGACTTGGGAACAACATTTAGATCTGTTAAGAGATGTGTTTTCAAAAGTGGAATCAGGAGTTATGACTTCCAAAATAGGTATCTGTAAATTGGGCATGGAATAAGTTAAAATGTTCAGGACACATTATCCCCGCGAAAAACGAACAGCTCCTGAAAAAGAGAAACTTGATGCTATTGCTAATTTTCCTACTCCTCGCAACAAAAAAACAGTTTAAATCATTTTCTGGGTTAACTGGATTCTATAGAAAAAATTTTAGCAGCCAAGCTTTGAATGCTTCAAGGCTGTGTGAACTTTTGAAAAAGGATACTGTTTGGGATTAGAATCAGGAAAGCCAGAATGCTTTTGATGAGATCAAAGGACAGTTGTGTCAAAGTCAGTTATTGTTCAAACCAGATTGGTCTCTTCCTTTTTGTATTATGATAGACAGTAGTGATGTTGGTTTGGTTGCTTATTCATTTCAAGAAGTTGAAGTTGATGGTGTTATTGAACATAAATCTCTTGCATTTGCTAATATAGTATTGCAGAAGCATGCAAAGACATACAACGTAACTGAGAAAGAACTTTTGGCTATACATTGGGCATTCAACAAGTCTAAAAATTATTTACTAGGTCACAAAGTCATCATCTATACTGATCACAAAACATTATGTTATGTGTAAGCTGTACTATACTGTACTGTGCTGTACTATAACAGAAATACTCATTGGATCTTGTTTCTACAGCACATAAATTATGAAATCAGATACATTAAGGGCACAGACAATGTAGTTGCTGATGCTTTGTCTGGGCTACCTTTAGGGAGTTAATTATCTAACAGCTCTGGAGAGGGAGAGAAAGCGTTTAAAATTATGTACCTGAGAGGTGTGAAGGAGGAAAAAGAGATCTTGAAAATTTGCAAAGATATCTGCATGAATCAAGATCATGATCAAAATTGGAAATTGGTTAAGAGCTTGTTGGGTGAGAAAGGAGGAGAAAAGACAGAACAATATTATAAGGTACACAATGGTATTTTATTCGAGAGACATAAGACTGACTCAGGTGATTGGAAACTATGTTGGCCGGAGCAATGTACTGATACTTTAATTACTTATACACGTGAGAATTTTGTTAACTGTGGATCAACCAAATGTATGCAAAAGAGTCAGGAAAACATCTATTTGTATAACATAGGAATGAAATTCAAGAAGAAGATTGCCAGCTGAGACAGATGTTAAAGAGTGAAGATAAGTAACCAAACAAGTAGAGGCCAAATGCAAAACACACTGCCAAATAATAATCTAGATCTCATGTCTGTGGACATTTATGGACATTTTCCTAAGTCTAAGAATGGATTTTGTCATGTTTTGTGATGGTTGATGTATTTTTGAGGTTCATAAAGCTGTTTCCTCTTAAGGAAGCTACTAGTAAGCAAATCATTTCTAAGTTTGAAAACACATATTTTCATCAGGTAGGTATTTCTAAAACAATTTTATCTATCAATGGTTCTCAGTTTACATCACAAGCTTGGAAAGATTTTGTTGATCACACAAAAGTAAGGCATATTCTAACCTCTGTGTACCATCCGTAGAGTAATCCTGCAGAAAGACATATGAGAGAAATTGGAAGACTGTTTAGAGCATACTGTAGTATGTCAGTGACTTTGAGGATATTATGAACAGCTTAGAACATTCTTCAACAGATTTTTCACCATTCGAAATCACATTTGATCGCAGACCTGCTAACTTTGTTTCTGAGAATGTTGTGTTTCTTCCATGCAAAATTCTGTCACTGCAAGAGAGAGAAGAGAGTGTCAGAGATGATGAAAAAACAGGGGGATAGGAGAAAGCAGAGAGATAATGGTAAAGGCAGATTTTCTAAGTTTGAGGTAGAAGATCTTGTGTTGGTGAAAGTCAAAGAGAGATCTTAATTATTGACATCTGAGATAGAGAAATATATTGATATTTATATAAGACCATTCAAAATTCTTGAAAATCCACATCCTACTGCATAAAGACTAGTGTAGCCTAAATCTAAGAAGTTTTTTGGATTACACTAGCACGTAAGATCATGTAATTTCTAAAGTTCTGTCTTATCTATTGATGATTTTAAATCTATGCCACACTATATTTGTAGGTTCATACAACTATATAATTATGTTTTGTAATAGATTTGTGCTTTAGAATTTAATACATATATGCCATTAGACTAAACAAGTAAATCCTTTTTACAATTTTGAAGTGGGACAATGCCATTAAATACCTAGTAATAAATTTTCTTACCTTAGAATGCTAAAACTAGACTAAACTCCTTCTGAACAGGCCTTGGAAGGCCCAACAGTACTTACCAGCCCCAGTGTCATCCTCAGCCCACAGGTGTCACTGGATGTGGATATGGAGGGGCATGTGGTCAGCACACAGCTCTCCCGGCTGTATGTCAATTTACGAGATCGGATCCACTACATCTCAATCAAGTAGCTCCTCAGTTTGCCTCACAAGGGCTCAGTGCACCCCGCTTGCCAACAGCACTCGGCAGACCAGATGGCCACCCATCCAAGTGCTAGCCCAGCCCGACAGTGCTTAACTTCGCTGATCTGACGGGAACTGGTGTTACCACTGCAGCAAGGCCATTGGCCTCTTAGAATACTATTGTTGTTGTTGTTGTTGTGGTCTTCAGTCCTGAGACTGGTTTGATGCAGCTCTCCATGCTACTCTAACCTGTGCAAGCTTTTTCATCTCCCAGTACCTACTGCAACCTACATTCTTCTGAATCTGCTTAGTGTATTCATCTCTTGGTCTCCCTCTACGATTTTTACCCTCAACGCTGCCCTTCAATACTAAATTGGTGATCCCTTGATGCCTCAGAACATGTCCTACCAACCGACCCCTTCTTCTGGTCAAGTTGTGCCACAAACTTCTCTTCTCCCCAATCCTATTCAATACTTCCTCATTAGTTATGTGATCTACCCATCTAATCTTCAGCATTCTTCTGTAGCACCACATTTCAAAAGCTTCTATTCTCTTCTTGTCCAAACTATTTATCGTCCATGTTTCACTTCCATACAAGGCTACACTCCATACAAATACTTTCAGAAAGGACTTCCTGACACTTAAATCTATACTCGATGTTAACAAATTTCTCTTCTTCAGAAACGCTTTCCTTGCCATTGCCAGTCTACGTTTTATATCCTCTCTACTTCGACCATCATCAGTTATTTTGCTCCCTAAATAGCAAAACTCCTTTACTACTTTAAGTGTCTCATTTCCTAATCTAATTCCCTCAGCATTACCCGACCTAATTAGACTACATTCCATTATCCTTGTTTTGCTTTTGTTGATGTTCATCTTATATCCTCCTTTCAAGACACTGTCCATTCCATTCAACTGCTCTTCCAAGTCCTTTGCTGTCTCTGACAGAATTACAATGTCATCGGCGAACCTCAAAGTTTTTATTTCTTCTCCATGAATTTTAATACCTACTCCAAATTTTTCTTTTGTTTCCTTTACTGCTTGCTCAATATACAGATTGAATAACATCGGGGAGAGGCTACAACCCTGTCTTACTCCCTTCCCAACCACTGCTTCCCTTTCATGTCCCTCGACTCTTATAACTGCCATCTGGTTTCTGTACAAATTGTAAATAGCCTTTCGCTCCCTGTATTTTACCCCTGCCACCTTCAGAATTTGAAAGAGAGTATTCCAGTTAACATTGTCAAAAGCTTTCTCTAAGTCTACAAATGCTAGAAATGTAGGTTTGCCTTTTCTTAATCTTTCTTCTAAGATAAGTCGTAAGGTCAGTATTGCCTCACGTGTTCCAGTGTTTCTACGGAATCCAAACTGATCTTCCCCGAGGTTGGCTTCTACTAGTTTTTCCATTCGTCTGTAAAGAATTCGTGTTAGTATTTTGCAGCAGTGACTTATTAAACTGATAGTTCGGTAATTTTCACATCTGTCAACACCTGCTTTCTTTGGGATTGGAATTATTATATTCTTCTTGAAGTCTGAGGGTATTTCGCCTGTTTCATACATCTTGCTCACCAGATGGTAGAGTTTTGTCAGGACTGGCTCTTCCAAGGCCGTCAGTAGTTCCAATGGAATGTTGTCTACTCCGGGGGCCTTGTTTCGACTCAGGTCTTTCAGTGCTCTGTCAAACTCTTCACGCAGTATCATATCTCCCATTTCATCTTCATCTACGTCCTCTTCCATTTCCATAATATTGTCCTCAAGTACATCGCCCTTGTATAGACCCTCTATATACTCCTTCCACCTTTCTGCTTTCCCTTCTTTGCTTAGAACTGGGTTTCCGTCTGAGCTCTTGATATTCATACAAGTCGTTCTCTTATCTCCAAAGGTCTCTTTAATTTTCCCATAGGCAGTATCTATCTTACCCCTAGTGAGATAGGCCTCTACATCACCGAGCGAGGTGGCGCAGTGGTTAGACACTGGACTCGCATTCGGGAGGACGACGGTTCAATCCCGCGTCCGGCCATCCTGATTTAGGTTTTCCGTGATTTCCCTAAATCGCTCCAGGCAAATGCCGGGATGGTTCCTTTCAAGGGGCATGGCCGACTTCCTTCCCCGTCCTTCCCTAATCCGATGAGACCGATGACCTCGCTGTCTGGTCTCCTTCCCCCCAAAAACCACCACAACCGCCTCTACATCCTTACATTTGTCCTCCAGCCATCCCTGCTTAGCCATTTTGCACTTCCTGTCGATCTCATTTTTGAGACGTTTGTATTCCTTCTTGCCTGCTTCATTTACTGCATTTTTATATTTTCTCCTTTCATCTATTAAATTCAATATTTCTTCTGTTACCCATGGATTTCTACTAGCCCTCATCTTTTTACCTACTTGATCCTCTGCTGCCTTCGCTACTTCATCCCTCAAAGCTGCCCATTCTTCTTCTACTGTATTTCTTTCCCCCATTCCTGTCAATTGTTCCCTTATGCTCTCCCTGAAACTCTGTACAA
This sequence comes from Schistocerca serialis cubense, assembly GCF_023864345.2. Taxonomy (NCBI): domain Eukaryota; kingdom Metazoa; phylum Arthropoda; class Insecta; order Orthoptera; family Acrididae; genus Schistocerca; species Schistocerca serialis. The sequence continues at coordinate 108,333,027 of NC_064641.1, read as the reverse complement.
CCTCTGGTTCTTTCAGTTTATCCAGGTCCCATCTCCTTAAATTCCCACCTTTTTGCAGTTTCTTCAGTTTTAATCCACAGGTCATAACCAATAGATTGTGGTCAGAGTCCACATCTGCCCCTGGAAATGTCTTACAATTTAAAACCTGGTTCCTAAATCTCTGTCTTACCATTATATAATCTATCTGATACCTTAAATATTATTATACGAGGGGCATTTGAAAAGTCCGTGCAAAGTCCAAGAGATGGCACCACCGGCATGTATCAAGGTCATGTTTAGTTAGTAGCATTTTTGGAAAGAACGTACACCAAGTTTCAGCCATATTGGTCAATTTCTTTGTGTTTGGCATTTGTATGAATCAAGGAAGTCAAGTGATTGTCAAAAAATGGACAAAAAAGAATTTTGTGTGGTGATTAAACATTATTTTATGAAAGGCAAAACGCCTCAGGAGACTAAAGAGAAGCTTGATAAACATTATAGTGACTCTGCACCTTCGATTAGAACAGTTTATAAGTGGATTCCAAATTTTGAGAGTGGTCATATGGGCACAAGTGATGCTGAACGTTCTGGACGACCTGTGGAGGTTATGACTCCAGAAATCATTGATAAAAGCCATGATATGGTGACAGATGACAGAAGAGTTAAGTTGCATGAGATTGCTAGTGCTGTGGGCATCTCAAATGAATGCATTTTGCATAAACATTTGGACATGAGAAAGCTATCAGCAAGATAGGTTCCGCGATTGCTCACCCTTGACCAAAAACGGAATCATGGGAAGTGTTGCAAGGATGGTTTGCAGCTGTTAAGGAAGAATCCACAGGACTTTAAGCATCATTTCGTCACTGTGGATGAAACGTGGATACATTACTATACTCCTGAGAACAAACAATAATCTAAACAATGGGGTACCAAGGGAGAATCTGCACCAAAAAAGGTGAAGACCATTTCTTCGACCAGAAAGGTTATGGCGTCTGTCTTTTGGGATTCACAAGGGATAATCCTCATTGACTATCTGGAAAAGGGTAAAACTATTACAGGTGCGTATTATTTATCGTTATGGACTGTTTGAATACTGAGCTGCAAGAAAAACACCAGTGATTGGACCGCAAAAAAGTCCTTTTCCATCACAACAATGCACCAGTACACACCTCAGCAGTTGTGGTTGGAAAATTAATGGAAACAGGATTACAACTCTTTTCACATCCGCCCTATTCTCCAGACTTGGCTTCCTTGAACTACTATTTGTTCCCCAATTTGAAGAAACGGCTGGCGGGACAAAGATTTTATTCAAACGAGGAGGTGATTGCAGCAACTAAAAGCTATTTTGCAGATTTGGACAATTCCTAATATTCAGAAGGGATCAACAAATTAGAACAACATTGGAAAAAGTGTATAAGTCTAAAAGGAGACACTGCCAAAAATTAAAAAGGCCTACCCCAAACAGGTAAGTAGTTTTTATTTTTGCATGGACTTTTCAAATGCCCCTCGTAATTCCTGTGTACTCTGCAGAGAGTAATTAAATTTGTCATGAACTCTTTTGGGAAATGTCATGGATGTTGTGGCAAATTTAGTGAAGACTCATTCATTCATATGTAATAAAAAAATTAGGAATAGTATCGTAGTATATCTATGTATATCATCTTACTAGTTCATTTTTTTTCATTGCATTTAGCTCTGTTTACTAAAGTTTAATATGTGAACACTTTTTAATCCATTCTGACCCACAAAACTTTGCTTCAGGATTTTTTGTGAAAACTAGACAGGAAGTTATCTATCCATTGGAGTGTGTGATGAGAACTCTAGGGAGGAAAGTGAAAGATGTGGTCAATCCACTCCCACACTACTATACAGCTGCACCCCTGCTGGTCTAGTAGACTTACAAGAGATCATAGGTGCTGGGTAATGTTCTAAGGCATCTGTCAACTATATCAGTGTTGTGACTGAAATTTGTAAATTGTTAGCCAAGAAATTACCTATATGAAGAATTCATGGAACTATTTGTTTAAAAAAGGCGCCACTGCCATGGACAGTGTTATTCCACACAAATGTATGTTTCTTCAAGTAGAAAAATTAACATTCCAATATGTTATGTAACTTTAAATAATGCTGTGAAAAGGTGATGTTCTATGACTAATGTATTGCCATGTGAAAACTTAAAGAAGTTCAAGAGTGCATTCTATGAACCATGCTGTAAATAATTATCAGAATCTGATAAAATTAAGCATTATTATGATAAAATTAAGCATTATTAGGTTAGTAGTCAAACATTTCAATGAATTTTCCTACCTCAACACTCAGTATATATATTTTTATCAATTGTAAATGAATCTTCAAGGCTTTTATGTACATAGGTTAGTTTATATGAACAATTAGCAAATAGTGTGGAAGACATTTATGAGTATAGACAGTAGTACAACAAGATGTATACATTTCGGATTTCACACACTGATTTTGGCCCTCAAGCTACTCGATTATGTCATCATTCAAAGCTATTTGTGACTCTAATTACCTGTATTTACCCTCAGTACTGCATTATTGTATCTCATTGGAATTTGAGTTGTGGGCAAACTCATGCATAACTCTGTTTTGGGTACCCCTGGGCGTCGTGACTGTGTGTGTGTACTCAGGGAGAGTGTGCAACTATTGATCGAGGCTAGATGCTTCCTGTAATTACTCTTTACGTATGATTGAACTTACTGATATATGATTATGAACTTCAATCATTTTGTTGTGTCAAAACATTTCTGCTGGTGTTTAATCAGTGTGATTTGGAATCATGGGTCATTCCCTCATCGAAAGCATAGGCCCTAATATTTTTTCATTATTTTCTCCTTTCATGAGTCAACATGTCCTTACACACTCTAATTTATGTGGATGATTGATTTTGTGCTATACTCTTACTCACGATTGAGTATATTCTCCTGGTCTGTACCCACTGTTGTGAGTTTTTAGAGTCAGCTCACTCGATGTACACTTAAGCTCTGAATTTGTTTTCTTTCTTCTCTTTTGATGATTTTGAAGGTGTGATTTTATAGATGTAAACTTGCAATTTGTAATTCTAGTAATTTACATTGTATCTGCACTTATTTCTATAGTTTCGTGTTCCAATGTTGTATTTTTGACTTCGTATCACTTTTATTGTGACAGTATGTTCCACAGATCTGAAAATATGAATGCCATATCCTCATATATGTATAGATTGTGCCTTGTATAGTAGATGTTTTTCTTATGTTTTCTGTAATATGTTATGCATCAGATACTTCTATACATCTGTATTCTATCTTTTGGCATCATTTTGTACACCGTTTGGAAAACCTTATAGTAGGTCACAAACACATTGTTTCCATATTTTGTGAGGGGGGGATAATGTAAAGGGACATCCTCCTCTAGCATTACTTTTCCTCAACAGCAGTAGTCGATACCAGTAGTATTTTTCAAATTTTGGACAGGTCAATATTATCTCAGCTGTTTTTGTGAAAAAATTCATATAATTTCAAGCTAAAATTTATGAAAATGAATTACTTAATTTTCGATGTTACAGCTGATATGTATTAGCTCTAAATGTACAGTTAAATATTTTTTCTTTTAAGAAACATTTGTAATTACAAAATATTTGCCACACTTAACATTTGTGTTATTAATTATGCAATCTATTATTTTTTATTATGTTTATTTCTGGATTCATTTACAAAATACTAATCTAAACTAATAGAAATTCATTTGTCAACAAAAATTGTAAACCCTTTAGAATATTATTATTACGGCAGAGTGAGGTAGTAGTAAGCACACCTCTGATGTGATCAGACATATATTTGTATTTTGGATAAACAATGTAATTTCGGCTTTGCTAATGTGAAAATTCAAAAGACAGTGTGATATAGAAAAATGTGAAACAATAAATTGTCATGAAAACAAAAACTCTGCAAAAACTCTTCAAAATTATTTAGATCAATTGAACCATGAGAACCTAAAATGTGAGAATTTCGGCTTCAAGAATCAGACCTGTAGACATGAATAACTGGAGCCAAATGTGCAAGAAAAGATAAGTAAAAAGTTTACTGTAAATCTTACTCCTCTCGAAATCATCCGAAAAGTCTTCACCATCATGGACAGTAGAAACAACAAGAAAGAGAGGGGTACATCACAGTGTCTGTGCTGGTTTTAACCTTGTTGAATGAAACAGTTTGGCATTTGCTGTGAAGGTAAATGTTCATATTATTGTCAGTCTGGCCAAGAATTCTGTGTTGTCCCAAGTAGGGGGGCTGCAAGGCCGCAAGGAGTCATTGCAGAGCGTAACAAACATGCACTGGTCAAGGTCTTTGCTTAAGATTGTATAAGGCATGGAGTGGGGAGCAAGTGGTGGTGGCGAGTGGGGGGGGGGGGGGGGGGGGGAGAGAAGGGGACTGTGAAGCTGAGTGTTGTGAGATTGGACACACTCAAAAAGAGCAGGGAGCTCAGATGGAGCAAGAGGAACAGTGTCCTTGACAAATTAAGCCAGAAGTACCAGGGGCTCACCATAAAAAAGCTCAGCCAACAAGGATATGAGGATGCCAAGTATCACCAAAGGTAGTGCACATCAGGGCAACTTTCAGGGTGCAGTGCCAACGCTCAACCAACCTGTTACTTTGAGAGTGGTCTAGGCATAGTGTCTTTGATTAGTAATCAAAACGTCATTGGTCCCAGGTTCAAACTCTTCCACTACTTAAATTTTGAATAAAAATCATCAGCAGTGGTGGCCAAAGACTTCCAAAATAAGATGTCACCCATCATTCAGCCAACAGCCTTGTGAATGTGGAAAGAGCAGCAGATAGTGGTTCAGGACACTCTCTTGCCCTTAGGGTGGGAAACTGCCCATAAAGGCACAAGAATCAGCAATGATCAATGGTATGAGGATGCAGAAGGCAATGGAAACCACTGCATTAAAGACACATAATGTGTATCCGCAGGACATGTGGCCTGTAATTGAAAAGTTTCATGATGACCTTTCCATTGCCAAAAGATTCCAGATTAGTCCCCCATTCAGATCTCTGGGAGGGTACTGCCAAGGGGAAGGTGACCATGAGAAAAAGATTGAATAACCACTGAAAAGGTAACATTCTATGAGTTGGGGCATGGAATGTGAGAAGTTTGAACATGGGAGGGAAGCTAGATAATCTTAAAAGGGAAATGCTAAGGCTCAGTCTAGATATAGTAGGGGTCAGGGAAGTGAAATGGAAAGAAGACAAGGATTTCTGGTCAGATGAGTACTGAATGATGTCAACAGTGGCACAAAATGGTATAATGGGAGTAGGATTCATTATGAATAGGAAGATAGGGCAGAGAATGAGTTATTATGAACAATTCAGTAATAGGGTTGTTCTCATCAGAATCGATAACAAACTGACAATGATACTTCAGGTATACACGCCAGTATCACATGCCGAAGATGAAGAGATAGAAAAAGTGTATGGCATTATTGAACAGGTAATTCAGTATGTAAGGGGGATGAAAATCTAATAGTCATGGGGGATTGGAAGGCAATTGTAGGGAAAAGCATAGGAGAAAGGGTAATGGGAGATGATCTCTTGGTACTATGAATGAGAGAGGAGAAAGATTAACTGAATTCTGTAACAAATTTCAGCTAGTAATAGCGAATACGCTGTTCAAGAATCACAAGCGGTGGAGGTATACTTGGAAAAGACCAGGAGATATGGGAAGATTTCAATAATATCACATCATTGTCAGGAAGAGATTCCAAAATCAGATACTGAATTGCAAGGCATATCCAGAAGCATATTGATTCAGATCACAATTTAGTAGTGATGGAGAGTAGGCTGAAGTTCAAGAGACTAGTCAATAAGAATCAATGCACAAAGAAGTGGGATATGGAAGTACTAATGAATGGAGAGGTACGCTTGAAGTTCTCTGAGATTATAGATACTATGATAAGGAATAGCTCAGTAGGCAGTTCAGTTGAAGAGAAATGGGCATCTCTAAAAAGGGGCAATCATAGAAGTTGGACAGAAAACCTCCATTATAAAGAACGTAACTACGAATAAATTATGGGTAACAGAAGAAATACATCAGTTGATCACTGAAAGAAGGAAGCATAAAAATGTTCAAGAAAATTCATGAATATCAAAATACAAGTCAGTTAGAAATTAAATAAATAGGAAGTGCACGGAAGCTAAGGTAAAATGGCTACATGAAAAATACAAACAAATCAAAAATGAAATGATTGGTGGAAGGACTGACTCTGCTTATAGGAAAGTCAAAACAACCTTCACTGAAACTAAATCAAGGGCAGTAACATTAAGAGTGCAATAGGAATTCCACTGTTAAATGCAGAGGAGAGAGCAGATAGATGAAAAGAATATACTGAAGGCCTCTATGAAGGGAAAGACTTGTCTGATGACATGACAGAAGAAGAAACAGGAGTATATATAGAAGAGATAGGGGAACTAGTATGAGAAACAGAATTCTAAAGAGCTCTGGAAGACTTAAAGTCAAATAATGCATAAGGGATAGATAACATTCCATCAGAATTTCTAAAGTCATTGGGAGGAGTGGAAACAAAGCAACTATTCCCATTGGTGTGTAGTATATATGAGTCTGGCAGTATATCAACAGTCAGCTTAACAGCTCATGCATCTATGTTTATGACAAGAATAATATACAAAAGAATGGAAAAGAGAACAGAGGATGTGTTAGATGATGATCAGTTTGGCTTTAGGAAAGGTAAAGGCATGCTGGAGTTGGCAGTCATCTGTGTGTGTGTGTGTGTGTGTGTGTGTGTGTGTGTGTGTGTGTGTGTGTGTCTTTTACTTATGAAGGCTGTGGCCAAAAGCTATATGTGGGTGTTTTTTAATTGTGCCTACGTGCAACTTGACGTATCTTCTTTATGGTACATTGTTGATAGTCCTACCTGGAGTTTCCATTGTTTGTGAAAAATAAGGGTTAGCTATATGGGAAGATGGGTAATATACAATATGTACAAGAGACACGAGGGAATAATAAGAGCAGAAGACCAAGTATGAAGTGCTTGTATCAGAAAGAGTATAAGACAGGGATATAGTCTTTTGCCCCTACTGTTCAATCTTTATGCTGAAGAAGCTATGATAGAAATAGAATAAATGTTCAAGCATGGAATTAAAATTGAAGGTGAAAGGATATCAGTGATAAGATTTATTGATGAAATTGCTGTCCTCAGTGAAAGTGAAGAAGAATTACAGGATCTGTTGACTGGAATGAACAGTCTGATGAGCACAAAATATGGATTGAGAGTAAATCGAAGAAAGACGAAAGTAATGAGAAGTAGCAGAAATGAGGACAGTCATAAAGTAAACATCAGGACTGGTAATCATGAAGTAGATGAAGTTAAGGAATTATGCTGTATATGCAAGAAAATAACCCATGATGGGTGAAGAAAGGAGGACATGAAAAGCAGACTAACACTGGCAGAAAGGGGCATTCCTGGCCAAGAGAAGTCTACTAATATAAAAAATTGGCCTTAATTTGAGGAAGAAATTTGTTAGAATGTACATTTGGAGCACAGCATTGTATGATAGTGAACATTGGACTGTGGGAAAACTGGAAAACAAGAGACTTGAAGCATTTAAGATGTGGCACTACAGAAGAATGTTGAAAATTAGGTGGACTGATAAGGTTAGCAGTGAGGAGGTTCCCCACAGAATCAGCAAGGAAAGGAATATATGGAAAATGGTGACAAGAAGAAGGGACAGGATGGTAGGACATCAAGGTAAGATACCAGGGAATAACTTCTGTAGACCATTTGTAGAGGGTAAAAACTGTAGAGGAAGACAGACATTGGAATAAACCCATCAAATAGTTGAGGACATAGGTTGTAAGTGCTACTCTGAGATAAAAAGGTTGGCACATGAGAGAAAATTGTGGTGAGCCACATCAAACCAGTCAAAAGACTGATGACTCACAAAAAAAGGCTGTGGTATGAAATTTGTTGGTGCCTCAGAAAGTGCACAGCTTGGAATTGAGTAGATACTCAAACTGTCTCTCCTGATCAGTTACAATGGAGGCAGGAGAGCTGAAACGAGAAAGCCAGTTATTGATGAAGGCTTGTGGAACTGAATTGCTTGAAATGTCCATAAGATGCATACAGCTTCCACACATCTGCTGGTGTGGTTGACCATGAAGAGGATGTACATAAATGCATCAGAGGGGGACAGAGGACTGATGAGGCCAAGATGGATATGGTGAAACCAACCTTTTGGGATCTCAAAATGCCCTAGAGGAAGGGTAAGAGAAATGTCACATGAAACACTAGGGGAATGAGAGTCACCTCATGTATTTGCAGCATGGCTGGCAAAGAAGAGGTGGCAGATGAGTTGGCAGGACCCTTGACGGAAAGCAGCCGCAAAGCAGTGAGGTCGTCAACCATGCAGGGAACATGCAGCAAGTTGGCTGATGCATTGACAATCAGCTCACAGAGAATACTGTTGTTGGCATGTAGTGCATCTATGTCTTGGTGTTGAGTCGAGAGGTCGGTGAGAGAGCTGATAAGAGAAGCCAAGAGGTGAGAGCAATCGAAGGAAGTGTGGACAAAAAGGTCACAGTGAACCACATGTGAGGCAAGGGCAGAGGCAAGAGTGCCAGTTTGCACATGCCCGAAACTTTGTGAAGTGAGGCAGCTTCGTGATGGTCTAGTGAGAGATAAAATTGTCTAAGAAAATCGATCTTGAGGACTGGGATGTTTGACGGTACACCACAGAAATTGGAAAAAAACAAAAAGGGATGTTTGACGGTACACCACAGGGGAAAAAAAAAAAAAAAAAAAAAAAAAAAAAAAAAAAAAAAAAAAAAAAAAAAAAAAAAAAAAGAGAGAGTTTTTTCTTGTGTGATGTGTGAATTATAAATTATTTCAAGACTGTGTACATGTGTGCGATATACAATAACTATTACAAAGTGTAATTATTACAACCAAAGCTCACAAACAGTGATGTGATTAACAAAGAACATTTTTTGTCTATAATCCCTGTGTAATGAAAATGAACATGACCAGAGACTATTGTTTTATTGAACTCTCTCTCCTATTTTGTTTCATCTAGCGGAAGGCCACCATTGTATAGCCGTCTGGTATTTAATGTAAGTTTGACTGTAATTTAGCAAAATATACTTATAATTGTTATGAGAAAGTGTGTATTATTGATTTAGTGGGAACCTCTCATGACAGTAATCATTAATTATAATTAACAAATTTATTTTTGGAACTTCGTGTTGCAGGGAGCTCTTCTCCCCTGGCAGCATTTGGTCAGTCATTATGCTGACGATATTTTATAATTAGAAATTCATGTCATAATATTAAATGTAAATGTGAGAGATTTCCCTATTTTGATCTTCCAATAGTTTCAGAGTTAACAGAGTAAAAATAGATTTCATTTATTAATATTTAGAATACTGAATGAGTTCAGTATATTTTAAGTTTGGCAGCTTAACGGCAAATGAGATTCTCTCCAGTTTTGCCTTGCAAATAACGAATAATAAGTAATGAAAAATATTCCATTCAATGAGCATAATAGCATCTCAGTTACTTTATGGAGTTTGGTACATAATGATCAGTAACCCCCTGAGAACCAAATTAATTATTACAGGTTGCATAAAAGCACACACATTTTCTTTTCAAAATAGCAGTGCTCACACAAACTATCTATTAGAAGGTGGTGAGACGCGCATTGTGTTTAAAATATTATTCTGTACGTACTTCGGAATAGCTGAGGTCCGTATATATGTTATCATGGTATTTGGTTATTTCAAAGTCTCATGCTAGCCCGCAATATTCAACAAAGTAAATGGTATTGCAGTATTTAATAAATATTTATTTTTATTAAGTACCGCGATAAGTAAAAGAACCAAAAATACTCATGTACCATGATAGATGTCCATATTAATGATGAGAAAGGTCCACAAGAATTGGAGTTCAGGAGTGAGCTGGAGGCAAAGATCAGTGGTGCCCTGGACAGTGATATCGGAGCTGTTGGCTGCTTATAAAACTGCCGACAATGGTAGAAGGCCAATCCTCCCCTCTGTCAAATAGCAAAGCTAGAGGCTCCTTTGTTGCTCCTTTCTCTTCTTCCTCTTCATCTGTCTCTATTAGCCAAGCAATCTTCTTTTCCTTTATATTTCCTTAATTATGTTTCATCTTGTCTCTATTCTTCTCCTCCCTTCACCATCAGTCTCTCTCATAGTTCCTACTGCTACCACTCCTATCTAAAATCTGTCTCATAATGTCTAATTATCACAGTACTTATCATCTACAAATACAAACTGTATATGCATGTATTTTTCCAATTGTACCTTTGTAATTGTTTATTTCACTTTTGTACTAAATGTAGTTTAACATGCCTATTAAAACATATGAAAGTAAAATAAGTAGAATGCCTGGTAAGATGTAAGAGAGGACCTGATGGCCCTAATCTTGCCAGGTTAAATAAATAAACATATTGCATCGACAGTTCCCAACCACGCAGTTCAGAAAAGCTGGTATTGGTGGGTAGGATCCACATGGCACAGATTGTGAAGCAGTCATTGAAATGAAGGATGTCATGTTTGGCAACTTGCTTAGCAACCTGGTGTTCCACTTGTTTCTTCACCACAGTTTGTCGGTGGCCACTCACTCAGTTGTTGTTGTTGTGGTCTTCAGTCCTGAGACTGGTTTGATGCAGCTCTCCATGCTACTCTATCCTGTGAAAGCTTCTTCATCTCCCAATACATACTGCAGCCTACATCCTTCTGAATCTGTTTAGAGTATTCATCTCTTGGTCTCCCTCTATAATTTTTACCCTCCACACTGCCCTCCAATACTAAATTGGTGATCCCTTGATGCCTCAGAACATGTCCTATCAACCGATCCCTTCTTCTTGTCAAGTGGTGCCACAAACTCCTCTTCTCCCCAATCCTATTCAATACTACCTCATTAGTTACGTGATCTACCCATCTAATCTTCAGCATTCTTCTGTAGCACCACATTTCAAAGGCTTCTATTCTCTTCTTGTCTAAACTATTTATCGTCCATGATTCACTTCCATACATTGCTACACTCCACACAAATGCTTTCAGAAACGACTTCCTGACACTTAAATCAAATTCGATGTTAACAAATTTCTCTTCTTCAGAAACTCTTTCCTTGCTATTGCCAGTCTACATTTTATATCCTCTCTACTTCGACCATCATCAGTTACTTTGCTCCCCAAATAGCAAAACTCCTTTACTACTTTGTCTCATTTCCTAATCTAATTCCCTCAGCATCATCCGACTTAATTCGACTACATTCCATTATCCTCGTTTTGCTTTTGTTGATGTTCATTTTATATCCTCCCTTCAAGACACTGTACTCATTCAGACAGACAGCTTATTGGTGGTCATGCCCACATAGAATGCAACACAGTGGTTGCATCATAGCTTGTAGATCACATGACTCGTTTCACAGGTAGCCCTGCCTTTGGTGATATAGGTTATGTTTGTGATCGGACTGGAGTAGGCGGTGGTAGGAGGATGTATGGGACAGGTCTTGCATCTAGATCTATTACTGGGGTATGAGCCATGAGGTAAGGGGTTGGGAGCAGGGGTTGTGTAGGGATGGACGAGTATATTGTGTAGGTTCTGTGGATGGCAGAATACAACTGTGGGAGGGGTTGAAAGGGTAGTGAGCAGGACATTTCTCATTTCAGGGCATGATGAGAGGTAGACGAAACCATGGCGCAGAATGTAATTCAGTCTCTCCAGTCCTGGGTGGTACTGAGTTATGAGGTAGCCAGACAGTGGGACTTGGGGAGGCGGTGGGAGACTGGAAAGATAAGGCACTGGAGATTTGTTTTTGTACAAGGTCAGGAGGATAATTACAATTATCCATTCCATTTCTGCCATCATCAGTAAAAATAGTAAAACTCATGGATTACTTCTTATGTCTCAAGTCTAATCTGATTCTATCAGTATCTCCTGATGATTTAATTCAACCACATTCAATTACTTTTGTTGGTGTTCTTATAACGTTTTCTGAAGACATTATCCATTCCATTCATTTGATATTGTAAATACTTTGCTGTCTTTGACAGAATTATAGCTGTCTCTGACAGGATTAACAGCAAATCTCAAAGTTTTTATTTCTTGTCTGTGAACTTTAAACTCCTTTCCAAATTTCTTCTTGGTTTCCTTTACTGCTTTGTTCAACATACACACTGATTAACATTGGGGATAGTTTACAATCCTGCCTTACTCTCTTCTCAACTACAGCTTCCCTTCTACATCCTTGATCCTTATAACTGCCGTTTAATATGAATTGTAGATAACTTTTTGCTTCCTGTATTTTATCCCTGCTACCTGCAGAATTTCAAAAAGTGTTTTGTGTTTCAACATTGTCAAATAATTTCTCTAAATCTACAAATGTAGGTTTGTCTTTCTTCAGTATATCTTATAAGTCGTAGGGTCACCACTGCCTCAGATGTTCCTACAATTTTCAGAACCAAACTGATCTTAGCGCACTGGACTCGCATCTGAGAGGACGACGGTTCAATCCCATGTCTGGCCATTCTGATTTAGGTTTTTCATGTTTTCCCTAAATCACCCCAGGCAAATGTCAGGATGGTTCCTTTGAAAGAGCACGGCCGACTTCCTTCCCTGTCCTTCCCTAATCTGATAAGACCAATGACCTCATTGTTTAGTCTCTTCCCCCAAACAATCCAATCCATTCCAATCCAAACTAATCCTCCCCAAGATTGGCTTCTGCCAGATTTTCCACTCTTCTGTAAATAATTTGAGTCCGTATTTTGCAACCACTACTTATTAAAATTATTTAGTAATTTTTGTACTTGTCAGCACCTGCCTTCTCTGAAACAGAAACTGTTTATATTATTCTTGAAGTCTGAGGATATTTTGTCTCTTTTATATATCTTGTATACCAGATGGAATAGTTTTGTCATGGTTGGTCCTCCCAAGGATCTCATTAAGTATGAGAGAGCATCACCTATTCCAGACTCCGTCTCCTTCCCCTTGTCTTTCTATAATGTTGTCTTCAAGTTTGTTTCCCTTGTATAGACCTCTACACAGTGTATTCCATATTTTGGGAGGTGGTAGTATGGACCAGAACAAGATAAAAACGTCCAGTAAATATGGGGTCTAAAATTCATACCTTAAGAGGTATGAGCACTTGTTCATATTCACTACTGTGAAACACATCTGAAACGCCCGCTAAACAACACATGCAAGGTGCAGTACCAATGGCTGAGGGCCACAATCAAACTTCAAAATTTCAAAATAGATTACCATAATCTTTAAAGGCAGAAGGCCGCGGTGCTTAAGCTTGAAAGGTAAATTTAAAAATTAATTTTGCAAAATTTTAAGAAACAAACAATAACCATAAGCCTAAAATTTAAAATAGCTGACAACAGATAATTAAACACCGGTGACACTCAGATGGCTTCCAGGGAGGTCAGTCTGCCATTGTTTACTTAGGCGAGACAGGTGGTGAGCCCAACTATACTTGATCCATCGGAACCTAACCAGGGGACAGTCATGGACTGACTGACAAACTGCTTGCTTGCCACGAAAGAGTACATGAGAATTCAGACCAAAAGTTATGAGTGTCACTATCCACAATCAAATACATGTGAGGAAAGGATACTGCCTAAAATTACGTTAGTGGCCAGGGCAGGTAACCAAAACACTAACGGCCACAAGGCAGAAAAAATTCCGCTGAGTCATTTGAACAATAGTAAACTAATTTGATTAATTCCACCTAATGGCCGGCTATTTCGATCACTTCAAACACTCATTGTTGTTCACAGGAAAACTCCACAGCAGCCGACCTACTAGTCGCAGAATACCGACAACATCTAAAACAGTCGTCAGTGAAAATAACACCAAGTACACACACAAACTAGGACGACCGACCGACGATCCACCATGACCGCGGCCTGGCTCAAGTGATGCGTGGTGGCAATGGTCGGGCAAGCCATGACTGCACTAGTGCCTCACTGCAACCCCAACTGGTAGGTCCGGACTGGTCTCCCGACGTGTTCCAACTGACAGGCAGCCAAAACTTGTTATCCAGACTCCCTTACGACAGACAACGACTGGGAAGTAACAGCAGTGGAGCAAAGATACTACAAGAGGGGATATATCAATATGTGCTCTAACACCACTCACAGTCAGGCAAAGCAGCAACTCAGTGACAGTAATAATTTAAATTAAGGTAGTGAGGTGGAAGTATGTTAAAAACAGGATGTAAAATACATAATGGTGGGAACACGTGACACGCAAGGCTCAACATCCCTTCCACTGCAATCTCTCTGCTGTTATGAACAATTTATAAAATGCAGTAAAGAAATAAGGACACATTCCTCTGCTATTGTCCATTGATGCAGCATGCATTAAACATCTGTTGGTGTTGTTCCTGTAAATTGTATTCACAATTCTGGGTAAGTGCACACCATACATTTGATGGAACCAGTTTGTATTTTGGTAAGGTTGTGACAAGCTTTTACATTGCTATTTTATCTTTGTACTTACCAACGTGTGTGGGCTTATACAAATCTGCATGCAGTTGAAAAAGCAAGACATCAGGTACCGATTTTCAATTGTGTTCATGTTTTTAACAACCTATATGTTCCTTCCACTTTTCAGCATTCCCTATTTTGCTAATTGTGGACTTGCCACCTGGGCACTCAACATTCACACAGGAGTTGAACTTTTTTTCTGAATGTCTCTTTAGTTTTGCTGCAACAGACATCTATCTTTCCCACAGTCATGCACATGTGAGAGCAGTCACTGCAAGAGTAAAGTGCAGTGTAAGCTATTTTTTTATTGTCTGTGATAGACTCAGCTAACTGTTCTGCTATTTTTTGGATTTTACTGTTGTTCCTTCATTGTTGGTATCTTTTGTTACTTTTGACCATGTGTGCCTAAGATTGTTAATAAAGTTTATGGCAATCCTGATGTGTGGAAATAATTTTGGTCATGACATATGAGTTGTCAGTGTCCCTATAAACAGGTGATCCCACAAACAATCAGTGATAAGTGAACAGACATGTAGAGCTAAGCAATATCATTGGGCCTCTCAAGATGTGCATGCACATGAAAATGCAATTAGTAGACCTCTGAGTAGGTTTACAGAGACAGACTGAGGAGCTACAGTTGGCAATGGAGGAACAGCAGAGTTCCAAGATGAGCCTGAATACAACAGTCAGCAGCAGATGTGCAACAACAAGAAAACTGCAAAAGAAGCTGCAGAAACTGTAGTTCCTGTCCGACAAACTAGAACTTTGCTTTGTGGTGCCAGAGCTAGCATTTGAGTTGAATGAGAGAGCCAATCAATGCATGAGGTAAGCAGCAGCAGTGAACACATTAGACACCAGGGCGGCTGCTGTGGGTGTGGACATCGTACTTAGGCCCCTGGCAGACCAGCATTATAAATGCTGAAAATGTTGTTGACCAGCAGGATGTCTAAACTGCTAGATCAATGTGTACAGCATGTAGTGAAGATCGAACAAATGGGAGACAGGACATCCTCTGAATATTGGTGGCACAAACGGGGCATCAGAGCTACTGACACAATGCTGCAGCACATATGGCTAGTGCAACTGCTAGGGGTAGTCAATGCAGCAATAGTTATCTGTGATAAAGATGATGTCCGAGTGTTGATAACATTGACAGACAAAGTTTATGCAATCCTGGACAGAACAAGTACAACAAAAAAGACAATAGTCATGGACACTTGTGCATGGCAAGTGACTGCAGCAATATGGAAGGGACAGTAGTTGGATATTACTAAAGACTCACTGATCTTATAGTGTAAGCTGATATGCTATAGAGGCAGGTGTCAGTGTTATCACAAAACAAGAAGAATCTACCCGGGTGAGAAAAAAGAAACAACAGAGCTGTCGGAAATAGCCAACAGGAACAGATTTCATGGTATCACTGGTGATTTGGCAAAAGAGCTGCAAGATACACCAAACCATGTGCATATCCAGATGGTGACAGTAGCAAACAGTAAATGTGGTCTGCCATGAAAATCAACAGGAGTGCCATCAGCAGAGAGGTGTGCGTGATGAGAAAACTGGCATGGTGAGTAATTGTTAAGCTCACTGACTCTGTCACACAGGTTATACACTAAAGACATAAGGTCAGGACACTACTACCTCAATGAATCAAGATCATAAATTAGTGGCCTGCCCATCAGAGTTGGTAGAATTGCAACCACAACCCTACAAATCTACCTCAAGGTAGCGAATAAGTCACCAATAGTGACATATGGAAAGAACAAAACGAAGGTAGATTTAGGATTTCAGCAGAGTTAACTTCAGACTGTTTTGCTAGCATAGTTGGCAGATGCCATACTGGAAGCTGATTTCTTGTATCAGTTGGGAAACGAAGTACATATTAGCACCACACAAATTAGGAAAGCTGGAGAAGTTGTCACAGGTATGTCACGATGAAAAACGAATCAGACCCCAAGCTACACACTCAGTTTGGTGGTAACTGGCAAGAGTGGCAGCAACATGGCACATATGCCAAAAGTGTCACACAAAACAGTGTACTACATTAGGATGACTTTCAATCAACCTATCTTGCATCAACCATGGAGGTTAGCCCCATATCATTTCATAACAGTAAAGGAAGAATTTGAGGTTTGTTGAAAACTGGTATGCTACATAGATCTGATAGTCCATGGGCATCATCACTGCACATGGTAAAAGAGAAAGATGGCAACTGGAGGCTCTGTGGTGACCAAGTGTTAAATACCTGTATGATGCCAGAATGCTACCCAGTACTCCACATTGGAGATTTTACCAATGTTCTGGCAGGAGCGACAATTTTTAGCATACTTGACTGCAAGAACACATACCATCAGATACCATTCGCAAAAATGGATATACCAAAGACAGCAGTTACAACATCTTTTCATTTGTTTGAGTATGTGCAAATGCCGTTCAGTTTGAAAAACGCAGTGCAGGCATGGTAGTGGTTTATTGACGAGATGCTAAAGGGATTGCAGTGTTGTTTCATGTATTTGGATGATATATTGGTGTTCTCAAAGTCAGAGGAGCTGCAAGAAGAGCACCTCAAGGCCATTTTTCAGCACATCAGCAAATATGGTGTGGTAATCAATGAGGCAAAGTATGTGTTTCAACAACAGCAGGTGACATTCTTGGGCCACACAGTGTCGACAGCCAGGATATGCATCCTGAAGGATAAAATAGCCATATTTAAAGATATGTCTTGACCAACTGATCACCACAAACTCAGAAGGTTTTTAGAAGTGGCAAACTTCTACCAATAGCATCTGCCAGGGGTGGATGAAGTGCAGGCATCATTGACAGCAGCACTAGAGAGGAATGAACACAAGTGTCTGACAGTCACTGCAGTGTACACCAGAAATGCAGAAGCCATTCAACCAAGTGAAGACAAACCTAAAGAAGGTGGTTATATTGGTGTACCCAGTACCACAAGCATCATTAGCTATAATGGTTGATGGCAGTCAAAAAGCGATGAGAGCAGCCCTCCACCAAAATGTTGACAAGCAGTGGCAACCCTTGGGTATTTTTTTACACAAGTTCACAATGATGCAGAAAAAAATGGAGTGCCTATGACAGGGAACTGCTGTTGATGTAGTACAAAACAGTGAGATATTTCCATCCATACATGGAGAGAAGCCAGGATGTTCACAGTTTATACTGACTAAAAACCCACCAAGCTCACATTCAACAAGTTAAAAGACACTGCTCTCCACGACAGTACTGACAATCAGAACTCATCAGCCAGTTCACGATGGATTTGCATCATATTAAGGGAGCAGAAAACATTGTCACCAATTTCTGGTCAAGGATAGAAGCCATCGCTCAGAAGATCGAGTATGATCAGCTGCCAGTGGCTGAAACCACAGACCCTCAACTACAGGAGTATTGGCAGTGTATTGCTTCTGGATTGCAACTTTGCAAGTTTGGCCAGTAGGAATTAGGGTTAGCATTTGATGCGACATGTCACAAGATAAGCCTAGACCTTTCATTCCCAAGGAACTATGGGAGGCAATTTTTGACATCATCTACAGACTAGCCCACATGTGCTAAGACAATTGTGAAACTTCTGATGGACCAGTTTGTCTGACGAAGCATTGAAAACGATTGCCATAGGTGGGCAAAGACATGCCAGAAACGTAAGGTCAGCTAGCATGTCCACAAGTCAGTGGAAGAATTCCCACCAACTATGGATTGGTTTGTGCATGTCCACCTGGACAGCATGGTATCTTTGGTGTCCTCAAAAGAGTACTATTATTTACTGACTACTGTGGACAGTATACACAATGGGCGGGAACAGTGCCACTGGCAGACATATTGACAGAGACAGTGACATGGGTGTTTTTATCGACATGGATTGTGCAATTCAACTGTCTCTTGCATGTCATCACAGACCAAGGCCATCAGTTTGAATCTATATTATTCCTGGAGATGGCATCACTGCATGATTGCCTACCACCTGGCAGCAATGGTATGGTGGAGCATTGGCACAGGGCACCGAAATCTGCATTGATATGCCAAACAGAGAGTTGGACATTGGCATTGCCATTAGTGTTACTGGGCCTGAGGACCACTTGTAAACCAGATTTATAAGCATCTACGGCAAAGTTGGCTTACAGGGAGGCCTTGCACCTGTCTGCAGATTTCTTCACATCACCAACACTGTCAGAGATGGAGCAAATGCCAAATGTCCTACGCAGGTACAAAAACATAAACTATGTGGTTCCTGGCGCCCTCCATCGGTAATGTTGGTATTCAACATGGTGTTGGCTCACCCTTAACCTTGACAACAGCTTCCACTCTCACAGGCATATGTTCAGTCAGGTGCTGGAAGGTTTCTTGGGGAATGGTAGCCCATTCTTCACAGAGCGCTGCACTGAGGAGAGGTATCGATGTCAGTCGGTGAAAGCTGGCATGAAGAAGGGGTTCCAAAACATCCCAAAAGTGTTCTGTAGGATTCAGGTCAGGACTCTGTGCAGGCCAGTCCATTACAGAGATGTTATTGTTGTGTAACAACTCTGCCACAGACAGTGCATTATGAACAGGTGCTCGATCACGTTGAAAGATGCAGTTGCCATCCCCGAATTGCTCTTCAACAGTGGGAAGCAAGAAGGTGCTTAAAACGTCAATGTAGGCCTGTGTTGTGATAGTGCCACACAAAACAACAAGGGGTACAAACCCCATCCGTGAAAAACACAACCACACCATAACACCACCGACTCCGAATTTTACTGTTGGCATTACACTCGCTGGCAGATGATGTTCACCAGGCATTTGCCATACCCACACCCTGCCGTCAGACCACCATACTGTGTACCATGATTCATCACTCCACACAATGTTTTTCCACTGTTCAATCGTCCAGTGTTTATGCTCCTTACACCAAGCGACGTGTCATTTGGCATTTACCAGCATGATGTGTGGCTTATGAGCAGTCACTCGACCATGAAATCCAAGTTTTCTTACCTCCCACCTAACTCTCGTAGTACTTGCAGTGGATACTGATGCAGTTTGGAATTCCTGTGTGATGGTCTGGATAGATGTCTGCCTATTACACATCATGATCATCTTCAATTGTCAGTGGTCTCTGTCAGTCAAGAGACGAGGTCAGCCTGTATGCTCTTGTTCTGTGTGTGTCCCTTCACATTTGCACTTCGCTATCACACCAGAAACAGAGGACCTTGGGATGTTTAGGAGTGTGGAAGTCTCACGTACAGACATATGACACAGGTGACACCCAATCACCTGACCACATTCAAAGTACGTGAGTTCCACAGAGCACCCCATTCTGCTCTCTCAGGATGTCTAATGACTACTGAGGTCGTTGATATGGAGTACCTGGCAGGTCACAGCACAATGCACCTAATATGAAAAATGTATGTTTTTTGGGGTGTCCAGATAGTTTTGATCACATAGTGTATAGCCAAGCTCTGCTCAGCACTGGGCTCATGTCACGGTGAAGGCAGCCCATTCATACACAAAAAACTTAGTTCCTGCTGCTACATGTGGTTAAGGATGGAGGCAGTATGACCACCACTGCAACTGTTATACTTTGGGCCTTATAAGGTGTTAACAAGAGGTGAGCATATGATTCAGATAGTGTGCAATGAAAAACGACAAATAGTCTCCTTAGATAGGGTGAAACCATCACACATGCTAACACTAGACGGGGAAACAGAGCACAGACATCAGAAAGGAAGAGCACCTGCATCACAGAAGTGCAGGAAGAGGAAAGAAGCATGTCAGTAGTCATGCATCATGCAGGGCAGGAAAATGTGTAACATACAAACACCCTTATGTCGCCGCAGATTCACGGTATGGAGTAGTCGCCACCAGTCACATACAAGTTGCTTTTTATTGCCTGGCTGGGACAGACCCAGTTGACCATTCTGTTATACCTTAGATTTTATTGTTATTTCTTTATTGTTTGTACCTTGTGTTACTTTTGACAGTTTGTGCCTACAATCACCGATAAAGTTTATAGCAATCCTGATGCATGGAAACTATTTTGGATGTGACACATAAGTAGCCAGGGTACCTGTACATGCTCCTACAGCCTTGCATTTACTATCTAATCATTCCATGGCATAATCTTCTTGGACATTGTAACTAAGGTGGAAAAAGTATTTATGTTACAGAAGTGTTCATTATGAACATTGTGTAAAGTTGATAACCAAAGTTGTTGCAGAAGCCTCTTCAGAGAGCTAGGGGCTCTTGCACTTACATATACTTCCTAATGGGACTCTAAATAGAAGATCAAACATGAGTAGTAGTATACACAAAGAAGATTGCTAACAAATCACTCATGTGACCAGTTCCAGAATATAGCTCAAATGTGTGGACCCACACCAAACCAGACTAACAGAGGATGTTGAATATATACAGAGAAGGGCAGCACAAATGGTCACAGGTTTGTTTGATCCATATGAGAGTGTCACAGAGATACTGAAGGACTGAACTGGAAGACTCTTGAAGGTAGACATAAACTATCCCAAGAAAGTATACTAATAACGTTTCAAGAATGGCTTTAAATGATGACGTTAGGAATATAGTAATACTTCCTCCGTACCACTCATATAGGGATCGTGAAGATAAGATTAGTATAATTACTGCAACTCAGAGGCATTGAAACAATCATTCTTCCTGTGCTCCATATATGAATGGAACATGAAGAAACCCTAATAACTAATATAATGGGACGTACCATCCACCACACAGCTCATGGTGGTTTGCAGAGTATGGATGTAGAAATAGATGTACGAAGGTCACTTCAAAAGAAATGCACACTATTTTTTTGTTTTAAATCCATATTTTATTCTACATATTTGAAATTTTTACAGTGTGTAGATAAATCCTATAGGAACAATATTTTCATTTCTCCACATAATTTCCATCCCTCTCAACTGCCTTACGCCATCTTGGAACCAGCACCTGTATACTCGCACGGTAAAATTCTGGACCAACCTGTTGGAGCCACTGGTTGGCAGCATGCCCAAGGGAGTCATCATCTTCAAACCTTGTTCCACGAAGAGAATCTTTTAGTTTCCCAAAGAGATGATAGTCACATGGAGCCAGGTCAGGACTGTAAGGCGGGTGTTTCAGTGTTGTCCATCCGAGTTTTGTGATCACTTCCATGGTTTTTTGACTGACATGTGGCCGTGCATTGTCATGCAACAGCAAAACATCCTGCATTTGCTGATGTGGTCGAACACGACTCAGTCACATATGCATCAGAATTTATGGTGGTTCCACTTGGCGTGATGTTGACAAACAAGAGTCCTTCGGAATCGAAAAACACCGTAGCCATAACTTTTCCAGCAGAAGGTGTGGTTTTGAATTTTTTCTTTTTCTTGGGTGAATTTGCACAATGCCACTCCATTAATTGCCTCTTCATCTCTGGTGAAAAATGATGGAGCCATGTTTTATCACCTGTCACAATTCTTCCAAGAAATTCATCTCCACCATTCTTGTACTGTTCCAAAAGTTTGCTGCATACCATTTATCTTGTTTCTTTGTGAGCCACTGTCAACATCCTGGGAACCCACCTGGCACAAACTTTTTAACACCAACACTTTCAGTATTCTGCAAACACTTCCTTCCCCTATCCCAACATAGCATGACAATTTGTTCACTGTGATGCGTCTGTCAGCAGTCACCAATTCGTTAACTCTCTGCACATTGTCTGGAGTGTGTGCAGTAAGAGGCCTGCCGCTGCAAGGACAATCCTCAATATTGCCGTGCCCATTCTCATCACGTAATTTAATTGTCCACCAACTAACTGCACTGTGATCGACAGCAGCATCTCTATACACCTTTTTCAACCTCTTGTGGATGTTTCCCACTGTCTCGTTTTCACAGCACAGGAATTCTATGACAATTGCTTCTGATGAACGTCAAGTGTAGCAGCCATCTTGAAGACATGCTGTGATGGTGCCACTCACGGGAACAGGTTGAACTAAGTTTGAAAATAAGCAGGAAGAATGTATCTACACATTGTAAAACTTTCACACACGCAGAATGAAAACTGTATTTTTACAAAATTAGTGTTCATTTCTTTTGGAATGACCCATATATATGTAGATCCAAATGGAAAATTCAAAAATGTCATGAAATCATTCAAACTAAAATTTGGATGGACTTTTCTAAATTATTAGGTCCATTATCATCAGTGGAACAAAACAAATGAGCGACAAAAGTTATCAAAACACCACCCAAAACAATGAAGTACCTCAGTTCCATTTAAAACAGCCAGTCTTATCCAGTTTTCTCACACATTTACAAACAGTATAAGCAAACCTAGAGGAAAGTGCTGCTTGCTGCAAAGATTTCTCATAATTCCAAATGGACACTCACTGCTGAAAACAAGAACAGAGCATTATGAAAAAATTGTAAAGCAGGAAACAGTACCACAAAGATGAATCAATCAAACATAAAAATTCTAATAAAAATTCAAAACATCTGGCAAACTAGACAAATCAAAAAGCATTTGGTGCTATTACTAGTCACAATTGAAGAGGAAGTCAATAAGGTAGTTTGCAAAATATCAGCAGGTTTGAACAAAGTACCAACTTGTCTGATTAAGACTTTACAGAGAGCCTAACATCACCATTACCTGATATTATAAACCAATGATTGAAGCAGAGTTGCTTTCTTAGCTACTTAAATTGCTGCCTCTCTTCAAAAATGACAATGGAAATACATAAAATTATAGATCATCCTAATTACTCTCGTGCTTTGCAAACATAATAGAAATTATTATGAAAGCTGGACTTATGAACTATTTAAATAAAATTTAAATAAATAAATGAACCATGGACATTGCCGTTGGTGGGGAGGCTTGCGTGTCTCAGCGATACAGATAGCCGTACCGTAGGTGCAGCCACAACAGAGGGGTATCTGTCGAGAGGCCAGACAAATGTGTGGTTCCTGAAGAGGGGCAGCAGCCTTTTCGGTAGTTGCAGAAGCAACAGTCTGGATGATTGACTGATCTGGCCTTGTAACACTAACCAAAACGGCCTTGCTGTGCTGGTACTGCGAACAGCTGAAAGCAAGGGGAAACTACAGCCGTAATTTTTCCTGAGGGCATGCAGCTTTACTGTATGGTTAAATGATGATGGCGTCCTCTTGGGTAAAATATTCCGGAGGTAAAATAGTCCCCCATTCAGATCTCCAGGTGGGGACTACTCAAGAGGATGTCATTATCAGGAGAAAGAAAACTGGCATTCTACGGATCAGAGTGTGGAATGTCAGATCCCTTAATTGGGCAGGTAGGTTAGAAAATTTAAAAATGGAAATGGATAGATTAAAGTTAGATATAGTGGGAATTAGTGAAGTTTGGTGGCAGCAGGAACAAGACTTCTGGTCAGGTGACTACAGGGTTATAAACACAAAATCAAATAGGGGTAATGCAGGAGTAGGTTTAATAATGAATAGGAAAATAGGAATGCGTGTAAGCTACTACAAACAGCATAGTGAACGCATCATTGTGGCCAAGATAGATACGAAGCCCACACCTACGACAGTAGTACAAGTTTATATGCCAACTAGCTCTGCAGATGACGAAGAAATTGAAGAAATGTATGATGACATAAAAGAAATTATTCAGATAGTGAAGGGAGACGAAAATTTAATAGTCATGGGTGACTGAAACTCATCAGTAGGAAAAGGGAGAGAAGGAAACATAGCAGGTGAATACGGATTGGGGGGAAGAAATGAAAGAGGAAGCCGCCTGGTAGAATTTTGCACAGAGCATAATTCAATCATGGCTAATACTTGGTTCAAGAATCATGAAAGAAGGCTGTATACATCGAAGAAGCCTGGAGATACTGACAGATTTCAGATAGATTATATAATGATAAGACAGAGACTTAGGAACCAGGTTTTAAATTGTGAGACATTTCCAGGGGCAGATGTGGACTCTGACCACAATTTGTTGGTTATGAACTGTAGATTAAAACCGAAGAAACTACAAAAAGGTGGTAATTTAAGGACATGGGACCTGGATAAACTGACTAAACCAGAGGTTGTACAGAGTTTCAGGGAGAGCATAAGGGAACAATTGACAAGAATGGGGGAAAGAAATACAGTAGAAGAAGAATGGGTAGCTTTGAGGGATGAAGTA
The DNA here is from genome assembly GCF_023864345.2 of Schistocerca serialis cubense. NCBI lineage: Eukaryota > Metazoa > Arthropoda > Insecta > Orthoptera > Acrididae > Schistocerca > Schistocerca serialis. Next base: position 108,308,385 of record NC_064641.1, on the reverse strand, counting down.
GTGAAGGCAGCAGAGGATCAAGTAGGTAAAAAGACGAGAGCTAGTAGAAATCCTTGGGTAACAGAAGAAATATTGAATTTAATAGATGAAAGGAGAAAATATAAAAATGCAGTAAATGAAGCAGGCAAAAAGGAATACAAATGTCTCAAAAATGAGACAGGAAGTGCAAAATGGCTAAGCAGGGATGGCTAGAGGACAAATGTAAGGATGTTGAGGCTTATCTCACTAGGGTTAAGATAGATACTGCCTACAGGAAAATTAAAGAGACCTTTGGAGAAAAGAGAACCACCTGCATGAATATCAAGAGCTCAGATGGAAACCCAGTTCTAAGCAAAGAAGGGAAAGCAGAAAGGTGGAAGGAGTATATAGAGGGTCTATACAAGGGCGATGTACTTGAGGACAATATTATGGAAATGGAAGAGGATGTAAATGAAGATGAAATGGGAGATATGATACTGCGTGAAGAGTTTGACAGAGCACTGAAAGGCCTGAGTCGAAACAAGGCCCCGGGAGTAGACAACATTCCATTGAAACTACTGACAGCCTTGGGAGAGCCAGTCCTGACAAACGCTACCATCTGGTGAGCAAGATGTATGAGACAGGTGAAATAACCTCAGATTTCAAGAAGAATATAATAATTCCAATCCCAAAGAAAGCAGGTGTTGACAGATGTGAAAATTACCGAACTATCAGATTAATAAGTCACGGCTGCAAAATACTAACGCGAATTCTTTACAGACGAATGGAAAAACTAGTAGAAGCCGACCTCGGGGAAGATCAGTTTGGATTCTGTAGAAATATCAGAACACATGAGGCAATACTGACCCTATGACTTATCTTAGAAGCTAGATTAAGGAAAGGCAAACCTACGTTTCTAGCATTTGTAGACTTAGAGAAAGCTTTTGACAATGTTAACTGGAATACTCTCTTTCAAATTCTGAAGGTGACAGGGGTAAAATACAGGGAGCGAGAAGCTATTTACAATTTGTACAGAAACCAGATGGCAGTTATAAGAGTCGAGGGAAGCAGTGGTTGGGAAGGGAGTAAGACAGGGTTGTAGCATCTCCCCGATGTTATTCAATCTCTATATTGAGCAAGCAATGGAGGAATCAAAAGAAAAATTTGGAGTAGGTATTAAAATTCATGGAGAAGAAATAAAAACTTTGAGGTTCGCCGATGACATTGTAATTCTGTCAGAGACAGGAAAGGACTTGGAAGAGCAGCTGAATGGAATGGACAGTGTCTTGAAAGGAGGGTATAAGATGAACATCAACAAAAGCAAAACGAGGATAATGGAATGTAGTCGAATTAAGTTGGGTGATGCTGAGGGAATTAGATTAGGAAATGAGACACTTACAGTAGTAAAGGAGTTTTGCTATTTGGGGAGCAAAATAACTGATGATGGTCATAGTAGAGAGGATACAAAATGTAGACTGGCAATGGCAAGGAAAGCATTTCTGAAGAAGAGAAATTTGTTAACATTGAGTTCGATTTAAGTGTCAGGAAGTCGTTTCTGAAAGTATTTGTATGGAGTGTAGCCATGTATGGAAGTGAAACATGGACGATAAATAGTTTGGACAAGAAGAGAATAGAAGCTTTTGAAATGTGGTGCTATAGAAGAATGCTGAAGATTAGATGGGTAGATCACATAACTATTGAGGAAGTACTGAATAGGATTGCGGAGAAGAGAAGTTTGTGGCACAACTTGACTAGAAGAAGGGATCAGTTGGTAGGACATGTTCTGAGGCATCAAGGGATCACCAATTTGGTATTGGAGGGCAGCGTGGAGGGTAAAAATCATAGAGGGAGACCAAGAGATGAATACACCAAACAGATACAGAAGGATGTAGGTTGCAGTTGGTACTGGGAGATGAAGGAGCTTGCACAGGCTAGAGTAGCATGGAGAGCTGCATCAAACCAGTCTCAGGACTAAAGACCACAACAATAACAACAACAAATAGATACAACTTCCTTTTCACTGACCAGTTTGGTTTCAAATCACAGAAAGGCAGTGAATCGGCAACAACATATCTTACAAAACATGTCTTACAAGCATTGAATAAAGGAACTATACAAGAGGTATGTTCCTCGATGTAAAGCACTTCCTACTGTAATACCACATTTTAAAAGTAAATTAAAAGAATACCTTCTGAAACACTCTCTTTACTCTCATGATGAGTTCTTTGACATGAGCACTTCTATACTGTATGTCAGATATGACACATTGACTTGTTATGTTTGCTGTTACCACTTTATAACTGAACATGATGACCTACGTCAGAATAACAACGTACTTGACTTCTAGAAAAGTTATAACTTAATATGGAATAATTGTAATTTATTATCATATTGTTTTAGGAAGTGCCTAAGCCTGTAAATGTTAACATATTTTGCTCCTTTACACAAATTGTAATTTGCAACTATTAGCATCTGTAAGTAGGCTGCTGTTCTAACGTCTAATTATGACTCATTCCACATCCATACAATTTTCTTGTATACTGGATCTACAGAACACAAATAAATAAATAAATAAAATAAAAACAACTAAAGCATTCGACACAGTTGACCACAGAATACTACTAAATAAGCTAGATGAACTGGTAATAAGGGGATGGAGGTGAAAAAGTGGTTCCAGTCATAGCTAGAAAATAGAGTGCAGTTGACTGAAATTATATACATTTCAAGTAGCTCTAAATATACTGAAAAACACACTTCTTAGCCTAAATATATAAATAAAGGCATACTGTAGGGTAATAATAATAATAACAGTAATTTTATTGTCATTCGGCCATTACAGCAAATAGACAACATCAGGCATACAATACAATATTACTGTTAATTCAAAGAAACCAAGAGGCATGTCATTAATACTACAAAATTATATTACATATGAAATAATCATTTATGCCATAGAAGGGGTGAGCAACTAGACATTCGTACAGTTTTTGTTTGAATTCTTGTTCAGGTAGTTCTTGTACATATTGTGGAAGCTTATTAAATAATTTGTGCCCTATCAGTTCATAGCTGTTAAGTGACTTTGACAGTCTTTGGTAAGGAGTATAAATGCATCTGCTCCTTCTTGTGTTATAGAAATGTATATTTTCTCTACGTTTTGCTTCCGGTAACTTCTTTTTTGTGTGGAGTAAAACATAGTAAATACACAGGGTGTCCCATGTATCTTGACGACCCTAAATAACTGTTTGTCCAGATGCAAATTACAAACTGTTTCAAGCAAATGTTCTTTAGCCATCAGGAGGACATCAATCAGCATGATCACCTTCATTGTAGCTTTGTTTTTCACAAAGATATGAACAGCAGTATGACTTTTTTAAATGATACCCTGTATCTTTTATTCGGTAATCCATTTCCTCTCCTAAAGACCTATTCAAAAATGTATCACAGTGTACCATTCACTGAAACACAAAGTTATTAATTACATAACACAACATTGACTTTGAGCCCAGGATCACAAACTCGTCCACTTGCTGGCATTGTCGGAAAACAAATGAAAACCAAGTAAAAACATAACACAAAATTGACCCTAACTCTCCTGTACCATTGCCCAGGAGTAGAACATTCAAAGGTGCCCAACGTGGTGATCCTGGACACTGATACACTGGTGCACTCATTGAAGGAAAGAATTATTTGCTGCTTCCGGTGTTGCCTGCTGAAGAGAATTACAAGCAAGCACGATACATTCCTGCAAGTCCTCTGGAGTTGTTGGAATATCGTGATAGACAACATCTTTAATGCTCCCCAAAGAAAAAAGTCCAGAGGATTTAAATCAGGAGACCTAGCAGGCCAAGTAACTGTTACTCCTTGACCAATCCATCTGGCAGGATACCTTTGGTTCGGAACATGACATGCATGCAAGGCATGTGCTAGACATCCATCGTGTTGATACCACAAAAGCATTCTGGTTCTTAGCGGCACTTCATCCAGAAGAGGAGGAAGAATTCGTCTGAGGAAGTTGGCATATGCTGTGCCGTTTAGACTACCATTGATGAAATAAGGGCCAATAATTGTAGTACCAAGCGTCCCACTCCAGATGTTAACTCTCTATTGACGCTAATGTCTAAGCCATCGTGGGTTGCCGCAGGATCAATAATGTATGTTCCTCGTATTTACCTGTCCTTTGTTTCAGAAGGAACATTCATCAGTAAATAGAACATTGGAGAAGAAGTTCGGGTTGGCGAGGATTTGCTGCTGTGCCCACTGACATAACTGTAAATGATTCTGGAAATCATTCCCATGCAATTCTTGATGGGGTGTACATGTAAGGATGGAACTGGTGACATGTAAGAATATGATATACACTGGTTTTAGGAATGCCATTCTTGTATTCAAGCTGTCATGTGCTCACATGTGGATTCACAGCAATGGAAGCTAGAACAGTAACTTCAGCAGCTTCATCTGTGCAAGTGCTACGACGATTGCATTGTCGTAGGTTGAAACTTCCCGTTTCCTGAAGTGTCGCAACAAGACGAGAAAACATCCATTGGGAAGGTAGGTTCTTGCCAGGATATCACTCTCTGTACAGTTCCACTGCCTGCATAGAATTTCGCCTACCTTCAACAACAACAACAACAATAAAAGAAACATTATGTCGATGCAGTTTGTAGGAAGGACAGCCTTTGCTGTATGCCTGCTCTACACAACCGTATTTAAACGGACTAAACTAACTGTATTAAATGTATTCATACATAAGAAAACAGTATTGCAATTACTGTTCTGCTAACTTACATTCCCCATAGATGAGTAGGATTTCTACCTTCTCTTCGTTGGTGTACATTCTACTAACACAACTCTTCAACTGACGATGGCTGACAGAATGGCAGGTGTGCATTCTACTTATGTTTACATTTGTCCTCCGTCAATGTCAGCATGTGGATGTGTTCCAGTACCCCCAGTACATGCACTAAACACTGGGAGTGTCAACATCAATGTTGTGTCATGTAATTAATAACGTGTTTCAGTGAATGGTACACTATGATACATTTTTAAATAGGTCTTTAGGAGAGGAAATGAATTACCGAATAAAAAAAGCATAGGATGCCATTTTAAAAAGTCATACCGCTGTTCATAACTTTGTAAAAAACAAAGCTACAACGAAGGCAGTCATGCTGATTGCTGTCCCCCTGATGGCTCAAGAACATTTGCTTGAAACATTTAGCAATTTGCATCTGGACAAACAGTTATTTAGGGTGGTAAAGATAAATGGGACACCCTGTATAGGTTTATTACAATCATGATTTTTTGTTCAGAGAACAATGGTTTGAAGTGTGCTTTATATGGAGAACCATTAATTATCCTAATGGTTATCTTTTGTAGTATTAGGATGTCACGCACTGTACTCGAGTTCCCCCATAAAATAATACCATATGTTAGGATGATTTGGAAAAATGCAAAATAAGACATTCTAACCTAATTTTGAGGTACACAGTCCATAAATCGCCATAGCAAACACATCACTCTAAACTATTTACCACTAACATATTGTACATGTTGACCCCAGGATAATTTTTCATCTATATATACCCCTGGAGTATGTAGAGGGTCTATACAAGGGTGATGTTCTTAAGGACAATATTAAGGAGAGGGAAAAGCATGTAGATGAAGATGAAATGGGAGATATGATACTGCATGAAGAGTTTGACAGAGCACTGAAAGACCTGAGTCGAAACAAGGCCCCGGGAGTAGACAACATTCCATTAGAACTACTGGCAGCCTTGGGAGAGCCAGTCCTGACAAAACTCTACCATCTGGTGAGCAAGATGTATGAGACAGGCGAAATACCCTCAGATTTCAAGAAGAATATAATAATTCCAATCCCAAAGAAAGTAGGTGTTGACAGGTGTGAAATTTACCAAACTATTAGTTTAATAAGCCACTGCTGCAAAATACTAACACGAATTCTTTACAGACAAATGGAAAAACTAGGAGAAGCCGACCTCGGGGAAGATGAATTTAGATTCCTTAGAAATGTTGGAACATGTGAGGCAATACTGACCCTATGACTTATCTTAGAAAATAGATTAAGGAAAGACAAACCTACATTTCTAGCATTTATGGACTTAGAGAAAGCTTTTGACAATGTTGACTGGAATACTCTCCTTCAAATTCTAAAGGTGGCAGGGGTAAAATACAGGGAGCAAAAGGCAATTTACAATTTGTACAGAAACCAGATGGCAGTTATAAGAGTCGAGGGGCATGAAAGGGAAGCAGTGGTTGGGAAGGGAGTGAGACAGGGTTGTAGCCTCTCCCCGATGTTATTCAATCTGTGTATTGAGCAAGCAGTAAAGGAAACAAAAGAAAAATTTGGAGTAGGAATTAAAATCCACAGAGAAGAAATAAAAACTTTGAGGTTCGCCAATGACATTGTAATTCTGTCAGAGACAGCAAAGGACCTGGAAGAGCAGCTCAACGGAATGGACATGGTCTTGAAAGGAGGATATAAGATGAACATCAACAAAAGCAAAACGAGAATAATGGAATGTTGTCAAATTAAATCGGGTGATGCTGTGGGAATTAGATTAGGAAATGAGATGCTTAAAGTAGTAAATGAGTACTGCTATTTCGGGAGCAAAATAACTGATGATGGTCGAAGTAGAGAGGATATAAAATGTAGACTGGCAATGGCAAGGAAAGCATTTCTGAGGAAGAGAAATTTGTTAACATCAAGAATAGATTTAAGTGTCAGGAAGTCATTTCTGAAAGTATTTGTATGGAGTGTAGCCATGTATGGAAGTGAAACATGGATGATAAATAGTTTAGACAAGAAGAGAATAGTAGCTTTCGAAATGTGGTGCTACAGAAGAATGCTGAAGATTAGATGGGTAGATCACATAACTAATGAGGAGGTACTGAATAGAATTGGAGAGAAGAGAAATTTGTGGCACAACTTGACTAGAAGAAGGGATCGGTTGGTAGGGCATATTCTGAGGCATCAAGGGATCACCAATTTAGTATTGGAGGGCAGCGTGGAGGGTAAAAATCACAGAGGGAGACCAAGAGATGAATACACTAAGCAGATTCAGAAGGATGTAGGTTGCAATAGGTACTGGGAGATGAAGAACCTTGCACAGGATAGAGTAGCATGGAGAGCTGCATCAAACCAGTCTCTGGACTGAAGACCACAAGAACAACAACAATACCCCTAATAATTTAACACAGCTAGGATCATCTGATGGAGGCTTGTTTTTTATACTAAAAACCATCTGCTGCATTTTGTTATCATTCAGTAGAAAGCCATTTGATTTAAACCAATAGGATGTTTGAGACATTGTCTCTGAAACACAAGCTTCGAGGCTATTGAAATCATTACTACAATGAAGGAAAGATGTATCATCTGCATATAGTACTGTCTTGGACTCATTGAATTATGGCAGACCATTGATCATTATTAGGAACATAAAAGGCCCCAGTACCGATCCCTGTGGTACACCTGTTTCAACTATTTCAATATTGGAATCCTCTTTACCTACACAAACAGCTTACTTGCAATTCTGTAGGTATGATTTTAATAGTTTAAGGCTGTTGCCTCCAATGCCATAGTACTCCGTTTTTTCAATGAGTATTTTATGCTCTACACAGTCAAAAGCCTTAATTAGATCACAAAAGTTGACTTGAGCAAATCCTTTATCCTCAAACACTCAATGTATATGTTTGACTACTGAGTCTATGGCATCAACAGCTAAAAAGTTTTTCCTAAAACCATACTGTGATTCGTTAATTATTCCTGCATTTTCAAATAACACAGATAACTGTTGGTATGTTACACATTCAAACACTCTAGAGAGAGCTGGGACTATGGAAACTGGTCTGTAACTTGAAGGTGAGTCAATATCTCTTTTTTTGTATATTGGGACTACCCTAGACACCTTTAGTTCATCGAGGAAATATCCCTCAGATATACACTTATTTATGCAGGATGTTAAAGGATACACAATGCAATCTATCACTTTTTTTAGAATGTTACAAGAAATGTCATATTTGTCTACTCTCTCAAATGATTTCAGATGTTTAACTATTTTTAGGACGAGACTAGGTGGGACCTCAGAGAAGGTAAACATGCTTGTATTTACTAGTGGTTTACAGACATTTTTTGAAATAATCTCAGATGAGCTACTGACAGGTTTGGTGATAGCATTTTCTTCTTATTGTACTGATTTAATAGAAAAATCATTGAATTTCGGAAGGCATGTACTGATGTTTTTATTTCTTTCATCTTTAGTAACACTGTTTATTAATTTCCATGCAGTTTTGCATTATTCATGGAATTCTCAATACTGCTAAAGCTGTGTGCTCTTTTGGCTTCCACAATGGCTTTTTTGTAATTATTCCTACATTGAACATAGGCTGATCTGGCATGGATGGTCTTCAGATTTTTATGTATACTGTGCAACAACATAACTTGGTTTTTCAGATTTGTAGTTGTGCAGTATACCATAGGTTTTGTTTGTTTATACCCTTGCCTTTGGAGCCTTTGTCAATTATTTTGCATTTCTTTATTGGAATGCAGTCATTAAATTGTGTCAAAAATACTTGGAAATACCTTTCAAATATTAGTTTAGCTGACAGATCTTTACATAGACTATAATTTGTGTCACCAGACCATTGGCCAAACTGGTCTCTGTTAGTAAGGGATTTACAAAACCTGTCAATTTTATCATTTCTGACCGATCTAGTGATTACCATTTTTGGAACAGACTTATCAATGTTACTCTTATCAGTACAGAACCTACTAATGTATTTTAATGATACAGAATCATGATCTGAGAATGGGAATACTGTCACATCACATTATTCTTCTGTAGTATTGAAAATGACAAAGGTATTGTCAACATGCTTCATCTCTTCTGGGTCCATTATTGATAAAGGGCCGATTGTACTGTCTTAGAAGATTTTTGAACTCAGCGACACTATGTTTGGCTGTTGTTACATCAGAATCTGCATTCAAATCTCCACCTATTACAAAGTCATAATGTAACCATTTTGTCTTTTTAAATACATGTAACAGTATGTCCAGTTTTTTCTAAAAATACACTAATGTTACCCTTAGGTGGTCCGTATAAGGCTATTATCACTAACTTAAAATTGTCACTAACTATACCAGTTGCTTCAAAATTCTGTTCATCACACAAATAGTCTAGATCCAACCTATTAATGAAGTGGCTGGTTAGTATCAATGCCACACCACCCCTTTTATGCCTTTTTCTGGAGCAACCATTTGCTATTTTATGGTTATCTAATTTGATAGCTGTAAGTTTACTCTGTGTTGCCCAGTGTTCACTCAGACAAAAAATATCAAATTTGTTCTCTAGTCCAAAATTATTTGCAATAAATTCTTTGTCTTTTACTCCTTGAATATTCAGGTAGCAAATTTTAAGATCCAGAACTGTTATTGTCTTTACAATGAAGAGTTTGGTTAGGAGCTATAATATCTTTTACACTACCTATTTTATGGGCTTCTTTGTCTTGCTGTGTTCCACTAAAAAATCATGTAGACAGAGAGGAGTCACTGTTTTCCGCTTACCCACAACACTTGACACTGCTTCTTCTGCTGTAGTTCTCTTCCCTCGTTTTGGCGGGGATGTACTTATTGTTGCTGCTGTGGTTTGTGGAGGTGCTTCTATAGCTGATACATTTTCTGGTACTGCTTCTGATGACGCCAATGGTAACAATGGTGGTTCCCATTCTGATGCTGATGTAGGCCTAATTTCTTCTAGTGTTGTAGCCACAGTTGTTTCTTCCTCATGTGCTGTTGGTGCATTCTCCATTTTTTTTGTCATTGGCAATGAACCTATTGCAGGTAGTGCAAGTTTTTTGTGCATGTCTATCCTTACCACTTCTATTGCTTGGAGAATTTCTTTGGCCAGCACTTTCTTGCCTAGCTGACTTTTATGCAGTCCATGTCTTGTAAAATGACTCTGACAGAGCTCTCATAGACGCTGGTTGCCTCAGTGAATGTTGTGGGCACAAAACTGCTGCAGACCTTTCTGAGTTTTCAGTCTGTTGCAATGATTTCACTTTTTACACACGAGTTCTCAATTAAGTCATGTCAGTGAGGAATGCTTACAAAAAATACTTTCGCTTGTGACATTTTTCCTAGTGCTTCTTTCAGTGCATTTACAACATGGCTACTCTCGTTTTTACACACATTGTTATCTCCTCCATTTACGACACAGTTCACACCACCTTTTACTTCAATTTCACAGTTTTTCAGCACTTCTCATAAGGGAGCTCCAGTGACTTTATAGTCTGATTGGATATCAGATATGATTGTAGCTAGTCCCTTACCATGACTCGTTGATAAAATCTAAATTTCTTCTTTTTCCTTCACTGTTTGTTTTTCTGTCTTCCATTCCATATTGAAACGTATTGTGTTAACACCATGTTTATGTTTAACAGGACATAATGGTAACAAGTTGCCACAGGCACTTTTTTTTTAGTGTGCCAAGTCCAGTAATGTTCCTAATTTACATTAATGATTTCCCACAAAGTGTTGTTTGCAGATGACAGTAACATACTGATTACTGACAAGTCACAAGAAGCACTAAGAGAGAAAGCTGAAGAAACACTGATCAGTGTACATATGAGTGGGCAATAAACAATAGAGTCCACTTACCATAAAGAAAATGAGCACTACAAACTCTACGGGGAGGGGGGGGGACAAGTATAAACTCGCACACACACACATATCCATCCGCACATACACAAGCAGACATTTGTAAAGGCAAAGAGTTTGGGCAGAGATTTGTGTATGTGCGGATGGATATGGGTGTGTGTGTGCGAGTGTATACCTGTCCTTTTTCCCCCTAAGGTAAGTCTTTCTGCCCCTGGGATTGGAATGACTCCTTACGCTCTCCCTTAAAACCCACATCCTTTCGTCTTTCCCTCTCGATCCCTCTTTCCTGATGAAGCAACCGTTGGTTGCGAAAGCTTGAATTTTGTGTGTATGTTTGTGTGTCTATCAACCTGCCAGCGCTTTCGTTTGGTAAGTCACATCATTTTTGTTTTTAGATATATTTTTCCCACGTGGAATGATTCCCTCTATTGTATTCATATCTTGTGAATGTGCTTTTCAGAGTATTATGTATGTTTAAAAAACATTGACTAGTACATTAGAAATCGTTTAGTACATGATTATAAAACTGGAAACTGCTATGTGTAACATGCTTTTGGACAAAAAAAATGAAGTCACAGCGGAGTATACAGGGCAATGCCATCAAATTATATAATAAATTACCACAATACATAAAAGATGTAGATACTACCTTCTCTTTCAAAACAAATCTAAAAGATGGTTTACAGGAGAAAATTTTTATTTCGTAATATAGTACCTGAATTTTAACAAGTTTCCTAATTTAAGAAGTGCTACATTACAATAAGTATAGAAATAATAATTAACTAAGACTGAAAACCAAACACAATTAGATTAAAAGAAAATTAATTGACAACTGCTGAGCAAGAAATTAATTTTAAGCAGTTAACTTATCTATGTTTTGGGTGACAAAATCCATACAACGTAATGTATTTCATGGATTAATAAAGAAATTAATCAATTTGGATGAATTTTGTAATTCACAAACAAAATACTATAAATGGAAATAATATCCACATAGAATATGTATCCCCCTCTAGAGTTCAGACTGGAGTTTTATAGCCTGGTGCAAAAGTCTATAACGAGCTGTCAGTGGACACCAAGAGTGTAATTAACACCACCAAACATTTAAAAAGGAAGTACAAGAATACTTCTTTAGCGAGTCGTTCTACAATTTATCACAATACCTGGAGTCAAGAACATTAGGTCAGTGGAACTTTTTAATATTTGTATGACACACATATTTACTTTGCCAAACATCTGACAGCAGTCTGTGTAAAATAAATAAATGCTTCTTTTGAAGTATTGGATAAAAACAACAACTGAGTACTACAGGGGGAGGAGCGGTGGTTTTTTATAAAGATAGCTGTTTGTATCCTGGCATACACATATAAAGTAATTTAGAAGTAGAAACCCTAATAATCAGTCTGTCGCTATCAATCTTTCCAGAAGTAGCCAGCAGAAATTGCTTCTGCCTGTAAATATACAACCTGACTTGTTCCACATTCCTGAAGGGCCTCCTTTATGATGGGTTTTATGGAGCACAAAATGTGAGTGAGTTAATAAATGAACAGCACAATTAGGAGAGACAGGAAAACAAACGAGTGAATCAGGGAACTTTTTGGGGTAGATACTACAATTATGATCAAATGAAATTGAAACGATAGTGGATGGGGCTTGTAGCCACAAAAACTAGACCATGTAAGTTCTTTACAAGATTCCAGGAGATAGGAAGAGGCCAACACGGTTATCCAATGGAATGTGGGTAGTAGGCACAGTAAAACATGCAGTAGTAATGTGAAGGTGTTCAGCTGTTAACTGAAATACACGGGAAAGATTAATGGAAGCTTGTATCCAGCAGTAGATGTCAAATGACTGATAATGATGTGATTTGTAAGAATAGATGAACTATTAATCAACAATGAAGTCATCACTCATTGTATACCAGAGACAGCACCTGAGAAGCAAAGAATGGAGTGAACTTCAAGGACAAAACATAATAAGTTCAGGTAAAAACGTAAAACATATGCCTAACATGAAAACTGATCACAGTAATTCACATACAATATACCAGTGAATATTTTCATTTTAGTGATAGCACACATTTAGACACTCACCATTCACCGAGTTTCCATATACCAGCTGGCCCACCCATTAATAAATCAATGGGAAAAAAAAGAAACAGGATATTCAATATTCTTGGGTGCTTATATTTTAATAAGAATCTGATATGTAAGTCATGTTACATACATTCCTAAAATCTAGGCCTTCTACTTTTGAATTACAGATAATGGCAGACTTCGGGGATAAAAACACTGAAAAGTTAACTTCCCAATTAATTCATTGAGGAAGAAATTGTTCGTTGCACTGATGCGCACAATATGCAGTGACCTCTCTAGAAATTCTTGTAGACAGTTCTTTTAATAGTTGGGTGTACTGACAACAGCCTCATGGTTCAATTACCTTTATTTGTAGTTTGTTGACAGTCAATCATGATTCAAAAAGTAACATTAATATTTTAAAACACAAATTAGAGGCAGAAATGACTTAAACTGCCCATCTCTCAGCCTTAATCGTCTACAGTAAGGACTGAGGTATTCAGCCATTAAAATCTCTGACAACTTAAGCAGTGGTGTGTGTGTGTGTGTGTGTGTGTGTGTGTGTGTGTCAGTACACGAATAGCGTGTGTCAGTACACGAATAGCAACAACATACTGTGCTACAGAAATTAAGGTAAACTGCTACAGAAATTAAGGTAAAAGTTTAATCTCCTGTCAAAGATGGACTGCAGTACCATCATCATCAGGCACATACTTCAGTTAGTTAAATGTATGTGAGATGACTTGAAGACAAGGGAAAAAAAGGTAAATGGAAAAACACACTTGGAAATACAATAATATACTTGGGGATTTAATACACATCAACAGATACAACTGTAAATACAAAGCAAGCAACTGAACAAACCTAAAAATAAGAGGAGAATATACAGTAAATAGTACAACCAGTAGCTCCATGAAAAAGCAACAGTTACTCTGCACTGATACCTCACAGTATTATTGCATACCTTCCTCGCCTTGGGCAGATGAGTCCAATCTGTTTCACAAACCTGAATTTTCTCTCTTTCTCACACACACCAAAAATACTAATAATTTAATTGCTACATTTAGGCCATTTAAAGCAAAGAAATACAATCTCACATTAGCTTTCTTTATGGGTATGAGTGTCAGTGTGAGACTTGGGCATTTTTCTTCTGATGTAGTCTAATGTATGCTTCATAACTATTTGTTCAAGTACAGAACCTTTCACAAATCCAACTTAAAACTAAATAAATAACAGTCAAACATAACAGGGATGGATCACAGTTTCCTTTGGCCAAATCTGTCCACATGAAAATTCAGCCCTACAGTTCAGCATGTACTCAATTAAGTATTTTTACAACTTCAACTCAGTAAAGTATATTTTATGGCAAAAAATTACAGTTTTTCTAAACTCATTTATTACTGCAATAACAAGTCTTATGTACTGAAACAAGAAATTCAGCAACATGTGGGAATATGTTGGTTAGAACATCTACACACACAAAAAAAATACAGGAACTGTTCACAAATGTGTACCTTGCACAACATGCGCATTGCAGCTTGGCACTTCTCAGAGAGTATGTTAGGAGAGGACAGGTGGTTAGTGCCTCTAACTTTTTCCCTCCCATCACCTCTTAAGAAAAGTTACTGTGAAGTATATCATGGCGATTTCTCTTCTTTTTAAAGATAGTATAGTCATATTTTGACTGTGTGTTAGGTTGAAGGGAGTTGGGACAAGTGAGGACAAGGGGAAAGGGATAGAGAGAAATAGAGTACCAAAACACTTCATCACATCTGTCCAAAAAGGTACTGGCACTATCTTTTCAAATCATAATACATAACAACACAATTATCTGTACAACTCATTTGTTAATTAAGGTATTTATATCACAATTCAAACACAGTTCAGCAACAGAAATTATATTAATACTATTACAATACATTTAACGTCCCAGTAGAAAACTGGTCTTATTACTTCCAGCCAACTTCTTTAAGTAGGCCATTTTGAAGTGGCTAGTACTAACATTCCTAATAAGTATTCCTTGAGGTTTCTTAGGACACACTTCTCTCTGGTCATTCTTCACAGTCAATTTTTTTTTTTTTATTCTATCTAGTCTATCACACTGACTGCCACGAGGTGGCTGGTGGCCACAGTATAGCCTTATGTCTGGCAGTGAAACAGTCATCATTATGTGTGCAGCAATAAAGTGTTAATATTACATTAGTCAACAGCAGGCACTCCTGAAATTGCTCCTGGTGGATTACTTGATAAATAGCCTTAAGAAATAAAACATTGTAAATAAGTTTAAATACATACTGTATTCTCTTATAACAGTTTTTGAGACATAATCCATCTGTGCAACCTTTAGGTAGTCATTTCACAAGTATGTCCAAGTACAAATAAATAAAATTGTGCAACATATGTGCATGAATATAATTATACACTCAGCACAGCAAAAATATCATCCATACAACAAACTACACACACTTAATGAAACAATTTTCCCTTATTTCAGTTTTTTCTGGGCCGACAAGTCAGTCAAGCAATGAAACATCTCCATCATTTCAATGTTTTCTGAGCAAATGAGTCAGTCAAGCAACATTTCACTGTACTACATTCACCACATTTTCTCCAATGGTACCATCTCTGCAATCATAGTTTACCTACACTTTTTAGTATAATAGCAATCAATACCAATGAATACTTAATGTTTACTTTCTTTTCGATTCTTCTATTTGCTTTTATTTCTATCACTAATCTCATATTCTGCAGTATGTTAGAACATACTGCATTCTAGTCCAGATGACATACACATTTAACTACACATTTCAATATGCAAATATGAATAGCTGTTACCAGAGTCTGATACTGTTAGTATGTTTCTTGCAATTGCCAGTCTCATATCTATTGCATTCAAAATTCCATATTATCTAGGTAAATGGTGCAAAAATGCAAGGCAAGTTCCTAGCAAAAATTGAGATTTTAGTGTTAGCTGAAGAGTATTGGAGAATGGAAAGTGGGAGAGGGGGGGGGGGGGGGGGGTTCATTGAAAATGCGCATAAAAGTAAAGAAACTTTGCTTCATACTTCTTATTCTACATAGCATCATTGTCAGATTACTAAAATGGAGGCTCATTTCTTTAACAACAACAGTAATCATTTCCATAAAAAATAAAAAAATAAAAAATAAAAATAGCTCATAATGCTATAAGCATGAACTCTTAAAAGATCACCTAACGTTTAGCGCCACAGAACTGTAAAATGTGTTGCATTTCACTTCCACCACTCTATAAAATGAACATTTAACAAAATCTGAATCTCACATTACCGAAAACATTCTTATGTTATTGATAAAATGGCATGTTTCAGAGTGCCAAAGGACAACCTTCACCCCCCCCCCTTTTCCTCTCTTACCCAAATTACACTTCCTTTCAGAAGCTATGGAAGTTTGATGGAAAATGTGTAGCTGTATCCACATTGACTGGGCTCTTGGCAAAACCATTAAAATTAAGTCCAAACACCAGAATTGCAAATGTGATGGTATTCATTTTAACTTCACCAATAAGAAACACACAAAAACTATGAACCTTCATCAGTCAACTAATAATTTAAATCCATCCTTCCTACTACATAAAATTGCCTGCAAGGACATAAGTCAATAAACTCTTTAAATGTTAAAACACAATAAAACTAAGGGGCACAATCAACAACTATTTGGTCTTCTTCTTTGCATTTTCTTGCTTTTTGTTATTCCTTCCAGATTTAAAACAAGGGAGTTTTCCTCCTTTTTGTTAATGGCATCCATCACAATGTACATTTCCCTTGTTCAACAACCTATACAGAACCTAGTTTTCTGTATTATGGAATGTAATTACAAAATCATACTTCAGGTGTTTTCACCCTCTTCAATAGATGTACTAATTGTATGAAGTTTTGTGGAAATAAATGTCAACAAAACATTATTTCAGTTACTTGCCCCAGTGAATATTTGTTGTACTTATTGGCCAATAATAATGCTTCTATACACAAAACATTAAAAGGTATCATATTGCATATTTAATCAGTAATCACTGTGAAACTTAAAAAGTTATATCAAAGACTACAACAGCAGACTTCAATAGTCATTAAAATGACCAACACATTTAGGACTTACTGAGCCCAAGTTGCACAGAGTTCCAAAATCAAGGCACTACACAATAAAAACAAATGTTACACTATTCATTAAACACCACAGGCAGTAAATATATTTGTAAAACATTGATAACTTAAAAGTCACAAGTCTGGATTCAAAATCCAACACAATCTCACTAAACTAAAATTAATAAATACAATACACCCTAAAATAACATTTAAATATATAGCTGACTTAGCATTAAAAAAAGAAAAGATGTAACATACAAAACCATTATCTGAATATACAGTATTGAAGGACTGACAGCTGCAGATGGCTGCAACTTATTTTACAGAACTTAGGTATACATAGTTTACCTATAAATGGAACATTAATTTCATCAGCTGCCATACTGGGTACTTTATGGTGATTTCAGTGCAACATGTAAGTTCCACTTTATATCTATAGCCATAAAGCAGCTTTAAAAAAGATGGGAAATTTACTTATAACACTGCTGCTCCATAAGCTTTCTGAATATTTTCGGAATCCATCTAGTTCATATGGCACAGAGCTTCACAATTCGCTCCTGATATTATGCATCAAGTACTGCATTTTAAAACATCAAACATAAAATCGAGGGAATAGCTACTATTGGATACCAAATATTTTACTCAAAAAATTACTATGGATAAAAGATAAAATCCTTAAAACACATTTGTATATGAAGCATGAGGTGTTCATCCAATGAAATCAATATTCTGAAATTAAAGTACTCTGTCATTACAGTTAACTACAACCAAGTCAGTCTAATTTCACATTAATGTACCAATTCAGAAAATGACTTCACATATGCCTCATGCAACTTGTGCACAAAATCCGGATCATTCTTTAATAAATAAGTAACTGCTTGCAACAGTTGATTTTTTGTTAAAGGTTCTGGCTTAATAGGAATACTGCAGTCACTAGAGAGCATAGCATTACTACTACTAACAGGACCTGATATTTCTGTTTTTGAATTCAATGGCAAAACATTATTCACAAACTCAAGGTTTGCTGTTTCTTTTGCTACTGAAGAGGTGAACATAGTAGGTGGCATCAGGGCTACTTTCTGTGTTTCTGCATTAGAACAAAGGGGCGCTGAGAGAGGACGGTCAGTAGTGCTGCAGTCCACAACAGGAACACTAGGAACAGTGCCACCAAAAAATGGAGGTGGAAGGCTCCCTGTAGAGTTTGGAGAAGAAATTCGTAGAATGTTCATACCATTCTCAATATCTAATGCACCACTGTTCTTCATATGTTGCTGCTCTTGGAGATTTTTGGTACTGTCCAACACCAACCTGCCAGGTTTCTCACACACATTACTGCAGGAAATTGGTCTGAGTTTGATATTTCCATCATTGACAGCTTTAATACCGTCGCTAATCTGCTGCTTTGCCTTATTACTGGACACTGTGGAGATCTCTGTATTGGGGGTAACAGACCGCTGCTGTTTTTCAATGTGCTCAACACTATGTGCAGGATTTGACATCAGACGTTGAAGCAGTGGTTGAAAATTGTTCCCATCACTGCCATCTGGTAACAACGCTGTTCTCGCTGGATGGTTAACAAAGAGGGCTTGGGGCTTAGCAGATTTTTCGGCAGTAAAATGGGACGCACCACCACTTGCTTTGGCGAAAAAGTCTACAACACTTTGGGGTGGAGCATCCTGGCTCTGTGAAACTGAAGATTTCACGTCCACTGACTTGTTTTTAATTGACGATTTATTTGAATCGAAGTCTTCTTGTGCTTTACTGAGCATACTAAAGATATCAACACCGATCCCACCAGAACTTTTATTGCCCATTGAAGGAATCATGGTTAACTTCTTGGGATTTGACACTTCCTTCACGAGCTTGTCTAATACAGACGCTATTCGAACACATTCGTCCTTCTCATAAAACCAAATTCCATAAATCCGACTTCTGGGGTTTCTATACAAAAGAAATGGCTCCTGTAACTGAAACTCTAGACCCTGCAATATAGGTTCCACTAGATTGTTTGTATTGAGTCTGTTCATAATAAGCACACCATGATATGGTTCTCCACTACGACTGTACACGAACAAGGCTCCCTCCACATCAGTCCTTTCCCATTCACTAAAATCTCCGTTAAAAGTATATAACGCAACATGAGTCGCCGTATCAATAATATCTTTAACGTACGGATCCACTCTCTTCAACGCTGCATAGTTCATTCGTTCCATTACATCGGCCATCATACACACAATTCAGTTACACCTCCATTAAATAATGTGCAACGCAGTACCCTTTATTTGTAACTTTCATTCTACATTCCTATGTTTTCAACGACAAACAAACAAAGACGTTAATATCAGCTGTGCAGAAACTGTGAAAAACTAAGATCTTACAAAGACGAAACAATACCAAACTAAAGTGGCAGACCAGGCTGCCAAATGCAAACAAACTGACGCCACAGCATGTGGCATGACTGTTCAAACATCGGTAGTGTCGTGAAGTACCAATTTCTATAGTCTACTTTCAAAATTCTAGTGTTACCGTTATCTCTTAAACAAATAAAGGAATTATAGGCCAGTCCAAAAGTGGGTTCAATCATACCCCGATGTTCGTCAACAGATTACAGAAATAAAGTGCATAACTATCGTAGTGTGCACACAGATCATCGAAGACATGGCCAGCGAAATGTGTTTCTTCAGTTTAGTGTTTCTCGTCCTTGTCTATACAGGGAACACAAAATACTAAAATGCTTGAAATGCTTCAGTGTTTTAGTGAGTTGATTGCTGAATTTTCTGATAGATGTAGGAGTCACACATGTTTATGGAAAATTGAGACGAAAGATTCCCGCGACGGAGATAAGAAGACAGCTGCTTACAATTCCTTACGAAATAACAAGAGCCGTTGGCTTCGAAATCTCTGTCATTTTGACCAGAATAACAAGACTGCTAGCATATTTATATCTGTAGCATATTTATATCTGTACTGTCCAATACCATTTTGTGCCATTGCAGATAAAATATAGGTGCTTATTCTACAAAAGAATCCAGCCAGCGTACTGCGTTAAGTTGACAAAGAAACATATTGCAGCAGAGTCTTCAAGAACATAGGGATTCGCACACTTGTGTGTCAATGCACGTACTCCATAATGGAACATATGGTTAGAAATAAGACTGAATTGAAGGTCAACTGTACAATTAACTACCACAATAAAATAGTAGAATTTTTTGTATAGACTATGAATCCCTGTCTAGAGTTTAGAATGAAGTTTTATATTCTGATGTATGATTCTGTCGTTGCAGCTACAAAAATGCGTGATTTTATCACCAGACGCGTTTCGCTTTATTGAGGTAAAGCATCATCAGTGGTCTGTAATTCAGATATTTACATTGTCCTTTGCCTTTAGATCGAAAAACAGTTCGTTGAGAATAGGTTGCTTTGTACTTACGGTGATTTTTCGGCTGCCAGCACATTTCCCGATATTAATGTATTTTGCTTCTGATAGGTGTTGAAGTTAATGTCCCCACACAGAATTATGTTGACCTTGTACTTGAGACTTTATCTAGAAGTTCTGTTAATTTATTGAAAAAATTGTCCACACTACCACTGGGAGAGCTATACACACACAAAACGATTAATTTCTTAGTGATATCAAGCCCTGTTAATTCAATAGCTAATATTTCAAAGTGTTTGTCTTCATTTACTGTACTGACATCATGTCTTGATTTGAACTGTGTTCCTTTTTTGATATAAATGCATGATCCTCCACTCCTTGAAGCAGTTCTGCAGTAAGAGTTTGCCCTTTCATACTATGATAATACTACATGTTGGATTTCTGTGTCTCTACACCAGTGCTCAGTAACACAAACTACTTGCAGTTCAAAGATTGGAGCTCAACTTCTAATAGTTGTATTTTATTTTTTATTGATTGCATGTTCTGATGGAGCATTGTTAACTCTGTGAAATGCCCCATGTTACTCTTTCCAATGGTTTGTTTTTCTTTGTGAGATCTGGTATGTGTGACGTTTGAAGTGTTAAAATCTGTGTTGTGAGTGATTGTTTCAGTATTTTTTAAACTGCTGGATATACTCTGTAGGCAGGGGAACCTGTTGTCTGGATTTATCTTGAAAAAGACCTACTTTTCCTACCTATGCCAACAGGTATTTAAACACGTGTGGCCCAAGATCCACCCCCTATACTTTCATGAATCAGTTGTACCAATTTTCCCTTCCCAGCCCTGTTTAGGTGTAGGCCATGCCTAGAGAAACCCCATCTGTTGATAGTCCCGACGAGCACCAGACAAATATGCGCAAAGTTGGCTGTCCTCAGAGCCATCCCCAACCCGTGACTGATTCACCTCACAGCTCCATCAAGGTGTGGTCGATCATGACGCCGGAACAGCTTACATAAAGACCCAATTTCTTTATCACACGACTTAGCCCTGCATTTGATTTGAAGATACTGGTAGCCTGGTACGCTGCCCCTAAATTTTCCTCTAACTGAAGGCCTACACCTCGCCCGTGGCTACTACCTAACAGCAGAACTTTCATCTTCCTAACACTTTGTACATTCCTAGGCTTCTTGGCTTTGGTTGAAGTGTGCTGCACGTTTCCTGCTCCTCTTCTACCTGAGGCTCTTCTCCATTTAACTCTGGCAGTGGTAGATACCTGTTTTTGGTGTTAATGATAAAACTGTCAGATTGCGTTATCTTTCTTGCTATCTGATGAGATGCCAGTTCCCAACCACCCTCCTCCACCTATCTCCATAAATCCTTATCAGTTCCTTCCTTGCTTTCTCCAACTGTGCCTGAATGGCACAGATCTTCCTTCCCTGTTCTCCAGTCAGAATGTTCCTACTGCATGCTCTGCAGTTCCAGGAGAGAGCTTCTTCTGTTCTCCCAACTTTCTCCCCACTGCACCTCCCCCCCCCCCCCCCCAGTGAAAATATTTCCTACAAGATTGGCGAAAAATCTCTCTACTCACTACACTATAACAGCTCCAACATTTCTCAGTCATGATCTGTTTCGAAAAAAATTAAGTTTAAAGAATGTTTCAAATTTGTCAAGGATGCGAGATTAGCTGTTGCTGTTTTTGTACTGATTTAGAGATACAATGACAGGAAAATGAATTTGTAATTACTTTGCTTTTAGAGAATTTACGTTATCAAGCGTGTTTGGTCAGGTTTTTAAACGCTTATAACACCATTGATCCCGAAACCGCCACAATTTGCGACTTCAACTGTGTCAAGCAAGAGTTCATTGGAGGGCAGGGTGGAGGTCTGTTGAGTTTTCTAATGAAAGCTGGTTCTCCCTTGGGGCCAGTGATGTATCTGTTTTGGTTAGAAGGAGGACAGTGCGACCAACCTGTCTGCTTGTTAGACACTTTGAACCTACACCTGGAGGTTTGGTCGAGGGTGCGATTTTGTATCCCAGAAGGAGCACCCTCGTGTTTATCTCACGCACTCTGACTAAAAATTTGTAAGTCAGTCTGGTGATTCGACCTTTTGTGCTGCTATTCATGAACAACGTTCCAGGGGGTGTTTTCAAAAAGGATAATGCTCGCCCAAGTGCTACTGTTGTAACCTAAAAGCTCTGCTGAATGTCGACACGTTGCCTTGGCCTGCTTGATCACTAGATCTGTCTCCAACTGCGCACATATGGGACATCATTGGACAACAACTCAAGTGTCATCCATGAACAGCGTTAATCGTACCTGTACTGGCCGACCAAGTGCAATAGGCATGGAATTCCATCCTACAAACTGACATCCAGCCCCTGTATAACGCAATACATACTCGTCTGCATGCTTACATTCAACATTCTGGTGATTATGCCAGTTAATGTACCACCATTTTAAATTTGCAACAGCATATCTCATACTTACATTAACCTATGTTCTTGCAACGTCCACCACCTAAATATGTTAGCCAGACAGATGTAGTCCCGAAATTTCTCTACTTTAATTATTTTTTTGATGTTGCGATTTTTTGTCATTGCGTTTCGCCACAGTATATGGGAAATTACGAGCTGTAGTCGACATTTATATGTCTGCAAATCCATTCACAAGTAATTTCACCAGTGGTTGGTTTACCTATGTAACTCACGGTATAAATTAATATGTGAAAACTGCGGTCGCTTAAGGAGACACTGCCTTAACCGCTTAGATCGTTCTTTCTGCCTCTGACTCCTTATTAACAGTTTGAAGGTCAGTTCTGAACACAAACCACAGCAGAATTTCCCACATTATCAATTAGTGTCCTCAACTGAAATGTGCTCCTCAAGAGGGTAGTCATTTGCCACTGAAAGCACTTTCATAGGCCAACAGATGGCAGGAAAGTACTGAGTTGAAACTGTATCGTGTAAATACATGATATTTGCGGCGAGTTATTGCATGCTCTGGTGCTTTTGCAGATATCTCCATAGACAGATTGTTACTTGTACTGCATGCACTACATAAAGAAGATGTATAGATTCTGTAGTTATTACGCTATATGAGACATGGTGTCTCTCAAGGGTATGTTCTAGCACATATCCTATTTCTGCTGTAGCAAAATGACTTGACAGAAAGAATAAAAGGTGGGACCACAGTATCATATGCAGATGACAGTAACATTCTAATAAGATCATTGTTGTTGTTGTTGCTGTGGTCTTCAGTCCTGAGACTGGTTTGATGCAGCTCTACATGCTACTCTATCCTGTGCAAGCTTCTTCAGCTCCCAGTACCTACTGCAACCTACATCCTTCTGAATCTGCTTAGTGTATTCATCTCATGGTCTACCTCTATGATTTTTACCCTTCACGCTGCCCTCAGGTACTAAATTGATGATCTCTTGATGACTCAGAACATGTCCTACCAACCGATCCCTTCTTCTAGTCAAGTTGTGCCACAAACTCCTCTCCTCCCCAATTCAATTCAATACCTCCTCATTAGTTATGTGATCTACCTGTCTAATATTCAGCATTCTTCTGTAGCACCACATTTCGAAAGCTTCTATTCTCTTCTTGTCTAAACTATTTATTGTCCACGTTTCACTTCCATACATTGCTACACTCCACACAAATACTTTCAGAAACGACTTCCTGACACTTAAATCAAACTCGATGTTAACAAATTTCTCTTCTTCAGAAACGCTTTCCTTGCCATTGCCAGTCTACATTTTATATCCTCTCTACTTCGACCATCATCAGTTATTTTGCTCCCCAAATAGCGAACCTCCTTTACTACCACAATTTCCTAATCTAATTCCCTCAGCATCACCCAACTTAATTCGACTACATTCCATTATCCTCGTTTTGCTTTTGTTGTTGTTCATCTTATACCTTCCTTTCAAGACACTGTTCATTACGTTCAACTGCTCTTCCAAGTCCTTTGCTGTCTCTGACAGAAATACAAAGTCATCAGCCAACCTCAAAGTTTTTATTACTTCTCCATGGATTTTAATAACTTCCCTTTCATGTCCCTCGACTCTTATAACTGTCATCTGCTTTCTGTAAAAATTGTAAATAGCCTTTCACTCCCTGTATTTTACCCTTACCACCTTCAGAATTTGAAAGAGAGTATCCCAGTCAACATTGTCAAAAGCTTTCCCTAAGTCTACAAATGCTAGAAGCGTAGGTTTGCCTTTCCTTAATCTAGCTTCTAAGATAAGTTGTAGGGTCAGCATTGCCTCACGTATTCCAACATTTCTATGGAATCCAAACTGATCTTCCCCGAGGTCGGCTTCTACTAGTTTTTCCATTCGTCTGTAATGAATTCGCGTTAGTATTTTGCAGCTGTGACTTATTAAACTGATAGTTCTGTAATTTTTTACATCTGTCAACACCTGCTTTCTTTGGGATTGGAATTATTATATTCTTCTTGAAGTCTGAGGGTATTTCGCCTGTCTCATACATCTTGCTCACCAGATGGGAGAGTTTTGTCAGGACTGGCTCTCTCAAGGCTGTCAGTATTTGTAATGGAATGTTGTCTACTCCTGGGGCCTTGTTTCGACTTAGGTCTTTCAGTGCTCTGTCAAGCTCTTCACGCAGTCTCATATCTCCCATTTCATCTTCATCTACCTCCTCTTCCATTTCCGTAATATTGTCCTCAAGTACATCTCCCCTGTATAGACCCTCTATATACTCCTTCCACCTTTCTGCTTTTCATTCTTTGCTTAGAACTGGGTTTCCATCTGAGCTCTTGATATTCATACGAGTGGTTCTCTTTTCTCCAAAGGTCTCTTTAATTTTCCTGTAGGCAGTATCTATCATACCCCTAGTGAGATAAGCCTTTACATCCTTACATTTGTCCTCCAGCCATACCTGATTAGCCATTTTGCACTTCCTGTCGATCTCATTTTTGTGACGTTTGTATTCCTTTTTGCCTGCTTCATTTACTGCATTTTTATATTTTCTCGTTTCATCAATTAAATTCAGTATCTCTTCTGTTACCCAAGGATTTCTACTAGCCCTCGTCTTTTTACCTACTTGATCCTCTGCTGCCTTAACTATTTCATTCCTCAAAGCTACTCATTCCTTTTCTAATGTATTTCTTCCCCCCATTCCTGTCAATTTTTCCCTTATGCTTTCACTGAAACTCTGTACAACCTCCAGTTCTTTCAGTTTCTCCATCTTTTTTGCAATTTCTTCAGTTTTAATCTACAGTTCTTAACCAATAAATTGTGGTCAGAGTCCACATCTGCCCCTGGAAATGTCTTACAATTTAAAACCTGGTTCATAAATCTCTGTATAACCATTATATAATGTATCTGACACCTTTTAGTATCTCCAGGGTTGTTCCATGTATACAACCTTCTTTCATGATTCTTAAACCAAGTGTTAGCTATGATTAAGTTATGTTCTGTGCAAAATTCTACCAGGCGGCTTCCTCTTTCATTTCTTAGCCCCAATCCATATTCACCTACTACGTTTCCTTCTCTTCCTTTTCCTACTGTCGAATTCCAGTCACCCATGACTATTAAATTTTCGTCTCCCTTCACTATCTGAATAATTTCTTTTATCTCATCATACATTTCATCAATTTCTTCATCATCTGCAGAGCTAGTTGGCATATAAACCTGTACTACTGTAGTAGGCGTGGGCTTCATGTCTATCTTGGCCACAATAATGCGTTCACTATGCTGTTTGTGGTAGCTTACCAGCGCTCCTATTTTTTTTATTCATTATTAAACCTACTCCTGCATTACCGCTATTTGATTTTGGATTTATAACCCTGTATTCACCTGACCAAAAGTCTTCTTCCTCCTGCCACCGAACTACACTAATTCCCACTATATCTAACTTCAACCTATCCATTTCCCTTGTTAAATTTTCTAACCAACCTGCCTGATTAAGGGATCTGACATTCCACGCTCCAATCCATAGAACGCCAGTTTCTTTCTCCTGATAACGACGTCCTCTTGAGTAGTCCCCGCCCGGAGATCTGAATGGGGGACTATTTTACCTTCTGAATATTTTACCCAAGAGGTCGCCATCATCATTTAATTATACAGTAAAGCTGCATGCCCTCGGGAAAATTAGATCATACACACAGGAAAACCTGCAGGAAACTGCAACATTGCTAATGTAAAATCCAGCAGACTGATTCAAAATAATAGTTAGTGGTAGTGTAAGAGCAGAGGAGGAGGAGAAGTAGTTTTATTGACCTGCTGATAAATTACAGAATGATACTTGACATGTCTTGGCATTACAGTTTGAGGATATAATAATTATGTTATTCATTAATGCAGATGTTTACATGCTTACAGGTCCACTTTGACAAGCATGTTACAGGCATGTTACAGGCAGTCAGTCAGTCATGACCCTATAGTTGGCTCTATCCCACCATTTGCCTGAAGCAATTTAGGGAAACAATGGAAAACCTAAATCAGGGTTGCCAGATGAAGACTGAAATCACTACCCTCATGAATATGAGGTCCTGTGTTTAAAACAGTGCTCCTTCGTTCAGTTTTATCCTAGTGTACAAGATTGTTTTAAAGATCTTATTTAACAACATAAAAGGGCGCACACACACACACACACACACACACACACACACACACACTATAAGCACATTGTTTCATAACAGTCATGCAAGCTATGAGCACATTGCTTCATAAGAGTCCCACACACACACACACACACACACACATACACATACACAATCAGTGGATGCCAGGACCAAAGCAACAATGACTCTTTCTCATTTTGTGCACTGAAGCTTCCAATTTGCTGGCCTGAAAAATTGCATCAGCATCCCATTATAACAATTGAGATATGATAAAATGTTAGTATTATAAATTATAAAATATTATATATTTTTCCCAAAAAGAAAAGGCAACAAAAAAGGATAAGTTGAGTGTTATGAGAACTGATTCGTTATATTATCTTCATTATTATTTGTATGTGCTACTTTCTTATTAACTCAAATCAGTGTTATCTGTGTAATCCTTCAATGCATAGACTGTATTGCTTAGTAGATACTTTTTAACTGCATTTGTAACTAAGTTATTTGTAATAATTTCTTTAATCTCCTTGGACACTCTGTTGTACAGTTCTATTTCTTCATAGAAAATGCTATTTTGAGATTTAAGTTTATCCCTTTTTGGTGAATTAAGCTCAGTCTCGCTCTTGTTCCATGGTCATGAACAGAGCTGCTTGTGCAGTAATTATCAACAGTATTTTAATGTGTACAACTGAGTGACAAATAACAATAAAGTTTATTTAACATACAACTGCAATCAAAAAACTTCATTTTGTGTGAAACATACCATTGCAGCTATGAGGTTACTTTATTAAAAAAGCACAACTGATTTTGTAACGTTTATTACATCATCAGGTTAAGATCTGAACAGAAATAAACAGTCAAATAATACTAGGAAGTGACAATCTCGGATAAAAAGAATGTCAGATCATAGCTAAAAGTAGCTGAATGTAAGTAATACGAAATGTGGCAACGACCAATACTTACACTTACAACATGATATCGGAGAATAATTGATATCAAGCATTTCCTCATATCCTAGAATTTTACTCCATTCTAAAAATCATGCCACAGCCCATGGTAATCTAATGCAGAAAAGGCCAATTGGTAAACGTACTCAAATGGTGTACTTAAAGTCTCTAGCGTTTTAAACAGAGCCTCTAATGAGCTCAACTATTATTTTTGATTATGGTTCTTAGGGCCATTGTACATAGTTTGGAGACTATGTGTTCATATTTTGTGTGTTTGTTCCACAGAATATAAATCGATAGCTAAGAGTTAAGTGTACATATGATTGGTGTGTAACTAATAGACTCCAGTTGTTACACACTGATGGTCGGTCTCCAAGTGCATAACATCTTAATGACTATCTGTCTGAGGGTATCTTTGGGTGTTCAGACCACTTCTACTGTGAATCAATATTCGTTCACAGAAATTTTATGTTTGTTACATAGTATCTAGAGTTGTCTTCTATATTTAATTGCACAGGGTTCATTTTCCCACTTCAAACTGAAATTCATGGCGTTTGTTTTCTCTATACTCAATGTTACTATATTGCATACTGACAAGTTGCAAACTTCCTTGAATATTCCATTTGCTTTCTCTGCAAGAATTCCTTTTCTCAGTGACTGTAATATTGCTGTCACCACCGAGGAGAATTTTTTCCCAGTGACTAACACAGGCTCATTGAAAATTCGATGATCTTTATTAACAGATTTAAAATGCCAAAGCTTAGCAGAATGATCAAGAAAGCCAAATACACACATAGATATATATTTAAAAATATGAGAATGTTTCTTCTGTCCTTTTTGTGTGTATATGTAACAGTAGTCTTTACAAAATGGGGCATCTTAAAATAACAAAATTTCTTCAAACACAACTATGATTTTAATTCATGTGAAACTAAGCAATTTGTACATGTAGGTATATACATAGCAAATACAAATTTATGTAGAAGGGGAGTATATCATAATGGATTTGTGTTATATATAAATGCATATGGACATCAAATGCATTCACAGTGATGTTGAAACACTTCTTGCTTCACCACTGCTTCCACTGTCACTGTGGGCCATGTTCTGCCTCTTTACATATCTCTGTATTTGAATGTGCATACCTGTACCAGTCTCTTTGGCACTTTATTGTATATTACTTTGTATTATGCTTTTTGATTGCGTTGAACTTCTTATTTCACATAATTCATTTATTAACTATTGTAATTATCAATTATTAATGTTATTGCCCTGACTGCTTCTACTTCAACTTCATATGTGCAAACTAATTCTAACATTTATTCACTGCATCAACCAGAACGAAGAATATTGTCAGTGGGGATGAATGTCATCATGCAAGCTATGGCAATAACTTGCATAATAAGTAAGATGAATAAATTATATGATCACAGCGTTCAATGATATCTAAATGTGATATGTCAGTATCAAGTCCACTGATGACCATGAAGATTCATTCAACCAAATTATGAGGTATCAAAGTTTAAACAAGTGAATAAAAACAGATCTTCACCTACTCATTCTGTTGTGCAGTACAACCAAACAGATAATTTTGGCTTTAAGGAGTTTTTCTTCCAATAACTAAAGCATAGGTCAAACCATATTTATTGAGCCTGTAGCCCATATAAAGTACTTTTATGAGTCAAGTTTCGGTCGTTTAAGTGCATTTATAACCCGATGGTGGTGTCATTATCAGATTCTGAATAAGCTACCTGTAGAGTAATATGTTCCCCTTTAACTATAGATATCTCAATTTTTTCCACTTTAGAAGTAAACTGAGATGCTGGAGAAGTAGGTCTCCGTGATTAATTATTATTGTCAGTCAATATGAAGCTTGTATACATTCAGTGCCTAAACTTGTTATTGAGTGCTGATAAGAAAAAAGATAATACTTGGAACTGTCATCACTTTTGTAAGTATTGTAGTACATAAATTGAGAATATGATGCTACTGTTGCTGTACGCTCAATAATTTTGTCATAGTGATTCTTGGGATGTTTCAAATACAACATGCTCACATATTTATGTAATGGTTGCAATTAGAGTAACAACAAATTGAAGATAACTGTGAAATCTTTCGAATCAGATTTGTTGTATTTGTTTGAATGTGGTACATGTATATCGAGAATATCGATAATTTCGGGGATATTCTTAACAATAAGTGTTCCAAAATTTTCGTTTTTGTGGCACTGCCTTTTGAGCGTATGGTCTAGAAATAAAACTAACATAGCCTGAATAGGTGTAGTCACTACACCTACGCATTGACTATGCCTGTTCAGGCTATTTTAGTTTTATTTCTAAACCATGCCCTCTTAGACAAATTAGAGATTCAGGTATATCTTCTGAAGAAGGCTCAATTATTTGGGCTGAAACCTAGATGAAGGTTGGTTTCATTACTGCAATCGAGGCTGATAGTTTCTTGTATATTAGATTATCACAACTGCTGAGTGTGCTGCAATGTTGACAGGTACAAAGATCGTTTATCCTGAAAAATTCTATTGCCCTTTCTGTATTCATGATAGTTCTTGTTTATAAATCATTTATTTGAGCTACTACTTACAACAAGGAATGTATTATCTGCATACATGATTACATTTTCTTTTACTTATGCTGCCATGTCATGTACTCACAATATAAACATTAGCAGACCATGTATTGAGCCCTGTGCTACACTATGCTTTTCCACTTGAACATCAGAGTAAAAGTTTTCCATCACATTGTTTACATTGCATCTAAATTATACACTTTATTGTCTGGTTTCTATAAATGATTTTATTGTACTGGTTGCATTCCCTTTGATACTGTATCTACGCAGTTTATCGAAAAGAGTAGTATAGCAAATACAGTCAAAGACCTTGGAGAGGTCGAGACATATGTTAAAAATTTCTTTTGTTCCTTCAAAGATCTGATTATACGTGTCATGAAACTTGCCACAGCGGTTTTTGTAGACTTCTCTTTCCTAAATTCATCTTGTGCTTCATTCAGGATACAATTTTTGATAACATGTGTGCAATTGTTATAGATCTGTAGTTCCCAGGACTCCAGTTGTCCCCACCTTTTAAGCTGGAACTACTTTACTCTTTTTCAGACACACGAGGAACAGTCTCTTCTCTGTTACCAAGTTTAATTGGAATGTCACATTATGCACATGTAGGCGAGCTAATCGGCCGCCTAGAATTGGCATGAGAGGAGGTGAATTTACTTGTGCAGCTGAGAAATAGCTGTGCAGCCTCAGGGATGGGGGCACATTGAGTCCATTACTGGCTGGCCAGATGCAGAGAGGAGTAGCAAAAGGCCTGAGGTGGATAAATCCTAACGCTGAGAATTTCATTGACAGTCACCTATCTTAGCTGAATGTAGAATGACCAGCTATGGCAGGCTCTGAGTAAAGCTGAAAAATGGCTTCTTACCGCTCTTTGAGAATCTATAATAATTTATGGTCAAGTATTAAAGCAAATCTGAATCCATTTGCAATCTCATATAAATGAAGTACATCCAATGACGACCATATATCAATATCTTTAAAACTTCACATTTCACAATCACTAAACATTTTCACAATGAACCTCTGAATTAACAGCTTTTAAATGTTTTGTGTGATTTCAACATACCATATATCAGACGATAGCATTGCATCATATCTACCATTCCAGAGGTATTCTATTTTATTTATTGACTTATGACATCTTTTATATATTTTGTATTGTGTGAATGTTTATCACAACACTGCATTCTCCACAATTACACAAGAAATAAATACATATTAACATACTTGTGTAGTTATTTAATGAAAAGTTTACTATTTTGCCAGTAACTTTATTCAGATGTTGATAACCAATGCCATTAAAAACTGTGCCAGTCTATAAGTGGTCAATCGCATGTGTTATCGGACACTACAATTGAACAAAGAACCAAAAGACGCTTTTGTCAAGAAGGCATAAACAATTTTTAAAACAAAATATAACAATTCGTTGTCATTTAAAATGAGCGCACTTATGCAAGAATAGATTCCCGTGGTGGACAGCCACTGTGAGACGTTACTTTTTGAGAAAATTTTTCAATTAGGTCTAGAAGGGGACAGTAGGATGTTTGTTCTGGAAAAAGGCATAGCTGCCTCAGGTATCGCTTGGTTTCCTGCTGGAGTTGGTGATAGATTCTGGGTGGTGAATGGCAGCTACCACACTTTATCTTCTGAATCGACTTTATATTTCGAGAGGCCTGAATATGCTCCAGAATAGGGCTCTAACTTTTTCTGCTTGTATTACAGAACTTATATTGCACGTGTCAATTTGTAAATCATCATTTTGAACTCTGAACTCTCTTGAGTTGGTGGATATTTCGTGTGTTGTGATTACAAAATAGACTTAGTTATCATGTAGCTTTGATTACAGCTAGTTTGGAGATTTTGATACCATTCATGTACTGCACTCAACATAACTTTATTGTATTTGATAAGGTTGTTTTCTGTCTTTATTTTAATTGAATATCATAGGACAATTTCCTGTTATTTTCAGATGTCATTTCTTGAGTATGCATTATTCAACATAACACTCTGTGGTCTGTATCAGTGGTGGTGGTGGTGAGTGTTTAACGTCCCGTCGACAACGAGGTCATTAGAGGTGGAGCGCAAGCTCGGGTTAGGGAAGGATTGGGAAGGAAATCGGCCGTGCCCTTTCAAAGGAACCATCCCAGCATTTGCCTGAAACGATTTAGGAAAATCACGGAAAACCTAAATCAGGATGGCTGGAGACAGGATTGAACCGTCGTCCTCCCGAATGCGAGTCCAGTGTGCTAACCACTGCGCCACCTCGCTCGGTGTATCACTTACAGACCTTAGAATAGAACCCTTGTTATTAAAAAATTCATTATCTATTATCTTATATTTCTGTGTACTTTATTAATTCGCAGTTCTAGCCAGTGCAAAGACTATTTCACTGCAGGATCACAGCTAAAGATTATTGTTTGCAGCGAATTAGCAGCTGGGCATTGAAGCATAGTTGTATTTACCAGTGCAGCTGTGCCCTCGGTAGCTGTCACACTGTCGAATCTGATTGAAAAGTGATTGCCTCAAGTAGGATATTTTAAATGATGTGGTCCACACCAGGTTTTCAGTCCATATACTTTAACTGCACTTTCTTGTTGAATAACCTACAGTTTATAGCCTGATCGAGTCTCATTCATTATAATTTATTAACAAATAAACAACTAGCCACATACTACACACGATAGATACCCTATAATGAGATCGTTCAAGTGCAAAATGTAATATGGAAGTGGCCAAAAAGTTTGCGTGTGACAAGTAAATCAGCAACATATTCTCTAATTATACTCTTCTCCCAAGTATAACGTCATACCTAAATGAAAAATCTTGTGCACAGTAAATATTCGGAATTAACACAGCTCACTGTTCACTACTATTGTCACAGTTCGCAAAAGGTGTTACTGAATTTCGATACAGTTCTTGAGATTAACTGCAAGCTCACAGTCAATGAACGAGAAACTGTCACTGAATTATAGAAAGAGCACCTAGATGTGAAATTTAAATGAAAGAGTTGCGATTTGTGCTAATTCAACTGTGGCACATTTTTAGACACACATCTTGCTGTCTGTTTACAAATTACAATCAAAGACTTATGCTTCAATGCAAATAAATAGTAGAATAAGATTCTCCTAAATGCTGACCTTTAGATAAATCAATAATTTCCATTAAATTCTGGCATCTCGTTTGACAAATATTCTACTTCAGGAACAATGTTTAAACAATAACTGCCGATTTCCCTGAAACTAACTGATGGCAAATGTTGCTAACATATTTCCAGCCTTAGCTGTATAAATGCTAAATTATTCATATATACTTTTGATCTGAAAGTCAGCAGTTGGGTATATGTTTACGTAGGAACAATGATAACAAAGTTTTACATTACTGGTATTTTGCCGTTAGAACCATCTGTACGATGGCGGAAGGTACATAGGCTGTGGCAAACGCTCTGCATTTAACGATAATTTTATCTGTGCCAAGAGTCTTTTGCGTAGTGAAAAAGTGATAAAAGGACTCCGAATATGCTCAACATTTCAGAAATGGTGCCACTCTGAATGTTTCACGTGAGACGATAATAAGGAAATAACGTGTGACGTGTTACTAAGTGTAATGGTCGTGAATCGGCAATTCAAATGTGCATTGAAGGTGCGGAACTGTCTGTGTCAGAATCACTACTCAGCGGATTAAAAGACGCCAGAAATTACGTCAAGATGCTTGAAGATTCATTAAGCTATATTACACAAAACTCTGTGAAATCGAGAAGTAATGAACTGTCTCAAGACACTGTGTGCAATTCAAATTTCCGATATATGCTTAAACTGATGAACCATCATGTGCCGCCATGTATAGTGACAAAATTTCGACGCCTAGTACAACTAATTGAAAGCTTATAAAGAACAGAAAGAATGACAAGGCAACACTATGTAAAGAGCCAAGGAATATACCTGAAATCCGTAAAATACCAAGACTCATGGCAGAGGAATCACAAACATTTTACGAAATGATCACAGTATAAACGCCACCAGTGTCATCAAACCAGGAGCTCCTATGAGTGAAGTCGTTAAGAAATGCTCCAATAATGAATGGTGCACGGTAGTAATACCGGGTGTTAACGGCGTGTACAAAAATGAACTCAAAGAAGCCACCAGATGCTTAATGAAAACAATGATGTCATGGGACAAGCAAACAACAATTGTTGTGGGAATTCCACACAGGCACGACCTTCCAGATTTCTCCTGTGTGAACAAAGAGATCCAGAAAGCCAACAGATTGTATTACAAAATCTGCCCAGACTTTCAGAACGCATTATTTCTCCCTACATTTCTTTACCAGACATGGCATGCACTTCAATAGGAGAGAAAACTCGTTTCTCGTCGAAATTTTGAGAAGTGCTCATTGCACACCTGATATAACAACCATTCCTCTACTTCAGACAGTACTAACAGTTTCACAGAACGCTAATCATAGTCAATCAAAGTGCAGTGAAGTGTCCCAAACCACAGGAACAGCATCAAAAGATTGCTCCCACACTGACAGTGGGCCTACAGAATCCGTGTCAACACCAGATACCTCTCAAGGAAGACAGCTACGAAAAAGTTATGCTAACATCGTGAATACAGGTGCAGAAGTCTCAGCTTCTGTTATAAATACAGAAGAAACAATACCAGCAGCAGTGTGCATTGAGCAGGGCAGAAGGAAAAGAGTACCGTCTTCCCACCTGAATGATTTTTTAGCAAAAAACAGAGCAAAGAAGAACAACACAAGATAAACAGGGTCAGGACTTTATTTGAGTTGAGTGGTTCATCAAAGCAGTAGCTGCAGTAAGCAAACTAAATCCAACCTTCTGTCATTTCATATAATGTATCATAATGTTCAGCCTCTGACTAACAAATTGCAAGAACTAGAAATAATACTGTGTTCTGACCTAAATGTTGATATTATCTGCATAACAGAACATTGGCTAGAAGAACTGCAAATAGAAACACTAATGATCCCTGGTTTTTCCCTAGTCAGTTCATTTTTGCTGGTCTTATTATAAACGTGGAGGGATAGCTATCTTTGCAAAGCAGAATTTGAGGTATAAAGCAATCCAAACATATCCTTAACTGAATAAAGAAAAGTCTTTGTAATGGTGGCTTTTGAAAGTACTGACATTCAACTAGTTATTGTAACTATATACAGATCTCCTGAAATGATGTTAAATATTGTAGAACCGAAGAAAAAGAAAATCATTTGTAGAGACTTCAACATAGACTTTTTGAAACCCTCAAACTATAAAGATGAATTACTATATATTAGAAAGAGTTTCAGCTTAATCCCCACAGGAAATACACCAACAAGAATCATTAGGCATAGTAAAACTGCACCAGACCAAATTTTTATTCAATAAACCTTTTCTCCATACAGTAGTGAAGCAGTTAAGATGGGATACAGTGATCATGAGGCTGTGTTGTTATCAGTGGAAACATGTTCAGAGAAAATACCTTCTATTAAAATAACTGAGCCCAGGGATTTCAGTGATGGCAATATAGCAAACATTTGCAACATATTAAGCCGAGAAACATGGGATGAAGTGTTCAATGAAACATATAAATAGAGTGTTTGATAACTTTCATGGATCATATAAGTACTATTTTGACATAGTCATCCCACTAAAGCAACATAAATTAAAACCAACCAGAAACAAAAGTTGGATTACTGAGGGCATAAAAATCTCGAGTGTAAGGAAAAGATTTCTACATTTGTATAAAAAACAAAATAACATCTCATTAGAAATGCAAAATTATATCAAAGAATACAGTAAGATCTACCACAAAGTTATTAAAGAGGCAAAGAAAAGGGGAAATTACGAATATATTGGCAAATCAAACAAAACAAAAGATGGGCCACATGGCACATCATCAGATCTGAAACACACACAAATCCAGTGGCAAAAAATATTAACTTAAAGCTGGAAACAAGTATCTGAGGCTACCTCTGTAGCTAATATCTTCAATGAGTACTTTGGCAAAGCTGCAAATGATCTTATCCAAAGCAACTTTCAGAATGCTAATATGCACTACATTGAGAACTGTAAATCTCTCATGAGGTCTATGTTTCTCAAGCAGGTCACACAGAGTGAGCTCATATTCGCAATGAGCACATTAAAGAAACTTTCATGTGGTGTTGATGAGATTCCAGATTGTATTACAAACCAAACAAAATATCATACTGTAGAACTTCTGAAGCATATTGCAATCACTCCTTTTCCACAGGTACCTCTCCAAATGTTCTAAAGACTGCAAAAGTAACCCCCTTGCACAAAAAGGGAGCCACAGACAATGTTAACAATTACAGACCTGTAGCACAGCTTAGTGGCTTCTCAAAGATCTTTGAGAAGCTCTTTTATAATAGGTTGCTAGAGTTTGTTAACTAAATCTCACTACTGTCAAATCATCAGCATGGTTTCAGGCAATCTAGATCCACAATCACAGCAGACTATGAATATTTACACTCCATTCTAAAAGCTGTAGACGAAAAGGAAATGGCTACTGGAATATTCTTCCACCTATCCAAAGCATGGCTGAGTAGGGATGGCTAGAGGTCAAATGTAAGGATGTAGAGGCTTGTCTCACTAGGGGTAAGATAGATACCGCCTACAGGAAAATTAAAGAGACCTTTGGAGAGAAGAGAACCACTTGTATGAATATCAAGAGCTCAGATGGCAACCCAGTTCTAAGCAAAGAAGGGAAGGCAGAAAGGTGGAAGGAGTATATAGAGGGTTTATACAAGGGCGATGTACTTGAGGACAATATTATGGAAATGGAAGAGGATGTAGATGAAGATGAAATGGGAGATACGATACTGCGTGAAGAGATTGACAGAGAACTGAAAGACCTGAGTCGAAACAAGGCCCCGGGAGTAGACAACATTTCATTAGAACTGATGACGGCCTTGGGAGAGCCAGTCCTGACAAAACTCTACCATCTGGTGAGCAAGATGTATGAGACAGGTGAAATACCCTCAGACTTCAAGAAGAATATAATAATTCCAATCCCAAAGAAAGCAGGTGTTGACAGATGTGAAAATTACCGAACTATCAGTTTAATAAGTCACAGCTGCAAAATACTAACGCGAATTCTTTACAGACGAATGGAAAAACTGGTAGAAGCGGACCTCAGGGAAGATCAGTTTGGATTCCGTAGAAATGTTGGAACACGTGAGGCAATACTAACCTTACGATTTATCTTAGAAGAAAGATTAAGAAAAGGCAAACCTACGTTTCTAGCATTTGTAGACTTAGCGAAAGCTTTTGACAATGTTGACTGGAATACTCTCTTTCAAATCCTAAAGGTGGCAGGGGTAAAATACAGGGAGCGAAAGTCTATTTACAATTTGTACAGAAACCAGATGGCAGTTATAAGAGTTGAGGGGCATGAAAGGGAAGCAGTCGTTGGGAAAGGAGTGAGACAGAGTTGTAGCCTCTCCCCGATGTTATTCAATCTGTATATTGAGCAAGCAGTAAAGGATACAAAAGAAAATTTCGGAGTGGGTATTAAAATTCATGGAGAAGAAGTAAAAACTTTGAGGTTCGCCGACGACATTGTAATTCTGTCAGAGACAGCAAAGGACTTGGAAGAGCAGTTGAACGGAATGGACAGTGTCTTGAAAGGAGATGAACATCAACAAAAGCAAAACGAGGATAATGGAATGTAGTCAAATTAAATTGGGTGATGCTGAGGGAATTAGATTAGGAAATGAGACACTTAAAGTAGTTAAGGAGTTTTGCTATTTAGGGAGTAGAATAACTGATGATGGTCGAAGTAGAGAGGATATAAAATGTAGACCGGCAATGGCAAGGAAAGCGTTTCTGAAGAAGAGAAATTTGTTAACATCGAGTATAGATTTAAGTGTCAGGAAGTCGTTTCTGAAAGTATTTGTATGGAGTGTAGCCATGTATGGAAGTGAAACATGGACGATAACTAGTATGGACAAGAAGAGAATAGAAG
The DNA here is from genome assembly GCF_023864345.2 of Schistocerca serialis cubense. NCBI lineage: Eukaryota > Metazoa > Arthropoda > Insecta > Orthoptera > Acrididae > Schistocerca > Schistocerca serialis. The sequence goes on along the minus strand of NC_064641.1, from coordinate 108,270,088 downwards.
CTTTCGAAATGTGGTGCCACAGAAGAATGCTGAAGATAAGGTGGGTAGATCACATAACTAATGAGGAGGTATTGAATAGGATTGGGGAGAAGAGAAGTTTGTGGCACAGCTTGACTAGAAGAAGGGATCGGTTGGTAGGACATGCTTTGAGGCATCAAGGGATCACAAATTTAGCATTGGAGGGCAGCGTGGAGGATAAAAATCGTAGAGGGAGACCAAGAGATGAATACACTAAGCAGATTCAGAAGGATGTAGGTTGCAGTAGGTACTGGGAGATGAAGAGGCTTGCACAGGATAGAGTAGCATGGAGAGCTGCATCAAAGCAGTCTCAGGATTGAAGACCACAACAACAACACATCCAAAGCATTTGACATTTTTAGATCATCGTATCCTACTACATATATTGGAAGGAAAGGGAATTAGAGGTATTCCAAATGAATGGATTAGATCATATCTTACTAGCTGGCAACAAAAAGTTGTTCTCAAACTTGACACAATAACTGAAAACATTTCAAGAAGAACAACATACACATCAGAAAAAACTACCATCAAAAATGGTGTGCCACAAGGATCAACATTAGGTCCTATCCTCTTTCTCTTGCATATTGATAACCTGAATGACGCTGTAGATGCCAAAGAGGAGAAAACTTTATTTGCAAGTGATACCAGTATTTTGATTACAGGGTCAGACCAAAAAGAGCTTCAATTAACTACAGATGCATCATTACCAGAGCTAACACACTGGTTTGAAAAAATAAACTTATAATTAACACTGGGAAAACAGTGGCCATGAGCTTTCATATATCCCACTATAAACAACAAAATGTACATGCGTTGAAAATAAACAACAAAACTGTAAAATTAGTTGATGATGTTAAGTTCCTAGGAATATATATGCAGAGTGATCTCAAGGGGAATACACACATTAAAGCTCTTACAACCAAGCTATCATCAATCTGTTACATGCTACAGATACTAAGCACAATATGTAATAGACAAATAGTAATACAGGCATATCACGCACATTTCCAGTCAGCAATCTGATATGGAATAATATTTTGGGGGATTGCACCCTGTAGTTAACGTGTTTTCAAAACCCAGAAACGAGCTATCAGAATCATCTGCAACATTAGAGGCAAGGTTCTAAAGACACTGACCCTTCCATGCCTATATCGGCTATATTTGAAACAATAGTCTTTGTAAGAGAATATTTAAGAACCTCTAATACTTGTCAGCTGAATAGCTCTGTGCACAATTACACGACAAGAAATGGCAATAACATTCATGTCTCATATGCCAGAACATCAGCCTACCAAAAGAGTGTCCTTCATAGAAGTATACAATTGTATAACCACCTTCCTAACGTCAAGTTGATAAAGCAAGACTGCTTGTTCAAAAAAAAAAAAAAGCTGAAGTCATTTCTGATTGGCCACAGTTTCTACTCTGTAAATAAATACTTCTCAGAATGAAACAGAATTTTATGATGTTAATTTAATAAACAATTTATGGCAATCATTTGTTTATAAAAGTGTACTAGTTGTACATGGAACATTGTATTAATGTAGATATTTGTAGTTCACAGCATTGTATGGATCTTATTATATATATATATATATATATATATATATATATATATATATATATATATATATATATATATATATATCCGTGTGTTTGTAATTTTTAACTTTCTGTATCATTTATTGACCTGTTCTATATCTATACAAGATGTCACAGGACGAAAAATTAATAAATAAATACCAATAGCCTCTGATCAACTAAATGAATGTACTAGATAACAAAGTGAAGTTGGCTAAGCCCTGAGCTAATATTCGAAATTTTTTGTATTGTGCACATTTTGATAAAAAAGTAATATTATTGAAATTATTTCCAAGAAAGAAAAGAAAAATTCTGGAGGAAAGAAAAACGAACAGGGGTGGGAGGGGGAAATCCACTTTTTTTTGTTCACAGCATGACAGAAGACATTCACAGCTAGACCCCATGATTACATCGAGTTATTCTTCTTAAACAAAGCAGTGCATAGCTGAAGTATCTGAAGTGTAAGTAACCACAGGTAAAGTCACATGTGGTTTCCTCATATGGGATACTGTTTAGAAGAGCAATTATTTAGCAGTAACCATTAGGTACCATCTCCAGTGTAGCTACACACTGAGCAGTATTTGATTATTTTTGCAGATATTTCATCTATGCCATCTGTGTATTTTCAGTGATATGATTATATTTGTAACTTCTGTCTCATCTGTGGGAAAAAGGAACAGATGTTCTGTTATTTGTGGTGAGACTATACTCTTTTTAGTAAATGCTTGATTGTCTTACAAACTTCTGAGCTCTATTCATGTAATATATACTTCATGTAAGTAAATAAATTCTTTCCCCTTGTGCTATAAGTATTACATTCTTACTTTCTATCTCATTTGATTTATTCCTATTTTTATTTATATGTGACCAGACTGTCTTATAAATATTTGACATTTATAATATCTCGTTTTTGCTCGCCTTATCATCTTGCTGTATTCTTTCTTCTTATGTCTATACATTTCACAATCTGCTTGACTGTTACATTTCCTGTATCTTTTGCATGAATGTTTTGAATCTTCTCTGGCATTCCTGTTATCGCTCTTCTTACTATATCTAGTATTTTTCTTTTTGCTGACCCTTGGACAGGTTATGTTTATGTGGTAACTTAAGGTTGAAATCAAAGTTTTCCAGATTTCTTAGACATCATTGCTATGTACAGCCTTCCACTGTTATGATACGAGTAACAATTCCAATATATTGAGATTTCCAACATTTATCAGTCTTTGCTCCATAACTACAGTCAAGTTTCAATTTTCTTATTCTATAACTCAATTAATTGACCATGGTGATCTCCAATGACTGTATTAATTATATATTAGATTATTTAAAGTTCATATGCAAAAACATGATCTGTTATAGTCTCTGATGGTTCGGTACTCCTTGTTGGGCTATTGACAGTCAACTTCACATTCCATGTATTTACAATATCATGAAGGAATTGTACAACTGCCCTGTTTCAATGTATTTATATTTAGGATACCACTACTATTACCAATGAGAATTCTTTAATAGTAATGTCAAGTACTACCTCAAATTTTATTATAAAATTTTTTATCCTAGACCTTGGAGAGTGATATATACCTAATAATCGACATTCTTGCTTTTGAAAACTTTGTCTGAGCTGCCAGTGATTTAAAGCACACTTCTGTATAGCTTGTAACTGGCCATGGAACACATTTACTTATATTGTTATCCACATGCAATGCTACCCCACTACTTTCATGTTTAGTTCTGCAAAAAAAATGACATTCTATTATAACCCTGTAAATTGTAAATTTTCGTCTCAGTTTCAGTCAGTCCATGCTCAGTCATTATGAACATATTTGGTACCTCTACAGCAAGTAAAACTTCTATCTCCTCTGCTTGTTTTGAAGCATAATGAATATTTTGGTGAAATATTCAGAAATCAAAATCAGTTTCAGTTTCTTTACCTATGGGTTTCACAATTCCGGGTCTTTCCGTTATGCAGCTTAACCCCTTTAAACCTATGTGCTCTTCATGCCTGTTTGTCACAGAAGAGTCTATTTCACAGGAGTATTGACCATTGTTTGGAATAAAAAACAGTTTATAACAATATTTTTGGGCCAGATAGTGTTATCCATTACTTATCTCTATGCTCAAAGTCCACATTAACTTTGAAACTGTTATTAAGCACATTTGTTTCGATGTTTTCAGATGTAAAGTTGTTATTATTAAGGAATGTTTTTTGCAGGAAGTTAATGACATTTTCAGGAGTTGTGGCCCTTTAGTCTCTGCTCTTATGTAGCCATGCCCTTTTTTCGCCATATAGCATTCCTGTTTCGTTTCCTGTACCAAGTATTGTTTTAATCCTTCCTTTATACACTCCTGGAAATTGAAATAAGAACACCGTGAATTCATTGTCCCAGGAAGGGGAAACTTTATTGACACATTCCTGGGGTCAGATACATCACATGATCACACTGACAGAACCACAGGCACATAGACACACGCAACAGAGCATGCACAATGTCGGCACTAGTACAGTGTATATCCACCTTTCGCAGCAATGCAGGCTGCTATTCTCCCATGGAGACGATCGTAGAGATGCTGGATGAAGTCCTGTGGAACGGCTTGCCATGCCATTTCAACCTGGCGCCTCAGTTGGACCAGCGTTCGTGCTGGACGTGCAGACCGCGTGAGACGACGCTTCATCCAGTCCCAAACATGCTCAATGGGTGACAGATCCGGAGATCTTGCTGGCCAGGGTAGTTGACTTAAACCTTCTAGAGCACGTTGGGTGGCACGGGATACATGCGGACGTGCATTGTCCTGTTGGAACAGCAAGTTCCCTTGCCGGTCTAGGAATGGTAGAACGATGGGTTCGATGACGGTTCGGATGTACCGTGCACTATTCAGTGTCCCCTCGACAATCACCAGTGGTGTACGGCCAGTGTAGGAGATCGCTCCCCACACCATGATGCCGGGTGTTGGCCCTGTGTGCCTCGGTCGTATGCAGTCCTGATTGTGGCGCTCACCTGCACGGCGCCAAACACGCATACGACCATCATTGGCACCAAGGCAGAAGCGACTCTCATCGCTGAAGACGACACGTCTCCATTCGTCCCTCCATTCACGCCTGTCGCGACACCACTGGAGGCGGGCTGCACGATGTTGGGGCGTGAGCGGAAGACGGCCTAACGGTGTGCGGGACCGTAGCCCAGCTTCATGGAGACGGTTGCGAACGGTCCTCGCCGATACCCCAGGAGCAACAGTGTCCCTAATTTGCTGGGAAGTGGCGGTGCGGTCCCCTACGGCACTGCGTAGGATCCTATGGTCTTGGCGTGCATCCGTGCGTCGCTGCGGTCCGGTCCCAGGTCGACGGGCACGTGCACCTTCCGCCGACCACTGGCGACAACATCGATGTACTGTGGAGACCTCACGCCCCACGTGTTGAGCAATTCGGCGGTACGTCCACCCGGCCTCCCGCATGCCCACTATACGCCCTCGCTCAAAGTCCGTCAACTGCACATACGGTTCACGTCCACGCTGTCGCGGCATGCTACCAGTGTTAAAGACTGCGATGGAGCTCCGTATGCCACGGCAAACTGGCTGACACTGACGGCGGCGGTGCACAAATGCTGCGCAGCTAGCGCCATTCGACGGCCAACACCGCGGTTCCTGGTGTGTCCGCTGTGCCGTGCGTGTGATCATTGCTTGTACAGCCCTCTCGCAGTGTCCGGAGCAAGTATGGTGGGTCTGACACACCGGTGTCAATGTGTTCTTCTTTCCATTTCCAGGAGTGTATTTGTCATTTCCAGATGTAACAGAATTCTATGGTAGTGAGCTTGCATTCTATTTGGTGGTTAATTGTACAATTTTTCTTGGATCCTTCAGCCACAGTTTTCACCTATTTATTCCATTCATTACATAAGAAAGTTTTTGTTCTATTGTCAGTACATTCATTTCACCTCCTTATGCTGTGTACTTCTTGGAAAGATGTCTCCGTATTTTTTTGCAAAGTTTTCGTCTGTGGTATTTGCAACACAGTTTGAATTATTTAAATCGTAACATGATTTCTTTTCGTATTTGCACATTTACTCGACCACAGTATTATTGCTGTACTGCACCTTTGAGGTTGCTTTGGTTAGCTTACCATGAGCTTCTATCGTGATATTTCATGAGGACATGCTGAACGACTTGATAGTACATGCATAACTATATTTAAATAATTTACAGTGTGACGCGTTTTCCTTAGCCACCACTGTACGTGTTTACTATAATGTCACATCGTGTTTCTGAAAACCGCCATGGGACACGAAATATAATAATGTCATTCTCCTGTAGTATGTCTCTGTAACCACGTATTTTTGTTTACTTGAGAAGTTATTTGTACATATTGCCTCACTGCACACATTTTTTTAAATATTTTTGTCGGATTGTTTCCAGCTTATCTTTGAGCTGGATTATTATGTGTCGTTTTATTGCTGATTATCAGTTAAATGTTTGGGGACATCTTTTGTAATACATAACAAACTGTTATCTTCAAGTTGTTGATACCTTGAGAGCTCCGATTCACAACTCTTCATTTCTTTGCTATTTATGCTTTGGTTGTGTGAGTTCATGTCATTGTCTTGCTAAGGAATTTCGGTTTAATCACTTCCCCCACTGTTTTCAGAGGTTTCCTCACTTCGTTTTTCAAACCACTTGTATGACTACAATAAACATTTGTCTAATCTTGCATTTGAATTGAGAACTATATCTAGCTTTATATTTATTGTTGAGTTATCATTTGTCAGTTCACTTGTTAACTTGACAAGATCCAATAAGATGACACAACTGTTGGCACAATTTTGTAATTTTTTAGTTTTCTGTACTCATTTTTCTCCAAAACGTTCGCTACATGGCCTCTTGTTGCAGGTTTCGCAATGAAACTTAACTGTCTCTTCTGAACATGTCACAGCATGAATTTCACTGTTATTGAGACCTACGCAATCATTGTGGAAGAATTTTCTACATCACAATCCACAAGCCAAAACTATTCCCATGCCTTCAATAGGGTTTTCGCAATTTATGCATGAATTGCTATCGTCATTTCCCGCCATTTTGTCTGTCAATATTGTATGTCTGTTGCATGTCTAACCATTTACACTACTGGCAATTAAAATTGCTACACCGCGAAGTGACGTGCTACAGACGCGAAATTTAGCCGACAGGAATAAGAAGCTGTGATATGCAAATGATTAGCTTTTCAGGGCATCCACACAAGGTTGGCGCCGGTGGCGACGCCTACAACGTGCTGACATGACGAAAGTTTCCTACCGATTTCTCATATACAAACAGCAGTTGACCGGCGTTGCCTGGTGAAACGTTGTTGTGATGCCTCGTGTAAGGAGGAGAAATGCGTACCATTACGTTTCCGACTTTGATAAAGGTCGGATTGTAGCCTATCGCGATTACGGTTTATCGTATCGCGACATTGCTGCTCGCGTTGGTCGAGACCCAATGACTGTTAGCAGAATATTGAATCGGTGGGTTCAGGAGGGTAATACGGAACGCCGTGCTGGATCCCAACGGCCTTGTATCACTAGCAGTCGAGATGACAGGCATCTTATCTGCATGGTTGTAACGGATCGTACAGCCACGTGTCGATTGCTGAGTCAACAGATGGGGACGTTTGCAAGACAACAACCATCTGCACGAACAGTTCGACGACGTTTGCAGCAGCATCGACTATTAGCTCAGAGACCATGGCTGCAGTTACCCTTGACACTGCATCACAGACAGGAGCGCCTGCGGTGGTGTACTCAACGACGAACCTGGGTGCACGAATGGGAAAATGTCATTTTTTCGGATGAATCCAGGTTCCGTTTACAGCATCATGATGGTCGCATCCGTGTTTGGCGACATCGCAGTGAACGGACATTGGAAGCGTGTATTCGTCATTGGCATACTGGCGTATCACCCGGCATGATGGTATGGGGTGCCATTGGTTACAAGTCTCGGTCACCCCTTGTTCTCATTGACGACACTTTGAATAGTGAACGTTACATTTCAGATGTGATACGACCCGTGGCTCTACCCTTCATTCTATCCCTGCGGAACCCTACATTTCAGCAGGATAATGCACGACCGCATGTTGCAGGTCCTGTACAGGCCTTTCTGGATACAGAAAATGTTCAACTGCTTCCCTGACCAGCACATTCTCCAGATCTCTCACCGACTGAAAACGTCTGGTCAATGGTGACAGAGCAACTGGCTCATCACAATACGCCAGTCACTACTCTTGATGAACTGTGGTATCGTGTTGAAGCTGCATGTTCAGCTGTATCTGTACACGCCATCCCAAATTACGTGAAAATGTAACCACATGTCAGTTCTAGTATAATATATTTGTTCAATGAATATCTGTTTATCATCTGCATTTCTTCTTGGTGTAGCAATTTTAATGGCCAGTAGTGTAGATTCTAGTGTCAGCCCTGAAGTTATGAGCCTTTTCTATATCACTGAAAATTATAGTAGTGTTTACTTTCAAACAAACTTCTGCAAACATACCACTAAACTGCTGCTAATTTATGTCCACACATCCAGAATGGAGTTGACCTTTATTTATTTGGAAAATTTTGCTCGGTTCAGCATGCCCTACTCTACTCTGGCCTCAATATTAGGTTGTTTCCCCACCCTGTGTATATTCCAGACCACTGTGATTGCATTATGAGGTACCACAAAATGAAACCATTAATACCAGTTAACACAAAATAAAATAAAAACAGAAAAAATGGAGATGCTTTTCTCATGACTCAAAAAGGTTTTGAAAAATGATATCACTACTCCAGTATAAATATAACGGTAGCACTGATAAGAAACCTACCAAGGTTCAAACTGAGATGTGTTAAGCTTTAAAAAATTTCTCATGTGGAAGATTTCTATGATGTGGCTGAACATTTGGGCAAACAGTAAGCTGAAAAGGAGAATTTGCATATTCTTTTTATGGACAATAATTTTTAGTATCACTGTGATATCCTGGTAAGTACTGTACTCTATGTTTTGGACAGTGGGCAAACACACACCGCCATATTACGTCGCTGCAAAATAGTCAATGTTATCCCGCTGCTACCTGAAATATTTACTGACATGTGGCTATGGAGTTATACTCTAAACCAATGGTCTCCAAACCACTGCCCAGAGGTTGCACATGGCTCGAATCAAGTATGTGTCATAGAAGCGAGCAGAATAAATGTTCATTGACTTAAGTCAGTTCTCTACAATTCAAAATTATTCCAAGTTTCGAATTTGCACAAACTCACTGAAATTCAATCATCTTCCGTTTAAGTTCTCACACCTCTGATTAATATCCATAGTTAGCTAGAGTTTCTATTATGATAGTAAAGCGTTAGCATTCGATGGCTAGTAGAAGTACAATTCAGAGATCACTGCTGTTATTCCTCTTTGGTAATCATCAATCTTCCAGATTCTTATAGAATATTTAGAAGTCCCCACTGTGCTAAACAGCGAAAAGGTTCTAAAACAACATCCACTCAAGAAAATGCAATGGTGCAAGAACACCATGTAGGCTATAGTATATATATCTTCTCTAGTTTGTGAGTATAGTTAGTTGTCCAGTGCTATGTTGAACTAGATGCACTTAGACATTGAGGATCTTTTTTGTGTTATATTACATCCTGTGTTGCAGATTTAATCATTCAACTAGTCACGAAGATAATAAAAGCTTTTTAACTCATCCGCATGACTTTGTTACTAATTTGTTGGAGTGCTGCAGAACCTTCATTCTCCTGTCCTGTTATCTGACCAAGGGGCATAGCTGTGTAATAGTGGCAGGGAGAAATCGTCTTAGGAGTGTACTGCACCAGAAGTCATTTCACATACTCATATACTCGGCCTCCACAGCAGTAGTGATGAGGCCTTTAAAAACTGACGACGAGGCCTTACAAAAATTATTGTTGCTTCAGTATAAACATTATTAGCTGTCTTCTGGAGCTGGATATGTTATTCAGTTCTAAAATACAATGCGGGAAGTTATTCCAGTGCTACTAAGAAGGATTTCGAGAAAATGGCTGAACGACTGAGTGACGCAGAGAGGATTTTGCTCTAATGGGAATTGGTGTCTCTGCCATGATGTTCAGACTAGAGTGTTAAGATTGAAGAGAGGTATGAGGGACAGTGCACACTGATAAGACTTTAGACTAGGCAGATGGTGTGGAAAATATCTGCTCTTGCCTGCACACAGCCAGGACAGCTGTGCAGACGATGGTGGAATATGATTAAGGAGTCGAACATAACAGATATATAGAACACAGGCATTTATAACTATTTAGCGTTGTGAACTTTCCTGAGAAATGGCTTACAGTATAACATCGTTGTAATCAATAATATGAAGTGTGAATATTTGTATAAGTTTTTTCTAAGGTTCAGAGGGAAGAGCTTTTTATACTTTTGTAAGGCATGACGCTGATGTCTTCCTGCACATTACAGTTACATGCTTAGTTCAGTTTAGATTTTCATATATTATTACTTCTATATCTTTTGCTGAGGGAGTGAAGTTATTTGTCCCATTTAGGATTAAAGATAGTAGGGTTTTCCGATATGTTCACGAAAGAGCCTTGAATGACCAACCAGTACCACTTGGGTTTTGGATGGGTTGAGTTTTAACCCTATATTCTGTGCCCATTCTGATAGTGTACAAAGGTCACTATTTGGATTACTTCCATAACCTGCATAATGAAGATGTTGCTGTCCATGTGATTTTGGGTCATAACATATATAAAACTGTGGCACATATCTTCTGACTGGAGTGAGTTGAAACAGCAGCTGCACATGTCATCTAGTGTAGCTTCACTTAAGTTATACACAGAAACATAGCTAAATGTGCCAACAGTAGATGAAGTTAAATTAACACATTCATGAAATACTGGCATCACCCAAAACTTGGGTCAGTGTTGCTTGGGTTAGTTATTTTTTGATGAAGTTCTTCAGACATCTGACAAGAATGACAAATACCTTTCACTACAGCATTGTACCAAACAGTTATGTACCTTGCAGTTGAAACTTCACAGTGGTGCTGATTGATTCTTTGCTATGCTTTGTGTCAAACATATATAAGCAGTTAATGTTCTGTGGTGATTTCAAAGCAGATTACTTGAAGGAATGTGAAAGTAAAAATTACTTAGAAAAGTTATTTGGATCATACAATTTGCTTTTGATAATTCATTTTCTAACACAGAACTCTGACAGATAATCTCTTTCCCAATAAAACTAATTATCAAAGCAAGAAAATAAATTTATGCTTGGTTAGTTAAAGTATTCTCACATCATGACACTTGCTGTCTAGGATAAACAACGTATTGTATTGCCATTCGTTACTGAGACGTTAGTACAACTCCAGCACAAAATGTTTTTAATATAATTGAAATTGAGGTACTAGAATGAAATTTGTAGTGAACAAAACGGCAATGACCAATTTTTCGTGTTCCGTTACAGATTCTTGACATAATTTGTTAATAGCTTACCCCCTAAACTAACTAGAAAGGCTGTTAATAAGCAATTTTAAAACTAGATGACTACTTTGACTAGAGTATCTTGTAAATAGATAACATAAATTTATATGTAGACAAGTACTAGCAAAGATACTGCTGCAAAATGTTATTCAAACTCCATGAGAAAAGTTACTAAAAACTCTAAAAATATCCATATTGTGCCTGTATTTAATAACACAATGGCAGAGTTAAATTTACCCAGAATATAATAAAACAAGAACCAGGACAACAGATCATAGAACAGTAAAACAAATTCATCAGTTTAAGCTAAGTGACTGTGTATGATAATTCATTGGTACCTGGTAGTCTGAACAACTATTTCTTACATGTAAAAGAGACAGTCGTGTCACGAAATTCAACAGGAAGCAACAACTATAAAAATTAGCAATCTGAGTCTCTCACCTATTTCCCTCACTGAAATTGAGAAAAATAATCAACTGCTTAACAAAGAAAAGCTCGTAAGGGCTGATGATTCTTTAATAAATAACAAATACCAGGTATAACTATGTAGGCTTCCACTGCCAGAGTTAGTCAACATAGAAGACTTGTGAGTATGGTGATGCACAATGCATGCTTTCTCTGGACAGTTTGCACTTGTGAGTATGGTGCCACACAATATAGCAAAATAGCTATCATTCTATAAATATCTCTCTCAGCCACATTTTTGGTGGCCTTCTTCTGGTCTACTGCAACCAGAAGAAGACCACTGTAACCCTGCTGTTTTTTTATCCAACGATAGTCATTCAACAATATGAGAGTGCACCATACCCAAAAACTCTTGCATCAACAAATAACAGTTTTTCCAAAACATGGGATGTATCACTATTAAGTAGGTAATAGCATTTTTATAGAAACATTTAAACATGCATTTTAATCCCCTTCATAAATGGAGTATAGGAGTCACGTTAATAGTTGATTTGTGTAAGTGTTTTTATAAGACAAACAATAAGTAATGCTATAAATGAGAGTAACAAATATAACACATCATATTTGGGATTCCTGAGGTTTCCCAGACATCCTGAGAGGACATACAATTTTAGAATCCTCATCTGATGGGAAGGCGAACAATAACTGCATGCTGATCTCCATTAACGATTTCAATACTAAGAAAGGAAGGACAGTAGCTCATTCATTAACCAAGACGTCAAACCTTCTGCTGTCACCTTCTTTTAACACAAATAATTCTATCTTCTGTACCTATTAATTTGTCAACTTAAATTGCTGATGATATTCTTTTCGTCAGTATCTTTGTTTGGCTATTGCACATCAATTTCCAATTAATGGTCAAGTGCAAAAACTTTGTGTATCGTACAAAATAAGTAGGCTTATCACCTATGCTCAGTCAGATGGAGTTGGTTCCCTCTTTGTGCTGAAAGACATGCTGTTTTTTCTTTATGTTCAATGTTAGTTTACTATAGCCCAATTGCAATAATCCTTGAGGATTTCATTTGGCTTTATGTTAGGAATTCTGGCGTTTTGTCGGTGAGACTGCTGTTGTCGGCAAAGACAACATTTTCTCCATGTGTTGCACTGGTGGGAAAGTCATTAATATGTATTAAGAACAGAATTTGGACCCAATACACTACCCTGAGACTGATCTGTGTATATAAATTTCTTGTCTGACAACCGTTTTGCTAAACATTTATTATCAGAAGATATGTGAAGTATCTTTACCTATTGCATCCTGTTTTCTAGAGAATACTGAAACCAGCCATTTGCTAGTCCTTTTACTCTAATGTTTATAGTTAATTTAATAGTATTTTATTGTTAACAGCATCAAAAGCCTTGGACAAATCTAAGAATATGACCGTAACAACTTGTTGAGAGCTTCAAGTCCTACTTTTGTGAACTGTATTATGACCTATATTGTGCTTCTCCCAGTTCAGTGTGTTTACTTTCATTTCTTTCTTTTGCTTTCCTGTCTTGTGTAGAGATATAGATAGTACTAAAAATCGTGAGTGATGTAATGTAACTATATTGATACAGATCTATACAGGTTTAATACAACTGTAGCTTACTCTGTTGTAAACAACAAATTAAAACTGACTGTTTCATGTGTAAGGAGTATGGACACATCTCTCCATGAACAAAATTAATGACAAATCGTTTGTCATTTTTTTCTGCATTCTAACTCGTAGCATATTATTTGCCAAAGTTACGACTTTTGTTTTTCTTATTGATCATTTTGAAATGAGGTACCTCCAAATAAATCGACAGAAAATATGTGCATTTGTTAAATAAAGCCAAATGTAGAAATTAGTTTGTAAAAACAATAAATATCTATATGCACATAGCAAAACCCAGTTAAAGACACATGCCATAGTGTGTGTACAGGGTGACATAAAGTGTAATATACAGGAAGGCATGTTTGTAGTAATAACTGACTGGAACTCCAGTAACAACTCACTCAACACAGAAACGGTCAATGACCGAAAGTTGGAGTCAGAGCCCTATTGAGTTCATAGATTCAATTGAAAAAATCCAATATTAGATATAAAAATATATTACAAAGAAATCATATGAGCTAAATCACTGCTCCAACCGATATTGTTGATGTTATGTTATTAAAAGGCAGGTAGAATAAATGGACAGTGTGATTAACTGTAGATTGTAGCAGTCTGCAACCGCCAACGTCTTTTCGAGTCGTACTGTTCCTGCATACAATCAATTCTTAGCTATGGGATTCTTTTTTAAGAGCATAAAACATGGACACAGTATTCAGACCACAGAACAGGCTATAAGAATAATGACATTCATTGTAGATAACTATTTTTTTAAAAATTGGTATCCTTACTACTATAAGTGACTACGTCTAATTGTCTGTTGTTCATATCAGGGAAATCATTACTAAATATTTCGCTAACAGTTTTATACAGGGTTGTGGAACAAGAGACAGTTTGGAATTGCATTTACCAATGAAAAAACAACGAGACACCGAAAACAGCATTTTCTACCAGGGAATATAACTGTACATAAAATTTCCAAGAAGAGTCTACATCAGTCTATAATCTACAAAGCACTGTTCTGTGCGTCGCAGAGGGTACTACCCGCTGTATTAGTTAATCGAGTGTCCTCTCACATATGGAGTGCTGTTAGAAGGATTGTTCAGATGCCTCTGTGTGAATCGTAATTAATCTAATCTTGTCCTGATGATTCCTATGGGAGTGATACATATGGCATAGTAGTACATTCCCTGCATTTTTTATTTGAAGCTGGTTCTTGAAACTTGTACGTGGGCTTTCACAATATAGTTGCTCTATCTTCAAGTGTCTGCCAGTTCAGTTTCTTCATCATCTCTGTGACACTCTCCCATGGCTCAAAGAAACTTGCACTCATGTCTGCATATGTTCAATATCCCTTGTTAGTCCTGTTTGGTGAATGCTCCACACACTTGAGCAGTATTCTAGTACGGATTGCACTAGTGATTTGTAAGTAATCCATTTTGTAGACTGATTGCACTTCCCTTATATTCAACCAATAAACCAAAGTCTGCAATCTGCTTCACCAACATCTAAGCCTATCTGATTGTTCCATTTCATATGCCCGCAAAATATTATGCCCAGATATTTGTATTAGTTAACTGACTCCAGCTGCAAGATGTTGATGCTCTAGTCACAGGGTACTGAAGATTTCGTTTTGTGAAATGGACAGTCTCAGATTTCTAAGCATTTAAAACAAATTGCCTGTCTTTGCACCACTTTGAAATCTAATCAAGATTCAAATGAATAGTGCTACAGAGTTTTTCAGACAGTACTTCAAAAAGTCTGAGGTTACTATTAGTACGTATTATCTATAACGTCATTAATAATACAACATCAACAGCAAAGGTCCCAATGTACTTCCCTGCAGCAGACCAGAAGTTACTTCTACATTTGTCATTGACTCTCTATCCAATATAACATGGTGTAACCTCCCTATCAAAAAATCCTCAGGCTCACCACAAATTTAATTTGATATCCAATAATGATTGTACTTTCGATAATAAGTTCATACATGGTACTGATTCAAAAGCTTTTTGGAAATCAAGAAATATATCTATCTGACTGCCTTGATCCATGACTTTATGATATTATGGGGGAAGAATATGAGGTGTGTTTTGCATGATCTACGTTTTCAGAACCCATACTGGATGACATGGTGAAGGTCATTCTTTTCAAGATATCGTATTGGAGCTCAGAATATGCTGTAAGACTGATTCTACAGTAAATGGGTGATTACGATTCTGGACAATAGTCCTGCGGATCGGTTTTACTGCCCTTCTTGTAGACGGATGTAACATATGCTTTCTCCCAACTACAGGGAACAGTTTTTTCCTCAAGGGATCTACAGCAGGTTATAGTTAAATGCGGAGCTAACTCAACTGAAAATGTGGTACAGAATCCGACAGAGATTCATTCCATCAGGCCTCGGAGCATTTTAATTGTATCAGTTGCACTGTTTCTCGACGCCACCTACACTAACCAATATCTACAGTGAGGTGACTAAAGTCCGACGTGATTAAGGCCGCACGTAGGGAATTAAGAGACTTTGAATGTGGGATGGTAGATGGAGGTAGGTGCACGGGACATTCCGTTTCGGAAATTGTTAGGGAATTCAGTATTTCGAGATCCACAGTGCCAAGAGTGTGCTGAGAATACCAAATTTCAAGCATTATCTCTCGCCACGGACAATGCAATGGCCAACAGCCTTCACTTAACAACCGAGGGCAGCGTTGTTTGTCTAGAGTTGCCAGTGCTAACAGTCAAACAATACTGCATGAAATAACCCCAGGAATCATTGTGGGACATACCACAAACATAACCGTTAGCACAGTGGGGCGACATATGGCGTTAACGGGCTGTGGCAGCAGACACTGACATGAGTGTCTTTGCTGACAGCACGACATCGCCAGCAGATCTTCTCCTTGGCTCGTTACCGTATCGGCTGGATCCTAAATGACTTGAAAAACGTGACCTGACCAGATGAGTCCCGATTTCAGTTGGTAAGAGCTGATGTGTGGCGCAGAGCCCGCGAATCCATGGACCCCAGTTGTTAACAAGGCACTGTGCAAGCTGGTGATGACTCCATAACGGTGTGGGTTGTGTTTACACTGAACTGCCTGGGTTCTCTGGTACAGCAGAACCGATAATTGACTGTAAATAGTTATTCATGGACTTCATGTTCCCAAGCAAGAATGTAGTTCTTATGGATGACAATGCGCCATGTCACCAGGCCTCAACTGCTCGGAAGTAGTTTGAACAACGTTCTGGAAAATTCGAGCAAATGTTTTCACCACCCAGATCGCCCGATATGAATACCACTGAACACCTGTGGGACGTAATCGAGAGCTCAGTTCATGCACAAAATCAAGCACCAGCAACACTTCTGAAATTATGGATGGCTGTAGAGGTAGCACTTCCAACGACTTGTTGAATCAACGTCACATCGAGTTGCTGCACTACGCTGGGCAAAAGGAGGTTAGACACTATATTAAGAGTTATCCAATAACTTTTGTTATTTCAGTGCATATCAGTCAATTTTTCAGCGGAGTGACTATTAAATTGGACAATGGCCCTGATTTTCCTCTGTAATGGAATATTTGAAAACTGAGTTGAGCGTTTCTGCTTTTGCTTTGCTTCCCTCAATATCAGTCCCTGTCTCATCCGATAATGTCTGGACATTTATGTTGGTACCACTAAGAGCCTTTAAATATGACCAGAATTTCTTTGGTTTTTTTGAGAGAGCATTCAATGACGTTTTGCTACCATAGGCGTTTAGGGCTTCATAGAATGTTCTATTGACAGCCAAAAGCGTTTCATTTAACGTTTCTAAATGCAGCCCTACGCTTTGTTTTACACATATAATGCTATAGTCACTGTTTCTTTACAAAGACTGTATACCATAGAGGGTTTCCTCCCATTATGGACTGTTTTACTTGGTACATTTCTACCAACTGTGTGCTCAAGTGGTATTCTGACCCTGAGCATCCGAAAGTATGAGATAAAGGAAAGCAATAATGGTATCACAACCAGTGACAGCAAACCCATGTACTCCCAAACAAAATACTAAATGCCACTATGCCCTATCAAAAGTCCAGTTGGTCACACCAAGCTATTACATGACAAATACTTAGATAAAAGAAAGTACCCATAGACTAATGATAGGAATACCCAACTGACAGATCCATCATGGGAAGGACAAAATAATTTCCTTGACGACTCACATTTACAAGTACTATGCTTCATAGAACATTCACCCTAGTACAGTCTTTTCTGTGAGTGTGATATCTAGTTTGTTACTTATACACAAGGTGTTTGAAAAAGAATTCTCTACTTTTAAGTACAAATTTAATTGGGAAATTAATGAAAATTACATCAATTTTATTTATTTATTTAATCGTATGACTACGGCCCCCCACCGGGCAGGGATGTTTGCTGGTGCCAGTCTTTCAATCTGACGCCACTTCGGCGACCTGCAGTCGATGATGATGATAGGATGATGATGAGGACAGCACAACACCCAGTCCCCGGGAGGAGAAAATTCCCCAACCCAGCCGGGAGTCGAACCCAGGGCCAGAGGATTGACAATCTGTAATGCTGACCATTCATCTACTGGGGGGGGGGGGACATCAGATCAATGAGTACATATCATGGAAGAGAATTCCTCCAAGTTTTGTTTAGTGTTAGTGGACGTCAACGTAGGTTCCACTTGTTGCCCTGCCCACCTCGAGACGATATTCCACTTTTTGCCACGTATTCACTAACTTTTCAGATGTAACTGTTCCAACCACCGCAACTATTCTTTCCCGTAAATGATTGATGGCTCTGATCTTTTCACTGCACACAACATTTTTTATGTGCCCCCAAAAGAAAAAGTTCCATGGGGTTAAGTTTGGGTTTTGTGGTGGCCAAGATATGAGGCCAGCCCTGTCTAACCACCTTCCTGGAAAGCGAGTGTCAAGAGCCGCAAGTCCGAGGTTATCGTAATGAGGAGGGGCGCCATCTTGTTGGAAAAACACAAGCCTCTTTCCCGCCTCTACATCGTCCATTTGGCGAAAGATGTACTCTGCCAACATGTCACAGTAAACGTCCCCATTTATTGTTCTTTCGACAAAAATGAAAGAACCAATCACACGATCTTCCATCAAACAGCACCAGGCATTAACTTTTGGAGAGTTACATTGATGTCGAATAACTAAAATTTCGTTGCACTATTATAACTGACTCAGTTTTCACAAACCAAATAACACACTGTGCTTTCTGTTGTGGAGTACGCATTGTTGCTGAGTTCCTCTGCACTGAACTGCATGCACACTTCCACTGAACTGAGGGAACAGAAGGAAGAAACAGCACTGGCGCCATCTCAAGTTCAAGCAGACCTACCAACTGGAGTGTGCCAAACTTAGAGAGTTGATGAATCAAACACCACAAACTAGAATAGTGTATGTCACTTTGTACAGTTTCTAGGACACATTAAAACTAGGGAGTTCTTTTTCATGTATTATGTTATGTAATTCCCCTGGGAAGATTTTTGTCCCGAGATTATATTACCGACTTGATTTGGCTTTATTAACCTATGATATTTTGTTGTATTCTTTAGGATGATACATGTTATTGTGTTTTACACATATTTGTGTACTTTATTATTAACTCAAGTTCTTATGTCTTTCACCATTGTGTTTCTGGTATTCTACACTATTCTCAATCCACAGTCTTTTCGTCTACGATTCTAAGTATGAATGAGCTATATTAAAATTATAGTAGTACATTTTCCTTGTGATACTGATGTCTCTTTGAGATTTAGGATGGTGAGATTCTTGTTATCGCCCTATGGCTTGATTTGTTTTAATTAATTTGCTTGTATGCCTTCTTCAGCCTGGTGCGTTTTTAAATCCTAACTGACATAGTCCCCTGGTAATATGTGGGGTTTTCGGTGTTTTCTGACTGCATTCTTGAATTGCATTTCAGTTGTTTAGTGTAGTTGTCAGGGGCGGCTCCTATATAGGTTTGTGCTACTCCCAAGGAATAAATTTGTTCAACTGTGTTTGCCTTCTGAGCGCTCTATACTAGTGGAGAAGTAGTGTGGCGTTTATCCCTTTTGAAATGACCGGGCTCCAAACGCCGAACGCAGTGGAGTTGGACGGAATGTGCCGACGGCGACAGCGGGTTGCACTGTGGCTGCAAACGCGGACTTGGGTGTCCCAGAGGGCGTACATGGTGTGGGGGCAACGCTAGGCAACACTGTACTCGTATGCGGGCCTTTTGTGGAAGATCACACATCTTGAAACTGCCTAGAGATGATGCGGTCATTACCAAAGGTTTCTAGAAGCAAATCTTTCACCTGGCAAGTGACATGTGGTATCGTCCCATCTTGAGTGAAAACAATGGTATGGACACAGTTGCCTTCTTTGCAAAGCTGGAATCATTTGTTTCACAGGGAGGTCGTTATAATGTTTAGATGTCACTGTGCATCTAATAGGTCCGTGAGGTGTCATCTCCTCAAAAAAATGGACCAAAAATGAAGGAGCTTGTGAAACCACAGCACACAGTCGCATAAACTGAGGCCTTGACAAGAGGTTACAGAGTAGAACCCCAAATGCTACCATTCTGTGCATTCACAGCCCATGCAGAGTAAAATGTGCCTTGTCTATCCAAAGAATATTTCCCATCCACTTGTCATCCATTTCCGTCTGTGCCAAAAAACGAGGGGCAATGTCAAGGCGTTATAGTCGATCTTAGACTTCGTTTGGTGCACATTCTGAAACTTGTAGCGATAATAGTGTTAAATGCTCCACAAAACCTTTTGAACTGTTAACCAGGGAAGAAACAGTTACTATGGCACAGTATGAGCTGTTGCTGCAAAATCTGAGGCATGTGAAGCATGGTCAGCTGTAGCTACAGCGCCTTCATCAACAACTGCGTTGGGAACGGGCCGCCTCCCTCTCCCTGCTGCAACACCTAATTCATCTGTCTCTTCAGATTTCTTAACCATATTATTTAACCCATTTATTGACATGGGCCTGCTTCACAGCTATAAAGCCTGTTATTAGTCGAAACCTTGAGAAACAGTTTCAGACTGGGAGACCTTTTTATACTATGGTCACATTGGCACTATTTATAATAACAAATTAATAACACTGTCCTGATTGTTTTAGCTAAAGAGATAACCTGCTAATTTTTGTTTCAGTGTGGACTATGCAAGAGTTGAAAGTATCAATTAAAATAGCAGAGTAAAAGACCACCAGTCAGAAACTATGTCAGTGGAGTGGGAATAATGGAAGACAAGACTTCTGAAAGGAAGGCTGGAGGTAGCCATTGTGGACGGACGTTATACGTAACTACGAGAGGCAACAGGAAGGGTAATGACGACCCAACATAGCGGAGCAGCACTGCGTCCACCAGCTCATATGTTCACATAACATTCACTGACTCGCGAGGGCGTCTTCTCGGAGGCTCTAGCTGAAGTTACAAGTCAGTCTAGATCGTAACACCTAGGGCTCTTGTAATTGGGTGGTTGTTAGTCTCTGAGATACAGATGGCTACCATGTGCAACATTGCAAAAAAAGAAAAGAGTTCACCACCATCATGGAAAACTGCTCAGACCAATTCGGAGACTTTCTGAAGGACGTTTCTGACTGCTGAAAGATTTGTAGCGATGGTTCAGATTTTCAGTTCATTTCTTTTTATTGTATATTAAATAGTTCTCCTCACTCAAAATGCATGGAACATTCATTTACTGACATTTTTTTCTGCTGGTGACGTTAACTTCACTAATTTCACCCCATTACGAAATTTCTTACGATTGACTTAGTGGCGAATAATTACAGCACAAATAGGGAGCCTATTGTAGTTGACTCCCCGAACTCAATGCTATAAAGGGTCGAAAGCCAGTGAGTTTAAGTCTTCTGCCATGGGATGTGAACAGTTAGAAGAAAATTGTCACAGTTTCAAGTGATATCTGCTATTTTTACTTAATTATTCAGTCATTGTATTTACATTAAATACAAATAGAGGACAGATGGCTATTTGCAGCTTTTTCTGTTTCTGTAGACATTGATTACTCATATCCATAGATAATACGTTCCACGTTTTATTCTGATGGTAACTGGGCTTGTCTTTTTCCATGAAGTCGAGAGTCATCTTTCAGGGCTGTTACTTAAAGTGCCTCGCTCAATGCTCAGTTTAATTTAGAGTAGTGATATGAAGATAACGAATTTTACTAAGCGACGAATCAGAGTTATCCGCCATAGCCAAACATGAGGACGAGAGGGGGTGGGGCCAACTATAGAGAGTGAATCTTATGGTTTCAAACTGGCCTTTTGCTAGAAGTGAAGCGTTTTTGTAAGGGCGTTTATGACCCCAAGCGAAATGAGAATAAAGATACGCCAGCTGTCTACATAGAATGTGCGTTTCTGTCGTCAGTAACTTTTATGTTACATTACCGAAGCTGTGTCAATATCGCAACCAAAACGAATACCGATGGGGATCTATTGTCGCGATCATTCTAAAAGGAGGACAGTTTCGTAGCATTTTATCGTTTGAGTAAGTCAGAAAAATCACAGTGGGAGTAACGGGTTAGGATCCTCATTGTTCCACAGACAGAAACAAGCTAAAGTGTTACAAAACCTCAAGGAGATACTGTGGTAGTTTTTACAAGTAGGTGACAGAGGTTACTACATAAGTTGTGATGTTTCCATCAGAAATGATATGTTCTGTTCCGATGATTATTAATAGAAGTTATTGCTCTGAGTCAAATCGCCTTCGACTCAAGCAAGTGAGCCATTTAAAGGTTGTACACGTGCTTCTTGCATAACGATAGGCTAAAGCTCCAGGGGTAGCAAGTGATCTGCATGAGGGAAGCAAGGGCCGATTGTAGCTCATGCAGTAGGATCAGCCTTTGAACATCTCAGTAATCATAACAGACGCCACAGCGGAACATAGATCGATAACAAATATAATTTACTAATAATACGTGAGGATCGGATTGTGGAACTGGTCACCCACGAGACTTTACGAAAATGCACGAAGTTTTGTTCAGCGTTATATTTGTAACAATATCAACAGCAGAGTCAGTGAACAGGTGGCCTCCAGAGATACCAGATGTAATTAGTGGATAACTGGCCTCCAGAGATAGTTGAGTCCTCCACAACTACTGAAGCCATTAATTCAATTGTTCAACTTCAGACAGTTCAGTCTGTAATATAAATATGAGTAAAGTTTGCTGAAGAATTATGTACATGACGCCAATTTCGTATATTTTTTGACTGTTCAGCGACATTGAACTTCTTTCACCACTAGATTAGATTAGATTCAGTTTTCGTTCCATAGACTCAAAAATGAGATGATCTTCGTGTGTGTGGAACATGTTAGAAAGTGTCCAATAAAAACATAGAACATCTGTAAATAATACTCACTTAATCATTTGTCAGGAGACTGTCTGAACACATGAATATATTATGGTAAACTGGAACTGCTAATATTTACAGCATTAATACACTGTCAGAATGAAACATAGTTATACACTTTTAATAAATTTATTATATACAAAATATCTAATCTTAACTACTGTGACTAAGTGCTGCCAAAACTGAAATCTAACAGACATTTTTACTCAAGCTGAGTTAACAGTCCCTTTTAAAATGTTCATCTATTGAGTTGAAGGATTTGCCTACCAAGAAAACTTTCAAACTCTGTTTTAACTGTGTTTCATCCAAAACAAAGTTTTCAACAGTTGCTTGCAATTTATTGAAAATGTGTGTTGCCAAATATTGGACTCCCTTTTGGACCAAGGTAAGTGATTGTAGGTCTTCATGTAGATTGTTCTAATTCCTAGTATTGATACTATGTATTGCACTATTGCTTAGAAATAAAGACATATTATTTACAACAAATTTCATAAAGGAATAAATACACTGAGAAGCAGTGGTTAAAATACTCAGTTCCTTGAATAGTTTTCTACATGATGCTCTTGAATGGACACCACCAATGAGTCTTATTACGCCCATTTGCACTCTAAAAACTTTTTCTCAGTTTGATGAGTTGCCTCAAAATACGGTTGCATATGACATAAAGTAGTATGCAAGTTTTTTTTACATATGTATCTCCTACATGTGACATCATTCACATTTCAAATGTAGAATTGTTTAGACCCTACAGCAATTCTGTGATTTGCCCTTCACAACTGAATATAAACACATCAAAAAAAGTTTTGCATCGCCTCGGTTCCAAGAGTTCCGGAACCTGTACAGAAAATTGGAATAGGGATAAACATAATTTCCGCCCTTTTTGATGCTCATGAAAACCACACATTGCATGTTGTACCACCTTACAGCGAGACTTTCAGAGGTGGTGGTACATACCTGTTCCTGTTCCAAGATGGCCGCCGAGTAAGTGACGCCAGAAACTATTTCCAGAAATTTAAGTGATTTAGACAGGAATATAATTTAGTTTAACACCGACAACAAATTAAATACGTGCATTAGTGTATCGTTTAGTCTTGTCGTTAAAGGTTTCACTTTTCTTTGCGTATTTTTTCAGAAAGCACGAAAAGATCTCAACTTTGCGAAGTCACGTTTAGGCTTAAATTTTGTAAATGTGTTTTTTCTTGTTTCACGGTAGTTTGACTAGTTTCTCGGTAACAAATAAGTAAACTACCGTAAATAGCGTATAACTTCATTGTTTTAATACAGATTTCAGAAAAACAGTGTAACTTTATATCAGAAACTTGCTTATACACATTTGTTTATAGGCCTAATTCTCGTAACGTTTTTGGAGAATCAAACTTAAAGTATCTCGTTTAAGTGTCCTTTTTTTTCATTCCATCTAGTGAAATATACACTCCTGGAAATGGAAAAAAGAACACATTGACACCGGTGTGTCAGACCCACCATACTTGCTCCGGACACTGCGAGAGGGCTGTACAAGCAATGATCACACGCACGGCACAGCGGACACACCAGGAACCGCGGTGTTGGCCGTCGAATGGCGCTAGCTGCGCAGCATTTGTGCACCGCCGCCGTCAGTGTCAGCCAGTTTGCCGTGGCATACGGAGCTCCATCGCAGTCTTTAACACTGGTAGCATGCCGCGACAGCGTGGACGTGAACCGTATGTGCAGTTGACGGACTTTGAGCGAGGGCGTATAGTGGGCATGCGGGAGGCCGGGTGGACGTACCGCCGAATTGCTCAACACGTGGGGCGTGAGGTCTCCACAGTACATCGATGTTGTCGCCAGTGGTCGGCGGAAGGTGCACGTGCCCGTCGACCTGGGACCGGACCGCAGCGACGCACGGATGCACGCCAAGACCGTAGGATCCTACGCAGTGCCGTAGGGGACCGCACCGCCACTTCCCAGCAAATTAGGGACACTGTTGCTCCTGGGGTATCGGCGAGGACCATTCGCAACCGTCTCCATGAAGCTGGGCTACGGTCCCGCACACCGTTAGGCCGTCTTCCGCTCACGCCCCAACATCGTGCAGCCCGCCTCCAGTGGTGTCGCGACAGGCGTGAATGGAGGGACGAATGGAGACGTGTCGTCTTCAGCGATGAGAGTCGCTTCTGGCTTGGTGCCAATGATGGTCGTATGCGTGTTTGGCGCCGTGCAGGTGAGCGCCACAATCAGGACTGCATACGACCGAGGCACACAGGGCCAACACCCGGCATCATGGTGTGGGGAGCGATCTCCTACACTGGCCGTACACCACTGGTGATCGTCGAGGGGACACTGAATAGTGCACGGTATATCCAAACCGTCATCGAACCCATCGTTCTACCATTCCTAGACCGGCAAGGGAACTTGCTGTTCCAACAGGACAATGCACGTCCGCATGTATCCCGTGCCACCCAACGTGCTCTAGAAGGTGTAAGTCAACTACCCTGGCCAGCAAGATCTTCGGATCTGTCCCCCATTGAGCATGTTTGGGACTGGATGAAGCGTCGTCTCACGCGGTCTGCACGTCCAGCACGAACGCTGGTCCAACTGAGGCGCCAGGTGGAAATGGCATGGCAAGCCGTTCCACAGGACTACGTCCAGCATCTCTACGATCGTCTCCATGGGAGAATAGCAGCCTGCATTGCTGCGGAAGGTGGATATACACTGTACTAGTGCCGACATTGTGTATGCTCTGTTGCCTGTGTCTATGTGCCTGTGGTTCTGTCAGTGTGATCATGTGATGTATCTGACCCCAGGAATGTGTCAATAAAGTTTCCCCTTCCTGGGACAATGAATTCACGGTGTTCTTATTTCAGTTTCCAGGAGTGTATAATAAATAGCGTATACCTTCATTGTTTTAATACAGATCTCAGAAAAACAGTGGAATTTTAAATCAGAAACTTGCTCACATACATTTGTGAATAGGTTTAACTCTTGTAACGTCTTTCCTTATTTTCGGTAATTTAATTGATTTATTCTAGCTAAAGTATTATTTTTGCCATGAGGGAGAAGTGCCTGACTTGCGGTAGAATTGTTACTTCCGGGGTTTGGTGTGATGGATGCAGTAGTGTATTTCATTCGGGGGACTGCAGTGGCGTGGGTGTCGTTTTTCATTGGGGGGACTGCAGTGGCATGGGTGTCAGGAAAGTGGATCAGGCTCATCAGTGGTTATGTAGGATTTGCAGCAGAGATAGGAAGATAGTGGAACAGGAGGGGAAAATTGCTACCCTTCAGGGTGAGCTAGATCAGGCTAGGGAAGATCTGGACAGGTTGAGGAGGGAGAAGGGCAAAGTGAGGTGGGAAGTTGCAATAGGTAACAGAAGGAACAGGCCTAGAACTAAGTCTGACAGCTTTGTGGTGAATGTCAAAAAGAAGTTTGACCCGTTGCTTCAGTTAGAAACTGATGAGCCTCAACAAACTTTCAATAGGAAATTGAAAAAGAATGTAGGAAAGTCATCGAAAGGGAAGGAAGTTTTGTTGTTAGGCAGTTCTCATGCCAGAGGTGTAGGCCAACTTCTGCAAGAGGAATTAGGACCAGAATACCAGGTCACAAATTTTTTCAAACCAAGTGCTAGTCTCGATCAGGTGACAGAGGATTTAGGTTCACTCTGTAAAGGATTTACCAGGGAAGGCACCGTGGTTATCGTGGGAGGGCCAGGGAACAGTATCGACAGAGATCCTGGGTACAGTATAGAGTGTGACCAGGTGAAGATTGCGTAGGCATGGAGACACACCAATGTTGAATTTGTATCTGTCCTGAGATGCCATGACTGGCCTCATTTGAACTCTTCTGTTGGGAGAGTTAATTTGGAGTTGGAACGGCTGCTTGGGTCGGGTGCGGGGCCTCATATTGGTGTGGTACCTGTTGATTCTCTCAGTAGGTGGGACTATACCAGGCATGGCCTACATCTCAACAGGAAAGGGAAGGGTAAACTGGCTGCGGTAATAGAAGGAAATTTAAGGGGGGGAGGCACTGCCATGAATGGCAAAATACCAGTGGTTACAGGTGTTGGAGCAGCACCTTTTTTAGGATAGGTAAGACAGAAAGATGTCAAGTTCTACGAGAGGTCAGGATTGAAACAAATCTTCAGTTTAGGAAAGAAATTAAACTGCACAATTCTAGCCCATTGGATCACCAATCACAGCTGTCAATTATAAATTTTCACCAATCACCAGAAATTTTATCTCCACCAAGTTGTATCTTGGTCCTAGGTAATTGCATTGATGAATTAAAGTCACCCAACCCAGTTGACATAATCTGCCTCTCTAAACACCATGTGACCACTGGTATCGGAACTAGGCCTAAGCACAATGAGAAACTCAGACAGGAGAGTACTGCAAATGTTAGAATAAGGAAAGGTTCTCATAAAAGTATAATTAAAAATAATGTAAGCATATTTCATCAAAATATTGGGAGTTTAAAGAATAAAATAGATGAGCTTCTGGTTTGTTTAGAAGATTTAGAAGCTGAGGATGAAATAGATATACTATGCCTGTCTGAGCAT
The DNA here is from genome assembly GCF_023864345.2 of Schistocerca serialis cubense. Lineage (NCBI taxonomy): Eukaryota > Metazoa > Arthropoda > Insecta > Orthoptera > Acrididae > Schistocerca > Schistocerca serialis. The sequence continues at coordinate 108,243,065 of NC_064641.1, read as the reverse complement.
CACATTGTTACTGATATGGATAAGGTAAATGTAAGTGGATATAAGCCCTCTGCACATGTAATTAGAGAAAATATGCAGAAAGGAGGAGTTGCCATATATGTCAAAAGTTGTCATTGTGCAAAAAGTATAGAAACAAAAAAGTTTTGTGTAGAGAAACATATAGAAGCATGTGCCTGTGAGCTTAAATTAAATAAAGGCACATCTATAATTGTAACTGTATATAGTCCCGAACAGGAAACTTTCATCTATTTCTGAAAAATTTGGACTCCTTGTTGTGCTATCTGTCAGACAGGGGGAAGCAAATTATTATTTGTGGGGACTTCAATGTAGATTCTCTGAAAGAGGGTAATAGGAAAAATGACCTTGAAGTATTACTCGGTTCTTTCAACTTGACACCCGTTATTGATTTTCCTACTCGGGTGGTAAAGGATAGCTGCTCACTGACAGATAACTTCTTTATAGACCAAGATAAGTTTAACCACATAAATGCTCAGCCTGTTGAGAATGGTCTTTCTGATCATGGTGCACAGCTAGTTACAATATATGACATAGCTCCATTCAGCAGTACTAAACAGTCCTCCAAAGCAGTACTTTCAGTCAACGATTTAACAATTGCAAATTTCAGGGAGAGCCTACAGCAGTTAGACTGGGATGAGGTGTACTGTGAACCTGATGCCAATTTAAAATATAATTTATTTCATGACACTTTTGTAAATGCATTTGAAAACTGCTTCCCCAAGAAAATAGTTAAATACACTTGCAAGAAATCATGTAACAAACCATGGCTTACTAAGGGTATAAAAATATCTTGTAAATGGAAAAGGGAAATCTATCTGACAGCAAGAAAGAGTAGTGACCCAGAAACTATCAAACATTATAAAAACTACTGTGCTATATTAAGAAAAGTTATTAAAAAATCCAGAAGTATGTGTATCATGTCTGAAATCAGCAACTCTGATAATAAAACAATTTGGAATATTATTAAAAGAGAAACAGGTCAACCAAGAGCACAGGAAGACAGTATTACTATCAAATTGAATGAAAACTTTACGAACAAAAAGTCAGAAGTTGAAAATATTTTTAATAATCATTTTCTAAATGTTGTGGATATAGTAGGATCCAGGTGTTCATTAGAAGATGCTAGGCAGTTAATGGAAGATGCAATTTGATACAATTGAAATCTCACCCACTTCTCCCTCTGAAATTAGGAAAATAATAAACTTGCTTAAAAGCAAAAACTCACATGGAATTGATGGCATCTCCAGCAAAATACTAAAAGCTTGTTCTCAACAGATAAGTAAGATTCTCAGCCACCTGTGTAATAGCTCTCTGGAACAGGGCATTTTCCCTGAAATATGCTATTGTTATACCTTTGCATAAAAAATGGGATGGATTTGATGTCAACAATTAACGTCCAATCTCCCTTCTAACAGCTTTATCCAAAATTTTTGAGAAAGTAATGTATTCAAGAGGAGCTTCACATATCTGTAAAAATGAAGTACTAACAAAATGTCAGTTTGGTTTCCAGAAAGGTTTTTCAACAGGAAATGCTATATATGATTTCACCAATCAAATTTTGAATGATCTGAATAACCGAACACCACCCATTGGGATTTTTTGTGATCTCTCAAAGGCTTTTGATTGTGTAAATCATGAAATTCTGCTAGACAAGCTCAAGTATTGTGGCATGAGTGGGACAGTGCACAAATGGTTTAATTTGTACCTAACTGGAAGAGTGCAGAAAGTTGAAATAAGCAGTTCTCATAATATGCAAAGATCAGCACATTCCTCAAACTGGGGAACTATCAAGAATGGAGTTCCACAATGGTCAGTCTTGGCTCCTTTGTTGTTCTTAATATATATAAATGACTTGCCATTCTATATCCATGAAGAGACAAAGTTAGTTCTCTTTGCTAATTGATACAAGTATAGTAACCACACCTGACAAACAAGAATTAACTGATGAAATTGTCAATAATGTCTTTCAGAAAATTAGTAAGTGGTTCCTTGTAAACAGGCTCTCACCGAATTTTGATAAGACACAGTACATACAGTTCTGTACAGTAAATGGTATGATGCCATTAATAAATATAGACCTTAATCAGAAGCATATAGCTAAGGTAGAATATTCCAAATTTTTAGGTGTGTCTATTGATGAGAGATTAAATTGGAAGAAACACATTGATGATCTGCTGCAACGTTTGAGTTCAGCTTCTTATGCAATAAGGTACATTGCAAATTTTGGTGATAAACATCTTAGTAAATTAGCTTACTACGCCTATTTTTACTTATTGCTTGCATATGGCATCATATTTTGGGGTAATTCATCACTGAGGAATAAAGTATTTATTGCACAAAAGCGTGTAATCAGAATAATAGCTGGAGTCCACCCAAGATCATCCTGCAGACATTTATTTAAGGATCTAGGGATATTCACAGTAGCTTCTCAGTATATATACTCTCTTATGAAATTTGTTATTAACAACCAAACCCAATTCATAACTAATAGCAGTGTGCATAACTACAATACTAGGAGAAAGGATGATCTTCATTATTCAAGATTAAATCTAACTTTGGCACAGAAAGGGGTAAATTATACTGCCACTAAAGTCTATGGTCACTTACCAAATAGTATAAAAATTCTGACAGATAACCAACAAGTATTTAAGAAGCAATTAAAAGAATTTCTGAATGACAATTCCTTCTACTCCATAGAGGGATTTTTAGATATAAATTAAGAAAAAAAGAAAAAAACAAACAAAAAATTATAAAAAAAATTAAAAATAAATTAATTAATTAAAAAGTTGTTATATTAACTTAATTATATTGTTAAATTAACTTAATTATGTCATGTATTGGAAAATTTGACTCGTTCCACATCATTACGAAATATCATATTCATGATCCATGGAACTAGTATTAATCTAATCTAATCTAATCTAATCTCTAATCTAATACCCAGTAGCACCTCCTCCTGTATTTATGCGTGCCTGTATTCGTCGGTGCATACTATACACAAGTTCATTGAGGCACTGTTGGTACAGAGTGTCCCACTCCTCAATAGCGATTCGGTGTAGATCTCTCAGAGTGGTCTGTGGGTCACGTCATCCATAAAAAAACCTTTTCAATCTATCCCAGGCATGTTCGATAGGTTTCATGTGTGGAAAACATGCTGGCCACTCTAGTCGAGCGATGGTGTTATCCTGAATGAGATTATTTGTAAGATGTGCACGATGGGGGAGCGAATTGTTGGCCATTAAGATGAATGCCTTGCCAATATGCTGCCAATAGGTTGCACTATCGATCGGAGGATGGCGTACGTCGGCCGCACATAATGTCATCCCAAAACATCAGGGATCGTCCGCCTTGCTGCACTCGTTGGAAAGTGTGTCTGAGGCGTTCAGCCAGACCAGGTTGCCTCAAACACGTCTCAGAAGATTGTCTGGTTGAAGGCATATGCGTCACGCATCAGTGAAGAGAATGTGATGCCAATCCTGAGCCATCCATTCTGCATTTTTTTGGGCCCTTCTGTACCACACTTCATGGTGTTGTGGCTGCGCATCATGCAGCCTATTGTGCACATGTTTGAGTGAACATGTTGGCGTTGGTGTCAGGGTTCCTCCGAGCAATAATCCGTAGGTAGCGGTCATCCACTGCAGTGGTAGTCCCTGGGTGGCCTGAGTGAGGCATGTCATCGACAGTTTCGGCCTTCTTGTATTTTCTCCATGTCCTAACAATATCACTTTCGTTCACTCTGAGACGCCAAGACACTTCCCTTGTTGAGAGCCCTTCCTGGCACAAAGTAACAATGCGGACGCGATCGAACCGCGGTATTGACCGTCTAGGCATGATTGAACTACAGACAACACGAGTCATGTACCACCATCCTGGTGGAATGACTGGAACTGATCGGCTGTCGGAACCCCTCCATCTAATAGGCGCTGCTCATACATGATTCTTTACGTCTTTGGGCGAGTTTAGTGACATCTCTGAACATTCAAAGGGACTGTATCTGTGATACAATACCCACAGTCAACGTCTGTCTTCAGGAGTTCTGGGAATTGGGGTGATGCAAAACTTTTTTGATGTGTGTATAATCAAGCTGTAATTCCAGAAATTTAACACTGTCAATCCCTTCTATCGGCATGTATTCAATTGTTATACATATCCTGGAAGGAAATCTCTCCTACAGGTTCTCAACTGCATGTGGTAGATCTTTTCAAGGTTTAATGACGGGAAATGAGCTTTAAACCATTTAGTTAATGTCAGTGAAAATTCCTGGCTATTTATTGCAATGTTTGTATTCATCTGCAAACAAAACAAACTTACCATCTGGCACTGTAACAGATGAGAGGTCATTAATGTACACAAGAAGAAGCAATAGACCAAAATCTAACCTTGAGGAATGGAGCATGTAATTAATTCCCAGTCAGATGAAGACTGATTGCAAAGAAGCAAGGCTCAATAGCAGTGCAGTGTACAAAAAATTCTTCTGTGTTTCCTTCTCATGTTACCAAAGTCATTCTCGTACATAATGTGAAAGTCGAACAGATCACAGAACCGTGAGATAGACGCCACATTGTAGGAGACAAGGAGCAGTGAAACAATGCAGCTCCAGCGGAAAATGTGATATAATATGTTCCGCAGACTATGCTGTGGATAATAAAAGAATCAGTGTCATCGATGACAGCATATCAGGAATTTATAGAAGCAATGTGTAATATTGCAAATTGCTAGGAACTTTAAATATGGCATCAAATCATTGCACCACAAAGTAATATACTCGTTGTACACAGGTAAAAATTAAGATGCCTCCCTGGTAACGCAAGACTCCACAGAAAGGAAGCGTGCTGAATCACTCCCTGGCTTGGGGCACTGAACATCATTGAACTAATGCAACAAAATGACACATAAATAGAAAGGCATCGTCATTGTGGTGACTATGCACTGTGAGGTAAGAAGACTTATTCACATGGCAAGAAAGCTCTTTCAGGAATGACAAAGTGGAATAAAGCTATCCAGCGACTCTGAATAATGAGGTTGGGCAATTCTAAAAGTGTTCCTCCCAGTGCTGACTAAATGAGAAGAGCAAAATGAACGAAGTAAAGGTCAACCAATGGCGACACCCAGCTATTATGACCTGTTGCCTTTCCTGGGGTAGGAGTACTGCTGTAGGGGTGGCACTGAGCAGCAGACTCTCTTAAATATTCCCTAAAACAGATATTCATTTTCAGATGTTCTCAGGCATTCTCAGTCTACCAACATCAAGCTATGAAGAGGACCCTACAACAGTATGCCATCTACTCATCTAGAAGTCTAAAAGCTGTTATGGAAATGCAAGTTCCACTCTGGGAGCTTCACCACTGTTAGCCACATTGGCAACGTTAGTGCTGACTCCAATGTGGTGACCTTAGCGCTCTTTGTCCTGTGAGTCTCCTGGTAGCCTACAATACGAGCCTGGAAATGTGCAGCCACTCTTTCACATTCGCGAGTGGTAGTACGCAAGTGGTAGTGTACTCACTGCTGCCCTCCTCTGCTGCTGTGGGTAGACTCTGCTGCTACGGGTTGCCACTTCTTCTTTGGGGGCGACAATGTGATATGTTGCACCACACCATATCCCGTACCAAGATGTTCGGCTGCCATTTGGCAGTGCAGCAAATGTGTGGGGAACGACATGCCACTTCAGTGGATGTGCGCAGCCTCAGATGTGGACCACCATGACTAAGCTGGCTGGGTGTATACTGCTTCTGACCTACAAGCATTGGCTGCATGAGGCGACACCCTGACAGTTTTGTACTTTGAATAATAAATGTTTACATTGTCAATACTGTTTCTCTGATGTCCCATTGGGCATATGGCAGACATCCACTTACCTCAACACTGCTCAACCTCGCCCTGGTTGGTGGTATGTTGACCTCCTGACCGTGACCTACCCATCACCACCAACCACCTCAGTGGCTGACCAACCTAGCCATTGCATGTGGTATCAGAATCTGCCAGTGGCGTCTGCAGCTGGTCCAGGACTACAACTTCAGCCATAGCATGCAGTACAGCGTTGTAACATTGGTAAGCGAGTTTTCGTTCTGGCCTTTTGTTGTTTTTCCTTTATTTGTAGCTATGTCGAATGAGTGAGATGTGCATTGGAATTTAAAGGTTAAGTTTGCAAGGCTGCAGGAGCCTGCGGATTTGTCATAATTATAGGGAATGTTATTTACGACTGGTGTGGTGTGAGTATTGTAATTTGGCTAGGTATAACTTACCATGCATACAAGTTGTACCCGCTGTGTATAGCATATGCCAAAGGAATGGCCATGAAGCATATCAGCTTGTAATGTAGCAACTACGTCACATAGTACTGTATAAATATACCCACTCTATTTTGTAATTTTATTTAAAGGCTTCAATAGTAATTTTAATAATAATAATAACGTAAGGGCTTCACCGAAATATAAACAAAAGTAATTCACGCCACCCATAAGGCGATGTGAATTAATATATTTTCTTTATTAATAAACGTACACGGAAATGAGGGTATGTAGAAGGCAGTGGGCAGGTATACGTCGAACGACTGGTATAGAAGGCTCTGAGTCATCTTGAGCAGGAAGGTGCCGGATGTAGATGGGAGTACCAGTTGTGCGGGAAAATGATAGGTTTCTAGTGCCTTCTAGAACAATTTCAACATAGTAATACCGTTCCGGTACGGTATCAGAAAGAGCGTGAGATTGTGAATGCTGAGGGGAACCTGCACTGTAAGACTCCGATGGCGATACTGCGAGATATCGGCATCGAGAGAAAATAATCCCACTTGTTCTTAACCCTTCAGGTTAAAAAATATATATATATTGTAAACGTAATTAAAGCACGTAATTGAAAACAGGGCTTAAGAAAAGGATCTCCTCTCTTACATGCTATTTTCTTTCATTAGTTTATAAAATGAGTAACGACATTATTACTATTTGCGCGGAGGTACGTATAAAGTGGAGGGAAGCACTAGTTTCGGAGTTGGCGCTTTTCCTCTGGAGAGTCACTCTGGGTCCTTCATGATGGACAGACCTGTATTTGACTGCTCCAGTGAAACTTTATTCGGTCAGTAAGTACTTTTACAGTACAAATGGCTTTCCAGGCACTGCTCCAAGTGTCTAGAACAGCGGTTGAGTAGCGACAGGTTATTTCGCAATTTAATACGCCAGTAAAAATGATTTTGATTATGTGATATGCAGTCTCTTTGGAACTGTGATAAACTTTAGAACAACGGTAGAGCCGCGTATCGCAATCAAGATGCAGTCTCATCCTCATAGGTAAGTGATTTCTTGCATAGCTCGGCACTGGTGTGAATTTCAAATTAGTCTTCAAGGTTTTACTGTGCACAAGACGGCCATAGAGTCGAGTGAAGTTAAACGAATCAAAATTCATTGTGTTATGTGGTAATGTTCAGGTGAGCGATTATTTGTTGTAACTGCATCATTAGAAGTTCCTTGTGGTGGTGCAAAATTAATTGTTTAGCACTCAGTGAAACCAGTATCTAAATTCTAGTACATGAAGAGAAGACAGATTGTCTCTAGAAGAGGCTAATATGTATTGCATTGTTCTGAAGGATAGAACCTGATTCACTGTGAAGATAATTTATGAACATAATCAGAGGTGTGTCATCATAAGGTGCATTAGGGGACGATGTAGACTGATACTCTGTCAGTTGTGTGGTCTCGGATTAACTACATGTGCCAAACATTACTGTAATAGCAGTCCCTTGCAGTTGCAAATTTGGAAATTTGTGGTAAGGTCTTATGGGACAAAACTGCTGAGGTCATTGGTCCCAAATCTTACACACTACTTAACCTAACTTACACTAAGGACGACACACATACGCATGGCCAAGGGAGGACTCAAACCCCTGACGGAGGGAGCCGCACAGATCGTGACAAGATGCCTTGCAATTGTAACATGTGCTTTATTGGAGGACACAATGCCTCTGAATTATATTTTATTTATCACAATAGGTTCATGTTACTATTTGCTGGAAAACCCTTCTTCATTACAATATTACTTGGTTGATTCGTTGCTTCCCAAGATTGCTTACAGTGAATAGTATCACAAGCAGGACTCGCATTCGGGAGGACGACGGTTCAATCCCGTCTCCAGCCATCCTGATTTAGGTTTTCCGTGATTTCCCTAAATCGCTTCAGGCAAATACCGGGATGGTTCCTTTGAAAGGGCACGGCCGATTTCCTTCCCCATCCTTCCATCACCCAAGCTTGCGCTCCGTCTCTAATGACCTCGTTGTCGACGGGACGTTAAACACTAATCACCACCATCACAAGCAGGAGAGCAGGACTGTCTTTAAGAACCAAACATCTTCGTGAAATATAAAGGTTGTGGTTATGGTTCTTATGACACACACACCACTCCGCTGTTCGATTCGCTGCGGCTCACTTCGTTAACGTCGCTCGCCTACGCCACTAGCAGCGCAATTTGGCTGGATGCAAGGGAAGCAAGCTTGCAGCCGCGCTGGAGCTTCTCATAGACGCGATGGGGAGTAACCACGGCTACAAACGGCAGCAGAAATATACACAGAAGAAGGTGCAGTGCTTCAAGTGCCAGCAAGTGGGGCACATTGCGAGTGTATGCAAGCATGGCAGTGCACGGCACTCGTAATTGTCCCAGGCCAAGAGGGCTGGCTTGCAGATGCTCGAATTGCGGCGGCTCACACGCCGCAAATCCGCATAACTGTAGCTACCTCAAAGAGTTCTTCCGCCAGCACGCCGCGACACTCCCTGCGGCGGTGTCTGGCGCCGAGTTGGCGGCCCCCCCCCCCCGCCCCCCCTCTCCCGAGGGGTGCAGGCTACGCCGCCTCGAAGCCCCCACTGACGACGCCACGGCCGGTTTCCGAGCCACTTTTGCAGCCGTAAGGACCACACTCAAGGATGAGCTAGCAGCTGTAAATCGCCGGCTCCAGCAGCCATGTGAGGAACTGCGGGTTCTGAAGAAGAAGGCGTCTGTCCCCGGCCCCACCTCCCTTGTGAGGCGGCCGGCGGGAGTGGACGCTACCATGCAGACGACCACCACCTCGCCCCCTGCAGAAATGCGGGAGGCGGTGCACCTGGAGATGGACGTCAAGACACCGGGTTGCCTCCCCCTGTGGAGACAGACACATGAACTGGGGAAGAGACGCCATCCACTTCCTCCCATGACGAGGAAGAGGCATCATAGGAGGAAGAGCTGCCTCTGTGCCTGCCACTCCCAGATGAGCGCAATGTACAGCCATTCCTCAAGAAGACTGCAGCGTCCATAAGACATGGGTCATACCCATACTGGGGCAACCCTTATCCCTTCACGCCGCTGTACATACCCAAGTCTCCCCTTCCCCACCGCCCGTGCAACCTACGCCACACCCGCAGCCTGCTGCATGAGGTGGTGTCTCGGAAGGAGCTGTGCCTAATTAACATCCACCCCATCTTCACCTGCCGCAACTGGGAACATATCTACTGAGTCACAGAGAAGTAGGTGAAGGAGGAGTGGCGCTCCGGTAGGAGGTAGCCTACCGCTGAAGACCACGCAGCAGTAGCCTACTTCGAAAATCTGTGGAAGTAGCAAGATGCCAATTCCAACGAGAGGCAATCAATACCACCTGAGAGGATAATGAAGGAACAGCAGCTACACCGCTTATCCTCCCTCAGCACGAGACTTGAGGAAAGTCCGTGAATTATGAGACTGTGAGACCGGTGTTTATGACACATAACAAGTGTTAGATGGGTGTTGGCCTGCTGCACGCCCCATTTAATATAATCCATGTGGCGCTAAAGCTCTCAAATGACTAACCACTGGCACCAATACATGAATAATAGTATGCAACTCATGTTATATCACATTCCATCATTGGTGTAGTAATAACGGTAGTCAGGTGGAATAAATCTCAGTGTAATAAACTACTCCACCCACCCTGCTAACTTCCAAGTGCTCTGAATCATGCTGGGCTATGATCCATCATAAGGATTAGTGTTAGTCTGTCCTTGTATTCATGTCTATGTGTTACGGTTGATGCCTGGATTTGTATTATGTATGAAAAGAGATTACACAAGTACCAGAAACACGAATGATGATGATGTATCAATCGTCTGAAGTCTTGGTGAGGCAGTTTGCTGAGCTTTAAGTAGAAAAATGAACGAGAAGTAGACTTTTAAAAGCCATGAATGAGCATAAAAGAACGGAGGTAGTTGAAGCAAAGCTTTGGTTAATGTACTTACCCCTTATGCGTATCCTACAGCAGCTAATCTAGTGATTCCTCATTTGCGTAGGTCAACTGAGGATGCTACTGTGTTTGTTTGTGACCTGGAAGCTGCTGTTAGGTTGGCTGATTGGTCAGATGAGGCAGCTCACATCTATGATCTTACACAGAATGTATTGTGCCAGAAGCAGAAAACAGGGCTCTTGATGTATTTTTATGGAGACTTGCAGCAGACTAATCAACTACAGTGCAAATGGAAAACCCAAGGGATTTACCCGTCACTGTTATGTTTTTTACACAACTGGAAGAAGTCGGCAGTGCTACCTGAGGACAAGATAAACATCGTGTGCTATAGATGTGGCCATACAGACCACGCTAAGGAGCAACGTCGTGAATCTAAGTCTTATGAATGTGGGGTAGTGGGGCAACAAGCTCAAGACTGTCAGAATAAGAGGCAAAGTAGGCAATATCGCGATAAGCAGTTGTCAAACGCCCGTGGGAGTTCTTCAACTATCGGATGGTATTTCCGATAAAAGACAGTGGCGAAAAAGTGTATACAGTGGCGGAGATCTGCTCGGTGGGCACAGTGATCGGAATAGAACAAAGGTTTTGGTGGACACAAGAGCTCTTGTGTCAGTAGCTAGTCTGGACCACCTAGTTGGGAAGACTCTAAGGCCTCCAAAATATATGTTACGTGGAGTAGGAAATAACGATGCCGTTTTATTGGGGTCAACGCTGATCAGTTTCAGTGTTGCAGCAAACAATTTCTGGGGATATATGGATGTATTGCCACGTGTTGGTGAGGACTATTGCACTGTCCTGGGTCTATACTTTGTGCATGAGCATGGCGCTAAAATTCATCTTTTGTGGTATGTGATCGACTCATTGGTACATTATTCCAGGTGGGAAGGAAAGACCACTGCAAGTGTTACAGTGCCACAAAATCCACCAGTCATAAAAGTGGAACTAAGCAAAATTCAGATGAGTCCACTGAAGTTTGATTTGCAGGATAAAGTACTGAGAAGTACACGAAAGTTAAGCAGGGTAGGCCAGCCGGTGTGGCCGAGCAGTTCTTGGCGCTTCAGTCTGGAACCGCTGGACCGCTATGGTCGCAGGTTCGAATCCTGTCTCAGGCATGGATATGTGTGATGTCCTTAAGTTAGTTAGGTTTATGTAGTTCTAGGGGACTGATGACCTCAGATGTTAAGTCCCATAGTGCTCAGAGCCATTTGAACCATTTTTTTAAGCAGGGTAACTATGGGTAGTGACATTCACAGTGAGATGTGTGTTATACAGCCATTGGAATGCATCTACTAGATGGATATGTTGCATTACTTCATGTATAGAACTATGGTTTGTGTGAATGAAATAGATGAAGATTGTACTTAAGTATGGATAAATCTGGCTCTGTCGAGATGAGTCTGCCAAAGGATTTGTTGATTGCAAACTTGGACACCCTGGATCAGGATAGACCATCAATGCACCTGCATTACGCAAGAAGGTAAAGCACCTGAAGAGAAGAGATAAGACTGCTATGGAAGCTTTGTCAATACAATTCCCTCATCTGTTCAAACCTCATAGATTGTTATCTGGAGCACTATTAATGTGAAATAACACTCCAATGTACAAGAAGCCATACAGGATCCATAGGCACCTACAGCCTATAATGGAAGAATTAATCGATCAACACCTAGCCAAGAGTGTTATTGAAGAAAGTGTTAGCCCACAGGAACAGCATTTGAATTTTCCAAAAAAAATCGTCACATGCAACAAAGAGGTATAGATATTGCTGCGGCTACACATACCTAAATGCAAAAACTATTATGATTGCACATCCTACACCGAATATGACAGAGACTTTAGACAACTTAAGTCATGGCAAATACTTCTCCACAATGGATTTGCAGAGTGGTTATCACCAATTGGAAGTGGTTCTGGAAGACTGGCCAAAGATCACGTTTCCTGTCCCTTGGGGGTCACTATCATCAGATGTCATTTGGTCCTTACGATGTGCCAGCTACTTTTCAGAGGTTGTTCCATGTCGAGCTCACATGATTAAAATCGAGGCAGTACATGATTTATCTTGTGGAAGTAACTGTATTTTAGAAGAACCTGGAAGAGCATGTGCAGTAATTCAATGAAGTTTTTAAGAGTCTATATTCATCATGTTGATGCTCAGTTTTTGAGAAGTATCATTTTGCAGCAACATGGATCATGTAGTTAGTCAGGAAGGTGTGAAAACTGATCCACATTTGATTTCTTACAACCATAAAAACCAAGTAGTTTCAGTCATTTTTAGGACTCTGTAATTTTTATATAAGATATTCGTTAAGGCGTTTACCAAAATTGCTAAGTTGCTGAACTATTTGTTGAATAAAAGGTATGGAGGTGGAGTGGGCATCTGTCAGTCATCATTTGAAAAATTAAGAGAAGCAGTCCAGTACTGATATATCCAACTATGAAAGAGAATTTATTCTCCTGTGTGACATGATCAGTTGAGCAATTGGATGTATTGTAATCAGTCAGGATGTAGAGTTGACTAGAATATAATAGAATTTCCACCCATAGAGAAGGAAATGCTGACTGTTATTAAAGGTATTCAGTTTTTTCATTGTTACTTGTATGGGGAAAGGTTTAAAGTCGTGGCAGACCATGCTGCATTACTGTGGCTGCTGGGACTAACAGATCCTTTAAATACATTAATACACTAAGGTCTGAAATTAAGTCATACACAAACAAGGCAAGAAAGACAGTAATGCTGACAGCTTGAGTTGGAAGTTTGGGATCATGTAAGCATTGAGAAGGACCCTTCTGAGTGGCAAGGGACACAGGCTGCTAACGCTAACTGGCAGGTATTTAGGACATAGCCACAGTTTACAATGTACAAGGGCCTGTTGTGTAGAAAGACAAAGTACAGATCATATATGGTCTACATGCAACTTTAAAGGACGAAGTGTTAAGACAAGCACCATATACACTCCTGGAAATGGAAAAAAGAACACATTGACACCGGTGTGTCAGACCCACCATACTTGCTCCGGACACTGCGAGAGGGCTGTAGGAGCAATGATCACACGCACGGCACAGCGGACACACCAGGAACCGCGGTGTTGGCCGTCGAATGGCGCTAGCTGCGCAGCATTTGTGCACCGCCGCCGTCAGTGTCAGCCAGTTTGCCGTGGCATACGGAGCTCCATCGCAGTCTTTAACACTGGTAGCATGCCGCGACAGCGTGGACGTGAACCGTATGTGCAGTTGACGGACTTTGAGCGAGGGCGTATAGTGGGCGTGCGGGAGGCCGGGTGGACGTACCGCCGAATTGCTCAACACGTGGGGCGTGAGGTCTCCACAGTACATCGATGTTGTCGCCAGTGGTCGGCGGAAGGTGCACGTGCCCGTCGACCTGGGACCGGACCGCAGCGACGCACGGATGCACGCCAAGACCGTAGGATCCTATGCAGCGCCGTAGGGGACCGCACCGCCACTTCCCAGCAAATTAGGGACACTGTTGCTCCTGGGGTATCGGCGAGGACCATTCGCAACCGTCTCCATGGAGTTGGGCTACGGTCCCGCACACCGTTAGGCCCTCTTCCGCTCACGCCCCAACATCGTGCAGCCCGCCTCCAGTGGTGTCGCGACAGGCGTGAATGGAGGGACGAATGGAGACGTGTCGTCTTCAGCGATGAGAGTCGCTTCTGGCTTGGTGCCAATGATGGTCGTACGCGTGTTTGGCGCCGTGCAGGTGAGCGCCACAATCAGGACTGCATACGACCGAGGCACACAGGGCCAACACCCGGCATCATGGTGTGGGGAGCGATCTCCTACACTGGCCGTACACCACTGGTGATCGTCGAGGGGACACTGAATAGTGCACGGTACATCCAAACCGTCATCGAACCCATCGTTCTACCATTCCTAGACCGGCAGGGGAACTTGCTGTTCCAACAGGACAATGCACGTCCGCATGTATCCCGTGCCACCCAACGTGCTCTAGAAGGTGTAAGTCAACTACCCTGGCCAGCAAGATCTCCGGATCTGTCACCCATTGAGCATGTTTGGGACTGGATGAAGCGTCGTCTCACGCGGTCTGCACGTCCAGCACGAACGCTGGTCCAACTGAGGCGCCAGGTGGAAATGGCATGGCAAGCCGTTCCACAGGACTACATCCAGCATCTCTACGATCGTCTCCATGGGAGAATAGCAGCCTGCATTGCTGCGAAAGGTGGATATACACTGTACTAGTGCCGACATTGTGCATGCTCTGTTGCCTGTGTCTATGTGCCTGTGGTTCTGTCAGTGTGATCATGTGATGTATCTGACCCCAGGAATGTGTCAATAAAGTTTCCCCTTCCTGGGACAATGAATTCACGGTGTTCTTATTTCAATTTCCAGGAGTGTATTAGCAGGTCATGATGGGGTAGGAACGACTGATCATCATGCAGCCAAGAAATTTTGGAAGCGATCAAAGAGAGAGGATGCTGAGCAGTACGTCAGAAACTGTATACTGTGCACACGATGTGCCAATCTCAGTCACCCACAAATACCATTGCAGACATTACTGGAGGCATCTACACCATTTGAAATTGTGGGAGTCCATATTCTAGAGCCATTCAACTGAACACTGGCAGATAACAATTTCATCTTAATCATCACAGACCAATTTTCAAGTTTTTATAATGGTTGCAATACCGAGTACAGTGGCACAGACCATGGTGAACAACTGGTTGGTGAAGATTGCCTTTCCCAACATGAAAATTACAGATGAGGACACTAACTACATGCCCAGTCTGATTAAGTAGCTATGCCATTTACAACACATTCAGAAGCTCAAGAGTAGCTCCTTCCACCCTCAGTCTAGTGGAAGAATTTAATGTGTTCCTCACACAGTTGATAAGATGTTGAGTTATTATGTGATCTGTCACTTCAACAACTGGAATGTCTGTACGTCATATCAGCATATGTTTCTAAGGTACACTGCCGTCTTGGTCTTTCACCACATGTGGTAATTTGCAGTAGAAAGATGCCTTCTAGTTTTTACGTGATAAAGCCTAAATTTGGGAAAAATAGAAAGTCAGTAAAGAAGTTTGCAAACATGTTATGGGATGAGGATTTGTGAGCTGATATGAAGCTTCCTGGCAGATTAAAACAGTGTGCCGGACCGAGACTCGAACTCGGGACCTTTGCCTTTTGGTGGCAAATGCTCTACCAACTGAGCTACACAAGCTCGACTCGCGCCTCGTCCTCACAACTTTACTTCTGCCAGTACTTCGCCTCCTACCTTCCACCCCTTGCAGAAGCTCTCCTGCGAACCTTGCAGAACTAGCACTCCTGAAAGAAAGGATATCGTGGAGACATGACTTAGCCACAGCCTTGGGGATGTTTCCAGAATGAGAATTTCTCTCTGCAGCGGAGTGTGCGCTGACATGAAACTTCCTGGCAGATTAAAACTGTGTGCTGTGCCAAGAAATGCTATGGGTTACGAAACAACGTAATTGAAGACATTACACATTTATTTTGTACCGAAGATGTGCTTTTTCATAAGCTACTGACCTTACTTTTCCTCAGTTCCTCACATAACAAACTTAATAAAACACTGTTTCAGAATCAAAAAATGGTTCAAATGGCTCTGAGCACTATGGGACTTAACAGCTGTGGTCATCAGTCCCCTAGAACTTAGAATTACTTAAACCTGACTAACCTAAGGAGATCACACACATCCATGCCCGAGGCAGGATTCGAACCTGCGACCGCAGCAGTCGCGCGGTTCCGGACTGCGCGCCTAGAAGTTTCAGAATCCGCTCGCAGGTGTGTGTGCATGGCATGTTAGTGAGGTGACTTTTGTAAACTCCTCTGTGTTTTGGCAAATGAAGCAAATTTTAACATGGCAACAAGAGAAATGTGTAGGTTTTACTAAAAATTCGCCGCTCATGCTGCTTCTTTGAAAGTTGCAAATGGTTAACAAAACAAACGAAATAAACAGCTAAATTTTGAGTGTTCTTTTTAGATAGTATCCAAAGCAGAGGTGACATCTTTTGAATAGTCACCACACAAGTGTGGGCATGGAGAGGCTCCACCCAGTATTTATAAGAAATATGAACTTCAGTTTAGAACAGCACTTCTCCTTCAGTGCCCAGCATTTCACCTGCACTAGTCAATGAGTCTCAACAATCTGGCACCAATGCACCAAAACGACCCCATAAAGAGAGAGGTACTGTCGTTGTGATAACTATGCACTATGAAGTAAGAAGATTTATTCAGAGTGCAAGAACGCTCATTCAGGAAGCTGCAAAGAGGAAGAAGCTAGCCAGTGCCTCTGAAGAACGAAGTTGGGTAATATTACAACTCTGGGTATGTTCCTCTAGGAGCTGACTACAAAGGAAGAGTATAAAGAATGAAGTCATGGCCAGCCAGTGATGACTCCCAGCTCCAATGAACTATTGCATTATCTGGGGCGGAGGTGTTGCTGTTGGGACCCACTCGCCAGCAGACTATCATACATATCCTCCAAAATCAGATCCTCATTCTCGGACGTTCTTGGATGTGCCCAGTCTGCTGATATCAAACTATGAGGAAGAGCCTATGATGGCCTATTGTCTACTCATGTAGCAGTCTACAAGCTTCTATGGAATTACAAGTCCCACTTTGATGGCTTGACCGCTGTTAGCCACAATGCCGCTGTTTGTGCTGACTCTGATGTGGCGAATTTAGTGCCTTTCGTCCAGCAGGCCTCTTGGTGGTCTACCGTATGAACCTGGAGCAGATGTGCACCACTCTTCCACCATCGCAAGGGCAAACAGACTCCCTGTTGCCGACTCCTGCTACTGTGGGCAGATCCCGTTGCCACAGGTTCCCTCTCCTGTTTTGGGAACCACAGCACGATTTGATGCACCACACTGCCCCCATGCTGAGATGTTCAGCTGTCATTAGGTACTGTAGATCACATGTGGCAGAATGGCCTGCTGCCTCAGTGGCCATGCACTCCTGATGTCAACCACTGTCACTAAACTGGCCACACACTGACGACAACATCCTATGTCTGGACACATGCTGCATCTGACTTATGAGTGCTGGTTGCTTGGTGCAACACCGTGACTACTGTTGTAATCCGAATAATAAATTTTACGTTGTTAACACTGTTTTTCTGACATACCACTGGGTGCCTGTAAGGCAAGCACTCCCCTCCCCACTGTTCACCCTCACCCAGGGTGATTGTACATCAACCTCCTAACCTCGATCTACCAACCACCACCACCCAGCCCGATAGCAGAGCCACCTGGTCATTGCAAAACAAACAAGTACATAAGCTTTGTGATGCCTGGCTCTTACCTATGAAAATACTTTAAACGCTCCAGATGTGATGTTGTGTCCACCTGGCAGAACACAAATGGAAGATTTATATTGTTCATACATGTGCATGTGCAGCACAAGCTATTACAGGCACAGAAAAACACGATACATGTTAATAACAATCCTGCTGGTACACCAACACGCTCTGAAAATGAGGTGTCTGCGGATATATGCAGCAGAGAAGATTTGTTTGACTGAAATTCTGTAAATAAGGAATGATTTTTACAATTTTTATCACACAGAGGAGATCAACCAATCGATTTGTAGTGCTCATCAGTGCACGTTGACTGAGCTATTCACATCTTTTATTACATAAGTAATTAACCTGTGAGACACCTTTTAATTGAACTTTTGATTAAAATCAGAATTTTTTTGGTCTAAGACAGCTACACTAATAGCAAGACAGCATGTTTTGGCAGACGTGATCCCACAGCAGACAACCTTTAGTTTGTAAGATCTATATTTTTGCTGTATTTTTGATTAATTATTTATTAATTCGCAATGTTTTGTCCATTCAAATAGAGCTATATTAATTCCAACTCCAGCATTAGAAAGAGAGGGACAATTCTTTAAGAGAAAGAGGTAGTATATACGCCTGTATTCCAATAATTAAAGACACAGAGATCATAAAGTATTTTGATTACTGCTGTTAAAATCTGCAACTGTTTAAAATTAATTTGTTGGCAAGCTACTGTTAGTAGAATTAAGTATGACATACCAGTTTTGTTTAGATTTTTAATGTCCATCTAATGCTCCAATCAGATTCTTAATTACACTTATATCTAAAAAGTGGCAAAAGAGGCTGGTGATAGCTTGAAGTCATTGTGTGATGTAGTGCCATGGATTTTCCATATAGGGGAGAGATGTGGACTTAAAAATGCCACAGCTGTCTTCCTCTGTCACACTGTTCAGAACTGAGTTGGAGAGGCAAGACCTATGCTTGTTTGAGTGATAATCCTGCAGCATGCTTTTCAGTGACAGGAATTTTTTTCGATGTTGGTTGTAACACTTCGAAATATTTCGTGTCAGTTCAGCGAGGATATGTAGATTTTCTGCATTAGTCTGAACTATGGTTTATTTCTGCTAGTTGTTGAGCAGAGCTTGTTTTTTTGCATGTGATGCCGATGTGGACTTTGAGTTAGTTGCGCAGAGTCTGAGCTTTAACTTAGTTTGCCAGTGGGGAGTTGGATTATTTCTAACTATTGCTCGGTGCTTAACATTAATACAGTGTATACTCATTAAACTTCTATTTATTAGGGTAGTGTGCAGTTTGACTTTGGTTAATTTCTGGTTGTGAATACTGCATGAGTTTTCCAGCAATTTTTTAGTTTTTTATTTATGTAGTGTATTTGGCAAGCACTATATAGGGGGCTTGAGCTAATTTCAATTCCCTTGATTACATAGCAATTTATCACCAGCCTGTGAGTTTTTGTGTAACTTTATGAACAGCAAACTTTATTTGTTAAACTTAACCATGCCGCACCTACAATCAACCTAATGATATTTTCTGATTAGTTGTCAGACATAATTTTATTATTTTTTATTTTTATTTGAAGTGACATCAATAGGGGTAACAGAGTCATCCTGACCATTGACAATGCAGGGAGTCAGTCTTTTTATTTTTATTCTCAGATGGTTCATGTAGCTGGTAATTTGAGCAGCAGGTGATAAATCTATGACACATTAAGGCACCCTATTTTCAAAGTCTCTGTGACATTAGCTTTCAAGAAGATAACACAAAAACACATTTTCTCGCAGTGTCCTGTCATACTGCAATACAGAGGTTGGTTGGCTGTTAACACTGGCTAACGTGTTCTCAATATCTCTCACCCACTGAAAATATCGGGTCATGCTTTGCTGAAAGCCTGACTCGCTACCATGCATCAGCCACTGCGTTTGATGAACTGTGGATCATAGTTAAATTTGCATGGAAAGATGTATCAGCTTCTGTCTTCCAAGCTCAGTTCAACTCAATGTACAACCAGGTTATAGCCATTGCTGCTGTCAGAGGTGCTTTGTGTAACAGATTTCGCACCCTGTATACACACAGATTTAATCTTTTGTACTTTCTGCTTTATTTTATAAGAACAACAGGCAAAATTTTATTATTTGCTATAGTTTTTAGTTACCATCTTAATGGTCAGTTCATCATGCAACTGGTAAAGAAAAAATTGCCACAAAGATTTGTGACTCCGTGCAAACAAACAGGGAAGTGTACAAAACAGCAATAGAACTTAAATGGAAGGATACTGTAGTCTCAGGTAAAGACTCACTGAGAATTGTTACTGACACAACTCCAGCACAAATAACAGCAGAATCCTTGAAAGTGAATTCTGTATGTGTGGAGAGGACAATTACTCAAGAAATAAATATACCCAAGAGGTCAGTGCAAAAGTTAGAAGAAGCAGCAAATGATGTGGCAGGAAATGAGACACCATATAAGAAGAGAGAACTACTTGCATAAAGAAGAACAGCAACTCAGGCTTAAGGAATGAGAATACCAACAGGTGGAATACTGCAGTTAACCCGAAGAAAGAAACCACAACCAAGGAACCAGGATTTTTGGTGGAATCAGTGGTGGTTTCACAGAAGAAAGCAGTTAACAATGTGAGTCATCAAGTGGATGAACAGGTATGTGACTATCATAACATAGATGATCACAGTGCATCAAGACTAAAGACATTAACTGAACCTACAACTTCAAATATAGAGTCAAATTGCCCTCAGAGGAATATAGACAGAGACAAACTACTTACTTTTCTACAAGTTAACATACATTTTACAAGATTTTAGAATTAGAACATTTATGTAACTCTGAGCATGTAGATGTAATACCTGCACCTGAGCACTAGTTAACCCAAGAACAAGTAAATATGTTTGTTCTCCAAGGGTATGTTGTGGGAGACATGATACGTAGAAAACAGAGAAAGAATGGTGGTACTGGAATTTTTTGTCAAAGAAGGAATAAAGTTTTCTAGAATTGATGTATCTATGTACTCTTCAGAACTAGATGGGGAGTTTAGTTGTGTAAAATTAATGAATGAAAATATAGTAGTAGTTAGTCTATATAGGACGCCAGATGGTGATGTAAATTTGTTTATTGAAAAATGTGAATCAATAATTAAAAAGATATTGAATAGTAAAAGAAGAATTGCTATACTTGGTGATTTGAAAATAGAAATGGTAAACACACAGAAGCCAGTTGCTAGGACATTTTTGAATATGCTAAGATCATTAGACCTCTATTGTACAAATAACCGTGCCACATGTAAGAATGCCTGCATAGACAATATTGTTGTGAACTTCCATAGGGAAGATGTTACAGTCAGACTTGCAGAAAGTGGACTTGCAGATCATGAGCCACTACTCCTTAAACTCTGTAAGAGGAAGCCAGTTAAAACTGAAGAACCTAAAGTAGTAATGGTATGGGGACAAAAGGAAGAATACATAAGTATGTTTGTTTGCTGGAATAAGAAGTGCAGATTGGGACTTTATATATAAGTGTCAAACTGCAAAAAGGGGAAATGAAATTACTTTTGATAAATTCCTTAAAAAATACACAGATTTATGGTATTCTTGTTCACCAGTAAAAATAATTAGATATCCAAGTGAAATGAAAAAGTCTGAACTGGTTTACAGAAGAGCTAGCAGAAATTAGAGGAAACGTGCATATGCTGTATCAATGCATAAGCGAGCCGCTAACCAAGGAGCAGAACAGAGCATAAACAGTCATAAGTCATATCTGAAATGCAAAAAATACTACATAGCTAAACTTCTTCTGGCAAAAAAGCAAGCAGTGGAAAACTATATACAAAGGGCTCCCAATAAATGCAAGGCAGTGTGGAAAATAATAAAACAAGATAATACACCACAATGCACAGAAACAGCTCTGCTTGAATCTGAGGAATTAAATCAATACTTTTTAAACACATTTAAAGAAATAAGTAACAGAATTAAAGCAACAAATTCATCTGCAATGGACCTTGTTGAAGCACCACTGCCTGTTAACCTGGTATTTCAATGGAGGGCTGTCACACCTGCTGATGTTATAAAAGCTGCATCCAAATTTTCAGGTTTTAAAAGTATGGACTGTTATTGCTTATCAAATAACATAATTAAAAAGGGAATACACTCAATCGCCAAACCATTAGCTTTTATTTTTAATAAATATGTAGAATTTGGAGTTTTTCCAGATGCACTGTATCAAAAGTTGTCCCAGTTTTTAAAAAAGGGGAAAAACATCTTCCCCAAAGCTACAGACCAGTCTCCATTGTTCCAATATTCTTAAAGATATTTGAGGCACTGATACACACACAGAGAAGCAGCTTCTTTGAAAAACGCAATATCCTATGTAGAAATCAGTTTGGTTTTCGCAAAGGGAAAAACACAACAGGGGCCATCTTGGAAATCAATCATTGACCAAACCTTAACAGCTTTTGAAAACTATAACATGGTATCACTGGTATTATGTGATGTTAGTAAAGCTTTTGATTGCATTCCTGTTGACGTACTACTGGGGAAACTAGAGTTTTATGGGGAGAGAGGGAGCACTTTAGCTGTGATAAATTCTTATTTAAGTAACCGAAAACAATTCGTTTCAGTTAGAAATGTAAATTCTAGCGTAATGGAAATCAGCACAGTTGTACCACAAGGGTCTATCCTTGTACCCTTCTTCTTCATTGTAGCTATTAATGATTTACCTAAAAAACATAGCCCACTCTGTCGTGTGTTATGCTGACGATACAACACTGCTTACCACACATCAGAACATTTCAAATCTGAATAAACTAACAAAAGAAACAATTGATAAGGCCCTGGACTGGTTTGCAGCCAATAAGCTCCTGTGCAGTCCTGATAAAACCCAACAACTTTAAATGGGAACATCAAATGAAGTAGCTAATAAGTCGATAAAGCTCTTAGGTATTTACATTGACTCTAAACTCTATTGGGAGGGACATGTCAATCACGTATGTGAAAAATATCTCGGGTGGCATATCTTATCTTGAAACTAAGGGAGGTAGTGAGCTTGGAATACCTTAGGGTGACATACTTTGGGCTATTCCAGTCACGTATTTCATATGGTCTGATTATATGGGGGCACTCCCCTCACATCATGAACATCTTGAAATTACAAAAAAAGTCTTACTCATAATATCTAAAAGAGGTCATAGGGAGCACTGTCGTCCTCTTTTTTTCATGACTCAGTATACTCACAATTATAAATTTATACATCTGTGTGTCTGTACTCTATATTAAAAATAATATTTCAGAATTTATTGCCAGAGGGGAAATACATGAATACAACACCAGGTCTATGGGTAATTTAGACATACCATGCCACAGATTAGCGAGAACAGGAAATTCCCACAAAGTAAAACCACTCAAAATGTTCAATAAACTGCCAATTCAAGGTCCACTCTATGGATATAATGTTTTTTAATGAAGTGGTACAGTTGGCTTTCATATCATCCATTCCATGACATTAAAGGATTCTTTGAGATGCCTGAGGAGGATATTAGCATTTAAACGTTGTCTGTAGTTAAACATATTATTGTGTATTGTACTTAATCATGTGTAATTACATAGTGTGTACAATAAACAATACAATAGTATATTATATTAGATTATAGTATAGATATTGCATTAACTTTTAGAAGCTATGGTGGTGTAATTTGGTACACTGTCATGCTGGAAATGTATTCTATAATGTACTGACACTTGTTTATTTTATTATTCTATATGTACTAGTACATCCTGTATGACGAAGCCAATATCATTGTAAAATGATCCATGGTGAATGAAATTCTTGATTCTTGATCATCTCAGTGCTTAGGCCTTGAGATCCATAACGCTGTAAACAATGGACGCTCTGGTTGACGCCATTTTTCTTGATTTCAAAAAGGCATTTGATAACATCCCATACTGACGTTTAGTGAAAAAAGTACGAGCTAACATAGTATCAGAGCAGAACTGCTTCTGTTATCAAAACTTCCTTGCAGATAGAACTCAGACGTTGCTCTTAGCAGAACAAAATCGACAGATCTAAAGATAATTTCCCAGGTTTCCCTGGGAAGTTTCATAGGGCTACTACTGATTATAATGTATGTAAACGATCTAGTAGAAAGCATCAGATTATATTTAAGGATGTTCGAATATGATACAGTTGTCTATAACAAAGTAGCAATACCAGACGACAGTATCGATTTGTGGAGGACTGGTGAATGATGCAGGCTCTCCCAGTTGACCCTGAACCTAAATAAATGTAACTTATTGTGCATACATGAGAAAAAAAGCCTCTGTTTTACAATTACACTATTGACGAGAAACCGTTTAAAACAGTATCAACCGTAAAATATCCAGGAGCAACTATCCAGAGCGACCTTAAGTGGAGTGACCACTTAAACCAAACAGTAGGAAAAGCAGATGCCAGACTGAGATTCATAGGAAGAATCTTAAGTGAATGTAACTAATCCACGAAAAAAGAGGCTTATAAGGCACTAGTTTGACCGGTTCTTGAATACTGTTCATCAATGTGGGATCCTTACGAGGTAGAACTGATAGAAGGGATAGAGAAGATCCAATGAAAAGCGGCGCATATCGTCACGGTATCGAGAGAATTACCGAGATGCTCAACAAACTCCATCACCACACGTTACGAGAAAAGCATTGTGTATCACTGAGATGTTTACTACTGAAGTTTCGAGTGAGCACTTTTCGGGAATGTCAGACAGCATACTACTCCTTCCCAGATATATCTTGTATAATGACAATGGCGAGAAAAATCGAGGAATTGGAGTCAGTGCAGAGGCTTGCCGACAGTCATTTTTCCCATGCGTCACTCGCGAGAGGAAAAGGGTAGGTAGCATCATTTAGAGAAGGGGTGGCCAAGAATCCAGCTAGCAGACCGTACCCTGGCACGAGTGCAATAGCGCTTAGCCTGGCCGGCACATTTTCCCCACCTCCACGTCATGCAGTCTTGAGTGCGTAAAGAGGAAAGTGGGGGAAACTGCGAACGTGCTGCGCATACGGCTTGGTTTTATATTTCGCATTTCTTAACAACATGGATCAAAAACAAAACAAATTTTCAGTATTGTTTAATTATTTATAAATTTTATCTGGTACAAGCTGTCAGCATACGAACAGACACAGACAATTTCTTGAGGGTATATTGCAGACAATTTCAGCTTCATAATCGAAGAAAAGTCTTTCACACACATATGTTAGTCGAAATATTGTAGCTCTTTTCCAACCTCGTTGTCGAGACGCTAAACTCTACCTTAGAAAAGATTGCATTGACAGTTTTAACGTTAAAAGGATTTGCCTTGAAACTGGTGATTACTTTCCACATCAGTCAGTTCAGCCTTCAGAAGCACAGGGGTGCTTTCAACTGAAACAGCAAATGTAAGATTGACTGTGTGTTCAAATCGTTTAGGGCACTGTCCTTGCAATTCTTTCAAGGCCACAGTGACTTGAAGGGATACAGCAACCAGCTATTTTCTTCAGGTGACTTTAATTTAACTACGTCTATTTTATGTAAGGGTGCATAAGTTTTTTTGTAAAATCGGAAAATATCTTACAATAATTTTAGAAGCTGATAAAGCTAAACAGAAACTTTCAAAATAACCATACTTAGATTTGAAAAAAACTTCAACTACTCATGGCGCTTGTACCACAGTCTCTTGTACTTTGTAACTTTGGCAGCGTTAGGAATTCTATAGTCTTTGACTTTTCGTGTCAGTAGTGTACGATGGCTGATCCTTTGAGTTTGTTACGGCAGTATAATGTCAACAAAAAGGAAATTATACAAAGAGAAAATCAGATTATCTTCGGCGAATTTTCTTGGCCGAAAAATGTCAACACAAATTACCTGATGTGGGGGTGAGTGACATTAATCCATGAAAAACTAAAGAGCGTCTGTCGTGTGTTATTTTTTTTTTCACACATTTGTTTATCGTGTATAGTTGTTGTCAGGTTAGCTTGTGTGCTGTTCCATTGACTTGCTGGCCCTCTGTGGATGGCTGCACACAGACTTTTTGTATTTGTGGTGTCATGTCCAGAATTACTCCACTTTAATTCATACGAGGTAGATATCCATCGTACCCACACTCATGGCAATGTTGTAATGACTAGTTGGGTTTTCACCTTAAGAATTGTACACCGTTCTCTTCGTAGAAAATTACTTCACACGTGATAATTTTAGTTCGTAGGGAACATGATTTGTTAAACCCAGATGAAGGCAACGACCCGGACGCAAACAATCGTTTGAGACAGTGAATGAAATTGACACAGAAAGATAAAAGTAGTTCAGTGCATCTCTTAATTCAAGAAATACGATGTCAGTTTTTTTCTTCTTAATAACGTTAGAAGTTATTGCTAATTTACGTTAATCATCTTCAGTAAAAATATCCATTAAATTGAATGTGGTGTATATCACTGCCCATGGTCACATGTTATGGTAATGACTATTTTTATTTTGTTGCTTGTGCTAACCGTGTAGATTGCAAGCAGAACAGAATTTTTTTTTAAGTTTGACAGAAATGTCATCATACATTTGTTGCAGTAACAAGAGATTTCAGTGTATCTACATAAGTCTGGCATTGTACATTTGTGTCTTTCAGGTCAGGTAAAGGAGACCATGCAAAGGAATATTACACATTGGAATGTCTGCTCTTCCTTCTCAAGAATGTTGCTCTTTCACATCCTGTGTACGTTCGGAAGGCTGCGGTAAGCTCCCATTTAACAACTATCATACTACTGCGTTTTATAACAGTAATTTGCATTGCCAGTGTATCTCATAGTACAGATATTTTTCCACAATAATTGGTGTAGTGTTGTTCAGTTAAATCCTGTAATGTGACTTTGTTTTGTATATCTTACAAGCGAAATGTGTAAAACATCTATTCATATCAGAAACACCAGATTAAAAATAAAGAGTGTGGTCAAAGTCCATGTATTTGGAACAGAACAACCATGTACTCTTATAGCAACCCCCAAAATAGCATATACACAAAAAAAGATTAGTTTAACTATGAAGTGGGCAATGTGATTTTGATAATTTGCTTTCAATCTTGTTCTTGTTCACAGTCTGTTAAGAGCCTTCAGACTTCACAGTTTTTCGTTATTGTCATGGCAGTTCTCCTGGTGATTACATTCAATGATGGTCTCTTGAAGTTTATTATATCTTGACTGCAGGCTGTGATTAGTGTCTCAAGTGCTCTGGGCTGTGAGGAAGCTATTACTTGATTTTACCCTTTGGGTAGCTGGTTCAGTAACATATTCTAGGTTTGTTCAGACATGTAGAGCTTCATACACTGTTCATAGGCATTTCTCTCTTGTCAAATTATTGGTGAAGCAATTACAGCCAGATGGTAGATGTTATGTGTGTGAATAGGTTTTAGACAGCCATTGATGAGTCTGCACTTTTTCTTGAGTGAGACATCGCCTCACTCAGTGTAGGAGGGGTTTCCTTATTTTTTACCACAATGGTGGGACATATTTGCCAGTGAAATAACAAATTGCCAGTACTGTTACATTACTTATGGTGTAGTACCCAATTTGAACTTAGGTTTTCAGGGGATATTGTTTCTGACCTTGACAATCATTCAATCATTTTAATGTTTGGACAGTATTGCGTGAGTGGCAGGGCTTTAAGTTCAACATTCCTCTCCTTTATACCGGGAGCAGTCTGCAGCTATGCTTGCAGCAAAGTTGAAATACCCAAACCTTTCATTTTTTTAGGAGGGGGGGGTGGGGTGGAAAGGTGTTTTTCTTAAGTTGGTCATGGACACATTGTTGGAGTTTAAGGTGGTAGTGAGTTTTTGTTTGACCTTCTCAGCTTCCCTGCTTGGATGGCCACAACGCAGTCATCAGCATATATGTAGTTCAAGATTTCATTCAGCAGAGGTTTTTCATTGGTGTTAATACTAAAAATTGTAGAACCTGTACACTGTCCTGGAGTAGACCATTTTTCTGCACACAGATGCAAATCACACAAATAATGTGAAAAATATTCAATTGCAGAAGTAACATAAAACTAACAGGACAGCCAGGGAAATAGGTATTTTGGGCGGGGACAAGCTAAATATACGACAACCCTAATAATGAAGATGTACCAAAATAAAACCTTAACACCAACAAACTGAATCCACAGCAACCCACAAAACCACAGTAAAAAAAAGTCTCAAATGAAGTCCACGATGGCACAAACACAGACATAGCTCTGAAACTTGGTACCGAAAATGTCACTTGACCTATGTAGCTTAAACAAAATCCATGCTGCTACAAAACTACATACAACTTGACAAATCTGGTATCTAACACTTCACCAGACCTAAAGGGGAACAATGTGTAATTCTGAAGTCAGGAAATGTTCTGTATCACTTCGGAGAAGAAGACGATAGACCAAAGAGAGTGAGTTTCCTAATAAATAAAGATGTAAAAGACAAAGTATCAATAATAGAAGGGACATCAAGTAGAGGAGCAAGGCTTGTTATTAAAATATCAAAAAGATACAAACTACAAATAGTCGAAGTATACGCTCCTACAGCAAGCTATTCGGCTGATGGAGTAGAAGCATTTTACGAAGAAGTAAAACATACACACAACAAAGAACGAGACTACTGCTTTAAACTGGTAATTGGGCACTTAAATGCAAAGGTTGGTGTCAAAAAACAGGGTGATGTCAGTAGGCTGCCTTGGAATCGATGAGAGGAACGGAAAGGGTGAAAGGCTAGTTCAGTTTGCGGAAGAAAATAAATTAAGTGTGTAAGTGTATAAGGAGGAATATGAAAGCCGACATAAAAAATACAATGAAAACACCATAAAATTAGCATTAGAGAATAAAAGGAGCTGCAAGAAAACTAAACAAAAGCTTATGATTGGTAAAAATTAAATCATAGCAATTGACGGTGATAATGGGCGCATAACAGAAAAGGAAGAAATTCTAAAGCATGTAAAGAATTTCTATAGCAAATTATATGAAAGAACACAAGAACCATTAGGAAAACGTTTCACAGATGATGATGAAGTCCCCAAAGTACTCCCCGAAGAAATAAGAAAAGCTATAAACGAGATGCAGAATCTCAAAGCAGGGGATCATGATGGTCTGACAATTGACATACTCAAGCTTACACGGGAGGAAACAGAGAAACATGTGGCTAAAGTCTTTACTTCTTGTATACAGAATGGCAGCATTCCCAACCTGCTGGAACCAAGCAAACATAATCTTACTACATAAGAAGGGAAGTATTCACGATCTGAAGAACTACCGCCCCATTAGCTTACTTTCTGTTATGTATAATGTGTTCTCTAAAGTCCTGATAAATCACATTGAAATGGTAATGGAGACTGCACAGCCCAGAGAACAAGCTGTATTCCGAAGTGGTTTTGCTTCAATTGACCATATAAACACACTGCATGAGGTAATTAGTCGAGCAAATAAGTATGACGTGCTACTATGCATAGCCTTCACTGACTTGGAAAAAGCCTTTGAGTCTGTCAGCCACACTGCAGTCATACAAGCACTTGCCAAGCAAGGACTAAAATAAAATATATAAACATATTGCGCAACATTTATGACACGTCTGTACATCTATCAACAAAGGAAAAAACAAGTGTGAATTTTCCATTGGAGGAAGAGTTATTTGTAGCAGTTCTCAAGATGGCTATGTCTAAAATTATTTGGAACAACAGAGGAATAATGATAAATGGTAAAAGGTTCACCAACCTGAGATTTGCTGACGATATAGTGGTCTGAGCTAACAGTAAGATGGAAGTGCAGTCCTCTATAAAAGACTTTACAGATCATTGTCAGGGAGTTGGACTTAAAAGAAATCACTCTAAAACTAAGGTTATGCATAATAATAAGTGGATAGCTGCAGGACAAGTAACACTGAACAACAACATCCTAAACAATGTTACAGAATACGTTTATTTGGGGCAATTAATTGACACAAAAGAGGAATTGGAACCTGAAATTTTTGTCGAATTAAACTGGGTTGGAGGGCTTACGGAAGGAATGCAACAGTTTTCAAATCTAATGTGCCAGTCTACTTAAAGAAGACAGTTTTTGATCAGTGTGTCCTACCGGTTTCAACGTATGGGTATGAAACTTGGACTTTAAATGAATTTTTAAAAGGAAACTTAGAACTGCTCAGAGAGCTATGGGAAGTTTAATGTTCGGTCTCACTAAGGAAGATCGACAGGAAAGTGAAGACATACAAGCAATAACAGGAGTAAAAGATATTATAGAATGGGTTAAGACTCTAAAATGGCGGGGGGCAGAACATATTGCACGAACGAAGGATGGAAGATGGACAAAATCAGTTTTAGAGTGGAGTCCCAGAGAAAAATGAAGATCACCAGGGAGACCACCTGATCACTGGGATAAGGAACTCAGGAAAGTTGCGCGAGCTTCAACTGGCAGAAGACAGCAGCGGACAGAGATGCATGGAAACACCTCTTAGAAATGTATTTAGTAACTTAAAGGCTACACCTTGTATAGATGGAATTAGCTGAACAATAAATAAATGTAGCTAAAACAAATTCCACTGTACCACAAAACCAGAACTAATGTTGAAAACCTGGCCTTACCTACGCGTATATAGTAAACTCCATGATACCTACCTATCACAATCCAGCATAAATTTTGATATACAATAAACACTCATTTATGCACACAAACATACATACCATCACACTACAATTAAAAAATAAAACGTTAAAAAGACTCTTACCAACCACAGTCAGCCGACACACAAATCTAACAATCTAATGATAGCAAAAATGTTATCAACGCAATCCCACGAAGGGCCAGCTTAGACTTCTGAAAACAGCAACCACTCCCGACAAAATACTAAGCATTTGCCTGCCTCTGATGACGTCACTTACATTGGCCTGAGATGCAGCAACTTTTGACAGTCTCATGCTTTGCCCATAAATATAACACTTCACATACTCAGCAATTACACTGAATAACTGTAGGAATTTAGCCGTTGTCAATATGCTGTCACTCATTGCAGATGCAGGGGATTACTCGTAACCTTCATTCTCATAAACTCCATTGGTATATCTATAACTAACAAAAAGTGAAACATAAATTTAAATCTCCAACTATGAACACCGCACCACACCAATAATTCCAAATCAGAAAATGAATATATTATTCATAACTGCCAACATCAAAATAACTCACAAAAATACTGCCACAGATTCTTGCAAGATTAGTCTCACAAACAGCACTTTAGAAGTCCAGTGAATCTCGTAACAGCATTCAGAAGCAATCATAAATATCCCATACTACAGAGCACCATAACTTACTCCAAGGCACCCTCTCCAGCGACGATCTGTTTCAAATGTAGCACGCAACCAAGATGTTACATGACAACACATTTATGTTACATGTCAAACCAGATGTGTGGTATTGCAAATTTCAGTTGACCCTACTGCAACGTAATCTTGATTATGGGCTACGCCACAGATCGATCAGTTAGCACAGTGTAGATTCTGTCTTTGAGAAAATACTAATAATATTTCCACACAGACAAAAGTGCTGTATATTTCAATAAATGAGGTGATCAAAGCAGAAAATGAATCAAGATCACCTACATAGCACAACTAACTCATATAATTTTGTATTTCAAGCAAAATCCTTAATAACATTTCAACATAAAAGTTGTAAATGTGAGACATACCGTTCTCTGTACTTATGGCAGATTTGTTTTTGTGTATTTATGGTTATAAGTATTTTCTTTGGGTGTAGAGTTATATCGTGATTGTTTCAGTGTCTTAATGTCTGTCTGTAATGTGTCTTTTGGAAAGTATATAATCTTATTATATCTAGTGTTAACACGTCCCAGTCACTATCTTTTGAATATAGGAAACGATAAGCAAAAGAGGAAAAAGAAAAACTGGAACACAATCAGCAAAATTAAGGAAGGGAAACTACAGAATGTGACATGAGAGATGAACTGGATAAACCTTGGAAATAGCGCTGCAGTTTGTGAACGTCTTACGTGTTCCTATAATTTGATTTTGATGACCAGTTTTTTAAGTGACAAATGCAACACTGTACAAGTTGTGATCTTTTCACATTTATTGATATCAGTGAAAAGTTGATGATCAGCTTGCAATAAATGCTTTTAACATTTATTATATCACAGGTTAACACTTACATCAAAATGTTTTGGACAAGCACTTACATCCAAATGTTTCGGACAGGATGATGACACTTTTCTAATATTCTTTCACAGTCCAGTTTTGTCTGTTAAGCTACATGAAGTTAACTTTAGATACATATTCACTTCATTTAGTCACTGTTCAATTAACATTACTTGGACACAAAATATATTTGACACCTCTGTGTCTTGCTCATATAGTTATGGTTTTTATTTCAGTGTACTCAATGTTGCATGGGAGTGTCTTTTCTATGATTTTTCCTCCATGTTTTCAATTGCCAGATAGCATTTTCCACACATAGGGGCCTAATAATTCACGTCTTCAATGATCTGAAGATGGCACTATGACTTTGCTGTAACTAGTAATCAGGATATGTAGCAACTGCAATCTCCGCAACATTCTATTTTAGAAGATTTTTTTTACATTGATATGAACATTCCTCTCATTTGGCAGTCAGGTAATTACAAAAAGTCCATTAATGAAATTTACTTTCTTGTCACACAGCACAGTGTGGACAAATGCATTTCCTTCCAGGGAGCTGTCTTGTTTTTCTTCAAAATATTATTTCTCTGTAGTAGTCCAATGTGAACTAAAAATAAAATACTTACAGATTACAGTCTTAGTTTTCTGCACCTCAGTATAATTTGCAGCCATAAATTGACTTCTAAATTATTGGTTAGCCATGATGTAGTCCAATAGATATCCACCCAGTATCTCGTGGTACTACCTCAGTATACGTTCTTGTCATGTGATTTTGGAAAGTGTTCGCTACAACCAATTGAAACCTGTGGTAGAACTCTAAGCTACCCTCCCCTATCATTCCTTGCCTTTAGTTCATATTCTCTAGCAACCCCTCATCTTTAATAGTGTTGCAACACCTATGACTAACAATATTTATCCTTCTTCATATTAGCTAGTTTGACATTCCATAGGTCATTTTGCACAGTCAGTTGTAATGATGTGGAACAAGTCATTTACATTCACATTACAAATTAAAGTTTTACTTTGCTTTTTGTCAGACATATATATATCACTGATAAGCGATCAAAATTTTTTGCTGCAGTGTTGTACTCTCCATTTTGTTCTGAAGGTAACCTTAGTGTGGAATGATGAATGTCATTTTTCCTTCTGGTATTGTAATTATGCACGTCATTGTTCTTTAGAACTGTAGTGGAGTATTTACAATGGTCTTCATGAGGGAATAAATATACTGTATGCCCGACTATGTCTACTTACTGATTTTTCTCTCCGCAACATTTGCAACAATTCTAAGTGCAAATGTGGCAGAACTAAGTTGTTTCAGGAGTTTCAAAATGTGCTTTTTCCAGTTTAAATTTCCATTGATATGGACACCTAAGAATTTTGAAGTTTCCAACTTATTTATTATTTCCTCACCATATGTTACACATCATTTGTGTAGTGTCTCTAGACGTACAGGACTGAATATGTTGCATCTTTTCAAAATTGAGTGTGAGACCATTCACAGAAAACCAGTCGCAGGAGAGCTTCTGTAAAGTTTGGAAGGTAGGAGACGAGATATTGGCAGAAGTAAAGCTGTGAGTACCGGGCGTGAGTCGTGCTTCGGTAGCTCAGATGGTAGAGCACTTGCCCGCGAAAGGCAAAGGTCCCGAGTTCGAGTCTCGGTCGGGCACACAGTTTTAATCTGCCAGGAAGTTTCAGTCAGTGATACTTTTAAGAACTTTGATTACCATTTCTTCTGTTTCTGTATGTATACTTGGATTGATTACAATAATGCCACCTGCAGAAAGAACTAATTCTGCTTGTTGTACATTGGATCAAAAATCATTTTCATGTATGAAGAACAATAGTGGACCTAAGATGGAGCCTTGGGGAGCCCCCATACATCATTTGGCCCCAGTCAGAAGTCTGTTCCCAGACTACTTTGTTTGAATAACGAAGTACAACTTTCTCCTGGTTAGATATGACATTATCCATTGGTTAGCTATACTGTCAATTCCATAAAACTTCAGTTTACACAAGAGAATACTGTGATTCACACAGTCAAATGCCAGAACAATTATTCTGGAACCCAAACTGTGATTTGCTGGGGATATTATTTTTGCCTAGTTGAGATAATAGTCTAGAATACTTCACCTTTTCAAACATTTTGAAAAATGACAACTGCACTGAAACGGGTTGCCAGTTATTGACTTGGTAGTTATTGACGTCTCTCTTATGACCTTTCTTAAAGAGTGGTTTAACAATGACGTATTTCAGTCTCTCTGGAAAAATACCTTGAGTTAGTGAGGCATTACATATTTTATCAATCCCTCTATTTCTTCACACATTGTGTGTATTTTCTCACTACCAGCGTATGATGTTGCATGTAAACCTGTACAGTGATACTTGGTGTTGACTTTATTTCACTCTCCAAAAGAATAATTCAGTCACTGCATTTCTTGTGATAAATCACCACGTTACCTACCTTTGTATTCGTAAAAATGCCAGCACCTACTGTACCATTTATTGATGCTGATGTCACCACATAACCCCTGTCCTCGCTTCAGTAATCCCTATTATATCAAACCTTATCCATCTAAACTCGATTTTCAGACTGTCCGGTTTTCCGACAACATTTAGATTTCTATAATTTCTCCCTCTGGTTCATAGAATGCTAGCCTTTTTCGTCACCCTCCTGAGCAGTCCAAACCCCAGACATCTGAGCATGGACTATGTTTACCTCCATAATATTTTTGGAGGAAAAGGTTGTCATGAGATTATTGTAGGAGAATGCATGCTGCATCTGTACACTTTTTGTGTTTTTATCCAGTTGTTTCCGTTGCCTTCTAACATGCATGCCATTGATCATTGGTGATTCTTTCATATTTAGGCATAGTTTCCCACTCCCAGGTGGCCAGATGGTGTAATGAATCTCTGTTTGTTCCTCCAGTCTCTTGTGACCAGATGTTTGACAGAATAAGGTTTACATCTTATTTAAAAAGTACTCAGTCACCATAGCTGGTGGTCTTCATTTGAAACTTGAATTATGTCAGTTCTTTTGAGAGTGTTGTTTGGAATGTTTGTACACTGTAATGCATTTCATTAATTATGACAGTTTCAGAGAAAGGTAATAGTTTCGTAGAGTTATCATTTCAAGAAGAGTTCTGTAAAAGTATCTTTTGTTTTTCAGAATTGCAGTTGTGCTTAGGATTTTGTTGTGATATTTTACAGGCAGAGAATATTCCTGTTGTCCGAAGACCCGATCGAAAGGATCTCTTGGCATATCTCAATGGTGAAACAGCATCTTCAGCAAATATCGACAAATCGGCACCTCTGGAGATACCAACGCAAGTGAAACGTACCGCTGATGACTCCGCTGAAAATTCTGCCAAAAAGCCACGTTTTGAAGAAACGCAAGTGCAAAAGGTCAAGGAGCAACTAGCAGCACGTCTTGATGCACCAAAAGAGGCTTCTGTCACTGTCGATAATATCAAGTGAGTGTGCCAAATCAGACGTAGTTTGCCGTGAAAAGCTTTCATAGGATATAAAATATTTTCAAGTATTTAATTCGTAGACCTATTCTAATGTAATTAAATCTAAAAAAGAATTTAAATTAGCAGATTGCATTTTACTGAATGTACTTAATGTCTGATTTTCTTGTAAGAATAATTCAATTTGGTGGTAAGCATATTACTATATGGACACAATTTTATTGCATCATAATGCTTCCTTTGCACCTTTCCATTATGTTGTACTCAGCTGAAATTATTGCATGTCACAGTAGTGAGAGTCTGTACAGTCATTGTTGCATCAAAATTGTAATCTTTTCTGATACAATTCTCTTTCCTCTTGGCATACTTTCTATTGCCTTTATCCAAAGTTTGTTAGCGTATGTATGATTTTGACTCTCAGCCCCAAATTTTATCTGTCTGTGGCAGAATGAGAATGAAATTTTCGAGTTTATTGGAAATAGTAAATGAGCTGTTAATGAAAAAAGTAAATTTTCGCCTTTTGTGGAACTGATAAGCGTGTTAAAATTGGGTCCCTAGTTACAGAATAGAAGAGGGAGTGAACAGCAGACAGTCATGCGTAAACAGATAGGTAGCTGAGCTACGGGATGAAGTCCTTCAAATGGCAGACAGAGGAATATGAACTGTGAGTGAACAGGACAAGAGTAGAAAAGAATCGTGTCTCTTAGTATATAAATGTAGCTGAAAGCAGTTATTAAAAAGTGAATAAAAATTTAGAATTTCATGGTGGAAATTTATTACTCTTTTTATTTGGCCATATAATATCCATGGTTGCCATAAGTTCTGAAAAACAGGGAATTTCAAACATGTCAGAGAAATCAGGGAAATTTGAAAAAAAAAACACTGGAATAATGTTGTTTTTCTCTTGGTAGATGAAATGTTTTGTTTACTGAGATGTCATGCATTGCCACTGGCTGGGCACAGCTGAGTATGTGCTCTGCTTCCCAACTCCCTCATTCCTACTGCTTCTCCCCTTCGTACCACTCCCTTCAGCTAGCAGTCAGTGCTGCTACCACTTCCTGCCACTAGTCTAGCAACTGCCAATGAGAGGCAGGGAGGCGAGAGGAGTGGTTTGTTTGGATCTCATTCTCAGAGACTGTAGACACTGAGGCCGGAGACGGCAGTCGTGTGTGAGTTGTGGCTGAGTGATTTTTGTGTGTGTGTGTGTGTGTGTGTGTACTCTTGTTTTCTGGCAGGCTATGGCTGAAAATATGGTTTTGAGAGTGTGATTGTCTTTTCTGTGTGCCTGTCTCTAACTCAGCAGTCATCTTTACAGTGAGTTGCTACCTATCCTCATTAGCATTGATTCTCAGAGTATTTGCATAAGTTATCTGTTGCACGGATTGATTAACGCAGTCTCATTTCGTCGAATGGTGTCTGTGACACATAGCGGGCCACACGAGTGGACTTCCATGACTGGCCAGAACCACAGACCATTTCTGCGGGTATGTCTAATGGATTGGGCCTGCAGATCTGAAGCCTATCGTTTCCCACTAATGTGCAAGCCCTACCCGTTGGATCTAGTCTCAGCGATCTGTCCACAGGCCAGGTCTGTTTGTGTGTGGCATAATGCAGCGGTCTTTCATGGTTTATCCCAGGACCCAGGACAGCAGTTTTCCTCTGCAGGCTAGAGGCCAAGGGCAATGGTTTTCAGGAATTGCGACTGTCTCACCCCAAGTACATTGTGCAATGCAGCATTTTATAGACATTTTATTTATTCTAGTACATTTTGGCACTTAAAAAGTAATTTATATATTGTGGATGATAAGAAGAAGAAGAAAATTGTGGCATTCGTTGGCGGTTTGTACATTGTGTACTCATATATATACCGAGCGGGGTGGCGCAGTGGTTAGACACTGGACTCGCATTCGGGAGGACGACGGTTCAATCCCGGGTCCGGCCATCCTGATTTAGGTTTTCCGTGATTTCCCTAAATCACTCCAGGCAAATGCCGGGATGGTTCCTCTGAAAGGGCACGGCCGACTTCCTTCCCAATCCTTCCCTAATCCGATGAGACCGATGACCACGCTGTCTGGTCTCCTTCCCCAAACCAACCAACCAACCAACTCATATATACCTTGAAAGAAAAATCACACAATACTTGTAGAATAATAGACATGACATAACACAGTGGGTAATAACCGACAATAACGAACATAGTAGAAAACATTTTATTGGGGGTCAGCTATAGTGTTGGTTTACGCAACTCTTCCCTGCCTTATACACTTCTTTCAAGAGGATTATTTTTTCTGAGATTATTTCTGAAATCATGAAGGTATTTTAAATCTGTCTTGCGACTTCAAGGAAAAGTGTATTTTTGTCACCAAATATACTTCATGTTATTGAAAAAAATAACAACAGTGGCCTTAATGAAACAAATGAAACACACATACCACTGGACTTGCTTTTCTCCATCCAATAATTTCATTACAGAAGATGTTGATGTTTGTACTTAAGAATTTTGCTCACACGGAGGAGAAATACAAAATTCCTTACATTTTGTTGTCAACTTATGTCTTTACTTATCCTTGAGATCTCAAAATTTGTCAGGGAAAAATGCTAAAACTTGTCTGAAAATCAGGGAATTTCACTTGGGGAAACTTACGGCAACACTGATATCATAACCAATAAGAGACCACCACAATTGTTCATAGTGTTTTTGTGCATTTGTATTTTGTCTTCTTTCATCAAATTATTGCTGTGCAGAATTAGATGGAAGCATCATCGGGGAAATGTGTTTTGGCCAGAGTGCACCATTTAGACAATTCAGGTCTCTTTGTGACAGTCACTTGGCAATCGAATTTCTACGGAAGGCAAGTCGTAAAACAGTTTCTCACCTAGTTGCTGTCAAACTAGCAATTGTAACAGACTTACGTCAACCAGTCGTGTCCCATCCCATGTTGAGGTGGAGGTCAAGGGTGGCAACAGCAGAGGTGGGAGACTTGATGTGCTGTAGCACTCCCATCATACCCCCTCAGCCGCATTGGCTCCTCCAGAGGTGTTGGTGAGGGGCTAACGTAATCTCGCTGGGCCTTTGTTGATTCTTTGTTGATGATTCTTTCTACACCACAGTTGATGATTCTTTCTACACCACATTTTCCTACATTTCATGAAGTATTCAACGTTTTTTCTCCGTGGAGGCCATCTTGTACAACTCTACGAATACTTTTTGTTGCAAGATGATCATAATGTATGGGTAACACGTTTTCTGGACACGAGGATCCTGGCAGAAAAACTGTGCTGTATCTCCCTCCCCAGCTTGAAACCTCACATCATCATCTTGATCTGTTGTTCATTCTTCCTGCACACCTATATTGGACAATGGAAGTCGATCATTTAGTTCAAGCATGAACAGTACCCGCAATGTCCACTCCAGTAGTTTTCATTATGAGGCTACCAGTTTAATATTGCAATAGGCCTGATATTTTTCAAGTCTGTTTTGAAGCTGGAAATTGGCACAGTTTGATTAAAAATATAAATGTTAGATTGAATATTTTAGGAGTAAAGGAGACCACTCACTAAATTGTAGTGCTGTCGACAGGCACGAAAAAAGAGTGAAAACTTTACTAGCTTTCAGACGTTTACTTTCATAAGTTGGAGTACACTCATGCATAAGTACATCTTTTCTTGAATTATTTTACAGTATGGTGAAAGTTGTATGAGCTGCAGAAATTTTTATACGTGGGTAGAGTGCCATTCAAAAATGGTCAAATTTCGGTGACTGACAAGCAACATCCTGGTTGGCCAATTGAGGTGTTAACTCCACTTGAAACCCTCATTGACGACATTATTTGTGAAGACCAACGTGTTACAGCTGGACATACAGCAAAAAGAGTTGTAGTAAGTGTTAGCACAGACCAAATGTTATCAGTAGTGAGCAGAAGTACAGCAAAACCAGTGCAAAGTGCATCCCAAAAGAGTTGATTCATCTACATAAGGAAACAAGACTCAAAGTGTGTACAGACTTGAAAGAGTGCTATGAAAGGAAAGGTAACCTTTTTCTAAATGAGACTATAACATGTGATGCAACTGGGTTGACTATTTTGAACTGGAGTCTAAAAGTAAAAACATGGGTTGGAGGCATACTAGCTCATCTGTCGGAAAGAAAATCAAAATGCAAGCATTAGTGGGAAAAGTCATGTTGGACTGTCTTTTGGGATGCCCAAGGTGTTGTCTTTTATGATTAATGGGAAGATCAGTGTACAATAAATGGTGCCTATACTCAGACATGTTAATGAACATTGTAAAGCCAGCAACAAGAGAAAAACATTGTGGATCTCAGAGAGAAGGTATGATATTGCTACATGACTGCCTGACTGATCCAAGAAGCCATTAACAAAGATTAATTGGGAGATACTACCCTTACTCCCTGCAGCCCAGATTTGGCACCCTAGTATTTTCATGTGTTTGATCTAGTTGAGGAGGCACTATGTGGAAAAAAGTTCAGCAACACTGAAGAGGTGAAAATTTTTTTGGGAAAGTGGCCCAAACAACAAGACAGACTTATTTGCATCAGGTATAGAAAACTACTTCGTCATTGGGACAAGTGTTTTACTATTGGTGGGGGATAATGTTGAGAAGTAATAAAAGGCCCATTTTGTAAAAATAAACAGGTTTTTTCTGCATCAGTTTGTCTCTTTCATTATTGAATGTCCCTCATAGAAGGAAGCAGAATAATAATTTTTAAAAAATGATTATAAGTTATTGAATAAGGGCCCCACAGTTCATCAATGCTACAGGCCCCAAACAACATTAAATCAGCCCTGAGCTAAATGCAAAAGCAGGTTAAACGAGCAAAGTGGAGACAAAAGCCTTAAAAGGCATGTACTAAAGTAACTCAAGATGCCATGGCAAGGGAATGCAAAAGGGTCAGTTGTGGACACAAAATACACTTTCTGCTGATGGATATTTCCATTTCAGTATTCCCGTTGCTCTCTTTTTTGCACAGTTCTGAATTCTTTTTTATATTTTGATCTGTTGCTTCTCACCAGATTTCTCTTTCTGGTGTTTTAATTATGTGTCCTCTCTCAACTTGATCTCTGGTTTTCTTCCTTACTAAATACTGTACTAAAGTGACATTTGTCATAGTGTTAAATAGTCTTCATAGACCCAATGAACATTCTATTAGCTGAAACAGATAAAAGAATTAATTAAAATATTTAACATGAAAAGTTTTGTTTCTCATTTTTGTTGTAGGAAAGTTCTTGTAGAATGTAAATACCAGAAAATAGCTCAACTTGCTGAGATTGTTTGAGATTATCTGCTTTGTGAGTTGTTATAATCTCTGATGATGTCTACAGCATTGGAAGACGAAACTTAAGGCGGAGAAATATGTCTTGAACCACAGCCTAATGACCACAAAACAAAAATCATGAAGTACACAAATACCAGCTATGAAAGCCGGCATTGGTATCATTAGATTGCCTTCACTCTGTTGACAACACTGTAAAGTGAACCTTGCTTTTTAAATTATACTGC
Organism: Schistocerca serialis cubense; assembly: GCF_023864345.2. Taxonomy (NCBI): domain Eukaryota; kingdom Metazoa; phylum Arthropoda; class Insecta; order Orthoptera; family Acrididae; genus Schistocerca; species Schistocerca serialis. The sequence continues at coordinate 108,202,352 of NC_064641.1, read as the reverse complement.
TACTCCCTTTCATTTATCTTTCGTCTATTGCCAGGTCTCATTTCCTAAATGATTTACAATTTCATCTGTTATATGTTCCCTGCCCTGTGCTATGCCTTAGCGTGTTTTGCTTTACCATCCTGATGTTAACACTTGTCAAACTGAAAGCTCAAGATCAGTGTTGTTTACTGGATGTGCTGGAGAGAATTACCGTAAGACTGGTAAGTACTATTTTTTAGTTTGTGTCAGAGGCCTTGTTTTGGTCCAACCTGGAACTACTCATTAAGTGATTATTTGGAAAATGATTTTCTTTTCTATTTCAATTTTACAAATCCCTTTTATTTCTACAAGTGCTGACCAAATAATCATTTATTTCATTTTGGGAATGTGGGTAATTTGTATTGTTAATTTGAAACTGACAGTAGAGGATACAGCATCCTATCGGTGTCTATTGTAGTGCGAATCCTGCTGTCTGTGTGCTCAGCCAATTAACTTGTTGCATTAAAGCCTTTGTTCTGCAGGTCATTGTCAGAAGCCATGTCTGTCGAGAAGATAGCAGCCATCAAAGCTAAACGACTCGCAAAAAAACGTACTACAATCAAGGGCAATGATGACATTGCATTGGGTCCTGACTTAAGAGTCATGCTTGACTTTGATGTCGACCTAACGAAGGATATCATATCCCGTGAACGCCAGTGGCGAACACGTACCACGATTCTACAGAGTGCTGGAAAGGTTGAGTCATCTAACATGTTGTATACAGTGGAATAAATGTATGCTTTATTTATGTTGTTATTGTAGTGTACCAATTTGGCAAAAAAAATTTGTTCTTCATAACTTTTAGTAACATGCAGAAAATAAGAACTCCTGTTGAAACTGTAAGTCTGCTGCTGTGCCTCAGTTTCATCTTTTTTTGCCTCATTATTACATTTTAAGTTTCCATTCGATCCTTCACATTAAAAAGTGTATGTGATCAATTACTGGAAAATGGTATATAACAACATAACTTTTTGGGACTTTGTAATTTTCTTAGGCACACACTAAATTCTCCTGAATTGAGGAACATCTCTTGGCCAGAACAGTTCAGAAAATAAGAAAACAAGAAAGTGGATAATTAATGGATGCCTGTATCTGGCAGGCATATATAAATGCTTTAAAAAGATTAACTAAGATTTTCTGAGTTAAAAACAAATTCACCCCATTGTGCAAAGTTTGAGTGGCAGTTATTGTAGATATGGCAACTGAAACATTTGTGTAACAATTATAAATGAAGGTACTTTACAGTCTTAATAAGGAATCCAACAATGAAAGGAAGAAATGGTAATACTTTTTGTCAGCATCTGCAAGGAACTCTGAGAACTTCAGTTTTCAAATCAAAGTGTATTTAGAAAGATTAAATATGTTAATGTAGGAATATAAATTGTTCTGTGTAGATTCAGTATCATCAGGAAATAGAAATAGGTAATAAGAATAGTATTGTGGAAACAGAAACAACTGTGACTGAAAACTATACTACACTGGAATGTGCATTAAATGGGATGGAAGTTAAAGTAGGCAGTGGAAAACTGAATGAAAAAAAATAGTGTTCCAGACAGAACAGAAGAACTGATGGGAAGTAGGAAGCTATCAAAAGAGACAAGATTTCAGAGATGTGCATAAAGTGAGAAGAAAATATAAAATATTGACTGAATTAGATGAGCTGAAATTAATTGAATGGGTGACAGAGATGAAATGCTACAGAATGGTTAGATATATTAAACCCCCATTGCAATGAACATGTGACAAGAATCCTTGTGCCAGAGTGGTAAACACATCCATGTTTCCTACTTGCAAAATGGAGATTTGGCATACGTACCTGATAAAAATACGTTTGGACAAAACTGCTGAAGAATAGAAAACCTTCCATTTTGCCTGATTATTATGTCAATGGATTTCTATGTTTCTTGTGGTAAAACTTTTTGTTTAATGCCAAGTGAAATCATACAAATTATGGGAATTTGATAAGAGCACTACAGTTTGGTGTCTACATCTACATAGATACTCTGCAAACCATCGTACGATCCTTGGCAAAGGGGTACCCTGTACCATGACTAGATTTCCTTTCCTGTTCCACTCGCAAATAGAACGAGGGAAAAATGACTGTGTATATGCCTCTATATGAGCCCTAATTTCTTGTATCTTATCTTCGTTGTCCTTATGCACGATGTATGTTGGCAGCAGTAGAATCGTGTGGCAGTCAGCTTCAAATGCTGGCTATTTAAATTTTCTCAATATTGTTTCTCGAAAAGAACATCACCTTCCCTCCAGGGATTCCCATTTGAATTCCTGAAGTATCTCCTTAACACTTGAGTGTTGTTTGAGCCTACTGGTAATAAGTCTTGCAGCTTTCTTCCAAATTTCTTCAACATCTTCCTGTAATCCAACTGGGTACTGATCATAAACACTCGCGCAGTACTCAAGAATCGGTTGCACCAGTGTCCTATATACGGTCTCCCAATAAACTGAAGTTGACTATTCACCTTCCATACCACTGTTCTCACATGCTCGTTCCATTTCATATCACTTACAACTTTACACCCAGATATTTAAATGACTTGACTGTGTGAAGCAGGACACTAGTAATACTGTATCTGATCACGTGTCGCTCATGTGCATAGAGTGCTGATTGGTCTGAAAAAATCAATATCTTTCACGAACCGAGGTAAATTAGTAATGCCATTTCTTTACAGAGAATGCAGAAGTAACACAAAAAGAACAATTGAGTTGTATACACAAAGGTATGCTGACAGACAGTTCAGCGAATGTGCAAAAAATTGTTATTGAAAGGGCATTGGAGTACTAAGCAGAGGATCAAGAGAACCATGCAGTGAGAAGAGCAAACAATACAGACATTCTGGTGGCTACTCATAAGTCACACGTCAGCTTCAGAGAAATTTTGAGTGCCACTGGAATAAGTCGCCCAGCATTGTTCGCAGCTTGCAGCTCTATCGTGTACCAGTTCACCAGCAGAGTTAACCATAGGGATTGTAGAAGACACGTGAAATTGTGTCATTCAGGTTTGGTGTGACATCAGGATGATAGGTTCTTTCTTGAAAGAGTTCTCTTTAACAGTGAAGCTTGTTTTACAAATCATGCAGGGGAGTGTGAATGTTTCGCGTGAGATTATTGGAGACTACGTGAGAAACCTTAACAGGTGAAATATATATACATACACAATTCTCACTGAAGTGCTATTGGCTCTCCTAGCAGAAGTACCACTTGAAATATTCAGATGTAAGTGTTAGCAGCATGACGGATGCCTGGCTCACTACTCACTTTAGGGTGAGAAAGCGCTCACCCAGCTCTTTCCTGGATAGGATTTGTAGGTGTTATCGGTTGGTCTGCACTTTCAGATGATTTGACACCACTGGACTTTTTTCTCTGGGGTAAATTCAAAGATGAAGTCTATGCTCAAGTTCTGCTAACCCTAGAGGATTTAAAACCTCACATCGTTGCAGTGTGTGTAATTACATAACTGTAGTCTCTTCAGTCTGTCCAAAGCTCCTTGCGCAAGCAACTGCAAATGTGTTGCACTAGATGAGAGGTGTCTTGAACACTTTGTGATGTAAATGGAGTTTGAAATGTTTATGACCTCATCCTTTTGCATTACTCTTTTTGTTGCTGTTGCTGACGTAATGTTTTGTATGTTATGGCATTAAACTTATGATGCTTAGTTAGTATTTTGTAATCTTTAATCCTCAGTTTCGTTTTACAACTGCATTCAACTTTTGAGATGCACCTTTCGTTCAAGGCTCAAGCAGAAACAAGGGCAAATCTGCTGTTGCTGTTATGGTGAATCATACTTAGATGCTGTGTCCTTTCCCTTCCAGTTGCTGTGTTGGTCCAAAAAAAATATAAGATTTGTATCAGTTTTAAATTAAACTTTTCCCCGTTACTTTTGTAAGTAGACACTCCTGGCTGTGTCAAGCTAGAGCACCCCATCAGCCTGACCCGAAAGTTCTGTGTAACAACACGGTGTTCCGTATAAGACAGCATTGGGTTTTGTGCTCAAAACAGTTAAATCCTAAGTTGTAAATATTGTATTTACATCAAAATTACTAATCAGATTTTGAAGAGTGGAATGCAGTTGACTTTCTCTTTTGGAACTACAATACTAGCAGGAGATATTACAGTAGCTACATTTTAAGAAGTGAAGCTGATATCAGTAGCACTCATGTTTTATTCCCTGTGACAATGCAAGTGACAGTTTCATCACTTTCCTCTTCATGCTGATGAAGTTTCAGATGGCTCTGAGCACTATGGGACTGCTGTGGGCATCAGTCCCCTAGAACTTAGAACTACTTAAACCTAACTAACCTAAGGACATCACACACATCCATGCCTGAGGCAGGATTCGAACCTGCGACCGTAGCGGTCGCGTGGTTCCAGACTGTAGCACCTAGAACCGCTCGGCCACTCCGGCTGGCTGCTGATAAAGGAATGTTTTTGTTGTGCCCAGATGTTTTGTTTAATATCTGTCTACATTGGAACACAACTGGCTCAATTTTCATTAAAACTAAACTGTTGGATGAGGATGTGAATGAAAGATCAGAGTGAATTGGTCAGGCAGTTCCAAAATTTTGAAATGCCAGTTTTGAAAATCACATGACACACAGATTCCATCAGCTCTGTCACCACTAAGAACTGTCCACCACTACATTCATCATCATTGTGCTTGTTGGTTCAACATTCATGGAATTGTCTTTGTCGTAGTCTGACCATACTGTAACTTATACTGTCACGTCCGTATTTGCGTCAGTTATTTGTTGGTCTCTGCTGGAGTTTCCTTCTCATCATACAGATATATGATAACAGCACGGAGTTCATGTGTAGCAAAAAAGCTATTAGTGCTGCAATTTTCTTCTAGTGGTGAGAAATGACCGTCATCGCAATGCTGAAACTGCCCTACATTGTTCCCTCAGATCTGTTCCTGCTACACTGTGTATACATTCTTGTCGTTGCTTGTAACATCTGAGGATTACAGAAGAGAATGTGATACTATATCTCAAAGCCATTATCTGAGTACTGCACTCATTTCCACAACTATGTGGCGAGGATTTACTTTCAGTACTTTCTACTATTAACAGCCGTTTTCAATATATTACAAGAATCAACTGACTTGGTGTTGTCAGCGTACACAAGCAAATGCCTACAGCTTAATGATGAACAATTGCAGACTAGTGGCTGACCCTGTCAAATTGTATCACCTCAGCACACAAAATAGTAAAAGAGCTCTTTTGCACATAATTTTAATTTTTGTTTGGTGTACAGTCATTTGGAGTCGATTGTGCAGCCAGTTATTCCCATCCAACCCATACTACAAGATATCTAAATGACATTGAAATTAATAACGGCTAAAATTTGCAAGAGACATTCAGTTTGGTAACATTTGGCATCAAACTATCATTATAGTCCAGTATTGCAACATTTCTCTCATGGGAAATCTCTTGTGCAGCTTTTCTTTAATTTCATCTGTTCTCAGAGTGCTCGGTCTGTGATCAATGTGCTGAAACTGTGTAGATATTTTCCTCACTGGCTTGATAAAAATAAACTAATCTGTGTCTTCCAGGTAACTGCTGTAGGTACATGTAGATAGCTTTAGTTCCATATTGTCCAACATACACTTTGTCATATTCATGAGCTCAAGCACATACATTTAAATGAATGACTTGTAACAACTGTTTGCGAAATGGTAATGTAAAAAGACTGTACCTTTCATTTCAATGTTATCAGCATGAACTTAAAAGCACCACTCCAGCACAAAATAATTCTTTTACTATATTAAAATTACCATTTCGAATCTCTAGTTTTTTGTATCCCGCGTCCGGCCATCCTGATTTAGGTTTTCCGTGATTTCCCCAAATCGCTCCAGGTAAATGCCGGGATGGTTCCTTTGAAAGGGTACGGCCGACTTCCTTCCCTGTCCTTCCCTAATCCGATGAGACCGATGACCTCGCAGTTTGGTCTCTTCCCCCAAACAACCCAACCCTTTATTTTGTACATATAGTGAGTGTCATCATCTTACCTCAGGATCTGGCATCTTTCTGGTGCCTCTCAGTAAGTTTATGTCCACCATTTACATTCTTATCTATGTCTGCACTCTGCAAATCACTGTGAAGTGTGTGGCAGAGGGTCTCTCCTTCCATTTGAATTGTAATTCAGAACTTTCTTGTGTAGTTCTTTGTCTCTCATTCCTTTCACACCTGCCCAGGTATTTAGTCATTTCCTCATTAATAGCTCCTACTGTAATATTATTACATATATTTTCATTTTTAATTATATTTCTTGTTCAGCCATTCACTTTCCTGAAGTATCTCATCTATGCTTGTATTACATTGTCATTGTGTTTTATTTGTTCACCTCTTGCTTCCATCCAATTGTAATAGTGTTATCAAAGTTTATAAAATTTGCTTTTTATAGTTAAGTGCCCTGTTATTTTTTCCTCAGACTGCATCAAATTCATGCAGAAGTTTGTCTGTATCAGTACATAATAGAGACTCATGTCACAACCCACATATTTAAAATAGACATTGGCACTACTATTTTATTGTTAATTAATATCTTCGACCATATACTGTACTTTTTTTTGACAATCATAGTATTTGTCATTTGCAAATGGGAGTGCAAATGCACGTAGTGTGTTTATCTAATTTAATTCTTGAATAATTTGCTGGTTCCCTGTTTTTAAGGGTAGTGACCATATGACAGTTAAATTTAAGAGTAGGTGGAAGACAAACTCCTTGTCCCACTCATTGACAGATTTTTATCTCATTTGTCCTTTTCTTTCCTCTATTTATTATTATTATTTTGGTTTCACAATATAAACTTTTTGTTCCCTTTGTGGTGTGTGGTGGGTAGGCACTGTCACTCATGAATGTTCCTGCTCTCCTTAAAATAACCATGGTGTTTGTAAGCTCAAGCTTGTGAAATATGAGAAAATCTGCTTTGGTCCTTATACCTATTGAATTAGTTGTAAAACAAGTGTGTGTGTGTGTGTGTGTGTGTGTGTGTGTGTGTGTGTGTGTGTGTGGATTTCATTGTGGATTGAGTGATTTTCATTATTCTATAACCATGCATGGCATATATTTTCTTTTACTACAGTGTTGACTGTGCAATGTGTGTGCACATTCTTGTTTTACATTTAGTGAGATTCCTTAACATAGAAATGCTTTTTATTTTGAATATGTGTATATCCGTTTCAGATATTTGCGAAAAACATCTTTGCTATCCTCCAATCGATAAAAGCTAGGGAGGAAGGTAGGCACCGTCCACAGCAGCCAACGCCTGCGATCACCCCACGTGCGACTCCAGTCCGGCCCATCGCGCAGCCCGCTGTCTACAACCGATATGATCAAGAGCGATTCATACGTCAGAAAGAAGGTAGGTTCCCAGCAGTGGAGGAACATATTTTTAGGGATGAACATCATAAAATTAACTAGTCACCACATGATATTTACCGAAATGAGTACTATGCAGACTAGACTCAAAATTTCCAGACTGCAGTTTTTACATGCTGCTGCCTATTAATATCTGCAAAATTTCATTCCTTGACCACTGATGTGCAAATTGATGGTATTTCAGTTCCGGTTGCACTTATTGCGATTAGGTACACTGCTGTTATTGGTACATTTCAAATTCTGGAGGTGAAAGTTCAATTGTTTTGTACTGATTTTCAATTAAAAATTCAATTTGAGTATTCAGTTATTATTTACATACTCAAGCTAAGCTTCATCTTATGCACTCTGAAACCAGAAGTTCTTGAACAAGGCATGGTGTATTCCAGGACATTGGATATGATTCTAGAACATCAGGATCATTTGGAAACATTACGTTTCCAATTCCAGGAATTTGAGAATGAGAATGTTCAGTAGCATTCATTGAATATCTAGAACATTATTGAAATTTCAAAACATTAGGAGTATTCCAGAATATTTGCAAAGAGAATCATACCATTTCCATAAGTTCTCCATTCAAAAATATGTTGTAGGATTGAAAGAGATATCTGCAAGATAGCAGTACCATAATTCCTGTCACCTTGTACACCAATTGAAAATGTACGATATGCAATAATGTCTCTGTCATAATAAGCCTCTAGACCTGCTAGTGGCTTGTCACTTCCTCGTACTAGAGCCAAAGTTAACCATGAATTACCAGTAACAACCTCTGTAGTTGTACAAGAAAAATTGATCTTGCACCCTACAAAAGTAATGGGACCAGTGAGAACCTCCTCTTGAACAACTTCATTTGGAGTAAAACCGAAGGTGTCCACGGTCTTGTAGACTGGTAATCTACTTCTCCTGCTGTATCTCCTCCTCCTGTACGGCATGGCTCTGTGTCGTGTGGCTGCCTCGAGTCGAATGAGCATGCTGTTGCCTCACGTCCCAGTCTAGGGCCCAGCGGAAATACATGTGATAAGCGCGCGCTCGAGCAACCGGATGCGCGTATCCCGGAAGTACGCTTTTTAGCAGCGGTTCGCGCCGAGTTAAAACTTGGCACGATCCTCCGCTGCTCTGGCGGCAGCCAGGTGTAGCTCGTTCAAGGTCACGCGCCTTTCTGTATCGTTAAGCAACAACATGGCGATTAAGCACACAGCCCCCACCCCCCGAACTGCGTTTGTGGGTGACTTCACCCTTCTTCCTTCCCCTTCAACCCTTCTCGCCGGAGCCACCGCCGCTTGTCAATCACACAGTCTTTTATTTGTGTGTGCTGCCAGTGTTTGGTGAGCAGATTTTTTTATTTATCCAATTAAATAATAAAGTACTTTGGTATTCAAACCAACCATCAGATTGAGGATAGCTTTATTACATATTACAATGGTGCTTGTTTCATCTACAAAGGAAAGAGATTTATAGTTATTTGCTAAAACTGAAAATGAGTCATTAAAGTATCCTGGGAAAAGCAGCAGTAAAGTAACCTAGATGATTGCTAGCTCATTTCAGGTAATATGTCATATATTTTTTCTTGTAATCAGTACATGATGTCAGAATTCAAAATTAACAAGCTCTCCTTGATCAGAAAGAGGGTTCTTGCAATGCTACAGTATGATGATGTCTGTAGTACTTTTTGACAGATGAGGCATTATGCAGAAATACTTCACGTGAGTATAGTCAGTTGTGAATTTAGAGTATTGTGAGGGAATATCATAAGACATACTTACGTTGCACCTCAAAGCTAGTATCGACTGTTACTCTTAAACCTTTTTCCTCCTGCATTGCATCACCTGCATCCATTGTATGCCGGAGATGTATTCTTTCTCCCTTCACACAAATGAAACTACGGTTGAAGTGTCCCAAGGTGAGGAAACAGAGAAGATACTGCAATCGACCAGTTGAACAGTATCATACAAAGGCTTTTCTAATGTCCTAAAGGGCATGGTAAAATATTTAATGACTGGTCTCAAGTGAGTCATGTTTTTAGCATGGTGTGAAAAATAGTGTTCTTTTTTCCACACACACCCCTTTCCCCTAAGTAAAATAGGAGCTTCCTGTTGCACCATTTAGGTACTCCAGAACGAATCTTCCAATCTGTGGTGGAATGTGCACAATTTTGAAATTTGCTGGCAGATTAAAACTGTGTCCCAGGCTGAGTATTGAACCCAGAACATTGTAGTTCATTGGCAATTCTCTTACCAACCAAGCTATCCAGGCACAGCTCTTAGCTTACTCTCAGACCTTCACTTGTACCAGTAACTTCATCATGCTGTCCAAATCTCACAGAAGTGCTCTTGGATACCTTGCTGGGCAAATACACCTGAATGAAAGGACACCATGGCAAAAATGGCTTAGGCAGAGGTTCAGGGAATGTTTCCACAACTAATTTTTCACTCTGCAGCAGAGTTTGCATCATTTTGAAACTTCCTGGCAGATTAAAACTTTGTGTCGGACCAGGACTTGAATCCAGAATTGCTTTTGCAGGCAATTCTGTTATGACTGAGCTGCACTGGCATGGGCCTCATCTGCCCTGATGAGTTTGTTACCTTTATGCCCACCGTTGTTAAAAAAATGTCTGACAATTTTAATTCCTTATCTGTTGTTGCCCTTGCATTAAAGTGTATGCTGTAGGATATAACTCATTTTTATCATAAAATATCAACTATTGGCTTTTGAATTCTGATAGTTATGTTGTATTTTGTTTGCAGAAACGGAAGGTTTCACCATTGATACAACAGGGACATACCACGGAATGACTCTTAAATCTGTAACTGAAGGAACACAGCCAAAGAAACCTGTGACACCAGCCCCTGCTGTCACTACCCCGAGACCCACAGCAGAGGTAACTCATTGTTCCGGAGCGTAGCGTCTTATCCTTTCTGCATTGTTTAAATTTGAGTGTCAGTATTTATACTTCACTGTCAGTCATGCCTATAGCATTGAAATTGTGGAAGCTATTTTATGACAGTATTTTAAGGCAATAATGCAAAGACCTCTCTTCAACCAAAATGTGCTGAAAAGAATTGCAGAAGTTAAAGAGCTAAAATATTAAATTTTTGTTAGTCAGTGCATTAGACGTTTTCTGAAGACGAAAACCTACAAAAATGTTTTGTACATATTCTCGCTCAACAGTGAAAATTGCATAAATAGTTTGGTGAGTCAGTGTTTGTCACATGTACACTTTGCTGGTCACTGTGAATTGTGTAACAGAAGGTATGTTTTACTGGGTTATGTAAAGGATCTTTCATTAAGAGTGTTATTTCTTAAAATTTGAATAATAATAATAATAATAGTAATAATAATTCAGTACATCATGGAGTAAATTGTCCTTTGTTGTGAAGCTTAGACATTGCAGTTATGTTCTGAACAAAATTTTGTTCAGATGTCTACTACAGTTTTGAGCACACTAATGCATGTGATGACTCTAATTGTTAATCACTCTGTCCAACATTAGTATCGTTATGTCTGTGATAGCCGACAAATGTTCACCTCCAAATGTTCCAAAGCGTGTGGCTTGTCAGCATCAATCAAGGATTTGCTGTAGAAAGAAAAAAATCCGTGGGTGTTAAATCACACGACCATGGCAACCAGGTCATAGATCCATGTTTTGAGGTGATTTGGTTTTCAAACTTTTCCCTCAGCAAATAGAGTTTAGTCACAGAAATTCGTTTGACATGTAACTGTAGCAGTCACTATTGACAGTAATGGCTCTTTCTTCATCTCAAAAGAGATAATGTCCAACAACACTGCCCACTGTATCACATAGTGAGTTTTTTCTGAATGCAATGGCAGCTTATGGACCACTTGTGGGTTCTTCTAACTCCAGTAATGTCAATTTTGCGTATTGATAAAGCCACTAAAACAAAAATGCCTCTTGTCTGAGATGATGACTTTTCTCTGCATGAAGATCAGCATTAAAATTTATAATGATTGCTAAACTTTCAGGAAGCGTGAGATGCTGCATGACGAAACTGCAAATTGTACTGGATATTTTCAAACCTTGAAGCACATAAAAATTTATTAGAAATGGGTAATTACAATTTTAAAAAGTATCGCTCTTAATGAAAGACCCTCTATTAAGGTTTCTTTCCATTCCATTCATGGACGGAGCACAGTAAGAATGCCTCCATGTGAACTGTTATTTGTCTAATTTTATCTGTGAGAATCTATGGGGTAGGTACAAGAGGGGCGTAAGAATGTTACTAGTTTCTCCTTGAAGTTTTAAAGCTCATTCTTATGCGACATAAGACAGTCTACCACCTATGATGTTTCAACCTCTCTCTCACAACAACTAGTCAGCCAAACAGACCTGTAATGATTCATACCGCTCTTCATGTTACATGCTCGAAGTTCCCTGTTAGTTCAACTCAATTTCTATTGTATAAACTTGAACAGTATTTGAATTTGGGCCATAGTGTTTTATTTTTATGTGCAATATCTTCTGTAAGCAGACCACAGTTTTGCAGTGTCTTACCAATGAATCTTAGTCTTTTGCTTGCTCTGCCTACAACCAAGCTTGTATGGTTGTTATACGTAATAGCTCTACATATTTTGACTCTCAGATATTTGCGTTACGTGACTGACTCTGGTTGTGAGTCGTTAGCAGAGATAGTCTGTATCAGTATGGGCAACCAAGAAGAAAAAGCTTCCCTTCATATTTGCTGATTTAAAATTCAGGTCAAAGTAAGAAACCCGTTTTTTCTCAAAAAGAAAGAAAGAAATCGTGGCCTGAGGTATAGACCATCAGTGACAATGCCTCGGCCATCATTTGAAACAAGGATTTTCAGGAAAACTTTAAAATATGTGTCTCTGGAACAGTTCTATATATTAATTTATTATAATTATTATTATTATTATTATTATTAGTTCAAAGATAATAATTTTATGATTGAATATAATAGAGGGAAACATTCCACGTGGGAAAAATATATCTAAAAACAAGATGATGTAACTTACCAAACGAAAGCATTGGTATGTTGATAGAGACACTAACAAACACTCGCACACACACGCACATATCCATCCTACAGATGGATATGTGTGTGTGTGTGCGCGCGAGTGTATACCTGTCCCTTTTTCCCCCTAAGGTAAGTCTTTCCGCTCCCGGGATTGGAATGACTCCTTACCCTCTCCCTTAAAACCCACATCCTTTCGTCTTTCCCTCTCCTTCCCTCTTTCCTGATGAAGCAACCGTTGGTTGCAAAAGCTTGAATTTTGTGTGTGTGTGTGTGTGTGTGTGTGTGTGTGTGTGTGTGTGTGTTTGTTTGTTAGTGTCTCTATCAACATACCAACGCTTTTGTTTGGTAAGTTACATCATCTTTGTTTTTAGATATAATTTTATGATATCCTCGGTTTGTAAATGTGTGTCAAAGTTTTCCTGCTGTAGCCTTCTGAATTTTTTTAACATTATTTTCAAAAATGCCAGTCCCAAAACTTTTGATTCTTTTGATTAGCACCATATAGCCTATATTCCCTAAAAAGGAGAACTTACACATCTCGGTTGAACAGATTTTATAGACAATTGAGAATTTTGCCATACATTAAACCAGTTTCTATTACCACATTGTCACGTATTGGTCTCATGAAATCGAAACCTAGTATTATTTGGCATGTAATTTTATTTCTTCTGAAAGGTGAGTAAGAGACAGATTTTTCAAATGTATCGAATGAACACAAAAATAAGTGAAAGTCTCAAAAACTAACACGTTCCAATGCATACAACTGTTGCATTCTGCTTAGAATTGAAATTAGCTGTTAAGTGAAATAAAAATGTGTTCAAATGCATCTGTATCTTCTTCTGATATTGAATGATGCCATCGTGTTGAACCAATAGGAACTGGGGCACACACTGCCTTTCAAACATTGTGAATCGAAAGTGAGCAATGACGGTGGTGCCATCGTCTTGCAGCTGGGAACTCGTAACCAGCAACCGGTCCAAGTGATAGCATAAGGCTCACAATGATTTCATTTAACTCGTAATTAATGTCTTTAATCTCTGAGATTGACCAGCACAGTCATATATACAAACCACAAACATCCGTCCTTGCAGGTTATGAAGCTGAAATATTCTGTTACTTCTAAGGTTTTTGCTGGTCAAATGAAATTTCGTCTTTCTTGCTCTTTAAAGTTCATGAAGTATAAGATCACCCATCATTTTGAGTCCAGAAATGGGGCTTCTAAATTTCTTTCGCTGGTTTTGTTCCGTTGGACCATTCTTCTCTTTTCTACTGGCAGAATTCTTTAGCTACCTCTATGGTCAACAGTACAAGACCTGAGGATGTATATGACTTCATCACTTTGGTAAAATGCTTGGCATTCTGAATTACAGCTGTCCTTGGGCTGGAAAGGTTATGATTTGTAGCATGCTGCTTCTGCAAGCCGCCTACACTCTCACAAGGCCCCTTCCGACGACCAGTAGCACTGAATAGCCCCTCCACTGGCACAACCGACTTAGTCATTCAAACAGCTCCTATCAGTTTTTAAAGTGACTAGGAGCACTAGTGGGAATAACAATCTTTTTTGCACCTGTGGTTGCAAATTTTGAATTTTTGTCCATTACAAACCATGCATGTCATGCTCGGTCATGTCTTGTATTATCACTTATAAGTGCAACACTTGTCTTGTTTTGAAACTTTGTCATTTCTCCAACAATGCCGTTATACACTAAGTGATCAAAAGTATCCGGACACCCACAAAAACATAAGTTTTTCATATTAGGTGCACTTTACTGCCACCTACTGCCAGGAAATTCTGGAGTTCTTCTTCACTGTGAGTCCAGATCATTGATAACATCTTCATGATCTGGACTCACAGTGAAGAAGAACTCCAGAATTTCCTCTCCAACCTCAACTCCTTTGGTTCCATCAGATTCACCTGCTCCTACTCCAAATCCCATGCCACTTTCCTTGACGTTGACCTCCATCTGTCCAATGGCCAGCTTCGCACGTCCGTCCATATCAAACCCACCAACAAGCAACAGTACCTCCATTATGACAGCTGCCACCCATTCCACATCAAACGGTCGCTTCCCTACAGTCTAGGTCTTCGTGGCAAACGAATCTGCTCCAGTCCGGAAGCCCTGAACCATTACACCAACAATCTGAAAACAGCTTTCGCATCCCGCAACTACCCTCCCGACCTGGTACAAAAGCAAATAACCAGAGCCACTTCCTCATCCCCTCAAACCCAGAACCTCCCACAGAACAACCCCAATAGTGCCCCACTTGTGACAGGATACTTTCCGGGACTGGATCAGACTCTGAATGTGGCTCTCCAGCAGGGATACGACTTCCTCAAATCCTGCCCTGAAATGAGATCCGTCCTTCATGAAATCCTCCCCACTCCACCAAGAGTGTCTTTCCGCCGTCCACCTAATCTTTGTAACCTGTTAGTTCATCCCTATGAAATCCCCAAACCACCTTCCCTACCCTCTGGCTCCTATCCTTGTAACCGCCCCCGGTGCAAAACCTGTCCCATGCACCCTCCCACCACCACCTACTCCAGTCCTGTAACCCGGAAGGTGTACACGATCAAAGGCAGAGCCACATGTGAAAGCACCCACGTGATTTACCAACTGACCTCCCTACACTGTGATGCATTCTATGTGGGAATGACCAGCAACAAACTGTCCATTCGCATGAATGGACACAGGCAGACAGTGTTTGTTGGTAATGAGGATCACCCTGTGGCTAAACATGCCTTGGTGCACAGCCAGCACATCTTGGCACAGTGTTACACCGTCTGGGTTATCTGGATACTTCCCACCAACACCAACCTATCCGAACTCCGGAGATGGGAACTTGCCCTTCAGTATATCCTCTCTTCTCGTTATCCGCCAGGCCTCAATCTCCGCTAATTTCAAGTTGCCGCCACTCATACCTCACCTGTCTTTCAACAACTTCTTTGCCTCTACACTTCCGCCTCGACTGACATCTCTGGCCAAACTCTTTGTCTTTAAATATGTCTGCTTGTGTCTGTATGTGTGGATGGATATATGTGCGTGTGTGGGAATTATACCTGTCCTTTTTTCCCCCTAAGGTAAGTCTTTCCGCTCCCGGTATTGGAATGACTCCCTACCCTCTCCCATAAAACCCACATCCTTTCGTCTTTCCCTCTCCTTCCCTCTTTCCTGATGAGGCAACCGTTGGTTGCGAAAGCTAGAATTTTGTGCGTGTATATATATATATATATATATATATATATATATATATATATATATATATATATATGAGAGAGTGCAACAGTGGTCCTATTACACTTCCCTGGGGCACTCTTGACAAAGCCCTTGTCTGTGATGAACACTCGGCTCACAAAAACTTACAGACATAGAATTCTCTGGATGGTGTCAGATTTCCTAAAAGGCTATGCAATAAAGAAACTAGCTATGTGTAAGAGCAATAAAGAAACCAGCAATGAACAATAAAAATTGGCAATAAACAATTGCAACAAAGAACTTAGCAATAAACAACCACAGCAAAAAATTTAGATGTGGAAGGTGAAATATGAACATTATTTGTTCAACTGAAAAGTGGAAGTTCTCCTTTTCAGAGAATGTCACTCAACTGGTAATAAAAAAAATGGAAAATTTTTCTTAGAAAGGCATGTAGTTCTAAGTTGTGCCCTTGACGAGCCTGTTGGGCCCAACTACGTGCCATCGGATGCAGTGTGGAGGGGGTTTCCTGACGTTGGGAACTTTTACTGATCGGTTGAGTAGCTCCTCGGTTGGGGTTGCAAGGCTGAGTGCGCCCTGTACCAGCCCTCCCACCAAGGAAAAATCCTTGGCAGTACCGGGAATTAAACCCAGGTGCCCTGTGTGGCATTCAGCTGTGCTGCCCACTCAGATAAGGAGACAGGTGCAGCGAGAGCACTTTGACACTTATTTCCAAACCGAAAAAAATGTTCTAATCGTAACATGCTGTAGGTGTCCTCTTTAGTGGCCTATATCTCCGGCCGAGTTTTTATTAATATTTTTTTTTTTTACAAACAAAAAAAATTTTTGTTTCTTACATTCTATGAAATTGTAACATATGTTAAATTGAGTAATATCTCAGGCTATCAAGGTAACACCCCTGTCTGAATTGATGTGGATTATGACTATGCTTTTACATTTCTTCAACTGCACAACTTTGGATATGTCTGCATTAAGAGCTTCCTGTGTCTGCACTGGGCTGACGTGTTCTTGAGTTCTAGCTAACTATTAGTGCAGTTTTTCCTGTATACACCTTCCTTAAAGATAACCTAAAACTGAAAAGATCAGCAAAAGATTTCTTTAACTGTGAATCATTTACATTATGCCCAAAAATATTTTATGACTTCTCTCATACTGATGAATGTGTAATTCTAGAGTCACAAAGGCAATACATGATTATGCATTACAGTATTGTATAGTGATAAGGATTGCTCCATACTGAAACAGTGATGGAAACTAAGTATCTGACAAAAATTATGATTTAGAAAAGACTAGAAAATAAAACTACATATTTTCCTGAATTTTGCTTGCCTTAACTTCTAGCTGTTTGTAATTCAACATTTGAATCGTTTATCAGGGTGTAATATTTATTGTTGTTTTCAGAATTCAGTCCATATATTTTTTGCTGAAAATATAATTGTACAGGGCTCTGTTATAAATAAGTAGTTCATTTTCAATGTTCTATAGTTTCCAAAGTGTTACTTGTACAAATATGATTGAGGATGTACGTAAAGTCCGGGAACATTTATTGCACAAGAACCAAACATTGTCAGATATCATACATATGTCATTTTGAAGAGAAACCCTGAAAGTTTTTTTTTATTATTTATTTATTTATTTATTTTTATTATTTTTTTCCCTCCATGTATAT
Source organism: Schistocerca serialis cubense (assembly GCF_023864345.2). Taxonomy (NCBI): domain Eukaryota; kingdom Metazoa; phylum Arthropoda; class Insecta; order Orthoptera; family Acrididae; genus Schistocerca; species Schistocerca serialis. Next base: position 108,185,065 of record NC_064641.1, on the reverse strand, counting down.
CACCACAGCTAGTTTGGTAATTTGCCGATAGTCAGTGCTAGTCGCAAACATGGCAAGTTCGAGTGGGGAGTGAGCTTTCTGTGTGTTGTAGTTCAACAAAAACGAGTGCGCTACAGCTGTTCAATGGATATTTAGAACCAAGTACGGTAAGAAGCCACCAACAAGGAAGGCCATTTACCACTGGCACAACAAATTCATTACAATGGGTTGCTGGCGCCCGGCAGAGAGAAGCGAACGTCCCAGTGTGAGTGAAGTGGATGCAGCGCGTGTACAAGAGACATTCATAAGCAGTCGAAAGGAATCGGTGCGGCTCGCATCCCGTGAACTTGAAATGGCTCCAATGATAGTGTGGAAAGTCCTGCAACAGAAGCAGTCTACGAAACCATTCAAATTGGAGCTAGTGCAGAAGCTCAACGATGATGACAAAGACAATCGTTTTGAGTTTTGTTCACAGTTGCAACAATTGAATGAGGATGGGGATGGCATCGCTCATCACTTAATTTTTAGTGACGAAGCCACTTTTCACACTAATGGGAAAGTGAACAGGCATAATTGTCGAATCTGGGGTACAAAGCATCCACATGAATGCATTGAATTTGAGCGTGATTCCCCAAAGGTAAATGTTTTTTGTGCCTTGTCACGTCGAAAACTGTACGGACCATTCTTCTTTGACAAGAGCACTGTCACCGGATATTCCTACTAGGACATGTTTCAGCAATGGCTGATGTCTCAAATGCAAACGGACTCTCCATTCATCTTTCAGGAGGATGGAGCTCCACCTCTTTTTCATCGGGAAGTTTGTGGGTACCTGAACACAGAGCTGCCACATCGGTGGATCGGTATTGCTACGGGAGGGGACAGCTGTTTCATGAAATGGCCTTCCCGATTCACTCCGTGTGACTTTTTTCTGCGGGGACACATTAAAGATCTGGTGTACGTACCACCTCGACCACATGATGTACCAGAGCTCCGGGAGAGAATACGGGAAGAGACTGCCACAGTTGACGATGCTATGCTGGGCCGGGTATGGCAAGAATTCGATTACTGTATTGACATCTGCCGGGTCACTCATGAATCACATATCGAATGTTTGTAAAAAATACTTTCAGTGTTCGCTTTAAAATGCAATATGTATGACATCTGTACAATGTTTGGTTCTTGTGCAATAAATAATTGAAAGTGTTCTCGGACCTTATGTACACCCTGTAAAACTGTAAACTCAGAGTTTGCATTTGCTCTCCAGTTGGTGTTAACAAGTGCAGTGCTTGACAAAATGGTGACAGAGCAAGGGGAGAGAAATTTCTGCTCCAAGCTGACACGGAGACCAAGATACCTTCCATTTATCTGGAAAAGTTGATCTCCACAATGTGAGAATGTGGGGCATTGAAAATACACGTGAAATTGTCCCGCACAAATGAGATTTGTCAAAGATTAATGTTTTCTGTGCAGTGTCACAGATGAAACTGTATGGGCCGTTTGTCTTTTGTGAGAAGACTCTGACAGATGCCCCTTACCTTGATATGTTGCAGTTGTGGTTGTTCCACAACTGACTGCTGATTCCAAGAATTTCATCTTCCACCAAGACGGTGGACCCAGTCGTTGGACTGTTGATGTTTGCTGCTCCCCAAACAGTGAACTTCTGCATCATTGGATTGGGTGTAATGGTGAAGAAGATGTGGCTCTGTTCCCTTGCCCTCCCCCAGGTCACCTGACCTAACGCCTCATGACTTTTTCCTTTTGGGGTATCTTAAGCACTTTTTGTTTACATATCCCCACTGCCAAGAATGCATCAGTGCTGCTGTGATGACATTCATGGGATATTGCTACATAAGATATGGAACGAACTTGACTGCCATTTGGATGTGTGTCGTGTGATCAGAAGGACACTCGTAGATCATTTGCAGAATGAAAATGCAGACTTGGCAAGTTTACAGTTCTATTTATGTGTCAATCATATTTGTACATGTAATAGTTCAGAAAATGTAGAACTTTGAAAATAAACGAATCATTTATAGTTGCCCTGCATTATTATTGTATGATTAGCAAAACTGTGACTTCTATTCTCCACTTTATTTCTGATCAACTGACTGTCATTAACATACTTAACAGGCACGGCTGGCAGTACAGCCCAATAAACGGGTCTCTCGAACACCCATTATCATCATTCCTGCGTCTCCGACTTCATTGATCACCATGTATAATGCCAAGGACATCCTCCAAGATCTGAAGTAGGTAGAAGTATTATATATTAGATTTTCTTTTCTTTTTCTTTTACATAATGAAAGAATAAGTTTTCTCAATCTATAAATAAAGTGCCATCTATCAGGCCTGTATGCATATTTTTGGGCTCCACAACTTTAACTGTAAATTTTAGTGTAATGATGATGAGAGAAGGCCAGAAGTACTGTGCAGTCGAGGAAGATACAAATTCAAGGCAAAGAATATGCACAAAATTTCAAATGAAATGAATAGCTTTTAGTAGACTCACTGATTAGCCTGGCGGATCTCAAAACATTTTCTGGGGACATTCACAAAGTCTTAATAACTACTCCATAAAACAAAACAAAATAAAATAAAGTTATGTAATTATTTTTTGTTTGTTTGCAGGTACACATCTCCAGTCCTACACACTGCAATCCCTGTGCTGCTTTACAGTAGCCAAAGCAAAATAGTGCAACCGTCTTTATCAACGGTCTGCATAATTTTGTTCAGGTTCCAGAAAGTATGGCACAGTTCTGTGGGACAGGGATTCTAGTGGGTAGCAGAACTGCAGACGTGTACATGATATCCCAGTCACAGTATATTTTGTTGTGGTGATTGTCTGTGAAAACTTTTATTTACATAAATTGTAACAGTGGAGATTTTTTAACACTTCCAATGTTTCGTTTGTGTAATACCTATATCTTTGATAGTGCTTACTTAATTTTGTGTATGAAATGTAGTGGTAACTTCGAAAAAGAAGAATGGGAATGGAAAAGTCATAAATCTATCTCTCCGTCCACAATTTTCATACAGTTCATTTTCTCTATGTGGTGGATGCTCAGTGTTCTGCATCTTACATACTTGATGAATTACATATCTACAACTACATATACATACATATACCACAATCAGCCTTACTGTGCATCACAGAGGGTACCCTGTACCACTACTAGTCATTTCCTTTCCTGTTCCCCTTTGCAGATAGAGTAAGGAAGAAATGGTGTTTTATATACATCTGTATGAACCCTAACTTCTTTTGTCTTACATTCTTGGTTCTTCAAAAATGTATGTTGGCAGTTGTAGACTTGTTATGCAGTCAGCTTCAATTCCTGAAGCATCTCTGTAATATCTGGTTGTTGTTCGAACCTACCAGTAACAAACCTAGCAGCAAGCCTCTTAATTGCTTCGATGTCTTCTATTAATCCGACCTGGTACAGATCCCAAAGACACAAACAGCACTCAAGAATAGGTTGCACTAGCATCCTGTATGCAGTCTCCTTTATAGATGAACCACACTTTCCTAATATTCTCCCATTAGATAAGACTTGATGATTCACAACCTCACCTGCTAATTCCATTGCACATCACTTTTCAGCATTATCCTCAGATATTTAAATTATGAGGCTGTGTCAAACAGGGCACTGCTAATGCTGTATCTGAACATTACAGATTTGTTTTTCCTGCTAATCTGCATTAACTTAAGTTTTCTACATTTTGAGCTGGATGCCATTCATCACACCAACTAGAAATTGTTATGTTCCAACTAGAAATATTGTCTAATTCATTTTGTATCCTCCTGCAGTCATTCAACTTGACACCTCACTATAAACCACAGCATCATCAGCAAACAACTGCACATTGCTGCCCACACTGTCCGCCAAACCATTTTTGTATACGGAAAATAATAACTGTCATATCACACTCCCCTGGGCCACTCCTAATGATACCCTTATCTCTGATGAACAGTCGCCACTGAGAACAGCATTCTAGGCTCTATCACTTAAGATGTCTTTGAGCCACTCACACATCTGGGACTCTATTTCATATGCTCGTACCTTTGTGAACGGTTTGCAGTGGGGCACTGTGTCAAATGCTTTTCACAAATCTACAGATATGGAATATAGATGTTGCCTTTCATACATGATTTGCAGGAGATCACATGAGGAAAGAGCAAGCTGAGTTTAACAGATGCGGTGCTTTCTAACACTGTGCTGATTCGTGGACACAAACTTTTCGGTCTGTAGGAAATCTTTGATATTCAAGCCGAGAATACATTTAAGAATTTTGCAGCAGATCAATGTTAAGGATATTGGTTTGTAATTTGGTGAGTGTTCTTTTACCCTTCTTATATAGAGGAGCCACCTGTTCTTTTTTCCAGTTTCTTGGGACTTTGTACTGGGCAAGAGATTCGCAATAAGTTCAAGCTGAGTAAAGGGGGCCAATGCCATAGCGTAGACTTCATAAAATTGGGATTCCATCCAGACCTCGTGTCATATTTGCTATCAACTCTTTCCGTTGTTTCTCTGTGGCAGAGAAGCTTAAGTTCATAGTGTTTTTGTTTTTTGTAGTTCACTGTTACTATTTGAGTTTACATATTGTCATTTTGTCATTTGTAGATAGTCAGTGGAGCTATGGGGGTGATCTCCCGGTTAAAAATAAACTTTCTCCCGGGTGGGAAACCAGGGTGTATACGGGGACAAGGAAAAAAAATTCCCGGATTATTCCCGGATTTCTCCCGGATACCCCGTTTAAAAAATGATTTTTCCCGGGTGAAAATACACTTTTTATGTGCTAAGTGACAGTAGGTTTTCCGTAGATTTTCTCTCGGAACTGTAAAACTTATGAATCCTTTGAATGGTTAACGTTGTATACAATCGCATGGAACTTCCCGGAAAAAAAAGAAAAGACGGGGCAAAGAAGGTTTTGGAGAGACCTTTAATTTAAAAAAAAAAAAGGGAGAGAAATTTTGGAAAGACCTTTGATTTGCAGCAACATATACGCTGCATATTTTCGTATTACAAAAGTATAAATTCGAATTGCACCAAACACAGCGCGTTAGTTTCCGAAGCGTTGAAACCGAGGTTGCGATGTCCTTTTGTAAGCGAGTCATATCTCAAGCCACGAGATCTCGTCAGCCGATGACAGCGGCTATTCAGAGCATAGGACACGTGTTTTAGTCAGCCAATAGCAAGATCACTGGTCACATAGCGCGAACACGCAAGAGGAAAAGTTAACGGTTTACATTAATGTATGCCGTACCGTATATCTACTAGAAAAGCTAAGCTTTCACATATAATGTTAGTCTCTAAGATTAACACGCTACAACAGAAGCTAAGCTTTCACGTGTAAAGTTGATATTTTTTTGCGTGTGTTATACTTTAAGACACATCACACAAATGTGCCAGTAAATTTAAAATAATGACATAAATGTCTCGGCTCGAAATTCTTGTAAGTGGCTGGTCCTCAAACTGTTCAGTTTCGAACGCTCTGTGATTCAGATATCCATCCCACTTTCTCACACGTAACATAATTCATGTTGCATAAAAAGAAATTTACTTTGAAAGTAATGCTTTTCTAACCACCGTTCGCAATACTATTCGGAGACTGTTAGAAATAGGTCCGATTTAACAGTTGCCAGAGAGCACCAGAAAACAGGCATAATTGTGCGTGTGCAACTGCAGTGGTGTAGGAAGCCCGTATGTTCGTGTGTATAAAGCACTAAGAGAGCTTACATTACACCATAAAAGAAACAGTGCATCAGAGGATACTCCAAGAGCATCGGAATTTCGTAAACCATACTAAAATCTGGAGTACCAGTACTCTACGATCTCATTTTTGGTTCTTTATTATGGCATAATGCCATATATGGCAGAAGATGATAACGTGCGCTTGAAATTGCACTTGAAATTCAGCAAACAGTTGGAAGTAGCCAATACTGTAAAATGATCGCCTCGGCGGAAAGATTAATAAAGCCAAATTTCTTTAGCAAACTTGCAAAAATAACTTCACTGTTCTGCAAGGCGATTAATGCTTGACTGCTACTAACTTGGAAATAAAATAAAATCAGAAAACTGAAATTAATAATATATTTTTGTGCTCCGTAATTATGTGAATGTATTTTAATTCACTTGATAGCTCCCAGCCACAGAAATCCGTTTTGTTTTCATTTGACATGGGAGCAGTACACGAAGAGAAGCAGCGAATTCACTTTACGTAAACACGGGTCATGTGGAGGTTAACCCCCTCCCCACTACAACTCAGACGACTCTGTGCAAGCGTGAATCTGGCAGCTAGTGCGCATGAGAAAAAAATTTCTCGTTTGCATCTGGGTGCTTGCTGCTACTACCGATACAGCTAACAGCCAAACTTCAAGTAATGGGAGAAGGTACTGCTTATACGCGAGTCAAATGCGCAGCCCCCAGGGGCTTAGCTTTCATTTGCTGAGTACGGGCTTGGCGACCCCGGGGTCCTGAGCTGGGGACTGGTCAGCGCCGCCAGTCTCCTGTCACCGTAACCCCCGGACATGCTTCAGCGACCACCATATGGCGCGGCGGTGGAATGTTGTGTGCTGTGGGGAATGGTAATCTTGACTTGATCGCCTGGATTGCGAGGAAGGCCAACCTCTATAAAAAACCCTCAATCTTACGGTGTGCTCCGCACCTATAAGATGCATGGCTGTTGGGGTGGAACAGTCGCAAGCGGGCAACCTCTGGGGCACCTGCCGCACCCCAGATGTATAAGGCAACTCAGGCACGTGGGGCTCTGTCTGAGCGGACCTTTAGTTCTCTAGCTGCTCGTGGGACCGTAATGGACCCTTCGACCTCTACATTTCCCCCTACCAGTGGATTGGGTGGGCCACTGGTAGGAAAACACACCCCATTGAAAAAGCGACTTCGTGCTACGAGTCCTCCAGCGCCTGGTGTTGCTAGAGATTTATCAGACTGTCGTAACAGAGCACATGCTGATAATCAGAATGTGTTTTTGATTATTAAATGGAAGGAGGGTAGCTTTGAGAGGGTTTCTCCCTTTTACATCCACAAGGGTCTTGAGGGAATTGCAGGCACACTGAAATCTGTGAAGTGACTGCACAATGGGACTCTGTTAGTTGAGACTTCTAGTTCCCGTCAAGTCGCTTCTCTTCAGAAAGCAACTTGTCTCGGAGAGTACGCTATCGAGACCGAGCTCCACTCCACTTTGAATTATAGTAAGGGTGTTGTGACATGTAGGGACTTGGTGGATATCCCCACAGACAAGTTAAAATCTGAGTGGGCTGACGAAGGTATTGTTGACATGCAGCATATTATGAAACGAGTCGATGGGGACCTCGTCAAATCCGACTCGTTTATTCTCACGTTCAGTTACCCGAGACTCCCAGAGCATGTTAAAGCGGGGTTCTTACGTTTGCCAGTACCGCCATATTTCCCTAACGCAATGCGCTGTTTTAAATGTCAGCACTTTGGGCATACTACGTTGGGGTGCAATGGGATAGCCACTTGTGGTAAATGTGGTCAGCCTGCCCATGAAGGAGCCGATTGTTCATCGCCTGTGAAGTGCGTAAATTGCTCTGGGAGTCAGCCTATCTGGAGCTGGGTCTGCCCCATCTATCTTGAAGAACGGAAGATACAGGAGATTAAAACATCTAAGCTCATCCCCTATGGTGAGGCCAAGAAGCTCTTTAAGGCCATGCAACCTCCTGTGTTTTCAACATCTTTCGCTTCTGCTCTGAAAAAACCGGTAAAAATGGCCACTGTTGCTACGCAAACGGAGGTTGCTAGTGTTAACACTAATACCTGCGTTTGCCAGTGCACTTGTGCTGCTGCGGTTGTTTTGCAACCTGCAGCTCTCGCCGCAATATCGGACAAGGCTGTGGTTGCTGACATTGGGGTACTTCCTGCCTCTCCCCATATGGCGCCTTCTGCCCAGGCGAGTACAGCTCCAGCTGTTGACAAGGCTCTGCATTCAAAGCCCCCCAAGACAAAGACCCTGAAGGTGAAGGTTTTGCCACCTCAGGAGACTAGTCAGGGTCGGTCCGATGACGAGGCCATCGTACTGTCTGACATATCCCGTGGGTCGTCATCGGAGCTGATGGACGTTGATGTCAACCGGGGGCGATCTTCTCGCCCCAGGAATAAATCTCCGGCCAGTACAGGCTCTCCTCCAAAGCACAGAGGCAGGGTGAAAGTTCAGCCACCCTGATCACTGGCTCCCATATTACAGTGGAACCTGAATGGGTTCAGGATGCATGTGGCCGAATTACAACTCCTTGTACGAGAGTGCCCTTTGTGCTTATGTCTCCAAGAGATACATTGATGCTCCTTCTTTACGGGGCTATACCGTATATCGAAAAGATGCTCTGACGGGGGAAAGGGCAAAGGGGGTGTTGCGGTTTTTGTCCGTGACGTGCGCCCCTCATCCGAGCTCCCTCTCGTTACAGACTTGCAAGCAGTTGCAGTTGACCTTCTTGTGGGTCGGAGGGACACAGTCTGTTCGATTTACTTACCACCTCAGGATGCGATAGACTCTGCGGCTCTCTCAGACCTTATTACCCAACTCGCCCGCCCATTTCTTCTTCTGGGGGACTTCAATGTTCATAATGTCTTATGGGGCTCTCCGACTACTTGCCCCAGGGGTCGCATTCTGGAAAGCCTCATGATGTCTGAAGAACTGTGCATCCTCGACTCTGGTGCTCCCACTCATTTCTGTACTACTTCTGGGTCGTCATCAGCTATTGACCTTTCCTTTTGCTCTCCGGCACTCGCGGATTCTGCTCTGTGGGAGGTTGCTGCTGACCTCCATTCTAGTGACCACTTCCCCCTTTGGATTCGCCCCCTGGATGAGGCTGTGGCATTCCCAGTGCCGTCCCAGTGGCACCTCTGCAGATCTGACTGGACACTTTTCAGCCAACTGGCTGTTTTGGAACACCGTGCCAGTGTCCACGAATGGGTAGACCATGTTACAGCCGTGATCTCCCATGCTGCTGAATTGTCAATCCCACAGTCATCCGGTCATCCCAAGAGGCATCCTGTCCCTTGGTGGACCACTGAGTGCCGCTCAGCCATCCGAGCCTGCCGTGCTGCTCTGCACCGCTTCAAGTGCTGTCCATCAGCTGACAATCTTGCGGCCTTTCGGGTGGCGAGGGCCAAAGCGCGGCGAGTGATTAAAGAGAGCAAACGACGGTCATGGCAATCGTTCTTGAACTCCATCTCCCGCTCCACTAGTTCTACGAAAGTATGGGAAGCCATCAGGAGGATTTCCGGGAAACTCAGCCAACTACCTGTCACGGCATTGCTGCATCAAGGATGTCTCCTCATGGCGCCGAGAGACATCGCCCAGACACTGGCCATGCATTTTGCGGAATCTACCGCCACTATTAACTGTGATCCAGATTTCTGCCGCTACCGCACTGCCATCGAGAGGGGTCACTTGGACTTCCGGTCTCCAAATTCTGAACCCTACAACTGCCCCTTCACAATGTGGGAACTGGATTCGACGCTGTCTGTGGCTCATGATACTGCGCCTGGTCATGATCAAATTCGGTTCAGCATGCTGCAGCACTTGTTGCTGCCATCCAAGGAAGTTCTCCTGAATTGTTTTAATATGATATGGTTATCCGGCACGTACCCTGACTCGTGGAGGGAGGCGATTTTGATTCCCCTCCTCAAACCGGGGAAGGACCGAACGCATCCCAGTAGTTATCGAAGTATTGCTTTGACGAGCTGTGTCGGGAAGACGTTGGAACGCATGGTCAACCGTCACCTGGTTTGGCTGCTCGAGACCAGGCAGCTCCTTAGCCCCTCTCAGTGCGGCTTTCGGAGATGTCGTTCCACTATAGACAACTTGACCCTGCTTGAGGCGGCCATCCAGCAGGCCTTCCTACGTACCCAGCATTGTCTAGGTGTATTCTTTGACATTAATAAGGCGTATGACACTACTTGGCGCCGCCTTATCCTCAATCAACTCCATGAATGGGGCTTTCGTGGCTGTCTCCCCATCTTCATTCGGTCCTTTCTTTCCCACCGCCTCTTTCGATATCAGGTTGGTAATGTGCTATCTGATTTGTACGTGCAGGAGAATGGTGTTCCTCAGGGAAGCGTTTTAAGTGTCACCCTCTTTGCCATCGCCAACAGTATCACGTCCACTATCCGGAGTCCTGCCCAGTGCTCCTTGTTTGTGGACGATTTTGCTGTTTTCTGTTCTTCCTCCAGTCTTGTCACTGCTAGTCGGCAGTTGCAGCTTACGATAAAGCGCTTAGCGGGATGGACTGCGAAGACGGGCTTTACCTGTTCTGCAGACAAATGTGTGTGTGTGTGTTCATTTTAATCGTTCTCGACGTCTTTTTACCTCCCCTGAATTGCGTCTGAGGGACACCATTCTTCCTTTTAGAGACACTGTGAGGTTCCTGGGCCTCACTTTTGATTCCAAGTTGTCGTGGTTGCCTCACCTTAAAGACCTAAAGGTGTGGGCCCTGAAGGCACTGAATATTTTGAAGTGTCTGAGCCATTGGTCCTGGGGAGCAGATCGGGCGCGTTTGCTGCAGTTTTATAGGGCTTTCGTCCGATCGTGTCTTGACTATGGTTGCACCGTGTATGGGTCAGCGAGGCCTTCGTATCTGAAGATTCTTGACGCAGTACACCATGAGGGTATCAGGCTGGCCACTGGTGCCTTCCGTACCAGTCCCATACCCAGCCTGTGTGCTGAGGCAGGAGGACCGCCGCTCGCCATCCGGCGGAAACTCCTCATGGTGCGACGGGTGTGTCAATTCCTTGCCTGTCCTACCTCCCCTGCATACCCTACCGTTGCCCGACCGCCTATGGAACGTCTCTTTTTCCAGTCGTCCCAGGGCAACGAGACCATTTGGGATTTGTGCCAAGCATTTGCTTGAGTCCCTTTGTGTGGAGCGTGTGGCCCCTCAACGACAAGGTTTTACCCGCCTGCCTCCCTGGTTGCTCCAGAGGCCCAGCGTCCTTTTAGACTTGTCAGAGTACCGGAGGAGCTGCACTCCTGCGTTTGTTTTTACCTCCTTATTTTCCGATATTTTACACCAGCATCCCGACCATGTACCAGTATTTACAGATGGCTCTAAACAGGGGGACTCTGTTGGTTGTGCTGTTGTTTTCCCTGATCGCGTCGTCAAGTTACGGCTTCCTGCGGTGTTTAGCATCTTTGATGCCGAATTGTTTGCGATCTTGCGGGCATTGGAGCAGATGAGATGTGTTCCCAGTCTTAAGTTCCTCATCTGTTCTGACTCCCTGAGTGCCCTTCAGACCATGCAACACTTGTACCCAGCGGATACGGTCGTCCAGAACATCCATGATGCCCTACTCCACCTGCAACGGCAGGGGAAGGAGGTTTTTTTCTGCTGGGTGCCGGGGCACGTGGGTATTAGGGGGAACGAACTGGCGGATGTGGCTGCCAAAGATGCATGTTCCCTCCCTCACGTTGTTGAATGTGCCGTCCCCCTCCATGCTGTCACCTCCCTCCTGCATTTTCGTGTTATGCGTCAATGGGAAGAGGAGTGACTGGCAGTCGGTGACAATAAGCTGCGTCTGGTCAAGGCCACCACACGGCCATGGCGTACGTCCTACCAGTCATGCAGGTGGGATGAGGTTCTCCTCACTCGCCTCTGCATCGGTCACAGTCCCTTAACACATGGTTTTTTACTCCGGCGGGAGGACCCCCCAATCTGCAGTGCTTCTGGCGTCCATATTACTGTCCGCCACATTTTACTTGACTGTCTTTTATTCTCTGACCAGAGGGCGGTGGTTTCTTTGCCACCGGATTTGCCCTCTATTTTGCAAGACGACGCAACGACTGTGGTTAAGGTCTTACGGTTTTGTATCCTGTCCAATTTATTGCCTCGGATTTTAGGGAGAGGGTTTTAATGTGCTGCTGGGTGACTGGCTCACCCAGGTTTTAGGTAAGAGGTTCGCCAGTCACGAATACCTCCTTGTTTCCCTTTGGTCTCTGTCCTCCTTTCCTTGTGTTTCCTTTCCTTTTTTAGTGCGTTTCTTCTCCTCTTGTTTTGCCTCTGTATGTGAGGATTTGGAACTGCGTCAGGTCTGTGTCTTTTAGTCGTTCTCCTTGTTCGCTGTCCGTCTTAGTCCCTTCACTGCATGTGTTCCTGTTTGGGCGCTGATGACCACGCTGTTTAGCGCCCGTAAACCTCAAACACACACACACACACACACACACACACACACACACACACACACACCTCAAATGCGCAACAGACCGCTGGAAATTGGTCAAACGAACCTAATGTGAACAGTTGTGACGTCATGCTCATAGCAAGCAGTTTATTGTTAAGAAGAATTACAGTCTTCGCCCTACGTCCTTTGACATATTTTTGCTATTTGCAGATGCTTGTGCGTGCACAGTTGTTTGTTGTTGTAAATTGCACATTTCCTTTGCCACTAAAGTTTTATTTTTTTCCCTCTCTTTTATATTTTATTGCTGCAGTATCATTCTCCAGTAGCAGGATACAATAACATTCTTTGCTAGAGAATCAATTCTGCAGTCAAAATTACAAAAATTTAACTGAAAGCTAAAACAATGAAAAATTCCCAGAATTCCGAAAAATTTCCGGGTTTTTCCCGGTTTTCTCCCGGATGAAAGAATTCCCGGGTTTTTCCCGGATTTCCCGGTAGACCCAGGTCATATACACCCTGGAACACTTTCTCCCGGGTGATTCTCCCGGGTGAAAATACACTTTTTCTGTGTTAAGTGACTGTATACATTCCCTCGAAACTGTAAAAATTATCAATCATTTGAGTGGTTATGGTTTTATACAGTGGCTTAGAATTTCCCAGCACTTTAGAAAACGAAACTCAAGGGAGGAAACCACGTTTTGGAAAGTTCTTTGATGTGCAGCAACATACACTGCATATTTTTGTATTACGAAAGTATAAATTCAAATTGCACTAAAAACTGCATGTTACTTTCCGAAGCATTGAAATCGAGATTGCGATGTGCTTTTGTAAGCCAGTCATAGCTCATGTCATGTGATCTTGCCAGCTGATGACAGCGGATATTCATAGCATAGGACACGCGATGTAGTCAGCCAATAGGAACATCACTGTTAAGTAGCGCAAACAGACAAACAGGAAAAGTTAATGGTTTAAATTAATATACATAGTGTTGCTACAGAAAAAGCAAACTTTTCACATATAATATTTGTCGCAAAAATTAATAAGCTACAATAGAAACTAAGCTTTTTTGCACGTTTTACACTTTAAGACACATCACACAAATGTGCCAGTAAAATGTTTAATAGCAATATAAATCTCTGATCTTCTGGGCTCGAAATTCTTCTAAATGGCTTGTCATCAAAGAGTTGATTTTGAAATGAGAGTCAAACGCTCTGTGATTTAAGAAATTCATCGTATATTCTCGCACATAGTTCATCTTGCGCAAAAGGAAATATACTTTGAAAAATAACGCTTTCCACACCGCAATTCGCAATATTTTCCCGAGATCTGTTACAAATAGATTTGTTCCAGCAGTTGCCAGAGAGTGCCACATAAGAGGCATCCCTGCGCTTGTGCAGCTATGAAGACGTAGGAAGCACATATGTTTGTATGTGTAAAATATTAAAAGATCTTACATTATGTCATAAAAGAAACAAGACATCAGCGGATACTCCAAGAGACTCGGAATTTCTTGAACCATACTAAAATGAATAATTCGCATTAAAGTACACATCCGTATGTCCAGATTCCCAACGAAGTAGGCCTCAATCTAATATTAGGCTTTTCAGTGTGGTTTTCGGGATGTAAATTTTCGTGGAGTACCAATACTGTATTGTCTCATGTTTGGTTCTTTATTATGGCATAATGCCATACATGCTAGTAGATGAAAACGTGCATTTGAAATGCAGTGAACAATTGAAACTAGCCAATAGTGTGGAATTAAACACTTCGTTTGGAACAAACTGGCTGCCTCAGCAGAAAATATAAATAAAAGGCGAATTTCTGTAGAATAGTAACAAATATAACTTCATTGTTCTGCAAGGCGATTAATGCTTGACTGTCAGAAAGGTGGAAATAAAATAAAATCTGGAACTAACAACATATTGTAGCCTTCCATAATTATGTGAATGTATTTTAATTCACTTGATAGCTCCCAGCCACAGATATCACTTTTTTATTATTATTATTATTTTTTTTTATTTTTTTATTTTTTTTTTTTTTCATTTGACGTGAAAGCAGTAAACAAAGAGGAAACACCAAAATACTAAATGTAAACACAGATCACATGGAGTGCTGCCGCCCCCCATAACTCAGACTGCTCTGGGCATAACCCCCAGATCTACGATATTTTGAATCGGGCCAATACTAGATGGTGGTAGGCCCCCCCCCCCCCCCCCCCCTCCAGTATTTGAGATAGGGCGTAAAAAACTAAACAAAAAAAAAAGACTTTTCAAAAATAAGCACACATCTTTCTGAAGAGTCTGAGGAAACATAAGGAGTGTTATTTGGTCTCAAGTGTGCCAAAGTGCAGTGCCACACCTCTTCACACAGCATTCTTCTACCGCACGTCACTGTACTTTGCACTGTTGAATTCAAATGTGTATATTTTGTAATGGATGCAATCAAACTATATTCAGGACAGCAGAAATTAAAAATGTCCTCTGGTGCCTCTCCTGCAACCTGTCAGCTGATTTATCAAGCCCCTCTTAAAAAAAAAACCTCGCAATTAATACTGGATGGGATTATTTGTAACTGGAAGAACAAGAACTCTTCAGAAAATTTGGACTCTTTATTGCCTCTTAGCTAATAACTTTCTGTTCTGTGTGGCATAAAATGAAATACAGGATACATAAAACCAGGTAAGACAAGGGATCTACATCTACATCCATATTCCGCAAGCCACCTGACGGTGAGTGGTGGAGGGTACCGTGAGTACCTCTTATCGGTTCTCTCTTCTATTCCAGTCTCGTATTGTTCGTGGAAAGGAGGATTGTCGGTATGCCTCTGTGTGGCCTCTAATCTCTCTGATTTTATCCTCATGGTCTCTTCGCGAGATATACGTAGGAGGGAGAAATATACTGCTTGACTCCTCAGTGAAGGTATGTTCTCAAAACTTCAACAAAAGCCCGTACCGAGCTACTGAGCGTCTCTCCTGCAGAGTCTTCCACTGGAGTTTATCTATCATCTCCGTAACGCTTTCGCGATTACTAAATGATCCTGTAACGAAGCGCGCTGCTCTCCGTTGGATCTTCTCTATCTCTTCTATCAACACTGTCTGTTACGGATCCCACACTGCTGAGCAGTATTCAACCAGTGGGCGAACAAGCATACTGTAACCTACTTCCTTTGTTTTCGGATTGACTCCTCAGTGAAGGTATGTTCTCAAAACTTCAACAAAAGCCCGTACCGAGCTACTGAGCGTCTCTCCTGCAGAGTCTTCCACTGGAGTTTATCTATCATCTCCGTAACGCTTTCGCGATAACTAAATGATCCTGTAACGAAGCGCGCTGCTCTCCGTTGGATCTTCTCTATCTCTTCTATCAACCCTGTCTGTTACGGATCCCACACTGCTGAGCAGTATTCAACCAGTGGGCGAACAAGCATACTGTAACCTACTTCCTTTGTTTTCGGATTGCATTTCCTTAGGAAATTATATATATATATATATATATATATTAGAGGGAAACATTCCACGTGGGAAAAATATATCTAAAAACAAAGATGATGTGACTTACCGAACGAAAGCGCTGGCAGGTCGATAGACACACAAACAAACACAAACACACACACAAAATTCAAGCTTTCGCAACAAACTGTTGCCTCATCAGGAAAGAGGGAAGGAGAGGGAAAGACGAAAGGATGTGGGTTTTAAGGGAGAGGGTAAGGAGTCATTCCAATCTCGGGAGCGGAAAGACTTACCTTAGGGGGAAAAAAGGACGGGTATACACTCGCGCACACATGCACACATATCCATCCACACATATACAGACACAAGCAGACATCTCACAAGCAGACATATTTAAAGACAAAGGGTTCCACGACCGTGGTACTTTATCGTCGGGAGTATGTGGCTGAGTGACTGCATCAGCTTTCAGACAACACTACTTACAAAGTTTGCCAAGGTAATCCCATTCCTGATGTCCAGGCGGAGCTTCAAGGAATCCTCAGAACCATAGGCCCCCTACAAAACCTTTCACCTGACTCCATCAACCTCCTGACCCCACCAACACCCCGCTCCCCTACCTTCTTCCTAAAATTCACAAACCCAATCATCCAGCCACCCCGTTGTAGCTGGTTACCAAGCCCCCACAGGACGTATCTCTGCCTACATAGATCAACACCTTCAACCCATTACACCTTCTCCCATCCTTCATCAAAGACACCAACAACTTTCTCGAATGCCTGGAATCCTTACCCAATCTGTTACCCCCAGAAGCCATCCTTGTAACCATTGATGCCACTTCCCTATACACAAATATTCCGCACGTCCAGGGCCTCGCTGCGATGGAGCACTTCCTTTCACGCTGATCACCTGCCACCCTACCTAAAACCTCTTTCCTCATTACCTTAGCCAGCTTCATCCTGACCCACAACTTCTTCACTTTCGAAGGCCAGACATACCAACAACTAAAGGGAACAGCCATGGGTACCAGGATGGTCCCCTCGTACGCCAACCTATTTATGGGTCGCTTAGAGGAAGCCTTCTTTGTTACCCAAGCCTGCCAACCCAAAGTTTGGTACAGATTTATTGATGACATCTTCATGATCGGGACCCACAGTGAAGAAGAACTCCAGAATTTCCTTTCCAACCTCAACTCCTTTGGTTCCATCAGATTCACCTGGTCCTACTCCAAATCCCATGCCACTTTCCTTGACGTTGACCTCCACCTATCCAATGGCCAGCTTCACACGTCCGTCCACATCAAACCCACCAACAAACAACAGTACCTCCATTATGACACATGCCACCCATTCCACATCAAACAGTCCCTTCCCTACAGCCTGGGTCTTCATGGCAAACAAATCTGCTCCAGTCCGGAAGCCCTTAACCATTACACCAACAACCTGAAAACAGATGTCGCATCCCGCAACTACCCTCCCGACCTGGTACAGAAGCAAATAACCAGAGCCACTTCCTCATCCCCTCAAACCCAGAACCTCCCACAGAAGAACCCCAAAAGCGCCCCACTTGTGACAGGATACTTTCCGGGACTGGATCAGACTCTGAATGTGGCTCTCCAGCAGGGATATGACTTCCTCAAATCCTGCCCTGAAATGAGATCCATCCTTCATGAAATCCTCCCCACTCCACCAAGAGTGTCTTTCCGCCGTCCACCTAACCTTCGTAACCTCTTAGTTAATCCCTACGAAATCCGCAAACCACCTTCCCTACCCTCTGGCTCCTAACCTTGTAACTGCCCCGGTGTAAAACCTGTCCCATGCACCCTCCCACCACCACCTACTCCAATCCTGTAACCCGGAAGGTGTACACGATCAAAGGCAGAGCCATGTGTGAAAGCACCCACGTGATTTACCAACTGACCTGCCTACACTGTGAAGCTTTCTGTGTGGGAATGACCAGCAACAAACTGTCCATTCGCATGAATGGACACAGGCAGACAGTGTTTGTTGGTAATGAGGATCACCCTGTGGCTAAACATGCCTTGGTGCACGGCCAGCACATCTTGGCACAGTGTTACACCGTCTGGGTTATCTGGATACTTCCCACTAACACCAACCTGTCAGAACTCCGGAGATGGGAACTTGCCCTTCAGTATATCCTCTCTTCTCATTACCCACCAGGCCTCAACCTCCGCTAATTTCAAGTTGCTGACGCTCATACCTCACCTGTCATTCAACAACATCTTTGCCTCTGTACTACCGCGTCGACTGACATCTCTGCCCAAACTCTTTGCCTTTACAAATGTCTGCCTGTGTCAGTGTATGTGCAGATGGATATATGTGCGTGTGTGGGAATTATACCTGTCTTTTTTTCCCCCTAAGGTAAGTCTTTCCGCTCCCGGGATTGGAATGACTCCTTACCCTCTCCTTTAAAACCCACATCCTTTCGTCTTTCCCTCTTCTTCCCTCTTTCCTGATGAAGCAACCGTTGGTTGCGAAAGCTTGAATTTTGTGTGTATGTTTGTGTGTCTATCAACCTGCCAGCGCTTTCATTTGGTAAGTCACATCATCTTTATATATAATCTTGCTGCAGCTTTACATGGTGTGCTTTCCTTTCTGCAAAAGAATCTATTACCTCATCAAAGTTCGTCAAGCGTTTTGCTACATGAAAAATCTAAATGTCGTCTAATGCTGAAAAAGCTGTTAATACAAATAGTACCCAAGGCTGGTGTGGTTTCTCGATCTGATAATGTCTATTTTGTAACTGCCTGCTGGACAAAAGAAAAGAGGCCTTTCTAATGCTCGAACAGTCCACGGGTATACTGCCGGTTCATAGTGGCCAACGGGCACAATATTTCAGTGATCAGACATGTCGCCGTCATCAGGTACGCTGACGAACTGAGCTCCTGAGGGCGCACGGCCAATTTAAATCCCCTCCCCCTGCGCGCCGCTCTCTTCGCCGTCCGCGCCTGTGCGCCGGCAGTCACGAAGACGTGGGCGTCGGAATCTGTCGTAGCGTCGATGTGCTTGCTACGTCCGCCCTGGTCGCCAGTTCGTACTTCTTGCTGAGAGTCTTCTTAATTACGTTCAATGCCCGGTCCCAAGCCTTGCTGAGATTGTAGCCGCAATCTCGGTTGACAAGATCTTCCCTGGTGCGAATTTTGATAGCCTCCCTTATAACGCTGTCCCAATATTTAGAGGTCTGAGCCAGGATCTTGGTACGCTCATAATCCATCTCATGTTTCTAGGACAAACAGTGCCCTGCTACTGCCGACTTATTTGGGTATATCAGTTGAGTGTGCCTTTGATGTTCTCGGCAACGATCTTCGATGGTGTGTACTGTTTGTGCGATATAAGTCTTCCCACACTCACGGGGAATTTGGTATATGCCAGCCTTCCCCAAACCGAGGTCATCTTTCACACTTACCAGTAATGCCCGTGTTTTATTGGGCAGGCAAAAGAGGGTTTTAAACGGTGTTTCTCTAATATACAGACAATTTTCCCTGATAGTGCTCCATTGTACGTAATAAAGGCAGTGGCCACCTCTTCTTCCATGACTTCATCTGTCTCCACAAGTTGTGCTGCGATGGTGGGATGGAGAGCGCGTCTAATCTGCCATTTCCAGTACCCGTTTTCTGGGAACACGGTTTTGAGGTGTTCCAATTCCTGGGGCAGGTTCTCTGCATCTGAGATGCTGCGCGCCCTGTGTACTAGTGTTTTTAGTACTACATTCCTGTGCCAGACTCAGAATTAACTTAGAATAGTGTCGTAGCTATGCACTTTGCTATTATTTTTGAATTGAGATGGGTTATGTTTAGGAGTAATGGTAACTTTTTAGGCAGACACCTTACACATCACTAAAAGTTTATAATTTTGATTGGTAAGAATATGTTAAAAAAATAATTTTTTTTCTCAAGGAGTCTCTTAAAAAGGGGGGGGGGGGGGGGGGGAGTCGTATACTTGGGTAAATACAGTATGTCGTGTTATACAATACATGCATGTCATTATGCCTATTGCCTGTTGGATGTGAAGTATGGAAATGTTAGTATCTATACACATTTCTCATTGTTATTGCTACAGGTACTTGAGCACAGAGGAGAAGAAACTTCAGGGTGCCAAACGTGACAACGAAGTCCTCCTCCAGCGTCGCAAGGAAGGTGCTACAACTGTACCATACCGTGTCATCGACAACCCGCAAAAGCTCACCAATGCTGACTGGGATCGCGTAGTGGCAGTTTTCGTTATGGGGCCTTCGTGGCAGTTCAAGGGCTGGCCCTGGGGTGGTAACCCCGTTGAAATTTTTTCAAAAGGTGAACCAGTGTATTTTTGCTTTTCCATTTACAAGATTGCAAGTACAGCAAAATAAAATAGTATATAGTCTGCAGCACTTGGAGGGTGTAGTTGCTTAGGTGTGTGTGTGTGTGTGTGTGTGTGTGTGTGTGTGTGTGCGCGCGCTCGTGCGTGTGCGTGCGCGCGCGTCACTGAGTGCCTCAATTATACAGTGGGTGATCCCCTTCACTCCTTGCATTACTTAAATGAAATCACTTCGAGCAGCACTTTTATTTCATAGTTTCTATTCTGTTCCCTCCTATCTTCATCTGTTGTCTCCTTCACACTCAGTTTCCTTCGGCTTTCTTCTCTTCTTTCATTTCCCATTTATATCCTGTTTTGACATGTACTTCCCTTCCCCTCCTTACCTCTTCCTACATTGACAAATCCAATTAAAGCGTGTCAGTTTTTTTTCTCCAAGCCTTGCTTCCATTAGTAAGTGTAGTATCAGAGCATCCTTTACATGTACTAAGACCAAATTGACTCTCAACTATTAGTTCCACAATTTTCACTTCTAACCTTCTGTACATTATTATGACCAGTATTTTGGATGCATGAAGTGTGAAGCTGACTGGTAGTTCTTGTGAATGTCTGTGGCATGTCTCCTGTCTCATACGGTGTACACGCCAATTTCAATAAGCAAGTAAATACTCGCAAAGAATCAGTGTCGCCACATCCAGCTGCAAGTAACTGATTGTCACAGTTTTCCTATACTTGAACAGTGGAAAATCCTGGATGGAATAATGATAATACTATGAAAAGGGTAGACTGCTACTCGCCATATAGTGGAGATGTTGAGTTGCAGATAAGCACTACAAAAAGACTGCTAAACAAGTAAGCTTTCAGCCCTAAGGCCTTCTGAATTAGACACCACACCCAGCCAGCCATCCAGCCAGCGGTATAATTCAGAGGAAGGCCTTTGAGCCAAAAGCTTACTTGTTTAGCAGTCTTTTTGTTGTGCATGTCTGCGACTCAACAATCCACTATATGGTGAGTAGCAGTCTACCCTCTTCATAATATTTGATTGTCCCATTTATATTTGGATATAAATTTTTTGGGCTAGTGGTGATATTAAAAAATTTTGATCTCAACAGATATAACAAAGTATTTTGTGCAGTTGACTTGCACAAAGCTGCATCCTCACCCAGATTCAACTAGCCTCTATGTATGGATATAGTGATTGGAAAGGTGGTTGTGGTGAAGAAACTGTATTTTTGTACTTGTAAAATACATTTGTATTTGTGTTTTATCAGTTTTGTCAGGAATATTTCAATGCAGGCACGTTCTTTAATGTCCAGTGCAGCTTGCACATTGCACATTTACCGTTTCATTTTGTATTTATGGGAAAAATAGAAGAGAAATATAAATTCTGTCATATTTGATTTGTGCTTACAGTAAACATTTCAACAAATAACTTACATAATCATGTCACTGCTGGGGCCAAATTTTAATTAGTTAGATAAGGTTGTTCTTTTTTTAAATTCCTGTCAAAGGTTTACAGAGACATTTAAATTTTTACTATTTTTGATGTAGTTTTGTTTGCCTAGTGAAACTTGCATGTTGTTTTTTTATATATAGTTAGATTATCATTTTTAACCACTTATGTATCTAGTCTTTGCTGTTAAGTACTTTGTGGTATGTTGTACCACATGGGACTGTGGAGTGAGGCCTGGGTGAATAATGTGCAGAAGGACAATTTGATACCTGTGTTAGTAACAACAAATAAACTAAAATAAGGAAAATTCTTTTGCTCACATTCCAAGTCAAGCTTGATCTACCAATTGTAAAACTCATTAAGATATGGTTTTAAAAAAGAACTAAAACCAAGATAAAGTTTTTCTGTGTTATGAAAACAGAAACATTATAAAAGATTTACTTCAACAGCCAATAGTTTATATGGAATTTAAATGTGGCTACATATCAGCTAAATGCTTTACTGCAATCCAAATACACGAGTGATTAAGAATGAACTGCAATATGAAATAGTAGCTTGAATTTAAATTAAAAGAAATTACAGTCCAATGATTTACAGTTAAAGCAAACACAGTGCACCACTATCTAGTAAATGACTCTTAACTTCAACTACTAGCTGAATTGACGATGCTAGAATACCAAGATTCACCAGTTAAATTTGACAGTTACAATATGTAGTTGATTTAGAAATAAATTCCAGCAACCAGATTGTTTATTCCGCCAACATAGCATACATCTGGCCAACTGTTAAAGCGCCATGTGATATTACTGACTGGAACTCATCGTAGGCCACAAGGTTCACTTTACAACTGGCACAGCTACACAACAGTGTACACTATACCAGAGCTCAAGTAATCTGAAAAGAAATCTGTGTTAGTGCTCACCAGCCAACTGTATTATGCAAGCACTTCAATAGTAATTGGCCATAAACTCACTGAGCCTTAGCTCACTTACATAAATAAATGATAGACTAGTCTTGGATAATTGCAATTAATTTCACTTATCCTTATAACAACGTATGCAAGATACAACTGCCACTGGATACTAATTACACAAACTGCACGAGGATTAAACAATGGTGTCACCTGTGGGCACAGTATCGGAATCATTTAAAATAATGATCGGATTAGTCATACATCTCGAACACCATTACTGCAGTTACTAAGCAAGCGAACAGCACTGAAGTATAGCTTAGGCTGGCCAACACTTTAAATTTAGAAGACAATACCATCAATTTCACAGTTCCTGGTACTGCTGTAGGCTACATACAAATATAACTCCCCACCAGGATGTTTAGCTGCCATTGAATCCACTGCTTTTGGTTTCTCATTTCAACACCTGTCAATAGTACCTGGAAATGCCAACTGCAATTCAGCTTAGTCCAATGAACGAGTGACCAGACCTTTTTACAGGCCGAGTGCAACATACCTTTCCGGTTACCAGCTCGACAACTTACAGCCCAGATTAGAAGTGCTTGCCAGACTATCTCGTTCTCGGCTCACCACTGGGTTCACATCTCCCCAATGCTGCCTACAGGTGACACCACCATTGTAACCAAAACCTTACAATGCCACAAATTGCCACCAGTCAGCACAATGTATAGAGCGGTTACAGCATAGCTTAATTGAATTTGAGGCTGTCACCGGGAACTGCAACAGCAAAATTCTATGTCACTGTTCCATTTTACAGCCATTGGCAATATGTAACGGGTGGTTATAATTAAACTTCCCTATTTAACATATTATAACATAGAAACTAATTCAGAATGAGATTTTCGCACTGCAGCGGAGTGTGCACTGATATGAAAGGTCCCAAGTTCGAGTCTCTGTCCGGCACACAGTTTTAATCTGCCAGGAAGACTCATTTCAGCACACACACCGCTGCACAGTGAAAAACTCATTCTGGAAACATTCACCAGGCTGTGTCTAAGCCATGTCTCCGCAATATCCCTTCTTCCAGGAGTGCTAGTTCTGCAAGGTTTGCAGAAGAGCTTCTGTGAAGTTTGGAAGGTAGGAGACAAGGTACTGGCAGAATTTAATATGTGAGGAGGGGTCGCAAGTCGTGCTTGGGGTAGCTCAGCGATAGAGCACTTGCCCGCAGAAGGCAAAGGTCCCGAGTTCAATTCTTGGTCCTGATACAGTTTTAATCTGCCAGGAAGTTTCATGGAAACTAATTACCATATGAGTACCAAACTCGGTAGCATTAATGTCAAGGACATGGGGGAAGAGAAATAATGCAGAATCAATTCTACTGAAACACTTTTAATTTGCTGCTATGGTACATCATACCATTACATACCGGTACCATTACTGCTACAAAAGGGCCTTAATATGGTGCCCATCAGTGTCCGGAAGAGTCTGAAAGGACAGGATTGCGTTCTGCACACCAGAACAAAGCATGTCTGTAGGTATGCTGGCTACATCTCGATATGCTACGCTTCAGATCAGTATGTGTGAATGTTCCCCTGGTAAACCCTGTCCTTCAGCTAGCACCACAGCCAGAAATTACAGGGAGTAAGATCAGGTGATCATACCAGCCAAGCATTTGGAAACGTTCAGCTGATAATTCGTTTTTTTCCAAATGTGTTTTGGAGAAGCAGGTGAACTTAATGAACGGTGTGCATTGGGACCCCATTTAGCATGAAATCTGTTGAGTTCAACGTGTCTCCCTCCTATAGAGCGGGTATGACATGCTTGCGAAGCATATCACAGTAACGCTGGCCAGTCTCCCTGCACGTTTTTGGTCCTTGAGTGCCAACCTGTTCAAAACAGAATGGGCCAATGATGATGTAGCCATGCCACAGCAGGTGTAGAAAGAGGACACTTCTGTAATCCTTTCAGCCGGTGATATTTTTGAATTGCAGATGCAGCATTACAGTTGTTTTGATAACAGCGCTTCACCAGTAATGCACCGCTCCTTTTGTCCAAGCTCATGTTGACACGTCAGCAAGCGTACATGTGACTGGCCATACGTGTGAGACTATGAATCACATGACTGATCATGGCATATGGTGGCCACAGTAGCAATTGGACAGTGGCACTGTGACGCATAGAAATCATGCACCATATACTTTGGACATTAATGCTACCAAGTTTGGTACTCATACAGTAATTAGTTTTCATGTTATAACATGTTAAATATGGAAAGTTTAATTATAACCACCTGGTAAAATAAAAACTGTCAGTAAAGGGTGACAGTCCCCACTCCATCACTCCTGCCATCAAATCAAAATAGAGTTCAATGAAATTCTTGACAAACTGACTCTAGGAGCAGGATGGGAACACAGTATGTAAAGATCTCAGTGCATCACTGGTCCAGTGTTCAATACACCATCCTGGTGAAAGCCACTTACAGCAGTGTCTCAAACATCAGTCTATAAAACAACACGACATCGCAATTACATACCTAGAAAGATCTAATTGACAACAATGAAAATTTAGTTATCGGGAACCGGAGGAATCAGATTTTGTACTTTTTTGCCAGCAGTAGCCTTAACTATTGGACTATAGGAGCATGCCTCCAAACCTGGCTCAAACTTTGATTGACTAATCAGAAGTAACTAATGCTTAAGGAGAAGTAGTTGAGTCATACATGTAGGCGTGCTCAAGTAGCCTATAGTGAAAAATAGAAAATATGGTTTCCATTCCCAATCTTTAGTAAATTTTCAGTAAGGATTATAAAGTGGTCATTTTTCATTATAGAAAGTAGTTGTCCTACATGGAGGAGAAAAAAAAAACTTGGAAGTTTTGTCATAGTAGATTGATGTGGCTGAGTTTCTATGCAGGGTACATGTTATTGGATTGAATTTATTTCATAACAGTTCTGTACTGAAATTCCATTTATAATTTTGGTTTTGGCACAGACCTGTATATGTCCCTGAGGTTAATAGTCCTGTGGTGCAAAAATTTGAACAGGAGTGTGTGTTCAACAACATGGGCGAAGTTGAGAAGCTAAAAGACAGTGGTATGATCTGCTGTCAGTGTAACCCAACAACCATTCAGGTTTTGGTATTGGTCTTCATTACAGAATTACTCATTTCTGTCATTGAGCACGTCCACATATGTTAACAACA
Source organism: Schistocerca serialis cubense (assembly GCF_023864345.2). Lineage (NCBI taxonomy): Eukaryota > Metazoa > Arthropoda > Insecta > Orthoptera > Acrididae > Schistocerca > Schistocerca serialis. The sequence goes on along the minus strand of NC_064641.1, from coordinate 108,159,619 downwards.
CTTTCAGTTCATAAGCAAGTAATTGTTCACAGTGTCTATTTTCACTCTAATGGTGCAGTATATAAGCTAATGGGACTGCTTCTTATTAATATCCAGTCGCATGGCTGTGAGGAAAGTTAAATAATAAACAGAAGTTGATTATTGAAATGTATTCAGCGTCTTCTGTACACAGTCATTATGGATGGTCCAAAAGAGGTGTTTGAATTCCGTTTTCTCCATATTATGAGGGGCACTGTTTCAGCAACAAAACATCTTTTCATTTCACACCTAGCTTAAATAAGTCTTAGCCTTTTTGGTATTGAAAATGTTTTAGCAGTGTCATCTAGTGGACTTGCTTTCTCAAATCTGAAGACTAAATTCAGCTTCTCCATGTCTGTTACAAAGCTAACCTGACATTTAACAGGCAGAAATTTCTTAACTTTTTCAAATGCTTGTTAATTGGTAGTTTCCTTTGCTTGTCAAAATCATTTGATTGTGCAGGTTATAGCATTCTACTAGAGAAGCTCAATTATTGTGGTATCAGACATTTTACTGGGAATTGGTTTTCATTCTATCCAACGAAAAGAGTGTACAGTGTCACATTAAGAAACCCAGGAGGCTACACAGTGAAACACCTTCTTCAATAGTGAGAAATAATCACTACATGCATAACACATGTATCTGTATTGAGTGCACTTTTTCTTGTCGTTTGTAAATGACCTGCCATCATAGAACCATTAAACTGAAACAGCTCTCTTTGCTGACAATGGACATTGTCACTGAATATAAATATTAACACAGTGTGTGCGCTTTTGTTCTGCTCAGGGTCTGACCATACTGTTAGAAGTGATGCTTGAGGGGGGAATCAATAAATGAAATGGAACATTCAAAATTTTTTAGCTCAAAAGTCATAAATTATAGCTATTCTTAAATGTGTGTAAGCTTTGCAACTTTTGCATTGTGTGTAATAGCAGATTTTGAGGATGAAAATGTAAGGAAGTTGAGCTATGTTTCCTGTTTCAATTTGCTACGATCTCATGGTGTGATTTTCTGGAACGAAATTTCATTTAGGAAGAAGATAGTTTGCGAATGGAAGAATGTCATGCTACCCATTCTAGAATCTCTTGTTGACATCACCTTACAAACATTTTGCCATGGTGATGGTGACACAGCCTCACAGTACATGTATTCCCTTGTAAGTTTGTTGTTGTCAAGTCAGCTGCATAATTTAAAAAATAAACATACATTTGTTAGTATAATACTAGGCAGAGAAACGACTTACACTGTCCATTGCTTAGCTTAGTCTCCATTACTCCTTAATTTTTTAAATTATGCCAGAACTTTGCTTCTACATTAATACACAAATAGTCACAGTGACATTAGAAAATTCTGATTGATATTCTAAAGACAATGAAAAGATTGAACCCAGACAGACTTACAGAAGTAGTAGTCAAATTCATTGACAACAGGCCTAAAGTTGAAATGTATATGATGAAATGGATTGACAAGATCAGAACTTATCTGAAATTGCTAGGAATTACAACAGAAGTTGTCAAAAACCATGAAATCTTCCAGTCAAAAATTCACAAACGGAAGGTCAACAAAGGGGAAAACTAAAAAAGACTGAAGCAATGTACTTTGATGAGAGGAAGAAAGGCCACAGGAAGAGAATGAAAGAAATAGGGAAACAAAGGAAGGCAGGTGCCCACCTCTTAAGTACGTTGTGTAGTCCAAATGGTCTTATTCGCAAGTAATAATAAAATTAACTTTGAACACAAACTAAACTCACACCTCCTTGTACTGCAGAGAATATCTTAATGTGCTGCAATAATATTTTGTTTGTGTGCGGGGGATTAAACATTGTCCTTGCTACTGGTGGTAGCAGTTGTGTGCTTGAGGTGTGCTAGATTGTGTGAATGTGTGCTGTCTTTGCTGCAGAAAGCTTTGGATGAAAGCTATACTGTGTAACAGTCCTTTCATTGTGCCTGTCTGGAACTCAATGGAGTCATCTTGACAATGAGTAGCAATCTACCCTTTTCATAATGATATTGATATTCCAAGCTGGAGGTTCCATTGTTTCATCATATGTAAATAAACTGGAGATAACTTAAAGGGTAATGGAAAACACATTCATGTGAATGGTATTTTTTTTCCTGGGATAATGTGTTGTAACCGTAAAGTAACCAACTCATTTCACATTGCAGTGTAAGATCACAGCTATGATCCATCGAACATGTATACAACTAAACTCCACCAGCATTTCTGTTATTAATGGGTGTACAGTTAATATTATGCTATGTACTATGGACAAAGCAGAAATGGTTTGTGGGATGGTATAGATGCCTGACACTGGGCACTTAAAATAGCTTCAGTGATTTTAACACATGCTTTTTATCCCCAGTCTGTGCTTTCCACATCAAGTATGATGAAATGAAGCTGGATACAAATGTCGGCAAGTGGGCGGTGCATGTGATAGAGCTGTCACGTACGAAGAGGCATCTGGACCGAGCAGCACTGATGGTCTTCTGGGAGAAGCTCGATAAGTAAGTTTGTCCATCCAGCGTGCTGAAGTGTCTGTAAAGTGCATAGCTTAATAATAATTGCTACATGAGTGTTTCATGTGCAAAAGAACTGAAAGTATCTGTAGTTGTAAAACCTATGTGTAATATTAGCTATAAGCATTTGAGAACCACATTTGTAATGACATGTATCGAAGCAGTAGTAAGTGGTAATTTATGCAAAAGGCATAAACTAGTCTTAAGAAAGAAGGTGTCAGAAAAGTCTTATTACAGTGTGCTAATATATGGCCCTCCTCCTCCTCCTCCTCCCCCTCCCCCTCCCCCCCTTCTCCCCCCCCCCCCCCCCCCCCCCTCTTGCCCCGACCCCTTTGTTCTTGGCTTCTAAGCGACTCGAAGCTCATGAGCCAGTCTCACATGTTGCCTACAAATACTTCTACATCGTACTGCTTCCTGCCAGATGTTTATGCCCATCCTGTTGCATTAGACCTAACACCAGAAATTTGAACTGTTCAGGGCCTTCAAATTGATGTTTGGTAATTATTAGATGTGACTGACTGTCTTGTTCATCTCTTTGTCTCTGAACTGTCATGTATTTAATTTTCTGATCATTTACTTTTAGCCCGCATCTCGTGGTCGTGCGGTAGCGTTCTCGCTTCCCACGCCCGGGTTCCCGGGTTCGATTCCTGGCGGGGTCAGGGATTTTCTCTGCCTCGTGATGGCTGGGTGTTGTGTGATGTCCTTAGGTTAGTTAGGTTTAAGTAGTTCTAAGTTCTAGGGGACTGATGACCATTAAGTCCCATAGTGCTCAGAGCCATTTACTTTTAGGACAAGTTTGGATGTTGCTTCTGTGAGCTCCACAAATAACTGTCTAATCTCTCTTTCACTTTTTTTCCAATTGGCACTGTATCATCAGCTTATGATGAAATCTTAATTTTCTTTTGAAGGTCCCACCAGGTGCTAGTTTTGAGTTTCCTCATAACTCCAAGGTGATATTAAAGACAAGAGGGGACAGAGCCTCTTCCTGTCTTAGTCTAGTTTTATTTTTGAAAGAGTGAGCTTTTATTCCATTAAAAAAACAAAAACTGCTGATGTTATCATCCACACAAATTTTACCAAAATTTCTAAGTTTAATTGGAAATTACAGGTCCATCATTCATTTAGAGACAAGGACTGTTGAATGTGAGTCATAAGTTTTCATAAAATTTGTGAATGAGTAGTCTATTGTGCAGATATATTGGTCATTTAATTGTGTTGGATGCCTTGTTTCAATTTAAACATTTATAAAGCATATTTTTGTCAGGTAATCAAGCACACAGTCTAAATATTCAGTATACATTTTGTTTATCTCAATCGTAAGATACCATTCTGATGTCCAATTTTGACTGCTAAACAGTTATCTAAAGATCGAAAAAAGACAGAAAAGAAAACTGTCATAAATGTACGCAATGCACAGAATATAGATAACTAAGAGTTGATGTAGAATAAAGACTGTTACACCAGGTAACACATCCCAAGCCTTGTATGTACATGCTATGTCAGTGCAACCTCGAAGAGAGGCAGCCGTCAATCCATTAGAGGGCAAAGAGCCAGCACAGTTACATGATGGAATTTATCAGATTAAAAAGTTATGTATAGTGACAGAAGACTAGACGGTAAAAAGCTAACTAAAGTTAATGAAATGAATCGCCATCTGTAGAATTACTAGGTACGAGAAGAGTTTCAGAACTAGTGACCCATCTGCGCTGCAATCTTGAGGCAGCAGCAACTGAAGGTGATAACAAGGAGTTAGATCACACCTGAGCTAAGTGACTAGAAGTCTCTCCAATAAACCCGTTGGCATATACTGCGACATCCACAGACTTTTTGCATTTTATGTTTTAGTGTTGTTTTGACTTTTTAAAGATTTATAGCTTTGTGTGCTATTTTGTATATAAAACTAATGTAGATTACCTTATATCTTATCCACTTTTCCAATGCTCTGCCCGTATTTCATAATTCTATGAATTCAAAGGTTTGCACGTAGTTCATTCATTAAAATTGACTAATAAGCACTATACACACTAGTTGTAGGTATAACAACTAGCTTCCCCTTTGTGTCAGTTAGAGATTTCTCTTTACCTCTTCTACTTCACAATTTGATCAGATTTCTGCCTGATGTCACTAAAGCTATGAACACACAGCCGTGCATTCAAATGTGGAGTGTGCCAACTTTCTGACATGATAGCATGGACAAAGTATGTTCATGAGTCTTTCTAAACGTTCAGAGCAATATAGAGCAGGTCTGACATTCTGAACTTGTGTTTGAACAGAGGCTAGCGAGATGGAAGAACGCAACCGACTTCACATGACCCCCTCTCTTAAGTACAGGCACAAGACACCATATTGGCTTTCAGTTGGAAGCCCAGTTCATATGTGTGTAAATATATGCCGTTTCTAATCAAGTCTCTCGTGCCCATATTAGCACTTTTATGTGCATGTAAAGCCCAGATTGGACAATCTTTCTATCATCATCATTAGGTGCATTCATGTAACAAAAAATCAGTATATGGTAGTTTAAATTAGAATAGAAAATCATATAAGAAAATTAATGTAAATATATACAGAAACTTAAATTGATTTGATGGAAGAAAGACTTTGATAATTCCAGCTTGCATGAGACAATCCCATAAAGAATACATGTAGTTGAAAGTCTAGTATCTTTGTAACTCAAGCACTGACTGACTGGTTTAGTGAGTACAAGACCTAGAAGGAAGGCCTAACATCTGCCTGTTGTACCCTGTGAAACTCCCAACCCCAACTGCTGAAACAGACTGATCACAGGCCTCTTCTGAGATTTCATGTGTTCTTTGATGGGCTCATGCTATATAGTGGTGGCAAACAGTTGTCAGTGGTTTGGGATCCTTGTTAGAGAACAGCAATGTATCTTTTGCAGAGTGAGCCAAGCAAGATGGGGAACTGCTCAAGGCACTTGGCTTGTGTTCAGATACCCTTTCAGCAATCATGGTTAGTTTTCTGTGGTTTTGCTAACACATTTGTGCCCAAAGAGCAGTTCCGCTGCCAACACTGGAAGTCACTAGTCAAGAGTGAAATTACACTGCACCTAGACGTGCAGCAGTGGGCATTTGCCCTGACCTGACTGCCATGCAGATTAGGCCAAGATGCAGTGACCACTTTCAGAGATTGAAGGGCTTGATATTTGCATGAGGGATAAAATACAGGGAGCAAATGGATTATCTACAACATATACAGAAAGCAGATAGAAGTTTTAAGAGTTTAATGACATGAGAGGGAGGCATTATTTGAGAAGAGATTTGAGACAGGATTGTAACTCAGTCTGTATACTGAACAACAGGTAAAGGAAACCAAAGAGAAATTTAAATTCAGGGAGGAGAAATGAAAGTTTTAAAGGAGAGCCCAATGAGAAAAATTAGAGCATTACCTGTGTTAAACCATCATAAACAGACATCAACAATTGCTGTAACAAATAACTGTAACAAATCTTACCTACTTGTGTAAATTACTTAAGATTTTAAAATTGTGCCTTCCTGTCTTGTCATCATTCTTGTCTATGCCTTGTGCCACATTTCCATTTGTTTCCATTTATTTTAGTTATTTCTTCTTCTTCTCTTTTTTTTTTAAGTAGGCAGTTCAAGGATGGTCTGGAAAGAATGCCATTTTTGTGTAGCGTGTGAGGGGGACAGGGGGGACAGGAGCCACATTTACTCATGGGATAAGTCAGTGTGTTTAGAGCTGCAATAGCAAGAAAGCCACTTTGCTTCTCATGCACTGGCTTTAGTCTATTCAGTATGAGTGTTGGAATTTAAAAACACCATAAATGTGAAATTGGTTCTGAAATAATGGTTTTTGGGTGCAAAAATCTTAAAAACTGTTTTGTGCTGCAAGTGGAGTTAATGTAATAAATGAGTGTTGTGTATCAATGACATCATTTGTTTAAGAGCAGAAGGACAAATGTTCATGATTATGACAGACTCGCCCGTCTCTCAGTAGTCAGCACAAACTGCTGCAGAAAATTGATGAAAAAATTTGTGAGAACTAGCATTTCATGGCATGTCAACTCTCTGACAACATTCTGCAGATTGTTACCAATTGTTTGAAATTGACAGGTTTTGTCCTCATTGTGTTCCAAAACACTGGGGCAACAGAATTGTATGCATAAGTAATTTGTCAGCTTGTAAAAACATAATGGTTAATCCCTTTATATGAATGGTGTAGATTCTTAACTACTCCAGTATTTACTTATAGCCTAACAGAGTTTAGTTTCCAAATAGACCTTGTACATGTATTCTGTTTAGTTTGTAAGTATGCAAAATGTTTATATCTTGTTGCAGTTATCTGAATCTCTAATGTCCTTATTATATATTGCAGGTACATGATCAAGTACAAACCACATTTAAGATTCTAATGGACTACAGTGAGACACACCTTGATTTCTTCATATGTTGGTGACTGATGCCATTCATAGCCAATAGACTGTAATATAGGATGAGCTGGGAGCGAAGAATTACACATCATGTGTAGCTGTAATGAATGTATCTATAGTTACGGTAATAAATGTAAAACGTTTTAGCCGAAATATTAAACTGATATTTTCCCATTATGTCCTATTTTTATTTAAATTTCAGTTTTAATGTTTGTTACATCAGAATATATTTATACACAATAAATTATATTATTGATAATTACCAATTCCTTGTTATATTCAGAGTTGTTGTCTGTGTTGCAGCATGTTCTTACTATTCATCACATACCTTGAATGTTGGCACATCATACCAAGTTTTACTAATTTTGTCCTAACCCACAATTATTACTCTTTTGAAGGGAAGGCATACAAATAAATCTGTGGCACAGCCATGGGCACCCACACAGCACCTTCTTATCTGAACCTGTTTGCAAGTCATATAAAAGAGACCATCCTAGCCTCCCAAAATGCCAAATCCCTTAGTCTGGTTCAGGTTCATTGATGATCTGGACTCAAGGCCAAGACACTCTATCTCCACTCCTTCACAACCTCAACACCTTCTTCCCATCCACTTCACCTGGTCCTGTTCAAACCAGCATGCCACCTTCCTAGATGTTGATGACCTCCTCTCTGATGGCTCCATCTGCACCTGTGTCCACATTAAACCCATCAACCACCAACAGTACCTGCATTTCAACAGCTGCCATCCTTTCATATCAAAAAATCCCTCACATACAGCCTTACCACCCATGGACAGTGTATCTGCTGTGACAAGAGCATTACAGTATTCTTATAAGTGTAGCACTGTCACACATCTATATGACAGTGCCTTGCATAGTGCAACAATTAATTGTTGGCTGGTACTTTGTTTGACAGTGCTCCCTGGCCACTTTAATTTTGAGGCTCCATATTGTCATAGAAATTCAGCACAGTTTGCCACTTAAAACTAGGTTGTGTCATTCACAAAGTATAATGGCCTTTTTTTTTTTAAACCACATCCCATAGACATAACCATTTTTGCAGAGTTTTCTTGATAGTCTTGAAGTCTAGTTCTGTGCCACTAAAGCTGTGAAGTTTTCACAAAATTGGTAATTACTTGTATTGTCGATAATTCTCCAGAAATGGCTGGGTAATAACACATTCGTACATATAATCAACCAGATATTTATTGTGTGTATTTTCCATCTTCTTCCTTGCGCTGGATACTCAAACCCCACTCCCCTAAGCATTATGTCCCTCCTACCATAATATGCGCACTGCCAGCTTACTTGCTCCTCCTTGTCAAGAGCGAGGGAGGTAAGGCGCTGGGTTCAGTTTCGAGAGGACAGTGTTTCAGTTAACCAGCTAAATATCCAGATTTGGGTTTCGCACAATTTCCCTAAACCACTGAAGATGACTGTCAGGATTGCTCCTGTGAAAGGGCGCATCCAGCTTCCTTCTCCATCTTTCCCCAGTGTGAGCTTTTGCTCCATCTCTAATGTCGTCATCGTCAACGGAATATTCAGTTGCGATCCTAATTTTTTTTTCTTCCTTTCGTTCTCATTGCCAATACATTTAATGACATTAACAGCTAGCTGTCACATGTGTCTCCATGACTGTCAATGAAGACATTGTCATTGATCACTTTCCATACATCCGCTCTGAGATAACAGTTTGTGCTTCTTTGAACTGAAATGCGGCTGTATCTAGCCACATCATCATATTAGTTATGGCTGCAGATGGCATTACGCTTAGCTTCGCCAAGTAATACGTATCACAGAAAGTAGTGGAGATCCTCAGGCGCACCCTAAATGACACTCTTTATGTGAAATTCCTTCGGTTAGCTAGTTATGTGTACCATCGATCAATCTCACGAAAACTATGATGATGTGGAACATGTCAAGTGCATAAGAAATGCACACATGAATCACAAACTAAGGTGGCATTAGCGAAATCTCTTTTTGTATTGACCTGCAGACTGGATTGCTAGCATACTGTCCTGTAGCATGGTCGTCTGGGCAGTCCTGCTAATGCAAAAAAGTATTCTTTCTACAGAAGTATATAGTAAGAAATTTATGTTAAGTTAGTACCCTCTTGCAGAAGTGTCTTCAAGGGACTTGGGCTTTTTAACCTTGCATGCCAATGCATGCAATTCATAAAGCTATCTATAGTTAATAATGAGAGTATATTTAGGATGAACTGTGCAGTTTACAACCACAATGCAGGAAGTAAGAATGCATGTAGACTGTTGATCTCTGCTTAGTGTTCAGAATGGAATTTTATTTTCTGCTTTAAAAGTCTTTAACACTTTCCTTGTAGACACCAGGCAGTATATTAGAAATCGCCAGACATTCAAAGACGATGACTACCTTATCAGTCTCTCCTTCTATAATTTAACTTAATATTTGGAGACAGGGATGCAAATTTGCTTAACAGCTAGCTGCTAAGAGACAAAGCATCTCAACTTCCATCATCTACATCTACATAAGCACTCTCAAAGCTGCCATATGGTTTTTAGCAGAAGGTACTCTGTACCACTGCTTGTCATTTCCTTTCCTGTTCCACTCGCAAATAGAGCAAGGCAAAAATGACTGTTTATATGCCTCCTTATGAGCCCTACTTTCTCATATCTTTTGTGGTCATTACGCAAAACATATGGTTGCAGTAGTAGACTCATTCTGCTGTCAGCTTCAAATACAGGTTCTCTAAATTTTTTCAATAGTGCTCCTCGAAAAGGATGTCGTCTTCCTTCCATGGATCCCTGTTTCAGTTACTGAAACATCTACATAATACCTGCATGTTGTTCAGACCTACGAGGAACAAATCTAGCAGCCTGCCTCTGAATTGCTCTGATGCCTTCCTTCAATTCAGCATGTTATGGATCCCAAACTCTCAAGCAGTACTCAAGAATGGATCATACTAGGATCCGATACATGGTATCTACATTTACATCCATACTCCGCAAGCCACCTGACGGTGTGTGGCGGAGGGTACCCTGAGTACCTTTATCGGTTCTCCCTTCTATTCCAGCCTCGTATTGTTCGTGGAAAGAAGGATTGTCGGTATGCTTCTGTGTGGGCACTAATCTCTCTGATTTTATCCTCATGGTCTCTTCGTGGGATATATGTAGGAGGGAGCAATATACTGCTTGACTCTTCGGTGAAGGTACATTCTCGAAACTTTAACAAAAGCCCGTACCGAGCTACTGAGCATCTCTCCTGCAGAGTCTTCCACTGGAGTTTATCAATCATCTCCGTAACGCTTTCGCGATTACTAAATGATCCTGTAACGAAGGGCGCTGCTCTCCGTTGGATCTTCTCTATCTCTTCTATCAACCCTATCTGGCACGGATCTCACACTGCTGAGCAGCATTCAAGTAGTGGGCGAACAAGCGTACTGTAACCTACTTCCTTTGTTTTCGGATTGCATTTCCTTAGGATTCTTCCAATGAATCTCAGTCTGGCATCTGCTTTACCGACGATCAACTTTATATGATCATTCCATTTTAAATCACTCCTAATGCGTACTCCCAGATAATTAATGGAATTAACTGCTTCCAGTTGCTGACCTGCTATTTTGTAGCTAAATGATAAAGGATCTATCTTTCTGTGTATTCGCAGCACATTACACTTGTCTACATTGAGATTCAATTGCCATTCCCTGCACCATGCGTCAATTCGCTGCAGATCCTCCTGCATTTCAGTACAATTTTCCATTGTTACAACCTCTCGATACACCACAGCATCATCTGCAAAAAGCCTCAGTGAACTTCCGATGTCATCCACAAGGTCATTTATGTATATTGTGAATAGCAACGGTCCTATGACACTCCCCTGCGGCACACCTGAAATCACTCTTACGTCGGAAGACTTCTCTCCATTGAGAATGACATGCTGCGTTCTGTTATCTAGGAACTGATAGTCCATATGCTCTTACTTTGTTCATTAAACGACTGTGGGGAACTGTATCGAACGCCTTACGGAAGTCAAGAAACACGGCATCTATCTGTGAACCCGTGTCTATGGCCCTCTGAGAGTCTCGTGGACGAATAGCGCGAGCTGGGTTTCACACGACCGTCTTTTTCGAAACCCATGCTGATTCCTACAGAGTAGATTTCTAGTCTCCAGAAAAGTCCTTATACTCGAACATAATACATGTTCCAAAACTCTACAACTGATTGACGTTAGAGATATAGGTCTATAGTTCTGCACATCTGTTCGACGTCCCCTCTTGAAAACGGGGATGACCTGTGCCCTTTTCCAATCCTTTGGAATGCTACGCTCTTCTAGAGACCTACGGTACACTGCTGCAAGAAGGGGGGCAAGTTCCTTCGCGTACTCTGTGTAAAATCGAACTGGTATCCCATCAGGTCCAGCGGCCTTTCTTCTTTTGAGCGATTTTAATTGTTTCTCTATCCCTCTGTCCTCTATTTCAATATCAACCATTTTGTCATCTGTGCGACAATCTAGAGAAGGAACTACAGTGCAGTCTTCCTCTGTGAAACAGCTTTGGAAAAAGACATTTAGTATTTCGGCCTTTAGTCTGTCATCCTCTGTTTCAGTACCATTTTGGTCACAGAGCGTCTGGAAATTTTGTTTTGATCCACCTACCGCTTTGACATAAGACCAAAATTTCTTAGGATTTTCTGCCAAGTCAGTACATAGAACTTTACTTTCGAATTCATTGAACGCCTCTCGCATAGCCCTCCTCACACTACATTTCGCTTCGCGTAATTTTTGTTTGTCTGCAAGGCTTTGGCTATGTTTATGTTTGCTGTGAAGTTCCCTTTGCATCCTTTACAGATGAACCACACTTTCCGAAACTTCTCGCAGTACACCAAATTCAACCATTTATCTTCCCTACCACAATTCTCACATTTCATATTGCTTTCCAACATTATTCCCAGATATTTGAAAGCTGTGTATGTGTTCAGCAGAACACTGCTAATGCTGCATCCAAACATTATGGGTTTGTTTTGCCCTATCACTCATCACACAAACTAGAAATTTTTGTAAGTCATCTTGTATCCCCTACAGTCACTCAACTTCCAATACCTCGACGTACACCACAGCATCATCAGAAACTCACCACAAATTGCTGCCCACCCTCTCACCAGGCCCTTTGTGTGTGTATAGATAATAATAGCAGCCCTATCACTCTTCCCTGGGGCATTGCTGTTGATATCCCTACTCTGATGGACCTTGCCATCGAGGACAGCATTCTCTATTAGTTAAGAAGTCTTCAAGTCACATATATGTGAACCTATGCCATAGGCTCGTGCCTTTGTTAACAGTATGCAATGGGGCACTGTGTCAGTGAACCTATGCCATAGGCTTGTACCTTTGTTAACAGTACGCAACGGGGCACTGTGTCAATGTTTTTGGAAATCTACAAATATGGAATCTACCTGTTGCCCTTCATCCATAGTTTGGAGTAAATCAGGAGAAAAGGGCAAGCTGAGTTTCACACGAGCAATACTTTCTAAAACCATGTTGGGTTGTGGACATAACCTTCTCAGTCACAAGATAGTTTAATATATTCGAACTGAGAATACACTCAAGAATTCTACAGCAAACCAACATTAAGGATATTGGTCTGCAATTTTGTGGTTCTGTTGTTTTATCCTTCTTATATATAGGAGTCACATGCACTTTCTTCCAGGCAATTGGGACTTGGCCTGCCTTGGACAAGAGATTCACGATAAATGTGAGAGACCAATGCCATAGACTACTCTTTGTGAAACCATATTTTACTCAGGACTGGATTTTTCTCTGTCAGATATTTTGCTTAGGTGCGATGATGGTAATTGTATTCTTTGTGCATAGATCTTTCCACACACACAGACACACACACACGAATCTCTACTAACTTTTGTGTATCGTTAATTGCACATTCTCTTTTGAACTGAGAGTGCAACAGCCTTTGCTTCCTCAACAGTTTCCAAATTTATTTTTTAAACCACAGTGGGTCTTCTCTGTCCAAGTACTAGGCAGATATTGCTGTAGAGCACAATTTACAGTCTGTTTAAACTTTCCAACAATTCCTCTAGGTCCATCACACTGGAACTAAATGATGTCAATTCATTGTCTAGGTGATATGCTAAAAACTGTGTATCTGCTCTTTCAAGCAGCAAAACACACTTTGCCTTCTTGATTGATTTATTGTCTTTTATAACCACAGTTCCTATGATATAACGATCACTAAATCCCATCTCTATACTGATGCAATTGGTAAGGTCCGGCCCGTTTCAAACTACAAGATCTAAGATATTTGCATTGCACATCGACTGCCAAATTAGTTGCTCAAGGCAGTTTTCGGAAAAGTGTTAAAAAGTACTTCACAAGACTGTGTACTACATGCAATGAATCCATAGATGTCCCAGTCTGTACTCGGCAAATTAAAGTCGCCTTCAAAGTAGTATTGATTCATCTGGGTATTTACAAGCTACTGACCATAGACTTTCTTTGAATGACTCTAGAACTGTCAATGGAATCCGGTGATCATTAAAACCATCCAACAAATAACTTGATTTCACCTAGATCTGTCACACGCAACTGGATAACTTCATTGTCACTCAATTTTGACTAAATAGAGACAATATTTTTGTCAACTGCAATGAACAATCCATCTCCTATAGCATCTAATCTGTCCATTGACCTCCTAAATGTCTCGGAGCTTTCTACATCAGGTTTTAGCCAACTCTCAGTCCCAAGAATAATTCGAGTGCGAAAACTTTCCCGGAGGCCATTAAATTCGGGAACTATGTTATGAATATTTTGACAATTTACTGATAAAATTTCGACAGTTGAAGCGTCCTTACTCTCAAATCAGCCTGACTGCACCATCTGCAAATCGAGTAGCAAGTGTTCAACAGAATACCTCAAACTACTGCCTTAGCCTAAAAAGAACACATCATGTGCATTCCACAAATACTCTGCTGCCCGAGTAGCTGCCTCCTTTGTGTGGTTTCCATATCAAACCCATGTGACATTTATGGTTGGTGCCCACTTGAGCCATAAGTTGCAGGCAACTGCACACCACACACTCAATAACTGCTGGCAAGGTCACCTCCACATCTTGGATGAGGCCCCCCAGTGGGCATACTGAGCACAGAAGACTTTTACACCCTTTGCTCTTCACATTATGAATCAAGGCTCTTGTGTTGAATGCATAAATTTTAGATACTGGACCAACAATTTCTGCAGTAGGTTCATCATTCAATTCATATTTCAGTAATTCTCATTTATCAGCTGACTGTTGTGTCTGTCATTTACTGGGAAACCCAACGATGCAAACCTTCTGTGGACTTCATTCCTGATATCCTCATAAATATTTGGAGATTTAATATGATAATTTAAGCTGTTACTGTGTGTGTAATGTAATTTTATATAAGTTACTCATTTAAAATATATTCATAATGAAAGTAAATAAGAAGGGTTTCTGAAATATCCCAAATAGCTACTTTTACTGCAAAAGACTTTATCGAAAGCTAGTTCAAGTTGTTGTATTTCTTTTTTCTCCAGTGTTAACTAAATTTTCTGTAACAAAGCATTTCTATGAAAATTTGATGGTGTCAATTAATGTAGCTGCTCCATATCGACCTTACCAGGATGTGTCTAGTCTTATGTCCCGCATCTTTCATAAGTTTTGCTTGGTTTTTCCAAACACACTAACATTCATCAGTTGGAAACAATTTTTCTTGAAATCATTGATTGCACTTGTGGTTTTTTCCCCATTGATGTCAGTGTATGTCTTCACCCACGGAGCTTGTTAAAATGACAGAATTCTACATCTATGTCTACATCCTACTCCGTAAGCCACCTTTGAAGTGTGTGGCAGAGGGTACTTTGCTTGACACTAACTGATCTCCCCTTCGGTGTTACACTCACGAATGGCACTTGGGAACAATCATTGTCAGTAAGCCTCTTTATTAGTCATGATTTCTTGAATTTTCCTGTCATAGCCATTTCACAAGATGTATGTGGGGTATTATGTTGACCAACTGTTCCCAGAAAGTTCTCTCTCAAAATTTCAAAAGTAAACTTCTCCTTGATGCACAATTCCTCTCTTGCAGCATTTCCCACTAGACTTCGTTAAGCACTTCTGTAATGCTCTCAAGTCGCCTAACAATTACCTAAGTTCTCAAATCTATCTTACAACCAATTTCTGTTGTTAACACTCTTTCAGATTTCTGTAATCAATAACAGAGTCTTTCTTATCATATAGTGTCAAAATTAATTTATTTGGGTTCTTGCTATAGGGTGTTGGTAACATTTTTTCCTGGCTATAAGGGCAAACCTAAATGAAAATCACGAATACTGTCAGCAGTTTCAATGTCATGTTGGTCGGCTGTTCAATAATTGTCAGAGACATGTAGAAGCTGTGTGATATTTTTCAATGACAGCAATGACAAGACTAGACTTTTATATCGTTTGACAGAACTAAAACCATAAGGAGTAAGTGTTGAATTGAAATCAGTTTGCATAGAGATGGGCAAAGTCGTTCATGCTTGGGAACTAGTTCACTGGTGATCGCTCTTTTTTGGGAACCGTTTATTTTTAATCGTTCACCATTCGTTGTGCTTGATATATGGTTTTTTAGAAAAACTGAAAATTAGTAGCACAGATGACTGAAGATGGAAGGCACCAAGAGGGGGCACATGCCTCCCCCCTGGGGTACAGAGTTCTTATTCATAACAGAATTCTCACACACTTGTAATTTTCGTGATTCTGCAAAACTTGTCGTTAGCCCACTGTAGCGTTATGTGGCTGATCGCAGTGAAGCGCACGAAAAACCCGCCCCGAGTACAGACTGCTCGCCAATTACGCACGATTTGTTGACCGCTACGAGCAGAACAGATAAACATGTAATAATCAGGCAGTGAAGAAATAACAAATAAGCTAATGCAAACAACTCAGAAACAACAGATGACGATTGGTAAGCGACAATGAGCAGTCTGGTACTCGAGTCCGATTTTTCCTGTGCCACCCTGAACCACTGAAATAATATTGAAGGAGTTGTATTCTCTTTACAAAATGTGACACCATACACTCGATTAGGCAGCGCGGGCTTCATTCGGTTGTAAGTCGGTCTGCCTTCCGTAACAATGAACATGTTCTTTTACCTTAGATCAATAACAGACGGAAAATGGCCACTCGTGTGTGCCGTGCCGATGTCCTTTGTATGTGTAATAACATAAAATCTTGCCTTTATACAAGTATTTCTTCTGCTGTTTATCGAAATATTGAAGTAAGATGATACGCCGTTTTGTTACCTGAAAATATGAAAAATATCACGTAATTTTTATGTAATTTACGTAATTATAAAATACATTTTAATTGACGGTCGTGGACCTGAATAAAATACGAAAAGAACCAGAAATTCAGCGTTCAGAAAAGGTTTGAAACATCTATACTGGGCGTGCTAATCGAACGAAACGAACAACAACTCAATACTGAACTAACTATGGTATGAGTAGTCGGCAGTGGTACTGCGACGAGTGGCCACACGGAGGAGGACGAGTCCGGCCGAGCGAGACTGAGACAGACAGACAGACAGACGGGAACGGGACAGTGGCTAGAACGAGACCGACCGACGTGTCGTTCGGAAACGAGACTAAAGCCCGGCCCACACGCAACGATCTGTCTGCGCAGACATCGGCGCAGATGTCTGTACATGCAAGAGATCGCTGCAAATGTGGTGTGTTCACACGACACAAACCCCAGTCTACTACTCGCCCGCCATCTGTCGGTGTAGAAATGAAATATCAGTGGCAAGCGACTACGCTCCCTGTAAACGTCAAAATTTAATTCAGTTATTTTGAAATATAGAAATGGAGGAAGTTCTGTTGTGGTCTGTGGTCGCAACTTGTGTTACAAAAAACATTCAGACCAACCGCAGGAAACAGAGAAAGCGGTCAAAATGGTTTAGACAGTGGCTGCTAAAGCGAAAGCAGTTTTCTCACGTAAATTTTCTGCGAGAGTTGCAGGGCGAACCAGTTTTGTTTTACATTACCTCGTGTTCCATTTCCTCGCACATTGGCACTCCAATTTCATCTTCAATTGTACTCCTGCTTGGTCTTGGCGTTTCTTGATCACTAAGAAAGACAAGCAGATCAAAATACCATAACGTTGGCTGGTATACATGATCTACTCCTACACCAGATCTTCTAGATTTCTGAACTTTGGATAACTCTTTTCGGTAAAGAATTCGTTGACAGACTTAATTTACTTGACTTGCCTTCATGAACTCATCCTTCAGGAAAGCGTAAATAGCTTCACATCTGTTGGGTATTATTTCACTCAATGCTTGTTTCGATATTGCAGATGAAAATTCCAAATTCTTGTAGCTCCTTCCTGTTGCTAGGAATCTTAATGTTAACCGCCAGCCGTTCATGAGGAGAAATTGCCCTTCTCATACAAGTATTTTTTTCTCATAATATGAGGGGTTATAAGCTTTAAGAGATAATTATAAGTTTCGACATCCATCCGCAAATAATTTCGCCAGTTCGCAACGAAATTATTTTTCATTACCGTTTCTCTGCTTGCCAAGGCGTCAACTGCCCGCAATTTTTCAATTAGAACGTTGTATGCTGCTGTCTTTTTGTCTCGGTCACTATATTCTTTACTTTTAATCTTCCACAAACATGGGTAGTTTCTGTATATTTCAATGAATTCACTTACAAACTCTCGAGAACATTGACGAGTATCAGCCATTTTAATGCTCTGTGCGCACAAATACAAACACTAGACTGAGCAAACAGCTGTTTCGCACCAGATTTGCGGCGATCTCCTGTCCACACGCTCCAACTTGTCTGCGCAGATGTGGTTTGAACCCACAGATTTGAGAGGTTTCGCTCAAACCTCCAACTCCAACTTCCAAGTTGTCTGCGCAGATCTGGTTTGAACCCACAGATTTGAGAGGTTTCGCTCAAACCTCCAACTCCAACTTCCAGGTTTGCACACACCTCAGGTTGGTGCAAATCTTCTGTCCACACGCACACATGTGATGTGCGCAGACAGATCGTTGCGTGTGGACCAGCCTTAACCGTTTCTCGTTCCCGGGAACTAAAAGTAGAAAGCCGAGACCGAGACTGAAGGGAACGGGACCGAGGCTGGAACGAGACCGGCCGACGTGCCGTTGCGGGAACGACATCGACCGTTTCCTGTTCCCGGGAACTGTAAGTAGAAAGCCGCGACCGAAGTGAACTATGAAAGACCGTTCCTTAGAATTCGTTCCTCGCTCGTTCCGTTCATCTTGGTGAACCGTTCCTTTGGACCCGTTAGTTCGCGAACGACCCATCTCTAGTTTGCATATAACAGTTCATTACTCGCATTAAACTGCCTTTAATTTTTCTTACAATCAAATCATGATGATCATTCCCGTGTCATATATTACAAATAAACGCTTATGCTAAAATTACAATCTCAAAAAACTGCATCCGTTATACCTTAAGCTTTGCCGATTCAAAGTATGATAAACTTCATTTACCATACATTTAAACTGAAATAAACCTAAAGTCTATGCATTGGGCATCCTTGTTTTTCCATTTTCTAGGTGAACATTCACAATCTAATAAACACGTTTCAATAATTGCTAACATAAAAGTGTTAAAGATATTTGTCTAAGCGTGGCATCAGAATCGGTACTACTTGCTTCTATCTTAAATTTTAAGTACAAATCACATTAACAGAATTAATCATTGGTTCACATCAAATTTCAGAATAAAGTTAATTAGCTTCTCCAGATCTTGGCAACCACAAGAACCTAGTTATATTATTTATTCCAGAGTGTTTAATAATTGCAGATTTAAATGTCTCATTGAAGCACAGTGGCCTGGTTATATCTGTATATACACTGATGGGTTTAAAATTCCACAAGAGTGGTGTTCAGGATGTGCTTTTCTATGCCCTCAAATCCAAATAACTAGAGCCTACAAACTACCGGAAAGTGCTTCAGTTTTTACGGTGGAGACTGGCAATTTTTTAAACAATTAAGTTTGTTTCTTCAACTTCCTTCTTAAAGAAATTAGTTGTGTTCGCCTCCCAGACTGTTCTTAAAAGTATTCAACTCCTAAGATGGAATAAAACTACCAACCGTTATATTTTGGATGTGGTAGTTTTAGTTTGGTGGAAACAAAATAAAATAAACATTTCTCACTTGCCGTTTGAAAAACTAGTGAATTATTAAAACACTGAGCTTGAAGTTAAAATTTCTGACCTCTTAAACACATATGCAGCATAACGATTGCACTATACAGTGAATCGAATCCTCTGTTTATGGCTTACTTGCATGTTTCCTTAAACGTGAACCTACATTACACCCACTCCATTCGCCGACAATTGTTTGAAAATATCTGCTTGCCACTTTGAGCAAGAATGAAGAATAATCCGTGATAAAAGGCAGCTGCAGTGTGGATCAAAATTTCAGTAAAATTGTCTTCACGTAATACGGATTATTGTCATTTTGTTAGTTCAGACAATGACTTTGAAGGAAATATTTTGTAGATTGAAGGAATGTTACCGCTTTAATAGCTAGTACAAAGGAGAGGGCCTATTGACGGGATGCGTGGAGCAAAAGATCTCAGCTGACCAAAAATTTTCAGTTTTCAAACGATGCGCGATTGGTGGAAGTGTGTGGAAAGCTGAACCGCAATATCGAGTATTGCTTCGAATCCGAACAGTTTCCTGGTCACCACAGATAAACTCATTTGTCGTCGTCGTCGCAGGTCGATATTACTACCACCGACAATAGTGAAAGGCACGTTCAGCGAAAAAAATCAGGAACCTCTGACTTCTGCCAGTTCCTGTAGTACATCAGCAAGGAGTGTCAAGAAACCGTCAGGCAGGTCATACCACGAAGGATGAAAAAACACATTTCCTTGGATTTATTACGACAAAGTATTCTGTAGTGTGTGTGTGTGTGTGTGTGTGTGTGTGTGTGTGTGTGTGTGTGTGTGAGAGAGAGAGAGAGAGAGAGAGAGAGAGAGAGAGAGAGAATGAAAACGCTTTTGATCCTAGTATAGTGTTTCCGTCGGCAACTGATACTTCTGCAGACAGGGATTCGTGTAATGCATTTGTTCTAAATGGATTTTCCCAGTGGCATAAGGCAACTGAACGTTTCAGAGTTCATGAAAAACGTACACTTCACCGTTAGTCCGTAACTGCTCTAGCAACAACGAAACAAGGTACCAGTGTGTCATAGCTTATCTCACCACATCGATTAGAAGATACGAGAATTTCACGCAAGGCGATTTTGAAGATAAAAATGTCCCTCCAGTTGAAGCTAGCAAGGAATAGCAGTACGTGGTCACATCCATAAAGCATCAAATATCCATCAGTTACTGCTGCTTAGAGCAGAAGGTGCTCCTGACTTGAAATATTGGCTGCGGCGAACTTCATATAAATGGGTTTCTCACGATATATTGAATGAAACTGTCCCGCTATTATCCAGCGATGTGCAACAAAACATTGTGAAATCTATTACGGAGGCACTATATTTTCCTCTTATTCTAGCTGAGACTTCCGACATATCAGTGAAGGAACAGTTAACCATATGTTTCAGATATGCTGATAAAAGTCTTCAAGTTGAATTAGTTGGCTGGCTGTTTTGGGGAAGGAGACCAGACAGCGAGGTCATCGGTCTCATCGGATTAGGGAAGGACGGGGAAGGAAGTCGGCCGTGCCCTTTGAAAGGAACCATCCCGGCATTTGCCTGGAGCGATTTAGGGAAATCACGGAAAACCTAAATCAGGATGGCCGGACGCGGGATTGAACCCTCGTCCTCCCGAATGCGAGTTGACTAACGCAATCAGCGAGCTGTAAGATGTCTGGAAAAACTTATCAACAGAAGAACAAACGTTAAGTGTAAGATTGGACCAGTTAAGTTTAGAGTCACAATTTGCCAATAAACAGAGAAATAAGATACGTGCAGATGTAAAGGAAATAACTGAAAAAGCGAAAGCTGGGATGCTGGAAGGGCAACACCCTTGCTGAACAGGTAGTATCAGAGGGCAAAATTTATGTAGATACAGTAGAAGAAGCTATAGAAAAAAAAGAAAGTCAATTTCTAGCTAAAACAGATTCAGGTTTAAAGGAAGCAGAGGAAAAGTTACGAGGCAGTATTGCTAAAACTACTGACATCCCAAAGAAAGATTTGACAGAAAACAAACCATGCCTTTAGAGGAATTAGACACTTTCAGTAGTTACCCACAATACGTGGCTAGCCCATCGAAGGAAAATAGCGCAGGTTGCAGAATGCAACAAGACTTGTAGGCAGCTGTACCTGTCGAGCAAGCGCAGTTGCCATGCACTACGCCACAAGCGAACATAAACACGTCTGGCACTGACATCGCAGTGCGTTTGTCAACATTACTTACAGATGAAGGATTACCTAGGCATCGACAATTTCCGGTATTTACCTTTTAAGGGAGAAGAATAAACGCCATGGTCCATATCAGAGCATTTCGAAATGTTTTGCCTCGTACCTGGACCGAGGCTCAGAAAATTAGATTTGTTGTTGGATACACGCAGGATGATGTTCTGCTATGGGCTACGGACATGGAGGAATGTTGCCACAACTGTGAACAGTTAGAGAGAGCCTTTCTGGATAAATATTGGTCTGAGAGAGTACAAGAGAGGCTCAGACATGAAGTATTCAACCCAGCTCCATTCAGTAATAAACATGGAAGCTTAAGGACCTATTTTGAAAAATATTTGAATAAAACTAGACACTGGACGAACCAGCCATCTACCTGCCCACATTAGGGAAAAACTTATTGGCATTCCAGAACGCCACACCGAATACTTTCTATCTGTGTGTAACGCCGGAAATGCATATCCTCCTATTACCATCTATTGTACCATAATTTTTTCCTTATTTTGTTACCTGAAGATATAACATTTCTGTGTCTTCATATATTGTATTTGTTTTAATATTTATATATATATATATATATATATATATATATATATATATATATATACGCATTTATGTCGATGTATAATTGGTTTGTTTTGTAAATATTATTTGTATTTTACGCTGGGTCTTGCCTAGGGAAAACTATGCTATCGAACGAATACATCGATAGGGCGTGTGAAGAACGAAAGTGTGTAGGATCTTTGGTAGTGTTAACTCTGCCGCGTGGAGCGCGGGCAGCGAGAAGGAGTCTGGCTGGAGTAGCGAGTGGAGCAGGTGTGTTGTGTGTAGCTCCCGCGAGTTGCCGCGCTTTCGGGGTTTGGCAGCATGTAATTGCGCTCGACTTGCGATAATAGTTTCTGACATGGTGTCGCGGACGGGAAGCATTAGCTGGCGCACATCAAGAGCCCGTTTCGTCTGGTGACCGTGTTGAGAAGAAGGCGCGCCAACATCCAGCTTCTGCAACAGCGACGGCCGACAATGAGTGACTGTCGCCACCTCCTCGATCGACGGCTTCAAACCTTCAATCAACCAACAAGGAAGACTGGAAGCACGTAAAGTTTTAGAACTGTATGGCAGACCTCAGCTTTTCAAATTGTTCCATTTGCCTCGCAAAATTACAGCAACTTAGCATGAACCTTTGTTGCTCATTGTCCCAATTGCATTACCAAGCAGGGTTCCTTCCTTTTCCGAAATCAACCCGAGTGTCGTTGAAATTCAGATGCCAGCATTAAAGTACAATCATTCCATTTCACTGCTTTAATTTCAAAGTTCAGTTTAAGTATTCATAGCTGGCTACAATATTTAGATTACGCAAGCACAAATTAAGAGTGTGAGTTTTGTTACCGTATTTTAGCTTACCTGTGACTGCAGCTCAGCTTGGTACGTACTAAATCTCACTATTGTTAATTGTTCAGAATCATTTAATTCAAGTTCAAAGCTAAATCTCTTATTTCTAAATTGCGTAGATTCAAGTAGCTTTTGAAATGATTGTTGAGGTAGTCCAAGACTAACCGTATTTTACTGAATTTCGATGTGCTTAAGAAAGAAAGCTTCTTATTAATTTCAGTCACTAAATTAACTTTCAGTTTTCCGGTTTTATTAATTCTTTTGCTAAATTAAGTCAGAGTGCAGCAAAAGTTATTACTTCTGACAAACTTTCAGTTTTCACACTACACGTGTCAACCTTCAGTTGCCACGATTCTAGTGCTAATTATATGTGTAATTACCTTTCTTTTTCAGTTACTATAGTAATTATCCTTAGGACTGGCGACCGTAATTTCCCCCAAATCTCAAATATCTAATTACCGCTAGTTAATTGTTAACATAACGGCCGCACATTTACTTTCTTCATTAACTTTACCCCTTTTCAAAATTAATTTCCACCAGTTTCATTTCCATTTTTCCTTTCATTTAGATGTAACCCTTTCCTCCCTCTTTACCGACAGATTAACTTCGGTGACGATTGCTTTTTCCCAAATTTCCATTAGGTACACGTGGTTTAATTTTTCACTGTCATTAAGGTCGATAAGTGAGGGGGAGGTTACATGTTCTGGACTCAATAGATTTGACGTATCAACAGAGACCAGTACAACCCAAGCCTGTTAATATACAGACAGTGCCACAGAGATTTACGGACCAAGAAGTGAACAATGTATTTGTAGTACAACACGGATTGCAACCTAATGCCACACAGACCTGTGGCAATGGTAACCGTAACCACAAAGGCCATGGCAATGGGAAAAGCTGTAATTTCAAGGGTGGATATAAAAGAAATGAGCAAAAATTTAACAAAAGCAATTGCAATGGGCAAGCAGCGTATGACCAGCCTGTGCCATATCTACAGACACAAGCTACTGGCAATAACCAGCTGATCGCTTGGCCAATTCAAAACAACGCTAGACAGCCGAATAATCCACAAACAGAGGAATTCGGCCAGCAAGAGAATTTCAGTTGAGAGTCTCAACTAACTGGCGTCATCAAACACCAACAGTCCATTTAGTAGAAGCTATGCCTAACCCAGAGACAGATACTACTGCGACGCCGGAAAGCTTGAATCAGTCATGGTAGGCCCCTGTTCTGTGACTTGGGAGGAGACTGAGGCATGAGCTTGATCGAAACTTGCTTCATCAGATACGATCAAGATAGTGATGTGAAAGATGATGTGTATCAAAGTAATGAGGATACACAGGAAAGGAATTTATGACAGGAAGCTGAAACATACAACACAATTTTATATAGGACGAAGGGTTTTTACTTAGAACACATCCCAAATCCACAAAAATGGGAAAACAACCGTAAAAGGCAACTACTACACATCAGACCATACAAGGGCTTTTACCCACACAAAGACTTGAGAACGTTTATATATTGAAGAAGGGCTGTATACCCGCAAAGTTGTATATACATATAGTAATATTAAATTTAGGCTGCTGGAAAGTTACATTCCAGAATTTATGTCGTTACTTGTTAAGGAAAATCTTTGTTTTTATTTTTTTTCATATACATCAAATGTGTAAACGATAAGATGAGTGGTTGTGACAAGGAAGACTTTTACTTTCATGTCTCTAGAGACGATGATACTCTAAATACAGCACTTTGCTTTGTGCATAGCCCTTTTGTAAATAAATAAATTAACTTGTGAAACACACAATAGCGTGCAATGCAATACATAGCTCGCCACGACGCAACTGGTATCAGAGCGACATAAGCTGGTCAATAAACTGCAAGTATGTGTGTGCCAGACAGACACAGTTGGAAGTGTTGGAGCACTCAAAACAAACAAACCTGATGACCCACAGCCCATACTAGCATTTGTTGTAAACCTGTCGAATAAAAAGAGACATAGAAAATTAACTACGAGTATCTACACAATACACACACACAAAGATAAGGTAAGGGATTATATACACCGGAAAGGGACGCTAAACTACGAGATATTTACTTAATCTATGCTACTATACACCTAATTCTATATATATGTACAATATTTACAATTATTCTTTATTTACAATTTAACCATTAGTTATAGATGAAGACTGCCCTGCTCACAAACAGGAATTATGCGAAATGAAAGCAGCTGTCGAAAGGTCAACGACACATTCTTTTAGCGAATCTGAAAGCAATATTTTATCTGCAGATTCGAAAAATAATCCCAACAAATTTTGGTCGTACCTAAAATCTATGAGCGGTACAAATAATTCAATACCTTTTCTTGCTGACAGTATGGGTAATGTAACGGATGACGATAAACCTAGCTTTCAGAAACTCGTTTACAGCAGGGGACTGCAGCACCACC
The DNA here is from genome assembly GCF_023864345.2 of Schistocerca serialis cubense. Lineage (NCBI taxonomy): Eukaryota > Metazoa > Arthropoda > Insecta > Orthoptera > Acrididae > Schistocerca > Schistocerca serialis. The sequence goes on along the minus strand of NC_064641.1, from coordinate 108,134,448 downwards.
CTTTCAGTTATTGCACAAACGCAAGGATGGCTGACATAGTGTTTAATGTATCTGCTATTGTAAAACAGTTCAGATCCTTAGACGCCAGGAAGGCATCTGGCCCAGACGGTATCCCCATAAGATTTTATGCTGACTATGCTACAAATATAACACAATTCTTATCCATCATCTATCAGAGGTCATTGGAAAGGTTTAAAGTTCCACGAGAGTGGGAAAAGGCAAAGGTGATAGCTATCCATAAAAAGGGTAGAAAATTGGATGCACGTCCAATTCCACTGACATCGATTTGTTGTAGAATCATGGAACATATTTTATGTTCGAACGTAATGACCTTTCTAGACTCTGAGAAGCTCATCTGCAGAAATCAGCACGGTTTTAGGAAACAGTAGTCATGCCAGACACAGCTGACCCTCTTTTTGCATGAAACAGGCTCTAGATAACGGCTCCCAGGTTGATGCCATATTGCTCGATTTTCGAAAGGCATTCGACTCAGTTCCACACTGTCGCTTGCTCCAAAAGTGGGCACTTACGGCCTCTCCGATGACATATGCGGTTGGATAGGAAGTTTTCTAACAGACAGAGAGCAGTATGTCGTCCTGAATGGGGAGAGTTCAACAGAAACAAGCGTAACATCAGGCGTGCCCAGGGCAGCGTAATAGGTCCGCTGCTTTTTACGAGTTACATAAACGATCTGGTTAATGGTACTGAAAACGACATTAGACTGTTTGTCGATGAAGCTGTAGTCTACAGGAAAGTAGTATCACACGACAGTTGTGAACAAATCAATGAGGATTTGCAGAAAATAAATGCATGGTGTAATGACTAGTAGTTATCTCTCAATATTAGTAAGTGTAACCTAATGCGTATAACAAAGCGAAAATCCCCATTAATGTACGAGTACAAAATAAATGCCCAGTCTTTGGAAGTAATAACATCTGTCAAGTATCACAGCCAAATGATCTCAAACGGAACGATCAGATTACACAAGTAACGAGTAAGACGATCTCTAGACTGCAGTTTATTGGTAGAATCCTGAAGCGACACAGTCCTTCAAAAAAGGAAATTGCTTACAATACTTTATTTCGTCCAGTCTTAGAGTATTGTTCATCTGCGTGGGACCCTTACCAATTGGGTCTCATTCAAGAGATAGAGAAGGTACAAAGAAGAGCGGCAAGATTTGTGACCGGCACATTTAGCCATCACGAGATCGTTACATATCTCATACAGTTTGAAGTGGGACACACTTGCAGATAGACGACGCGCTAAACGGAAGGAACTGCTCACTAAATTCCAAAATCTGATCTTCGCCGAGGATGTAGAGCATATATTATTACCACTAACTTTCATATAGCGCAATGATCACCATTCAAAGATAAGGGAAATTAGAGCTCGTACTGACGCGTTCAGACAGTCGTTTTTCCCTCGCACGATCTGCGAGCGGAATAGATACGGGGAAATATGACTCTGGCGCGAATAGTGCCCTCCGGCACACACCGCTAAGTGGCTAGTGGAGTATATATGTAGAAGAAAGTCACGCACTAATTATGCTTGATAGACGAGAAAAGTCTTGTGGAGGTAGAAATTTAATACAGTATAAGTGGCATCTGAATGAGAGTTCGCACCCAAAAAGGGAAATAAGCTCAGACACTGTGCACCTTGGTAGGACGTCAGTGCACAGTGGGAGGCAATTGTATTGAATCATATTATTTTTTCATTCTTTTCTTTTTTATGCGTAAGCTATATGTAAACTGAATGAGTTATAGACACCGCCAAAAGTAAATTACAAGTTGTTTTGTGGCGAGGATAATGTTTTGACATATCGTTAAATATCTGTATGAAACAAAGTAAGAAATACGCCCTTCAGTTTGTTAATTCATGTATGTTCACCCATTTGTTTAGGAAGTGGTAGCATATGGATGAATGCTTCGATCTGTCGTACCAGCATTGATAAAATGTGTATTTTAACTGTTCATTAAAAGTATTATAAAAAGTTATCATTGCACAGTTATAAGGTCAACTCCTATCTGTTCATCATTTCACTCACTGTCGAGATCCTGCGCCAAGAGGTTTGGTACAGACAAGAATAATTTACGTGGTATCCGGAGGAGTGTTCCTGCATTGACACTGTCACAATCAAGACCAAACACATTGTAATGAATGTGAAGGTAAGGACTCGGACTTGATAGGCACCTATTGAACTTGGTTTAATTATACTAAAATATTGTGATTCGTGTGAGAGATCGAGAGTTTTATTTGGTACTGCACACTACTGAAAGCAAATTATGTTTATTGACTGTGAATGTAATGATACTAAAGGTCTGTTGATATTGCTATCAGTTGAAGTTCAACCAAGATTGTGCTCAGATTCAAAATCTTTTCAACTATTCTTTCCAGTCAATTTTTCCAATTATTCAAGTAATTATTAATTCATTTCTATTTCCACATACCTATTCGTATGCACTTCAACAGGAACAATGATGTACATATTTACAATACCAGAAGAAAAAATAACATTTATTATGCCACATTAAGGTTGCCTGACACACAGCAACACAAAATTTGAAACTAAGCTTAAAACTATCGCTTTGATAAGTCCACCTATTCCACAGAAGATCATCTATTACTGTAATGTGGACATGGTGATTACTGGCTAACACTGTCTGTCTTTAATTAAAAAACGTAAAAATTAATAAATGATCAGCAGGGAGACATATTTACAAATAAAACTGATGTCAATATGAAATGACTTGTTCCATATCACTATGATTTATCATGCAAACGTTAAATGTAACATGAAACTAAGTAACCAACTACTGGTATATCACAAATCATGGTATGGACTTACATAATTTGAAAACTTCAAAAGTGGAATCAAGCAGATGATCAGTGTGGACGTACATTCCAACTGGCTATTTCTGAAAAACTGTCAGAGCTACTGGTGAGAAATATTCCTGGAAAAGAAGCAAATAGGCTACTATTGTAAAAGTAGGCATACATCTCACACAAGTTAAACTATTGTCACTAAATGTTACTCACATACACGTTAAATAAAAATGTCCATTTTAAGGGGTCTTAAGCGTTTGAGGCCATTCCCTTCATCACGTGTATAGCATTTCACAATGCTGGAAGATGTTTACATCTATAAGATAAAATCGCATGCCTTGCTTCTTTCCTCACTGCACATGTTTATGGGCTAGCAAATAATAGATATGTAAGTTTTTATTCAAACGTGAGCACTGAAAATGTTGTGCGTATGAGTTGAAAGCTGAAAATGTAAGGAACAAGAAGCAGTAGCGGTACCATGAAGCAAACAAGCATTGGTTTCTGAGTTCCAGTTTCATTTGCTATCGATACAAATACAGCCAAAGTGAAATTAAATGGATTACGAAAGCATGCTTTTAACATAACTTCCTTCTGTTTCTAGTTTCCCATAATATAGTACCAAAAATATGTCACATTAACAAGGCCGAATGTGTTGTATGACTAGAGGAAATGCGCATTCAAAACCAGAAAAACGTTTGAATTGTCTTCCACGCACTATGTTATTCATTTATGCTTTATAATTTTTAGTATTTAAAACATCTATTGCGCGCACACAACAGAAATCATAAACAAGAAGCAATCGTGAACAGTCGTCAGCTAATGTTTTCGGGTACTTACAATGGTGGCAGGCTCCGCCACTCTGTAGTGCCACTTCCCTTTTTTTTACCTCCATGGTTCTCGATGGCTAAATAAAGTACAATCTCTGAAGCCAAATTAAACAAACAAAAAAGTTGACTTACATATATCTCTTTCCTTGCGTGTGCAATGAGCAACTGTTGGAATGGCGGATATAATCAGTGCTGTAGCTATGCAACCAAGTGCCTCGGCGCAAAAATGAAGTTGGTGTCCTATTTAAGCTACACTAAATACTTTAGAGATGCACTTCATCATGTGCTCCTTACTGCTCTCTGCAGGGCGTAAAAAGGCCAACCTGCTTACTACTAAGTAAATTAACACAGTACTTAATCATACTTTCTAATAATATTATAAATGTGAAAGTTTGTTTATTTGTTACTCTTTCATGCAAAAACTACTGGCAGGATTTGGATGAAATTTCGCAAGCAGATTCGATTCAGCCTGTGTAGTGCATAGGGTACTTTCATAGCAATAGAAGGATTCCGTGGGATAATTTTCAGTGTTGGTTCATATTAGGCGAATGAAGGCGCAAGCAGAAGCTAGTAAAGAAATAAACAATGAAGAACTCTATCTCAGCCACAACTGAGAACAGTCAAGTCAGGACTTGCTCGGCCGTGGTGGTGCAGAGATGCGGGGTATTGTCAGTGCCAGCAATTCACTCTCGCTAAGCAAGTGTGCTGAGAGCTAAGTGGGCCTGCCGATCAGCCTGATTTAGTACAATTTTGGTAAACATTTTTGGAAAGCAGTGATCAATAAATTGTTATATTTTGACTAAAGTTCAGTCTTGATCACGTCATGTATGTTTTAATGATACAGGTGACCGGTTTCGGTTCTTTTTACAAAACCATCATCAGACCTGTGATAAATTTTAAGAAATACTAGATACCAATCTTTAAATAAGATGAAAGTGTCTAATGATGTCAAACTTTAACAAGATAAAATAAAATTAATTCTACCCTGGCTCCTTTAGGATGGTAGGCGGAGCTCTCCTCGCTGCTACGCAGTCAACTGATGGTTATGAGTGCTGAGCACGAGCTTAAATATGCAGAGGCTCCGTCTACTTCCTGTCACACTACTTCACAACTGCCAATCAGCGTTCATAATATGACGCCATCGTCAAAGTATAAAAGTAGGAAATACACTAATAACATAAAATTGATTCATTTAAATATGTGATTAACAGATAGTTAGTATGTCTACAGCTTATTCATATTTTGGATAAAAACAGGGAACTACGGTGTGTAACAGGATCAGGAGTGTACAAGATCCAATGTAGAGACTGTGAGAAAATATATATCGGCCAAACAGGTCGAAATTTTGCAGTAAGGTACAAAGAACATACGTCGGGTACCTCACGAACAAAGTCCGTATTTGGTCATCATATAGCATTCAATAATCATGCTGAGGGGACAGTACAACAGAATTTACAAGTTCTTCATTATGCAAATAAAGGCTTACTTATGAATATCCTAGAAGAAATCGAGATATATGCTCATTTGAAAACCAAATCATCAATGCTGCTCAATGAACAATTAGATTTTCGCGAAAAATATTATTACGACCTTTTTGCCGAAATTTTATAATAAAAGCATCTACTCTTTTGTTTTTTAAAAATATAAGACTAGTTATATCCATGGCAAAAGAAACGTATGTAAATATGCTGCACAATACAAAAAAAAATATATGAAATTGACATTGATTATTATAAAAACTATTAGATCGATGATTTAAAAAAAATTTAATTAGTAGTTCAGATATACATAATGTGGAACTTACTCTTGGCTGCTACCCTACTGCTATAAAGAATATTGCTATAAAAACTACAGCTAAAATAAGACGATTCTGCAGCATCCAACAAAGATGCAATTGTGATGTAGGCGACTCGGTATAATCGATATATACCACAACGCCAAGGACTTTCACATCTTTGATGTAACTGGCACTGTAGTAGTATTAAGGTTGCCCATAGAGGGCACAACTGTTACACATCGTAGTTCCCTGTTTTTATCCAAAATATAAATAAGCTGTAGACATACTAACTACCTGTTAATCAGATATTTAAATGAATCAATTTTATGTTATTAGTGTATTTCCTACTTTTATACTTTGACGATGGCGTCATATTATGAACGCTGATTGGCAGTTGTGAAGTAGTGTGACAGGAAGTAGGCGGAGCCTCTGCATATTTAAGCTCGTGCTCAGCACTCATAACCATCAGTTGACTGCGTAGCAGCGAGGAGAGCTCCGCCTACCATCCTAAAGGAGCCAGGGTAGAATTAATTTTATTTTATCTTGTTAAAGTTTGACATCATTAGACACTTTCATCTTATTTAAAGATTGGTATCTAGTATTTCTTAAAATTTATCCGCAGGTCTGATGATGGTTTTGTAAAAAGAACCGAAACCGGTCACCTGTATCATTAAAACATACATGACGTGATCAAGACTGAACTTTAGTCAAAATATAACAGCCTGATTTAGTTTAGAGCTATGATTTCCGAATGGTAATTGTTGGTAAGCGTATTGTCAAACACACAGCTAGTAATTCAGTGCTACTCACTGCTAGCTCACAGAGATTGGCAGCCATGGAAACTCAGAGTTCAAACGACAACACCTGAACGCCAGCTGGGTTCATGTCTTAGTGGACAATAAATACACCCTATTATGTTTATGTTCTGCAGATGGGAGAAATTTTTGTGATTCAGGTCGTATCGTTCGAGATTTGTTGGTCAGGGTCCAAAAAGTTAAAAGTCGAAAATTCTCTATTCATTTAAGATATTACATAATTTTTTCGAATGTCGTTCATTGAGGCTGAGGGGCCCCTTGAGCCTGGGGTCCGCAGGCCACTGCCTGATTTAGCCCAATGGAAGCTACGCCACTGGATATAATCAGTGTCAAAAACACATCGAAGGTCGGCAGTGTTAAATTTAAGGAAGTGCTTTGGTAATAGTGGGTGAAATATATGACTGAGCCCCTATGTTCGCCCAACGGCCTTGCCACAGTGGATACACCGGTTCCCGTGAGGACACTGAAATTAAGCACTGTCGGGCATGGTAGGCATTTGGATGGGTGACCATCCAGGCCGCCATGCACTGTTGCCATTTTTCGGGGTGCACTCAGCCTCGTGATGCCAATGGAGGAGTTACTCGACCGAATAGTAGCGGCTTCGGTCAAGAATACCATCATAACGACTGGGAGAGCAGTGTGCTGACCCCACACCCCTCCTATCCGCATCCTCAACTGAGGATGACACGGAGGTCGGATGGTCCCGGTAGGCCACTCGTGGCCTGAAGACGGAGTGCCCTATGTCCGCCACTTGGTTTGGAATTAGTAGTCGATCGCCTTTTCTGTGAAAATAATCCAGTTAGAGCACACATGGTTCAAATTAGATAATCAGTGACATTAGTATAATTATTTGCCCTAGTAATAACAATGTAAATACTCCACTGAGTGATAAAAGCTTTAATTTTTGCTGTAAAATAGTACAGAGACAGAAGTTACGATTTATTTCACAACAGTTGCACGCCACGAACATTCAGAGACACGTGGGACAATGACTTTCCTAGTGAGTACAAAAGTTTTGGCCACACTTGATTTATTTAAACGATTTTAACAAACTAAATATACGAAATTAAGATCAATAGGTCGTGAAGTATCACTATTTTAGTAATTGATACATAAGAAACTTGAACTGTGTAGTTGTAGGCAATTCATCACCACATAAAAGTAAAAACTGAAATACCATATCATCTTGAGGGATCGGTCACACGTGGCTTTCCTGTGGCAGAACTGTCCAGTAGTCAACACATAGAGGTATAAAGGACGGGAGATGACATGACGTCACAAACTTGAAGCCGAAAGCCAACTGACACCGAGCTCCGCCATGACAGTGTGGTCAGACGACTCGGTTTCGCTTTTGCTACTGTGTAGAATTGTAGAGTTGCGGAAGTTTTTTACTTGATAATGCCGACTTGCGTAGTTTACGTTTGCTCTAACCGTTGATATAGTGTTACTAATGTAAAAGGAATCACTTTCCATTCATAAGTGGCCCTGTTTATGCAATATTATCGTTTATATTCCGGAAATTTGTGGCCTTGTTTACTTTCTATGTAGCAGTTTTTTCTTGTCATTTTATTTCAGACTTCCAATCTGTCAAACTTGTAGAACTCTCTGGGTTCATGCTGTAAGAAGGAAAGACTGGAAACCGAACAAACAGAGCAGAATATGTTCGCCACATTTTTGGCAAGAAGATCTGCACCAAACATTAGTTGAGTGTTTGCATCAAGGAAAATACTGTGCCATCGATGTTTCCTGCCTTTTCATATCACAATAGGTAGACTATGTAAAATCAGAACTTTCTTTCTGAATTCCTGTAAAACTAGGAAATAAAAGTACAATACCACATTTAGGAGAGTAGATTTCTATTTTTACTGTAATTGGAGGGAACCTCATTTATAATAATGCTCTTATGTTTGAAACTGCCCTTGTACATAAAACTGTAAATATGTTTTTATTATATACTATTTAATATTATTGCTCTGTAATATGCAAGGTTTTTATGTTAAATTCAGAGTTACGTTATAACTGTCATGTTCTTGCTCTTCCTCTTCTTCTGTCATATTTTGTTATTTAATTCTTTCTGGTCTTTAATTACTTAATAATTCATTTTGGAAAATTCAGCGAACTGAATCAGTATTGTTTGACAATATTTTTCACACCTGCAAGCACTTCTGGCAGTAGTCGAAGAACATTACATAAATGCTCCAGTAACAACACTGCATTCTGTTTTGAGCAGTGACATGCTGTTATATTGGGAAAAAATAGTTTTATTGTGTAAGAGTTGAAAGAGTATAGTTTGTCTAATGGATAATATGTTAAAGCGTTAACTCATTTATTTCAAAACAAAGTGGATCCAGAACTGCACCACTTTAGAACCTTGTTATTACACAGACCTCTGCTCCCCCCCCCCCCCTCCCCTATGTTAAATAGAAGTTTCCATACAATGAGTTGGTTTCATCTTCTTATCCCCTCATGATCATAAATGTTTCTGTAATGTAACTCTAGTGCAAATAAATATTAACAAGTTTAATCACAATCTATAAGTATTGCAAATATTTGACTCTGCATGATGGAATGAGAATAACTGTAAGTAGACTGCAAAGTATAATGAAACAGTTTTCAATTTGTTTTAAATATTTGTTTTCTGAGCCACCAACACGACATCAAAGTGTACAGTTGATTTAACTGCCACCAGTGGACCTCAAATACAAAGCTACTACCGGTGGAACTCAAGATGAACCTTCTTCTGATTCTGCTAACACCTCCTCATTGTTTCTGAATGGAAGTCGTGAAGCAACACTAACAGTGAGAAATCTTAAGATGAATGTGACTGTTCTCTTATCAAAAAACGAAGAATATAGTAAAAAAGTTAAAGTTCTTCAGCAATCAAAGGATTGTTTAACAAAACGTGGCTTATTTGAGTAAGGTAATAGAATAACTCAGGAAAAAAGTGCGTTCTTGCAAGAGTACCTGGGATGCACAAGGAGCTGTTCCAAAGACAAGCAGCAAAGGCAAACTGCCAGGGTGTGCCTAGAACTTACAGCCCTAAGCTACATTCATTTGCTCTTACTCTGAACTTTTATTCCCCAAGCACATATAAGTACACTGCTTTAACACATGCCTCCCACACCCAAGAACTTCAGCTAGGTAGTACCAGTGTATAGATGGAGAACCTGGATTTACCTTGGAACCCTTTGTCATTATCAAAGCAAAAGTGTTCCATCAGAGACAAAGTAACCAAATTCTATGCAGTTTGTTGGTAGGTGAAACTTCAGTCAGCCAACACACAGAATTCGATGGTGCACAATATTATGGCTATGTCGGTATAGGGTCTTCTGTTGTTATGGATAGTTTACCTGCAGCTAAAGAGGGATTCATATTAATGTTAGTTCATATTAATGACTTGTGGAAGCTACCAGTGGGGTACTTTTTGACATGTGGAATAACTGGGGAGCAGTTGGTTGAAGAGTGTACCAGCCTTGTCAGTGCAAGTGGTGTTGAAATGGCGCTGTCTCATGTAATGGGTGTGGTGCCTGCTTGTCCCTTGACCAAATTATTTGCGTGAAATTTTTACAGCGATGTAATAAAGACCACCTTTGTTGTTCAAGGTAACAATTTTGAAGTTTTATTTTTGCTAGATCCACCACACGTACTAAGACTTGTGGGGAATGCATTACGAGATAAGAAACATTGTTGGGACGGGCAAGGTAATGTCATTTCATGGTATCTACATGAACTACTCCATAACAGACAAGTAAAAGAAATGCTTCACATAGGCAACAGTATTACAAGCAGCCATATAAATTTTGTATATAACAAAATGAAAATTAGGTTAGCAGCCCAGGTGCGCAGCAACTCTGTGGCAGATGTGATGCACAACTGCTGCAACACGAAAGTACTAGGTTTTCAAGGCGCTTCTGCGACAGAAAAATTTACACAGATATGTATACCTCCATTATACATAAATGTTGGTAACACATGTGTGATGTGACAGAATTTCCCTGAAATCCTATTGCACAGATGCGGCTATTTTGGCAAGTCTGACAAATCGTAAACTTATAAAGATAAGATTCGCCAAAAATTCGTTTGTGTGTGTGTGTGTGTGTGTGTGTGTGTGTGTGTGTGTGTGTGTGTGTGTGTGTGTGTGGGGTGACTTTAGTTGTTGTGCCAGATTTTGGTAAAGGCTAAGGACACGAATGAGCAAAACAGCAAAAGAAAAATACTCCAAAACACTGCAAAAAAATTATTGACGTACATTTACGTGAGACTAAGACAGTAAAGAGAATGTCGAAACTGGAATTTAAACTGTGGTAAAGAAGTGTTTACAGAATCTGAAATGGAGCCAAACAGGGATGCAGCAGATGGGAACAACGTACATGTTTATTACTAACAGATGACATCTGCAGCGATGTGCATAGGTGTGAATAGAGTAGATGAGTCAGGATTTGAAGACAGTCTGTTTCAAGTTCAAATAAAATCATAGCCAGTCACTACACATCCAGTGGATGTGAAAATGGAATCTGTAACTTATGAACCAGAGGGTGAGCTACTAGATCAGAGCATAGTAGAGATACAACGATCTTTCATAACCACAATAAGGTAAATGCTAAGGAAAATGAATCTTAACATTCTGCATGGAAAAATGTGGGTTTCCCACATATTCAGTTCACTAGCTAGTTAAAAGAAAATAATCCAATAATGGAAGAGAATAGTAAGAAATTAGATGTAAACTTATGTATTTTGACTTAACAAAGCGATAGAATAACAGAGCTTAGAAAATGTATGGGTTCTGTGGAAAAGGAGTTATCAGAAGGACAAATGTAGCTTACTGACACCAATACCAGATTCGAATTCGAAACACAGCGAAACGAAGAGAGTGTTGAATCAATGGCAGATGGAAAGACAGGGGCATTAGTTCCACTATTAAAAATCGAAATTTCTGCATGAACAAATGCAGATATTTTAGCGTTACTAACACAGTTTCGACCATTCAAAATACTTTTGTAGTGCAAGAAACGATAGGTAATACTGAAACTGAAATTTTCAATGAAGTGGAATCGTTGCATCAGCAGTTACAGAATAGGCCGCGTAGTTTTCCATTAGTAGTACAGAAATCTGAATTACTAATTTAAAAAAAAGAAATATATGATGCATCAATGAAGCAGGAAGGTTGGCACCCTTCTTCTTTCATAAACAATTGTGAATGAGTATTACTGAACGATATGAGTACTAGGGAGAATATCAATAAAGATGCAGTGATTAATGCCCTAACAAGTAATGTAAAAAAACTGTGATTTTTTTAATTCAGACACAACTAAGAAACTAACCTAACATCTGTGGAATTTAAAGATTAGTTTTTGGAAGAATTCAGCAGCTGAGAAGAGTGCTCCACCTACCATCTTCAAAGGATGCCATGGGTCTGATGATGGTCATGTGATATGACTGAAACAGGTCACTTATGTTCTTGTAGCATACGTGGTGCAATCAAGACTGAATTTTAAAAAGAAAATTTTTTGAACATATAAATGTATGCATAAAATTATTGTTTTTATAGCAAAAATATCTAAAATACACCTAGTAAGTTTCGACTATGCTAAAAACCAAGCATGAAATATAAAGATAAAACCTGTTTATAAGACCAATATGTCTTTGAGCAAACAGTTATTTCACAACTGAGTACTGAATAAAAAGTAATGTTTAAAAATTGATTCCTTGACACAATCCATTTCTAATAACCTCGATGACAATGGGACATTAAACCCTCCCTCCTTTAAAAACTGCTAGAAAGGACTTTGAAAAGCAACCAAAAGTGTGAGAAAGGCGAAAAAATTAATTAGGAACAATGGATGCTCTAGACTGCATGTGTCCTAGTGGAAAATATAGATATAATGTGTTATGAATTTTGAATTATTTGTGTAAGTAGAGACTGATTAATTGGTATGTATGTTTGTAGTAAGTAAAAATGAGAAATTTTAGAAATCTCTGAAGAAAACTTAATTTGTAAATGAAAAAGGATAAGGCGTTTACACATAAAACAAATGAAACATTTACACAGTGTTTGTCAACCAAGTAAATTATTTGGAAACTTACCTGGGAATTACATATACTATGACAAATGTTCTGATGAAAACTAACAGAAAGATTGTTAAATTACATGTACACTGTAAATATTTTGTGACTATCTTTATTTATTTTGTTTAGTGTGTAATACTTTTGCTAATATTAACTAAGACATAGAAATATAGTTGTGAGAATACTTTCTCTTGCAATTATCCTTTTCAGGATAACTCAAGAAAATTTGGGGCATGTACACTATGTGATCAAAAGCATCCAGACACCCCCAAAAACTTACGTTTTTCATATTATGTGCATTTTGCTGACACCTACTGCCAGGCACTCCATATCAACGACATCGGTAGTCATTGGACATCGAGAGAGAGCAGAATGGGGCGCACCACAGAACTCACGAACTTCGAATGTGGGCAGTTGATTGGGTGTCACTTGTGTCATACGTCTGTACACGAGATTTCCACACTCCTAAACTTCCCTAGGCCCACTGTTTCCGCTGTGATAGTGAAGTGGAAACGTGAAGGGACACATACAGCACAAAAGCGTACAGCCTACCTCATCTGTTGACTGACAGAGACCATCGACACTTGAAGAGGGTCGTAGTGTATAATAGGCAGACATCTATCCGAACCATCACACAGGAATTCCAATCAGAATCCACTGCAAGTACTATGACAGTTAGGCGAGAGGTAAGAAAACTTGGATTTCATGGTCAAGCGGTTGCTCATAAGCCACACATCACACTGGTAAATGCCAAACAACGCTTCACTTGGTGTAAGGAGTGGATGATTGAACAGTGGAATAACGTTGAGTGAAGTGACGAATCACGGTACACAGTGTGGCGATCCGATGGCAGGGTGTGGGTATGGCGAATGCCCGGTGAACGTCATCTGCCAGCGTGTGTAGTGCCAACAGTAAAATTCGGAGATGGCGGTGTTATGGTGTGGGCGTGTTTTACATGGAGGGGCCTTGTGCCCACCGTTGTTTTGGCTGGGACTATCACAGCACAGGCCTACACTGATGTTTTAATCACCTTCTTGCTTCCCACTGTTGAAGAGCAATTCGAGGATGGCGACTGCATCTTTCAACTCGATAGAGTGCCTGGTCATAATGCACAGCCTGTGGTGGAGTGGTTACATGACAATAACATCTCTGTAATGGACTGGCCTGCACAGAGTGCTGACCTGAATCTTATAGAATACGTTTGGAATGGTTTGGAATGCCGACTTCGTGTCGGGCATCATCTACTGACATCGCACTGCTCCTCAGTGCAGCACACCGTGAAGAATGGGCTACCATACCCCAAGAAAGCTTTCAGCACGTGATTTAACGTATGCCTGCGAGAGTAGAAGCTATTATCAAGCCTAAGGGTGGGCTAACACCATATTGAATTCCAGCAATACCGGTGGAGGGAGCCACGAACTTGAAATTCATTTTCAGCCAGGTGTCCGGATACTTTTGATCACATAGTGTATAACGCCAGAAAGAATAGAAATTTCAAAACAATTTTTGAAGCAACTTTTGACTGATTAATATCGTTATGTATATGTTGGAAATGTAGTTACCTTTACAACTTCTGAAATGAATTGTGTTACATGTGTATTGATTTGAAAAGATAAAATGCTGTAGCAGTTATATCTATACCTCTAAACGACCGCACTACTCCAAGGCTTTAAATAGTGGAACACTTAAAATTAATTATGTTTCTGTGAAAATCAAGGATTTTCATTGGATCAATGGCTTGGTGCACTCTGTAGTGATATGCACAATAAGAGCACAAATGAGCACATAGAGGCCTTTAAAGTGTGTGGATACATTTTCAATGGCTGCAGATGTAAAGTTAGGATTGTGGTAAACTGTGCGTTGAAACATTCTTAAAGTGGTGTAGCATTCATCTGGAAGCTCTGAAGTTGTCTCCGAAATTCTAGAGCTGCAGGTTCATGAATGCCCATATTCATATTGATGTGTTGTATGAGTCATGGTTGCCTGTGGAACAATAACCATGGAAAGCATCACACTGGTCAATGTTTCAATATTTGCCAGAGACATGAAGAAGCTGTGTGAGATGATTAGCCACCAAGTTTTTGATGACACAACCATGACAAAAAGTATTATATTGTCTAGTGGAATAAAATTGTTAGGAATAAAAGTGCTGATGTGATTAGTCTGCATATTACAACTCATTATTCACATGAAATTGACTTTACTTTAAAATACAGGCAAACCACTACTATCATACTGGGTCATATTTGCAAATAATAACTTGTAGCAAAATTACGATTTCAGTAAACGTATTTGCATTACCTGAAACTTTGCTAATTCAAACTATGATGAAATTAATTCACAGTTCATTTAAACTGAACTAAACCTAAAGTCTATGCATTCATCATCTTTGTTTTTCCATTTGCTGATGTAATTTTTACTAAGTGGAAGTTCAGAGTCTGATAAACAAGTTTCAGTAGTTGCTTCCATAAAAGTTTTAAATTTAGCTGCCTAAGCATGGCATCTGTGGCCTGAAAAACAGTACTGAATGCTTGGTGGGAAACGTTAAAATTAAGGAAGTGCCTCAGTAATACTGGGTGAAATATATGGTTGAGCCCCTTTATCGATCAGTAGTAGATCACCTTTTCTGTGTAACAACAATCCAGTTAGAGGACATTTGGTTCAAATTAATCAGTGACGTTAATAACATTATTTGACTAAGTAATAACAATGTAAATACTCCATTGAGTGGTTTCATGTTTGCTGAAAACTAGTAAAGAGGTAAACAATATGATTTTTTCACATTAAAAGTTGTGTGTCACATGTGTGCATAACCAGTGTAGCATCTGACTTTACACGTAGTGGCCAAAGATGTAGAATAGAGACTTCTGTAGTCAGTATGAACGTTCTGGCCACATTTCACCTATTTAAATGACTTTACGAAGAACTTAGCCTCCTCTTCAACCAACTAAACTACCACATAATCCTCTTATCCGAAACGTGGTTGAAACCACACATATCCTCTGCATCTATTCATCTCCCAGGGTACACATTTCTTAGGGCAGACAGATCAAAAAAGCGAGGTGGCGGGGTCGGCCCGTATATACGAACAGATCTGAAAGCGAAAGTCATATGTACGTCAAACCCTGCTGAAGAAAAAGAGGCTGAATTCATGTTCATTGAAATAAATATACAAAGTCGGAAATTCTTGACTGGCGTCGTGTACAAGCCGCCAAAAATAAGCTCAATGAGTTCCTTCCAGTCGGAATTACATTAACTTCAGTGTCAATACGAACATGTCATCGTAATGGGTGACTTGAACATAGACCTGCTAAGAGACACTCCCACCGCAATAAACCTAAGAAGACTGTTTAGTTGCAATAGCATGAACATTCTTCCATTACAACCTACACACGATACGGCGCACAGTCATACTCTTATAGACGTAATCGCAACGAAACAGACTGACAAAGTAAGGGATGTTGGTCAAACATCGGCTCCTGGCCTCTCAGCACATGATGTAATATTCCTGGCCTACTCTGTGCAGCCCCCAAGGATCAAATCGCGTTACATAACTTGTAGGAACATGAAACGTATTGACCTTGACGCTCTAACAGCCGATTGCTCAGAAATCTCATGGCATCAAATATTCAGAGAACCTACAATCGACGGCAAAATTAATGAACTTGGTGATAAACTCACTGCCCTCTATGACAAACATGCACCTGTGCGCACAATCTGTGTAAGAAAATCTCCTGCTCCATGGTTGACAGCTGAATTACGTCAAATGATGACTAATAGGGATGCTGCCCACAGGCGTTTCAAGGCAGATCCGAAACCCGAGCGTTTCGAAGAATATAGAAAGCTACGGAACAGAGTGAAACAATGCATTCGCAATGCTAAAATCAGGCACGCTCGCTCCCTTGTATGCAGCGATCTGACGCCCACGACTCTATGGAAGAATCTCCGTAGCTTGGGGGTCGGAAAGGCAAAATCGGAAACTACTTTTCATGTGTCAGCTAACGAATTAAATGAATTCTTCTCTGCACCTCTGAATACCCGCACGGCTGACAATTACCGTCCACAAGAATCCCCAAACAAGATAACTAACAACGATACCTTCCATCTAAAACATGTAACAACAAATACGGTAAGAAAAGCAATAATGAGAATCTCTTCTGATGCAATAGGCACCGACAGTATCGGTATAACCATGATTAAGAATGTTGCCGATATCTTAGTACCTGTCTTAACTGACATATTTAATTTTTCCCTCATGAACGGAATATATCCCACTGCATGGAAAAGAAGCATAATTCGACCCATCCCTAAGATCGAAAACCCGCAACTACCTAGTGATTACCGACCAATTAGCATACTGCCTGCTGTTTCCAAAGCACTTAAATATATTGTTCATGACCAAATCACTGAACACTTGCATGAATTCAGCCTATATGACAAATTTCAATCCGGTTTCTGTAAACATCACAGCACAAACACTGCTCTAATTAAAGTAACTGATGACCTGAAATATGCCATCGACAATCGAAAGGCAACAATATTGACGTTACTGGACTTCAGCAAAGCTTTTGACACTGTTAACTTTGACATATTGCTCAGAAAAATGCAACAGCTTAATTCCTCTGATAGTGCAATGAAATGGTTTGAAAGCTACTTAAAAGACAGACAGCAACGTGTTGTCTGCGTAAATGAAAAATCTTCCTGGAAACATGTTTCCTCGGGAGTGCCACAAGGATCAGTCTTAAGTCCACTTTTGTTTTCTTTATATGTCAACGATATTTCGTCGGTTCTGTCCTCCTGTAAATATCATTTCTATGCTGACGACCTCCAGCTCTACCTAAGCGTCAGACCTGAAGATGTAAACACTGCAATCGCTCAGATGAATGATGATCTGTCTTCGGTAGTGACATGGGCGAAAAACCTGGGGCTTAAACTAATTCGAAAAAAGACGCAAGTACTCTTAATAGCCCATCAGAAATTAATAAGTTCAGATTTCCGCGAACGGCTACATCCTATTCTGCTCGACGGTACTCCAATACCATGCCAGAAAACAGTGAAGAACTTGGGTGTAACTTTGGATGAGCATCTCAACTGGGCGGAGAATACAGTCGCAGTGTGCCGAAAGACGTCTACTTGTCTCTATGCTCTCAAAAAGCTTCGGAACATATTTCCACAGTACTTGAAATGCCAGCTCGTGCATGCACTCGTTCTACCGAACCTCCACTATTGTGATAAGATTCAACAAGGCATGAGTAATGAAAACAAAAGACGGCTGGAGCTAACCATGAATGCCTGTGCGCGTTACACCTGCAACATTCGCCGATATGATCATGTTAGTGCTTCATACTCCGAGCTAGGGTGGCTGCGGCCGGACAAATTGCGTGACTACCACACTCTTATGTCTACTTCACCGACTCCTCGTCGCGCAAGCACCCCAGTACCTTGCTTCAGAGATTAAAAACCTGTCATGCCGTCATAATCGAAACACGAGGTCACTCTCATTTGGTATCCTAACTGTGCCCACTCACATAACAAAAACTTTTGCAAACTCCTTCCCAGTTGCCGCTGTCCGCCTCTGGAACAAACTGCCCCTTACCTTGCGCAAAATTCAATCTCCTGCTGCTTTTAAGAAGAAGTTGAAGCATTTCCTACTATCATTCTCATAAAGTTCTCCACCAAATTAATGTACAAGGCCAATCCTCTCATGTGTCAAATAGCAAAGCTAGCGTCTCCTATCTTGCTCCTGAGATGCCTTCCTCTTCATCTATCTCTATTAGCCATGCAATCTTCTTTTCCTTTATATTTCCTTAATTATGTTTCATCATGTCTCTCTATTCTTCTCCTCCCTTCACCATGAGTCTCCCTCATACTCCCTGCTGCCAGCACTCCTATCTAAAATCTGTCTCTTCAATAATGTCTAATTATAACAGTACTTATGATCTACGAATATAAACTCTATATGTATGTATTTTTCCAGGTGTACCTTTCTAATTGTTTATTTCACTTTTTGTACTAGATGTAGTTTAACATGCCTACTAAAACATATGAATGTAAAATAAGTAGAATGCCTGGTTGGATGTAAGAAAGGGCCTGATGGCCCTAATCTTGCCAGGTTAAATAAATCAATAAATAAATAAATTAATTAACCAATGAAACAAAAAAATGAGGACCAACTGGTCACAAAGAATCCATATTTTAGTGATTAAATTTTGATACTGTAGGGTAGTATGCAGTTTGTCACCACATAGAAGTACAAACTGAAACATCACAAGATTGGGGAGGTTTCATTGTAAGATGCACCAAACCAGAATATAAGTCAGAGTCAGTAGCAACTGGTTCTAACATGCATTCTTTATCAGCACAAATTACAAATGAAATCTTCAGCTTGTTTCTAATCTTGGTAAATTTCATAAACACATTCTTGTCACTAGCCAGTATACAACTGACTGGTTTAAACTGTGCCCACTCAATTAAACGTTAGTCAGATAGTTAGTTAATTAGTTAGTTTCATGTTCCATAGATCATTTTACACAATAGATCATAATGATGTGGAATGAGCCATTGTACTTCATATCGCAAATTAATCTGAACATTAAAAAAAAAGAAAAACTATACAGGTATTATATTATGAGTTAGTAATTACTACCCACCATTTTTTTTAAAGTTCAGTAGCACAAATTCTTCTACTGAATAGAGGTAGGTTGTCAAGGAGGAACTTTCTCAGTTTGTTTTCAAATTTTGTTATAGTGATTGTCAGACATTTTATATAACTGGGCAAGTGATAAAAATTTATTCTTTCAGCATTGTGCACCCATTTTGGAGTAAACACACCCTTAATGTCTAGTAATGAGTGTCATTTTTCTTTCTAATATTGTAATTAGGTATATCATTGCTCCTTTTGACCTGTGGTGGATTGTTTACAACAAACTTCGTGAGGGTATAAATATACTGTGAAGCAGTGGTCAGAAAGCAATACTCCTTAAACAGGTTTCAACAAGATGATTGTAGCTGAGCACCACTTATTATTCTTACAAAACATTTTTGAGCAATGAATACTTCCTTTCTTAAAGATGAATTAACTCAAAATATTATTACACATGATATTATTGAACGAAAATCTACAAAATATGTCTACTTACTAAAGTGTCTCTTCCCAAATTTGCGATGATTCTAAGTGCAAAAGTGGCTGAAATAAGTTGTTTTAGAAGTTCCAAAATGCAATCAAATGTATGTCACAATCAAAAGTTACGAGTATCAACTTGATCTGTACAATATTTTGGTCAAAATCGGCGTTTTTACCAAAAATTGAAGGCGCTAAATGTTAGGCTCAGAAAGATAAGTTGGTATGTAACGTCAGTGACTCCATTAAGCTACATTAATTAGTTTTCATGTAATTTACTAAAAACTAAATTTGGAACAGATATGTCCTTATTCATAATAGATTAAGTTATCATTTGCATTTATGATAGAAAGTTCTGATTACAGCACTTGATTACATTCATTAAATAATGTAGCTGTACCAAGTTTCAAGACTTAAGTGTAAATAACAAGCAGTACAAGGACTCTTAAAGAAGTAGTTCAGATGTCATGTTCTACTGTTGGTTCCAATCTAAAAATTCTAGCAGGCAAAGTTGAAAAGCAGATGAGCTGAAACTTTTTCAGTAACTAAAGCCAACTTAACTCCATTCATATAAACATTATGAAGATTGAAAATTGATACACAACAGAGTTATTATATAATACATGATCAAGAAAGTGGCCATTTAGATGCTGCTGATCATGCCCAGACTGGCTGACAGCAGATGTCCCGTTCGGCCATCCGCTACGCCCATATATAAATATGGCCACAGACACAGAAGAGAGACAGCGGCCGCTAACACGACCAACAACAAGCAGGCCGACATGCCCAACATTAAGTCAACATTCCAGAGAATAATGGAAACATTATCCCACGGACGCACGACAACCGAAATAGTCACGAAGATTATGGGGTGTGTCTCACAACTCTTCATGCAGTTCATGTCGAGTATGCTCAACTGGACTAGCTTCCAAGCCACTATCACACCAGTTTTTACACTACTACATGGATAATACGCCACACCAGCCCCGAAACGCAGACGCTAACACAAATTCACAGATCCTGTTTTGGAATGCCAACGGGATCGCAAGCAAAAAAGCCGAAATGGCCGCGTTCATGGAGCGAAAGGGTATCCGAATCGCTCTTGCGAACGAAAAACTGCTTACGCCACGCAAACAACTAAACATCCCTGGGTATTGCGTCTATGGTACCGACCGAGCGGATGGCAGGAGGGGAGGCGGCACGGCAATCATCATACACAGAGAGATAGACCACACGAACATCGAGCTCCCTGCGCTTGAAAGACTAGAGGCCACGGCCGTCAGGGTCAAGTTCAACGGAGCCAACACCACACTGGTATCGATGTACAATCCTCCTAAAAGCATAGTAACACGCGATATCAGCACATTACTCAACATAGCACCGCGGGTAATCGCCGTTGGAGACCTAAACGCAAAACACCCTGATTGGAACTCACGAATACGAACCTCCAACGGCAAGAAACTGTACGAACACGCATTAGGCCGAAACTACATTATACACTCCTGGAAATGAAAAAAAGAACACATTGACACCGGTGTGTCAGACCCACCATACTTGCTCCGGACACTGCGAGAGGGCTGTACAAGCAATGATCACACGCACGGCACAGCGGACACACCAGGAACCGCGGTGTTGGCCGTCGAATGGCGCTAGCTGCGCAGCATTTGTGCACCGCCGCCGTCAGTGTCAGCCAGTTTGCCGTGGCATACGGAGCTCCATCGCAGTCTTTAACACTGGTAGCATGCCGCGACAGTGTGGACGTGAACCGTATGTGCAGTTGACGGACTTTGAGCGAGGGCGTATAGTGGGCATGCGGGAGGCCGGGTGGACGTACTGCCGAATTGCTCAACACGTGGGGCGTGAGGTCTCCACAGTACATCGATGTTGTCGCCAGTGGTCGGCGGAAGGTGCACGTGCCCGTCGACCTGGGACCGGACCGCAGCGACGCACGGATGCACGCCAAGACCGTAGGATCCTACGCAGTGCCGTAGGGGACCGCACCGCCACTTCCCAGCAAATTAGGGACACTGTTGCTCCTGGGATATCGGCGAGGACCATTCGCAACCGTCTCCATGAAGCTGGGCTACGGTCCCGCACACCGTTAGGCCGTCTTCCGCTCACGCCCCAACATCGTGCAGCCCGCCTCCAGTGGTGTCGCGACAGGCGTGAATGGAGGGACGAATGGAGACGTGTCGTCTTCAGCGATGAGAGTCGCTTCTGCCTTGGTGCCAATGATGGTCGTATGCGTGTTTGGCGCCGTGCAGGTGAGCGCCACAATCAGGACTGCATACGACCGAGGCACACAGGGCCAACACCCGGCATCATGGTGTGGGGAGCGATCTCCTACACTGGCCGTACACCACTGGTGATCGTCGAGGGGACACTGAATAGTGCACAGTACATCCAAACCGTCATCGAACCCATCGTTCTACCATTCCTAGACCGGCAAGGGAACTTGCTGTTCCAACAGGACAATGCACGTCCGCATGTATCCCGTGCCACCCAACGTGCTCTAGAAGATGTAAGTCAACTACCCTGGCCAGCAAGATCTCCGGATCTGTCCCCCATTGAGCATGTTTGGGACTGGATGAAGCGTCGTCTCACGCGGTCTGCACGTCCAGCACGAACGCTGGTCCAACTGAGGCGCCAGGTGGAAATGGCATGGCAAGCCGTTCCACAGGACTACATCCAGCATCTCTACGATCGTCTCCATGGGAGAATAGCAGCCTGCATTGCTGCGAAAGGTGGATATACACTGTACTAGTGCCGACATTGTGCATGCTCTGTTGCCTGTGTCTATGTGCCTGTGGTTCTGTCAGTGTGATCATGTGATGTATCTGACCCCAGGAATGTGTCAATAAAGTTTCCCCTTCCTGGGACAATGAATTCACGGTGTTCTTATTTCAATTTCCAGGAGTGTACTTGGGCCGGATGTTCCCACGTTCGTGCCTACACAGGCTCGACATAGGCCAGACGTGTTAGACATAGCCCTCATAAAGGGCATCACATGCACACTCAACCTTACGGTTGAAAACGATCTGGACTCAGACCACATGCCTGTAATACTGCGCATGGAAAAAAACACTGCAGGACATCGAACCACGCAGGATGCTTAACTACAAGCGCGCGAATTGGACACTGTTCAAGGAAACGCTTGATAGTCGCATTCCTAACACCCACGAAATTAACAACACACAGCAAATCGATGAGGCTGTGGAGGCTCTCACAACTGCCATCCAAGTCGCAATGACTGACGCCATTCCATTTACAACACCAAGACAACACTCGACGGCCCTGCCCCAGGAGATCCTGGGCCTTATCTCAATGAGGAACCGCCTCAGGAGATACTGGCAGCGCACCAGGCGCCCGTTCTATAAACTGCACGTCAACAGACTCCAGGGCATAATGCGGGATAAAATACAAACATTCAGAAACGAGCAATGGGGACAGAAACTCGCTGGGCTAGATACTGCACGTCCTGGCGTGTGGTAGCTGGCCAGATACTTCACCAGGGAGAAACATTACATTCCCACGTTACAAGGACCAGACGGCCCAGCCTACTCCGCGATGGAGAAGGCAGAGCTTATGGCCACAACACTTGCAGCGTCTTTCATGGCGAATCTGGTTCCCTCAGACCCAGTATTCACACTTGAAACGGACCAGGAGGTTACATGATTGGTAGCCCAGCCCTCGCGCAACGAAATTAGACGTACTAGCACAAATGAAATCACATGGGCTATCAAGGACACTAACGCTAGAAAAGCCCCTCGGCCTGATGGCATTCAAAACCGTGTCCTGCAGGAGTTCACGGATAAAGCCGTAGAATACCTGACACACTTAACGAATGCCATCCTGAAACACCAACACTTCCCTGACTTTTGGAAGGCGGCCAAAGTCCTGATGTTCAGGAAGCCAGGAAAAGACCACTCCCTCCCACAAAACTACCGACCCATCAGTCTGTGTTCGCTCAGCAAGATTGTTGAGAAGGTAATACTAAAACCTATCACTAGCCATTGCATCGCCAATGACACCCTAAGACCGGAGCAATTCGGCTTTAGGAATCGCCACTCGACAACACAACAACTCCTCCGCGTAGTCGAACATATAACACACGGCTACAACATGAACAAAGCCACAGGGGCCGTGTTCCTGGACATCGAAAAGGCTTTCGACCGCATCTGGCACAACGGACTCATACCCAAACTAAGCGAAACTGGTTTCCCGGACGGACTCGTACGCCTCATACACTCATATCTTACGAACAGGCGTTTCAAGACTAACGTGCAGGATAAACAATCAACACAACACCGTATCCAAGCTGGAGTACCCCAAGGAAGCATCCTAGGGCCCATCTTGTTTAACCTGTACATTAACGACTTCCCAGCAACAGAAAACACGACGTTAGCCATCTACGCGGATGACACCGCCATCCTTGCGCAAGATTGGAAACCGTCGAACATCAATTCACTAATATAGACAGCACTCAGAACAGCCGATCCTTGGTTGGAGCGATGGCGTATTAAAGTAAACGTCGACAAGTGCGAAGCAGTTCTGTTCACACGTAGACCGAAACTACTGCGCAAACATCAACACTGTAGACCAATAACACTACATACACGCCCAATACGTTTCTGGAAGAAAGTCAGATACTTTGGTGTCTGGCTGGACCGGAAACTTACATGGGGGGACCACATCGAGTACGTTGCCAACCGAGCGCACGCGAGGCTCAAACAGCTCTACCCAATGCTCAACAGGGAAAGCACACTGAATAGGAGGGTGTCGAGGTCCATATACATGACACTGATTAGACCTCTGATGACGTACGCAGCTCCCATCTGGGGATATGCAGCTCATACACGACTGCGCCGCCTGCAGATAATACAGAACAAGGTGCTACGAACCATTAGCAACGCTCCACGCTACACACGCACCGTGGATCTTGCCCTCAAGGAAGTGTTCAAAAAACACGCCACACGACAATACAGGAACTCGAGACACTCGAACAATCCTTTCATCCTCACTCTGGGAAAGTACGATCACAACCACAGGTAGAAGCACAAGCGGCCAAAGACACTGCTAGCTAGGGCATAGCCACCTATGGTAAACTAACACACGCAAACAAGCGACAAACGTCGGCAAGCCCCTGCATATCAGCAACACTAACTGGTAACTAGCCGGCCGCGGTGGTCTCGCGGTTCTAGGCGCGCAGTCCGGAACCGTGCGACTGCTACGGTCGCAGGTTCGAATCCTGCCTCGGGCATGGATGTGTGTGGTGTCCTTAGGTTAGTTAGGTTTAAGTAGTTCTAAGTTCTAGGGGACTGATGGCCACAGCAGTTGAGTCCCATAGTGCTCAGAGCCATTTGAACCATTTTTTTGACTGGTAACTACCAGCTGCTATTAGAGCCGACCAACAGGCCACAGCAGGGACACCGACGAGCTCTCCCACAGATGCACGAACAATCCGCCAACATTCCCTCAGACTGCGCTTCCCGTATATGACCTATCGGACACAAGAACGATAATAAAACTAACTACTGCAGGTTGCTGACGCTGAACGAGGACTCTGCTCCAGCACCCAGCGCCAGCCTCCGAACAGCACAACCACTCAATGTAAAGGTATCGACATGCATGATACCCACTACTAACAAAGCCTACCCTTGCACAACCTATCCCAGGCAGTAAGACAACCGCTACTGCTCTTACCACCCGACCTAGCTATCGCAGAGGTTTTTTTCCCTTGGCTCTTGCCTTGGCACTTTTTTTCCTCTGCCCTTCAAACCGCTACCCTACGTTCGATTTAGACCCAATCTATCTCCAGATGAGCGCGTATTAATGGTTAACCTTAACCAGACGTACGCAAACATCGCAGTACCCACATCCTGCGACACCTCACTTTGGTGAATACTAACCCTTATGCAGAGATGGCAGTAGACCTATTGTGTTGGCCATCATGCCGGTGTGGGCGTGTAGGGGCTCCACCTCTTGTTAAAAAAAGAAGAGAGACACGTCGCACCCAGCTACCAATCTTTCCGTGTCAGTCAAATGCGAGCTCACACCCAGCCTCGGAGGACGCCACAACCAGGTTACTGCCAAACGTGTTTGTTAAAAGTAGGAAGTGAACTCACGAAGACTGTACATCATCCTGGATCGCTATGATTTCATGAAAGTAACTGTGTGTGTGTCGCTCATAGTGTTGACAAAACCATGTGGCAAATGGTGCGATTATTTTCCACTTTTGTTGCGAGCAGTTCTTTGATGATTAGAAATCAGGGGGGTAGACCAGTCTACTTGGAACTTGCCATAGAAGTCGCCTCTGGACTGCTACTAGCGCTGTTGGTGATAGGGATATTGTTATTATTATCAGGAATGTTATTATGTTTCTGCATGTGAGCTTTTACTGAACGTATTAACCAGTTGGAGCTCAAAACTTTTATTTATAATCATAATTCCTCATCATACCGCTGAGGAAGTAGGAAGTAGAAGCATTTCCTTTCAGTGAGCACTAGAAAAACGTGGATCTGCAGACTGCAAATTATGGTCAGTATGTTCTCCATCACATTCTGGCTGACTGCAAAAATAGTTTCCAGGCTCTAGTAAAAACGGCGACAAATATAATCTTACATAACACACTGCCCCATAGAGGGAAGAAATTTATATAAAGGCAAGAATAAGCCAGGATCCTGCATTGGGACAGCTTTATTTTTACATCTATACAATTGCTGATATCTGACATGATTTAGTAATGGTTTTTATGAGGAAAGAGATATTATCAAATCATTGGAAAAGTAGTTCTTGAGTAGTAACTGCACATTTATTTCAGTATTACTTGCTTAAGAATTTAGAACAATTATATTTGTGTAGTCTAAGTTCCTCGTGAGAATCTATAATTTACTATAGCAAAAAGAGTACTATTTGGCCAATGAAATGAGAAAGCCACTAGGCCTCATGATGACCAAGCTTTTTCCCTTCTATTTAGTTAAGCGAATACCCATCCTATGAGGGAAAATGTCCAGTAGGTGTGGGGCAACAGGTTAACAATAATAATAATAAATTATCAGTAGCATAAAATATTAACATATTGTTGGCCATCTTTTACGAGAGCCTGTAAACTATTTTTGTGGTCAGCCAGGAAGCAATGAAGAATATACTGACCATAGTTTCCAATCTGCCAGTACACATTCTTGTCCTGCCCACTGAAAGAAATTTTTTCTATTCTCTGTTCAGACAGCTGGGTCAGGAACTATGATTATAAATGAAGATTTTGAGTTCTAATTGATAGATATAGTTGATAAATTTCCACATGTGCAACATCTAATATTCATGGTGTTAACACAAATAATAAATATCTATATCCTAAACAGCACCAGAAGCAGTTCAGAGGCGACCTCTAATGTGTCTTCCCATTAAATGGTCTTTCACCCTGACTTCTGACAATCAAAATTATTGCTCGCCACAGAAGTGGAAAATAACTATCACCACTTGTCGCACGGATTTGTTGACATTATGGGTAGCACACTAACAGTTACTGCCGCAAAATCTAAGCTTTCCAGGACGGTGTACAGTCCTCGCGATTTCACGTCCTATTTGTACCGCAAACATGAGTTTAAATGCGGTCTGACAGTGACGTCATCCGAGGCATCGCATATACCAGCGTTTGACTGACACGGACCATACGGTTGCTGGGTGTGAAGTGACGTCTTTTCAAAAATCTAAACGATCCAGGATGGTGTACAGTCCTTGTGAGTTCACTTTCTATTATTGCTGAAAATATGCGTTTAGTAACAGCCCGTCTGCGTCGTCATATGAGGCAGCACGTACTCCAGCATTTGACCGACGCGGATCGTACGGTAGCTGGGTGCGAAGTGATGTCCAGTGTTGTCTCTCAGGCCATATTTATATACGGGTGCAGCGGATGGGCAAGGGATCATCTGCTGTTATCCACTCTATGCCCATGGTGGAAGCCTCTAAACGGCCGCTTTCTCAGACACGCAATATTTTATAACGCTTAAGTGTATTTATTTTGAATTTTCGTAATTTTTCAAATGGTTCAAATGGCTCAGAGCACTATGGGACTTAACATCTGAGATCATCAGCCCCCTAGAACTCAAAATTACTTAAACCTAACTAACGTGAGGGCGTCACACACATCCATACCTGAGGCAAGATGCGAACCTGCGACCGTAGCGGTCGCGCAGTTCCAGACAAAAGCACCTAGAACTGCTTGGCCACACCCGTCAGCTTCGTGATTTTTGTATGTATGTAGTTGGTTAAAATCACAGAAAAAGTTTTAGCTCGCCTGTATTTAAACATTGCCATCTAGGATTTTTAGAATGGAATTGATAGTAGAACATGGCCTCTGAACTACAACTTTAAGAGACCTTGTTTTGGTTGTTATTAACATCAAAGTGTTGAAACTTGTTATAAGTCTATTATTTAATAGGTTTCATCACGTGCTGTAGTCAGAACTTTCTAGTATTAATATAATAGATACTTAATCCACTACAAATAAGGACTTTTTGTTCCAAATTTAGTTTTCAGTGAATTACTCGAAAACTATTAGAGGTAGCTCAGTGGGGTGTCGTAGTTAATGTTTTTACACTGAACTGAAGCTTCATATAAATTTTTATATTGCTAAGTCTTTAATATTCAGCACCTTCAATTTTTCTTAAAAACGTGAATTCTGACCAAAATATTGCTTTAATCACATTAGGACTTGTACCAGTTAATTTTGACATACATCTGCACAATATGACCGAATTACGGCTTCGTAGTTTTATTATTTAGCGCCACTTATTTTTTTCTTAAAAACATTTATTTAGAGAAAGATATTCATCTGATCAATCTGAGACTTGATAGTTTAAACATTAAAATACTAAAGAAAATGCTGAAAAAGTTTGGAAAAACAACTTGAACTTTTAATTTCGTTTTTAAATTGTGGTGCAATACTTGTGTGCTACACACAGACGCATTTTGGTGATGTGGCGCTGCTAGCAGTGAACCGGGGTAAGTCCCGGCACACACTGTATCTCACAAATGATACAGTGCTTGTTTCGCCACATAAGCTGTTCCAGTGGACAGCATCGAGATAGTGTTGGCAGGTGTGCCTTGTCGTTTCTGTTTCGCAAACGCCTTTTTTTGTGGCACAAAGTATACTAGACAGACTGAACTGCGAGAAGTAGCTAGCGAGCATTGGTTGAGTGAGGGCATGTATTTGTGGAAACTCCATAGGAACAAAGAACATCGACTGAGACCATGTGCATGATCTCCGAACAGCAGTTCGCTTAATGGTTTCAGAGTGTGTGATTGTATCTCACGTGCACAGCTCAAATGGAAATAAAAAGTCTGCTATGTCAGACTCAGATTGTATTATTATACGTCCCCTATATCATCCACGTAGTGAAACACCAAATTGCTGACCCTTACCACCATGTTCGCGCTTAATTTGGACATTTGTGCCTATTGCATAACTACATTGCTGCGGTTGTGCTCCTCATTGTGCTGCACAACTCACGCATTCGGACAACAGTTCTCCAGCCACAGTACCTGGTGCTATTGATAACATCCTCCACGCAACTCAACTTATTAAAACTAATAGGGACACTCTTCAACACACTGTTCTGTGAGTGAATAATGGTGCTGCACAATGGAGTGTGTCAGACAACATACTCTGTGATTTTGCAATGAACTCCATTCTGCTCACAAAGTGGGTTGCATCCAAGTCACTCATTGTAATTGGTTGAATCTGCATTCACTCACTTTCGATCAGGTGTCATCCACGCTACAAGCAAATTCATTCGCTCTGGGCGCCGTGCAGCCAGTTGCATTGTTTCCATATGTGACAATACAGTTAAATGTCTAAAAAAAATTTATTTTATGTAAACAGCATCGAGTTAAAATCGACCAAGTAAAATGATCGACTGTATACAAAAGGTTAGTATTAAGGAAATCACTGTAACAATGTCAATAAGCACAAGTGTAATTTTTGTGATAAAGGTTCGTTGGAAGGGGAGAGTATTTTGTGAAAAATTAATTGTTGTTGTTGTTTTTGTTGTGGTCTTATGTAAGTTATAAATGTACTGAATGTAACATGCTAAGGGTATTAGAACGTGTAATTCATTTAAACTAAATGAAATCTAGTAGGTATGGATTCTGCTATGGATTTTCGACTGTCAGTCTTTTGGATGACTCTGGAGCGAGCACCGTAATGGAGGAAAGAACGAAAAACCAGAGCAGTTGCAGTCGAACCTTGACAGTGAATGTGTCGATGTGAGCCTTAAACGAGAACAATTCTGAATAAAAGTGCTTAATTTTTGGTGTGGCAGTGGTTTATGGTTCCTGAAGCTATCTCCAGGTTATTTTGTGGCGGAAAGCAAGAATATTCAGCTGGTTTTATATGATGGAATATGGAGCCGATGATACAGCAAGTTAACATAGCTATCGAAAGTGGGTGGTAGTTATTAATTAATTCCATCACTGGAGACATGAAGAGCCTATCTAAAATTTCGCACAGCAAGCACCAACTTCAACACCAATACAATTGCAACAAATCAGGCAAGATATTTTAGTATTAATAGTCTGCAGCAGTGTATCAGAATATTACAGTCAACCCATGGTTTGCCAAAGTTCTAATACAGTTTTCTTAAAAGTATTTGTTAGTATCATTGTCCCAAAGTGATATACGGATCCAAAATATCTTGTCAGTTCTGTTAAATCTAAATTTTGTATCATTCCGTATGGTCAGTCGCTTTCATATGTCTTTCTAAAGTTCAGTTTAATGAGATTTCTTGCCTTTAAATTTGTTCAACAAAATATTAACTTTACATAACTATTCAAAGTAAAGATGGCAGTCATTAAGTCACATCTCAATCTGCCTCCATCCTGTTTCCAAGTAAAATTGATGCCACAAAAGTCATTAAAGTAAATTTACTTCTGGCACATTAAAATAATATAAACTGAAAAAAGAATCGAAACTGCTCCTTCAGAGCTGGCGACAAAACCATCGTTGTAGATGTACTTTTCTTTCGGTGGACCTGTCGTACATAGCTGCAAGCTGTTTGCTACAGGGGCGTGGATAAAACAAAATCCAGGTAGGTCATATAAAGTGTTGCGTGTGTACATAATATTTTGTGTGGCGAACCAATCCTAAAAATCGAACCCCATTGTCCACATCTCGCATCGGAGAGAAGTTTAAAACATAAATAGGTGCCTTGCTAATAATAGTATTCTGTTCGGTAACACATGTCAAAATTTGTGTTCGAGGTTGTTGTTAATGTTAATTGTAACAGTGTAATATTGTGTAGTTTCAATGAATCTTCTCTACTGGGCTAACTAAAAGGTGCATATTTCTGAGAAGCGATATGTTGTCAGCGCGGGAGGAACGAAAGTTCTTTTTTTTTGTAAGGCAGTCCCGGCAGGTAGTGGTACATGCGCGGAGTGCCGTAAACCTGACTGCTAGACGGATTCACTATCCATAGCGTGGCCAACGCTACAGAACGATACAGAAGTTGTTCTGCACATTATTACTTCCGTATTAAGCAACATTAGCAAGTCATAAAGCTAAATATTGTCGCGTTAGCAATGAAAAAGGATTTCAAATGGCTCTGAGCACTATGGGACTCAACTGCTAAGGTCATTAGTCCCCTAGAACTTAGAACTAGTTAAACCTAACTAACCTAAGGACATCACAAACATCCATGCCCGAGGCAGGATTCGAACCTGCGACCGTAGTGGTCTTGCGGTTCCAGACTGCAGCGCCTTTAACCGCACGGTCACTTCGGCCGGCTAAAAAAAAAAAAAAAAAAAGGATTTCTTTCCCCTTTATGTAACGTTAAAAACGGTTCGATTACACGCGATTCGGATATTTAAAGTAGAGCAGTGAATCGGTCATGTGTGGAATCGGCTGGTTCGGTTACAGGTCCCACCTACAGCACATCAAATCACATTGTTTAGGAACTCTACTTGCATTGCTATTCTCCCCTACGAATGTCAAGCTGGCAACTGACTGGACAGAGGTCACTTCTTAAGCTACCACATTTTCAGCCATATCAACCAAGCCTGTGGTTAGCCGTTGCTGACAGCATTTTAGCTATGAGTGACATCTTCAGTGACGGAACGAAATTCGTCATACTACTTAGTTATTTGATGGAATACATCGATACAATAAGTGATGTCATCTTCACCACTCTCTCAGACAAAAAATATAACATTGTGAAAGTAGCATCACCTGTTCCCTAGAAGAAAAGTTACATCATGTCATCTATGAAAAATATTTAAAGGACAACTCTTCATAGAACTGTAGCGTCGCCTACACACTCAAATTGATCTTCACCTCATGCCTGACCACACACCATGGACATTATGGATCATCAAACTTCCTCTGCAAGTCCAACTGGGAACTACCACCCATAAAAAAGAACCATTGGATGCTTGCCTTAAACTTGCAGATAGAATATTTTCCATCATTCACCATCGACAATATATTAATAAGACATCAATGGCGTGGAATCTGACTTGCAACTACAGTGGGAGCAAAACCGAGCTTCCACCTACCATGAGTTGATCTCATCTCGCCTGACCCTAATCGACCCTGACGTCACTGCGTCTGACTGGGGTGATGACCTGCATGAAGTCACAAGACGCCTCACCCACTCACCAACCACATTGCACCTGCACCTGTGCAGAAGTGCTTCTGCTGGTGCCATGCACAGTTCAGTGAATTTTCTGGCAACTGTCGTCCGCAATGTGATTTCCCAAACTCAATGCACAGTTCGCATGTCTACTGAACTGTGCCAGCTAACTAAGCTCCTAGTCACTCACAGTGATGACGACAGCTCTCACCCACTTCGCTCTCTTCATGAAAACAAACTCTTCACACTCCACCACATCGCTGGCCAATACTTCCTGTCGACTCCTGATTGGAAATCAGTATTTCATAGCCTTTTTTTTATTCTTCCTGAGGGCTGCCTGCTCGCCCATACAGCTTCGTACAGCTGACAACTCGATAATCAGAGTCTATGGATAGCCCTGCACACTGGACCTCTATTTTGACGATGTTTTCATCTGGACATCTATAGTCGTCAGTACTGAGTGCAGTTTGGTTTCCGATCTGTCTGGCAGCGTGTTGACTCTCAAGGCTCATGGCTGCTCTGCCACAGAACCTGTCAGCCACACTCGCTCGATGGCCTGGCACAACGGCACCGCCCAATTTACGCACCAGCTTCCGCCATCCACGATAACACCCTGAAGCCATCAGTATCTTCTGGACTGCCTTCGCATCATCGACCGTTTTCAGAGAGTACAGCATGCACATGACGAACATCGTCTCCAACATGAAAACGATGCTATCGTTCATAGAATACACGAAGGAAGAGTTCCACATCACATGGCGTCATTTCTACTTGTTATGTCGACCACTTCGGGTCAGTTCCGATA
The DNA here is from genome assembly GCF_023864345.2 of Schistocerca serialis cubense. NCBI lineage: Eukaryota > Metazoa > Arthropoda > Insecta > Orthoptera > Acrididae > Schistocerca > Schistocerca serialis. The sequence goes on along the minus strand of NC_064641.1, from coordinate 108,101,589 downwards.
TCCCCTCTGCCCCTCTGCACCGAATCGACCCTGAAGCTCTTCTACGATCTGTAGATACCCTTACAGCGCCATCTTCATCAACTGACACAAAGGCCAGTACTGTGCTCTCCAGCATACCTCCTCTAATGTGCCCTTTCCTGCAAAACATATCTGTGCAATGTGCCATTAAAAACGGAATGCTTCATAAGATTTTCACTATGCCCAGTTCCCTGGTACATCACAGACGGCATCAGTTATGGCTGGGTTTACTCTGGGTCACTAAGGCAGCAATAGACTCACTCCTTCATCTGCCATTGTACGGCTGTTCCTGGACCTCATCCATCAAACTGGATGCCGGAAAAGGTGGATCTATCAAGTTGTGTGCTGACTATAGAGTTCTCAATACTTGCACTATACTGAACAACAATCCAGTTCCAAACATTCAGGATTTCACTCATTATCTGGCTAACGAACCTGTGTTTAATGTGCAAGATATTATACCTGTAAATCTCTATGTGCCTACACAGTATTAAAAGAGCGGCTATTACACCTTTCGGTTTGTTGAGAACGCTGTTCAAACACTTTATTGATATCGTATTTTTCAAGTTTCCGCTCTGATACACGTAACTCGATGACATCCTAATTTTCTCACTAGGTGATGACTCCCATAACTCCCATGATTCCCATGATCAAATAAGAGAACTGCCAACTTCGATAAAAGGAAGTCATTTACCTCAGTCATGTAATAAACGCCTCTAGCACTTGGCCTACATCACAGCATACAAAGACCATTCAACAACTACCGGCACTGCTGGACTACCAAGAAATACACCGGTTTTTAAGCATGGTAAATTTTTATGGAAGGCACCTTCCACAGGCAGCTAGCTTTCAGGCGCCATTCACTCAAGCCCTCACCAGCAAGAACGTTACGGGGAAATGTACACTCACATGCATGTAAGAGGCGCAATCCTCTTTTGAGTGCATTAAAGATTGCCTCGACTGAGCCACTACTTTGGTACACTGGCTAGTTAATTCCCAGCTCATCATAACTGCTGATGTGAGCGATTTCACTATTGGCACTGTCTTGCAACAAGGGGTGCAGATGACCAACAGCACAAGCTCTCGCCTTCGTCATGCAAGTGGTCAGTGTACGACTGAAAGCTATTAGCAGTTTATGAAGAATTAGTTACTTCTGGCAAGACATTAAACGACCACCTCTGATCATTTACATGCACCACAGACCACTCTTGATAGAGTTTTGGATAAAACTCGCCAATGGACCCTCTCCCCATATGGTTTCGGCGCTTGGATTATGTTGCACAGTTCATCACCAACATATGTTATCTGAACAGTGCAGGAAACGTCATGGCAGTTTACTCCTCATGCATCAACGCCCTGTCATCCTACTTTGACTACAAACAGTTCTCTGAAGTGCAATAGCAAGATGAGCGGTTACAGGCTCTTCTCCATGACCCCACCACGAAGTTACAGATCAAACTTTGGCCTACCCCTGATGTGATCCATCCAATCCTCTGTGATTTTTGCAAAAATGGTCACATCCTCTTGTTCCTCAAGCATTCTGCCATGCCATTTTCAACCAGTTACATAACTTGGTACATCCTGGTGTACATGCAACTAACCGCCTCGTGATGGGCCATTTAGTATGGCTTAACATGAAGAAGGACTGCAAATTTTGGACTTGTGCATATGTCCCATGCCATACGGCAACGTTTCACGACATGCTCAGCCTCATGCACCTCAGTCTCAGGGGACCACTCCCCATTTCTAATAGCTATCGGTGCTATCAGTGATGGACCATGTCACTCATGGGTAGAAGCTGTACTACTTAAAAATATAACGGTAGAGTCCGCCATTATAGTCTTCGAAATATGGATTTCGTGCTTTGGCTATTCCAAGTCCATCGCAACCAACCAAGGTCATCAGTTCGAATCAGTCCTCTCTACCTTGAGCTGTAGAATATGGTTGGCACTTGCAAATTCAGAACGACAGCTTATCACCCATGGAACAAAGGGCTCATCAAGTGGTGGCAATGCACCAAAAAGATTGTTCTCATATGCGTCTGTGGACTCTGGACAGAGGAATTGCCATGGGTGCTTCTGGGAGTCGGTATGGACCACAAACTCTATCTTGGAGTCTCACTTCCTGAAATTCTACATGGTGAAGTGCTATCCCTGCTGGCAGACTTTATGCTGCAAGAATCTTCAATTATGACTTCAGACCTGCCACACCTGGACTGACAAGTAAGTGACATATCGTTCACGTCTGTGTACATCTCCCTCTTCCACAATTGGTGTTGACAATTTTTCTAAACAAGGCACTGAAAGAATGTGAATTTTTTATCTTTGGTTTTACGTGATGACACAGTACGTCCAGCTTTATAGCCCCCATATTTGCTCCTCACAAGATACTTAGGAGGGACGATCGTACCTTAAATATATTATTAAATGGGAAACCTATGACATTGTCCGTTAACCATCCCAAGTCAGCGTGGACACTGAAAGAAGCTTTACCGGACTGTACTCCCCATACTTCTTCTTCCGACAACTCTCCCATGACTGTTGACATACATCCAGCTTTCGAGTTGTGAGTTGACGTCCATGACTTCCTCCCCAAAGACCGCAACATCAAGTTGATTGACAACGACCTCCTCAGTGAGGGGCAGCACTCAGGTTAGCAGATCACAAACAGCTCAATTGTCCATCACTTTCACAAAACAATGAAGTTACCACGTGACACTTATACTGCCGCTCTCACCTTCCGATTTTACACTGACTGTATCCCCTCTGTCATAGCCCCATGCATGCTGTCTCGTGACCAAACTTCGTCACCACCATCTGCTCCGGTGACGTCCCACCGCACTTCCAACCTGTGACAGCAGCAATCAGTCACACTTTGGCAACACCCACCATGTGCTAGTGTGCTTCCATGATTATCACCTGTACAAGATGCAGTGTACATCTTTTCCAGTATTGACCTTGCAACTGATGACAACACATCCTCCGCATCCACACGGCACATGGATGACCACTCCATCTCCAAGTTGCCTCAACGCTTCTGCACTCTGTGCATCTTCGCCCACAGTGCTCCTTGCTATGGCGGCGAGGGGAGGGAGGATTTCTGTGGGAACTCTGTGACAACAAAGAACCTTTTTGGTGGCCGACCAACGCCGCATGCGCGATATATGGCCAGCAGTTCACTTAATGGGCTCAGAGTGTGGAGTTGTATCTCGCTTGTAAAGCTCTTGTGGAAATAAAAACTATGCTATATCGGATTTGGGTAGTATTATTATACATCCCACGTGCCATCCACCTAGTGTAGCACTACAGGTTCAGATATCCTAGTTGAATGATGTCATGGAACTCAAATGAGAAAGCTTCGATAGAAATCTGAACAACGAAATTGAAGGTAGCACAACAAAACATTTGACAAACTTACAAGAAGACATCTCTCAAAGCTAACACCAAATTCTAGCACTGCTGCTTCGTTGTTCAACCTGAAACAACATAGACAAGCGAAACACTATTCAAGTTGAAGACCAAAACAACGAGAGTTACATAAAAGAAGGCAGACGAACTCCAAGGCTTCTGTGACAAGCTAAGCTGTGACTTCCGCACTTCCTCCATAGGGTTGAGGGTCTGCACTGCACAGCAGAGGCAGCTATCCAAGTAGCTGACAGTGTGTGTGAGGTGCACACAAGAGTTTTTTTTAGATTAGGCAAACTAGACAAGAAACTACAGTGTCATACCTCAGTGAGAAACTTCAAACAAACTCAGGACAGGAGTATGTAGAGGAACTATGTCTCAAGTTTAAAAAAATAGTTGACCAAGCACTGAAGTGATGTTTACCCAGTAGAACATTTCATAATGGGAAAGATCCATCATGGTATACAGTCATTGTTAAGAAACTTCCAAAGAAACAGAGACTATTACATAATAGGTATAAAATAAAGTATAGGTTTATAAATAGATAGGTGCTGAATGAAGGGCATTTAGTAGTCTCGAGACCAATGTGTCAAGCCTTGTGTGGCTACAATAGCAGAATATTGCCAAATGATCTTTCCAAAAAGCCAAAGAAATTCTGGTCATATGTAAAGACTGTTAGAGGCACCAAAACTAGTGTCCAGTCTTTCATGGACGAGAATGGAAATGAAGTTGAGAGTAACAAAGCAAAAGCAGAAAGGCTTTTCGAGTGTTACTTAACAACAAAAGACCCAGAAGTATTGCCACAAATTAATTCCCAAATCACTGAAAAAGTGTGTCAGATAGGTATTAATGTCAGTGGGGTTGAGAAACAGCTGAAAACTAAACTAAGCCCCAGTGGCCGATGGAATCCCTATCAAATTCTATACCCAGTTTAAAGCTGAGTTAGCCCCTCTGTTAGCTATAATCATTGTAGATCCCTCAAATAAAAAACTGAGCCCAGTAGCTGGAAGAAAGCATAAGTCACAGATGTGTACAAGAATGGTAGGAGAAGTGATCCACAAAACTATCGTCCAATGTCCTTGACATTTCAGTAAGTATCTCGAACAGAACGACCTCCTCCATGCCAATCAGAATGGATTTTGAAAACGTAGATCATGTGAAACACAGCTCGCACATTTTTCAGTTGACATCTTTAAACCCATACATCAAGGCAGTTAGGTAGGTTCAGTTTTCTCGACCTACAATTGTTACCAAAAGTATGATCATACAGAGTATGAGGCGAAGTATGTGATGGGATTGAAGATTACTTAGTACGGACGACGTGGTATGTTATCTTGCATGGAGAGTCATTGACAGATGTAAAAGAAACTTTGGGAGTACCCCAGGGAAGCAACTTTGATCCATTGCGGTTCATGTTGTACATTAATGATCTTACAGACAGTATTGATAGTAACTACAGGCTTTTCGCAAATTTTCAAAAATGTAAAATTGTGAACTTCACAAAAATATAATATCTTATTAATAATTAGTGGGTCACAGCTAGAATCTGTAAACTCATACATAAGGAAATGATGTCGAAAGATCACATCAGCTCATCTGTGGGTAAAGCAAGTAGCAGACATCGGTTTATTGGTAGAATACTAGGGAAATGCAATCAGTCTACAAAGGAGAACGCTTACATATCTCTCATGTGCCCTATCCTAGAATATTGCTCAAGTGTGAGGGACCAATACTGAATAAGACTACCTGGGGATATTGAATATATATAGAGAAGTGCAGCACAAGTGGTCACAGCTTTGTTTGACATGCGGAATAGTTCACTGACATGTTGGAAGAACTGAACTGGCAGACTCTCTAAGATAGACAAAAAGTATACCAAGAAACTTTAATGGCAGTGTTTCAAGAACTGGCTTTAAGTGAGGAATCTTGGAATATACTACAACACACTACATATACCTCCTATAGGGATCGTGAGGATAAGACCAGATAAATTACAGCATGCACAGAGGCATTTAAACAATCACTTTTGGCCTGCTCCATACATGAATGGAATGGGGAAAAATCCTAACAACCAATACAGTGGGACGCACCCTCTGCCATGCATTTTACAGTGGTTTGCAGAGAATAGATGTAGATCTGGATGTGCATGTAGAGGAATAAGAACAATAATCAACAAGACTCACCAACCAAATGGACAATGGAGATCAGGAAAGTGAATTAGTAAGAGATAGGCCTACAATGCAACAAAGGATTGCCTTTGCTGCCCTATATCAAGATAACCAGAAACTAGGTTATTGTTAACACCTGTTCAACTACTTTTGCAAATATAAAACCAAAAATAAAAGGTTCAGAAATGTCCATGATGATTCAGAAGAGTTAAGACTAGCATTGCAACAAATTGAAAACGGAGAAAAAAGACGACATTGAGAACAGAGGCGTAAGATGTAAACTAAAAGTAACTAAAACATTTCAATAGAAACCGTGCACCAGAACTGACGAAGAAACTGCAGCTAGGTCTCAAGAATGTAAAAGTTTTAGTAGCAGAAGAGGAAGCTGAAAAACCAAATATACACTTGAAAAATTACAGAATGTTTATGGACTGATTCAGATGCTATAATGTGAGTGAAAAGTGTGTAAAAATATAGAGCAGATTCTCTGGCAACAGCGGGTCTAAGTGCTGGGCGATGGTGGGAGAGAGTGCATGACGCTAATATATTAAACGGTTTTTAACTATCTCTGAATGTTATGCTTGCCAGTATGGCATCGAATTAGTAGAGTGTCTCTACAGGCCAGTTGGGTTGTCGATGTGATGGTGGAGTGATGCATGAATGTCCGTTCCCTATGGATACGGGATTTAATGTCTAGTCCTTTGGTTTATGTGTTTATTTATAAATAATGGGTGCAGTATCTTCGCATAGTGACATGTTTGTTTAATCATAGCATGGTTTGTTTACAAGGTGGTTAAAATAACCTCCTTGGTTTGTTTACGCTCTGACGAGAGTGATGTCTGCAGACATGCGGAAGATCATTGGTACTTGGTAGAAAGTGTTGTGCTCGTGGTGGCTGTGTTTAGCTTCGTATGAGCAGTTGCCAGCGGGCTCGTGCGCATGCGCAGAGCCGAATTCGTGTATGAGCAGTGCCTTCCTCCCGCTTCTGGCTACTTGGAGCGTGGCTGTTTGGTGTATGAGCAGTAGCAGCAAGTAGCCAGAAGCTACCCGGAAAAATTTTCCTGGCGCGCCCAAGCTGCCAGATTCGCGCATGCGCAGAGCAAGCTGAGTTATAGTGGGGGGTCCTTCCCCACGTGACCCGTACCCGTGTATATGTTTCGTGTCTTCGTTTACAGCTCCCACGTCAAATGAAAACAAAACAGATTTCTGTGGCCGGTAGCCATCAAGTGAATTAATATACATTCTCATAACCATGAAAGACCAAAATAAATTAGAAGTTTCAATTTTCTGATTTTATATTATTTCCACGTTATTAGCAATCAACCATTAATGTCTTAATGAAGCTATTTCTGTCTGTTTTATAGAGAAATTTGCTTCAGTTAATTTTTTTTGCGCTGAGGCAGTTAGTTTATTTGAAACGAAGTGTTTCATTCCGCGCTATTGGCTACTTTCAACCTCGTTCAGTTTAAAGTGCAAATTTTCGTTTTCTGGGACGAATGACGTTATACCATAATAAAGAACCAAACATGAGAATACAGTACGGGACCTCCAAGAAAATTGGTATCACGAGAACCACATGAAAAGCTGAATATCAGGTACTTCAGAGTCCATCTGGACATAGAAACGTGCAATTAGAGCGGAATGAAGTATTTTAGAATGGTTTATGAAATTCCGATGCTACTGGAGTAGTCTCTGATGTCCTGTTCCTTTTATGACACTGTAAGATCTCTTAATGCTATATACGTACGAACATACGTAAACATTGACTTGAAGCTAAGTAGGCAAATTTGGTCAGTATTTTTGAACTAAATATTTTGTTTCAAATATAACGACAGCTGTAGCAGAATTTTATAGATCTGCCTTCTGTGAAAGTGTTTTTCGATCACAAGGCACTTGTCTAGTACTTCCTCTGGGCCTGAAGTTATTTCTTAATTTGTGTTTACGTCTTAAATTGGTAGAATGCCATTCTATGCTAAATTTTAGACTGGCAGCATACCATGTTTTATCGTTCTAACTCCCCACATGGCTTCATATTTATTCCTAGGGTAGAATATAAACTGTCAGTTGTACAGTTTCTTTGCCTCACAGACAACCATGTTAATTTTTTCACATTTTGAAATAGTCATGAAATTTATTGTCCTTTATTCCGGTATAAGCTACACAAGAAACTGTCTCTTTTTTTGTTGCAAGTAACTTGTATTCCATACTAGTAGCTTTTTGCAGTGCTGTGTAGATGTAAACCTGTTGGAAATGCTGCATAACAATATTGGAGAGTACGAATTAAAAAAAAAAAATATCTGTCAGTCACCCCTTAGCAAAATTTTATGGTGCTTCGAGCTGTGGAGTCTAATTTTGAAATGATATTTTGCCAATAACTGCTTCCTTATTTGCACCCTTTATCTGTGTGAGATATGATAAAACAATTGCTCTAAGTACAACTCAGTTGTCCTCTCAACAACATGCCACACGGGCGGCACGGCTACACATGGTCACGTGATGCCCCACCAGAAATGCGACGAAAAGCGTATGAGCAGAGCAAGCACCAAGCACGGGCTGCCTACGTCATCGTAGCTGCGCATGCGCACTACAGCCTGTTGTCTGGCGCTTTCTGGTAACTGCTCAAACGAACCTTTTGTTGTGTAGTTGAGGTTATGACGTGTTTTACGCGTGTGCCCACAAACCATAGTATCTTTTAGTAACAAAATATGGGAAGGAAAGCCCACTTTGTTGGGGATGGCCGACAAAAGAAAGGCCCGGGGCGGAAGGCAAGGAAACAAAAGGATCCTGTGATACCGGGGTTAAGTAAGTTATTAATGCAAAGTTAGAATATTGATAATATTAAAATTGTGTTGTTGATATTTACGTATTTTGCTAGGAAACGACGGTATCTATAAGCCACTCAGCCACAGACAAAAGCAACGGGCCGTAAAAAGAGCTCATAAACTCTCCGATTTGGCTGAGAAGCGCAAAACAGCCGACGTTAAACAGAAGAACGCCGCCACGAAAGTTAAAGATGGTGAGTCCTCCACTTCCGGCATTAACGCTTAATTGTTGTCTGTAGTTCTCACCCCCCCCCCCCCTTCCTCATTTCTCCTAAATGCTTCAAATTCTTCGCGTCTACATAGTACGTACATACTCTACATACCATCGTGAAGTGCATGGCAGAGGGTATATGTCTTTGTACCAGTTGTTATGGTTTCATTCCATGCCATTTACGTATGGCGCGCGGGACGAATGATTGTTTAAATGCCTCTGTACGTTCTTATATTACTTTAAACTCGCCCACGCGATCCCAATGTGAGTGAAATGTAGCGGATTGTAGTATATTGATAGAGACATTTATACCAGTATCTTGAAACTTTGTTAATAAATTTTTTCGCGATAGTTTACGCGAATCTCCAAGAATCTGCTAGTTCAGTTTCTTCAGCATCACTGTAACACTCTCAAACAGGTCAAACAAACCTGTAACCATCCAAGAATGCTGCCCTTCTCTATATACGTTAAATAACCCCTGTTAGTCCTGTTTCGCTTGGGTCCCAGACACTTGTGCAATATTCAAGAAAGTGTCGCATGAGTGATTTGTAAGCAGTCTCCTTTGTAGATGATTGCGCTTCGCCAGTATTGTACCATATACTGAAGTGTTCGAACTTCTTTACGAACAACTGAGCCTATGTGGTCATTCCATTTCATATCCCTACAGAAGTTACACTCAGGTATTTTTACAATTTGGCTGATTCCAACTATGACTCATTGATATTACCATCATAGGATACAACTTTTTTTGTTGTGTGAGATGTAGTTTTATATTTCTGAACATTTAAAGCCAGTTGCCAATCTGTGCACCACTTTGAAATCGTATTAAGATCCGACTGAATACTTACGCTTCTTCTTTCAAACTGTACTTTGTTATGGATAACTGCAGCATTTGAAGAAAAGTCTGAGGTGGCTATTAATATTGTCCACAACATCATTAATGTACAACATGAACAGATAGGGTCCCAACACACGTCTCTGGGGGACTCCCGAAGTTACTTCTACAGTTAGCGATGACTCTTAATCCAACATTAAGTGTGGTGCACTCCCTAACAAAAAGTCTTTAATACAGTCACAAATTTCATTTTATACACAATATGATTAAACTTTTGACAATAACTGTAGGCTCCTCAGTTTTTTTATCCAGCACAATGCTGTAGGTGAATTACTCTTTTTCACAATGAGGAGGCAACGATACATCATAAAACCTATCAGCCTTCCCATCTGTAATGTACAAAGTGTACACTAAAATTAACTTAGATTGGATAGAAATAAAATTGGATTTTAATCAGACAATGGAAAAAGGTGACTAGAAATGGATATGCTGCAGTGAACCATTTGCAAGTCGTGAAAGAAATTATAGAGTATAAATTATGAAATGTTTTAGAAGACATTGATTCTAAGAAAGCTGTCGACTCAGTAATAGTGAGATCTCTACTGACAGTCCTTCAGAAACAAGGCATTGGTGTTAGTGACTGAAGAACATACATTTTTAATGGGGGCGACCGAAGTGTCCGATCCCACCCGTCGGCTTTGACCCATGACGTAAGGCTGTTGTGGTGTGTGATGTCACGACGGCGTGGAATTTAGTTTGTGAGAGTGGCGTGTTTGTAGGTGTCATTTTGATGTGATCGGTGGTGCTCTCTGGTGGTGGTTTAGTTTGCGAGTGTGGCGTTGTGTGTGAATTTTGGTAAATTGCTTTTTTTATGTCTTTGGTAGGTATGCATATGACTGACAGGATCAACAGTTTTCGGTTGTCGGCTATGATGGGGACAGTGCATTGTCTCCAAAAAATTTCTTCAACTATTCGGATTTTTGGATGAAGTCGTGAAGGCTTACTTAAAGTTCCAGCATCTCGGACCATGGACGGCTGTATGGAGATGATGTAAGGATAACAGGTCAAGGGAAGTGTTTCAGGCTCTGTCTCAGGCTGATACTGATCTTCGGCCTGACATGGCTGCTTGTCCTGTTCCAGAGGTTGCCCCTCAGTCTGCAAGATCCGGGCGGTCGCAGAGGGTGGGCTTACTGGTAGTTGTGAGCTCCAACGTCAGGCGCGTAATGGGGCCCCTTAGGGATATGGCAGCAAGAGGGGGGAAGAAAACCAATGTGCACTCCGTGTGCATACTGGGGGGAGTCATTCCAGATGTGGAAAGGGTCCTTCCGGATGCCGTGAAGGGTACAGGGTGCACCCATCTGCAGGTGGTCGCTCATGTCGGCACCAATGATGTGTGTCGCTATGGATCCGAGGAAATCCTCTCTGGCTTCCGGCGGCTATCTGATTTGGTGAAGACTGCCAGTCTCGCTAGCGGGATGAAAGCAGAGCTCACCATCTGCAGCATCGTCGACAGGACTGACTGCGGACCTTTGGTACAGAGCCGAGTGGAGGGTTTGAATCAGAGGCTGAGACGGTTCTGCGACCGTGTGGGCTGCAGATTCCTCGACTTGCGCCATAGGGTGGTGGGGTTTCGGGTTCCGCTGGATAGGTCAGGAGTCCACTACACGCAACAAGCGGCTACACGGGTAGCAGGGGTTGTGTGGCGTGGGCTGGGCGGTTTTTTAGGTTAGATGGTCTTGGGCAAGTACAGAAAGGGCAACAGCCTCAACGGGTGCAGGGCAAAGTCAGGACATGCGGGGACCAAGCAGCAATCGGTGTTGTAATTGTAAACTGTCGAAGCTGCGTTGGTAAAGTACCGGAACTTCAAGCGCTGGTAGAAAGCACCGAAGCCGAAATCGTTATAGGTATAGAAAGCTGGTTGAAGCCAGAGATAAATTCTGCCAAAATTTTTACAAAGGTACAGACGGTGTTTAGAAAGGATAGATTGCATGCAACCGGTGGTGGAGCGTTTGTCGCTGTTAGTAGTAGTTTATCCTGTAGTGAAATAGAAGTGGATAGTTCCTGTGAATTATTATGGGTGGAGGTTACACTCAACAACCGAGCTAGGTTAATAATTGGCTCCTTTTACCGACCTCCCGACTCAGCAGCATTAGTGGCAGAACAACTGAGAGAAAATTTGGAATACATTTCACATAAATTTTCTCAGCATGTTATAGTCTTAGGTGGAGATTTCAATTTACCAGATATAGACTGGGACACTCAGATGTTTAGGACAGGTGGTAGGGACAGAGCGTCGAGTGACATTATACTGAGTGCACTATCCGAAAATTACCTCGAGCAATTAAACAGAGAACCGACTCGTGGAGATAACATCTTGGACCTACTGATAACAAACAGACCCGAACTTTTCGACTCTGTATGTACAGAACAGGGAATCAGTGATCATAAGGCCGTTGCAGCTTCCCTGAATATGGAAGTTAGTGGGAATATAAAAAAAGGGAGGAAGGTTTATCTGTTTAGCAAGAGTAATAGAAGGCAGATTTCAGACTACCTAACAGATCAAAGCGAAAATTTCTGTTCCGACACTGATAATGTTGAGTGTTTATGGAAAAAGTTCAAGGCAATCATAAAATGCATTTTAGACAGGTACGTGCCGAGTAAAACTGTGAGGGACGGGAAAAACCCACCGTGGTACAACAACAAAGTTCGGAAACTACTGCGAAAGCAAAGAGAGCTTCACTCTGAGTTTAAACGCAGCCAAAACCTCTCAGACAAACAGAAGCTAAATTATGTCAAAGTTAGCGTAAGGAGGGCTATGCGTGAAGCGTTCAGTGAATTCGAAAGTAAAATTCTATGTACCGACTTGACAGAAAATCCTAGGAAGTTCTGGTCTTACGTTAAATCAGTAAGTGGCTCGAAACGGCATATCCAGACACTCCGGGATGATGATGGCATTGAAACAGAGGATGACACGCGTAAAGCTGAAATACTAAACACCTTTTCTTAAACCTGTTTCACAGAGGAAGACCGCACTGCAGTTCCTTCTCAAAATCCTCGCACAAACGAAAAAATGGCTGACATCGAAATAAGTGTCCAAGGAATAGAAAAGCAACTGGAATCACTCAACAGAGGAAAGACCACTGGACCTGACGGGATACCAATTCGATTCTACACAGAGTACGCGAAAGAACTTGCCCCCCTTCTAACAGCCGTGTACCGCAAGTCTCTAGAGGAACGGAAGGTTCCAAATGATTGGAAAAGAGCACAGGTAGTCCCAGTCTTCAAGAAGGGTCTCTGAGCAGATGCGCAAAACTGTAGACCTATATCTCTGATGTCGATCTGTTGTAGAATTTTAGAACAAGTTTTTTGCTCGAGTATCATGTCGTTTTTGGAAACCCAGAATCTACTATGTAGGAATCAACATGCATTCCGGAAACAGCGATCGTGTGAGACCCAACTCACTTTATTTGTTCATGAGACCCAGAAAATATTAGATACAGGCTCACAGGTAGAAGCTATTTTTCTTAACTTCCGGAAGGCGTTCGATACAGTTCCGCACTGTCTCCTGATAAACAAAGTAAGAGCCTACGGAATATCAGACCAGCTGTGTGGCTGGATTGAAGAGTTTTTAGCAAACAGAACACAGCATGTTGTTATCAATGGAGAGACGTCTACAGACGTTAAAGTAACCTCTGGCGTGCCACAGGGGAGTGTTATGGGACCATTGCTTTTCACAATATATATAAATGACCTAGTAGATAGTGTCGGAAGTCCCATGCGGGTTTTCGCGGATGATGCTGTAGTATACAGAGAAATTGCAGCATTAGAAAATTGTAGCGAAATGCAGGAAGATCTGCAGTGGATAGGCACTTGGTGCAGGGAGTGGCAACTGACCGTTAACAAAGACAAATGTAATGTATTGTGAATACATAGAAAGAAGGATCCTTTATTGTATGATTATATGATAGCGGAACAAACACTGGTAGCAGTTACGTCTGTAAAATATCTGGGAGTATGCGTGCGGAACGATTTGAAGTGGAATGATCATATAAAATTATTTGTTGGTAAGGCGGGTACCAGGTTGAGATTCATTGGGAGAGTCCTTAGAAAATGTAGTCCATCAACAAAGGAGGTGGCTTACAAAACACTCGTTCGACCTATACTTGAGTATTGCTCGTCAGTGTGGGATCCGTACCAGGTCGGGTTGGCAGAGGAGATAGAGAAGATCCAAAAAAGAGCGGCGCGTTTCGTCACAGGGTTATTTGGTAACCGTAATAGCGTTAAGGAGATGTTTAACAGACTCAAGTGGCAGACTCTGCAAGAGAGGCGCTCTGCATCGCGGTGTAGCTTGCTCGCCAGGTTTCAGTAGGGTGCGTTTCTGGATGAGGTATCGAATATATTGCTTCCCCTACTTATACCTCCCGAGGAGATCACGAATGTAAAATTAGAGAGATTAGAGCGCGCACGGAGGCTTTCAGACAGTCGTTCTTCCCGCGAACCATACACGACTGGAACAGGAAAGGGAGGTAATGACAGTGGCACGTAAAGTGCCCTCCGCCACACACCGTTGGGTGGCTTGCGGAGTATAAATCTAGATGTAGATCCCAATGTGAATGTTGGTATTGGTACCGGGAGATGTTTTTGAGCTATATAGGTCAAGGGAAGTGTTAGGCCCTAATTTATGGGATTGGGAGCTGCTGTTGAGCTGTATAGGTCAAGGGAAGTGTCTGATTCCAGATGATATTGTGTTTAGTGGTATTTGGGGAGTTTTGTGATGTCGGTTTTTTTCGTCGTTTTGCGTGTTTTTGTGTGGGGGTGGGTGTCTAAATTTCTTTATATTTAGTTTGTCCCCACCCGAAAAACCCCTATTTCCCATGCTTGGCCCATTAGTGTCATTAGGCTTTTTGTGGAACGTGTGTGTGTTTGTTTTTCGATGTATTTTCGTCCTCATAATGTGTACGTAACGACTTTATATGCGCCATATTGGAATCGTGGTTTATGTTCGTTTCCGCAATATTTGTGACGTCATGGGTCAAAGCAGATGGGCGGGATCGGACGCTTCCGTATTTCCTATTAATGCTGTAGATTCCTTTACAGGATAGAGAAAAATTGAGAATTGAAAGAGGAATTAGGTAGAGAGATTAGATACCACAAAAACTATCTCTATCAGTCCTAGAGGGAGATTTTTGTTTTTTAAACTTAAGAAATGAAGAATTTGTGGCAAAAGAATGTATGTGAACCATGTTCATTTTACCAGACATTTCAGTACTGTTTGCCTCTAGTGCAGATATCAAGCAAGGTGGCGCAGTGGTAAGCACTCGGGACTTGCATTCGGGAGAATGACGGTTCAAATCCATGTCTGGTCATCCTTATTTAGGTTTTCCGTGATTTCCCTAAATCGCTTCGGACAAATGCCCGGATGGATTATTTGAAAGGGCATGGCCGATTTCCTTCCCCATCCTTCCCTAATCCCAGCTTGTACGTTGTCTCTAATGACCTCATTGTCAAAGGGCTGTGAAACACTAATTTCCTCTAAAATAACTTCTGGGAATTCAGTCAGGTGACACTTTCAGTGACCGCTGAAAGTGTCACCTGGCTGAATTCCCGAAAGTTATTTGAAAGTTGTATACACCAGGAGAAACTCAGGTCTCACTGATTTCCTCCTCCTCCTCCTCCTCCTCCTCTAGTGCAGATAAGTTTCCACAGCAAATCAGTAAAAAAAATGGAAAATCCAGGATGGAATGTAACAATATTATGAGAAGTTGCCACTCACCATATAGCGGAGATGTTGAGTCGCAGATAGGCACAACAAAAAGATTTTCACACTTAAAGCTTTTGGCCATTGGCCTTTGTCAACAAGATACACACACATGTGCACACACGCATTCACACAAATGCAACTCTCACACACACGGGTGCAGTCGTGTGTGCGTGCGCATGCGCGCATGTCTGTGTGCATGTGTGTGTGTGCATGTGTGTGTCTATTGTTGACAAAGGCCATTGGCCAAAAGTTTTAAGTGTGAAAATCTTTTTGTTGTGCCTATCTGCAATTCTAGCATCTCCGCTATATGGTGAGTGGCAACTTACCTTCTCATTATATTGTAATATAACGAATAAGTTATGTACTGAAATGAAGTAATATAAATTAACTGTGAACTCTTGGAACCAGTTGATGAATTATTTTGTTTATAGCAGTTGAAACCATTACCCGGATGGACTGAAAATTAGAAGAGTTATGGAGGGCTTTAGGTAAACTATAAGGCTTTCAAAACTAAATTTCCAGTCTGTCTGAAAAGTAATTTTTACAAGCGTTGTGTATTACCAGTTTTGATTCATGGCAGTGACACATGGACATAAACTTTGAAAACCACCCCATATCTGAGGGCTGTTCGGTGCACACTGGAGAGATGCCTGATGAAAATTTGGAGGAGACACAGTTAAAACAGGTTGTTTGCATATTCCCAACATATGTTCTGTATGCAGTTTATAAATTGGCAATTCAACTGAAGGATTCTGGAAGCAAAATATTGCTTATTCCCAACGTATGTTCTGTATGCAATTTATAAATTGGCGATTCAACTGAAGGATTCTGGAAGCAAAATAATGTGCCAAATCATTTACTGTCACACCTTGAGTGCAGCCACGCAAAATATGGAAAACATATGTAATGGTAATTTAAAGAGACCTATTATTGCAATATTTGCCCACTTAGGTCATGTCACGTCAGACTTTAGACTTGACAGTAAACCAAGCTAATAGGGGGGGGGGGGGGGGGGGGGCGAAATTACCTTTTGGTATGATCTTTATAGAAACCTAGTCAGACATGGAAGTCAGCATCACCACCATTGCAAATAGACAGATGCTTCCCCTTTCATTTGCCCCTATACTGTAATCCTTATGTTTTGCATTCACTGAGGCAGATCATTTGAGGGAAATTCAGCTCACTGAGGAATTATTGTTTGCTGTCCACAATGTTTCTGATACTACTCGACAGAGCAGCAAGTAACGTTTTGTGATTGTAATCTTATGACTATACGTGTACTTCAAATATGAAACTTTCTGGCATATAAAAAACTGTGTGCCCTGTTGAACTGTGGTTCAAACTCTTGCCCTGGTCCTTCAGGGGCACTTCTCTTACTGATTGAGCTATCCTTGCAGGCTTCATGCACTTCTTTGTAGTGTCACTCTGCCAGTAACTCATCTTCCCTTTCAAACTCCTCAGGGCTAAAAGTCTAGAATAGGGTCAGTGCCGTACTTGTGTGTTTCGTGCAGGAATGTTGTTAGCACTTGCCGTGAGGTATAATTGGAACAGAAAATGTGACATCTGTTTGTGTTATGCAGCCTGTGACAGAGCAGCAGGCAGACAACTTGTTTTGAACTAATACATTCGAAAGAAAGGGTGAGGTATTGCTGTAAATGATTATTATAAATTTAATCAGTCCTGGTTTGAGTTGCAGTTGTATAAACTGTGCTAGTATATGCAAACCAAGGACAGTATCACAACCTATGATTTACTTGAAAAATCAATCAAATATTTATCTGCTCTGTGTTGCTATGCAATTGATCTGCTCAAGCACACTTGAGTAAGTTTATCAGTGTTTTTTAATTAAATTATGGGGGAGGGAGGTGGATCAGTGTATTGAATGTACAGCTCTTATTAATGAACGTTGACCCACTTACCTTCTCCCATGATTGAATTAAAAAACATTGATCCACCTGCTCTAAGTGATGGCTTTTGCTGCACTTTCTGATGATTCCACCTGCACAAACCTTTGACTCTTTTATAAGAGTCATTCCACCGCCACATTTCATACGTTTACGTGTGTGCAGTTAATGCATGAGACAGGTACCAATGGATTATGTTGCCATGCAAAACTGAATCAGTTAAATCAGTCCACTTTGTTGCACTCACTGGCATAATCACAAAATATTGACTAATACACCGAAAAACAGCAAACAAGACAATTGTTTCAATTTCGGGATTAGAAATATGTTGCCTCTTTTCTCGCCTCTCATTGATTATGTCAAAGAATCATACCACTGGCTACTCAAAAGTGACACATTGCCGACCGCTGAGCAGTAGATAAGCAAGCACCGCCATGACTGCTGCTGGTCCTTATCTAGACTTTAGCCCTTCGCAGGAGCTGTTCTCTGTACATTGATGGGATAGCACATTCATTCATTCATTTAGTCGTGTATCATGTTCTGCATACCCCTCAGCAAGGAGAACCCTCAGGTATTTACAATGAGGCAGTTGAAATATTAACAGGCAGAAGGAGCCACTAGAGGGAACTTCTGTAAAGTATACCGACAACAAGCTGTGGAAAATATTAATCTACTCGTACTGAAAATACTGGGAATTGACTGCTAGATGACACCTTCTCCCTTCATCTACGAGGTGCGGCTAGAAAAAAACCGGACTAGTACTGGTGAAACAATAAAACGAATGCAATAAGGCTGAAAGTCGCGTGGCCTGTCACGTGACTCTCGCTCCGCCTACTGCTCGAGTTTCATCTGCCTCCTGCACTCAATCTGCCCGTGGCGTCTGTTTTAAGTAGTTGACGTTTTGCCTGTGCGTCGGAAAATGTTGAGTGTACAGAAAGAACAGCGTGTTAACATCAAATTTTGTTTCAAACTAGGAAAATATGCAAGTGAAACGTTTGTAATGTTACAACAAGTGTACGGCGATGATTGTTTATCGCGAACACAAGTGTTTGAGTGGTTTAAACGATTTAAAGATGGCCGCGAAGACACCAGTGATGACACTCGCACTGGCAGACCATTGTCAGCAAAAACTGATGCAAACATTGAAAAAATCGGTAAACTTGTTCGACAAGATCGCCGTTTAACAATCAGAGCAGTGTCTGAGTTAACAGGAGTTGACAAGGAAAGTGTTAGGCAGATTCTTCATGAAAGTTTCAACATGAACAAAGTGTGTTCAAAAATGGTTCCAAAGTGTCTCACAATTGAACAGAAGGAACGCCGAAGAATGATTTGTTCTGACATCCTGGAAAACATTGAAAGTGACCCCACCTTCTTACAAAATGTTATTACTTGCGATGAATCGTGGTTTTTTTACTTACGATCCCGAAACTAAACGCCAATCGATGCATTGGAAAACTCCTGGTTCTCCACGACAAAAAAAAGCACGAATGTCAAAATCGAAATTCAAAGCAATGGTGATTGTTTTTTTGGCATCAAAGGGATTGTGCACATTGATTGGGTACCAGAGGGACAAACAGTGAATCAGCATTACTACATTAGCGTCCTGGCTACCCTACGTGAGCGAGTACGGAGAAAACGGAACGATTTGTGGAGAAAAAAGTCATGGATCCTTCACCAAGACAATGCCCCAGCTCACAGTGCGTTGTCAGTGAAGACGTTTTTGGCAAAACACAACATTCCCATCTTAGATCATCCACCCTACTCACCTGATTTGGCCCCCTGTGACTTTTTTCTTTTCCCTAAAGTCAAGTCAGCTTTGAAAGGAACTAGATTGAGACTGTTTGAAGCAGTAAAAGAAAAAGCGACGGACGTAATGTATGGACTTACCGAAAATGATCTGCAGCATTGCTATGAACAGTGGAAAATTCGTATGGAGCGGTGTAGGGACCGAGGAGGAGAGTACATTGAAGGAGATAACATGAAATTGTAAATAAATGTTTTTTCCAGCATCAGTCCGGTTTTTTTCTAGCCGCACATCGTATACAACAGGTGAGCCTCTCTCGACGTGGGGTTATGTGACCTGGCCCTCATTTCTGATATTCCCAACACATCCATCTTTCTTCCCTGAGGAAGGGAGTAACAGTAGATCCTACCAGGAGCAAGAATAGCTTTCTTTTCTACTTTTAAATGTGGCTATCAGTAGTACTCTGAATTCTGTCTCCTGAAGATAATTAGTAGCCAGCCTTTCTGTTTTCTCGCTATTGGAACACTATACTACATGAGGAAAGTTATGAACCTGATTAATATGAAAATTGTTGCTATCTGCAATTTCCATCCAGTTGATCTTGTAAATTAAGTGGTTGACTAACAAGCTACTCTTTTACATTCCTTTTGAATGTCCCTGAACTTCCAGCCTGATGTCTGAACTTACAACTTTTTGTAAACTTTTGCACCAGAATATAAAATTTCGTTCTTTACCTTTGATAGCAATATGGAATTTATTTTCATTTCTAGTGTTACATACGTGAATTTCACTGTTTTTCCAAAGCTGTTTCATGGAGGAAGACCGCACTGCAATTCCTTCTCTAAATCCTCGCCCAAACAAAAAGATGGCTGACATCGAAATAAGTGTCAAAGGAATAGAAAAGCAACGGAAATCACTCAACAGAGGATAGTCCACTGGACCTGATGGGATACCAATTCAATTCTACACTGAGTACGCGACAGAACTTGCCCCCCCCCCCCCCCCCCCCCCTTCTAACACCTGTTGTACCGCAAGTCTCTAGAGAAATGGAAGGTTCCAAATGATTGGAAAAGAGCACAGGTAGTCCCAGTTTTCCAGAAGGGTCGTCGAGCAGATACGCAAAACTATAGGCCTATATCTCTGACATAGATCTGTTGTAGAATTTTAGAACATGTTTTTTGCTCGCGTATCATGTTATTTCTGGAAACCCATAATCTACTCTGTAGGAATCAACATGGATTCCAGAAACAGCGATCGTGTGAGACCCAACTTGCTTTATTTGTCATGAGACCCAGAAAATATTAGATACAGGCTCCCAGGTAGATGCCATTTTCCTTGACTACCGGAAGGTGTTCGATACAGTTGCACACTGTCGCCTGATAAACAAAGTAAGAGCCTATGGAATATCAGACCAGCTGGCTGGCTTGAAGAGATTCTAGCAAACAGAACACAGCATATTGTTCTCAATGGAGAGACGTCTACAAACGTTAAAGTAGCCTCTGGCGTACCACATGGGAGTATTATGGGACCACTGCTTTTCACGATATGTATAAATGACCTAGTAGATAGTGTCGGAAGTTCCATGCGACTTATCGCGGATGATGCTGTAGTATACAGAGAAGTTGCAGCATTAGAAAATTGCAGCGAAATGCCGGAAGATCTGCAGCGGATAGGCACTTGGTGCGGGGAGTAACAACTGACCCTTAACTTAGACAAATGTAATGTATTGCGAATACATAGAAAGAAGGATCCTTTATTGTATAATTATATGATAGCGGAACACACACTGGTGGCAGTTACTTCTGTAAAGTATCTGGGAGTATGCGTACGGAACGATTTGAAGTGGAATGATCATATAAAATTAATTGTTGGTAAGGCGGGTGGCAGGTTGAGATTCATTGGGAGAGTCCTTAGAAAATGTAGTCCATCAACAAAGGAGGTGGCTTACAAACCACTCGTTCGACCTATACTTGAGTATTGCTCGTCAGTGTGGGATCCGTACCAGGTCGGGTTGGCAGAGGAGATAGAGAAGATCCAAAGAAGAGCGGCGTGTTTCATCACAGGGTTATTTGGTAAGCGTGATAGCGTTACGGAGATGTTTAGCACACTCAAGTGGCAGTCTCTTGAAGAGAGCCGCTCTGCATCGCGGTATAGCTTGCTGTCCTAGTTTCGAGAGGATGCGTTTCTGGATGAGGTGTCGAATATATTGCTTCCCCCTACTTATACCTCCCGAGGAGATCACGAATGTAAAATTAGAGAGATTCGAGCGCGCACAGATGCTTTCCGGCAGTCGTTCTTCCCGCGAACCATACGCGAGTGGAACAGGAAAGGGAGGTAATGACAGTGGCATGTAAAGTTCCCTCTGCCACACACCGTTGGGTGGCTTGCAGAGTATAAATGTAGATGTAGATGAGTGAGTAAATGTAATGGCATGTGAGTGCAAGAAATCCGGAATCCCTGAAGAGACTTCCACAAGACATTCACCTATCAACTTGACCTTGTGTTTGGTTGAATAAATAATTGACCTTATGTGCATTGCCCCAGATTATTCTATATGGAATTATGGTAGCAACCTCATCTGCAGGTCAACACAGTGGGAGAGTTTTCTAAGTGTGAAGCAGGCAGAACTGTGCTTTTTGGTGTACATATCAGTCTTAGTTTGTTATCTGTGTAGATGCCTTGGAATTTCAGATATGGTGTTTCATTTTGTATGAGTTAATATTAGTAATTTATTCATCTAAGTTTCATGATACAGTTAGGATTTGTGAACTTTAAAAGAAAGAAAGAGATCTCCCAATATACGACTTGAAGTTGCTTGCTGATGTCCATCTCTATGTGCAGTCTGTCAGGAACTGCTGTACAGATTTTTATCCTGTTTCGACTAATAGATACACTGATTCACAAGGAGGACTTTTGTATGTGATTTATAAATATTTCATACAAATTTTCTGAATTATGATGAACTGAAGTTACGATGTGAAAATGATACCATTGCGAACAGCCACAACAACTTGAGAGACCAGCGGTGCCTCAGGAATGTAGCGAGTGTGATCTAATTCGCATCTGTTGTGTCGTTCTAGTGCTAGAATGTGTGGCTCGAACCAGAAAGGTTGTGGGATCGAATCAAGGCTGGGTCGATTTTTTTCACTGTGCTTTTTAACTTAGCATTCACCTGTGTGATGTAGGGATAGACATTTTGAAATATGGCAACAATTTCAGACTGCCAGTTTCTGCTTCCCTCATGTTAACAATCACAGTTTGCACTCTTAATTCACCGCAAATTCTGTGAACAATAGGCAGTGAGTTACTTAACATAGAAGTGTCATAATAAATATGTTGTTGTTGTTGTTGTTGTTGTTGTTGTTGTTGTGGTGGTGGTGGTCTTCAGTGCAGAGACTGGTTTGATGCAGCTCTCCATGCTACTCTATCCTGTGCAAGCTTCTTCATCTCCCAGCACCTGCTGCAACCTACATCCTTCTGAATCTGTTTAGTGCATTCATCTCTTGGTCTCCCTCTATGATTTTTACCCTCCACGCTGTCCTCCAATACTAAATTGGTGATCCCTTGATGCCTCAGAATATTGCCTCCCAACCGATCCCTTCTTCTAGTCAAGTTGTACCACAAGTTTCTCTTCTCCGCAATTCTATTCAATTCCTCCTCATTAGTTATGTGATCTACCCATCTAATCTTCAGCATTCTTCTATAGCACCACATTTCAAAAGCTTCTATTCTCTTCTTGTCCAAACTATTTATCGTCCATGTTTCACTTCCATACATGGCTACACTCCATACAAATGCTTTCAAAAATGACTTCCTGACACTTAAATCTATACTCGATGTTAACAAATTTCTCTTCTTCAGAAACGCTTTCCTTGCCATTGCCAGTCTACATTTTATATCCTCTCTACTTCAACCATCATCAGTTATTTTGCTGCCCAAATAGCAAAACTCCTTAACTACTTTTAGTGTCTCATTTTGTAATCTAATTCCCTCAGCATCACCTGATTTAATTTATCTACATTCCAGTATCCTCATTTTGCTTTTGTTGATGTCCATCTTATATCCTCCTTTCAAGACACTGTCCATTCCATTCAGCTGCTCTTCCAGGTCCTTTGCTGTCTCTGACAGAATTACAATGTCATCGGTGAACCTCAAAGTTTTTATTTCTTCTCCTTGGATTTTAATTCATACTCCGAATTTTTATTTTGTTTCCTTTACTGCTTGCTCAATATACAGATTGAATAACATTGGGGATAGACTACAACTCTGTCTCACTCTGTTCCCAATCACTGCTTCCCTTTCATGCCCCTCGACTCTTATAACTGCCATCTGTTTTCTGTACAAATTGTAAATAGCCTTTCGCTCCCTGTATTTTGCCTTTGCCACCTTCAGAATTTGAAAGAGAGTGTTCCAGTCAACATTGTCAAAAGCTTTCTCTAAGTCTACAAATGCTAGAAATGTAGGTTTGCCTTTCCTTAATCTATTTTCTAAGGTAAGTTGTAGGATCAGCATTGCCTCACGTGTTCCAACATTTCTACAGAATCCAAACTGATTTTCCCCGAAGTCGGCTTATACTAGTTTTTCCATTCGTCTGTAGAGAATGTTTTGTTTGTATTTTGCAGCCATGGCTTATTAAACTGATAGTTTTGTAATTTTCACATCTGTCAACACCTGCTTTTTTTGGGGATTGGAGTTATTATATTCTTCTTGAAGTCTGAGGGTATTTCGCCTGTCTCGTACATTTTGCTCACCAGATGGTAGAGTTTTGTCAGGGCTGGCTCTCCCAAGGCTGTCAGTAGTTCTAATGGAATGTTGTCTACTCCCGGGGCCTTGTTTCGACTTAAGTCTTTCAGTGCTCTGTCAAACTCTTAACGCAGTATCGTATCTCCCATTTCATCTTCATCTACATGCTCTTCCATTTCCATAATATAGTTCTCAAGAACATCGCCCTTGTATAGACCCTCTATATACTCCTTCCACCTTTGTGCTTTTCATTCTTTGCTTAGAACTGGGTTTCCATCTGAGCTCTTGATATTCATGCAGGTGGTTCTCTTTTCTCCATAGGTCTATTTAATTTTCCTGTAGGCAGTATCTATCTTACCCCTAATGACCACTAACAAAAAGATAACAAAGTCCTCATCAGGCTGTGATGTGAGCATTAAAATTTGAAATGTTTTAAACCAATAGTTTCCCTGTAGTTGTTTGAGAACAGTTATGTAGTAAAAAAAAACCTTGTGATTTCAAAATATGTGCTGTTTTTATTTTTTATGCTACACTGTATAAGTTTTCAGAAAACTACTTGAGCAACTTTGCTTCATTTACATGCTTTGCATTCTTTCAGCATTGCAATAGATGACTCAACTTTCAGTTTTCCACCTTTCCTTGAATCATACCTAGATGTGGACATGATTCTTTACATGGTATCACAAAGAAGTCTGCCACAGAGAGTCCATGACAAAGTATTGCAGCAGTGGATCTCAACACTCCATCACAGTGTGTGCTAAGCATCACAAGAGGAGTGCTGTAACATGAGCTAAATATCTACTCCATGCATGTTTTTTATTCTTTTTTCTATATTTGTGCCACATCAGCCAGCCTAGATATGTATTGAATCACTTGTGCCACACACAAGCATGATTTTCAAATGGTATTTACATTGGTTACTTACATCACGATGTACTCCCATCATTATCGAGATGCATTCATGCATCCAGACAACATTCCTGCTGTGCATTGCTTAGTTTGCATTCATAAGTTACATGGAAGTGATGATATTCAGTTACTTAACGTTGTTCCCTGCAATTTAATCATAAAGTCTGCAGTGGCCCGCGAACAAAATACACTTTGCCACGAGTCATGTGGCTGTAGATAGTTAATGCAGCCCGTACAAAGCTGGGGCAGGTCACAAAGTTGTATATACAGGCATATGTGTATAAACAAATTTGTTGAAGAGAGGACAGTATAGGTTGTTGGCCATGGCCTTGTTGAAGGAACCGACCCAGAATTTGCCTAAAGTGATGTAGGTAAACCTCAAGCAGAATGGTTGGATGGAGCATAAGCCTCCAGAAACTGTGGCCTGTCTCTTAACAGATGCACTACCTCAGTTCGCTATATCAAATTTCCAGTTCTGTGCCCATTGAGCTCTATTCCTGCTACTAGTAAATATGATGAGGAGAGTTCTGGCAGAATGTACATAATTTGGGAGTATAGTAAAAGCGTAGAGTCATTGCCCCACAGAAAAGAACGAAAACTTTGACCTCAAGCTGTGACCAAGAGCAGAGGTGATTGCCCAGTGGTGGAGCACGCTGCTCAGCACAACGAGCTCGAGTTCGGTAGCTGCTTTACAGCCATGCCGTCTAGATCATACCTCTGAGCACCAGCTTTTCTAAACTACATGGATGAGAGCTATCCTATCAGTCTCAATCTCTGCTTACCCACTGGGTCCAGACCCTCAACTCAACAGTCCTCTGTCCTGACACCCTCTATCGATCTGTTGCCTCCATATCATCATCATCATCATCATCATCATCTTCATCTTCTTCTTCATCATTTTGCACCATCTGAACTCTCTTGCTCCGGTGCCTGTGCATTTGTTGGCTCTCCTTCCTGGATTCCTATCCCATCACTGCTGGCCACCCCCCTCCAAGCTGCCAACTACCCTTCCCCAGCCCTTCCTGCCTCTTTGTCCCGTAACCCACCCCACAACCCCTCACGCCACTTCTCTTGTTGAACTGCAGTCCCTGCACCACTGGCAAAAAGCTTGTGTGTGCACTTTTTTGTGCCTGTCTGCTACCAGTATGTCATTTTTATTTATTTGGAATTGATAATATGAGCCTTTATGAGAAGGTTTACTTTATTGTGAACCAATTGTAACCTTATTCCCACGTTCTCTTGGCTATGTCTGGGCCATTTGTATCATGAGCAAACATTACAGTTCTTTAAGAGTCATTCTGTCTCTTTGAGAAATCATTTATGTAGGTCAAGAAAAGGAGTGCACAAGTATTGACCCTTGTGAAATGTAATATTTAATGTTTCTCCATCCTGAATTTAGTTTCAGTCCTGTGCCATTATTTGTTTGTGACCTCCATTATTTGTTTGTGACATTTTGTTTTTTGTCATTAAGATATGAATCCAGTTTATATAGTTGAAATATGGGATCTGCACAAACAACAAAGCCTTTTGAAGACGACAGAAAATAGCGACAGGACAACTTTCATGTTTATTTCTTCCTGAATTGAGGTTGTGCATTGCTTTCTTTGTCAAGAAGTATTTAAAAGTTTGAGTGCACTGGAAGGAGGCAGTTTTGTCCATAATTAGAGGTCACATGCTTATTTTCATTCCTAGTAGAAGGGATACTGACGAGAATTGCTTACCAGTTTTTTGTTCTGTCTTCCATGATAGAGCACACTTCTAAAAACATTCTAAAGCCGTGATCCCATTAATATTTCTTTATTTAAAACAACTGGTTTCAACAGACTTTTGCTATCATCTCCAGGTCTTAAAAATATTTTTGTTATGAAATGTGTTCATTTTAAGTTGAATCTCATGCCAAGTTGTCGTGTGGATAAAAAACATCACATTAAGAGAGGTTTGTCATAACAAAATATTTAAAAATATAGAGAACCTTATGCAAATGGCCAGGTCTATGTATATCCTGCTCACAGAGAAGTGTTTTCTCACAAAAAACACAGTACACAATCACACATCTGTTTTACATAAGCTGTACATTCTGTAAACCAGTGTTTTCCAACCTGTGGGTCGCGACCCCCTGGGGGGGGGGGGGGCTGTGGTTGTTGGAGAAAACAGTTGCGGCATGGCTGCGGGGGGGGGGGGGGGTAAATAAAAAAAACCTTGTCCATTTTGTGCTCGCTCAGGGCGAAGTGCGAAGACAGTAATCACATCCATACTTGCTGCAGTACTCGGACAACTGATTGTTGTGATTGAAAACGCGTAACTGTGCCCCCACTGACCTCTTCTCACCCCTACGCCTCTACTGTGGCAAAGAATATAATTATATCTCTGTCCGCAGAGCACTGCGACCTCTTTTCACATTGCACTCGATTTCTCAATCAGTATAGTACGAGGGTTGAATGAAAAGTAATACCTCCACCTTCGTTAATTGGGTTTGGATAGGGAATATTTTAATTAATCAAACTCAGAAATAATCCTTAGAGTGTGATCTTTAATTACCAATATTCTTTTTTCCACATAATCACCAGCCAATTGGATACATTTCTGCTAACGATGAACAAGTTTTCTGAAGCGGTCACGGAAGAAGTCGACACACTGTTTCTGCAACCACAGTTTCACAGTTTTGTCACCCACATTTTGTCTCCTGTCACAATTGAATGGAGAAAGGCAACACATTCATTCTCGTAACACGAGACAAGTTCCTAGCAAATTTCAAGTCTGCACTTTCATTTCAAGAGTCAGCACCCGTGGTACCCATCGTGCACAGATCTTCTGATAGCCAAGCAAAGCAATAATGTGACCCACACATTCTTGTGAAATGCCAATTGTGCTTGCACTTTCTCTCTGAGTGATACGACAATCGCCCTGAACCAGTGTGGCGACATTTTGCTTGCGAAACTCAGTGGTTGCTGTCACTGGCCGTCCAACTCTTTGTTTGTCACGCAGGTCAGATGTTCCCGCCTCAACATTTTTAAACTTACTCACCCAACGATGCACAGTACTCACATAAACGCAATCATGATAAACTACTTTCATTCTCTGATGAATCTCCTTTGGTGAGACACTTTCTGCTATCAATAATTCCATGACTGCATGTTGCTTAAATCACATTGACTGACCATCTGTGCAGGGTTCCATACTTTACACTGTAACAACACAACCGTTCATTACTAATGCTTCCTGCGAAATGAAGCTGTAGAGAAGAGGCTACAGAACAAGCCAGTATGTGCCACGTACCAATTTTGCCAACTGTTGAAGAGCTACGAAGGTGGAGGCATTACTTTTCAGTCAACCCTCATTCAGTGGAAAGAAAATTAAATACATAGCCTTTGAAATTGCTGACATACTGTTGTTATGGTTCTGGTGGGTGCTGGAATATTTTTACTTGGAATGGGGTCACATATTCAAAAAGGTTGAAAAACACTGCTCTAAACATTGAAAATCCACCTTAAATGGTGTATGTGTGCTACTGTGTTTTTTTTTGACACAACAGTCGTCTTTGAATGGTATGTATATGGCCATCTCCATTTGCACCAGATGCTGTATGTTTATGAAAAACCTTTTATAATGTCCCCCCCCCCCCCTCCCCCCCTCATGACAGCTTGGTGTGAGGTACAACATAAAATGAACACATTTCATAACAAAAAGATTTTTAAAACTTGGAAGGTGACAGCAAAATCTGTCAAAACCAGTTGTTTTAAATAAAGAAATATCCACACGATCTTATCTTAAAAATGTTTTTGCAAGTTAAACAGATTGCTCCTTGTATCTTCTCAAAACGAAAATTCGATCAGCGTACACTTCATTGTAGATTGCAGAGTTCATTCAGGAACCTCAGAGCTCTGTTTTCCCATTGGTATAAGAGTGCAGCATTGTGACTTACTTTGTGCTGCTATACACAGATGTAGCTGGTACCACATCAAATGAAATACAATGGGAAAAGAATTTGCTTCCAAAAGTTTCTTGGATAAGTGCGTGTGTGTGTGTGCGCGCGCAAAAAATGGTAAAGATGAAATAGCACTGCATATTAATGTGATTGACTTGAATCCCTGTTAAAATGTTGATGCACTCCTAACAGCTTACATACGAGTAGAAGGTTCGACTGAACACAAAATCTTAAACTTTTTGCAACAACTGTGTTGTCAGATAAAATTATTAATCTTCCGAGGAACAGCCACATTTCCTTGTTATAATTTTATACATTTCAAACTGCATCTACATATATATTTGTAAGCAGCTGCACAAGGTGTGGCAGTGTGTACTTTTTACCAATATTACCAAATTTCTGTGTCATTCCATTTGTGTATTGAGCTAGGGAAAAATGACTATTTGTATATCTGTTCATGTGCCGTAATCTCCCGTTTCTGATTTATCGTGGTCCCTACATGCGATATACAGTATAGTTTCTTTAAATTTACCCAGCATAGTCTCATGACATCATAATCACTTTTCTTCCAGAAAATCCCGTTTTAAGTTCCCTGAGCATCTATATTATACTTTTGACACTGTACTAAACTGATATGATCCTAACAGCACACTCCCAGATTTATTCAATTTCTGGTAACATGCATGCATAGTAAGGGCTTCAAACACTGGAACAGTATTCTAATTTTGCTAACATTAATAGAGAACTTGCTCCTTTATTAAAATGTAATGGAGAAGACTTCCATGCTCTGATAGTTTTGTTGTTTTTTGTCTCATTCAACCACATATGTTTAATTGGTCTTTGTTATAAATAACACCTGTGTTCTGTGAATATTAGCTGGACAGTGTTGAAAGGGAACACCAAGAAGCAGTCCAAATCACTGAAGGCACCAGGGGAGAAGCAGTGTTGGTGGGGACCAGGAAGATTAACTCTTCTTGCAGTTCTGATCTGCAGGAGCAACCTTACTTGTCATAACATTCTCTAAGGAAAGCGGAAAATATACCCATGGCACTGTAATTACAGCATTAGGACTGAAGTGCGTGAAATAGGAGTAGCAATTACACACACAAACAAGAGTTTTGTGCAGGTCCTAGAGTGCTATGGCCAGGCCTGGGTTAACATTGCTGTGAGCATTGTGAACACTGAGTTGAGCTGAGCTGGCTGGTGCTGACTGAAATGAATGCTCATATGAGTGCAGTGCCTGTTACTTCAGGTGGGAAATGGGGATATACTAGGCATGGCCTACACCTCAATAGGAGAGGGAAAGATAGGTGGGCTGAACTTCTTGCAGATAATCACTCAAAGCATGATCGATATGGTTACTGGTGTAAGAGAGGTACTGTTTTTTGGTTAGAATCAGGATTCTCAGATTATTAAAGGTGTGAGTAATCAGATAGAAGAGCTGCTTGTTTGTTTGGAAAATTTAAACAGCTCTGAAAAATGTTGACTTTTGCGCCTGTCCGAGCACCACATAACCACAGGGTTAGATAAGTTGCATATAAAGGATTACTATATAGCAGCTTCCTCATGCAGAAATAATATGGGAAAAGGAGGAATTGTTACATACATCGAGACAAAACACAGGTTCAAAAACATTGAGACAGTAGATTCTGTAGTGATCAGCACACGTAAGTGTGTGCTTGTGAATTAATACTGGAAATTAGTTCATTTTTAATTGCAGCTGTATATAGATCATATGAATGTGTGGGATCTGTTCTTTCGGACATGTCCAAAAGAAAACACTGCAGGTGTGATACATTATATGTGAATTGAAGGTGGAGGTGGGGAGAAAGGAAAGGGAAGGAAGTACTGATGTCAGCTGCATCGGTACAATACACGGAATCAGCAGCGATGAGTGAAAACTTGCACCGGACCAGGATTTATACCCGAGATCTCCTGCTTACTAGGCAGATTAATTCAATCACTGCGCCATCTGGGGCACAGTGTTGTCACATCTGTGTTGGGTGTACTTGTGCATTCGCACTGACAGTGGATCCATTGTTCATCTAGGTGAATCAATTATTTGAATGTGTGTTGTCTGTTCATTCGGATATGTGCAAAAGAATAGATACCATGCAGAATCCGCAGCTGTGATACATTATATGTAAATTGAAAGTGGATGTGGGGAGAAAGGAAAGGAAAGGGATTACCGATGTCCCGATGCAGTTGACATCATTAATCCCTTTCCTTCCCTTTCTCCTCATCCCTACCTTCAATTTAAATATAATGTATATAGATCCCCATTGGGAAATTTTGGATGTCCATGAGGAATCTGGATACCTTACTGTGCTATGTGTCAGACAGCAGCAAGTAGTTAATAGTACGTATGTGGTGAGTTGAATGTAGATTTTCTAATGTATTCTGATAGGAAAAATGATCTGGAAATATTATTTGGATCCTACAATTTGATCTTAGTAATTAACTTAAGAACACTGGTGAATAAAGACAGTAGGACCCTAACTAATAATGTTTTCTTTGGTGAAGCTCAGAGTAAGAAAATAACTGTTCACCCAGTAACAAATGCTCTCTCTGGTTATGATGCAAAGTTGATTAGGATAAATAACATAGTACCTTATAATGTAGGATTGTAGATATTCCTCAGTGGAATTCAGTTAGAATGATTAATGGCTGCAGGACAAATGTTTCTAAGAATAGTTTACAAGAGATGACCTACTATGAAGTTTATAATGCTAACATAATATTTAATCTGTTCCATGATATATTAAATTATTATTTGAAAATAGTTTTCTGTATAAGCTAATCAGAAAAGTCAGTAAACAGCGATGTAAAAACCCGTGGATCACTAGAGGGATTAAAGTATGTTGTGAAAGGAAATGAGACACACATCTTTTGGTAAGAACAAGTAGTTGGAAATGACATAAAGCACTCAGAATTACTAAGAAAGGTTATTAAAAAATCAAGGAACATGCGCGTCTGAAATCCGTAATCCCGATGACAGACTTGAGGCTGTATAGAATGTAATGAAACGACAGGTCAGTTGATCACAGAACAGAATAACATCACTACTGAACTGAATGAAAGGGCTATAAATGATGAGCCACAGGTCACAAATATATTTAATATTCTTTTGTTAAATGCGAGGTGCATTCAAGTTCTAAGGCCTCCGATTTTTTTTCTAATTAACTACTCACCCGAAATCGATGAAAATGGCGTTACTTCTCGACGTAATCGCCCTGCAGACGTACACATTTTTCACAACACTGACGCCATGATTCCATGGCAGCGGCGAAGGCTTCTTTAGGAGTCTGTTTTGACCACTGGGAAATCGCTGAGGCAATAGCAGCACGGCTGGTGAATGTGCGGCCACGGAGTGTGTCTTTCATTGTTGGAAAAAGCCAAAATCACTAGGAGCCAGGTCAGGTGAGTAGGGAGCATGAGGAATCACTTCAAAGTTGTTATCACGAAGAAACTGTTGCGTAACGTTAGCTCGATGTGCGGGTGCGTTGTCTTGGTGAAGCAGCACACGTGCAGCCCTTCCCAGACGTTTTTGTTGCAGTGCGTGAAGGAATTTGTTCTTCAAAACATTTTCGTAGGATGCACCTGTTACCGTAGTGCCCTTTGGAACGCAATGGGTAAGGATTATGCCCTCGCTGTCCCAGAACATGGACACCATCATTTTTTCAGCACTGGCGGTTACCCGAAATTTTTTTGGTGGCGGTGAATCTGTGTGCTTCCATTGAACTGACTGGCGCTTTGTTTCTGGATTGAAAAATGGCATCCACGTCTCATCCATTGTCAAAACCTACGAAAAGAAAGTCCCATTCATGCTGTCGTTGCGCGTCAACATTGCTTGGCAACATGCCACACGGGCAGCCGTGTGGTCGTCTGCCAGCATTCGTGGCACCCACCTGGATGACACTTTTCACATTTTCAGGTCGTCATGCAGGATTGTGTGCACAGAACCCACGGAAATGCCAACTCTGGAGGCGATCTGTTCAGCAGTCATTCAGCGATCCCCCAAAACAATTCTCTCCACTTTCTCGATCATGTCGTCAGACCGGCTTGTGCGAGCCCGAGGTTGTTTCGGTTTGTTGTCACACGATGTTCTGCCTTCATTAAACTGTCGCACCCACGGACGCACTTTCGACACATCCATAATTCCATCACCACATGTCTCCTTCAACTGTCGATGAATTTCAAGTGGTTTCACACCACGCAAATTCAGAAAACGAATGATTACACGCTGTTCAAGTAAGGAAAAAATCGCCATTTCAAGTATTTAAAACAGTTCTCATTCTCGCTGCTGGCGGTAAAATTCCATCTGCCATACGGTGCTGCCATCTCTGGGACGTATTGACAATGAACGCGGCCTCATTTTAAAACAATGCGCATGTTTCTATCTCTTTCCAGTCCGGAGAAAAAAAATCGGAGGCCTTAGGACTTGAATGCATCTCGTATACAGGAAAGTATAGGGACAAACTGTTCAGGAGAAAAATTACGGCAGTATGTTAAAAATATTTGAGAAGGTGATGTATTATGGAATAGTACCTTAGCAACTATACAGGGTGATTCAAAAAGAATACCACAACTTTAGGAATTTAAAACTC
Organism: Schistocerca serialis cubense; assembly: GCF_023864345.2. Taxonomy (NCBI): domain Eukaryota; kingdom Metazoa; phylum Arthropoda; class Insecta; order Orthoptera; family Acrididae; genus Schistocerca; species Schistocerca serialis. The sequence continues at coordinate 108,068,538 of NC_064641.1, read as the reverse complement.
TGCAACGACAAAAGGCAGAGCTAAGCACTATCTGTCGGCGAATTAAGGGAGCTATAAAGTTTCATTTAGTTGTACATTTGTTCGCTTGAGGTGCTGTTGACTAGGCGTCAGCGTCAGTTGATGCTAAGATGGCGACCGCTCAACAGAAAGCTTTTTGTGTTATTGAGTACGGCAGAAGTGAATCGACGACAGTTGTTCAGTGTGCATTTCGAACGAAGTATGGTGTTAAACCTCCTGATAGGTGGTGTATTAAACGTTGGTATAAACAGTTTACAGAGAATGGGTGTTTGTGCAAAGGCCGCCAGGCAGCCCGTGACAGAGCACTTCATCACTGGCCTCCAAGAAGCCCTGATCTTACCCCCTGCGATTTTTTTCTTATGGGGGTATGTTAAGGATATGGTGTTTCGGCCACCTCTCCCAGCCACCATTGATGATTTGAAACGAGAAATAACAGCAGCTATCCAAACTGTTACACCTGATATGCTAGAGAGAGTGTGGAACGAATTGGAGTATCGGGTTGATATTGCTCGAGTGTCTGGAGGGGGCCATATTGAACATCTCTGAACTTGTTTTTGAGTGAAAAAAAACCTTTTTAAATACTCTTTGTAATGAAGTATAACAGAAGGTTATATTATGTTTCTTTCATTAAATACACATTTTTAAAGTTGTGGTATTCTTTTTGAATCACCCTGTATTATCCTGAGCAAGTTACAGTTGGGTTTCAGAATAATTGCCCCACTGAGAATGCCATTTACATATTCACTCACTAAATTTTACAAGCATTAAGTAATAAAATAGCACTGGTTGGTTTTTTCTGTGACAGGCATTTCACTGTGTGAATACAGTACTCTCCTAGATAAATTAAAGTTCTAAGGGATTGATGGTAAAGCTGACCATTGGACAGTGTCGTATCTAATCAAAAGAATGCAGAAAGTTGTATTTAGTAATTCAACCAATATAGTCCAGGAACATAATTTTGATTTGGAAGAAATTATGTGTGGGGTTCCCTGAGGATCATTCTTGGGTCCACCGTTGTTCCTCATATATGTAAATGTGCACTTTTTCTGCATCAAAATGAAGGAAATTGATTTCCATTCCACATTACATAAAATTGGTACAATTGTTCATCTAATATACAACAATCAGAATTAGTTCTTTTAGCAGATGACCCTAGCATTGTAATCAATCCAAGCATACAAAAAAAAGGTAACTGTGTTCTTAGAAGTTCATTAACTGGTTTTCTATGTATGGTTTCACCCTCGTTTTAAAAAGACACAACATATCCAGTTCTGCCCATCTAGGTATACTACATCACGGCCCCCCCCCCCCCCCCCAAGGGGTCCACAACTCTTTTGTGGATACGTGCGTAGCGAGCACAGAACTCCGAGCTAATGTGGCCCTCCTTCCTTTCCGGGCTGCATACCTTCCTTTTCCGCATCCTTCCCTATCCCCCATCTTCGCCCCCCCCCCCCCTCCCCCCACCTCTGGCTCTTTCCTTCCCTTTCTCCCCCTCTGGGAGTATGGTTTGTGCCTACGTACGGAGACAGACGCTCGTAAATGTAACGCATTCTTCGCCTTCTCTGCTTGTATGTCTTTATCCTTCCTTTGTCCTTCTCTTCTCCTTATCTCTTCTCTTTACCCTTTTCTCCGCTGCGGCGTTTGAGACTTCTCTTCTTTCCTTTCCCTTTCTTTGTTTTTCCCTTTCTCTTTCTTCCTCCCTGTGCATGTCTGAAGGCCGACCCACACATTTTCGTGCGTAGCCGGTGACGGGGTAACGCGTAATTCCCCGCCCCGGGTAGACAGGTAGGACACGTACGAACCCCCTGGTAACGGCCAGGCCCAGGGAGGGGTGATTACCCGAGCTGATACCTTCCGAAAGTGCCGATTGGTCCCTCCGTCCGTTTGTTGGGAGGTGTGACCTGAGGTGTGAACAATTACCTAAGGCGGGAGTGACCTCAGAGAGGGCCCCCATAAGGGAGGAGGGCGCCATCGGAGATGCCGGTAATCATGGGGGATTCTTCCCCAATGGTTTCCTCATCTTCCACTATGTCTGCTCACAAGCGTAAGTTCACTGAGTCTCAGCCACAGACAGTTCTTCCATCGTTGCCACAGTTCCTTGTTGTTTCTCGGTCTGACGAAGGTCACAACTTCTCCACGGTCAACCCTTTCATTATTCAGAAAGGTGTCGACGCAATTGCAGGTCCTGTAAAGTCTTGTTCCAGATTACGGAATGGCACCTTGTTGTTAGAAACAGTCAGTGCCCTCCAGGCACAAAAATTGTTGCGTACTTCACTGCTCCACACCTTCCCTGTCCGGGTTGAAGCGCACCGCACTTTAAATTCCTCACGTGGAGTCGTTTATACACGCTCCCTCGACGGATTGTCTGACGAAGAAATTCAGCACTACCTGCCTGACCAGGGCGTAACGGCTGTTCATAGAGTTATGAAAAGGGTTGACACGAACATCGTTCCAACCCGTACTGTCTTCTTGACATTTGACAGAGTTCAACTCCCATCGAAAATAAAAGCGGGCTATGAGATAATTTCCGTTCGCCCCTACGTCCCAAACCCTACACGTTGCTATCTGTGCCAGCGGTTCAATCACACCAGCGAGTCCTGTTCCAACCCGGCCAAATGTGTTGCGTGTGGCAAGGATGCCCATGAGGGTGCTTGTCCACCTCCATCCCCTCGTTGCATCAATTGTATGGGTGACCACGCTGCTTCCTTTCGAGATTGCCCCATTTTTAAAGAGGAAAAGCTCATTCAGGAAATCAGAGTGAAGGAAAAGGTGTCGACCTTTGCTGTTCGAAAATTATTCGCTAGTCGAAAGCCCACTGTGCCTCAGACAGGAAAATATAGCACTGTCCTTGCCTCTCCTCGGCCAACAAAGGAGGCGGCCACGCAGACTTGTGATCTCACCTTTAGTGCCACGGTCGTCAGATCGACCAGCGCAAAGATCGCCTGTTCAACCTCCCCACTTTCGCCTGCTCAATCTATGGCTCACCCTTCATCAGGTTCTGCTAAATCTCGATCCCAAAAGTCAGACACCCGGACTTCCAAAAAAGTGCATACTCATGAAGATTTTTTATGTACCCCAACTTCACAACCATCGGTTCCTCCTTCATCTAAACATAATGTTTCCAAGAAAGCTAATAAGAAACCCGGTTCCTCTCCTTCTCCGCCACGGCGTGTCTCATCTACAGCACCACCTGGCGGTAACCGTCCTCGGCCGTCTTCTGTGTCGCCGAGGCGCACTGCTGGCGGCCGATCAACCGACCGATCGCTGGTGGCAGGAGCTGCTCCTGAACAACCTATGGATCAGGATCTTTTGCCTTCGGCTGAGTGCCGTTCCACGCTGTCAGTCACAAGCTCTGAGCAGTTGTTGAGTTGACGGCAACCTTGGTCACATTCTTCCATTTTCTGTCCACCCTATGTCCATTGTCCTTTGGAATATCCGTGGCATTCGAGCCAATCGGGATGAATTGACGATCCTCCTATGATCCTACTTGCCGGTCATCTTCTGTCTTCAGGAAACAAAGCTGCATCCTCATGACCGCTTTGTCTTCCCCCATTTTCAGTCAGTCCGATTTTATCTCCCCTCTGTTGAAGGCACTCCAGCACATGGAGGACTCATGATTCTTCTCCATAATACTCTCCATTATCACCCAATCCCCTTAAACACTTCCTTCCAAGCAGTCGCTGTCCGTCTTTCCCTTTCTGGGTACACCTTCTCTCTTTGTACTGTATACATTCCATCTTCCACATCAATGGCACAAGCTGATCTCCTTCATCTTCTTGGTCAGCTTCCACCCCCCTATTTGCTGGTTGGGGACTTCAATGCCCACCACCCGCTTTGGGGATCTCCACATCCATGTCCACGTGGCTCACTATTGCTAGACGTCTTCCACCAAGCGGATCTTGTTTGCCTCAACACTGGGGACCCTACATTTTTGTCTGCCTCCAAGACAAATTTCTCTCATTTGGACCTTTCGGTCGGTACTGTTCCGCTAGGTCGGCGCTTCGAATGGTTCGCCCTTGCTGATACACACTGGAGTGACCACTTTCCATGTGTCCTTCGATTGCAGCCACAACTGCCATATATGCACCCGAGACGCTGGAAGTTTGCCCAAGCCAATTGGACACTTTTTTCGTCTCTAGCGACATTCGATGACTGTCACTTTCCTAGCGTCGACGATGAGGTCACTCATATTACGGACATTATTCTTACAGCTGCGGAACGTTCAATACCACACACCTCCGAATTGCCCCAGCGCTTCCCAGTCCCTTGGTGGAACGAGGCATGCTGTGACGCAATACGTGAGCGGCGACGTGCTCTTCGCGTTTTCCGCCACCGTCATACTTTGGCCAACTGTATCCGCTGTAAGCAGTCCCGTGCACGATGCCGTCGCGTCATCCGCGATAGCAAGAAGGCAAGCTGGAAATTCTTTACTAGCTCATTTAACACCTTCACTCCCTCCTCGGAAGTTTGGAGTCGGATTCAACGGTTATCTGGTGCGTCTAGTTTCTCCCCGGTCTCTGGGCTCACTGTTGCGCATGATATGTTAGTGGACCCCGTCACAATTTCTAACTCATTGGGTCAAAACTTTGCTGAGATTTCGAGCTCTTCAAATTACCCGCCAGCGTTTCTCTCGAAGAAACGTGCAGCGGAAGTGCAACCTCTTGCTGTCTCCTCTCAGAATCGCGAAAGCTATAATACTGTTTCCTCCATGCGGGAACTCCAACATGCACTCTCTTTTTCTCGCTCCTCCGCCCCAGGACCAGATGGTATCCACATCCAAATGTTGCTACATTTATCAAACCATAGTCTGCGCTACCTCCTTCGCCTTTAATATCGAATTTGGACCGACAGTACTTTTCCCAGACGATGGCGCAAAGCTATCGTCGTTCCTGTTCCGAAACCTGGAAAGGACAAACATCTCCCCTCTAGCTCTCGCCCCATTTCTCTCATGAGTAGTGTATGTAAGGTTTTGGAGCGTATGGTGAATTGCCGTTTAGCTTGGTGGCTGGAGTCGCGCAGTCTTTTAACGCCTGCCTAATGCGGTTTCCGAAAGCATCGTTCTGCAGTTGACCATCTTGTTGCTCTCTCCACTTATATCATGAACAATTTTCTCCGGAAATGCCAAACAGTAGCAATATTTTTTGATCTGGAGAGAGCATACGATACCTGTTGGAGGACAGGCATCCTCCGCACACTGTTCTCTTGGGGCTGTCGAGGTCGGCTGCCACTTTTTCTTCGCGAATTTATGGCAGAGCGCACATTTAGAGTGCGGATGAACACTACTCTCTCCCGTACTTTCTCCCAAGAAAACGGGGTACCCCAGGGCTCCGTGTTAAGTGTTGTACTGTTTGCCATTGCCATAAATCCAATTATGGACTGTCTCCTTCCCGATGTCTCGGGCTCCCTCTTTGTGGACGATTTTGCGATCTACTACAGCTCTCAACGGACCAGCCTTCTTGAACGATGTCTTCAAGGATGTCTCGATCGCCTCCACTCTTGGAGCATCGAAACCGGCTTCCGCTTTTGTCCCAGTAAGACCGTTTGTGTTCATTTTTGGTGTCGTCAGGAGTTTCTTCCACCCTCCTTACATCTAGGACCTGTCAACCTTCCGTTTTCGGACGTCGCTAAATTCTTGGGTCTTATGTGTGACAGAAAACTGTGCTGGTCCTCCCACGTTTCCTATCTTTCGGCTCGCTGTCTGCGATCCCTCAACACCCTCCGTGTCCTGAATGGTACCTCCTGGGGAGCGGACCGAGTGGTCCTTCTCCGCCTCTATCGCGCCTTAGTGCGCTCGAAATTGGATTATGGAAGCATAGTTTACTCCTCTGCTCGGCCGTCTATTCTTCGGCGTCTCGACTCTATCCACCACCGTGGTTTACGTTTAGTGTCTGGAGCTTTTTACACGAGCCCTGTGGAAAGCCTTTATGCTGAGACTGCTAAACCTCCACTGTCCAATCGGCGAGCAGTCCTGAGTCGTTATGCTAGCCATCTGTCTTCCATGCCTGCTAATCCGGCCCATGACATTTTTTTCGACGCCTCCTTGGATGTAGGGTATGCAGGCTGCCCTTCCTCCCTACTACCACCGGGAGTCCGCTTCCGTCAACTGCTCCATTGTCTTTCCTTCCGCTTTCCTAAAACCTTCTTGACAACTTGGGGCACAGCATCGCTGTGGCTCCATCCCCGGATTTGCCTGCTCCATGACCTTTGTCAATTTCGCAAGGATGGTACCCCTTCACTTGTTTATCATCGGGCATTTGCTGCTCTATGTGCACAAATGAAGGAAGCCACATTTATTTACACTGATGGCTTGAAAACATCATTAGGTGTAGGGAGTGCCTATACTGTTGGCGACACCCCAAATCGATTTCGGCTTCCCGACCAGTGTTCGGTTTATACTGCGGAGCTTTACGCTGTTCTCCAGGCTGTCCAATACATCCGCCGCCATCAGTGGGTATAGTATGTTATCTGTTCAGATTCTCTCAGCTCTCTCCTCAGTCTCCAAGCTCTCTACCCTGTCCACCCTCTGGTCCACCGGATTCAGGACTGCCTGCGCTTGCTCCACTTGGGGGGCGTCTCGGTGGCGTTCCTCTGGCTCCCAGGACACATTGGTATCTGTGGAAATGAGGCGGCCGATATAGCGGCCAAGGCTGCAGTCTCTCTTCTTCAGCCAGCTATTCGAACAATTCCCTTCGCCGATCTACGGAGCGTTTTATGTCGTCGTGTTGTTCTTTTATGGCACACACATTGGTCGACACTTCCCCATAATAAATTGCGGGACATGAAAGCTCTTCCCTGTGCTTGGACCTCTTCCTCCCGAACGCATCATCGGGAGGAGGTAATTTTAACTAGACTCCGGATAGGGCACTGTCTTTTTAGCCATCGACATCTTTTAAGCGCCGATCCTCCCCCACTCTGTGCGCACTTCTCTCAGCTGTGGACGGTAAGACACCTTTTAATTGAGTGCCCCTATTTTACTCCGTTACGCGCCCGTCTACAGCTGTCGCCTGATTTGTCGTCCATTTTAGCAGATACCCGTGCTCGGCCGATCGCGTTCTCGAGTTTATTAGTGCCAGTGAGATGACGTCAGTCATTTGAAGCTCTTTTTGGGGACAACCAACCCCTTTCTGTAGTGGATTTTTAAGCTTTCCTTCTGCTTTTAGTTTCTTCAATTTTTTGAGTTTCGTTCCCATTGCTGCTGGTTTCCATTTTCGTTTTTTACCGTTTCCTAAGTCACAGACCGGGTGCTAATGACCATAGCAGTTTTGCGCAAAAAAAAAAAAAAAAAAAAAAAAAAAAAATAAGTGTGGTGGTAGCTTCAAAATTCTTAGGCGTCCATATCGATGAAAATTTTAATTGGAAAAAGCACATTTTGAGCTCCTAAAACAACTTAGTTTAGCCACATTTACACATAAAATCATTGCAAATCTTGGGGGGAGTCAGATTAGTAAGTTGACATATTTTCATTCAATAATGTCATGGAAGAATGTTCTGAGGTAACTCATTTTTAAGGAAAAAAGTCTTCATTGCTGAAACATGTGCTGTAAGAATAATATGTGGTGCTCACCAATGATCATCTTGTAGACAACTGTCTAAGGAATTGTAATGTAACTGGAGAGATAAAAAGTCTGCTCACCAAGTGCCAGGAGGACAACACACATATAAAGGTATTAAAATTTGTGAGCTTTTGGAGCTAGTGACTCCTCCTTCTGGCAGAAGAGTTGAAGGAGAAAGAAGGGAAAGGAAGGTAAACAAGGACTGGTCAGGTGTAGGAAACGAGGAGAGTTCGGAAAAGTCACCCAGAACTTTGAGTCGGGGGAAGCTGATTGTTGGGGCTGCACTGAACTAGCTGACTTGTCCGGTTTAGCTCCCAACATTCAATCTTTCCTTTTCATCCCATCCGATAAGCCTCCCCTGACTCGGGGCTTTGGCTACTTTTCCTAAACCTGACCAGACCTTGTTTTCCTTCATTTCTCTTCCGTTCTCTTTAGTTGTTCTGCCAGAAGAAGAAACTATTGGCTCTGAAGGCTTACATATTTTAATATCTTTATATGTTTATTTCCTGCCACTGCTTGGTGAGTAGATTTTTTTCTACTGTTCAAAAGGAACAATTATGTATATGTAATTCAATACCAGGAGGAAAAATAACATTAATTACTCCACATTAATATTGTCTTTAGCCGAAAAAGGGGTGAACAGTGCTGCTACAAAACTTTTTTGATCACTTACCCCGTGATATAAAAGCAAAGTAAAATTTGAAAACAAACGGAACCATTTTTCTCTTGACAACTCTTTCTATTCTGTAGATGAATTTCTGCTATCGTAATGTGTAAAAGGTGGTGAATAGAAATTACTAACTCACATCTGTATTTAAGAAAAGTCTTATAAATGATAAATGTTGAAGATGTTGCCAGATTTGCAGATTAATTTGTGATGTGAATGTAAGATGACTTGTTCCACATCATTAAGATTTATCATGCAAAAAGATCTGTGGAACATAAAACTAACTAGCTAAGTAGCCATCACTTACTGTGACATTTTGTGTACAAAATATGTGAATGACATCTACAGTTGAAACAATGCAAACAAATACATTATCATTCCCACCTATGTAAGATATGATGATACACTTTGCGCGCATTTGTGTGTGTGTGTGTGTGTGTGTGTGTGTGTGTGTGTGTGTGTGTGTGACTTCTTGCCACATATGATTATATTGAATTCAGAAGGACTGTTCTTCACTCTTTCAAATCAGATTGCTTTTAATGTTAACACACATTTCTATTTTATGATTAACAAGGTGTGCCTTCTTCCAAGTTACATGTTTTGTCTTTACCCAAATAAGTTCCATCACAGTCGTGGCAACATCAGTGGACATTTATGATATTATTACAGTGGTTAAGTTGAAAGTTACATGATTATTCATTAGGCAGTGGTTAACTTGAATGTTACATGATTATTCATTTTTATCTTGTTTCCTTCTTTTTTTCTCTTCTCAAAACCTCTTCATTCTTTGGCTATGCTCTTGTTTTCATTGTTCTGTCCATATGTTGTTTGTTTTCTTCCTTTCTTTTACTTCATATTTCATGTTCGTAATTTTGTTTCTGAATTTGTCTGTTTCATTTATCATTTCAATACTGAACCCTGCTTGTTTTAGATCTTCTTCTATTTCTTGAAACCAATTTTTTTTTTTTTTTTTTTGCAGTGTTTATTACTTCAAAAATCCTCTTTGTGAGTCTGTTGTTCATTCTGTGTATACATAGAACCTTGGTTCACATTTTCTAATCATATCTGTGAGCCTGTCTTTGTATTCATACACTTCTTTGGTTAGTTTCTTCAGCCATATACCATCTTTATGGTTATTGAACCAAAAATTGTTCTGAGGATTTTGGGCTCTATTTTTTCTATCTCTGCGATGCGTGATGCTCCAATTGTTATCATTTCTGATGCGTGTAGGGCTTCTGGTAATACAAATGTATTGTAATGCCTGAGTTTGGCCTGTCTTAAAATATTTCTTTTTTTTATAGTGTGTCTACATCAGTTTGTACATTTTCTAAAGTTTTTCTATTCTTTCTTTGTTGGATGCCGTGTTTGATCCTCCTATTTGTATATATTCCTCAAGATGTTTGAATTTTTCTATTCTGTTAACCTCTCTGTATTTTGTGTACATGGCTTGGTTGTTGTGTTCTTTCTTTACATGTATTGTGTTTTCTCATTTGATGTCTGTAGGCCTGTTCTAACAGAGACTTCAGGTAAGTATTCCAGTGCTTCTTGTCTGTTGTAGCTGAGTATTGCCAGGTCATCTGCAAATGCTTGGCATTCTATGATTGTCTTGTTTGCCCATGTTCTTCCTAACTGAATTTGTTTTACTTTTTGTTCCCATTGTCTGATAATTTTGTTCAAGACCATGTTGATTATAAGAGGTGAGAGACCATCTTCTTGTCTGACTCATGTATGTATCCTGAAAGGGCCTGAGATTTCCCCCATAAATTTTATTTTGGATGTGGTGTCTGTAAGTGTCTATTGCATGAGTGACCTAGTTCTTCTGTCTATTCCATATTCTTCTAGAGTGTCAAAGAGAGTCTGCTGTTCTATAGAGTAGTAGGTCATCTTAAAATCCATGAATGTGATTACTGTGTTGTTCATCTGTTTGACCTTCAGGAGTGTTTGCAGGTCCCAGATCTGTTCAATAAAGGACCTTCCTTTTCTGAAGCCTGTTCGGTATTCACCTATCTTTGTATCATCTTATGGTTCTAGCATGTTGAGTAATGCCTTGGAGACAATTGGTGAACATTTATTTATAATGGTAAAAATTCTGTAAACTGGAATTTGGGGACACTAAGTTTTACTACTGTTTACTCTATTTTCTCCTGGCTTTATACCGAGCGAGGTGGCGCAGTGGCTAGCACACTGGACTCGCATTCGGGAGGACGACGGTTCAATCCCGCGTCCGGCCATCCTGATTTAGGTTTTCCATGATTTCCCTAAATCACTCCAGGCAAATGCCGGGATGGTTCCTTTGAAAGGGCACGGCCGACTTCCTTCTCCATCCTTCCCTAATCCGATGAGACCGATGACCTCGCTGTTTGGTCTCTTTCCCCAAACCAACCAACCAACCAACCTGGCTTTATATTGTGTGTTTTCTGTAACTGCGTCAATTCTGCCTCAAATCTGTTATAAATACAAAAAGCCAAACACTACACAGGAATGCTCAGACAATACTTTTATCAGAGAACTGTGTTTGAATTGTAGGAGGAGGAGGAGGAGGGAAAAAGCATATATTGCAAAAAGAAACATTGACTTATGTTAACTCTGACAATTACTGTTATTTTAGTAGGCCTGCTTTGAGCCTTGCAAGACAGATTATTTGGCCTTTCAATATGCCTTAGTGTAACTTTTGGTTTTTAGCATTCTGTGGGTGTTGGTAAATTGTGTATAGTTAGTTTGTTGATAGTTGTTGAGAAGGGAGACAATGTTAACCATGTTTTATGCAAGCATGTTTGGCTTGACCAAGAAGTAGCTTATAACTAAAGAAAATAAGTGTGTAGAATGAGTATGTTGTCATTATGAACTTTGGTGACTCATACTGACTAGATAATTTAACTTTCTTCCAGAAGTTCCAAGTTTGGATCTGATGATAGCAGTAGTTAAAAAATGCCGTGAAGTAGTGTAACTAATAAAAAGGTAGTTAAAGAAGCTAGACAGTATAATTCATAAAAATGATGAAGCTTAGCATTCGAGATGATGGTTTTTTTTTATTTCAAATGTTTCTTCATAAAATATGTTCAACACTATTTTGAACATTAATACATTTTTAAGATAAATATACATAAGTCCAAGTAACAATAATTTAATATTTATCCATGTGTTGGCCATTTTTACAGGAAAATCAAACAATACAAAGAAAATATCCTCTGTGTCTTCAGCAGTGTCATCAGGCCATGCCCAACAGAAAGCAGATAAAAATAAGAAAAGGAAACAATTGTTAGAATCTGATGAAGATGATTCTGATGATGGAGAGGGTGATTTGAAGGTATATTGTTCAACTTAAAATGCACTATCTAAATCTATATAATTAAACTACATTTTCTTCTTTGCAGCCTTTGTTTCTGTATTTCTACAACATCATAAAATTTATGACATTTCTATAGATTGTATGTGGGTGTATGTGTAATTACAAAACGTACGAGGATCATTCACAATTGGTCTGGAAAAAAAGCATTTATTTTTACAAAACAATACTGTTTCTACTTTTCAACATAATCCTCTTGAACATTTATCCACTTGGCTACAAGCTTTTTTATTCCAGCTTTAAAGAATGCTTTATCTTGACATTTGAACCAATTTCCCACAAACTTTTTTACATCCTCGTTGTCCTGGATCCTCTTCCCACGTAACGCATCCCTCAGTGCACCAAACAAATGGAAATCACTAGATGCGAAATCAGGACTGTAAGCGAGATGAGGCAGTACTTCCCAGCCCATTTTGTCGATGGTTTCACGGGTTAGTTGAGCAATTTGAGGAAGTGTGTTGTGTTGCTGGAGAGTCACACCTCTCCTCTGAGATCCACAATGTCTCTCTCTCTCACGGCTGGTTTCACCTTGTTTAAAAGCAAATCCAAAGTAGTAATGGCTGTTCATTGTATACTGCTCTTCGAGATAATCACAAAAAACTGGGCCTTCATCATCCCAAAACCCCATCAACATGACTTTTCCTGCTGATGCTTGGATTTTGAATTCTTTCTTGGCAGGTAAGCTGGTGTGCTTCCACTCCATGCTTAGTCATTTTGATGGCTCATAATAGTGAACCCAAGTTTCTCCACAAGTTAAAATTTTGTTGAGAAAGTGCTCATCTTAGCTTTCATAATGTTGCTTTAGCTCTGTACACACTCTCAAACTTGCTTTTTTGTGTACCATGTCAACTCCTTTGGGACCCATCTTGCACATGTTTTGTGGTACTTCAGCTTGTTATTGATAATGTTATGAACTGTACCAGTACTAACTTGCACCTTATCAACTATCATTTGCAAAGTCACACGGCAATCGGCAAAAATAATGTCATCAATTCGACTTTCAAGTGAGAGAGTTCAAACTGCAACTGGTCGGCCAGAACGGTGTTCATCAGTCACTGAGTCATGACCATTTTTGAACTGCTCTACCCACTTGTAAAAATTTGCACAATTCATACAACCTTCACCATAAACTTAAGACATTCTACAGTATATATTCACTGGTTTCTCCCCTTCAGCAAGTAAAAAAACAAATGACAGAACATTGTTCAATTAATGTGAGCACTTCAAGTGGACTCGCCATCTTGAAATGTATTTTTGAGGTTATAAATAAACAATGTTGATACATCATCTGATAAGGGCTCATCCCAGTGATGCCAGCTTAAAGCCGTAAAAACACCAACCAGGATGTACGGCCACCACCAAACTGTAGCCAAGAGCGTGGTAGGCCACCCTGTGACACAGCATGCAGCTGAACATAAAACACTAGAGTTCAGTGTCTGCTTCACAACCCAGGCCATGGATTCTCCCCTCCACCACGACCTTTTCTGAACTGCACTGATGGGAGTTACAGTTACAATACATTCTCCACTCACAAAATTATCCCAGCCTCACTCAGGCACCCCCCCAGGGGGTCCACAACTCTTTTGTGGATACGTGCGTGGCGAGCACAGGGCCCCGAGCTAGTGCAGTTCTCCTTCCTTTCCGGGTTGCCCTACCCCCCTTCCCCATCCCTCCTCATCCCCAATCCTCTCCCCCACCCCCACCTCCCCTTCACCTTCCCTCTTTTTGGGAGTCATGTATCGAGCCTTCATCCGGAGACGGACAGTTAAAAACTCCAGGATCCTGTTTCCTTTGTTTTTCTCCATCCTCATGCTTTCTTCCTCTATTGGTCTTTCCTTAAGTTCACTCTTCTCCTTGCTTTCATGCCCTTATTTCTATCTCTGCCTCATTCTCCTTGTCTTTTTTTCCACGTCTTATTCTCCGCTTCGGCGTTTTGAGATTCTTTCTTTATCCCTCTCTCTCGTTCCTCTCTTCTTTCCTCCTTGTGTGTGTCTGAAAGCCGACCCACGCATTCGCACGCGTAGCCGGTAACGGGGTAACGCGTAATTCCCCACCCTGGGTAGACAAGTAAGGCATGCACATACCCCCTGGTAAAGGCCAGGCCCTGGGAGGGGTGATTGCCTGAGCTGTTACCTTCCGAATGTGCCAATTGGTCCCTCCGTCCGTTTCTCGGGAGGTGTGACCTGAGGTGTGAACAATCACCTAAGGCGGGAGTGCCCTCTGCGAGGGCCCCCCACAAGGAAGGAGCGCGCCATAGGAAACACTGGCAATCATGGGGGATTCGTCCGCAATGGATTTCTCTTCTTCTTCTTCTTCTTATTCTTCTTCTTCCCTGTCTTCTGCCCAAAAACGAAAGCTAGATAACTCCTGTTCTGAAAATTCTACCACAAACACTGAAGTTTCTTGTTGTCACAAGATCTGACGGTCTCGATTTCTCAGCAGTCAACCCTTTCATCATTCAGAAGAGTGTACACGCGATTGCAGGACCAGTGAAATCTTGTACTCGGTTGCGCAACGGTACCTTGCTGTTGGAGACAGAAAGCGCCTTCCAGGCCCAAAAATTACTTCGAGCCACTCTCTTACACACATTTCCTGTACAGGTGGAGGCCCACCCCACCTTTAATTTGTTGCATGGCATGGTGTATACCAGGTCACTCGACGGACTAACTGATGAGGAGATTCTGTCTTTCCTCTCTGATCAGGGAGTGACGGACGTCCATCGGGTCATGAAAAGGGTCGACAAGGACCTCATACCAACCCGAACCATATTCCTGACAATCGACAATGTGCAATTGCCTTCACGAATTAAAGCGGGTTATGAGATTTCTGTTCAGCCATATGTATCCAGCCCTACAAGGTGTTACCAATGTCAGTGGTTTAACCATACACAGCAGTCTTGTTTTCAAGTGCGGCTAAATGCATTACCTGTGGCAGGGATGCCCATGAGGGTGACTGTCCACCTCCGTCCCCTCGTTGCATCAACTGTATGGGCGACCATGCTGCCTCCTCTTGCGACTGCCCCGTCTACAAAGATGAGATAAGTATATAGGAAATTCAAGTGAAAGAGAAGGTGAAACTTCCTGGAAGATTAAAACTGTGTGCCGGACGAGACTCGAACTCGGGACCTTTGCCTTTCGCGAGCAAGTGCTCTACCAACTGAGCTACCCAAGCACGACTCACGCCCCGTCCTGAGTTCCAGTCTCGTCCGGCACACAGTTTTAATCTGCCAGAAAGTTTCATATCAGCGCACACACCGCTGCAGAGTGAAAATCTCATTCTGAAAGGGAAGGTGTCGACCTCAGCTGCTCGCAAGTTATTCAATAGCAGAAAGCCCACTGTGCTTCCGGCAGGCAAATACAGTACCGTTCTCGCCTCTCCTCGGCCTACCAGGGAGGTAGCTACACAGACATGCGATCTAACATTTAGCGATTTGGTCATCAGATCGGCCAGTGCTAAGATCGCCTGATCAATGTTTCCTCTTCCTCCCACCAACCCTAAGGCTCAGACATCATCATCTGCTACTGCTAAGACGGAGGACCTCTAAATCAGATGCTTAGACCTTCAAAAACGAACCGACACGCGAAGATTTCTTGCATACACAAACTTCACAGCCATCAACTGTTCTTTTGACAAAACGTAATTCTTCAAAGAAGGCTCATAGAAAAAAGAGTTCTCCATCTCCGCCGAGGCATGTTTCTTCTCTTGCGCCACCCAGCGGTTGCCGTCCCTGGGCATCTTCAGTTTCGCCAGGCCGCACTGCTGGTAGCCGATCATCTGGCCTTTCACCGGCGGAGGAAGCTGCCCCTCCTGACCAGCTCATGAAGGTGGCAGATGCAACTGTTGAGTTGATGGACCATGACTCACCACCTATCGATTGCAGCAGCAGTGCTCCCTCAAAGCCAGGCCCTCAGCGGCCATCGAGGTGACCCTTTCTTGTTTCTTCTTTTTCTTTTCATTTTCATAATGGCACTTCTTCAATGGAATATTTGCGGAATTCGGCCCAACCGAGAGGAACTAAAATTGCTCCTTCGAATGCACTTCCCACTTTTCGTTGGTCTCCAAAAAAAAAGAAGTTACGCCCATGTAATTGTATTGACCTGGCACACTTTACCTCCGTGCATTTTGACCTACCCCCTGTGGCAGGTATTCCGACTCATGGTGGGGTCATGTTGCTGGTTTGGGATGATGTCTACTATGATCCAATCACATTGCACACAGATCTGCAAGCAGTTGCCGTTCGAATTATTCTCCCCAATTTCACATTTTCCATTTGTACTATTTAAACTCCATCATCGTCTGCCTTTACTAGGGCAGACATGATACAATTGATTGCTCACCTTCCTACACCATTTTTGTTGATTGGAGACTTTAATGCGCACCATCCCCTTTGGGGCTCTCCAGCATCCTACCTGAGAGGCTCCCTCTTGGCAGACCTTTTCAACCACCTCAATCTAGTCTGCTTAAATACCAGTGCACCTACCTTCCTTTCGGACGCAATGCCTACCTATTCCCACTTGGACCTCTCAATATCCACTATCTAACTTGCACATCAGTTCGGGTGATATGCTCTGTCTGACACATACTCGAGCGACCATTTCCCCTGCGTAATCCATCTCCTACATTACACCCCTCCTACACATTCCACTAGCTGGAGCATCTCCAAAGCCGACTAGGGGCTTTTCACCTCCCTGGCAACCTTCCATGATCAAAACTTCTCCAGCTGCGATAGACAGGTCGCGTACATCACGGGCGTTATTCTCACTGCTGCTGAATATTCCATCCCTCGTACTTCCTCTTCTCCATGTCGAGTCCCAGTCCCCTGGTGGACTACAGCATGCAGCGACGGTATTCGTGCTCGGCAACATGCTTTACACACCTTCCAACGCCACCCTATGATTGCGAACTGTATCAGTTACAAACGACTCCGTGCACAATGTCATTGTGTTATCAAAGAAAGCAAAAAAGCTTGCTGGGTGGCTTTCACCAGCTCATTCAACAGTTTTACTCCTTCTTCGGTTGTCTGGGATGGCCTGCGCCGGCTTCTGGCACCAAGGTCCACTCCCCAATTTCTGGCCTGACTGTAGCGAATGAAGTCCTTGTGGATCCTGAGGATGTCTGAAATGCCTTCGGCCGCTTTTTTGCGGAGGTTTCGAGCTCTGCCAATTAACACCCTGCCTTCCTCCCCCAAAAACAAACTGAGGAGGCACAACCACCTTCTTTCAAGTCTTTGAATCATGAAAGTTACAATGCCACCTTCACCGTGCGGGAACTTGAAAGTGCACTCGCCCGGTCCCGATCCTCTGTTGCGGGGCCCGATGGTATCCATATTCAGATGCTGAAGAACCTTTCTCCTGCAGGTAAAGGCTTTCTTCTTCGTGCCTATAATCGCACCTGGGCTGAAGGTCATGTTCCCACACGCTGGCGTGAAGCAATTGTTGTTCCCGTACCCAAACCAGGAAAGAACAAACACCTTCCTTCCAGTTATCGCCCCATCTCCCTTGCCAGCTGGATCTGCAAGGTGATAGAGCGCATGGTAAATTCTCGATTGGTTTGGCTCCTTGAATCTCAACGCCTCCTTACCAATGTCCAATGTGGCTTTCGTAGGTGCCGCTCTGCTGTTGACCACCTAGTTACCGTGTCGACCTTCATTATGAACAACTTTTCGCGTAAGCGCCAGACGGTGGCTGTGTTCTTCAATTTGGAGAAGGCTTACAACACCTGTTGGAGGGCGGGTATTCTCCGCACCATGCACACTTGGGGCATTCGCAGTCGCCTCCCTCTTTTTATTAATGCATTTTTAATGGATTGAATGTTCAGGGTACGTGTGGGTCCTGTTTTGTCAGATGCCTTTTGCCAGGAGAATGGGGTGCCCCAGGGCTCTGTTTTGTGTGTGGCCCTTTTTGCCATAGCTATCAATCCAATAATGGATTGCCTTCCAGCTGACGTTTAAGGCTCCCTTTTCGTGGACAACTTTACGATCTACTGCAGCGCTCAGAGAACATGTCTCTTGGAGCGCTGTCTTCAGCGTTGTCTAGATCGTCTATATTCCTGGAGTGTCGCTAACGGTTTCTGTTTTTCTGGTGCGAAAACAGTCTGTATGAACTTCTGGTGTTACAAACAGTTTCTGCCACCATCCTTACATCTCGGTCCCATTGCTCTCCCATTCGTGGAGACAACAAAATTTTTAAGTCGTAAATTTGACAGCAAACTTTGCTGGTCTCCACATGCGTCTTACTTGGCTGCTCGTTGTACCCATTCCTTAAATGTCCTCCGTGTTCTCAGCGGTGCGTCATGGGGAGCAGATTGAATGGTCCTGCTTCGCTTATATCGGTCCATTGTCCGATCGAAGCTGGATTATGGGAGCTTTGTCTACTCTTCTGCCCGGCCATGCATCTTACACTGTCTAAACTCTATCCACCATCGGGGGTTACGTCTGGTGACTGGAGCATTCTACACCAGCCCTGTTGAGAGTCTGTATGCCGAAGCTGCCGCATTACTGCTAAACTGCCGGCGCGATATATTGCTTTGTCGGTACGCCTGCCGACTGATGTCAATGCCTGACCACCCATCATATTTCTCCTCCTTTGACAACTCTCTCGACCGCAAATATGGGCTGTATGTCTCTGCCCTGTTACCTCCTAGAGTTCGCTTTCGTCGCCTGCTTTAACAGCTTGATTTTACCCTCCCTACGACGTTTCGAGTGGGTGAGAGCCCGACGTCACCTTGGCTCCAGGCTCAGGTTCGCTTTCACCTTGAACTCAGCTCGCTCCCAAAGGAGAGGACCGCGGATTCGACATACTGCTCGAGGTTTGTCGAACTTCGTTCAAGGCTCGCTAATAATGTCATTATTTACACAGATGGCTCCAAGACTACTGCTGGTGTCAGATGTACCTTTGTCATTGGGGATGATACCTTTCACTACCGGCTCCTTGACCAGTGTTCAAGCTTTACAGCTGAGCATTTTGCTCTCTGATAGAGAGTACATCCGTCGCCATCGTCATTCTCCCTATGCCATCTGCTCTGATTTTTTGAGCGCCATTCAGAGTCTCCATGACCCATATTCAGACCACCCTCTCGTGCAACGAATTCAACGGTCCCTTTGGTCGCTAGCTGATACCAGCACTCGTGTCCTTTTTTTGTGGATTCCTGGCCATGTTTGTGTGCCTGGGAACGATGCTGCTGATGCTGCGGCCAAGGCTGCTGTCCTCCTGCCTCGGACAGCTTCCTTTTGTGTCCCATCAACTGATGTTACTGGGGTTCTTTGTCGGCGTGTTTCATCATTGTGGCATGAGGCTTGGTCCTCTCTCCATGAAAATAAGCTTAGGGCCATCAAACCGATCCCGACGCCTTGGATGACCTCGCGCCCTTCCCGGCGAGAGGAGGTCATTTTGGCTAGGTTGCGGATTGGGCATTGCTGATTTAGCCACCGCTACCTGTTGTCTGGTGACCCCACCCCGCAGTGCCCCTGTGGTCATCCATTGACAGTGCGCCATGTTTTATTGTCCTGTCCCCGTTTTATTCACTCTCGTGTTGTCCTGTGTCTGCCGTCTACCTTACAGGAACTTTTAGCTGATGACGCTCTAGCAGCTGCTCGTATCCTTAGTTTTATTACATTGACGGACTTGTCCAAAGAGATTTAACTCTTTTATTTTGTTTATCTGCATCTTTGTAAGCACTTTCTGGTGTTGCCCTCTTGCGTTTTTCTATGCTCTTAGTGCACTAACATTTGTGACTGGGTGCCAATGACCTAAAAAAAAAATTATAATCACTCAGGTAACCTATTATGCCCACACCCTACACAAGCAGTGTCCAACTCCTCTGCTTATCTCCTCCTCCCTCATTAACACTCCCCCCCCCGCCCTTCTCCCCACACTCATTGTGAGCCGCACATATTTTCTTTTTCCTACTTCTCCTTTCCGTTCCTGGTTACCCTCCCCTCTCTGCCTCACAGCCTTCCAATGCTGTGCCCAACAGTCTTGTCATGGCTCCATCTAATCCCCGCATGCTCCACCAGACAGTGCTCTCTTTCTCCACTCACCCATACTGTACTATCCTTTCCCTTCCTTTTCCTTGCCCTATCCCAGATGACTGCTTTCATTCACTACGACAGTTACATTCTGGTCTGAGCTGCCAGAGATTGCGGAAGTCATGCGGAGTGCTAGTTTGTGTGTGTGTGTGTGTGTGTGTGTGTGTGTGTGTGTTTTCTTTTCTGAGGAAGACTTTGGCTGAAAGCTAAATGTGTGTCAGTCTTTTTGTTGTGCCTATCTGCAACTCAACATGTAATGTTTGTGGTGAGTAGCAATCTATCCTTGTCCTAATATTAATGAAAGGGATGTTAAATGCTGCATCTGTGGTATTTTTGATAAAGAAAGTTGCTCCTCACCATATAGCGGAGATACTAAGTCACGATAGGCACAACAAAAAGATTCACACACACACACACACACACACACACACACACACACACACGCAAACGCAACTTGCACACATGTCTGCAGTGTCAGACAACTGAAACCACTTTGCGTGCGCGCAGACGCGTGTGTGTATGTGTGTCTATCGCTGACAAAGGCCTTAATGACCGAAACCTATAATTGTGTGAATCTTTTTGTTGTGCCTATCGCGACTCAGCATCTCCGCTATATGGTGAATAGCAACTTTCCTTCTCTAACATTGTTACATTCCATCCTGGATTTTCCATTGTTTGATTTGTATTTTTGATAAAGTAACATGTGCTCCCTGAGTCATTCTAAATGATGATCGCATCAGGGAGCTCAGCTTTTGGTTTTTCTGAGCTGAGGACTAGTGAACCTGTTGCACCTCAGTTGTATAAGATTTATGCAGGCAAATGGGGCTCTGTCTGGGTGGACATTTACTTCCTTAGCTGCTTGTCGCCTTTCTACATCCACAAAACTCTAGAGGTCCGTGCAGGATAAGTAAAACCTTTCAGTAGGCTGCACAGTGGTAAACTTGTGATCAAGGCACTGTGAGCTACCTGAGTGAACAGGTTGTTAAATGTTAAACTACTTGGGTTTTCTGAGCTGAGGACTAGTGAACCTGTTGCACCTCAGTTGTATAAGATTTATGCAGGCAAATGGGGCTCTGTCTGGGTGGACATTTACTTCCTTAGCTGCTTGTGGGAACACCATGAGGCCTAAATTTCTTTCTTCTATTCAAAGTGGTTTAGGTGGTGCATTGGGCAGTATTAGCACCCAACCTCCAGAGAGATCTCATTTGACTAGTCCACCTGATGCGCTTGTGGATGTAAGAGAAAGCAATAATAGTAGTGGACCACATCGTGTAATACATAATGTATTTATTGTTGCTACATGTGTAGAAGGTTCCCATTAGAGATTGTCGCCTTTCTACATCCACAAAACTCTAGAGGTCCGTGCAGGATAAGTAAAACCTTTCAGTAGGCTGCACAGTGGTAAACTTGTGATCAAGGCACTGTGAGCTACCTGAGTGAACAGGTTGTTAAATGTTAAACTACTTGGAGAATATGCTGTCGACAGTGGGCTGTTCATTGGGCTAAATTGTTGTAAAAGAGTTGTGGTGTGCCATGACATTATGGCTCCACACTCATGCTCATAAATTAAGGATAATTGCAGAATGTGGTGCCACACAACGCGGCACTACACAAAACTGGCCCTAATAGCATAGACACATAGGGAACACACACAACACAGTACTGCAAGTCCACGGTATTGGTGATAAGTTGAGAAAACTGTCTCGAAACACAAGTGCTACAAAACGCCACTGTTTCCTATGCATGTACCCCGACATCAACGTGGGAGATGATCACCGTGCACACGTACACAGGTAGCACAACGGGTTAGCATACTCTGGATCAGGTGGTCGAGCAGCTGCTGGAGTATAGCCTCCCATTCTTGCACCGGTGCCTGTCGGAGCTCCTGAAGAGTCGTAGGGGTTTGAAGACTTGCAGTGATACGTCGACTGAGAGCGTCCCAGACATGCTCGATGAGGTTTAGGTCTGGAGAACGGGCAGGCCACTCCGTTTGCCTGATATCTTCTGTTTCGAGGTACTCCTACACGATGGCAGCTCGGTGGGGCTGTGCGTTATCGTCCATCAGGAGGAAGGTGGGACCAAATGCACCCCTGAAAAGGCGGACGTACTGGTGCAAAATGATGTCCCGATACACCTGACCTGTTACAGTTCCTTGTCAAAGACATGCAGGGGTGTAGTGCACCGATCGTAATCCCACCCCACACCATCAAACCACGACCTCCACACAGGTCCCTTTCAAGGACATTAAGGAGTTGGTATCTGGTTCCTGGTTCACGCCAGATGAAAACCCGGCAAGAATCACTGTTCAGACTATACCTGGACTCGTCCGTGAATATAACATGGGACCACTATTCCAATGACCATGTACTGTGTTCTTGACACCAGACTTTACAGGCTCTCCTGTGACCAGGGGTCAGTGGAATGCACCTTGCAGGTCTCCGGGCGAATAAACCATGTCTGTTCAGTCGTCTGTAGACTGTGTGTCTCGAGACAACTGTTCCACTGGCTGCGGTAAGGTCCCGAGCAAGGCTACCTGCAGTACTCCGTGGTCGTCTGCGGGCACTGATGGTGAGATATCGGTCTTCTTGCAGTGTTGTACACTGTGGACATCCTGTACTGTAGCGCCTGGACATGTTTCCTGTCTGCTGGAATTGTTGCCGTAGTCTTGAGATCACACTTTGTGGCACACGGAGGGCCCGTGCTACGACCTGCTGTGTTTGACAAGCCTCCAGTCGCCCTAGTATTCTACCCCTCATAATGTTATCGGTATGTGTTCTTTGAACCATTTTCAACACACAGTCACCATTAGCACATCTGAAAACATCTGCACACTTACTTGCTGCACCTTACTCTGACATCTTCCAACACACCTCTGCATATGTGGACTCCTGCCACCACCACCTTGTGATGACTGCAGGTCAAATGCACCACATGGTCATACCCCGAGGTGGTTTAAACCCGCAAACCACGCACCAGAGTGTTGTTTCACCATGTATCAGCATCATCCTTAATTTATGAGCATGGGTGTAGATACCAAAGAACTCCAGCAGGAATGAGAAAGTGAATGTGTCACAGAATTTCACAGAACATCCAAACCCATCAGACTGTGCGACCTTGGTCCTGTCTGATGGAACCGACAATGACCATTCTGTTGATGGTGTGGATGCTGATGTCAGCCTGAGGAACCAGCGAGTCCTCCGAGTAACCACCCCTCCACAGAGGAACGATGGGGAAAGCCAGAGGAGAACCTCTCTCCTCTCTTAAGATGGCTTCCATACTTCAGTGAAACTTGGAATTCGCTCAAGACTGCGGCGAAACTATGTCTGTTAGCTAAGGATAGACTAATGTTATTTTCAACAACACATTTTTAATCCTCTGACACCCTTGAGCTGTCGAGCTACATCTTTATTCTCTGTGGTGGTTTTAACGCACACAGTGTAATTTGAGGCTCTGCAACCACCTGCCCCAGGGGTAGACCAATTGAGAGCCTTCTTATGCTCTCATGTGCAATTTTGCTCAGTACAGGGTGGAGCACACACTTCAGTGCTGTCACAGAGTCATTCCCTGCTACTGATCTGTCATTATGTTCTCCAGCCCTTGCACACACCACTTGGTGGGAAGTGGTCGGTGACTTGTGCCCAAGTAATCTCTCCCCCGGTGTGGATTCACCTGCCAACCCGAGTAGTGTGCAAAAGAAAGCCACTGCGGTGGGTGTACCATAGGACAGACTAGATGCTTTACAGCTGACATGCTGCATTTTAACACCATCACAGAGTTCAGGAATGGGTGGGTCATTTTACCCAAATAATCCACTGTGCCACATAAGTATTAATTCTGCATCCTTCAGGCCAGTTGGAAAGATAGCCTGTCCCTTGGTGGAATGGCAAATGCTGCTCTGCAGTGAGACTGGTGCTTGTGTCACTACGTAGGTTCAAGTAACAGCCAACTGTAGAGAACCTCGCAGCCTTTCGGGTAGTTGGGGCAAAGTGTTGCCAAATCGTGGTAACAGTTACTGGCCACCATAAACCATTCCATTAAGAGTACATTCGTAATGGAGACCATCAGGAGGATTTTTGATAGAGGAGGGAGATGCCCTATGACTGCTGTAATGGGGGCAGGCAATCTGTCTCCAGACCAAACTGCGAGGCATTGCCCAAATTATGGAGGTTTCTGCCAGTCAGGATTCATCTATCTGGCACTGCAGAGTCTCTACTGAGAGGAGCAATTCGCACTTCGGTTCCACCACTGATGATAAATACAACTGCCCCTTCTCCATGTGGTAGCTGGATTCTATATTATCAGCTTGTGACATGTTACCTGGTCATGATAGGGCTCCTTATAGTATGTTACAGCACCTCACGGGGTGCAACAGTCAGTCTTGTCACCCTCTTTAACCTCATTTGGGTGTCAGGTCATTTTCCCAACTTGTGTCAAGGAGTGGCTATAATTCCATATTTGAAACCCAGGAAGGACCACACATAACTGAGCAGTTATTGTCTGCTCCAGTTTTACAGGGCCTTAATGCGAGCTCAGTTGATTACGAGTGTACGATGTATGGGTGTGCATGACCCTCTTATTTAAAGACATTGGACATGGTGCACAATGAAGGGATTTAGTTGGTGTAATCTACCCCTCCCTTCTTTGTTGATTTTTACTTATCTTTTCGTGCACAGTTGGCTCCAGTTCTTCATGTCTAGGGATCTGATTCAGGAAGCTGAAATTCTCACATTTTAGGTTCTCATGCTTCAGTTGATCTAAATAATTTTGAAGAAAGTCATTGCAGAATTTTTTATGATAATTAATTGCCTCACATTTTACTATATCACACTATCTTTTGAATTTTCACATTAACAAAGCCAAAATTACATTGTTCATCCAAAATACAAAAATACATCCAATCACATCAGAGACATGCTTATTACTACTCCACTCTGCGGTAATAACAATATTCCAAAGGGTTTACAGTTTTTCTTGACAAATGAATTTCTATTATTTCATAAATGAATCCAGGAATAAACATAACAAACAGTTCTAGATTGCATAATTAGTAATAAAAATCTTAAGTGTGCCACATATTTTGTAATTTCGAATGTTTCTTTAAAAAAAAGAATTAAACTGTGCATTCAGAACTAGTACATATCAATTGTAACAACGAAAATAAAGTAATTTCTTTTCATAAATTTTAGCTTGAAATATAACATATTGTGTATAAATTTATATGAAATTATCAAGAAAAACAGCTGAGACAATATTGACTTATCCAAAATTCGAAAAATATGACTGATATTGACTACTGCTGTTGAGGAAAAGCAATACTAGATGATGATGTCCCTTTACACTGGCCACTGGGGTCTTTAGAACCAACACCATTCTGAGCCTTTGCTCTGAGGCTAGAGAGTCGCTGCTTCATTTCAGGCCTATAATACACTGTCCATACTGTAACATATTGTTCTTGGCCACCAATGGAAAGGCTTTTTCGTACTCAACACTAAGCAGTGAGGCCTTATGGCATTCACATGAAGGACTGCCTTTTTAGAGATGATAATAACGCCGGCCGCGGTGGTCTAGCGGTTCTAGGCGCTCAGTCCGGAACCGCGTGACTGCTACGGTCGCAGGTTCGAATCCTGCCTCGGGCATGGATGTGTGTGATGTCCTTAGGTTAGTTAGGTTTAAGTAGTTCTAAGTTCTAGGGGACTGATGACCACAGATGTTAAGTCCCATAGTGCTCAGAGCCATTTGAACCATTTGAATTTTGATGATAATAACAACAACAACAACAACAACAACAACATTAGTAATACGAAATATTAGGATATTGTTCACCGTCTTTTACGGGAGCCTGGAAACTATTTTTCTGTTCAGCCAGAAAGCGATGGAGGACATACTGACCATTGTTTCCAGTCTGCAAGTCTACATTTTTGTCCAGCCCACTGAAAGAAATGTACCTATTCCCTGTTTGTTTACTCAGTGGGGTCAGGAACTATGATATGAATGAAGATTTTGAGTTTTAATTGATAGATATATTTGATCAACTTTCACATGCACAACATAGTAATATTCCTGATGATGATGATGATGATGATGATGATGATAATAATAATAATAATAATAATAATAATAATAAATGTCTCTATCCTAAACAGCACTATGAGCAGTTCAGAGACGACCTGTATTGTAAGTTTCCATTAAATTGTCTTTCGCCCTGACTTCTGATAATTGAAATAATTGATCGCCACAAAAGTGGAAAATAATTTCACCACTTGCCATGCAGATTTGTTATCATTACAAGCAGCACACTAACAGGATGGTGTACAGTCCTCACGAGTTCAATTCCGCTTATTACTGAAAATATGCGTTTAGTTGCAGCCTGTCTGTGACGTCCTCTGAGGCAGCGCATACTCTGGCGTTTGACTGACATGGACCGTAAGGTAGCTGGGTGCAAAGTGAAGTCTTTTCACAAATCTAAACGACCCAGAACACTGTACAGTCCTTGCGAGCTCACTTTCTGTTATTACTGAAAATATACGTTTAGTAACGGCCTGTCTGTGATGTCATCTGAGACAGTGCGTACTCCAGCATTTGACTGATGGAGATCATATAGAAGTTGGGTGCGAAGTGAAGTGAAGTGAAGTGAAGTGAAGTGAAGTGTTGCCTCTCAGGCTGTATTTATATACGGGAACAGCGGACGGGCAAGGGAACATCTGCTGTTATCCGCTCTATGCCCACAGTAGTAGCCTTTAAACGGCCACTTTCCTGGACACAAAATGTTTTATAACTATGTCATGAATCAATTTAGAATCTTTGTAATTTTTATGACTAGCTAAGTTGGTTAAAATCACAGAATTTTTTTTAGCTCGCCTGCATTTAAATATGCCATCTAGAATTTTTAGAATGGAACTGTCTGTGACGTCGTCTGAGGCAGTGCTTATTCCAGCATTTGACTGACGGGGATCGTACAGTAGTGAAGTGAAGTGAAGTGTTGCCTCTTGGGCCGTATTTATATACGGGCACAGTACGGACGGCCAAGGGAACATCTGCTGTTATCCATTCTATGCCCACAGTAGTAGCCTCTAAACGGCTGCTTTCCTGGACACAGTGTTTTATAACAATGTCATGAATCAATTTAGAATCTTTGTAATTTTTATATGACTGTAGCTAAGTTGGTTAAAATCACAGAAAAACTTTTAGCTCGCCTGCATTTAAACAATGCCATCTAGAATTTTTAGAATGGAACTGACAGTAGAACATGACCTCTGAACCACAACTTTGAGACATTGTATTTGTCATTATTTACATCCAGGTCTTGAAATTTGTTATAGCTCTATTATCTAATATTTTTCATCATGTGCTGTAATCATAACTTTCTATTTCTAGTATTAATATAACAAGATACTAATCTACTACAAATAAGGACGTTTTTGTTCCAAATTTAGTTTTCATAAAATTACTTGAAAACTATTAGAGGTAGCTTGTGGGGTCACGTAATTACTATTTTTATGCTGAACTGAAGCTTCATACAAATTTTTAAGCCTTCAACTTTTCTTAAAAATGTGGATTCTGACCAGAATATTGCTCTAATCAAACTGAAGCTTGTAACAGTTAATTCTGACATACCAATTAATTTCGGCATACCAATTTTTGGGTTCCTAGTGTTATGTATGAGATGTATGAGACAGATGAAAATACCCTCAGACTTCAAGAAGAATATAATAATTCCAATCCCAAAGAAAGCAGGTGTTGACAGATGTGAAAATTACCGAACTATCAGTTTAATAAGTCACAGCTACAAAATACTAACGCGAATTCTTTACAGACGAATGGAAAAACTGATAGAAGCCGACCTCGGGGAAGATCAGTTTGGATTCCGTAGAAATGTTGGAACACGTGAGGCCATACTGACCCTACGACTTATCTTAGAAAATAGATTAAGGAAAGGCAAACCTACGTTTCTAGCATTTGTAGACTTGGAGAAAGGATTTGACAGTGTTGACTGGAATACTCTCTTTCAAATTCTGAAGGTGACAGGGGTAAAATACCGGGAGCGAAAGGCTATTTACAATTTGTACAGAAAGCAGATAGCAGTTATAAGAGTCGAGGGGTATGAAAGGAAAGCAGTGGTTGGGAAGGGAGTGAGACAGGGTTGTAGCCTATCCCCGATATTATTCAATCTGTATATTGAGCAAGCAATAAAGGAAACAAAAGAAAAGTTCGGAGTAGGTATTAAAATCCACGGAGAAGAAATAAAAACTTTGAGGTTCGCCGATGACATTGTAATTCTGTCTGAGACAGCAAAGGACTTGGAAGAGCAGTTGAACGGAATGGACAGTGTATTGAAAGGAGGGTACAAGATGAACATCAACAAAAGCAAAACGAGGATAATGGAATGTAGTCGAATTAAGTCAGGTGATGCTGAGGGAGTTAGATTAGGAAATGAGACACTTAAAGTAGTAAAGGAGACTTGCTATTTGGGGAGCAAAATAACTGATGATGGTCGAAGTAGAGAGGATATAAAATGTAGACTGGCAATGGCAAGGAAAGCGTTTCTGAAGAAGAAGAATTTTTTAACATAGAGTATAGATTTAAATGTCAGGAAGTCATTTCTGAAAGTATTTGTACGGAGTGTAGCGATGTATTGAAGTGAAACGTGGACGATAAATAGTTTAGACAAGAAGAGAATAGAAGCTTTCGAAATGTGGTGCTACAGAAGAATGCTGAAGATTAGATGGGTAGATCACATAACTAATGAGGAGGTATTGAATAGAAATGGGGAGAAGAGGAGCTTGTGGCACAACTTGACTATAAGAAGGGATCGGTTGGTAGGACATGTTCTGAGACATCGAGGGATCACCAATTTAGTATTGGAGGGCAGCGTGGAGGGTAAAAATCGTAGAGGGAGACCAAGAGATGAATACACTAAGCAGATTCAGAAGGATGTAGGCTGCAGTATGTACTGGGAGATGAAGAAGCTTGCACAGGATAGAGTAGCATGGAGAGCTGCATCAAATCAGTCTCAGGACTGAAGACAACAACAACAACAACAACAACAACAACAACAACGGTGTTATTATTTAATGCCACTTTTTTTTTCTTAAAACGATCTATTTAGGGAAAGATATTCATCTGATCAATCTGAGATTTGACAGTTCAAACATTAGTACACTAAAGCAAATGCTGACATAGTTTGGAAAAACAACTTTAACTTTTCATTTCATTCTTAAATTATGGTGCAATACTTTTGTGCTACGCACAGATGCGTTATGGTGACGTGGCGCTACTAGCAGTGAGCTGGGGTAAGTCCCGGCACACTTGCTCGCCTCTGTATCTATCAAATGCCACAATGAGTGTGACTGATTTCTTTTCTAAACCATGGTTGGAACAGATCTCCACCTTGGCTCCCACAAAGGCCCTGAATTACTTTAGACTTGACAGATTTTAAGAAAGATTGCACTTCAGATTTTATGTACCTGTCTTGTTTTTTTTAACATTGTAGATAGGCATCATGGTTTTAAAGTTTATATGCACTGATTGATCCAAACAAGGAGACTCCTTTGGCTGTTCAGCAATATTCCCCAACTATGTCTTCAGCATTTGCCTTCGTGGTGACTATACTATGTTTTCTGCAGAGCTCCGTCTGATTCTTAAGACTCTGGAACAAATGAGGAGACTTCAAGACAAATAATTTCTCATCTGCACTGATTCCCTTAGTGCCCTACAAATGTGGCAACACATGTACCCAGAGGAGAAAATGGCTCATGTAGTCTGTGACCAACTGCCAACAAGAAGGCTGCATGGAACACATGATGACACATTTTGCCTTTCCCTTGCAAGGTGTGATTTCACCAGTGAGTCGCAGATCCTTGCAGGAGGAGTGGCTGGCAGTGACAGGTGATGTCGGCTATCCGGCTGTGACATTTCTCTGGCCTGTCACTCTGTAGGGATGAAGTGGCCCTGACTTGCCTCCGAATTGAGCACTGCCCTCTGTAGGATTTTACACTGGCGAGACATAATTCATTCCGCGTTTGTTGGCTGAAGTTTAAAAAGAGACCCGTGTTGAAATGTGCGAGGAACTGCTTGCTGCTGACAGTGAGAAATTTCTTAACAACATCCTAACAGGCCATGAGATGTGGGTGTATGGCTATGATGCTGAAGCGAAGATGGAGTGATCACAGTGGTTGGGCCAAGGGTCACCTTGCCCATAAAAAGCATGCATCAGTTACTCAAAGATCAAGGTGATGTTAGTTGTGTTTTTTGACTATCTGATTATCTGTCATGAATTTGTGCCGTGTGGCCAGATGGTAAACAAGGAAGTCTACTAGGGTATTGTGCTGCGCATGAGAGATGCTGTGCGCAGGGAGAGGCCTGAACTGTGGGAAAGCAAGAGTTAGATGTTGCATCATGACAATGCACCAGCTCACGCGTCACTCCTTGTCTGCAGCTATCCAGCAAAACACCACATTCCCATTGTGCCCCATCCACCATATTCTCCAGACCTAACACCAGCAGACTTTTTCCCAAACTGAAAAACACGTTGCAAGGATGTCATTTCCAAACCATAGGGGAGCTACAGTACAATTCGACAAGAAATCTGCATGCCATCACATAAAATGTGTTCCAGGAGGCGTACCAAAACTGGAAGAAATGATGGGAATGATGCATTGTCAGTAGAGGGGACTATTCTGAAGGGGACAGTGCTTAAAATGTTATACAGTAAGCAATAAAGCTGAGACAGGAAAAGTTTTGTTTCTTTTTGAACTCACCTTGTATATATATTTTTATAGGTCACTTTCAGTGTCACTACTAATAGCAGAAACTCACATCTCTATTGTATGTTTAGAAACAGGCATTTTGTGAACCAATTTTTGTAGTGTGACAATGAAAACAGTCAATTACTGACAAAATTATTTAATTTGACAGATAATAAAATCTACTCACCAAGCGGCGGTAGAGCACACACATAAAAGACTGTTGTGATTGGTAAGCTTCCAGAGCCAGTGGCTCCTTCTTCAGGCAGAGGGGTCAAAGGGGAAGAAGAAGGGTGAAGGAAAAGGACTGGAGAGGTCTAGGAAAAGGGGTAGATTTGCCGTACGGGATGAGAAGGAGAGACTGATGGGGACTGCATCAGACGAGATTTGAAAACTTGGGAGCTTAAAGGTGGAAGACAGGGTAATATTTAGACAGATATTACTGCTTAAACATCATGCATGAGTTAATAAGAGTGAAAAGCTAAGTGCATTGTACGTAACAGAGGTGGGAGGGGGCAGTGTAAAATAGACAGGAAAGACAATGAAAGATGTAGAAAACTAAAAGAGAGTGAAGCAAAGAGTAGTTACACTGAAGAAAAGCTGAGACGGAAGAAGGTAACGTAAATTAATGTCAGGTGGGTGGGGAGAACCAAGGACATGTTGTAGTGCTAATTCCCACCTGTGGAATTCTGAGAAACTGGCGTCTGTGGGAAGAATCAAGATGGCGCGTGTGGTGAAACAGCCCCCAAGGTCACAAATGTCTTGCAACAGGATACTGCAGTTGCCGGTATATACCCTCTGCCTATGCCCATTCATCCTAATTGATACTTCGGTGGTAGTCATGCCAATGTAGAAGACTGAACAGTGCATAATAGATGGTATATGACGTGTCGTTTCGCAAGTGGCTCTCCCTTTGATAGTATATGTTTTGCCAGTTACATGACTATTGTAGGTGGTGGTAGGAGGTTGCATAGGGCAAGTCTTGCAGCAGGGACAGTTACAGGGGTAGGAGCCATAGGGTAGGGAGATGGGTGCAGGAGCATACGATCTGACAAGAATATTGCGGAGATTGGGAGGGCAATGGAAAGCTATTCTAGGTATGGTGGGCAAAATTTCAGACAGAATGGATCTCATTTCAGTTCATGATTTTAGGAAACCATGGCCCTGTCAAAGTAGCTGATCAACACATTCCAGACCCGGATAATACTGAGTCACCAATGGTGTGCTCCGAAGCTGCTCCCTCCACAAAACCTTTTCCTAGACCTCTCCAGTCCTATTCCTTCACCCTTCTTCCTTCCCCTTCAACCCTTCTGCCTGAAGAAGGAGCCACTGTCTCTTTAAGCTTGCCAATCTCAACAGTCTTTTGTGTGTGTGTTCTGCCACTGCTTGGTGAGTAGATTTTTTATCTATTCAGTTAAATAATTTTTGTAGTGCTTCTTTTTGGGGTCTAAAATAGAAACAACTTGTGCAGTGCTGTTCTTTGTAAACTGTGTAAGATTTCTTTGATTTTGTGATATTGAAAGCCAACACACAGCCAACTTCAGTTGTTAAATCTGCTTCCTTGGTAAATGTGGTCATAACCCCACTCTTCATCTGAAGTTCCTTTCTTTTTTTAAAAACAGGCGACAGTTTAGTTTTTCTAAACAGAAGACAAACGGTAAAGCCTTTCTCCTTTCCTGGTAAGTTAGTGTCATGATGGCATGTAAGATTACTGTCTTTGTATTGTGAAAATGTCATTTAAAACAAGAGAGACACTGGTTTTCAGTTCCTCCCTTCAAAAACGAATTGCTCCTTCCACTCTTCATTAAGCACTCTGTTCTCTTTTTTGTTTTTATTCTTTGTAGACAATATTGTAGCTGTTATGACACCAGCAATAATCACAAGTTTACTTAAACAGTGTTACTTCATGTAGAAATGTTTTCACGTAGTAACTATGAATGTGACTGGCTACTGACTGCCGCACTCGATCTGTGTTGTTACGAGGTCAGCACGGCTCATCATTGCAAGACTGACAAGAAGGTTGTCAGTTTGAACAAGGACTTTCATTTGTATTACATAAGTGTGTATCAGTTTTAAGTTTTTAAATTTTAAATGTTTATTATTTGTTTATGTACTTGATTTCAAGAGCTGCACTACATTGAAGCGAGAGCCACACATGTCTCGTGAGTTTTGTTGTAGGCACCCCTGCTGTATCGTGTAAATGTTGTGTGTTGACTAATCAAAAACGAAAGCTTTTGTACAAAGATGTTACGTGGAGTTTTTTGCCGCATCCAAAGGTACAAAGTTCGTAAATATGTGAAGTTATTAATGTTAGGACAGATAAATTCCTATTAATTTGAGAGACTAATCACATGTTTATATTTAACTAATATTCTTGCGTTTTGTGTAAAGTGATGGTTCTTCTTCATTTACAAATCGTAGTATTACAGTTGACCTGCAA
Source organism: Schistocerca serialis cubense (assembly GCF_023864345.2). Taxonomy (NCBI): domain Eukaryota; kingdom Metazoa; phylum Arthropoda; class Insecta; order Orthoptera; family Acrididae; genus Schistocerca; species Schistocerca serialis. The sequence goes on along the minus strand of NC_064641.1, from coordinate 108,035,746 downwards.
TTTTCTCTAGACAGTTTGTGGTTTCTCATTTCAGGTGGAAAGCTTAAATGATATCGACGGAGTTAGTGGCAGTGACGATGATGAGTACACAGAGACAGATGACGATTACGGTGCTGGAAGTGATGTACCAGAATCTGAGGATGACGACTCTGCTGCAGCTGAGGATGAAAGCAACGAAGAGGGTGAAGGAAAGGAAGAGAGTGAGGATGATCTTTTGCCTGTTGAAAAGGCTGCCAAGAAGTTGAAGAAGCAGCAAGAGGAAGAGCAGTATGTTTTGTTGTTGTACACATAATTTTGTACTGTCATTGTAGCCGTCCCCTCCATGTCTGTTAGGTTGGCTACTTGTCCATACTCATTCACTCGCCTCAGCACTTCAGTCACACATTGTAATGTCAGTTTGCTTTGATCATGTGGTCTCTTTTCAATTCTAGTTCAGTGTAACACTCAGGTGACTGAGTTCCATCTTACCTGCTCTCTTCCCAACCATATACATTATTTAATGCTCAGAAATGCTGTTGTGTTTCAAAAATAGTTTTTTTCAAATAGCTTTTCCCTTTAAAGAATTGTGAACAGTGATTTATTCTTCTGAGAATATCTTTCCTTCCTGGTTGTAACCTTAATCCAGCCGTTTCCATGCCAGAATTGGTATGGTACTTCTCCAATTTCGTGGTGAACCAACCGTACCTGTGTATAGGCTACTATTATGATGGTGTCACCATCCTCATGCCCAAAAACATTTTAAAGCTACTGGTAGTTCCCATGTGCAGAAAAATCCTTGTACTCATTCCATCTGTAATCAAGTGGTCAAATGTGACATCATATTTTGAACTGTTTGTGCATCATGTATCTGAAGCGGGACATGGGAACCAGCCTGGTATTCACCTAGTGGGATGTGGGAAAACCACATGCAGGTTGCCTGCCCCCCCCCCCCCCCCCCCTCGCCCACCTTGTTGATTTGTGAGGCACATTCAGTCTGGGACTGACATGCCTCCCTGTGTCCTGGAAGTGGGCATTTTAATTTGCTCGACTATCAGGGTGGGTTGATTCCACAACTTACAGTTGTTAAAGATTGGATGATGTTGGAGATATGTCGCAAATTAGTAATCTAATTTACTAAAATAAAATTATAGCTAATGAGAGGGCGCAATATTTTATAAGTTAGTAATTTTTGCCCTGCAACTCGCATGTTTTTGATGACTGTTTTCGTGGAGTTTCAGTATATGTGATATAGTGTCATGTTGTAATCTGAAGATAGTCCAAATCCAGATCAGTTAGTCAATGAAGTACAAAACTTAGCACTGAAAGCACATGGACACCAACATACTGCCAGAATAGAAATGAATTCCTAGGCAAAGAGTACTGCTACTTATGCAACCACTAGCAACCCACCCCAGCTTCACATGAGTAGCACTATGTATCTACAACCAGACGACTTGTATGCTCTAGTGATAATTTTGCTTTTGGGGCACTGCTTATAGTTATGATTAAAAAATTTGATAATGATTTTAGGTAGCTAAATATCATCGCTTTCATGATTTAAGAACCATGTGTCACATGGCACTTGCTAGTGTACTGCAGTACCTAAACGCAAGAGCAGACTGCCCAAGCGCAACCTGGCAACAATTCTAGCCACGCATGAAAGGCATTGCACTTCTGTGGCTGTTTGTTTGTCGACAGAGTGGTCACACCAGTCCGCCCTGGGTATGTAAATCTGTACAATAGTTCATGAGACAAGCCTTCACAAACAGACAGAAAAATGGGGCAGGGTACAGTACAGTACAGTACAGTATAGCCAATGTGCACATAATAGAGCTCTCTCCCCTATATTCTGCCCAGTGAAACCATTTGTTACAGTTACCACAATGTATCCCACTATTCACTTACCTATGGCAACTTCCATAGTCCCATTTGATCAAACAAAATAACTTTAACAAAGGAAAAAGACCATCTTACATAATATAAAAAGAATATTCAAACAAGTGTTACATTTATTGCATGATAAAAGTATGTACCTTTACGATAATATTATGAGTGAGATCAGTAATGTCAGACACGCGCATTAAGAAAAAACTGTTAGACCAAAGTTGCATCTAACAAAAATTCGAAACAACACAAAATATTTCCTAAATGTATGGTGTGTAGCTGTGCTAAAATGGAGAGGGTACCCGGCAAGTGAAATAAATGGAGAACTGTCTCAAACTGACTCTAAGGTCGATTGCCGAAACAACTACTACTTCTCATTTTTCAAAAAGTGCGCTTAATGGATGTCCCATTATTTCACAAAGAGAGTCTATGTGTGAAGTTCGTGAATTTTTATATTGTGCGAACTCTGTGTGACAGAAGATCCCTTATTTATTTCTTGCTCCAAGAATTATTTTAATTGGTTACAACATCTGGTGATTCGAGAATATTATTCAGGGATTGTGTTCCATGTCACTGGACCAGTGACATGGAACACAATCCCTGAATAATATGAATGAATCACTGGTCCAGTGACATGGTCAAATTCTGTGTGTAGACAATATGCAGTTATTTGTTAACATTTCCTCCATGTGACATTTTCTTTCTGTCTGTAGTGTTCTAGGATCAGTATACTCCTACGATTTTCCTGAAATGAATTTCAAGATATGACACTGTGGTTAGCAGATGTACTTCCACACCTCATTAACACAGTTCCCCATGCAGTTTACTTGTGGTTTGCCTATAACGTTTGGCAGAAATTTTCTGCTTAATAGCCATGAGAAATGAATTTGCTTGGCTGCTGTCCAAGTTCTCTTTCACATATATCTATGTACATACTCAGTGAGTGACTGTACAATGCACGGTGGAGGGTATTTTCTACAATTTCTGGTAATTTCCTTTCCCGTTTCCCTTTCAGATGGAATGAGAGGGGAAAAATGTTTACCTTCATGCCCCTGTAAGAGCCCTGATCTGTCTGATTTTGTTCCTACGGGCCTTACATGAGATGAGTGATAGGGGCTTGCAGATTCTTTCTGCTGTCTGGCACAAATACTGGTTTTCTCAGAACCAGTAGTGTTTTGCAAAACATGCTTTTCCCCCCAACTATTCCTATTTAAGCTCATGGAAAATTTGTGACACTCTTGTAGTGATCAAGCCAATTAGCAACAAATATAGCAGTGTGCTTTTGAATTACTCTGCTGTCACCCTTTAAACCAATGTTGTGGAGATCTCAAACTCTGAAGCAGCAATCGAGAATTGGTCGCACATGTATACTGTGTGCAGTCTTATTGGTAGTGTTATAGTGTTATCAAATCTGCATTGTGCATTTAAGAAACTTAATAAAGTAGAATCTGCATTTAGCAAAATTTCACTTGCTATAATTCCTTATTTTGGATATTTTAAATTCCTGTAGTCCTTCTGTGTGAGTTGATTTTCTTTATTTTGGTGATGTATCTATACTATATTGGCATGAAGCAGTAACTGCCACTTTCAAAACACTGTCAGTAGATTTGTTATTATTGGTGGGTGTACTTGAATTTTATTAATGATTATCTTTCTATGACTCAGAAAGCTGGCAGAAGAGGAAATGAAGATGAACATTGCCAGTCAAGATGTTTTTACCTTCCCATCAGAAGCTGAATTAAACGAGCCCCAGGGCCTTCCTGAAGTTCAGCAGCGTATAAAAGACATAGTGCTGGTGCTTTCAGATTTTAATAAACTTCGTGAAGAAGGAAGGTGAGTTTATCTAACTGGATATTTTTCCTGTATCACTACCAGTTCTCTCCTTCCCTGTTAACATTTGTGGTGGGAAGAACAACTTTTGGTGAAGGCTTCGTATGAGCTCTGATTTTCTTGTTGTGGTCATTTTGTAAGGTTTGTGCATATGGAGTTTCTCGACTCCTCTTAAAACGTACAAACTTGAAATTTTAACAGTAAACCAGTCTATTAAGGAAAATGCCTATCTTGTATCAACACATTAAACACATATATCATCAGCCCATCCCGTCACTTGGTGATGTGGCCTCTTTGAGTTGTCATGCAACATAGAAAGAAGGATCCCAGCAGGTTCTTTCATTCTGCCGTTCTTGAGTATTGTGTTGCCAGTTGAGTCCAACTGCCTTTCTTAGTCTGTGTCCCATTTGGGTCTTCCCCTAAGTCTTTTTTGGTAAATTGGGCTCCAGTGTGGTATTTGTTTTGGCCATCTGCCTCCTTTATTTGACAGATGAAAAAACACACACACACACACACACACACACACACACACACACACACACATTGTGTGTGTGTGTGTGTGTGTGTGTGAAATCCTTTTTGCACTGTATACAAATTTCATTGAATTTATTTATTTGTGCATGTAGAGGAACAATTAAAAACATTACATGTTATATAATTTAGTTGTGCAGGTAGAGGAAGAACTAAAAATGTTGTATGTAATATAATTTAGTGCTAAATAAATATTGGAATAAAATTGTTTACGATTTTGTTTCATAATATGTGTATATTTCACACATAATATGTGTATATTTCAACCTTTAAAGAGTTGTGAGCAAACTTAAGTTCAGTTTCATTTCTTTCCTGGTCTAATATAAGATTGTGAAAATTAAGTAAACTTTGGTGAAATACACAATTCTTCTTTGGATCTTATCTATTTCTCCTATTAATCCTACCTGATAATGTTACCAGAGTGGCAGGCAGTACTTAAGAATTACTTGAACAACAGTTTTGTATGGCACTTCTTTCTTGGAAAAGTTGTATTTTCTTAGATGATTTAAGGTGTACAGGTAGCAATACACTGAATAGTATAAATGTTGAACAATTGAAAGACACATAAACAAGACTTAGATATTTTTATTAATTAATTAATGGAAAGTGCTCCAGTTTCAGTAGAGAACTTTATTCAGACACTTATCAGTTTCAGCCTGTACATTAGACTATGTTCAAGTGGTTCTGAAAAGGTATTATGCCTCCCTCATTGTGCAGAAGTTTACACAAACTGTTTCTTCACATAAAACCAGAATAAAGAATGCACAATAACCTCTTGTGAGACCCTTAAAAATGGCCTAATATAAAGGTTGACACCAGTAGTGGACTTGGTAAAGTTCTGAACAGCAACTGGAGAGATTTTCACATGGAATCAGCACACTAATAACTGAGAATCTTGCTAGCTTTTGGACAAATCCACTTACTCACTATAGGGTAAAGTTTTCAAGTTTTCTAACCCGAATCTTGTTTTCCCCTGTCATGGCTTTTCCTTTTCCAAATTTTCTTAAAAAGGGAACTTTTGGTCTTGTTTCAGGAATTAATATTCAGTCATTTTAACATTAAATGATTAGTTTTAGCTGAATATACAGTCATCTGAAGAACTTGCATAATAACAGAAAATTGTACTCAGGTAGAGTACCAGGAGGGATTACAAAAAAACTGTAATAATACAATCAAAAGGTCAATTACATACTGATTATAAAACCATGTGTAGTATCTGCTCATAAAATGAGACTAAGAGACATCTGCATTGCAGTGGATGCCCATGTGGGGGATGCATGTCAATAAAATAACGGCGTAATTCACTGAGATAAAATATTAGATATTTGAAACCTAAGAAATAAAGAGAAATGACAGTACAAAATAAAAAACAATACAGCAGTAAAACCAAGCCATATTATGCACAGTACAAAGTCATCTTAACAGTTTGCATTGATACACAGTATTATTACACTAGTAACTTGTCAACCAAACAATATTGTGTAAATAAATGCTAGTGGCCCAATCAGAATTGTAACCAGTCTAATCGGCTATTCATGCTTGCACAGGTCTGTGAGGAAAAGGTAACATGCTGATAGGTGGCACATTAGTACACATAGTTACGATAAATAAGAACATGTAATCTAGACACAGAGGAGTTACAGACATTGACTACAAGCAGTCATTCATTGAAATCAGTGGGAAAAGTTGGAAGTATCTGCCATACTAGGATTCGAACCTGGGTCTTCTGCTTACTTGGCAGATGCTCTGACTGCTGAGCCATCTGGACATAGTGGTCATTGCAACTGGATGGACTACCCTAGCACTTCTCCCGCCAGACCCAAATTCTCAACTTATCCACAAACTACTAATGTAGTGCCCCTTGCCCATTGCCCTAATTACTTGCAGCATTTTGCCAATTCCTGCAAGAGTTGATGTCAACCAGTGTCCACTTGCAGCAAATGTCTGTAATTCCTTTGTGTGTTAATTCATAGTGTTTCCATCTGGTGAGGTTCAATAATGGTAAAGTATTTTATAAAATGCATTTTAACCATCAGCTCTTTATTTGTCCCATTAGTTTTTAACCAAAACTGGTAGATCACTAATGGGACAAATAAACATCTGATGGTTAATTAATTCATAATGCCTGCTGGATCAAAATGATGTCTGTTGTTTTGGACATGTCCGAAAGAACAGACCCCACATATATACATGTAATACATGTAACAGAATACAATAAGTAAATAGGGGATAAAGAAATTAATTAAATAATATCTACTTAACATCATAACACAATACAGAAGTTAAGAAAAATGTATGCAAAAATATATGCGAACAAGGTGAATACATTAAACATGTTTTGCCCATTGGTATGTAATACATATTATTACTTCAGGTTGGGAGATGGATGTATAATCAACTGAAACTAGTCATTACTTAATGTTATTCATTAGCCATCTTGACTGTTAAAAAAATATTATTTATTTTTAACTTTACTTAAAAGTTATAGATTGCTAGTCTCGTTATGTCAGGAATTAACATCACATCATGTTTTTGACAAGGAGTAGATATATAAATGTGTTAACATTTTTCGTTTTCTTTTAAATGATTTTAATGCATAATAAAGTTCTAGTACACTTTTTAAAATAACAACTGTTAAATATTTTGAAATAATAGTGTATCTATCATGATAGGTTAAATAAAGGTTCGACTTGTAGAGGGAACATTTATTGCACCACATTGGCTCATACCATATTATCCAAACATATTGCCCTAACGGCTTTGTTCTCAGAGCCCCTTCCCTTGCCCACTGCCCGATGTTATGCCCACTACTTACGGAGAGTGTGTTCATTACATGAGTGTTATGCAGAATACATCTCTGACCACATTTAAAACTATGTATTACATTTAACTGGAAGCTGCGACTCATAATGACACAGCAGACAAACAGTCAAGAAACATAGGACAGGAAGTAAACACCACACCTTTTTTTTTTTTTTTTTTTTTTTTTTTTTTTTTTTTTTTTTTTTTTTTTAAATTGTGCATAGTTTTTGTTTGCCACAGTGTTGTTGTTGAAACACTTTAGCATTTCAAGAAATTGTTTCATTGTGATTACATGTTTCTTACCTTGCAGGTCTCGTTGTGAGTATGTTGATCTGCTCCGTAAGGACTTGTGTACGTACTACAGCTATAACGAGTTTCTGATGGAGCACTTAATGCAGCTTTTTCCACTGTCGGAGCTGCTCGAGTTCCTGGAGGCGAGTGAGGTTAAGCGTCCCGTTACACTCCGTACCAACAGCCTGAAAACACGACGTAGAGATCTGGCACAGGTAAGGGGCCTTCAGTATTTGTTCCTTGTGATAAATGTTTTGAATTGCCACTGTTTGTATCTATACTTGGCTTGCATTTATTGTGAATGTCTTGTCCAGTGCAATGTCGCAAGTGAATGGAAAAAAGTGCAAAAGACTATTGTACTTAAAAAGGGTAAAAGAATGGACCCAGAAAATTTCAGGGCTGGCCCTTAACATCATGGGTTTGCTGCATAATTCTTTAACTTATTCTTAGTTTGAATATAATTAATTTCCATTACACAGAAGAGCTTGTGCCCACTTATCAACATGAGTTTAGAAAGTGTTGGTTGTGCAAAACTCAGCTTGCTCTTTTCTTGCATAATATCCTGAAAACCATTGTTGGAGGGCAACAGGCAGATGCCATATTCTCAGATTTCCAGAAAGCATTTAACACAGTGGCCAACTGCAGTTTTTTAATAAATTTCCGAGCATATGGAGTAGGTTCCCAGAAATGTGAGCAACGTGAAAACATTTTAAGTAATAGGACCCAGTATGTTGTCCTGGGCGGCAAGTGTCCATCAGACACACAGCTATTTTCAGGAGTGCTCCAGGGTTATGTGATAGGAATGTTCTTGTTCTCTATACACATAAGTAATCTGACAATGATATGAAAAGGATAGATTGATACTGACCGTATATTGGAGACATTGAGTCCCAGGCAGGCTCAACAGAAAGATTGTTAAATGACAGGGTGTATACGACCTGGGAGATCCGGGAAAAACCCGGGAATTTTTTCATCCGGGAGAAAACCGGGAAAAACCCGGGAATTTTCCAGAATTCCGGGAATTTTTCATTGTTTTAGTTTTAAGTTAAATTTTTGTAACTTTGACTGGTAAGAACGAATACTCTAACAAAGAATATTACTGTATCTCGCTACTGCTGAATAATACTGCAGCAATTAAACACGAACGCAAGTAAAACTTAAGTTGCAAAGGAAATGCACCATATACAAGAACAAAACACAGTGCTCATACAAGAGTCTCCCAACAGCAAAATGTGTCAAAGGCTTTAGGAAGACTATGCAGTGTTTCATAACAACAGATTGCCTCCGATGAACGTGACGTCGCAACTGTTTACATTAGATTCTTTCGAGCGGTTGCGAGCGAGCTTATGTGCATATGCAGTTAAGCCACATATGAGTAGTATCTTCTCCCGCTTCTGGTTACAGAAGTGTGGCAGTTAGCTGTATAAGCAATCTCAGCAAGCAGCCAGATGCTATCCGAAAAAATTTTACCGGTGCGCCTAAGCTGCCACATTCACGTGTGCCCAACAGGCGTGGAACTAGGGGCCGGGGGAAAACCGGGGTATCTGCCCCGGGTGGCAGTTTCGGGGGGGTTCATATTATTGAGTAAAAAGACCTTGTTTCACAAAGCGCCTAACATCCAGGGCACGTTGGTCTATCAATTGCTCATAAGATTTTGAATGCATCCCTGTTGGTTTTTGAACATTTTTTATCAAATTCTATATTGATTGCTGAATGAATCGTAAGTTGATTTTTGAATGCGTGCATAGTGTACGTGATGTCTCTGCCATGGGAATCCCTGTCGCATCTAGAAATAAGCTTTCCTGCAAACAAAAGGGGACGGGTCTACGTGCAATACATGCTGTCGACTTCTTTGACATTGCAGTGCAATTTCGTACATGCGTAAAGGTAAATGGCAATCGCTGTTTATGTGGTTGACTGGGTTTGCAAATGATCAGCGTTGTTATAATTACTAGCGAATTCCATAGTTTCATACTACCAGAGTGTAAATAAATGACTAACAGGAATAACAGGCAACAAAGATTACATATTGTCTTCTCAGTGATCCAAGAAAATGAAATTTTGACAGAAAATTTTTGGCTAGACCGCTACACTACTAAGGGCCAGTTATACCGTCTCCGGCTAGCAGCTGCTAAAGTTCTATTCTGGAGGTAGCAAGGAAAACGCGTTGTACGAACATGTAATAACACCTAACCGGAGAATAAATGCAGGATAACTAAACCGGTGATTGTGGCAGGTTTTGTGAAGTTGACCAGAGAATAAATTTTGACACTGGCAGGAGTAGTTACAGAATTAGAGATGACAAGATTGTTTGTTAGAACGAGGAAGGAGAAGAAACGGGGACTCCCACAAATTGCAGAAGAATATGACGATTTCAAATTTATATAAAAATTTCGTACTACTACTTTTCGATCTCATGCTTCAGAAGCTAGAGAGTATGAATGAAATGTGAAACTATTTCCTAACATAAAACTTTTTGCTTGTAGTATGCCTAATTGGCATTTGATATTGATACTTTGTGAATTATATTCCGTCGTGTTATAAAAATGACCATTTGTGCCAAAACAGTCTCGTTTATTTGGTGTGTGTAACAATTGCTGAAATATTAGACAGGCCTATTTCGTTTTATCTAACAGACAGCGACAAAATACACGTAATTAAATCGAGAAGCCACACCAGTCTTGGGTACTATTTGTATTAACAGCTTTTCTAGTATTAGACTACGACATTTCGGTTTTTCATGTAGCAAAACGTTGACGAACTTTGATGGGGTAATAGATTCCTTTCTAAGAAAGAAAGCACGCCATGTAAAGTTGTAGCAAGATTAGAGAGAAAAAAATGATAGGACATTATGAATTGAAGAAATGTATACTGTCTTGCTTGTTTCCTGTCTTTACTGGTTTTATGTATCCTATATTTAATTTTATGTCACACAAAACAGCAAGTTGTTAGCTAATAGGCAATAAAGAGCGCAAATTTTCTGAAGCGTTCTTGTTCTTCCGGTTACAAATAATCCCATCCGCTATTAATTGTGAGTTTATTATATTAAGAGGGGAAGGATGTCAAACCGGCTGACTGGGGCAGGAGAGGCACCACAGGACATTTTAATTTCCATTGGCCTGAATATAGTTTGATGGCACTCATTACAAAATATTACACGTTTGAATTTTACAGAGCGAAATACAGAGACGTGCGATGGAAGAATGCTGTGTGAAGAGGCGTGGCACTGCACTTTGGCACACTTAAGACCAAATAACATGTTTTACGTTCCCTGAAACATATATGTTTTATGTATCAGAGTCTTCAAAAAGATGTGCGCTACAAAATGAAGGTTTTTTGAAAAGTCGATTTTTTAAGTTTTTGGCATCCTGCCTCAAACGCTTGAGGGAGGGAGAGCACCACTATCTAATATTGTCCCGGTTCGGAAATATCGTAGATCCTGACCTGATGCACGGAGAGCCTTGAGTTGTTGTGGGGAGGTGGTAGTCTCCATGTGACCCATGTTTAAGTGATTTTGTTGTTTCCTCTTCGTTTATTGCTCTCACGTCAAGTGAAAACAAAACGGATTTCTGTAGCCGGCAGCTATCAAGTGAATTAAAATTCATTCACATAATTACGGAAGGCTAAATTATGTCATTAGTTTTAGGTTTTGTTTCCACCTTTCTGACAGTCAGGCGTTAATCGCCTTGCAGAACAATGAAGCTTTTTTTTTGTCGGTTTGTTAAAGAAAACAACTTTTATTAATCTTTTCTGCTGAGGCCAATTATTTCAAACGAAGTGTTTAATTTCACACTATTGGCTAGTTTCAACTGTTTGCTGCATTTCAAGTTCACGTTTTCATCTTCTAGCACTTATGGTATTATACTATAATAAAGAACCAAACGTGATAATACGGTACTGATACTCCAAGAAAATTTTCATTTGAATCTGGACATACAAATGTGCACTTTAAGCCGAATTATGCATTTTAGTATGGTTCACAAATTTCCCATGCTCTTGGAGTATGTCTTGTTTCTTTTATGACATAATGTAAGATTTTTTAATGTTTTACACATACGAACATATGGACTTCTTGCATCATCGTAGCTGTGCAAGCGCGGCGACGCCTGTCATCTGGTGCAACTGCTGAAACAAATCTAACAGGTCTTGGGGAAAATATTCCAAATGGATGTTCAAAAAGCGTTATTTTCAAGCAAAGTAAATTTCCTTTTACACTTGATGAACTCTGTGCGCGAATGTCCGATGAATTTGTTAAATCACAGAGCATTTTACTCTCATTCAAAAATCAAATCTTTGAGGACTACCATTTAGAATATTTTCGCGCCCATATCAGACATTAATGTTTTTGTTAAAAGTTTTACCGGAACATTTGTCTGATGTATCTTAAGCTGTAACACGCGCAAAAAAGATCAACATTATGTGTGAAAGCTTAGCTTCTCTTGCAGCTTATTAATCCAACATTATACGTGAAAGCTTTTCTTTTCTTGTAGCAACGCTATGTATATTAATTTAAACCATTACCTTTTCCTATTTGTGTGTTCGCGCTGCTTAACAGTGATGTCGCTATTGGCTGACTACATCACGTGTCCTATGCTCTGAATATCCGCTGCCATCGGCTGGCGAGATGGCTTGGCAAGAGCTACGACTGGCTTACAAAAGCGCATTGCAATCTCGATTTCAATCCTTCGGAAAGTAACATGCAGTGTTTGGTGGAATTTGTATTTATACTTTCGTAATACGAAAATATGCAGTGTACATGTTGCTGCACATCAGACATCTTTCCAGAACGTGTTTTTTCCCCTGAGTTTAGGGAGGTTAGATGAGGGGGGGGGGGGGGGGTGGGGTCAGAAAAGGGGAGAAGTAAAAAGACTGTGTGTGTTGGTGGAATAGAAGGCTGTATAGTGCTGGATTGGGAACAGGAAAAGGGACAGGAATGTAAAGGACAGGAATGACGGAGGTTGAGGCCTGGAGAGTTGTGGGAATGTGGGATGTATTGCAATTCAGAATTGAGATAAGAGAAATGAGGGCTCTTACAGAGACATTTAGACAGTCATTTTTGCCTCACTCCATTTGTGAGTGGAATAGGAAAGTAATTGACTAGCAGTGGTACCCTCCACCATTCAACATGTGGTGGCTTTTAGAGTATGTATATAAATGTAGATGTGTTGTGGCAAGCCAAAGAAATGGAAAAGGTAATTTCTGACAACTGATTAAAATGTAAACAAGTAGTTGCATAAAGGAAATCAGTTTATGTAATGTACTCATAATGCATCTTGCTGTGTGTTGTAAGTCATCTGCCGTGGCATGAGGGTTATAGTAATTGATTGGCAGCATGTTATTCACGTGTTTGGTTCCTGCCTCTCTCAGTTATTAATCATTTAAAAATTGCGGTTTTTGAAGGTTCAGCCTGTTACTGGTTCACATAATATTTTAATTTGCCAGAACATTCTGTGTTATCCGTAAATAGGAGCATGTCCTGCTGAGACAGGCAGTTGAGCTCTGTCTGTACCTGCATCCCTGGCTTTCAGTGTGGAGTTTTAGTCCTTGCTGATATTTTCCTTTCTTTTCACTGTTCTTGTAGGGAAACTGAAAAAACCTTCCCGATGGCTTAGAACTTCGAACTAAACCAGGGAAGTGCACTGCTCCATATGCTGTCTGGGTGTCTGTAACAATGAGCATCAAAGCGGTTGCAGGTATTAGTGGACACAAGGTTGTCACGGCCAGATTGAATATTGTAATCCTCCAAAAATAAACAAAAAATATACCTATTTAAAAAAGCAGATATTAATTCTCTTGACGTCTTTCTGAGAGACAGACAGTCTCCACTCCTTCCAAATGAACGGTGTAAGTGTCGACCAGGTGTGGCTTGAATTCAAAGAAATACTGTTGATAGCAATGGAGAGATTTATACCAAATGAATTAACAAATGTTTTAGCTGATCCTCCTTGTACACAAAATGGTTCAGAACATTGTTGCAGAAACAATGAAAAAAGCATGCCGAATTTAAATGAATGCAAAATCTCCATGATTGGTGTTCTTTTACAGAAGCTCATGATTTAGTGTGGACTTCAATGCTAGATGCATATAATAGTTTCCACATCAAAACTTTGTTGCAAAACCTGGCAGAAAATCCAAAGAGATTCTGGTCGTATGTAAAGTATGCTAGCGACAAGACACAATCAATGCCTTCTCTACATGACAGCAATGGAATTACTATTGACAACATTGCTGTCAAAGCAGAGTTACTAAATACAGCCTTCCAAAATACCTTCACTAAAGAAGACAAAGTAAATATGCCAGAACTCAAATCAAGAACAGCTGCCAATAGGCGTAACTTAGAAGTAGATATCCTCACAGTAGTGAAGCAACTTAAATCATTTAATAAAAGTAAGTCTTCTGTTCCTATCTACCTTTCAGAGTATGCTGATGCAATAGCTCCCTACTTAACAATCGTATACAACCGCTCGCTCGAAGAAAGATCCGTACCCAAAGACTGGAAAGTTGCACAGGTCACATCAATATTCAAGAAAGGTTGTAGGAGTAATCCACTAAATAACAGGCCCATATCATTAACGTTGATATGCAGTTGGATTTTTGGAACATATATATTGTTCAAACATTATGAATTACCTCGAAGAGAACAGTCTATTGACACACAATCAACACGGATTTAGAAAACATCCTTCTTGTGAAACACAACTAGCTCTTAACTCACATGAAGTGTTGAGTGTTATTGACAAGGAATTTCAAATTGATTCCGTATTTCTAGGTTTCCAGAAGACTTTTGACACTGTACCACCCAAGTGGCTTGTAGTGAAACTGCGAATATCACCTCAGTTATGTGACTGGATTTGTGATTTCCTGTCAGAGAGGTCACAGTTCGCAGTAATTGATGAAAAGTCATCAAGTAAAACAGAATGATTTTTGTTTCCCCAAGATAGTGTTGTAGGCCCCTCTGCTGTTCCTTGCATATTTAAACGATTTAGGAGACAATCTGAACAGCTGTCTTAGGTTGTTTGCAGATGATGTTGTTGTTTATCATCTAGTAAAGTCATCAGAAGACGAAAACAAATTGCCAAACAATTTAGAAAAGATATCTGTATGGTGCAAAAATTGGCAATTGACCCAAAATAATGAAAAGTCTGCGGTCATTCACAAGGGTGCTAAAATGATTCCATTAAACTTTGGTTACACGATAAATCAGTCAAACCTAAAGACAGTAAATTCAGCTGAATACCTAGGAATTACAATTACAAACAACTTAAATTTGAAAGAACGCGTAGAAAATGTTGTGGAGAAGGCAAACCAAAGACTGTTTTATTGGCAGACACTTAGAACATGTAACAGATCTATTAAAGAAACTGCCTACACTACACTTGTCTGTCCTCTTTTGGAGTACTGCTGCATGGTGTGGGGTTGATACCTAATAGGATTAACAGGGTACATCAAAAAAATTCATAGAGTCATCATGAAAACAAAGGCGTCTTTTGTTGTGGTGTAATCTTCTCACGAAATTTCAATCACCAACTTTCTCCTCTGAGTGCAAAAATATTTTGTTGACCCTGATCTGCCTAGGGAGAAATGATCATCATAATAAAATAAGGGAAATCAGAGCTCGCACAGAAAGATATATTGGTGTTCGTTTTTCCGTGGACTGCTCAAGATTGGAATAATAGACAGTTATTGTGAAGGTGCTTTGATAAACCATGTGCCAAGCACTTAAATGTGATTTACACAGTATCCATGTAGATGTAGACTTACTAGCGTAGCAGCTCAGGGGCAGCTGTTTAATGTTTACTGATGACATATCACTAGTCCTTCTGTGAAGACATGTAGCAGTTGTGTGGAATATCTTCACAAATATTCAGTTGACTGAGTCATTATTTGACTAATAGAACCTGCTGCTTCATACTGGACATAAAATGTTTGTCATAAACTATAGTGCCCCTATGAAGCATAATAGCAAGCCTGATGTTCTCAGTATGCATAAACGACATATCAGTTAATGTCAGTGGTGCTATCAGATTGTTTGCTAATGGTGCTGTTTTATACAGGAAGATATTCCAGTTGTCTGGCTGTAATGTAATGCAGAAAATCTTGGACAAAAGTTTTGCTTGGTCCAATGAAAGGCAGCTCTTTGTAAATGAGGATAAATGCAAGATAATGATAATAATAGGGAAGAGAGACAATCTCACAGTATTAGATTTCAAAATTTGTGGTAGACATGTGGAGGATGTAGCATAGTTTAAATAAAACAAAATCAAACAATGGAAACTACAGGTTAGACTGTAAACAATGTGAGGAAAGGATAAATTGTTGCTTGCTGTAAAGATGACATGTTAAGTTGCAGACAGGCACAATTAAAAGACACTTACACGTAAGCTTTCGGCCACAGCCTTCGCCAGAAAAACAAACACACACACACACACACACACACACACACACACACACACACACACACACACACCATTTATTCATACAAGAAAGCACACCTCACACCCATGCGACAGCCAGCTCCGGCAGCTCAGACCAGAATGCCAAAATAATTATTTAGGGTTAATGCTAAGAGATGAGATGAAATAGGATGAACAAAAGTCCCTCTATTGTACACTGCCCTTTGGCCTGCAGGATGTATTATGAGGGCTGGTTTCAAACCCAGCATTCTCCACTCTCCATGATTTTGTCACATATGCAAAAAACAGTTACATGTATTTCTCATCAGTTTTGTTGGTATTTGTCTGTTTATAACAATTCTTTGGACCAATGAGAGCGCATTTTCTGATCTACTTTTTAAGTAAACACTGATTGTATAATGTAATATGTGGTTAAGATATGGAGACTGCTGACTTTAAAACAGTACTTGGAGATTGTTGACTTTGATGTAGTAGGATAGGGAGACTGCTATGTTGACGTAACGAGAAGTAAAAATTCTGTTTTAATCCAAGATGTTATTTTAATCTGTCTTATTTATATTGTTAAAAATAGTACAAAAACTTCCACAGTTCACATAGATTCTGAAGTATTGATTTTATTTCTATGTATGATGAAAGATAAAGGGAACATTCAAGTAACCAAATAAATAATCCTTATTTTACCCCATTTTTATTCTGCCCCCTTTAAATGTGAAAAGCTATGTCATCATCTGCTATATTTTCACTCAATGGATCATCAACATCTACAGAAACTGCATATGATGATTGTTCTTTTCTTAAAACACTTTTTGAAGTTCTTTGTATTGTTTCCTTTGCTCTCCATCATGTGTTTTTAGTAGGTTTTCAAAATCTGTCAGTTTTAGTGATGCCACTTTGTGGAGATTACCTAGTGGGATGACCTCAGGGTTAATATTCACGACAGACCCCTTTCTGCTGGTGATGCAGTTCCAACAGCCTAAATCACTCATGTAGGTTTGTTCAGCTCAAACTAATATTTTTTTCTCTCTGTTTATATGTCACTTCAGAACTATCGTTTTGCAGTGAAAGTCTGGGAATGCCAGGATCCTATTTGCTTGAAAGAAGTATCGGGCTGTTTATTCCAGTCTTAACATTTGATAGTCATCTGCTGCTTTAAACGAGGTAGTAAAATTTGTGGCTATTTTTAGATGTTCCTTACTCCCAGGTTTAACTGTGTTGGACTTACGAAAGACCTGCTTTCCTCATCCTGTTCCCTGCCGTGGAAACACTTCTTTGCCACTATCCCCTCCAGCCAAAGGCACTCCAGTCCCTACATCGAACCGTGCCTGTCCCAATTCATACCATCATCAAATCATGACCCACCCACACACCCACCTAAGCAGCCCAGGTCACCTCCCAGGAATTCCTAACTCCCATCCTGACCTCACCAGCCTTCCCCAGTCTCTCCTTAAGACCAACAAACTTTCAACAGAAGAACAAACTGCCCTACACAATCTAAAAGCAGATCCGGACTTTATCATCCTCCCAACAGGCAAAGGTTCCACTACTCTTGTGATGTACCTATAACATGCCCGGGGGATACAATTGGTGGGGGACCCTTAAGCTGTTCTCACTTTGGCCATGCGCCCTGTCCTTACCACATACCTTCTACTCCTGCGGCGGTCATATTATTTCTGCTCCACACTGCTGCTGGCTTGCCTGAAATGAAGTATACAAATATGTGAGCGGGTTTAGGGTTGCCACTCAACACTAAACACAACACTGTCCTATGTCTGGTATGAATAATTATATTTGAGTCGATAAGAAAATCACAGGTTGCACTGATTACACTCTTTTCCCATCTGCAACATACTCTGAAGCTCTTCTTCCGCTGCTTCATGTTGCGATTGAGGTATTGCATAAGGCTGTACAAAAAATGGTTCACGCTCCTTCACTTGTCTTTATTATAAGAGGTTCACTTGAAAAAACCTGCCTGTACCTTCGCAGAACCCACATAAATTCTTCTATGATCTCATAGTCTTGATGTTCTAGTAACTGGAGTTTATGTTCAACAACAAGTTCAATGTCTTCTTTGCTGGTCTTGCCTTCCCATCTCCACTGCTTCTTGCTCAGAGCTCGCGAATCTCCTTGTGGTGCTAGTCGCAGATCAATATGACAGCATATCTTAGTCATTCTAACTAGTACTTTGACATTTATCCTCTCTTTAAAGGCATTTCATGGTCACGGTTGCCATGTAACACGCACGGGGGGTACAATTGGTGAGGGACCCTTAAATTGTTCTTCCTTTGACCGTGCACCCTGTGCACAACACATACCTGATACTCCCGTGACGATTATTTAATTTCTGCTCCACACAGCTGCTGGCTTGCCTGAAATTATGTATATAAATATGCTTGCGGGTTTAGGGGAGCCACTCAACACTAAACACAACACTGTCCTATGTTTGGTATGAATAATTATATTCAGAGACGATAAGGAAATCACAGGTTGCATTGATTACAATCTAAAACTTTTGTGTTGATGCCAGTTAATATTCTTGCTGATTTGATGTGAGGTCATAATTATCATTCCCTTATTAATGTACAGTATTCATGACGAAGTTAATGTCTGTCACTGTTGTACTTAATGCTGTTAGACGTATTTCAGTCTTACACTGGCCAAATAGATATACAGACAATGATGATGATTACCTGTCCATATTATCACTTGGATGAGCGTACCCGTAACCGACACAACGCAGGTGATTGTTGATGATGCAGAAGCCGAATGGTCAAACAAAAGTTCTTACGCTCATCACATACACACAGATATCTGGTACCAGTCCTTCTTGACACTTGTAATAATATAACACTGTTCATAAAAGTTAATTTACAATTCTCTGTTCTTTCTTGTACGAGCGTGTGCATAACTGCCGCTGCGCTGCTGATTGTTGCTGATGCGGAAACACGATGACCGAATGCACTTTCTCATGCTCACCACTAGCACTTGAATGCTTTCTTTGTGGTTAACTATATTACTGATTCACATTAGTTCATTCTCGGAGGCCGAACAAGGCGCGGATGATTGATTTATGTACAACATACAAACAGGTGGATACTCAAATATGTTATCGGCGGCACTGGTCATTTACGATTACTTCCTTATGCACTTTTCACTGAAAACCCACTTCCATATCTTATTACTTCATAGTTATAGCACTTGCATCCACACTTGAATTTCCATAATAACACCTTTCCCATGCAGAGCATGTAGGAAATCGTCCACGCAACCTGCCACTGATGATGCCTTTCAGAAAATAAAGGCGAAACGCGTATGGCACTAAAATTGTTTGATTCAGTTGCTGTCAGACAGTCCATAAGTAAAAATTATCAATATACCGAAATTGCCCAAAACCTAGCCTCCCACATTAAAGATACCAACCAGTTCCTGCACAGGTTCTCCATCATCCCCACAGCCTTATCTTCCGGATCCCTACTTGTCACTGTTGATGCAACCTCCCTATACACCAACATCCCTCATGCCCATCGCCTTGCTGCGATTGAACATTACTTCTCCCAACACCCAGCAGATTCCAGTCCCACCACATAAGTCCTCTTCCACCTAACCAACTGCATCCTAAGCAGTAACTGTTTCACCTTTGAAGGGAAAGTATACAGACCAATTCATGGCACAGCTGTGGGTACCCATATGGCACCCTCCTATGCCAACCTCCTATGTCAACCTTTTTATGGACAACCTAGAGGAAACATTCCTAGCTTCCAAAACCTCAAACCCCTGGTCTGATTCAAGTTTATTGATGACATCTTTATAATCTGGACCCAAGACAAGGACACCGTATCCTCATTCCTCCACAACCTCAACACCTCCTCTCTTATCCACTTCACCTTGTCCACCGCCACCCATTGAACCACCTTCCTAAATGTCGATCTCCTCCTCTCAGATAGCTCCATCCTCTCCTCGATCAAACCTACCAATCACAAACAGTACATGCACTTTGACAGCTGCCACCCTTTCCACACCCAAAAATCCCTCCCATACTCCCTGGCCACCCACGGTAGATACATGTGCAGTGATGAGAACTCCCTCACCCATTATACTGAAGGCCTCATAAAGCCTTTGCAGACAGGCAATACCCTCCAGACATAATTCACAAACAGATTTCTCATGCCATATTCTCACGCATACCTGATCCTCACATCCATCTTAAGAACTAACCAGAAAGAAGTGCCCTGCTTGTCATCCAATACCACCATGGACTGTAATGACTGAACCATTTCCGTCAGTGCTTTGATTACCTATCATAATGCCCTGAAATGAGGGATGTACTATCCCAGACACTTCCAACCCCTCCCAAAGTCCACAACATCCTAGTCCATCCCTATGCCACTCCATCCCCAATCCCTTGCCACATGGATCATACCCCTGTGCAAGACCCAGATGCAAGACCTGACCATCTACCCACCCAGCACCTCCTACTCCAGTCCTGTCATAGGCTTCTCCTACCTCATCAGAGGCTGGGCCACCTTTGAAAGCGGCCATGTTATATACCAGCTCTGCTGCACAGCAATGACAATGAACCAGCTGGCAACTAGAATGAATGGCCACCACCAAACTGTTGCCAAAAGCAAGGTGGGCCTCCCAGTGGCACAACATGCAGCAGAGCACAAGTAAGATTTCAATAGCTGCTTCACAGCCCACGCCATTTGGATCCTCCCCACCACCAACATCTTTTCTGAGCTACACTAATGGGAGCTATCCTTACAACACATCCTTCGCTCCCATAACCGTCCTGGCCTAAACCCAAGGTAAGTTGCTGCCCCCTTCCCCATACAATAGTGTGTGTGTGTGTGTGTGTGTGTGTGTGTGTAAGCTAGCCGAGCTCTGTACCTTGTGTTTTAAGTGCCTACTGACGATGCAGTGCTTCTGCCCCTTGATGAGTCGTCTCCTTTATTCATAAATAATTTGAAATGATATGTTAACTCTGTAGCATTTAATATCAAAGTTAATCCAGTACCTTTAAATCAATTTATAAGTAGGTGTTGGCAGTTAACATTTTGGCATAACCAAGATTTCAGTACTGTTACTACAGCAAACGATAATTGTGTCTCACATGCATCCCTCGCAGGCGCTCATCAATAGAGGCGCGAACCTCGACCCGGTCGGGAAGTGGACCAAGGTCGGGCTGGTGGTGTACTCATCCTCGGTGGCACTGGGAGCGACGCCTGAGTACCTGGCGGGCCACTACATGGTGCAAGGTGCGTCCAGCCTGCTACCCGTGATGGCACTCGCTCCCCAGGAGGGTGAGAGGGTGCTCGACATGTGTGCCGCACCTGGCGGCAAGGCCTCACACATAGGTGAGTCGCGGGCCAGGGGGCATGTTGTGAGGGTTCTCTGTGGTGCACCTGTGCTGTCGTACGTTTGTCCACAGTTTTTGCAGTTCTTGCTGTAGATCCCGTTATGATGTGCATATTTCATTAATGGTCTTGGAATCTCGAGTGTATTAACTCTATAATTTTTTCTGCATTGTAAGTTGCACACTGTCTTGAATCACATTTTATTGTTCTGTTTATTATGAAGCCCAGATCAGGACAAGAAAATATTTGCTTTTATGAACTTAATAATATACATTTCATGGATTTGGTGTAGATTAGAGCACGAACTGACTAGGGTCATACTATATGTTTCGAGCAACCTTTCATTACAATTGCAAATATAACAATGTAATATAAACAACATTATTGTAATCTGCAGACATGACACTATGTGTTGACCCATTGTAACGCCATTAACATTTATCACGTGGCAGCAGTACATATTTACAAACTGGCCAATATGGAAGTTTAGCTTTGACGGCGTGGTGTCATTGAATTGCTTTTCATAGAGGAAAGATTTGCATCAGAAATTCATCGCAGGCTTCAGTATTGATGTGGAGATACGGGTGTGGATGCTAGCAGTGTTAGGATAAATCCTTCAAATACAGGAAAACAAAAAGCCGAGATGAGTTTTGTAATGGTCGTCCTCAAACTGTCTCCTTAATATGCAGTGAGGGAAGAATTGACAAGCTCATCTGGGAAGACAAGTTTGTCGCTGTGAATGAAATCGTGACAAAACTTGGTACGGTGCAGCAAATCGTTCAAATGATTGTTGAAAAGTTTTTGGTTTCTGGAGTTATTGATCAAAGTCAGCACAACTCAGAAAAAAACTGTCACACAAAGTGTTCTTAGAGATTTCATAATGAAGGAGATGATCATTTGATGAGTATTGTGACATAAAATGAAACCAGATTTCATCTTTGCTGTGAAACAGAACACCAAAGTATGAAAAGGCGCCATTTATAACAGGTAAGGATTGTATCTTCTGGCTTGCAGAGAATTGCCTTTTGGTTGATTTTCATGAACCTGGGCAGCCGATAAATGCTGTCCAGTACACTTGTAGCTCCATTGTGCATTTACAATACACATTCTCAGATGAGAATCATTGTGCAGTGAGCTAATGCACGACTTCGCACTGAATGTATCACACTGAAGAAACTCAAGACATTTGGGTGGGAAAGTCTCCCCCACCATCCCTGCAGTCCTGAATCTGCATGTTTGACTACCCTGTTTTATGTACTGCGAAAGAATAGGTGTGAGGTTAACACTACATGACTCTGGAGGATGCTGAAAAAGCAGTATATTAGTGTCTTTGAGCGGTCGGAATGGCTTCTACTACAAGAGAATTGTGATCCTTCGAGAATGGTGGCAAAAGTTGGAATAAAGAGAGACTATATTGTAAAGTGACCGTAATGTCTGTAGATAAAATAATGTACATGGTTTGTCTCAAAAATAAAAGTAAATATTCATACCAATAAGTTGACTTTTCAGTTTTATTCTTGCAGAACCAGTCACAGAAACAGCAGTATTGAGAGTGCCAGATAAAAATTTAAATACACTGTTGAATTTCTACCTTTTTGGATTTTTTGAAATTCTTTCATTCACTGAAGGGGTAAAGAGATAATGGAATGAGTGGAATGAGAAGTAGCAACCACTTGCCAGATCTTTGAGTGGTACAAAAATGAGAAGTTGAACATAATAAATCAGCTTTCAAAGACTGACACACACAAGTAGAAAGAGATAGAAAGTTGACTAACAGTCAAAATTCAAATTTCTAGCATGTTACTAATACTGAGCAGTTGATAATCTTTTGTTCACAGATATAACTCAGTTCACAAGAATTGTGTGTGTGTGTGTGTGTGTGTGTGTGTGTGTGTGTGTGTGTGTGTGTGTGTGTGCGCGAGAGAGAGAGAGAGAGAGAGAGAGAGAGAGAGAGAGAGGGGGGGGGGGGGATATGCAAAGATATCCTCGGCCTTTTTAATTTTGCTGCATCTCTTACTAGAATGAGATTTTCACTCTGCAGCAGAGTGTACACTGATATGAAACTTCCTGGCAGATTAAAACTGTGTGCTGGACCGAGACTCGAACTCGGAACCTTTGCCTTTCACGGGAAAGTGATCTACCAACTGAGCTACCCAACCACGAGTCACAACCCATTCTGACAGCTTCAATTCTGCCAGTACCTCGTCTCCTACCTTCCAAACTTCACAGAAGCTCTTCTGCGAACCTTTCTTCCAGGAGTAGTAGTTCTGCAAGGTTCACAGAAGTGCTTCTGTGAAGTTAGGAAGGTAGGAGACGAGGTACTGGCAAAATTGAAGGTGTTAGGATAAGTTGTGAGTCGTGCTTGGGTAGCTCAAGGCAAAGATCCCAAGTTTGAGTCTCGGTCCAGCACACAGTTTTAACCTGCCAGGAAGTTTTGCATCTCTTACTGTTACCGAAAACTGTTAATTCTGGCCATCTCTCCCTCTCCCTATCCACCACCCTCTCCCCTCTCCAGCACCCTCTCCACCACCCTCTCCCCCCCCCCTCTCCCCCCCCCCCTCTCCACCAACCTCCACCCTCTCCCCCCCCCTCTCCACCACCCTCCACCCTCTCCACCACCCTCCCCACCACCCTCCACCCTCTCCCCCACCCTCCCCCCTCTTCCCCCTCTCCACCACCCTCCACCCTCTCCCCCCTCTCCACCACCCTCCCTCCTCTCCCCCCTCTCCACCACCCTCCCTCCTCTCCCCCCTCTCCACCACCCTCCCTCCTCTCCCCCTCTCCACCACCCTCCCCCTCTCCACACCCTCCCCCTCTCCACCACCCTCTCCACCACCCTCCACCCTCCCCCCTCTCCCCCCTCCCCCTCTCCCCCCTCTCCGCCACCCTCCCCCCTCTCCCCCACCCTCACCCTCTCCCTCGCCTCCCCCCACCTTCCTTGAAATGAAATGATTGTGTGAAAGCTTGTTCTGAGAGATAATTGTCTTGATTACAGAGAAAATTAGTTATTTTATTTCCTGTGCACCCATCACTGCCTTATTTAATACATGTGCCAAAAAAATCAGGATCTGAAAGACCTAAATCCTATCATCGTCATGAAATGCGAAAATAGTAGTGCGTGAGATGATCTCATTTTGAGGCATGATTTACGTTGGAGACATTAGTTAATGCACGTCAGGCCTGGAAGGAGAGGACACCTCTTCTCATTTTGCAAATATGGCTTTTGCTGATATAGTTTAGGGGATCTGCCTGTAAACCATGATGCTGGGATAACTGTGAGAAATGAAGAATGTGTTGAAGATTACTCTGTGATCATGTAACAAATCTGTATCCAAATGAATATGATTAAAGTGAATGATCATTTTCTTATAGGTGGGCAGACTTGACAAATTTGAGGAAAGGCGTGATGCCACCAGGCTGTATTTTAAAACTGTTCTTTACTTAGCACTACTAGTTTTAGGTATGGCCCATTTTCAAGTGCAGTAACGGATATGGACATGTTGTTCTCTCTGATTTTTATATGATGAGACGAGGATGATATGTCCACATATGTCAGAGATGCACTTGAAAATGGTCCATGAGTGATTTAAAATAGAATTAGAGATGTATATGATTCATACCTGCAAGTCTTAGGCAACACATGGTAAACAAGATCTCCACAACATGCAGTGTTACTTTGTCCACTCCTGTGTATGTCCTCTATACATCAAAGCAGATAATTGCACTTTACATCACTTGTCAACTGAACTGGCATTTTTAAATTTTGGTGTAGACTTTCTTTGTTTTTTCCATTGTAGTCTCTGAAGATGATCAGTGTATGACAAATATTGCTCTAGTTAAAAACATATTTTGTGATTGGTTCCAGAATAAATAAAAGAAGTGTGTTGCTCTCAGATTGCAGATTGTTGCTGAAAATGATACATTTAAGATGGTTTTGATTTTTATTCTCGTAGCCCAATGTAGGTGTTTGTTTTGTGTTTTGTAGCTGCTGTAATGAAGAATACTGGTGTATTATTTGCCAATGATGTCAACAAGGACCGGATACACGCTATTGTGGGCAATTTTCATCGCCTGGGTGTTATAAATGCGGTTATTTGCTCATATGATGGACGCAAGTTTCCCTCTGTAAGTACTTTATTGTTTTGTATAATTCCTTCAGTGTTCCTCATTGGTAGTACCCACAATCTGTAATTTTTTAAGTGAGGCATCATAATAGCTAACACACTGGACTGGTATTGAGGGACGCAGCACTCAAATCTTTATCCATAAATGATCATTAATGTTTTTCCATGGTTTCTCTAAATCATTGTAGGTGAATGTGGGAGTCTCCAAAGAAGCAAGTGGCTGTTATTTCCTCCTCCCACTCACTGGTCCAAGTGAGTTAACTTTAGCTTCAGTTACCTTAATGCCAACAGTTCTAACCCATTTCATCTTCCTCCTCCTCCTATCAACAATGCATGACGGATCATGTTGTGGATGTGCCTCCACCAATGGACATTCGTTCCTTTACATATTTGGAATGTTAACAATATGTGACATGTATATAATGGAAAATCTGGAGTGGAATACAATGTGAAAAGGACAGATTGCTCCTCATGACATAGACAAACACTGAGAGAGACTGCTAGATGTTAACAGTATTAGCAGAGGACAGTTTATTACTCACCGTAAAGATGATCCACTGAGTTGGAGACAGGCACAACAAAAAGACTGTTACACATTATAGCTTTCGGCCAAAGCCTCCTTCAGCCAGGAAAACATGATTAAATACACACAAGTAAGTGCACCTCTGCACATATGACCGCTACCAATGGCAGCTCTGACCAGAATGCAACTGTCATGTGAATATCAATCTGGAATGGGGCAGGGGAGGTGGAGGGATAGCAGGATATGTGTGGAGGGAGAGAAGAGCACTGTCTGACGGGGCATGCAGGAACTAGATGCTGGCCTGACAAGACTGCCAGGCGCAATGTCAGGAGGTGGGGTGTAGGGGAAAAATGGGGAGTGGAAAAGGAAAGCAGCAGTGAAGGGGGAAGGAGGACAAGTGCATTGGCAAAGGCCACACAATGAGGGTGAGGTGATGTAAAAGGGAGGAGGTGATAGGACAGAAGGGGGCAGAAACTGTTCATTGGAGGGTGTAGGAACAGTAGGTTACTGTAGGTTGAGGCTAGGAGTGGAAAAGTGCACAGTTTAGACAAGCAGCTGACAGAGGGGAGGATCCAGATGGCCTGGGTTGTGAAGCAGCCATTGAAATTGAGCACGTTATGTTCAGCTGCATGTTGCGCTACAGGTTGGTCTAATTTGCTCTTGGCCGCAGTTTGGCGGTGGACATTCATTCTGGTGGACAGCTAACATAACCTCCAATCCTTGCTTAAAGCCATGGACCCTTTCCAGAACCTTCACCCTGAATCCATTGCCCTCCTCACCCCTTTGACGTCCTGCACATTCACCTTCTACATGCTTCCCAAAAATTTAAAAACTTAACAATCCTTGATGCCTCATTATTAGGGACAGGAAAAATTAGTTTAAACAATAACACAATGAATAACGCAAATTCAGCAGTTTTTAAGAAAGTAATGTGAATTCGGCAGTAGTTAAGGAAGTAACGCAAAATCAGCGTTTTTCAACAATATATTTCTGTGTCCTCGTAAGAAGTGTCATAAATCTAATGATGTCAGGAACATATTTAATGTTGAAATGTTCCATGTTCAACCGTCGTACTACTTTTTGCAATTGTTAAATCACTAGTGGCCTTTCGACTATCGACTTTTGCGAGCATATACGAATGATCACTGTGTTAATTTCAATTATTTCTTTTGTAGTGTATGTGCCACAGTATGCCGTTTCAAAGCAATTTCGCATTGAAAATCTATCACACACACATCACAATGATGAAGCCTACAGTAACTGCTGACAAAAGGGTGCAAGAATTTAAATCGGTGGTTTATATGCTCCTGATAAGCTAACAGTGTTTTGTAAATTCTACAATGTCAGAGTTTCATGGGAGTGTAAAGATTCAACAGTGAAACATGCGCAGACCAAAAAACAAGTGTAAGTAGACCAGTTTGCCAATAAAGCGGTGGTCTACAATTAGCAGCAGCTTTAAAGCTGCAAAAAAGAAGAAGAGTGATTGTGAAAATCTGGCCCAAAGGACTGCGGAAACATTTTTGCAGGCCAACACTACATTCCACAAACTGGATACATCATTGATAAATAATTTTTTTCGCATTATTTAAAATATATGTATCACTTCACACCATTCTGGCCAAGCGCAGCAACAGTATACAAATATTAAAAATTGAAATAATAGTCTTTGTTGCAGGTACTTTATTGATGATGCGTTTCACGCGTCTAGTGCATCTTCAGGTCATTCTTGAGCTGTTGAGACCAGTTTCTGTAGTCTCCACAGCTCAAGAACGACATGAAGAAGTGCGAAACATGTCATCAATGTAATATCTGCAACATGCTGTTATTTTCATTTTTTACCTTTGGTACTTGTTTTTAAATAATTATTTGTGTCAAAGTTTTTTGTTAAAACAATTTTTCTGTACATTTCTCTCATGTTTGGCCCACCCTATCTTAGGAATAGTTACATTTCAACATAGCATTGAAAAATGGTTAAATGTGACGAAAATAGATAACTGATAATAGAAAAAGCTTGCCAGAAATAACACCGATAAATAACACCGAAAAGTGCAAAAATAATACTGATTTTGGCCATTAAATAACACCGATTTTTTCCTGTCCCTGCTCATTGTAGCTGGTTATGATGTCCCCACTGAAAGGATTTCACCCCTCATTGACCAATATTCCCAACCAATTGCCCTTAATCTAGCTTCCCACAACAAAGATACCAACCACTTCCTTTGTTGACTCTCCATCATCCACACTGCTTTACCCCCTGGTTCCCTACTGGTCACTGTTGATGCCACTTCCCTATACACCAACACCCCTCATGCTAATGGTCGTGCCACAATTGAGCACTACCTTTCCCAATGTCCTCCAGACTCCAAGCCCACTACCTCAATACTCGTTTACGTAACTAATTTTATCCTAACACATAACTACTACTTGTTTGAAGGGAAGGTATACAGACAAATCCACGGCACAACCACGTGCACCTGCATGGCACCCACATGATGCCCTCCTAAGCCAATCTGTTTACAGGCCATCTGGAGGATACTTTCCTAGTCTCTCAAAAACCGAAAGCCCTGGTCTGGTTCAGGTTATTTGACAATAAGTTTATGATTTGCGTATGGGGCTAAGACACCCTATCCTCATTCCTTCACATCTTCAACACTTTCTCTCCCATCCACGTCACCTGGTTGTCCTCAAGCCACCTTCCTAGACATTGACCTCCTCCTCAGTAATGGCTCCATCCACACCCCTTCCCAAATTAAACCCACTAACCACCAACAGTACCTGCATTTCGACAGGCGTCGACCCTTCCACACCAAAAGATATCTCCCTTACAGCCTGGCCACCTGGGGACAGCTTGTCTACAGTGACAAGAACTCCTTTCCCAGTCTGCTGAATATCTTACCAAACCCTTCACAGACAGGCACTATGACCCAAACCACCTCAGACAGATTTCTTGTGCTATTTCTCCACACTCCCCAAATCCTCGTACCATCCTGAAGAGCTAGCTGCGAAACGAGTGCCCCATTTGTCACTCAGTACCATCTCGGACTGAAACAGCTGAACCACATCCTTCGCCAGCACTTTATGTATCATCATGTCCTGAAATGAGGGACATCCTACCCAAGACCCTTCCCACCGCTCCTGAAGTGGTTTCCGGTCACCGACCCAATTTCCACATCCTACTCCAATCCTATGCCACTTCCAATCTCACCACCTTGCCTAAGGGATCGTATCCCTATGGAAGACCAAGTTCAAAGACCTGTCCAATCCAACCACCCAATACTTCCTATTAAATTGCTGTCATTGGCTTATCTTACACCATTAAAACCCCGGGCCACTTGTGAAAGCGACCATGTCATATACTACCTCTGCTGCAACCACTGCATTGTTTTTTATATTGGTATTAGGCCTACTACCAACCAGCTGTCCACCAGTATGAACGGCCACCGCCAAACTGTGGCCAAAGGCGAAGTAGAACACCTTATGGAACAACATACAGCTGAACATGACATTCTTCATTTCAGTGACTGCTTCACCACCTGGGCCATCCAGATTCTCCCCTCCACCACCAGCTTGTCTGAACTTCACAGATGGTGCTATCCTTATGACACATTCACCACTAACGAAATTATCCCAGTCTCAACACTTGATAACGCACTGACTCCATACCCTCTACCGAACAGTTTTTACCCTCTCTGTCCCATTGCCTCCTTCCTATTTGTGTCCCCCACCTTCATTATGTGGTGTCCTCTGCCAATGCACCCACCTGTATTTCTCCTTCCCTGCTCCACACCTTCTCCATTCCCTATTTTTCTCCCCACAGCCCACCTCTAGATACTGCGCCTGACACTCACATCGGGCCGCCACCTAGTTTTGCACATTCTGCCAGACAGTGCTCTTCCCCATCCCATCCTAGCCTGCTATTCACGTGACAGTCGCATTCTGGTCGGAGCTACCAGTGATAGCAGTCATTTGTGCACAAGGTGGGCTTGCTTGTGTGAATGTGTGTTCATTTTCTTTGCTGAAGGAGGCTTTGGCCAAAAGCTATAATGTGTAACAGTCTTTTTGTTGCACCTGTATGCAATGGAACAGGTCACGTCTGCGATACGAGTAGTAATCTTTCCTTTTCCTAATACTGTTGACATTCCAACCTGAAGTTTCCACTGCGAGATATTATTGAGGTATCAGACTTAGTCCTTATCTAACGTGGACAAAACGAAACTTACATACATTCTCACATGCACATCTCAGACACACATGGCGCCTGTCATCTCCGGGCGCTAAGGCCTGTGTCGGACTTTTGTACCTGGAGACGACAGGCCCTTTGTGTGTGTGTGTGTGTGTGTGTGTGTGTGTGTGTGTGTGTGTGTGTTTTCCACTATGTGGTGAGTTGCAGCCTATCTTTTCTATGTTTGTGTTTTATGAAAGGTGTATAAAAGCACATGTCAGAAACTTTATGGATTTATTCTTGACATCAAAACATTACAAAAAGTTCATATGAACACGGGTCTGAGAATCCTTCTTTAGGGGGGTATGAAAAGACATTATTTTTGCCACAAAAATGGCACATTTACGAAACATATTTACATTTACCAAAATTACTAGAAGAGACCACCATCTGCTTCCATACATCCCCCGAACCTGTGTTCCAATGGTGTTCTGTATTTGGTCATTTCCATGTTGGATACACTCCCTCAGAACATTAATATTTAGTAGGGGAGTTAAAAGCACCAAGGCTTTTAGATGTCTGTAAAGGAACAGGAAAAATCACTTGGATACAAGTCTGGTGATTGGCCAGGCCATGAAATGGATCCCCCTTAAACAATCCACCTGTTCAGAAACTTCTTATTTAGTTACTGGTAAACTATTTATGTAAAGCGAGGTGAATCATTTTTGTGCGTAAATAGTATTTGTTGTAAAGTGTCCAGAGGTACAACATGAAGTAAATTAAGTGTTTGATATCTGAGAAACTGTAGATATGTTTTTCCAGTAACACTGTGTGGAATGAAGTAGGCGCCAATGAGACAATAATGAATGATTCAATATCACACCTTAAGGCCGAGCTTCTGTCGTACTTTGTGAGAGTTTTTCATAGGCCCATACATGTTTGTTACAGTAGTTGAAGATCACATTGCGAGAAGAATGTACATGCTAAGAACTGCGGAAATATAGTACACTGCCCTAATATGTGTTGACAGAAAGTTATTCTTGGCTGAAAGTGTGTCTCATTTAATCCTTGCTCCCGTTGAAGACACAGGTACAGAAGATTTTCATGCAGTATTTCCAAATTGCCTTGTGATTAATGCATTCCTGTCTCACAATTTGCCTGGTATGAGTTAATGAAGTTTCATCCACAGTACAAATAGCCTATTCTTTAAGCTCAAGACTTCGTACATCATGTGCTCTCCCACCGCCTCCAACTCTCTTCTCAAATGACCCAGTCTCTGAGAAGTATTGGTGGAACCATACAATTTCTTGAACAAGGGGACGTACAAATAAATTGGAGAATATACACTGTTGGCCATTAAAATTGCTACACCACGAAGATGACGTGCTACAGACGCGAAATTTAACCGACAGGAAGAAGATGCTTTGATGTGCAAATGATAGGCTTTTCAGAGCATTCACACAAGGCTGGAGCCGGTGGCGACACCTACAACGTGCTGACATGAGGAAAGTTTCCAACCGATTTCTCATACACAAACAGCAGTTGACTATCGTTGCCTGGTGAAATGTTGTTGTGATGCCTCGTGTAAGGAGGAGAAATGCGTACCATCACGTTTCCGACTTGTATAAAGGTCGGATCGTAGTCTATCGCGATTGCGGTTTGTCGTATCGCGACATTGCTGCTCGCGTTGGTCGAGATCCAATGACTGTTAGCAGAATATGGAATCGGTGGGTTCAGGAGGGTAATACGGAACGCCGTGTGGATCCCAACGGCCTCGAATCCCTAACAGTCGAGATGACAGGCATCTTACCCGCATGGCTGTAACGGATCGTACAGCCACGTCTCGATCCCTGAGTCAACAGATGGGGACGTTTGCAAGACAACAACCATCTGCACCAACAGTTCGACGACGTTTGCAGCAGCATGGACTATCAGCTCGGAGACCGTGGCTGCGGTTACCCTTGATTCTGCATCACAGACAAGAGCGGCTGCGATGGTGTACTCAATGACGAACCTGGGTGCACGAATGGCAAAATGTCATTTTTTTTTTCGGATGAATCCAGGTTCTGTTTACAGCATCATGTTGGTCAAATCCGTGTTTTGCGACATCGCGGTGAACGCACATTGGAATCGTGTATTCGGTCATCGCCATACTGACGTTATCACCCGGTGTGATGGTATGGGGTGCCATTGGTTACACGTCTCGCACCTCTTGTTCGCATTGACGGCACTTTGAACAGTGGACGTTACATTTCAGATGTGTTACGACCCGTGGCTCTACCCTTCATTCGATGCCTGCGAAACCCTACATTTCAGCAGGATAATGCACAACCGCATGTTGCAGGTCCTGTGCGGGCCTTTCTGGATACAGAAAATGTTCGACTGCTGCCCTGGCCAGCACATTCTCCAGATCTCTCACCAATTGAAAAACGTCTGGCCAATGGTGGCCGAGCAACTGGCTCTTCACTATACGCCAGTTACTACTCTTGATGAACTGTGGTATCGTGTTGAAGCCGCATGGGCAGCTGCACCTGTACACGCCATCCAAGCTCTGTTTGACTCAATGCCCAAGCGTATCAAGCCCGTTCTACGGCGTTCTACGGATCGGAGCGTGGAATGTCAGATCCCTTAATCGGGCAGGTAGGTTAGAAAATTTAAAAAGGGAAATGGATAGGTTGAAGTTAGATATAGTGGGAATTAGTGAAGTTCGGTGGCAGGAGGAACAAGACTTCTGGTCAGGTGACTACAGGGTTATAAACACAAAATCAAATAGGGGTAATGCAGGAGTAGGTTTAATAATGAATAGGAAAATAGGAATGCGGGTAAGCTACTACAAACAGCATAGTGAACGCATTATTGTGGCCAAGATAGATACGAAGCCCACGCCTACTACAGCAGTACAAGTTTATATGCCAACTAGCTCTGCAGATGACGAAGAAATTGAAGAAATGTATGATGAAATAAAAGAAATTATTCAGATTGTGAAGGGAGACGAAAATTTAATAGTCATGGGTGACTGGAATTCGAGTGTAGGAAAAGGGAGAGAAGGAAACGTAGTAGGTGAATATGGATTGGGGGACAGAAATGAAAGAGGAAGCCGCCTGGTCGAATTTTGCACAGAGCACAACATAATCATAACTAACACTTGGTTTAAGAATCATGAAAGAAGATTGTATACATGGAAGAACCCTGGAGATACTAAAAGGTATCAGATAGATTATATAATGGTAAGACAGAGATTTAGGAACCAGGTTTTAAATTGTAAGACATTTCCAGGGGCAGATGTGGACTCTGACCACAATCTATTGGTTATGACTTGTAGATTAAAACTGAAGAAACTGCAAAAAGGTGGGAATTTAAGGAGATGGGACCTGGATAAACTAAAAGAACCAGAGGTTGTACAGAGATTCAGGGAGAGCATAAGGGAGCAATTGACAGGAATGGGGGAAAGAAATACAGTAGAAGAAGAATGGGTAGCTTTGAGGGATGAAGTAGTGAAGGCAGCAGAGGATCAAGTAGGTAAAAAGACTAGGGCTAGTAGAAATCCTTGGGTAACAGAAGAAATATTGAATTTAATTGATGAAAGGAGAAAATATAAAAATGCAGTAAGTGAAACAGGCAAAAAGGAATACAAACGTCTCAAAAATGAGATCGACAGGAAGTGCAAAATGGCTAAGCAGGGATGGCTAGAGGACAAATGTAAGGATGTAGAGGCCTATCTCACTAGGGGTAAGATAGATACCGCCTACAGGAAAATTAAAGAGACCTTTGGAGATAAGAGAACGACTTGTATGAATATCAAGAGCTCAGATGGAAACCCAGTTCTAAGCAAAGAAGGGAAAGCAGAAAGGTGGAAGGAGTATATAGAGGGTCTATACAAGGGCGATGTACTTGAGGACAATATTATGGAAATGGAAGAGGATGTAGATGAAGATGAAATGGGAGATATGATACTGCGTGAAGAGTTTGACAGAGCACTGAAAGACCTGAGTCGAAACAAGGCCCCCGGAGTAGACAATATTCCATTGGAACTACTGACGGCCGTGGGAGAGCCAGTCCTGACAAAACTCTACCATCTGGTGAGCAAGATGTATGAAACAGGCGAAATACCCTCAGACTTCAAGAAGAATATAATAATTCCAATCCCAAAGAAAGCAGGTGTTGACAGATGTGAAAATTACCGAACTATCAGCTTAATAAGCCACAGCTGCAAAATACTAACACGAATTCTTTACAGGCGAATGGAAAAACTAGTAGAAGCCAACCTCGGGGAAGATCAGTTTGGATTCCGTAGAAACACTGGAACACGTGAGGCAATACTGACCTTACGACTTATCTTAGAAGAAAGATTAAGGAAAGGCAAACCTACGTTTCTAGCATTTGTAGACTTAGAGAAAGCTTTTGACAATGTTGACTGGAATACTCTCTTTCAAATTCTAAAGGTGGCAGGGGTAAAATACAGGGAGCGAAAGGCTATTTACAATTTGTACAGAAACCAGATGGCAGTTATAAGAGTCGAGGGACATGAAAGGGAAGCAGTGGTTGGGAAGGGAGTAAGACAGGGTTGTAGCCTCTCCCCGATGTTATTCAATCTGTATATTGAGCAAGCAGTAAAGGAAACAAAAGAAAAATTCGGAGTAGGTATTAAAATTCATGGAGAAGAAATAAAAACTTTGAGGTTCGCCGATGACATTGTAATTCTGTCAGAGACAGCAAAGGACTTGGAAGAGCAGTTGAATGGAATGGACAGTGTCTTGAAAGGAGGATATAAGATGAACATCAACAAAAGCAAAACAAGGATAATGGAATGTAGTTTAATTAAGTCGGGTGATGCTGAGGGAATTAGATTAGGAAATGAGGCACTTAAAGCAGTAAAGGAGTTTTGCTATTTGGGGGGCAAAATAACTGATGATGGTCGAAGTAGAGAGGATATAAAATGTAGGCTGGCAATGGCAAGGAAAGCGTTTCTGAAGAAGAGAAATTTGTTAACATCCAGTATTGATTTAAGTGTCAGGAAGTCATTTCTGAAAGTATTCGTATGGAGTGTAGCCATGTATGGAAGTGAAACATGGACGATAAATAGTTTGGACAAGAAGAGAATAGAAGCTTTCGAAATGTGGTGCTACAGAAGAATGCTGAAGATTAGATGGGTAGATCACATAACTAATGAGGAAGTATTGAATAGGATTGGGGAGAAGAGAAGTTTGTGGCACAACTTGACCAGAAGAAGGGATCGGTTGGTAGGACATGTTCTGAGGCATCAAGGGATCACCAATTTAGTATTGGAGGGCAGCGTGGAGGGTAAAAATCGTAGAGGGAGACCAAGAGATGAATACACTAAGCAGATTCAGAAGGATGTAGGTTGCAGTAGGTACTGGGAGATGAAAAAGCTTGCACAGGATAGAGTAGCATGGAGAGCTGCATCAAACCAGTCTCAGGACTGAAGACCACAACAACAACAACATCAAGCCCGTTATTACAGTCAGAGGTGGTTGTTCTGGGTACTGATTTCTCAGGTTCTATGCACCCAAATTGCGTGAAAATGTAATCACATGTCAGTTCTAGTATAATATATTTGTCCAATGAATATCCGTTTATCATTGGCACTTTTTCTTGGTGTAGCAATTTTAATGGCCAGTAGTGTACTTTATACTCAGAATTTCAGAGAACATTCTCAGTTTCACATGAATAAAGCGAGTCTTAGAATATACTTCACCCACGAAAGTTCTCAGTGTGAGTAAAAGGGTGGGGGAAATTGCTCAAAACAAAAAAATTCTCCAATTTTATACAAATGAAACCAGATCATTTTCACACAAGCAGTGAACATTCTCTGTTTTTTGAAGTGAGCTCTGCAGCATACTTCAGGCTGAGTAAGTTGTCTTGTGGTTAAGTGTTAACAAGTACGTTTAGTGAAAATGAGAGAATTTATAGTTCTTGAAAGGCAAAAAAAGATACAAGTAGCATGAAGGACGACAAGAGAAAAGAAACTGTAGAAATTTAAAAAATGGAAAATCCGGGATGGAATGTAACAGTATCATGAAAAGGAAAGTTGCTACTCACCATAGAGCAGCGTGTGGCTTCAGTTTTCAGAGATTACAGTTGTGTGTGTGAGATGCATTTTGTGTATGTGTGTGTGTGTGTGTGTGTGTGTGTGTGTGTGTGTGTGTGTGTGTGTCTGTCTGTCTGTCTGTCTGTCAGTTGTCTAATTTTGGTGGCGTTACTGGCCAAAAGCTTATTTGTGACAGTCTTTTTGTTGTGCCTGTCTGCAACTCAGCGCCTCCGCTGTATGCTGAGTAGTAACTATCCTTTTCATAATATTGTTGTTGTAGAAGTTTATGTAGATTTAACAGTGAAAACATTACTTGGTGGCGAATCACTTTCTTCCTGAAAATCACGAAAGAAGAGGAAGCACGCTTTCCAACAAATGTAGAATAAAAGCATTTTTGGGCTATTTAGCAGAGCCAGGCTTTCAGACTGGTATGGGAGAAGACTGTAGACAGTGGTATCATTGACATTTTCATTTGTCTTGCGGCAGGTTAACAGAAAAGCACCATTGTGGATCCGATTTCCGAGAAATGTAAATGAACTAGAAACATGAAACATCAAAAGTTGAGTGGCAATCTAGATATCGGTTTCCATGTGCGGTGGAGTCCCTCGATTGCATGTGCATACTGAAAAAGAAACCTTCTGCACATGGAGACGTAACCATAAATCGGAAGTACTTTCCTTCTATAAACATAGAGGTGACATGTGATTACGGTGAAATATTTACCAGTGTTGGTGCTTGGTGGCATGGGTCTGTACAAGATGCTAGGATATGGAGAAAGATGTACATGTGGTACAAACAGAAGAAGTCATTGATGTAATTTGTCAACTGTTCCACTTTACCAAAAATTGGTTCAAGGGTATGCTGAAGGCATTTGCCATATATTACAGTAAATAAGCGCACAAATTGTTTAACCAGTAGCATTTCAAAATGCAACAGTATTTACCAGATAATACAGTAAATCAAATTCAGATCCACATTCATTCTCAAACAAACATTCAAAATCCACAGATCCATCCAGAATTTTGGGTTCACCTCCATTAATAGAAAGATACGCATAGATTTCTTCCTCTGAAGTATCAGTACCAGAAGCTTCAACTTTTGTAACTTCAGCACATAAAACATCATTACTATCTTCCTTCAAAAATAATTCACCAATATCCGATGATACACACACAAATTAATCAACAACTGATGAGACTAATGCTATGCCACCTTTATTAACCTCCTTAACAACTTTCGCCATCACAGTATTATCTGAAACATCATCACCTTCATCACTATAATCATTACTGCTGGGTCTTACCTCATTAGAATTTTCTATACCATCTATCTCCACCAAATTCAGCTCCACCTCAGCCTCCTTTTGGCACATAGAATCTTTCATTGTATTAACATTCATGCACTCTTTCCTCTCACTTTTACGTAACAAATCATTTAGCCCTAAATCGTCATCACCTTTATTGTTATCCTTCATTATGTTAGGATTACACCTTTTACATAAGATCTGATTTCAAAATTTACGTATTTGATTCTCGTCTCTCACTAATTTCATTTCATAATTCTGATGCACCTATCACATTTCCATCTACTTGCGTCCTATTCATCGCCAGTTTATTTTGCCATCTCCGGACCTGAGATGCGGCGAAACTTAGTTTCCCGATCTCCCATTACGCTGGTTCATTTCACCAGGTGCTGGTCCCACAAATCTACGTTCTTGGTGTCGGTCCCTGTCGCAAAAATATCCGTTCCCATTACCCCTTTGAAATTTATCATTGGATGTGTTCCTGTTACTGTTTTCCTTATCAAAATTGCTGTTTGTGTTCCTTTGGTTACTTCCCGGATGTCTTTCATTGTAGTTACTAAGACTGTAGTTATGATTTCCACTCTGAAAACTATTTGTCTGCTTACTTTGCGTTTAAATTTCAATACCCGTTCTAATTTTTCTAC
This sequence comes from Schistocerca serialis cubense, assembly GCF_023864345.2. NCBI lineage: Eukaryota > Metazoa > Arthropoda > Insecta > Orthoptera > Acrididae > Schistocerca > Schistocerca serialis. The sequence continues at coordinate 107,997,859 of NC_064641.1, read as the reverse complement.
AAAGTCCAAAAATTTGTCTGTTGAGTTGCTAGGACTGTGCGCTAGATTCCACTGCAAATTTTCCAGTAACCGCCTTTTCAACATCATAATTTCAGTCAGCATTCCCATTGAACGTTTCACATGCATTAATCTCACAAGTTCACGTTTACAAAATTCTCGCATCAACCCATTCCCGTATTTAAATGTTGGCCCATTCAGGAACTCATTTTGGAGTCACATTTGCTTCGCTTCACTCCAGAACTTGTTCAGGAAACTTTCAAATATTTCGTATGTAGTGAACATATCACTGTGTATATTTGCCCATGATTGCGGCTCACCTTCCAAATGTCTTTTCACGAATTTTATCTTCGCCTCATCGGACATTTCCCTTATTCGGATCCCAATCCTCTTTGTCATTTGCATTAATTGCGACATTGTGTCTCCCCCAAATTCATCTCCCTTGCCTGATTTCAGACTATTTACCCTACTAAATTCACTGCCAATCACGCGCTCCCTCTCTGACTTCGGGATAAGCGGCTCACTAGTATTTTCGGACCCACACAAACTGGCAGACTGCGTAATATTAGCAACGTCTATTATTGGGGATTGAACTACAGAATCATACATAATCTCGCAATCAGTGCAGGTACTTAGCTTTGTTGTGCTGGATCCTTCTCCCATGGTATTGCTGTCGATGTTGCAGTTGAAGCCGACGCTGAAGATCTCGTAGCCTCTGCTGTGATACTGCAACCACTGCTGCGCGATGAATTGCCGTTGAAGATGCCGCTACTGGTTGGAACCATGTGCTTTCAATGTTGCCTCTTCGTCTGCGCTACTTTTTTATCATCCTAACCGTTGCTAGAACTCGGCGCATACAACTGCTGCAAAATTCATAGCTCAGAGCCCCCACAAAAACTGCCTAACTGCCACAGACTTGGGACCTAGCTCACCGAATGTTGTTAACTGTGAGAATTACAATTGTAATTTCACAACTATTAAAGAAATCTAATATTCAGTCCTGAACTGAGAGTTCCTGCCTATCAAATTTCAGATAATACTTTTGGAAACACTTTGCAGACTTAAAATCCAATTCTAAAACTTTCAAGAGTTCATATTCCGCAACTATCACTTTCCAAAATCCAATACTGTTCCAACGCTTTGCAAGTTTCTTATCCCTCAAATAACACTTCCCATCCTGGACGAGCCCCCAATTGCGAGCTAACATCCCAAAGATGTTCGGGCTCACATGCGGCTCCTCTTTGTTGAAATGTCTTGGCTCAAACTCGTCTAGGGGTTGAACTGCATATGTCACATTACATGCCCTAAATTAGACACTTGTGACGCTTTGGTTAAATTGTCTGGCTAATGGCAAGTTTGCGAAATTGTATGAAACATATAAAGTTAATATAACATATAATAACAGTAATAATAATATTGGTAACTAAATTAATGACCCATAAATGATGTAGGCCATACAGTTGCGATTTGGTTAGAATAATGTTTATTCAGAAAGCAAACTAATAATGAAAGTGGTCGTATTTAGAGTTACTGTTACACTCAAGCGTATATCCATTTGACACAGTTCGATCATTCACAAATTCATTGCGAAATATAAGTCCAGTACTCCACCTTGTTATCTACACGTTAACTTAGAGTTCACACCAGGTGTGCGGCTGCTCACCGCTCAGAGACTAGGTCCCGTGACGCCACACAACGTGAAATTTTCTAAGTCGTTTCACTTCCTAGCTACCTAAAGACTGACTGTCCGCTTTCGCATCTACAGCAGCATTGTCCACTTTGGTGTCTCCAGCCAAACTGTCCACTTTGCCCGTCTCCGTCCACGTCTCCCGGGTGCCGAACATTGTCGCTCAACTGACTAGTGCAGCTCCCTTCCCTGTAGCCGTCCGTGTGATTGGCTACAGCTTATTCTACATTATTTTACATTTTAACATATTTAAATAATCAAAGCTTGACCTGTTTCACATTCTAAATAAAGTAACAGTAATAAAGATAATAAACGTTAAATTCTTTTACATAAAACGAATACAATTTCCTTCTTAATTTTGAATGTCATGGCCAGTAGCCGTACACCAGTGTGCTTTCTGATAAATAAATAAAGAACAAAAGTAACTATTACGCACTAAACTTTACAACAAATATTCTATTACATAATGATTCAATAAGGTCTCATTCTGTCATCATTCAATGTGTTTTGTGTGGAGGAAATGATGATCTGATGCTTAACTGAAAATACTGATAATTTAAATTTACTATATCTTTTAAACAAATAAAGTTACAGAGTTGATATTTACAGCATTTGTCATTTTAATGATGCGCTTTTGTATGAAATGCCTGTCGTTAAGATCGACCAAAGTGTTCAGATTTAGCATTCAGGTCTTTTTTACAAAACTTGTTAATTTCACTTTAACAGTGAATCCTAAAATTTTATAGGTATGGTTGATATTCAAGTTTTATTGGGGTCACCATGAAAATTTAAGAAAGACGGTAGATTAAAATTACTGTGGCTTAATTCCCAGAATTACTACAGAATTAAATAGTTTTCATAAATGTTTCCCTTTATGGTCCATCTTAGGTCCGCCATATTTAACACTGCTACGCTTCCCTGGGCACAAACAGCTCTTACGGGGTTTCCCTATGACGTAGGTTCTCGTGTGTCTCACTCGCACACTACAGCGCTTAGGCCTGATCAGCCTGGCCTCATTCAGCACAATAGACGCCTGTGAATTTCCCCATTTCCTGGTGAATCTGTGCTGTTTGTGGCGCACAGTCCTGGACGACAGGATTCATGTCACAATTCTTGGAAGGCTCTTTTCCGGCCTCATACTTAAATGAGAGCAAAATGCTCGTTAACTCACAAGCTTAATGATCACTTCGGGCTTTCGTTGTCTGACAAGCGCAGAACATGTTTCTTCTGTTCCTCTCCACAGCTTTCTGTATTAGATATTTCGCACCTAATTGTGCCCTTATGTAGCTGTTTCTGATTTTATCTTCTCTGCTGCAACATTTTACATAGCTGAGGAATGTAATTTCTGTTTATTTCAGTACCCCAAGATATTCCTTTCTTGGACTGCAACATTGTATACCACGCAAAAAGATTAGTATATCTCACTGCTTTATAAAATTTCATTTGTGTATCCTTCCGCTCTTCCCCATAGAGGATTCTTGCAGTTGTCCCATGTATTTTGTGACAGTTCTTCTTTTTCTCCTCCTCTGGTTGGCTTCATAATTTGATTCCCAAAGGAGCATTGTTGTTGTTTCCTGTTCTAATTTAATCATCTATGAGGGGGTGTTGGAAAATAAGTTTTCCTGTCGACTGTAAGCAGAGGTGTGTGATACGGGCGAAAGACGACATGGCAGATGAACGTGCATGTGCAAGACACTGATACACTCTTGGGTAGAGGTCGACCGCAATCAAGCAGATGGCACTGTTGCAGTGCCTGCGCAAAGTGGAGGCCAGCTTCTTAGTCTTTTCCTGGAGCCTTGGAGAGAAGGTGCGTTTTGGAGTTGTGGTCGAAGGCGGAAGTGAGAGCTGTTATCCGCTATGAATGGGCACGTGGAGTATCAGGCACAGAAATTCATAATCGCCTTGTTGGGGTGTATGAGTCGGGTGTGATGTCGAGACAAATGGTGTGGAGATGGTGCCAGCAATTCGGTGATGGACATCAGCTCGTGTAGGACATACCGAGACCTGGACGGGCGCTCATGGACACTAGATGCAAATGTCAGGAAGGTGGATGACATGATTAAAGCAAACCGGCGTATCACCATCGATGGAGTAGAGGCAGAACTTGGAATCAGACATGAGAGAGCTCACATGATCATCCACGACATTCTTCAATACAGAAAGGTGTCAGCACGATGGGTGCCCCGCCAACTGATCCCGACACACATGGAAAAGTGCATGGCATTCAACCTGGAACAGCTTGTGCGTTACCATGAGTCTGGCAATGACCTGTTTCGGATTGTGACAAGGGATGAAACATGGGTCCACCATTACATGCCTGAATCGAAGGCCCCATCCATGGAGCGGAAACATCTGTCATCACCTGTCCAAAAGTAGTTCAGAACCACCCCGTCTGCAGGTAAAGTGCTACTCACCATTTTCTGGGAGGCCAAAGGAGTTTTGCTGCTGGACTTCCTGGAGGATGCAACCATCAATGCTGCACGGTACTGTGCCACTCTGTCGAAACTGAAAGAGGTGATTCAGAAAAAGCGGCCTGGCCTTCTCAGTTCTGGCGTTCTGCTGTTGGATGACAATGCGAGACCACACAACGCGACGGCAACGCAAAACCATGTTGCAACTCCTGGTTGGGAGCGCCTACACCATCCGCCTTACAGTTCGGATCTCGCACCAAGTGACTTCCATCTGTTTCCTGCTTTGAATAAGACTCTCGGCGGAAGGCGCTTTGACAGCAATACTGACATCAAACAAGCTGTTCAACGCTTCTTCCGTATGCAGCGCCCTGGTTTTTTCCTGGAAAGCTTTTTGAAACTTATGAAGCAGTATGACAAATGACTCAATGTACTTGGAAAATATGTAGAAAAATAAAGATATGTCTTATCTTTAATGTGTCATTCTCTTTTTTTTCCTTTCACACACAACTCTGACCACAGTCGACAGGGGAAACTTATTTTCCAACTCCCTCATGTACATAAATATTAAAATACCGATAGTAATATACTGCATACCTGCGAAACTCCCTGTTGATGATAATGCTTTCCAGTGTCTGTGATTATCCAGGGGTTGGTATAAAACCTCTGAATCACTTGGGTCAAATTGTCATTCCTAACATTTCTTATGTATTATCTGGCATGACTTCTCCCTTTCAGCACCATCAAATGCTTTTTTGCAATCCATAAAAGCAATGTTTGTCTCTAAGTAGAATTTCTATCATATTTATCATGGACGTGTTGATTTTTGAAACATGAAATGTACAGAATTGGATGATCTGGAGTTAAATTATACCTGTAAAGAACATAGAGTAAACACTTAAGTAGTATAGGAAACTTGGAAGACTTGACAAGTATATATTGAAGTCTCAGCATTCCTGTCATTATCCATTGCAGGTGCTGACAGGTTTTGACAGGGTTCTTCTTGACGCTCCCTGCACCGGTACAGGAGTAGTTGCGAAAGACCCCAGTGTGAAGACCAGCAAAGACCAGCAGGATTTGACACGGTGCTTCACACTGCAGAGGGAGTTGCTACTGGCTGCCATTGACTGCCTCAACGCTCGCTCCCCCACTGGTGGCTACATTGTGTACTCGACTTGCTCTGTCTTGGTAAGTTAGTACAGCTGTGTGTTTGTGTCTGCGCTGCAGCACATAGCCTCAAGGTTACATTATTTTTATCGTTAGTTAGTTGGGTAATTTCGTGTTCTCCGGATCACAATTTCACTTTTTCACTATGATATGGAACAAGGCAGTTTTACAATTCTAGTACATCATTCTAAGTGGAAATACGGCACTATGTTGATGATTTAAATGATTTATTAATGTTTTTTTTTTTTTTTCATGAGTACAGTGTTTTGTACGTAATTATGTTTGATGTCTCTCTCTTTCCCTCTCTTAAAAACATCTGATTTTGCTCTGTCTCTAATGACCTAATATCCTCCTCCTTCCTGTGAGTCTATGTGTGGCATCAGCTTTTCCTGCTATTTGTTTTATATGGTCATTCCACTTAAGGTAGCTTTGAAAAGTTACTCCTAGATGTTGTATGGTTGATACTGTTTCCAGTAGAATCTCACCAATTGTGTAGTTGTACAGTGGTGGTTTTCTGTTCCCATGTATACAAGCATTGTGCTACATTTATTTGCATTCAGGATCAACTGGCAGAGCCTGTACCAGTCAACAATCCTCTGCAGGTCATTCTGCAAATCGATACTGTCTACTGACATTGCTACTTTATTATAGACAACTGCAACATCTACAAACTGTCTTAAGGAGCATCCCAAGCTTTCTGCTGGATCATTTACATACATTGTAAAAAGTAATGGTCCTGTCACTCTTCCTTGGGGTACTCTGGAAATTACCTTTACGTCTGTCGATTTTGTTCTGTAAAGAGTGACATGTTGAGTTCTGTCTGCATGGAAATCTTGAATCCAGTCACAAATCTGGTTTGATACTTGGTAAGCTCATATTTTTTCGACTAAACAGCAATGCAGGATGGTGTCAAATGCCTTCCTGGATTCAAGGAACACCACATCGACCTGAGTGCCATTGTCTACAGTGCTGTGGATCTTGTGGAAGAAGAGAGCGAGGTGAGCTTTGCAGGATCTCTGCTTGTGGACTCATGTTGATTTTTATACAGGAGATTTTTGTTCTCCAAAAAGCCATAATTCATGAGCATAAAATATGTTCTATAGTTCTACAACAGGCTGACATCAACAATGTAGGTCTATGATTGAGTGCATCTGTCTTGTGACCCGACTTGGAAATGGTAATGTCCTGCACTTTCTTTTCCAGTCACTAGGTATCCTTCATTATTCAAGTGTTCCACAATAAACTGCTGGTAGAAGGATTGGTTTGTAAAATTTTACTGTCAGTATCATTGAGTGCTTCCTCACCTTAGACTCATTTACACTCTGTTCAGCCTTTTTCTTTTTCCCCAGCTTGGTTTTGACTTGAATCTAAGCTGTCTCTGTTTATGGAGCAGTTTTCTAACACGGCTATTAAAGCCCAATGGGTCTTTCCTATCCCTTAAGACCTTGCTCGGAACGTAATTGTGTGAGGCATATTGAACGATGCTTTTGAGTTTTTTCCATTTGTGTTCCACATCTTTATCCTCATTGCTCAATTTTTGGTACCAACTACTCAGTTGTTGTTGTTGTGGTCTTCAGTCCTGAGACTGGTTTGATGCAGCTCTCCATGCTACTCTATCCTGTGCAAGTTTCTTCATCTCCCAGTACCTACTGCAGTGTACATCCTTCTCAATCTGCTTAGTGTATTCATCTCTTGGTCTCCCTCTACGATTTTTACCCTCCACGCTGCCCTCCAGTATCAAATTGGTGATCCCTTGATACCTCAGAACATGTCCTACCAACCGATCACTTCTTCTAGTCAAGTTGTGTCACAAACTCCTCTTCTCCCCAATTCTGTTCAATACCTCCACATTAGTTATGTGATCTACCCATCTAATCTTCAGCATTCTTCTGTAGCACCACATTTCAAAAGCTTCTATTCTCTTCTTGTCTCAACTATTTATCGTCCATGCTTCACTTCCATACATGGCTACACTCCATACAAATACTTTCAGAAACGACTTCCTGACACTTAAATCTATACTCGATGTTAATAAATTTCTCTTCTTCAGAAACGATTTCCTTGCCATTGCCAGTCTACATTTTATATCCTCTCTACTTCGACCATCATCAGTTATTTTACTCCCTAAATAGCAAAACTCCTTTACTACTTTAAGTGTCTCATTTCCTAATCTAATTCCCTCAGGATCACCCGACTTAATTCGACTACATTCCATTATCCTCGTTTTGCTTTTGTTGATGTTCATCTCATACCCTCCTTTCAAGATACTGTTCATTCCCCGTTCAACTGCTCTTCCAAGTTCTTTGCTGTCTCTGACAGAATTACAATGTCATCGGCAAACCTCAAAGTTTTTATTTCTTCTCCATGGATTTTAATACCTACTCCGAACTTTTCTTTTGTTTCCTATACTGCTTGCTCAATATACAGATTGAATAACATCGGGGAGAGGCTACAACCCTGTCTCACTCCCTTCCCAACCACTGCTTCCCTTTCATGCCCCTCGACTCTTATAACTGCCATCTGGTTTCTGTACAAATTGTAAATAGCCTTTCGCTCCCTGTATTTTTACCCCTGCCACCTTCAGAATCTGAAAGAGAGTATTCCAGTCAACATTATCAAATTCTTTCTCTAAGTCTACAAATGCTAGAAATGTAGGTTTGCCTTTCCTTAATCTAGCTTCTAAGATACGCCGTAGGGTCAGTATTGCGTCACGTGTTCCAACATTTCTACGGAATCCAAACTGATCTTCCCCGAGGCCAGCTTCTACCAGTTTTTCCATTTGTCTGTAAAGAATTTGTGTTAGTATTTTGCAGCTGTGACTTATTAAATTGATAGTTTGGTAATTTTCACATCTGTCAACACCTGCTTTCTTTGGGATTGGAATTACTACATTCTTCCTGAAGTCTGAGGGAATTTCGCCTGTCTCATACATCTTACTCACCAGATGGTAGAGTTTTGTTAGGCCTGGCTCCCCCAAGGCTGTCAGTAGTTCTAATGGAATGTTGTCTACTCCCAGGGCCTTGTTTCCACTTTGGTCTTTCAGTGCTCTGTCAAACTCTTCACGCAGTATCATATCTCCCATTTCATCTTCATCTACCTCCTCTTCCATTTCCATAATATTGTCTTCAAGAACATCGTCCCTGTATAGACCCTCTATATACTCCTTCCACCTTTCTGCTTTCCCTTCTTTGCTTAGAACTGGGTTTCCATCTGAGCTCTTGATATTCATGCAAGTGGTTCTCTTTTCTCCAAAGGTCTCTTTAATTTTCTTGTAGGCATTATCTATCTTACCCCTCTTGAGATAAGCCTCTACATCCTTACATTTGTCTTCTAGCCATCCGTGCTTAGCCATTTTGCACTTCCTGTCGATCTCATTTTTGAGACGTTTGTATTCCTTTTTGCCTGCTTCACTTACTGCATTTTTGTATTTTCTCCTTTCATCAAGTAAATTCAGTATCTCTCCTGTTACCCAAGGATTTCTACTAGCCCTCGTCTTTTTACCTACTTGATCCTCTGCTGCCTTCACTATTTCATTCCTCAAAGCTACCCATTCTTCTTTTACTGTATTTCTTTCCCCCATTCCTGTCAATTGTTCCCTTATGCTCTCCCTGAAACTCTCTACAATCTGGTTCTGTCAGTTTATCCAGGTCCCATCTCCTTTAATTCCCACCTTTTTGCAGTTTCTTCAGTTTTAATCTACAGTTCATAACCAATAGATTGTGGTCAGAGTCCACATCTGCCCCTGGAAATGTCTTACAATTTAAAATCTGGTTCCTAAATCTCTGTCTTACCATTATATAATCTATCTGAAACCTTTTAGAATCTCCAGGGTTCTTCCAGGTATACAACCTTCATTCATAATTCTTGAACCAAATGTTAGCTATGATTAAGTTATGCTCTGTGCAAAATTCTACCAGGCGGATTCCTCTGTCATTTCTTAGCCCCAATCCATATTCACCTACTACGTTTCCTTCTCTTCCTTTTCCTACTGTCGAATTTCAGTCACCCAACTACTCAGATATTCTGAAATTTGTATCCTATCACACTTGTTAAGCAAAAGTATATTCCTACCTATCTCAAAATCCTTGTAAAACCAATGGTCATAGTTGCTATCACTGATCACCGATACCTTCCTCTATGTGAATTGAGTCAATAAGTTTAGATCTGTTTGTTGCTAGAGGGTCTAAAACGTTACCGTCACAAGTTGATTCTCTATGTGCTTACCATATCAGTCATCTGCTGAAAGAAGCCGAAGGTGGCCTCAGCACCCACCAAAAGTCAGCAGTGGCCTGGAAAAACCAGAAATGCATCAAAGAGAATTCTGTGTCAGCTCACGGGAACACACTTCAGAATCTGGAGTCTTTCTGTACTTACAAAGTAACTTTGTGATAGATCACTAACTCCTGACTCCAGTTGAACCACAGGAACACCAGCTTCACCCTACAAGGCTCACGACTTGCCACCTGGAAACACCCCCTATCCTGAGGGTCATCAGATGACTCTCCAATTTGATGAACTCGGCCCACTGTACGGAACAATTTGACAAGACGCTTTCAGCCTGTCAGAATTGACAGTGGAATGTAGCCCATTTGGTTGACGATTTCCTGCTCCTACCCCCCCATGAACCATGGACCTTGCCGTTGGTGGGGAGGCTTGCGTGCCTCAGCGATACAGATAGCCGTACCGTAGGTGCAACCACAACGGAGGGGTATCTGTTGAGAGGCCACACAAACATGTGGTTCCTGAAGAGGGGCAGCAGCCTTTTCAGTAGTTGCAGGGGCAACAGTCTGGATGATTGACTGATCTGGCCTTGTAACATTAACCAAAACGGCCTTGCTGTGCTGGTACTGCGAACGGCTGAAAGCAAGGGGAAACTACAGCCGTAATTTTTCCCGAGGACATGCTGCTTTACTGTATGATTAAATGATGATAGCGTCCTCTTGGGTAAAATATTCCGGAGGTAAAATAGTCCCCCATTCGGATCTCCGGACGGGGACTACTCAAGAGGACGTCGTTATCAGGAGAAAGAAAACTGGCATTCTACGGATCAGAGTGTGGAATGTCAGATCCCTTAATCGGGCAGGTAGGTCAGAAAATTTAAAAAGGGAAATGGATAGGTTAAAGTTAGATATAGTGGGAATTAGTGAAGTTCGGTGGCAGGAGGAACAAGACTTTTGGTCAGGTGATTACAGGGTTATAAATACAAAATCAAATAGGGGTAATACAGGAGTAGGTTTAATAATGAATAAAAAAATAGGAGTGCGGGTTAGCTACTACAAACAGCATAGTGAACGCATTATTGTGGTGAAGATAGACACAAAGCCCATGCCTACTACTGTAGTACAAGTTTATATGCCAACTAGCTCTGCAGATGATGAAGAAATTGATGAAATGTATGACGAGATAAAAGAAATTATTCAGGTAGTGAAGGGAGACGAAAATTTAATAGTCATGGGTGACTGGAATTCGTCAGTAGGAAAAGGGAGAGAAGGAAACATAGTAGGTGAATATGGATTGGGGGGAAGAAATGAAAGAGGAAGCCGCCTTGTAGAATTTTGCACAGAGCATAACTTAATCATAGCTAACACTTGGTTCAAGAATCATAAAAGAAGGTTGTATACCTGGAAGAATTCTGGAGATACTAAAAGGTATCAGATATATTATATAATGGTAAGACAGAGATTTAGGAACCAGGTTTTAAATTGTAAGACATTTCCAGGGGCAGATGTGGATTCTGACCACAATCTATTCGTTATGAACTGCAGATTGAAACTGAAGAAACTGCAAAAAGGTGGGAATTAAAGGAGATGGGACCTGGATAAACTGACAGAACCAGAGATTGTAGAGAGTTTCAGGGAGAGCATAAGGGAACAAGTGACAGGAATGGGGGAAGGAAATACAGTAGAAGAAGAATGGGTAGCTCTGAGGGATGAAGTAGTGAAGGCAGCAGACGATCAAGTAGGTAAAAAGACAAGGGCTAATAGAAATCCTTGGGTAACAGAAGAAATATTGAATTTAGTTGATGAAAGGAGAAAATATAAAAATGCAGTAAATGAAGCAGGCAAAAAGGAATACAAACGTCTCAAAAATGAGATCGACAGGAAGTGCAAAATGGCTAAGCAGGGATGGCTGGAGGACAAATGTAAGGATGTAGAGGCTTGTCTCGCTAGGGGTAAGATAGATACTGCCTACAGGAAACTTAGAGAGACCTTTGGAGAAAAGAGAACCACTTGTATGAATATCAAGAGCTCAGATGGCAACCCAGTTCTAAGCAAAGAAGGGAAGGCAGAAAGGTGGAAGGAGTATATAGAGGGTTTATACAAGGGCGATGTACTTGAGGACAATATTATGGAAATGGAAGAGGATGTAGATGAAGATGAAATGGGAGATAAGATACTGCGTGAAGAGTTTGACAGAGCACTGAAAGACCTGAGTCGAAACAAGGCCCCGGGAGTAGACAACATTCCATTAGAACTACTGATGGCCTTGGGAGAGCCAGTCATGACAAAACTCTACCATCTGGTGAGCAAGATGTATGAGACAGGCGAAATACCCTCAGACTTCAAGAAGAATATAATAATTCCAATCCCAAAGAAAGCAGGTGTTGACAGATGTGAAAATTACCAAACTATCAGTTTAATAAGTCACAGCTGCAAAATACTAACACAAATTCTTTACAGACGAATAGAAAAACTGGTAGAAGCTGGCCTCGGGGGAAGATCAGTTTGGATTCCGTAGAAATGTTGGAACACGTGAGGCAATACTAACCTTACGACTTATCTTAGAAGAAAGATTAAGAAAAGGCAAACCTACGTTTCTAGCATTTGTAGACTTAGAGAAAGCTTTTGACAATGTTAACTGGAATACTCTCTTTCAAATTCTGAAGGTGGCAGGGGTGAAATACAGGGAGCGAAAGGCTATTTACAATTTGTACAGAAACCAGATGGCAGTTATAAGAGTTGAGGGGCATGAAAGGGAAGCAGTGATTGGGAAAGGAGTGAGACAGGGTTGTAGCCTCTCCCCGATGTTATTCAATCTGTATATTGAGCAAGCAGTAAAGGAAACAAAAGAAAAATTCGGAGTAGGTATTAAAATTCATGGAGAAGAAGTAAAAACTTTGAGGTTCGCCGATGACATTGTAATTCTGTCAGAGACAGCAAAGGACTTGGAAGAGCAGTTGAACGGAATGGACAGTGTCTTGAAAGGAGGATATAAGATGAACATCAACAAAAGCAAAACGAGGATAATGGAATGTAGTCAAATTAAATCGGGTGATCCTGAGGGAATTAGATTAGGAAATGAGACACTTAAAGTAGTAAAGGAGTTTTGCTATTTAGGGAGTAAAATAACTGATGATGGTCGAAGTAGAGAGGATATAAAATGTAGACTGGCAATGGCAAGGAAATCGTTTCTGAAGAAGAGAAATTTGTTAACATCGAGTATCGATTTAAGTGTCAGGAAGTCGTTTCTGAAAGTATTTGTATGGAGTGTAGCCATGTATGGAAGTGAAACATGGACGATAACTAGTTTGGACAAGAAGAGAATAGAAGCTTTCGAAATGTGGTGCTACAGAAGAATGCCGAAGATAAGGTGGGTAGATCACGTAACTAATGAGGAGGTATTGAATAGGATTGGGGAGAAGAGAAGTTTGTGGCACAACTTGACTAGAAGAAGGGATCGGTTGGTAGGACATGTTTTGAGGCATCAAGGGATCACAAATTTAGCATTGGAGGGCAGTGTGGAGGGTAAAAATCATAGAGGGAGACCAAGAGATGAATACACTAAGCAGATTCAGAAGGATGTAGGTTGCAGTAAGTACTGGGAGATGAAGAAGCTTGCACAGGATAGAGTAGCATGGAGAGCTGCATCAAACCAGTCTCAGGACTGAAGACCACAACAACAACAACAACAACAACCACCGTACTGCTTCTTGTAAGGTTCTGACTTGTGCCTGGATTTTCAAAGGTTTATCTCCTTTGAGTGTTGGGAAACACGTCCATCCTTGGAAAATTACTCGTTGCCCTTGAAATCATCCTTCTTGGCCCAGACCAATACCCGTTTCGGAGGATTAGCGAACAAATCTCCAGTCCACCCACCAGAAACTGGCCCCAGTAATCAGAATAATGAACAGAACGAGCACACGGGTGTGGCCAGGAAATTATGTGTTACACTTTGTCAAATTTTTTTGTAAGTATTTACATACTTACAAGGGAACCTCCCCATCGCACCCCCCTCAGATTTAGTTATAAGTTGGCACAGTGGACAGGCCTTGAAACACTGAACACAGATAAATCGAGAAACCAGGAAGAAGTTGTGTGGAACTATGAAAAAAATAAGCAAAATATACAAACTGAGTAATCCAGGCGTAGGATATGCAACATCAAGGACAACGCGAGCTCAGGAGTGCAGTGGTCCCGTGGTTAGCGTGAGCAGTTGCGGAACGAAAGGTCCTTGGTTCAAGTCTTTCCTCGAGTGAAAATTTTAATTTTTTGTTTTCAGACAATTATGAAAGTTCAGGCACTTACACATAATCAACTTCGCTCTCCAAAATTCCAGGACATGTTCAGATTTGCTTGGACATATGCAGGATTTGGTGGTCTACACACGGAAAAATTTGAAAACGTTAAAAACATATGTTTTGACAGAGCACAGTGAAAACTGTGTGACTGTGAAACTGTTGCAGTTTATGTGACAAACTCTTATGTTTTCATCACTTTTTGGGAGTGATTATCACATCCACAAGAAAACCTAAATCGGGCAATGTAGAAGAATCTTATTACCCATTCGCCAAGTGTCCAAGTTAGGTGGGTCGACAACGATTTGCTTGGACATAGACAGGATTTGACGGTCTACACCCGGAAAAATTTGAAAACGTTAAAAACAAATGTTTTGACAGAGCACAGTGAAAACTGTGTGACTGTGAAACTGTTGCAGTCATTTGTTGCAGTTTATGTGACAAACTCTTATGTTTTCATCACTTTTTTTGGAGTGATTATCACATCCACAAGAAAACCTAAATCGGGCAAGGTAGAAGAATCTTTTTACCCATTCACCAAGTGTACAAGTTAGGTGGGTCGACAACATATTCCCGTCATGTGACGCACATGCCGTCACCAGTGTCTTATAGAATATATCAGACGAGTTTTCCTGTGGAGGAATCGTAAGACCTTGCGATTAAATGTTTTCGGTTCCCATTGGAGAGGCCCGTCCTTTCATCTACTAATTGCACGGTTTTGCGATGCGGTCGCAAACCACAGACACTAAACTTGTTTCAGTGAACAGAGATGTCAATGAACGAACGGACAGATCACAACTTTGCGAAAATAAAAAATTAAATTTTTACCCGAGGGAAGACTTGAACCAAGGACCTTTCATTCCGCAGCTGCTCACGCTAACCACAGGACCACTGCGCTCCTGAGCTCACGTTCTCCTTGATGTTGCATATGCTACACATGGATTACTCAATTTGTATGTTTTGCTTATTTTTTTCATAGTTCCACACAACTTCTTCCTGTTTTCTCGATTGATCTGTGTTCATCTACATCTACATCTACATTGATACTCCGCAAGCCACCCAACGGTGTGTGGCGGAGGGCACTTTACGTGCCACTGTCATTACCTCCCTTTCCTGTTCCAGTCGCGTATGGTTCGCGGGAAGAACGACTGTCTGAAAGCCTCCGTGCGCGCTCTAATCTCTCTAATTTTACATTCGTGATCTCCTCGGGAAGTATAAGTAGGGGGAAGCAATATATTCGATACCTCATCCAGAAACGCACCCTCTCGAAACCTGGCGAGCAAGCTACACCGCGATGCAGAGCGCCTCTCTTGCAGAGTCTGCCACTTGAGTTTATTAAACATCTCCGTAACGCTATCACGGTTACCAAATAACCCAGTGACGAAACGCGCCGCTCTTCTTTGGATCTTCTCTATCTCCTCCGTCAACCCGACCTGGTACGGATCCCACACTGATGAACAATACTCAAGTATAGGTCGAACGAGTGTTTTGTAAGCCACCTCCTTTGTTGATGGACTACATTTTCTAAGCACTCTCCCAATGAATCTCAACCTGGTACCCGCCTTACCAACAATTAATTTTATATGATCATTCCACTTCAAATCGTTCCGTACGCATACTCCCAGATATTTTACAGAAGTAACTGCTACCAGTGTTTGTTCCGCTATCATATAATCATACAATAAAGGATCCTTCTTTCTATGTATTCGCAATACATTACATTTGTCTATGTTAAGGGTCAATTGCCACTCCCTGCACCAAGTGCCTATCCGCTGCAGATCTTCCTGTATTTCGCTACAATTTTCTAATGCAGCAACTTCTCTGTATGCTACAGCATCATCCGCGAAAAGCCGCATGGAACTTCCGACACTATCTACTAAGTCATTTATATATATTGTGAAAAGCAATGGTCCCATAACACTCCCCTGTGGCACGCCAGAGGTTACTTTAACGTCTGTAGACGTCTCTCCATTGATAACAACATGCTGTGTTCTGTTTGCTAAAAACTCTTCAATCCAGCCACACAGCTGGTCTGATATTCCGTAGGCTCTTACTTTGTTTATCAGGCGACAGTGCGGAACTGTATCGAACGCCTTCCGGAAGTCAAGAAAAATAGCATCTACCTGGGAGCCTGTATCTAATATTTTCTGGGTCTCATGAACAAATAAGGCGAGTTGGGTCTCACACGATCGCTGTTTCCGGAATCCATGTTGATTCCTACATAGTAGATTCTGGGTTTCCAGAAATGACATGATACGCGAGCAAAAAACATGTTCTAAAATTCTACAAGAGATCGACGTAAGAGATATAGGTCTATAGTTTTGCGCATCTGCTCGACGACCCTTCTTGAAGACTGGGACTATCTGTGCTCTTTTCCAATCATTTGGAACCCTCCGTTCCTCTAGAGACTTGCGGTACACGGCTGTTAGAAGGGGGGCAAGTTCTTTCGCGTACTCTGTGTAGAATCGAATTGGTATCCCGTCAGGTCCAGTGGACTTTCCTCTATTGAGTGATTCCAGTTGCTTTTCTATCCCTTGGACACTTATTTCGATGTCAGCCATTTTTTCGTTTGTGCGAGGATTTAGAGAAGGAACTGCAGTGCGGTCTTCCTCTGTGAAACAGCCTTGGAAAAAGGTGTTTAGTATTTCAGCTTTACGCGTGTCATCCTCTGTTTCAATGCCATCATCATCCCGTAGTGTCTGGATATGCTGTTTCGAGCCACTTACTGATTTAACGTAAGACCAGAACTTCCTAGGATTTTCTGTCAAGTCGGTACATAGAATTTTACTTTCGAATTCAATGAACGCTTCACGCATAGCCCTCCTTACGCTAACTTTGACATCGTTTAGCTTCTGTTTGTCTGAGAGGTTTTGGCTGCGTTTAAACTTGGAGTGGAGCTCTCTTTGCTTTCGCAGTAGTTTCCTAACTTTGTTGTTGTACCACGGTGGGTTTTTCCCGTCCCTCACAGTTTTACTCGGCACGTACCTGTCTAAAACGCATTTTACGATTGCCTTGAACTTTTTCCATAAACACTCAACATTGTCAGTGTCGGAACAGAAATTTTCGTTTTGATCTGTTAGGTAGTCTGAAATCTGCCTTCTATTACTCTTGCTAAACAGATAAACCTTCCTCCCTTTTTTTATATTCCTATTAACTTCCATATTCAGGGATGCTGCAACGGCCTTATGATCACTGATTCCCTGTTCTGTACATACAGATTCGAAAAGTTCGGGTCTGTTTGTTATCAGTAGGTCCAATATGTTATCTCCACGAGTCGGTTCTCTGTTTAATTGCTCGAGGTAATTTTCGGATAGTGCACTCAGTATAATGTCACTCGATGCTCTGTCCCTACCACCCGTCCTAAACATCTGAGTGTCCCAGTCTATATCTGGTAAATTGAAATCTCCACCTAAGACTATAACATGCTGAGAAAATTTATGTGAAATGTATTCCAAATTTTCTCTCAGTTGTTCTGCCACTAATGCTGCTGAGTCGGGAGGTCGGTAAAAGGAGCCAATTATTAACCTAGTTCGGTTGTTTAGTGTAACCTCCACCCATAATAATTCACAGGAACTATCCACTTCTACTTCACTACAGGATAAACTACTACTAACAGCGATGAACACTCCACCACCGGTTGCATGCAATCTATCCTTTCTAAACACCGTCTGTACCTTTGTAAAAATTTCGGCAGAATTTATCTCTGGCTTAAGCCAGCTTTCTGTACCTATAACGATTTCAGCTTCGGTGCTTTCTATCAGTGCTTGAAGTTCCGGTACTTTACCAACGCAGCTTCGACAGTTGACAATTACAATACCGATTGCTGCTTGGTCCCCGCATGTCCTGACTTTGCCCCGCACCCGTTGAGGCTGTTGCCCTTTCTGTACTTGCCCAAGGCCATCTAACCTAAAAAACCGCCCAGCCCACGCCACACAACCCCTGCTACCCGTGTAGCCGCTCGTTGCGTGTAGTGGACTCCTGACCTATCCAGCGGAACCCGAAACCCCACCACCCTATGGCGCAAATCGAGGAATCTGCAGCCCACACGGTCGCAGAACCGTCTCAGCCTCTGATTCAGACCCTCCACTCGGCTCTGTACCAAAGGTCCGCAGTCAGTCCTGTCGACGATGCTGCAGATGGTGAGCTCTGCTTTCATCCCGCTAGCAAGACTGGCAGTCTTCACCAAATCAGATAGCCGCCGGGAGCCAGAGAGGATTTCCTCCGATCCATAGTGACACACATCATTGGTGCCGACATGAGCGACCACCTGCAGATGGGTGCGGCCTGTACCCTTCATGGCATCCGGAAGGACCCTTTCCACATCTGGAATGACTCCCCCCGGTATGCACACGGAGTGCACATTGGTTTTCTTCCCCTCTCTCGCTGCCATTTCCCTAAGGGGCCCCATTACGCGCCTGACGTTGGAGCTCCCAACTACCAGTAAGCCCACCCTCTGCGACTGCCCGGATCTTGCAGACTGAGGGGCAACCTCTGGAACAGGACAAGCAGCCATGTCAGGCCGAAGATCAGTATTAGCCTGAGACAGAGCCTGAAACCGGTTCGTCAGACAAACTGGAGAGGCTTTCCGTTCAGCCCTCCGGAATGTCTTTCGCCCCCTGCCACACCTTGAAACGACCTCCCACTCTACCACAGGTGAGGGATCAGCCTCAATGCGGGCAGTATCCCGGGCAACCACAGTCGTAGTCCGATCAGGGGATGCGTGGGACGAGCTAGCCGTCCCCGACAAACCCCCATCCCGACCCCCACAGTGATGCCCATTGGCAACAGCCTCAAGCTGTGTGACCGAAGCCAACACTGCCTGAAGCTGGGAGCGAAGGGATGCCAACTCAGCCTGCATCCGAACACAGCAGTTGCAGTCCCTATCCATGCTAAAAACTGTTTTGCAAAGAACGTCTGAACTAATCTACAGAGAGCGCAAACAAATCGACAAAATTTAAACGGTTATTAAAATACAAGATTGCCTAGTAAATGCAGTAATGCTGCTACTTGCGCACTGCTGACACTGCTTGGCGGCGGAAGGAGACTAAGCGAAATTACACTATTCAGGTACTAAAACACGATGCTACACTCTCAAATACTATAATACGCCCGAAATTTATGAATTAGGGAAACAATGCAAGAACCAAAAACACGCAAAGAAATTAAGAATTAAACTATGTAACAAATGAGTGAGCTAGGAGTATACGACTTGCTGCTCAGCTGCTTATCCAACGGCGGCAGGGAGCACACTGACTGCGACCAACCGACACTGGCCGTTCAAAACAAAATAGTAGACAAACGACTACGCGATTTTACACTATTCAGGTACTAAAACGCGATGCTACAACTCTCAAATACTATAATACGCCCGAAATTTATGAATTAAACAATGCAAGTACCAAAAACACGCAAAGAAATTAAGAATTAAACTATGTAACAAATGAGTGAGCTAGGAGTATACGACTTGCTGCTGCAGCTGCTTATCCAACGGCGGCAGGGAGCACACAGTGTTTCAAGGCCTATCCACTGTGCCAACTTATAACTAAATCTGAGGGGGGTGCGATGGGGAGGTTTCCTTGTTAGTAAATTCTGGGTTTCAATTAACTTTGGCTTCCATATATTGTTTTCTCTTGTTAGTGATAAACACTCTAATTCCTTTTGTTACACAATCTTTTTTTATGACATGCACTCTGTATGTCATAAAAGGGGAAATGTTAATTCAATACATTCATGAATTCCAATGAAAAGTCCATGCATTGTTAAACTCTAACCTGCCTTCCTATTCCCTGTTTTCCAAAACAAGCTTCAAATGTGTCAAAATTAAGATAATCGTAATTTTTCCTGGTGGTTGTTTGTTTCTCACCAGAGTAATGATCTGCATGCAAAAAGTTGTAAAATAGTGCTATTACTTTCTGATATGTATGGAAGTAAAACATGGACAATAAATAGTTAAGACAAGAAGAGAATAGAAGTTTTCAAGATGTGGTGCTACAGAAAAATGCTGAAGATTAGATGGATAGATCACGTAACTAACGAGGAGGTACTGAACAGGATTGGGGAGAAGAGGAATTTGTGGCATAACTTGATTAGAAGAAGAGATTGGTTGGTAGGACACATTCTTAGGCATCAAGGGATCACCAATTTAGTATTGGAGGGCAGCGTGGAGGGTAAAAATTGAAGAGGGAGACGAAGAGATGAATACACTAAGCAGATTCAGAGGGATGTAGGTTGCAGTAGTTACTTGGAGTTGAAGAAGCTTGCACAGGTTAGAGTAGCATGGAGAGCTGTATCAAACCAGTCTGTGGACTAAAGACAACAACAACAACAACGACTGCTACTACTACTACTACTATTATCTGGTGACTGGAAAAATCTCAGTATTGGAGTGTGTAAAGTGAAGTAAAATCTGTTTGGGTGCATCAAGAGAAAAGAAGGGGACTGTTTTGTTTTTAATTGATAATGAAAGTTGCCATGATCACAAAGAAAGTGAGAGGGGAGAATATAGGCAAAGATAAAGAAACTAAGAACAGAGTTCAATAAGAATATTAAGAAAAGGGTGCAAGTATGACAGCATTAGATAGTGGGGTCACTTCTGCAGAAAGAAACCACCTCTCAAATATTAAAGAAATGGGGTTAATTGAACTATTTGGTTTCCAAAGCACCATTCTCTATTTTCAAAAAATATCCAGTCATGCATCTGGGCACTGTGTTTGTGCTAATTAACGAAGACAAATGGTGCCTGTGCTTTGTTTCTGCACCAGGGCTCATAGTGGCTTGGTCCCAAACTATTTCTTTTTCCTCCCTGACAAAGGAACTAACAGTTTTGAAAATTAGAATAGCTCTTCTGTACTTTTAGATGTGTGTATCTGTGTCACTACTACTTAGCTGCCTGAAGCTAACTACTGGCTAACCACACTGTTTCCTTGCAGTTTTACAATTTTCTCAGTTGACAACAAGTTTACACCTACACTGCTCACCAGATCTGGCTCACAAGTGGATTTTCCCCTAGTTACAGAAAACATGTGCTCTGACACTCGGCTCTTTTCTCAGCCTGACAAAGGCTAATAAATTTGAAGCTTAATATACTGAAAAAATTTCATTAATTAAAATTTGAAACAAAATAGAAAAGTAACTTAAAGTATTTGTTGGGCATATTCCAATCACTGTCTTTCTTTACAATTTTTACCCTCTACAGCTCCCTCTAGTACCTTGGAAAGATATTCCCTGAGGCCTTATCACATGTCCTAGTATCCTATCCCTTCTTCTGGTCAATGTTTACCATATTTTCTCCTTAATGATTCTGTGGAGAGCCTCCTTATTGTTTACTGGCATTTAATTTCTACTACTGCAGAACTTCTAACAACAACATGTAAGCTAATAAGTGATAAAGTTGTATTATTCTAATTTGGAAAATAGTGCCGCAAAGCAGTTGCAGTGGACAAGAAGTGCAATAAAATTGAAATAGCCGTAATAGTAACTAACAACTTCATTCGTGCATTTTACAGTTTCAGGAATAATGGAAGAAATGCTTTGTTTATTTACTTATGTAATTAGTTGCTCAAACCTTGGATATGAATAACTGGTTACCGTTAACTCTGTATAAATTGCTTCATACAATCTTACCTTGCCTAGAAATATACATTATTGATTTTCCCACCAGAATATCAAAATCATGGAGTGACATTTGATTGCAAGGACACTGATGCAGCATGTGAACACTATATTACAATTGGGTTTGTTGTGTGTGTTTAAACAACTTTGACATGTTTCCTGCAATCCTTTGTCTCTGTTCATGCAGTTTTCATGTGGATGTAACTTGACTGGTTCTTCTGCATGAGTAAATTGTCACATGATGATGTACATTTATGAACCATTTGGTTCATGAACAAGAGGCGTGTCACTCATTCCCATTATACCTAGAGCATTTTCGACACTAACAAAAATAATGTACCGTTAATAGCAGTAATGGAAATTCCTGAATGGAACAATATGTAAAATAAGGGAAAGATAACCACTCACCTGTCGTAGACTGACCTGTGGCACATACACACACATAACAGAATACAGAATTTACTAGCTTTTGATCTCTGGCTCTTTCTGTAGTAGAAAGTACACACACAGTCACATAGACTCCCACATGCACACATCTTGCAGGCTACAGGAGCTGACAAACTACTTGGAAAGCAAATTAGGTAACCCGGAAACTGTGTGTGTGGCCATTGTCCTGCTGGGGAGCGCGTAATGCCGGCAGTGTAGAATGGCAGCAGAGTGGGCCACTCTGCTCAGTGTTCCCTCGACGACCACCAAAGGTGTGAGGTCCCTGCAGGCCACGGATGCCAGGAGCCTGTACAGTGCTGCTTGATACAGTGTGCTAGTTCTGCTCTCCTGGTAGAAACTGCATTGGATGTGGCCATTGTGAAGGCCCTTTGGCAGTAGGTGTGCCTATCACCTGACCCCTCCCCCAAAATTATCTCCTAACACAATCTTAATTTTACCAACAGATGAGTTAAGTAACAACATTAGAGAGGAAAGTTGCTACTCACCTTACAGTGGAGATGCTGAGTCGCGATAGGCACAACAAAAAGATTCACACAATTACAGCTTTCGGCCATTAAGGCCTTTGTCAACAACAGGCACACACACACGCGCGCAACTCGCAAATGCAACTCGCACACACGTCTGCAGTCTCAGGCAGCTGAAACCACACTGCGAGCAGCAGCACCAGTGCATGATGGGAGTGGCAACTGCGGTGGGGGGGGGGGGGGGGGGTGAGAGGAGGCTGGGGTGGGGAGGGGGAGGAATAGTATGGTGGGGGTGGCAGACAGTGAAGTGCTGCAGTTTAGATGGAGGGCAGGAGAGAAGGTGGGGAGGGGGAGGGGGGAGTAGTGGAAAGGAGAGAAATAAAAAGAAATTAAAAGACTGGGTATGGGGGTGAAATTGAAGACTGTTTAGTGCTGGAATGGGAACAGGGAGGGGGCTGGATGGGTGAGGACAGTGACTAACGAAGGTTGAGGCCAGGAGGGTTACAGGAACGTAGGATGTATTGCAGGGAAAGTTCCCACCTGCGCTATTCAGAAAAGCCGGTGTTGGTGGGAAGCATCCATAAGGCACAGGCTGTGACGCAGTCATTGAAATGAGGGATATCATGTTTGGCAGCATGTTCAGCAACAGGGTAGTCCACTTGTTTCTTGGCCACAGTTTGTCGGTGACCATTCATGTGGACAGACAACTTGTTGGGTGTCATGCCCACATAGAACGCAGCTCAGTGGTTGCAGCTTAGCTTGTAAATCACGTGACTGGTTTCACAGGTAGCCCTGCCTTTGATGGGATAGGTGATGTTATTGACCGGACTGGAGTAGGTAGTGGTAGGAGGATGTATGGGACAGGTCTTGCATCTAGGTACACTCCTGGAAATGGAAAAAAGAACACATTGACACCGGTGTGTCAGACCCACCATACTTGCTCCAGACACTGCGAGAGGGCTGTACAAGCAATGATTACACGCACTGCACAGCGGACACACCAGGAACCGCGGTGTTGGCCGTCGAATGGCGCTAGCTGCGCAGCATTTGTGCACCGCCGCCGTCAGTGTCAGCCAGTTTGCCGTGGCGTACGGAGCTCCATCGCAGTCTTTAACACTGGTAGCATGCCGCGACAGCGTGGACGTGAACCGTATGTGCAGTTGACGGACTTTGAGCGAGGGCGTATAGTAGGCATGCGGGAGGCCGGGTGGACGTATCGCCGAATTGCTCAACACGTGGGGCGTGAGGTCTCCACAGTACATCGATGTTGTCGCCAGTGGTCGGCGGAAGGTGCACGTGCCCGTCGACCTGGGACCGGACCGCAGCGACGCACGGATGCACGCCAAGACCGTAGGATCCTACGCAGTGCCGTAGGGGACCGCACCGCCACTTCCCAGCAAATTAGGGACACTGTTGCTCCTGGGGTATCGGCGAGGACCATTCGCGACCGTCTCCATGAAGCTGGGCTACGGTCCCGCACACCGTTAGGCCGTCTTCCGCTCACGCCCCAACATCGTGCAGCCCGCCCCCAGTGGTGTCGCGACAGGCGTGAATGGAGGGACGAATGGAGACGTGTCGTCTTCAGCGATGAGAGTCACTTCTGCCTTGGTGCCAATGATGGTCGTATGCGTGTTTGGCGCCGTGCAGGTGAGCGCCACAATCAGGACTGCATACGACTGAGGCACACAGGGCCAACACCCGGCATCATGGTGTGGGGAGCGATCTCCTACACTGGCCGTACACCACTGGTGATCGTCGAGGGGACACTGAATAGTGCACGGTACATCCAAACCGTCATTGAACCCATCATTCTACCATTCCTAGACCGGCAAGGGAACTTGCTGTTCCAACAGGACAATGCACGTCCGCATGTATCCCGTGCCACCCAACGTGCTCTAGAAGGTGTAAGTCAACTACCCTGGCCAGCAAGATCTCCGGATCTGTCCCCCATTGAGCATGTTTGGGACTGGATGAAGCGTCGTCTCACGCGGTCTGCACGTCCAGCACGAACGCTGGTCCAACTGAGGCGCCAGGTGGAAATGGCATGGCAAGCCGTTCCACAGGACTACATCCAGCATCTCTACGATCGTCTCCATGGGAGAATAGCAGCCTGCATTGCTGCGAAAGGTGGATATACACTGTACTAGTGCCGACATTGTGCATGCTCTGTTGCCTGTGTCTATGTGCCTGTGGTTCTGTCAGTGTGATCATGTGATGTATCTGACCCCAGGAATGTGTCAATAAAGTTTCCCCTTCCTGGGACAATGAATTCACGGTGTTCTTATTTCAATTTCCAGGAGTGTATATTACAGGGGCATGAGACATGAGGTAAGGGATTGGGAGCAGGAGTTGTGTAAGGATGGATGAGTATATTGTGTATGTTCAGTAGATGGCAGAAAACAGGGAAGGATAGTGGGCAGGACATTCCTCATTTCAGGGCACAACGAGAGGTAATCGAAACCCTGGAGGAGAATGTAATTCAGTTGCTCCAGTCCTGGATGGTACTGAGTTATGTGGCTGGACAGTATGACTTTGGGAGGTGGTGGGAGACTGGAAAGATAAGGCATGGTAGATTTGTTTTTGTACGAGGTTGGGAGGATAATTACGGTCAGTGAAGGCTTCAGTGAGACCCTCAGTATATTCCAAAAGGGACTGCTCATCACTGCAGATGCGAAGACCACGGGTGGCAGCTGCCGAAGGGGAGGTATTGCTGGTGGTTAGTAGGTTTGATATGGGCGGAGGTACTGATGTAGCTGTCTCTGAGGCGGAGATCAACATCTAGGAAGGTGGCTTGTTGGGTTGAGTAGGACCAGGTGAAGCAAATGGGGGAGAAGTTGTTGAGGTTCTGGAGGAATATGGATATGGTGTCCTCACCTTCGATCCACATAGTAAAGATGTCATCACTGAATCTGAACCTGGTGAGGGATTTAGGATTCTGGGTTTTAGGAAGGATTCCTCTAGATGGCCAATGAATAGGTTGGCATAGGATGGTGCCATGTGGGTGCCCATAGCCATACCCCAGATTTGTTTGTAGGTAAAGCCTTCAAAGGAGACATAATTGTGGGTGAGGATATAGTTAGTAATGGCTACTAGGAAGGAGGTTGTTGGTTTGGAATCCATAGGGCATTTGGGAAGGTAGTGTTCAATAGCAGTAAGACCATAAGCATTAGGAATGCTAGTGTACAGGGAGGTGGCATCAATAGTGACGAACAGGACACCGTGTGGTAAAGAGACAGAAACAGTGGAGAGTCGATGGAGGAAATGGTTGGTACCTTTTATATAGGAAGGTAATAGATTCTGGGTAAAAGGTTGAACGTGTTGGTGTACAAGAGCAAAGATTCTCTCAGTGGGGGCTCAGTAACTGCCCCCTATGGGATGTCTTGGGTGGTTGGGCTTATGGACTTTAGGAAGCATGTAGAAGGTAGGAGTGTGGGGAGTGGTAGGGGTAAGTAGAGAGATGGAGTCTGGGGAGAGGTTCTGGGATGGGCCTAAGGATTTGAGTAGTGACTGGAGATCCTGCTGGATTACTGGAATGGGGTCACTGTGGCAAGGTTTGTAGGTGGAAGTATCTGACAGCTGACAGAGTCCTTCGGTGAGGTAATCCTTGTGGTTCAAAACAACAGTGGTGGAGCCTTTGTCTGCAGGTAGGATTATAAGGTCAGGATCAGTTTTTAGATGGTGGAAAATGGTTCTTTCTGTGGATGTAAGGTTAGTTTGCATGTTGAGGGATTTGGGGAATGATGGTGAGGCAAGGTTCTAGGTTAAGAAATTGTGGAAAGTTTACAGGGGGTGTTAGGGGGCAGTGGGGGTGGATATTGTTACGTTCCATCCTGGATTTTCCATTGTTTGATGAGTTTAGTAAGTAAGCTGAACGGAATCAAAGACATATCAGTAATTAATAATGACATTACCAAACATAACTTACATGTGCTATTCTGCAATTTTACAATGGATTTTAAATTTTAAAAAAAGGAATTTTTAATGAGATGATGAAATAAATATTCACTTTTGTCTATTTTTGGAAGTAAAATCTTTCATTTTAATTTCAGAATTTATTTTCGGTGACTCTTAACAGCACGTGATCAGAAACTTACTCAGAATTCTTAATTACAAAATGTTTACCAGACTAGTACTAGCATCTGTGACAGATGTTCACAAATGTGACTGTGACACATTTATGATTACATAACCCTGACATATCATTTGTAAATGACGATTTCATCATACTTTATTGCTTGAAAACTTTCTACAAGTTATGAATGAAATATTTGCATTCTGCATTTATCACCGAAAGTTCACTGCAGTGCTCTGATAAGTCGCTCTACATTTTTTGGTAGCTTCTGTAAAGGCCCCTATTCACTTATACCATTCTTTATGGGTTTAGTCCACAGCTCATGGTCTTGTGGTAGCATTCTCGCTTCCCGCGCATGGGCTCCCAGGTTCGATTCCTGGCGGGGTCAGGGAGTTTCCCTGCCTCGAGATGACTGGGTGTTTTTGTGTTGTCTTCATCATCATCATCATCATCATCATCATTATTCATCCCCATTAAAGTCGGAGGAAGGCAATGGCATACCACCTCTGCTAGGACTTCGCCTAGTCAGCGGTACGGGTCTCCCACATTGTTCCCTACGCTCCTTGGACTATGGGACCTCATCATCATCATCATCATCATCATCATCATCATTATGGGTTTAAATACTTGACAAGGCATAACTAACTTCTCATCAAGTCTCCAGCAAGTTATAAGCAATAATTCTAGATGACTGCTTACTCATTATTAACAAGAAAAGTGTGCTCAGAGTGGTCATTAATGTACAGATTTATGCAAGTTGTAGTCCATTACTTTTTTATTTCACTTTCTACATGTTATGATGTGTTTTTTACGTCCTTGTTTGCCTGGCACACATTTACACTTTTCAGTTGGTTCATGTGATTTATTGTTGGTACATATTTTATGATGAAATTCGTGTATTGCGAGCATTGTTGTTATATTTCTGTGGTCCGGCTGTCATTTAGTCGGCTGGTGTGTTTTAGAACTTTGGATCTATCTCATTCTTCTGGTCCATATTGTTAATAAGTTCCTGATATGGTCGCGCGGATGGTAGGCCGTGATATAATCTGATGGCCTCTCGAAATAAGTCTCATTGAGAGTTCCTATTTTAATTGGGAGGGCAGTGTTTTCCCTCCCGTCAGCAAGCATTTCATGAACATCATCTTGACTTTTTCCATTCTTTTCATATCACCAATCTTAAGTTTGTCCCTTATAATCTCTAGTTCATATATTATGACTGGTGCCACTGCTGCTTTGAATAGTGTCATTGCTGTGCTTGTCAATAGATTAGATATGTTCGGGATATTGTATGAGGCTTTGATGGCTGCTGTTGCTCTGTTGTAAGTAGGAAAACCAAAAGTTGTTGCTGTTGTCCATAATATAGTTCCAAGATATTTATTCATATTTCTCTACTATTTCTAGTGTTCATTGTGTAAAGTTGTAGTCTTGGGTGATCCCCCCCCCCCCTCCCCCTCTTCCTGAATGTCAATTGAATTGTCTTCTGTTGAATTACTTTTAGATCATTTACTTTTGCCAGAGTTTCTAGTCGATTTAGTGCCTTATGTATGACCTTTCTTATCGCCAATACTATCACCATGTCATCTGTGTACACAATCATTTCTGCTTTTGAGTTTCCCGTATTGTGTTTTTCACATCTGCTATAAGGATGTTGAACCAGGCTTTAGTCATAGGGTCTGCTTAGAACTGAGATTTTCTGAAATTTCAACGTTGTTCTATATGTGGGTCAGATTTCATTAAAGGCATGCCTCAGTTGTTCTCACTAGCATATCTTTCTCTGCAGTCATGCCTTTCAATTGCTCCATTAGTTTTCCTCTATTTACTGAGTCGATCACTTTCTTGAGATCCACACAGACAACATAGTACTTTCCCCTTTGGTGTCTCAATGTGTCTTTTTATTGGGTCTGAAAAGTATTTCACTGCCTGTACCAAACACTCCCCACCCTAGATCATAAAGCCACATTGGCATTCCAGGATTTTTCCCTCAGCTGCATTGAGCACTTACATAAATATTTTGAAGGAAGTGTTTTCCAGCATGACTCATTGGAATGAATCCAGGAATGCTCTGTCTTCCTTCCCTCTGTACAGAATTTTTATTGTCACCATTTCCGAGTTCAGGGATTTTTCCTGGCTGTAGGCACTTGTTCATCAGATCCTTCCATAGTTACTCCTTGCTGTCAATGTCTTTGAGATGTTCTATGTACATGTTGTCTGGATGTGCTGCTTTTTTGTTTCTTCCTCCACGGATTGCTTGTCTGAGTTCAGTAGTTGTTATTAATTCGAAGCTGTGTGCAGTGTCCGTTGCTTCCCAATTTCATATGCCTTTTTTTAAGTTCAGCTAAAGTGGCCTGGTCTGCAGCTCATGGTCTCGCGGTAGCATTCTCGCTTCCCGAGCGCAGTGTCTCGGGTTCGATTCCCGGTAGGGTCAGGGATTTTCAGCTGCCCCGAGATGACTGGGTGTTGTTGTGTCGCCTTCATCATCATTATTCATCCCCATTACGGTTGGAGGAAGGCAATGGCAAACCACCACCATTAGGACCTTGCCTAGTACAGCGGTGCAGGTCTCCTGCATCATTCTCCTATATGTTCTGTCAAGAACCATGGGACTTCATTTCCATTTCCAAAGCAGCCAGAGAAAGCAGTCGTGTGTGCCTGAGGTGTGCCTGCTTTTGTGTGTGTGTGTGAAGGGGGGGGGGGGGTTGTTTTCTGAAGAAGGATCTAGTCAAAAACAAAGTGTGTAACAGTCTTTTCATTGTACTTGTCTGTAACTCAGTGTGTCATCTTTACGTTGAGTAGCAAGGTATCCTATCTGTAATTGTTGATATTCCAACCTGGAGTTTCCACTGCTAGATGTTATTCAGCTAGTAGACTATCTGGACTTACCAATGTTTGTCTTTTTTATGTTTATTCACTATTTCTGAGAAACGTGTTTCTCATTCTTCCACGTATATTTCTGCTGTTGGGAGTGAGACTTTCTCCCCTATACTTGTGAATTGGTCTGGTTCTGCATCCTTTGTTAATTTTCCTGCTTCCTTCTTAGTATATTCTGCTCATTCCCTTTTAATTGTAGGTTTGTATTTCCATCTTTTTCCTGCATAGTCAGTTATATCTGACTGTCCTCTCTATGTTTGTGCTATGTGTAATGCCTGTAGCTCCTTTCCTTGTAGCATACATGGTCAAACTATTTTTGTGCTTTTCTTCTTTTGCTTTTTGTGGCTGTCTTTATAATTCCTGTTGATATCCTTCCTATATTATATGGAAGACTTGATTGTTTAGTGCCTACACATCATTTAATGGAGTGGCATAGACCAATTGCTTCATGTGTCCCCATAACCAGAAGTCTAGTGGATTTAGGTCCAGGCAATGAGCAGGCCAAGGTATGGGACTTTCTGGAGCAGTCCATTGGTTTTTAAATGCCTTCATCAGGTGCCAACGCACAATGCAGAGAAAATGTGCTGGTGTTCCATCATGTGTGAACCACATCTGTAGTCTGTCCTGACATGGCACATCCTCCAGAAAGATAGGCAGTATGTTTTTCAAAAAATTATAACAAGCCCCTTGATACATTGTATATTCCTGACATCAGGGTTGGTTCCTTTTGTCATTTGCCAATCTAAGATTCTCTGATTTTCGTGATCAGTTTGTAAATAGTATTTACATTGCATTTGTTTCTGTCATCCTGAGGATGTATGGCAGAAAGGCAGTACCCAACATTTCATGTTCCGATGTATCACTTAGTCAAGTGTTAGGTTTCATGACACTTCTTATGCAGCTGATGGAGTACCCAGTACTCCTTAGAACAGATTCCAAGTGTTACATCTCGTGTCCGAGGCCCTGCAGCTCACATATCCGTCTTGCATGTGTTACAAGACTGTTGTTCATTCCTTTTTTCTTGCTTAGGAGTCGATTTGACAGTTTATGCAGGTATCAGTCCACGAGTGTCAGTATTTTTATACACACTGTGGCCCAGGTTCTCATCGTTCCTTGTGACCAGCACATATAGAAAGGGTAATTGTTGGTCCTTGTCTATTTCCATAGTAAATTCCATGTTGACATGGAGGCTGTTCAGATGTCTGGGGGAGTCGCCAAACTGTTCGTCACCTTGGCTCCACATGACGAAGGTGCCATTGACGTACCTGTACCACACTTCCGGTTTCCAAGGTGCCAAGTCCAATCCCTGTCTCTCAAAATTATCAACCACTGGACTAAGTGGACCACCCAGGGCAACACCTGTCAGCTGTTTTTAGAATTGCCATTCCATGTAAAGTAGCTTGTGGGGTAAGAGTCGCCAAGAAAGAGCTTGGTGATATCCTGCAGGAAAATGAAACTGATGTGCTTCAGAGAGTCATTGAGTGATAAAAAAAAATAAAAATAAAAAAAATTTAAAGCTGACGAGAATGTCATTTGATCCAAGTTTAGGCTCTCCAGCTTCTCTCATCCTGCGGGTCCAGGGGTAATAATAGGACAGAGGTTTTCCTGCCTGTCGTAAGAGGTGACTAAAAGGAGTCTCACACGTTTCAGCCTTTACGTGATGGTCCGCTATGGGGTTTGACCTCCATTTTTCAAAATTTTCACAAAGAGCGAGCCAATTGGGGAAGGGCGCCTTACATGGTGTATCGTGTCCATTGTGCATTGAGATCTTTAGCCCACTTTCTCGTCGTTGTGTTGCACTGTTGCCCATTCTCCATCTCTTGGGTGAGGACACCTTCCTGGGTGCGTTTTCCACCATGCACTATGTAGTGTCACTTTCTGTGCCGACGATGTCCATGGACTTCTTTGTACCTCATATCCAGCACAGTAGCCAGTACGTTGTGGTGGGATCGCCATGTACCCAGTTGGTTGTAGCCCCCTGACAACACAGGGATTGCTCTGCTGATGCCTGCACTGCTAACTCCCCATGTATGCCAAGGAGTAGATGCCCGTCACCCTGGGGCATCAGGACTCCCGGCAATGGCCATCCTGCCAGGTGGCCTTTGCTGTGGCTGGGTGGGGCCCATGTGGAGGGCCCCTGGTCGGAGTGGGTGGTATCAGGGCGGATGACATGCCATGAAGTGTAGTACGCCATCTCTTGCTGGTGGTCCGCTGCCAGCAGTCCCTAAGCGGGCAAAGTCTAGCTTTAATTCTAAGAAATATGACCCCAAGTCGTTCACCTTAATGGCCACACTAAGGATGGCAGTGAAGTTTATTCGCCCCGGTACCTCATATGTATGATAGTTGAGGGGGAATCTTTCATGTCCATGAAGCCACAGTTTTTTGTGGAGCATTTAGAGGACAAGTTTGGGGAGGTGGAGGGCTTGGCCAAAATGCGCTCTGTGTTAGTTTTGATACAAACAGCATCCTCTGCCCAGTCATGGGCATTACTCGCTTGTGGCAAATTGGGGGATGTTTCTGTTACCATCATAAGAACTTAAATATGGACCAGTGTATTATATTCCACAGGAATCTTCTTTTGCAGTGTGACGACGAGCTGCATGCCAATTTAGAGCAGCAAGGTGTTCATTTCATCTGGTGCATCCATTGGGCTCTGAGGGATAACCAGGTTGCAACTAGTGCCTTAATCTTGGTCTTCAAGGGTGACACCTTGCCCAAGAAGATCAAGGTGATGGTCTACCACTGTGACGTCCCCCGATGTGATGCTTTAAGTGCTGGATGTTCGGCCATATGTCTTCCCGCTGTACTTCCAGCCCCACCTGTCGAGATTGTGGGTGTCCATTGCATCCCAATACTCCATGCGCCCCACCTCCCATCTGTGTCAACTGCGGAGGGCATCATTCACCTTGCTCGCCAGACTGCAGGATTTTACAGAAAGGGAGGAAAATCATGGTATGACCGACTGACCTACACCTAGGCTAAGAGGAAATTTGAGTGCCTACATCCTGTGGCTATGATCTCATACGCCACTGCCACGAGAACAGTTCTCACCCCATCAGTTCCTCAAATTCGTGTCGCCTCTCAGAACCGGGAGACTACACCCTGCCACATTGATGGTGGGGGGGCACTTCCCTCCCTGTTGCTCCTGCACCACCTACTTCAGGATTTCTGCTAGTGGGAAAGATGACACCCGCCAACGGCTGAGGAGCCCAAATGCAGCTGGTCATAGGGCTTCACACTCATCCTCAGTCCTGGAGACTGATAGTGAAGTCCTCCCAGCGAGGGAAACCCAAAGAACAGCACAAGAAATCGAAAAAGAAGAACCCTTAAGAACAAGGAACTTGCAGTGGCACCCACACCACCACTGCCTACAATCTCTGTGTCTGAGGATATGGTGGAGATTCTGGCGTCTGCTGAGGACCTGGATCTGGCCGGACTCTGAGACACATTCGATATAGACTGCTCAGGCAAAAAGTCGGTGGCCACAGGTGACCTGAGACATAGGCTACTTCATTGAGTGTTTCATGCCTTCCCAGTCTCACAATCACATCATCCTCCAGTGGAATTGTGGCAGTTTTTTCCACCGCCTGGCTGAGCTATGGCAACTGTTAAGCTTTACACCTGCTTTTTGCAGTGCCCTTCAGGAAACCTGGTTCCCGGCAATGCGGACCCCTGCCCTCCGTGGCTATGAGGGATAAAACAGGAACCATAGAGACTACAATGGAGTGTCAGGTGGAGTTTGCGTTTGTCCTAAACTCAGTCTGTAGTGAACATGTGCCCCTTCAAACCCCTCTTGAAGCTATGGTTGTCAGAATAAGGACGACACAGGAAATAACTGTCTACAATGTATATCTTCATCCAGATGGTGCAGTACCCCTGAATGTATTAGCTGCACTGATTGATCAACTCCCTAAACCTTTCCTACTTTAGGGAGATTTTAACGCCCATAACCCCTTGTGGGGTGACACCGTGCTTACTGGCTGAGCCAAAGATGTCGAAACTGTACTGTCTCAGTCCGCCTCTGCCTCTTAAATACTGGGGCTGCCACACATTTCATTGTGGCTTGAGGTAGTTTCTCGGCCATTGATTTATCAATTTGCAGCCCAGGACTTCTCCCATGTATCCACTGGAGAGCACATGACGACCTGTGTGGTAGTGACCACTTCCCCATCTTCCTGTCACTGCCCTGGCTTCAGGCCATGGACACTTTCCCAGATGGGCTTTAAACGAGGCAGACTGGGGAAACTTTCACCTCTGATGTCATTATTGACTCTGGCCCCGCATGGTAATATCAATGTAATGGTTGTGCAGGTGACTATCACAATCGTTTCTGCAGCAGAAAACGCAATCCCCCACTTTTTAGGGTGTCTGTGGCGAAAGGCAGTCCCTTGGTGGTCGCCGTAAGTTGATGAAGCAATTACAGAGCGTTGGCGAGCTCTACAGCTACATAAACGACACCCTTCCCTAAAGCATCTGATAGCCCTTAAGCAGCTCCGTGCCCGTATGCGCCAGCTTCTAAAATGACAGACACAAGAATGTTGGGAGAGGCATGTGTCGACATTGAGTGCCATACGTCACCTTCCCAAGTCTGGACGAAGATCAGACATCTTTTTGGGTACCAGACCCCAACAGGTGTCCCTAGCGCTACAATCAATGGCATGCTATGTACCGATGCAAATGCGATTGCCAAGCACTGTGCTGAGC
Source organism: Schistocerca serialis cubense (assembly GCF_023864345.2). Classification (NCBI taxonomy): domain Eukaryota; kingdom Metazoa; phylum Arthropoda; class Insecta; order Orthoptera; family Acrididae; genus Schistocerca; species Schistocerca serialis. The sequence continues at coordinate 107,963,919 of NC_064641.1, read as the reverse complement.
ACTATGCTCGAGCCTCTGCATCGGAGAACTACCCCCCAGCCTTTCACACCTACAAATGGCGGATGGAAAGGAAAGTCCTCTCGTTCACTACACGCCACAGTGAACCCCATAATGCCCCATTTACAAAGTGGAAGCTCGTCAGCGCACTTGCACATTGCCCCAGCACAGCTGCTGGGCCGGATCGGATCCACAGACATCTTTCGTCTAACTACAAGTGCCTTCTCCTTGTCATCTTCAACCGGATCTGGTGCGATGGCGTCTTTCCATTGCAGTGGCGGGAGAGCATCATTTTTCTAGTGCTCAGACCCGGCAAAAATCCGCTTGATGTGGATAACTATCGGCCCATTAGCCTCACCAACATTGTTTGCAAGCTGCTGGAACGTATGGTGTGTCGGCGGTTGGGTTGGGTTCTGGAGTCAAGTGGCCTACTGGCTCCATGTCAGTGCGGCTTCTGCCAGGGTCACTCTACCAATGATAATCTTCTCTCTCTCAAATCTGCCATCGGAACAGCCTTTTGTAGACACCAACCCCTTTTTGCAGTCTTTTTTTTTATCCAAGCAAAATGTATGACACCACCTGGTGACATCATATCCTTGCCACATTATACGGGTGGGGTCTCCCAATTTTTATCCAGAATTTCCTGTCGCTCCATGCTTTCCACGTCCAAGTTGGTGCCTCCCTTAGTTCCCCCCATATCCAGGAGAATTGGGTCCTGCAGGGCTCTGTATTGAGTGTATCACTATTTTTAGTGGCTGTTAAAGGTCTAGCAGCAGCTTTAGGGCCGTCTGTTTCACCCTCTCTGTATCCAGACGACTTCTGCATTTCATACTGCTCATCCAGCACTGGTGTTGCTTAGTGGTGCCTGCAGGGAGCCATCCATAAGGCGCAGTCATGGGCTCTCACCCACGGCTTCCAGTTTTTGGCCGCTAAGTCATGTGTCATGCACTTTTGTCGGCATTGTACCGTTCATCAGGAACCAAAACTTTACCTTCATGACGATCCACTCACTGTAGTGGAGACATATCAATTCTTAGGACTGGTTTTCGACACCCAGTTGACTGGGCTACCTCACCTTCGTCAGCTTAAGTGGAAGTGCTGGCAGCACCTCAGTGCCCTCCGCTGCCTGAGCAACACCAACTGGGGTGCAGATCGCTCTACTCTGCTGCAGCTCTACAAAGCCCTTGTTCAATCCCGCCTTGACTATGGGAGTCTGATTTATGGTTTGGCGGCACCCTCAGCGTTGTGTGCACTCGACCCAGTGCACCACTGTGGCGTTTGTCGAGCGATGGGAGCTATTAGAACAGTGCCGTGACCAGAGTCCTGGTGGAGGCCAGAGTCCCTCCATTGCAGATCCGAGGTGCCCAACTGCTCGCCAGTTATGTTGCACACATTGATAGTTCTCCTGAGCATCCAAATTACCATCTCCTTTTTCCACCCGTGGCAGTTCATCTCCTGCATCGGCAGCCCAGGTCAGAGCTAACGATTGCAGTTCACGTGGTTTCCCTCCTGTCTGAACTGGAGTCCTTCCCTTTACCACCTCCCATCCAGGTCCGTCCGCATACACCTCCATGGTGTACACCTAGGCTGCAGATTCATCTGGACCTTTCAATTGGCCTTAAGGACTCAGTTACTCCTGCCGCTCTCCACTGTCACTCACTCTCTATTCTTGACGTTCTGGGGCTCTGAAGCGGTTTACACTGATGGCTCAATGGCTGATGGTCATGTTGGCTTCGCCTACGTCCACAGAGGCCATTTTGAACAGCATTCCTTGCCCGATGGCTGCAGTGTATTCACTACAGAGCTGGTGGCCATCTCTCGTGCATTTCAGTATATCCGTTCATGCCCCGGGGAATCGTTTCTTCTGTGTACTTGAGCATCATACAAGCTATCAACCAGTGCTACCTTCACCATCCCTTGGTAGCATCCATCCTGGAGTCCATCTCTGCCCTGGACCGTTCCATCATTCAGTGGTGTTTGTGTGGATCCCAGGACACGTCGGCATCCCAGGCAACAAACTTGCCAACAGGCTACACGGAAACTGCTTCTGGAGATGGGCATCTCTGAATCTGACCTGCATTCTGACTTAGGCTGTAGGGTTTTTCGGCTTTGAAAGACGGAGTGGCATAACAACCAACTGTGTGTCATAAGGAGACTACGAATGTGTGGAAGTGTTACATGCGGGCCTCTCGCAGGGAATCGGTTGTCCTCTGCCAGCTCCGCATTGACCACGCTTGGGCGACCCACGGTTACCTCCTGCGCTGTGAAGACCCGCCTGAGTGTCGGTGTGGCACCCAGTTGACAGTGACCCATATTCTGGTGCACTGTCCCACTTTCACTGCCCAGCGACGAAATCTTGGGTTACTGGACTTGTTGCCACTAATTTTATCTGACAATGTCTCATTGGCTGATTTAGTTTTACATTTTATTTCTGAGGGTGGGTTTTATCAATTGATCTAAGTTTTAGTGCATGTCCTTTGTCCCTCTGTGTCCTCCCCCCAGTGCTTCTAGGGTGGAGGTTTTAATGTGTTGCAGGGTGGGTGGCTTCTCCTTTTTTATTCTCATGGTCAGCCTGCCAAGGTAATCTGCTTTGTTGTTTTAATCTCTTCATCCCGTTTCTTGTGTTTCTGTGGTTTTCTTGTCCTCTTTTGTCCATTTAAATATTTAAATGTTTGTTGCCCTTCATCGTTCTTATGATTTTTCCTTTCATTCTGTTTTGAGTTGTCAGTCTTGTTTGTTTTATTCTTACACTTTTGATACTTTTGTATTTGGAACAAGGGACTGATGACCTCGTAGTTTGGTCCCTTTCCCCTCTTTTAATCCAACCAATCTTCAGCTTCTCGATTGATTGTGTCGGTCTTTCCCATGTGCAGCTGAAGCAGAGACACCAAGTATTTCACAGTTTATACATCAGTGATCCAGGAGTACTCTCATTCGGTCTTAATGGGACATCGTCTGTATAGATTTTTGGTAACCCATACAGCCGAGTTGGTAGGGCTTTTGTGTTTTGTGGATTCCTCAGTTTGCCTGCTGAGAGAGATCAGATTTAGTAGGTCATGTATCTTCTGCTCAGATCCGCACAGAACAAAAGAAGACCACCCACGATATTGTAAATATACTATTTATTTTGTATATTTGGAAAAGTACAGTCCATCATTACCAGGATCACCACATGTAAACAGCATTGCAGATTAAGACAGGTGGAGAAATCAGCCATGGCAGAGCAATGCTGTATGAGACTGACCACATAAAAAAATTCACCAGTACAGAGGTTCTTATTGCGCAGAAGAGCTACCATGCCTGCTTGTTCAAGGAAGCCATAGAAATTCACGAATGTGACAGTAGTTTCAACAAATTGCAGCAAACAAATCATTGCAGGTAGCAATGGATCAAGGGGAGATCGACAGTGGTAATGACTAGGGTTAAAGCCCTCACATGTTGGCGTAAAAGGTACAGACAACTCCGACCACATGGTTGTCTCTGGTCTACCACCAATAGTGGAGGTTTAATCTTTGACAATACCAGCCACTTGTGCTGGCGAAACATCAGGAAAGTTGTTCAATGTTGAATGAAGATTGCAACACAAAAGCCAAACAGGCAATTTGTCAACAAATGACAAAAACCACACCAATTTTGAGTGTACATTGTGCTCAAATGTTAGGACCTACCTAGAAGAAAATGACCTTCTCCATGGAAGTCTGCATTAGTTCATAAAAGTCAACTACACAGTGCTCAACTAGTGCTTTTTACACACAATATCCTGAATGCCATGGATAAATGAAATGGGTTGATTGGGTATTTCTAGTCTTTCAAAAGGCTTCTGATTCATTGCCAAGTTGACATCTTCTAAAAAACAGGATCAAAAATTTATTGACTGACAGGATACAGTTTGTAATCCTGGATGGAGAGCTGTCAATCCTGGATGGAGAGCTGTCTACAGTCACTGAAATGATATCTAGTATACCCTCGGGCAATGGTGTTTCTGTGATACATAAATGGCAATCTCATACTTTTCACAGATGATGTAGTTACCTATGAACAAATTATTTCCAGAAAAAATTTGGTCCCAACCGAACCACAACCTCAATAATCGCAACATACTGTATTTGGAAAAAATCATGAGTGTCACTATCAACAAATTTACCTAAAAAGGTATTACTGTAATTGAAGTAGTAATATGAAAGTAATCACTTCATATCATCCGCAGAAGAGCCAGAGGCACTGTAAGTGCCCTTTGCGGTTTTTTAGTTATATTTGCGTGTGAAATCTGTTACTCCGCTAGTGATATAACTTTGTATAAATCTGCTGTTTGTAAAAATTTTAGTATCCGAAATAAATGATCTCTCCGTCGAAAGGCTGCTAAACTGCAGGAAAATCACCTCTTGCGACTTAAGCGGTATTTACATAGGTCGTCACATGACGTCGAGGTTCCTGAGTAAGAATGTTGTGAGGTCGTGTTGGTGGTGAGAATTTTGTTGTTGTCTGCAAACATCCGGAGCTAACCTTATATTTTCCCCAAGCCCACTGCTATTATATTAGTGTTTTGATGCGTTTCGGTCCTCTTATTCTTAATTTCATCATTTTGCTTTGTTTTAGTGGAAAATAGCAAATGTTCAATGACGACTTGAATATTTTTTCCATTGAGTGTTCCTTCTTTGAGCGAGGCCAGCTATCTGAAAGCAACAAATGGTTCAGATTTTCCAATAACGACAGATCTGGCGCCCTATACTGTCTATAAATAAGTAAGTAAATCGAAAATGCAATTTTCAGTCGGTAACATTTTATTAACTGCAAAACTCAGCTCTATTAAAGGAGAAAAATGAAACTGTTTATGGCGTTATATGCTACGCAGAGGGGGAAAAAAACGTTATGGGGCAATCTAAACAGACGTGTGGGAATGACGTAGTCAGGGTCGAGTAGAATGATGTACATTGTAAGACAACGTGTCGAAGTATTCCACTCTGGATTGCCGTGAATATAAATAGAATATGTACGAGAAACATTGTCGCGGTGTTTGTTTTTCAAGAGGCAAGCTGGAGAACTAGACTTGGCCACTGTTTCTATGTTTCGATACAGTGTATCGATACGTGGAACTGTTTCAGTGTTTCGGAACGGCTGTGGTTCACTGTTTCGAAACAGTGGTGTTTCATTCTGCCCCTGTCTCGGATATCCGGACCAGATTCGATCTCGAGCCAGACACAGAAACTGTATCGTTGTTTCAAAATAAGGCTGTTTCAGTCCACCTGTGCTTGGAACGGACTGATTGCATCGAAACAGTAGAGATGGGCAAACTGAAACACGTAACTGTTTCGAAACAAATTAAACATTACAATGTAATGTTTCGAAACAGTGAAACAGTTTGTGTTTTGTAATCTAATAAACCTAGACATTTTATCATCTTGAATGTCTACTGTATAGGTATGTCCATATAAACACAAATGAGGTGCGAGAGCGCTAATCATATCGCAGGAAGTATGAAACTATCACTTAGGCGTCTTGGCAGTTTCGTATTTCATGCAGCAAATACGCTGCTTTCGTGTCGTGTGACTTTCATACTTTTCAATTGGCTGAGGACAGCCGTAGCTGAAGACAGAAGAACCACCACGAACGGAACTGGAGGTTGGGAGCGAACTACAGAAACAACAGATATGGTACTGGGATTCCCACATTCCGCTAGTATGGGAATATACCCATCCTGCTAATTCCCATGCACACAAAGGGAATTATTGTGGATAATAGGCACAGTGACTATAGACTCACAAATAATGCCAAATCGTTTTGACAAGCAATAGCATGAAGCTTAAGATATCCGAAAATAAAGCTTCGTTTCTAGATGACTGTCCTATTCCGAAATGGCGTAACATTTGCTTTATAAACATTAACCAAACAATAAAACAACGCATACTATTCACATTCAAAATAATAAATATGTGAAAATCATTCAGTTAAATTACACTTTTTTTTTTATAACATACGTTTCTCTGTTCAAGTACAGTAATCATATTAAGAAACGCGTTAAGCCTAGAACATTTTGAATAAAAAAAAGGCGTAGAGTGACAGTTATTATACATATGCATAAATTTAATGTAGGTATAATTGCAAGCAATCTGTTTGACATATCATTGATAGTGTAATGGTGAACGGGAAGGGCTGGGAAGCATGGTGAATTTACAGTAACGGTTCGAAACACCTTGAAAGACAAAATTTTTTCTGTTATATTTTGTTATTTATTCGAATTATTTGGCATTATTTGTGAGTCTATAGTCACTGTGCCTATTATCCACAATGATTCCCTTTGTGTGCATGGGAATTAGCAGGATGGGTATATTCCCATACTAACGGAATGTGGGAATCCCAGTACCATATCCGTTGTTTCTGCTGTTCGCTCCCACCTCCAGTTCCGTTCGTGTTGGTTCTTCTGTCTTCAGCTATGGCTGTCCTCAGCCAATTGAAAAGTATGAAAGTCGCACGACACGAAAGCAGCGCATTTGCTGCATGAAATACGAAACTGCCAAGACGCATAAGTGATAGTTTCATACTTCCTGCGATATGATTAGCGCTCTCGCACCTCATTTGTGTTTATATGGACATACCTATACAGTAGACATTCAAGATGACAAAATGTCTAGGTTTATTAGATTACAAAACACAAACTGTTTCGAAACAGTGCATCGAAACATTACATTGTACTGTTTCATTTGTTTCGAAACAGTTACGTGTTTCAGTTTGCCCATCTCTATGGAGAACTGATTCAGGCGTCGGGAGCTAACGTCGTTGAAGGAATCTTCAACTACCGACCAAACCGATAGATGTCGCTATGGTCACGCTACCATGATCCATTGCGAGTTGTTGGCACTAGACGCCTGTGGTCAACGTGCGACAAGCAGCAAGGCTTCCAAGTGCCTCGCTCCAAGTAGGTTTTTGATCTTGTTGGGGAGACGATGCTGTGAGTATCGTGGTTGGACAGAGCTGTCGTAATTTGGGAAGTAGCAGAGTTTCGCGGGAATTGAGGATTGATACAAAATATTTTGCGCCGTATTGGTGGTCATTGTGAACTTATAAATATATGGCGAGTTTTGCTTGGCAAGCTGGGTTTGACGATGCTATTTTTTGAGACATGTCATTAACACGACTGAACACTCGAAAATATACACCATTTTGATCAGGAAAAACTAGTTATTTTTTATTTGAAAGGAAGTAAATTTATGGATACAGTTCCAATAACCCAACACTTCATGCCTCATGCCGTTTCCCTATCGTATATACACTCATATCCTCTCCCCGATAAGTGCCGACTGTGTTAAGCTGTGATTTTTGAAAAATTTGGAAATGTAATAATTGTTTGATTTCTCGCAGTATAATATTTATATTAAATACAGTAGTTCACATTTACTTATTTACCTGCTCCTGAGGTGGGAGACGTATTTCCGTAATGTTACTATGCAGAGAAAGTGTTTATGACCAAAAAGTTATTGTAGCATGTGGGAGGTAATTTCTCATACTTTGGCATCCCGTATGGCCCGCAACATTTCGTCGAGAATGCTTGTGTATAACCATTTTCAGTTGTATTGTCGTGTACTTTAGAAGCATTATGTTTCCACATGCTCTTATAACTATCTCTGCTCTTTTGTAGCCTGAAGAAAACGAATGTATAATTGACTATGCGCTTAAGAAACGTGACGTGAAGGTTGTACCTACAGGATTGGACTTCGGAAGTGAAGGATTCACAAAATACAGGCATCATAGGTATGTATCGTACTGTTATTTATCACCTGGAGTAAAAGTGTTGTGACGAAACCAGTGAGTTTGCGAACACGTATATTATGGTAACTTTGAAGTTTCCCGATCAGTTCCATGTTCCTGAATTGGTAATGCTGTGTGAGAGCCATTGTTTTCTATTGTACTTCACTTTGTTTTGTACTGTTTCCTTTCCTGGTGACGTAATTTTTTCATTTAGGAACTTTAGTAAAAATGTTATAACATTGATCCGACTTTTGACTTTTAACTCCTTGTGTGATGTCTGCTTTCGCTTGGTTACGTTGCCTGCACGGCGAGAGGCAGGCAAGGTTTACACCCCCCCCCCCCCACCCCCCCCCCCCCCCCAAAAAAAATCGTTACAGTGTGGGTGTGGGGCTACCATTCCATGCCATCACATAGCTGTTCCTGCCACCACTAGCTGGAGGACTTAATTAACAATATCTACAGGGCACGTCAAATTTTCAGTGGTGTGTTGGGAGATATTTCACAAAATTAAACTCCATAAATCCTTGGGTAATAGAAGAAATATTGAATTTAATTGATGAAAGGAGAAAATATAAAAATCAAGCAGGCAAAAGGAATACAAAGTCTCAAAAATGAGATTGACAGGAAGTGTGAAATGGCTAAGCTGGGATGGCAAGAGACAAATGCAAGGATGTAGAGGCATATATCACCAGGGGTAACATAGATATTGCCTATAGGAAAATTAGAGACCTTTGGAGAAAAGAGAACAACTTGTATGAATATCAAGAGCTCAGATGGAAAATGAGTTCTAAGCAGAAAGGTGGAGGGAGTATGTAGAGGGTCTATACAAGGGTAAGGACAGTATTATGGAAATGGAAGAGGACGTAGATGAAGATGAAATGGGAAATATGATACTGCGTGAAGAATTTGACAGAGCACTGAAAGACCTAAGTCGAAACAAGGCCCCGGGAGTAAACAACATTCCATTAGAACTACTGATAGCCTAAGGAGAGCCAGTCCTAACAAAACTGTACCATCTGATGAGCAAGATGTATGAGACAGGCGAAACAGTCTCAGACTTCAAGAAGAATATAATAATTCCAATCCCAAAGAAAGCAGATGTTGACAGGTGTTAAAATAACATAATTCTCAGTCTAATAAATCACAGCTGCAAAATAGTAACACGAATTCTCTACAGACAAATGGAAAAACTAGTAGAAGCCTACTTCGGGGAAGATCAGTTTGGATTATGTAAAAATGTTGGAACACATGAGACAATACTGACCCTATGACTTATCTTAGAAGATAGATTAAGAAAGGCAAACCTATATTTCTAGCATTTGTAGACTTAGAGAAAGCCTTTGACAATGTTGACTGGAATACTCTTTCAAATTGTGAAGGTGTTGGGTCAAATACAGGGAGCAAAAGGCTATTTACAATTTTTACAGGAACCAGATGTCAGTTATAAAGAGTCGAGGGCATGAAAGGGAAGCAGTGATTGGGAAGGGAGTGAGACCGCTTTAGCCTAACCCCAATGTTATTCAGTCTTTATATTGAGCTAGCACCAAAGGAAACAAAAGAAAAATTTGGTGTAGGAAATAAAATCCATAGAGAAAAAATTAAAACATTGGAGTTCGCTGATGACATTGTAATTCCGTCAGACAGCAAAGGACCTGGAAGAGCAGTTGAATGGAATGGACTGCCTCTTGAAAGGAGGATGTAAGATGAACATCAACTAAGGCAAAATGAAGATAATGGAATGTAATCGAATAAAATTGTGTGATGCTGAGGGAATTAGATTAGGAAATGAGACGCTTAAAGTAGCAAATGTGTTTTGCTAATTGGGGAACAAAATAACTGATCATGGTCGTAGTAGAGAGGACATAAATTGTAGACGGGCAATTCCATGTCAAATCAACAAGTGCTACAACCTGACCCTCTCAGATTTTTTTGAAATTAAGTATGCATATATTACTCATAAATCATGACACAAATTAATTTTTTCACATTTTTCTGACGAAAAGTTACCGTGTAATGGACCTTCAAAAATTGAAAAGATGACAAATTTTTGACTCGTGGAACAATGTTGTTTTCTTTACAACACGTGTTCTAATTAAGCTAGAACAATAAAATTTACTTCATTGGAAAGCTCTTTTAAAGAGTTAATTGTTGAATGTACCGAATTTTGAAAAACTGTATTTTTAAAATTCTCAAAAAAATATATGTGAAAGATACACTTTACATCTACATATTCTGAAAGTTTCATCTTGGGATGAGCAAGGGTTCACTATTAAAAGCAATTTTATGTTAAGGGTGGTGCTTTAAAAATTTGTAAAAACTAATTTATTTTAAATATTACGCCTACTTCTCACCAGCTGTATGTTGTTATAAAATGCAGAAATTAAAAATAACGTATAATTGACAAAAGAACATATGTTTTATGCTTCTGTAATTAATAAATACAAAATGAAAACTTCAAGAAATAAATAAAAAACACAGAAAGATGAATACCTGAGATCAGACCTAAATTCAGTTAGTAATGACTATTATTTACAAATAGGTGTCCTATTAGTGCACTTCTTCATACTTAGAACTAATCAGTCTGTTGTACATCAACATTTCTGCACTGGATAACTTATATGTTCGCCCTGTAGCAGTTTGAGGGCTCACGATTGTCACTACTCCCCTACTGCTTATGGAAAGAATGTCTGGATGACTCGGAAATGTAAAAGATGGTGACAGTCCATCTGGATGTAAGAAACTAACTGTGATTTCATCCTTCTCCTGATTTTTTTCAAGTACACAGGTTAACCACCAGTGTCCATTATAAGCAACATATCCTTTTTATGTCTTTGAATGGTATTTTATCACTGTCAGAAACTGTCACTAGTTCAGTTTTACTATCATCAGAGTTTGAATACACTTTTCTTATTATTTTGTCCTTGCTAAAAGGAATAAAAGTGTGAAGTTTTTGTGTCCCTAAAATTTTGCAGCATTTCTCAAATCTCTCCATAAGTTTCATTTCTTCAGTAGTGTACTTGAAGTTCTTTCCTTCTATGCTACCCTTGGCAAACATATGAAGTTGTGTTGGTATCATTATTTGATCACTGTATGGCTGTTGCAGACTTGCTCGAGCTGCAAGTCATTTAAACGTTCCACCAACACCATCACTAGCTCCCTTCTCAGGCGAGGTGGCTGAAAAATGCCATCCAGCTTCAGTTTGGAAATCATCTTCATGATGACACAGGTTGATAAGGTTCTTCCTATTTTTATAATGAGCTGCTGCTCCATCAGAGAAATACTACATTTTTCTTGGTTTTCTACCGAATTTAACAGTCAGGAAGTCCATCAAGTACGATTGGAACAAATGCACAGCAACAGTGTCAAGTGTTAGGCATTCTGATATGATTACAAGACTTGTGTGCTCGAGATTGTTCCCATCCTTATAATAAGCGACAATGGGATGAATCGTTGCTTGCATGTTTGTCCGGTGACAGCCTTGAACTTCGTCCTGGATGACAAAGGAGTAATTCTCAGAAAAGTCACAGATCGCTAAGACCTTGCCTTCTTTAAGTTCATTTCTCAGTCTCTTTTGGAAGGTTGATTGTTGATTAGCAACAAATGAATGTCGTGTAAGCGATTTAAATTTACCAAAAAACAATCAATAAAGTTGTCAGATGATTTTATGATTGCTTCTAGAGATGTGTGATCAACGGAAACCCATTGCTGATAAGTTATATTATCAATATCATTAGTATTCAACAAATCTAGTAAATATGTCTTAAATGTTTCTGGGCCAGGGCAGAATTTACATTCACTGATTACATACAACTCTTGCAATGCAGTCTTTGTAAGTTTTTATTGGATTATCTTCATCCTTTGTCAGCTGAGGAATGTTTCATCCGGTCAGCATGAGTTTGAAGTTTTGATTGGTAGTACACACACAGACACAATGTGTACCACTGCTTCCAGCTAAAACACAATTTTTGGGATGTAGGTCTGCAAACTTCGAAGATCCAATGTCGAGTTGTGGATGGTAGTCTTTAAAGTTCGCGTAAATTTCTTTCAAATTACTTAAAATTAGCTGTTTTTGTACTTGCAGTTTTTCTCCGTTATCTCTCACAAGCACAAAATCTTTTTTCCCAGGCATTGCCCTGCTTATCTCATCAGAACAATAAAAGTTTCTAACAAAATCAGCAGTTTGATCAAGAGTCTTGTCAGGTTTTGGGTTTGGGGAAGACAAAATTCCCTTGGCCTTCACCAGATCTTTCACTCTTCAAGCCATGTAATGTGTTATGTTAAATTCATCTTGAAGCTTCTTAACACTCCAGCTTTTAGGTAAAATGGTAAGAATTTCCATCTGTTTACTTCGAGATGTACATGTACGAAATTTATCTTATAGCTGACTGATCATCTCAGATTCTGCATGATCATGTACCACCGCTTCTTTTTCAGAAGGAAGCAGTAATACCTTTGTTTGAATTGTTGAAGTTAATTTAATTAGTTTTTCCTTAGGATAATTTGCTTCACAGAGTCATTTCTTCTTAATTGGCGATTCACCAACGGACTGCAAAGAAGCATTCAACCTTTCTAAGGCCTCACTTGCTGCAATGTCTTGTACGTCACTATCACATAAAACCTTTTCACTTTCTTGTTTCACCACAGAATACAGTATATCAGGGCTTCCCAACCTTTTCACCTGGCGGACCCCTTCTTCAGTTGAAAATCCATGGCGGACCCCTAGTCAGTCCAGGTGCCATGTTCCCTATGATTCCCCCCCTCGGAAGTATCAATAGTCTTTGGTTTAGAAATGAATGAACACAACTTGAAATTAACGATCCCATTGGAATTCTCACTGTATCCAGACGCTTACTAGTGGATTTACTCCCTAACACACTATAGCCTGATTAAAATTACTTGGTAATTGAAATTTCACACGATGGACCTGTCTTCCGCTAAGAGCAATCAATGTCACGTCCAAACTGTTCGCTGTTGACAAGCTGTCGCTTATGGTCTGTTCACTTCCACTATTTGGCTACTGTTATGTAAGGAGCATGCATATTTCGTAACAGTCGTGTGTGTGGGGGGGGGGGGGGGGTGAAATCCGAAGAAAAATGTTGTGAAGGCGATGGAGAAACTGCAGCCTTCTTCAATGTTCCTGACTTCAGCCACCAATCCATGTTAGAAGTAATAAACTGGTCAAAAATCGACTTATGAAGTAGGCAGTGCACTGCCAAAGCAAGTTAAACATTTAATGATGCCTGGGGCCACATACATGCCAGCGAGCGCTGTGACTGGTTGACAAAGTTCACTCCGCGCAAGCGTAAATGGTTTCAGCGCATCTAGCGCCGTGAGCCGGCGCACAAACAACCCCCGTATTGTTGCTATACAGTTGATCAGAGAAGCCGCATTCTCCGGCACTAAACTGTGTATACTTTCTCACTTGGGAACTGCAAAGGATGCTTGGGGATACGACCTTAAGCAAAAGTACACGTTTTTCACACGTAAAAGAAAATAGTGATGAATTTGATTTTCACATTTTTTATTCAATAATTTGTCATTATTTCACACGATTTGGTGAAAGGTGGCCGCGGACCCCCTAGAAAGAGCCAGCGCACCCCTAAGGGGTCCACGGACCACAAGTTGGGAAGCCCTGCAGTAGATCATCATCATTTTCTGTGCTAGACGTATCACAAATTTCTACTCGTGCAATATTTTTACAGCAGTTGTCACACACTTTTTGAATTAAAGTTAAGAAAGGTTATCTTGCTATCATCCATTGTGAAACAGGCCATAAGTTTTTCTTGTGGTTATTGTGGCCCTTTTCATTAAATGGATTACAGCACAAAGCTGAAATTTTAGGCATTTTGTATTTCTCAAGTGAACAAACTAATTAAAAAAAAAAGTTTTTGAAGTTGACTGCCCCAGCTTTCTATATTCAGTACTACACAATATTACTTCTCTATTCTTTCACTTCCTGAAAAAAAAAATTCGTTATGTTAATAGTATGCAAACATTAACTGGTTGTAGGCATACAAATTTACAGACTCTTGTGAGGTTTGTACAAAAGTACCTTTAAGCTGGATTCAAAACATATTTCAGAGTTAATCACATAATTTCACTACAGTTGCCTCGCAACAAAAGAATGTGTGGGTCACTTTCAACAATAGGTGAAAATTGCAGACAATATTAACCAGAGATAAAATACTGAATAGAATGCAGATAGTAACACCAAAGAATCATTTTATATATAATCCTTAAAATGAGAGATAGTTCCTTTTTTTTCCTTCTTTTTTCCCGTGGTTTTACAGCTATTAATAAATAGTTAGCACCAAAGTTTAATAAGCAGTTATTCATTTCAAAAGTACAATTGGTGGACCATGTAACAAAATCTAACACTGTAATATTTTCATGTTTAGCAAAATAATAGAAATTCACCTGAAACTTCCTGGCAGATTAAAACTGTGTGCCCGACCGAGACTCGAACTCGGGACCTTTGCCTTTCGCGGGCAAGTGCTCTACCAACTGAGCTACCGAAGCACGACTCACGCCCGGTACTCACAGCTTTACTTCTGCCAGTACCTCGTCTCCTACCTTCCAAACTTTACAGAAGCTCTCCTGCGAACCTTGCAGAACTAGCACTCCTGAAAGAAAGGATATTGCGGAGACATGGCTTAGCCACAGCCTGGGGGATGTTTCCAGAATGAGATTTTCACTCTGCAGCGGAGTGTGCGCTGATATGAAACTTCCTGGCAGATTAAAACTGTGTGCCCGACCGAGACTCGAACTCGGGACCTTTGCCTTTCGCGGGCAAGTGCTCTACCAACTGAGCTACCGAAGCACGACTCACGCCCGGTACTCACAGCTTTACTTCTGCCAGTACCTCGTCTCCTACCTTCCAAACTTTACAGAAGCTCTCCTGCGAACCTTGCAGAACTAGCACTCCTGAAAGAAAGGATATTGCGGAGACATGGCTTAGCCACAGCCTGGGGGATGTTTCCAGAATGAGATTTTCACTCTGCAGCGGAGTGTGCGCTGATATGAAACTTCCTGGCAGATTAAAACTGTGTGCCCGACCGAGACTCGAACTCGGGACCTTTGCCTTTCGCGGGCAAGTGCTCTACCAACTGAGCTACCGAAGCACGACTCACGCCCGGTACTCACAGCTTTACTTCTGCCAGTACCTCGTCTCCTACCTTCCAAACTTTACAGAAGCTCTCCTGCGAACCTTGCAGAACTAGCACTCCTGAAAGAAAGGATATTGCGGAGACATGGCTTAGCCACAGCCTGGGGGATGTTTCCAGAATGAGATTTTCACTCTGCAGCGGAGTGTGCGCTGATATGAAACTTCCGCAATATCCTTTCTTTCAGGAGTGCTAGTTCTGCAAGGTTCGCAGGAGAGCTTCTGTAAAGTTTGGAAGGTAGGAGACGAGGTACTGGCAGAAGTAAAGCTGTGAGTACCGGGCGTGAGTCGTGCTTCGGTAGCTCAGTTGGTAGAGCACTTGCCCGCGAAAGGCAAAGGTCCCGAGTTCGAGTCTCGGTCGGGCACACAGTTTTAATCTGCCAGGAAGTTTCATATCAGCGCACACTCCGCTGCAGAGTGAAAATCTCATTCTGGAAACATCCCCCAGGCTGTGGCTAAGCCATGTCTCCGCAATATCCTTTCTTTCAGGAGTGCTAGTTCTGCAAGGTTCGCAGGAGAGCTTCTGTAAAGTTTGGAAGGTAGGAGACGAGGTACTGGCAGAAGTAAAGCTGTGAGTACCGGGCGTGAGTCGTGCTTCGGTAGCTCAGTTGGTAGAGCACTTGCCCGCGAAAGGCAAAGGTCCCGAGTTCGAGTCTCGGTCGGGCACACAGTTTTAATCTGCCAGGAAGTTTCATATCAGCGCACACTCCGCTGCAGAGTGAAAATCTCATTCTGGAAACATCCCCCAGGCTGTGGCTAAGCCATGTCTCCGCAATATCCTTTCTTTCAGGAGTGCTAGTTCTGCAAGGTTCGCAGGAGAGCTTCTGTAAAGTTTGGAAGGTAGGAGACGAGGTACTGGCAGAAGTAAAGCTGTGAGTACCGGGCGTGAGTCGTGCTTCGGTAGCTCAGTTGGTAGAGCACTTGCCCGCGAAAGGCAAAGGTCCCGAGTTCGAGTCTCGGTCGGGCACACAGTTTTAATCTGCCAGGAAGTTTCATATCAGCGCACACTCCGCTGCAGAGTGAAAATCTCATTCTGGAGAAATTCACCTATCTGACTGTGATTTTGGTTAATCGTGGTAAACGTAAAATTGCTTTTGATAGTGATCCCATGCTCATCCCAAGTTGAAACTTTGAGAATATGTAGATGTAAAGTTTATCTTTCACATATATTTTTTTGAGAATTTTAAAAATACAGTTTTTCAAAATTCGATAAATTCAACAATGTTGTTTTTATAAACGATGTGTGTGTGTGTTGTCTGTGTATGTGCGGATGTGTGTGTGTGTGTGTGTGTGTGTGTGTGTGTGTGTGTGTGTGTGTGTGTATACCTGTCCTTTTTTCCCCCTAAGGTAAGTCTTTCCGCTCCCAGGATTGGAATGACTCCTTACCCTCTCTCTTAAAACCCACATCCTTTCGTCTTTCCTTCTCCTTCCCTCTTTCCTGACGACGCAATCGTTGGTTGCGAAAGCTTGAATTTTGTGTGTATGTTTGTATTTGTTTGTGTGTCTATTGACATGCCAGCGCTTTCGTTTGGTAAGTCACTTCATCTTTGTTTTTTATATATATTAAACTAATGATGTTTGGTATCATATAAAAGCTCTTTTAAAGAGCTTTCCAGTGAAGTAAATTTTATTGTTCTAGCTTAATTAGAACATGAGTTATAAAGAAAACAACATTGTTCAGCGGGTCAAAAATTTGTCAGTTTTTCAATTTTTGAAAGTCCATTTCATTAGAAAAATGTGAAAAAATTAATTTGTGGCACTATTTATGAGTACTATAGGCATACTTAATTTCATTTAAATCCAAGAGGGTAAGGTTGAAAACGATGGTTTCATTTGTTGATTTGATGTCGAATGACCCAGACTGGCAATGGCAAGGAAAGCGTTTCTGAAGAAGAGAAATTTGTTAATGCTGAGTATAGATTTGTCAGGAAGTCTTCTCTTACAGTATTTGTGTGGAGTGTAGCCATGTATGGAAGTGAAACATGGACGATAAATAGCTTAGACAAGAGGAGAATAGAAGCTTTCGAAATGTGGTGCTACAGAAGAATCCTGACGATTAGATTGGTAGATCACGTAACTAATGAGGAGGTACTGAAATGCTATTGAGAGAAGGGAAATTTGTGACACAACTTGACTAGAAGGAGGGATCAGTTGTTAGGACATGTTCTGGGGCGTCAGGGGATCACCAATTTAGCTTTGGAGGGCAGTGCAGAGGGTAAAAATCGTAGAGGGAGACCAAGAGATGAATACGCTAAGCAGATTCGGAAGGACTAGGTTGCAGTAGGTACTGGGAGATGAAGCAGCTTGCACAGAATAGAGTATTATGGAAAGCTGCATCAAACCAGTCTCTGGACTGAAGACCACATCAACAGCAAAACTAGTCAATAAAATTCCTCTGGGTTTGTGACTGTATTGTCATTATGATCCAAACTTTGGTAGTTTTTACATACTGACAATGCGGTTACAAACCCAGAAGAATTTTATTGATTGTGACAATGACTGTGGAAGCATATATTTATATCCATAAACCTAGTAAGTTGAGCTTCACCATATGTACAAAAGTCTCCAGTATTGAGCATATGTGTATTATTGAGTCAGTCATGAGTTTAGTAAGTTAATATTTGATTTGTAATGAATAGTAATTTTGACAAAGTTATGAGGATATACCGCCCAAAAAATCCACATCAGTTCCACATGTTAATAGGTGTTGAAGGCCAAAAAGAAAATTTGTGTCAGCAAAATTGTGGTTTTGTTATGTTCGAATAGGAATATGTTCCACAGTAATATACGATGAGTGTCAAGCATAGACTTTGGTGGGTTTTGGGTGACTCAAATAATATTAATTCCATTTTTTTTATAATTATGTCATCATGTTAAATACTTGTGAAGTAGTAGAATAATAGTGTTGTTGATTTTAAATTACCTATTGCGCTTTTAAAATACTTATAACTACGAATGGAAAATGCAAATTACTGTAACTAGTCACATGCATGGTTCTTTTAAGAGTTTTTGATTACCATTACTCCATCAGGTGGATTTATTCCAGTTAGTAATAGGTGATTTGAATATTCAGCTTTGTGGGCAACCTATAGCACTGCCATTTATTGGCCTGAGGCTGCTTTTCGAGACATATTTGCATTATGCTCTGTTTCTAGTATAAAATACAGATAGGCTAATAGTAATAAAATAATGTGTATTTTCATTTGATATCAGTTCTAGTTAAGCTTAACCTAAAATATTCAGATGTATGTAATTTGAGGATATTAGTTGCCTCGGAAATTCCTACTCCAAACAAGCATCATCAAACGAAATAATAATTTTATGACAAATGTTGACATTGTGAAAAATGGTAGAAAAGCTAAAGGTAAGTTTTAAGTTCTGTCAGTGATTTACATACAGTGAAATACTGTCACACTCCACAGGCCAACCACAGCCACGTGTTAGCTCTTAAAGCTGTATATTGCCTCAGAAGCCTTAACGTGTGCTGGTAATTCATGTCCATGATTTATCTTGTTTGCTCTTCCAGGAACTGTGAACGAAAGAGGAAATTTTAAGAATTAACCCCTATTGTATCTAAGATTTTACTTTCACCTGAAATATATTTCTACCCTCTTCCAATTTGAGTTCAGGCATTGTATTTTTAACAGTTCCTTGTCACCATCACTGTTGCTATTGCTTTGTACAGATTAAATGTCATTACCACTATCTGTATACCAACTGTTTTCCATGTCACAAGATATTTGTGAAACACTAACCAAAATTCAGGGAAGTGCAAAATTAACCCTGTGGCTTATAGTGTCCACTACAGTGGACAGCTGTTAATGGACACTTCTTTGGCATTTTCAGTCAGTCCTGAGGATGCAAATGCACCCAGTTCACTGCAGTGTGTACTCCCTACCAGTGTTGTGTCCTTCATGCATTTGCAGCCTCATGACTGATTGATAACACCAGAGAATTGACCATTAAAAGTTGACCACTGCAGTGAAATTCATGCACTACAGGGTTTAAGACACTGAATTTCTTCCAGCTCCTGAAGAAACTATTCACTTTGTATGTGAAAATATTCCTGCTTCCACAACAGTACACCTGTACTCAGCGCACACACACAAAAACATTATTAGTGTATGAATGTATGCTATCCTGAGTATATTTGTTAAATCCAGTTGTCTGTTAATAAAATTTATTACATATGGAGCAACAGTAGTGTAAGTGATTGTTTTGCTTAATTTCTATGTGAAATTTTGTTTTTAAAAGAAAGGAACCATCTGAAATTACAATGACATTACATCTTTTTTGTTGCATGGCTTTGGCAGAAAAGTGTAGTTTCTCAAGTATAAAATATAAAAATTTGTATATTTTATTTAGGATGTTAACATGGAAAGTTTCCTACAGGTTTCATCCATCACTGAAGCTAACACGCAGGTTTTATCCACACACACACAATATGGATGGCTTTTTTGTTGCAAAGTTAAAGAAGTTTTCTAATGTAATTCCAAAACCAAAGGATGAAGATGAAGGTGTTAATGGTGACCAAGTGAATGATGAACCTGCAAATGAGGAATCAGTAGAAGAAAGCGACAAAGTTGCTGTAGAGAACATTCAAGGGAAAGAGAGGAAAGGTGTGTAACTTACCGACTTGATTCAATTGCCTCTGCCTCATAGGTCCTGTAGAATTTCTGATTTTATGTTCTCCCTAAGGTTATTAACTATGATGAACTGCTACTAAAAGACATACTCACACTGTAGAATTTGGTTTTCATTCCTCTTCTCATTTATCAACAAACAGTTTTGTCAATCAGTTAACAACACAAATGCAGAGAATGTTTGATCAGTTGACAAGTAATATTATTACAATTAATGTTATTCAACAGAATAACTGCTACGTGTTGTGAGACTCGTTGCGAACTCTACCAGACTGAGACATATTAACTACACATGTTAAGTACAAACTTTACCCAGCTGTTCTTCGTTTGAGTAGTGGCCACAGCTGACTAAGTCTTTGTGTGTGATGCCTGTTTATAGACACCCATATTATAAAAATTACAAATTGGTAAATACTAAGCTACTCCATTTTAGATTTTAACATAAAAAACAGAAAAATTAAAAAGGACGGTATTATGAAAAGATAGATTGCGACTTGCCAAGGAGCGGAGATGTTGAGTTGCCGATTGGCACAACAAAAGACTACTAATCGCTTCAGCTTTCTGCTAGAAAGCCTTTGTCTGAAATAGACAGCATATACACAAACATTTGTGCAAACACAGCTCACACACTCATGAGTAGCCTCTGGCTGCCAATGCCAGACCACAGTGTGAGCTGAGTTTGCACGAATGTTTGTGTGTATGTTGTCTATTTCAGAAGAAGGCTTTCAGGCCATAAGTTTACATGGTTAATAATCTTTTTGTGGTGCCTGTCTGTGAATTAATATCTCCACTATATGGTGAGTAACAGTCTATCCTTCATAAAATATTGTCATTGTTCCATCCTGGATTTCCCAATGTAAAATTAAAAAGGATGAAGATTCAATAGCCATTGAAGTAAGTGGCACTAGCAGCTGTATACGAGGTGTGCTGATAAAGAAACCCGAATGGTTGCTGTGCGCATTGCCAGCTTTGTCAATGACAAAGAGAAGAGTGTAGGAGTAACCTTGGAACTCTCACTGACATGCGTACAGAATTTCACAGTGCTGTGGGGTTTAATCTGGCTGTGAGTCGTCTTAGAAACGGGTCATGTGTCTGGGCTCCGTCGGAATTATGCTATGCTCTACAGTGGAACAAGGTGTTAATGTCAAATTCCTTACAAAACTTGGAAAATCCACCACAGAAACATGTGATTTGATTTCATGGTGATCAGTGTCTATCTCATAAGCAAGTTTTCGAGTGGGTTAAGAGGTTCAAGGATGGTAGGGAAGACGTCGAAGATGATCTGAAATCGGGAAGTCCTTCCACCTTGGAAACTGTAGAGAATTGGTGGAAGTGAGCAGAATTGTTAGAGTAGACAGCTGCCTGAGCATTTGAGCAATTTCAGAACTAGCCCGCAATCAGTAAGGAAACCATTTAGCTGATTTTGGATGATCTGGGCATGACAAAGGTTTGTGCTAAAGTGGTGCCAAGAATCCTCACAAACAAGCGAAAGCAACATTGAGTAGACTGCTGTACTGACACTCTTGAAAACATTGCAAATGACTACCTCAGCAAAGTAATTACTTGTGATGAAACATAAATATTCCAATACAATCCAGAGACTGACAGTCCGTGCATTGGAAGAGTCCTTAATCCCTTAAGAAGAAGAAGAAGAAGAAGAAGAAGAAGAAGAAGAAAGCACTTGTGAGCAAATCAAAATTCAGAGCAATGACAATTGTTTTTTTCGATGTCTGAGGGGTTATCTACATTGATTGGGTGCCTAAGGTCATACTGCCAATCAAGCATATTATGTAATGGTTCTTGGAACCCTCCATGAAGGTGCGTAACGGGGAAGATCAGATCCGTGGAAGAATTTCTCATGCATTCTTCATTAGGATGTGATGTTTATGAAGAGCTTCTTTTGGCACAAAAACAACATTCCAGTGAAGGAACATTCATCATATTCATTTGACCTGGCATTGTGTGACTTCTTTCTCATCCCAAGACTGAAAGGAACCAGGTTCAAGTCTGTGGATGCCGTGATGAGAAAGTGACAAGCCTCCTCAACAGCATAACAGAAAAATTCTTGTAGAACAGATTCCAACCATAGAAAATTCACATGGAGCGGTACACGGATCGGGAAGGAGACTACATTGTAGGTGAAAACAGTTGTTGTGTAAGGTTTTTAAATAGAGTTACAGCATGAGTGGTTTCTTTATTGCCACACCTCGTAAGTAGGCATTGGCACTGTTTTATGGGAGAGCAGTTTTAATGTGCATGAGGATTATCAGTCTGCCTAGAAGTTTCTAGAAAGTTAATTCTTCTAGTTGGAATAATTAACATTGGACTATGAGAATTTTTAACACAAATTGTGAAGTATAAAGTTTTTTTGGAAAAATAAAATGTTGGGTGAAGAGAAGAGAATAAGGGCTTTTAAATGACCTACGTCAATCAACAAACCATTTTTAGCAGTATTGAATTTTGAGATTCATGTAGTTTGCAGTTATAGCAAATCACAACATTTCTTTGAATAAAATGTTTTTGTGCAAATTAAATGTGCTATTGCCATCAGCAATTGTTATAGTGTGAGTAATAAAGTTTGATGAAATACTCCTTGAATAAGAATTAAGTTATTTCATATAATAGTTGTATATGTACTACTAATGAAAAGGGGTCGGAGGAAAAAATTACATCAGGAGTGGTATAAGAACAAACAGAATAATTCCACATTGCTTTGTTACAGGTAAAAGTTTACAAGTGGAAACAGGCCCAGAGGAAAGTGTAACTCCGGATGTTAAAAGTCCAGCAAATAAGAGGAAGAAGAAAAAGAGGAAAAGTGAAAGTTCGCAAACAGAAACCAGTCCAGAGAAAAGTGTAACTGAAGATGTTAAAAGTCCAGCGAAGAAGAGGAAGGTGACAGAGGAAGGAAGTGGAAGTTCACAAGTGGAAACAAGTCCAGAGAAAAGTGTAACAGAAGATGTTAAAAGTCCAACAAAGAGGAAGAAAAGACACAAGAAAAAGAAAAAAGCTATGGTGGTTGAAAATAGTGAAACATCTCATGTTTTGACATCACCAAATAGTGTAAGTACTTCAGATACAAATTCAGCACAGGCAAAAGGCAAAGCGAGCAAGAGAAAACTAGAGCAGGCGCACACAGGGGACGAAGCGTCAACCCCTAAAGAGAAACGTTCAGATGCTGCTAAGAATGGAATTCCCTCTGGTCTGAGTAAAAATCAGAAGAAAAGGCACAGAAAGAAACTAATGAAACAGAAATTAGCATCTGGTGGCCAGGAAGTAACAGTAACTGCTAATGGGAAGGCATCAGGTGGGACACAGGAGAAACAACCACAGAGCCTTACGATGAAAGAAAATCACCGAGACAGCAACGAGAAAAATGTTTCGCTATCTAAGGACCTAAACATATCAACATTTTCAGATATGCAGTTGTCAAAAAAGGCAAGACGGCGTCAAAAGAAAAAAGCAGAAATGGTTGGTGAGAAACCTGGTGGTGATACTTCAGTACAGCCAGTAGATACTTCTGTAGGGCCAGTAGCTGTTCATGGAGAAAAGAAGAAAAAGAAGAAGAAGAAGAAGAAGAAACTATCCAGTGGCAGCCCAACTGAATCGACAGGGCATGCTGTACCACAGAGAGTATGGGAAAGTGGTGACGTAGGTCAGTTAGTGACAAGTGAAGAATTGCAGTTTTCCAAAGCAAATAAGCCACAGGTGAAAGCTTCGAAGATAAAGGAGAAACTTGTGGGTAAACATGTCTCGTTCAAGATGTCAGTTGCCAACAAGAGATTAAAAAAGCAGAAGAAAAAGGTAAAATCCTCAGTTGGCCTGTGACCAGTGTACAAGAATAGACTCCTTTATTGCTGATGAACAGAAGGTGCTATTTGTGTGTAGAGAAGACTGTGGAGTGCTGCACCTGCTGACAGGGTGGCTTTTGTTATCACTTCTTTGGAAAAGAAGATAAGAGTGGCTATTAAACTGTCTTGTTTTTTTATTCTGATGTTTGAATCTTAATGTTCCATCTTCTTCCCTTTCCCCAAAGTAAGGTGTGCATGCTTGTTTATTTATTTGTATCTGTATCCAGAAGAGTTGAAGCATAGAATGGCAGTGGTAGTGTGTGTTTATCTACGGAAAAATATGTATTCATGATGCTGAACCAAATACCTTAATATATCAAAAAAATTTACTGTGTCTTAACATATGCTGTGTTAAATACTGTTGCTGTCGTAGAATTGACGATTGATTTGACATTAATTGTTGTAACAGTTATGGGAGCAGGAAACAGAGGTAAACACTTTTGTTTGTTGTTGTCTTCAGTCCAAAGACTGGTTTGAAGCAGCTTTTCACACTATTCTACCTTGTTAATGTCTCATCATCTTCGAATAACTAGCTGCTAGGCCTTCCTTTACATTTTTACTCCCATAATTTTCCACTGTTACCAATTTCCAGTTTTGTTAATGTTTGTCATATAATCTCTTTTCAAGACACAGTCCATCCTGTTCAACTAATCTTGCAAGTCTTTTCCTGTCTCTGATGGATTTACATTGTCATCAGAACACCTGAATGTTTTATTTCTTCTGCCTGAACTATAATTCCATTTCCAAATTTCTCCAGATTTCCCTTGCTAGTTGCTCAGTCTACAGATTGTATAACGCGTAGCTTAGGCAAACCCCTGTCTAACTCCCTTTCGAGCTGCTGCTTCCCTTTCATGTCCTTTGACTTTTACAACTGCAATCTGGTTTCTGTAAAAGTTGGAAATAACTTTTCACTCTCTGTATTACATATATGCTGCCTTCAAAATTTTAGTGTGTGTAGACCAATCGGCATTATCAAAAGCTTTCTCTGAACTTACGACTTAGTACAATTGTAGGTTTGCTTTTCTTCAGCCCACCCTGTGAAATAAGACTTAGTGTCAGTATAGCCCCCACATGAACTATATTTCTCCGGAACCCAAACTGATCTTCCCTGAGGTAAACTTCTACCAGTTTTTCCATTCTTACATAAATAATTTATGGCAGTGTTTTGTAACAATGCCTTATTAAACTTACGATACTGTTCACACCTGTAAGCACCAGCCTTATTTGGTATTGTAGTCATTACATTCTTCTTGAAGTCAGGTATTTCCCTGTCATACATCTTGCACACCGGGCGGAATAATTTTGTCATGACTGGCTCTCCCAAGAATCTCAGTAATAACAAGGGAATATGTTCTAGTCCAGAGGCCTCTCCTCAGCTTATGTCTTTCAGTGCTTTGTCAAATTCTTCTTGTAGTACCATAACTTCTCTCACATCTTTGCCTACTGTTTCTGCTGTTTCTCTGATATTGTCCTGAAGTTTTTCCGCCTTTTCAGTGTGTGTATAAACAAAGATCATGAGACTTACCAAACAAAAGCACTGGCAGGTCGATAGACACACAAACACGAACATACACACAAAATTCAAGCTTTCGCAACAAACGGTTGCTTCATCAGGAAAGAGGGAAGGAGAGGGAAAGGCGAAAGGATGTGGGTTTTAAGGGAGAGGGTAAGGAGTCATTCCAATCCCGGGAGCGGAAAGACTTACCTTAGGGGGAAAAAGGACAGGTATACACTCGCGCTCGAGCGCGCGCGCCCACACACACACACACACACACACACACACACACACACACACACACACACACCCATCCGCACATACACAGGCACAAGCAGACATGAAAATGGAATGACTCCTTACCCTCTCCCTTAAAACCCACATCCTTTCGTCTTTCCCTCTCCTTCCCTCTTTCCTGATGAAGCAACCGTTTGTTGCGAAAGCTTGAATTTTGTGTGTGTTTGTGTTTGTTTTTATGTCTATAGACATGCCAGCGCTTTCGTTTGGTAAGTCACATCATCTTTGTTTGTTTGTATATTTATATTCCTTCTGCATATCCACTTTCCATTCTTTGCTTTGTAGTGGTTTACCAACTAAGCTCGCTCGTGATATTGATACAGCTGCTTTTCTTATCTCAAAAGGCCTCTTTAATTTACTTATAGTAGCTTCTGTATTACCCCTAGTCATGTATGTTTTTAGTCTTGCAATTGACTTCTAGCCGTTCCTGCTTAGCAAGTTTGCATTTCCTATCAACTTCACTTTTTAGAAGTCTATATGCTCTTTCACCTGCCTCATATGCTGACTTTGTTTATTGTCTTTTATGAATGAAATTCAGTATCTGTTGTATTATCCAATGATTTTTCATATGCATTGTCTTTTTACCTCTGTGATCTCCAGCTGTCTTTACTATTTCATCTCCCCAAAACTACTCGTTAGTCTTCTATTGTATTTCTTTCCCCTGTTTCAGTTACACATCGCCTAATGTTCACTCTGAAACCCAGCCCAGCATTCTTGGTTCGTTCCAGTTTATCCAGGACCCATCTTAAATTCCCACAGCCTTAAAATTTCTTGTTTAAATTATAAATTATGGTGGTACATCTACATATATACTCCGCCAGCCACTGAGCGGTGTGTGGCGGAGGGCACAATTCGCGCCAGTAATATCCCCCCCTCTGTTCCACTCGTGGATTGTGCGAGGGAAAAACGACTGTCTGAACGCCTCAGTATGAGCTCTAATTTCCCTTATCTTTGACTGGTGATCATTGCGTGATATGAAAGTTGGTGGTAATAATATATGCTCTACATCCTCTGCGAAGATCGAGTTTCGGAATTTAGTGAGCAGCCCCTTCCATTTGGCGCATCGTCTGTCTGCAAGTGTGTCCCACGTCAAACTTTCCATGAGATTTGTAGTGCTCTTGCGATGGTTAAATGTACCACTCACGATTCTTGCTGCTCTTCTTTGGACCTCCTCAGTCTCTTGAATCAGACCCAACTGATAAGGATCCCATACAAATGAACAATACTCTTAAGACCAGATGAACTAACATATTGTAAGCAATTTCATTTGTTGAAGGACTGTATCACTTAAGGGTTCTACCAATGAACTGCAATCTAGAGTTCGCCTTGCCTGATCATTCCATTTGAGATCATTTTGAATAGTCACACCCAGATACTTAACGGATATTACCGCTCCCAAAGACTGGGCATTCATTTTGTACTCATACATTAATGGGGGTTTTCTCCTTGTTATACGCAGTAGGTTACACTTACTAATATTGAGAGACAACTGCCAGTCATTACACCAAGCATTTATTTTCTGCAAATCCTTGTAGATTTGTTCACAACTTTCATGTGATACTACTTTCCTGTTGACTACTGCATCATCAGCAAATAGTCTAATGCTGCTGTCAATACCATCAACCAGATCGTTTATGTAAATCATAAAAAGTATTACGCTGTCCTGGGGCACACCTGAAGTTACACTTGTTTCTGTTGAAGTCACCCCATTCAGGACGAGATACTGCTCTCTGTCTGTTAGAAAACTTTCTATCCAACCATATATGTCATCGGATAGACCCAAAGCACACACTTTTTGTAGCAGGCAATAGTGCGGAACTGAGTTGAATGCATTTCGCAAGCTGAGAAATATGGCATCAACCTGGGAGCTGGTATCTAGAACCTATTGTATATCATGCACAAAGAAGCCCAGCTGTGTCTCACATGACCGCCGTTTCCTGAAACCGTGCTGGTTTCTGCAGATGAGCTTTTCAGTCTACAAAGGTCATGTCTGAACACAAAATATATTCCATTATTCTACAACAAATCTATATCAGTGAAATTGGCCAATAATTATGTGCATCCGATTTGATC
The DNA here is from genome assembly GCF_023864345.2 of Schistocerca serialis cubense. Classification (NCBI taxonomy): domain Eukaryota; kingdom Metazoa; phylum Arthropoda; class Insecta; order Orthoptera; family Acrididae; genus Schistocerca; species Schistocerca serialis. The sequence goes on along the minus strand of NC_064641.1, from coordinate 107,936,661 downwards.
CCCTTTTTATAGATTGCTATGACGTAGGCCTTCTTCCAGTCCCGTGGAACTTTCCACTGTTCCAATGATGATGCCAGGCGCTGGTCGGGGCGCGTCGTGTGCAAGTGCCGTAAGTAGGCTAGATTGCGTTGGCCGTGCCGTAAGTAGGCTAGATTGCGTTGTCCGTCGCGTACCGGTGTTGCTAAGCACAACACGTAGTTCCGCGCCCAACTGCGGGAGGCAGCAGCACACGGGAACAACACGGCCGTCATCTGTGTGCGCGCAAGCATACTGTGTGGTCGACTGCAGTGCGAAGCCGGGCCGCATTGCGCAGTACCAACCGGCCCTCGCGGGCATGACCACCTATCCCGCGATCAGCCGCGCACTAGCGGCGTATCACTCCTCACACATCGCACTCGCGTATTGCTTTGAGGACATTTGTTTCCCCTACTGGCCATGTGACGGCGCAATGCCCTAACGGCAACTGAGCAGTCTCCACCAAAACACAGCAACCCTGGATTGAGTGTGGCAACTTAGTGGTGCATGCACCACACCGACATCAACAAGAGGGCCATCTGGAAGGGCAAACACCAGCTGCAAAGTGTCGCCGGTAGGCATGGCGTCTGGAGCCCATGAGTACGCGGTCATGTCCCCCAGCCAAAAAATCGCCGCGATTGATGAGATCCTGAACGAGATCGGTGCAGAACTAAAGCTAAACATATGTCGGCAAGTGTACTACAAACTGTTAGAAACAAAATATTTCCCCTCGCGTTTCAATTAACGTACGCTCAGGCAAAAGTAGATCTGCTAAAGGAACAAAACAAAGACCTGCTTGAATTACAGTGCTCAGCAAATCCGGTCAAGGATTTACACATCGAGGCACTCGGTGAACAAATTAGTAAACTTCAGGAGGAAACTCTAGACTTGCCGACATAAATCAGGAGCTCAGAGGTCAGGATAGGGAACTGACACAGTTACAGAACAGGCTCAACAACAAGCCAAAACCCTAACCTACGCTGCGGCCTTATCCACCGACCCAAAAGAACACAGACGAATAGAGGTAGCCAAGGAAAAACAGGCAACCACCCTATTCATCAAGTTTACAAGTAACAAAGATACCAAAGCGGTAAAACAAACATTGATGCAACACATCAATCCTAGGTGTGACAACCTGCGCATAAAATCAATCCGGAGCATGAAAACAGCAGTCATAGTCGAGGCAGCTACACAAGAAGACTGCCACAAAATAATTGAAAGACATAGACAACATTGCTTGTGAAGGACCTAGAAAGCTAAAGCCCTTAGTCGCGGTCTACCGGGTGTCCGACACGATCTCGGACAAAGAATTCCTGGAGTGCCTGTACGAGCAAAACCTAAGTGACGACTTTTAGAAGGACGATTTTGACACAGAGGTCAAAATTCGATTTCGCACAGGTCCAAAGGGCAGGGGCTACAATCACCAGGTCCTCGAAGTCACGCCTAAACTATACTTGTACCTGACCAAAAAGGGCAAAGTCTACATAGACTTATCAGTCACTAACCGTTAGGGACTACACCGCTGGAAGCCAGTGCTACAACTGTTATGATATTGGGCACACAACAAAAGGGTGCACTGAACAAGGCATGACATGCTCAAGGTGTGGTAAAAAGGGCCATAAGCGTGCTGAGTGCTGAGCAAAAGAGCCCATTGACTGCATCCCCTGTCATAACAGAAACTCTAGGTCTAACAAAAGCAAGGGTGGTGCCTGCCAAACGTACAAACAATTTCTAGACCACCTAATTGACAGCACTGATTATGGCAACTAATCATCTCTTAGGGTCGATCGACGAGATACAGGCACCAATTCCATTGCAGACTCACTCATACAAGTCACCTTCGACCATAAACTGCAACCACCATCATGCTATAACTTGGCGTAAGAGGCAAAAGCTACTACCTGACCACTACCCCAATGACGGCCACATCCCAGGTTTGGCACACAATACAAACCTGGAAGACAGTCATTACGCAACTATCGAATTTTAGACGACCTTACATTAACAGGACAAATGCCACCAGAAGCAGCCAAATTAAGAGACAAATCTTGTACTGGATAACATTCCACATGACACTCATGAACAGAATTGACGAACTTGAAGACTAATTAATGACAACAAACACTACATCCTTAGACCACGGCAACGACAACCAAGGCGACCATGACAAACATGACCAATCACAGCAACAGCACATAAGTGCAATGCCGAGGAGCGAAAATTACACATCTACTCCAGCTCGACGCCGCACTTATGACATCAAAAAATGCGAAGGGCGCATAAAGCCTATCAAATTCATACAAGGAGAGACCTTAAACCCTACAGCAACGGACATACCAATCACCCAAAGCAACAAGACTGGCACACAGAAGAAGGACCAAGATACTGTCAACATCCAACACACTGTGCAACGAAAGGAAAATGTGTCACACTGACACACCCTCAGAAGACGATGACGACATATACTGCTGCCCTTATGCCAATGAATGTAGCATACGTAATCAGCAAACCAATATGACCACCCCTGAGCAGTCCAAAGTGCCACCATACAAGATTGTGACGAAAAAATTAAGAGCCCACTAGTTCTGGGACCGCTACGACAGGATGGATGGTGTGATGACCAAAGGCTGGAGAAGCACAGCAGAGTACCTGCTTGGCAAATTCCTTCCTGAAGACATCACCACTACAGACACACCAGAACAAGCTGCACTGAAATGAGAACTCAACACAGTTTGCACTACACCAACCGTCACCTGTCCGTTTGCGCAGGAAGAGGTGGCAATAGCGATCTCAGAACTCAAAAATAAGAAAGCGCCTGGACCAGACGGCATCCACTGAGGTACTAAAACAAATTGCACTGCAGATCACCCCGTTACCTTACAACACTGCTGAACGACGCATTAAGACTGGGCCGAGTGCCTGCAGTGTGGAAAGCCTCAAAGGTGGTCATCATCAAAAAAGCACCAGACAAAGACCCCTCAGAACCGAAATCATACAGACCTACGTCTCATTGACACACCTGCCAAAACACAGGAAAAACTACACTACGGGGACTGACACACCACACCAATACGGCTTTCAGGAAGGAAAGTCAATTGATGACACAATTAATAGAGCACTACAACTTGTACACAAGACACCTGCAAAATATATACTAGCCATCATGATAGACATTTCAGGCGCATTTGATAATCTATGGTGGCCGGCTCTTTTTAAGAGGCTGACACCTGCAGGTGCCTGAATCTCTGTACAACAGTCTCGTAGACTACTGCAGGGACAGAACGGTCGCTTGGCACGTGGATGACTGGAAAGTAATCAAACGTATTACAAAAGGTTGCCCACAAGGGTTGATCTGTGGCCCTTTCTTCTGGGACATAATGATAAAACTGCTCCTACAATTACTTAAGGTGCACAATATGACAGATGGAGTTGTCGCTTACGCTGACGACCTGCTTGTGGCAGTGTCGGCGAACAACCGTGCCCAGCTAGAAGACAGCCAATGAAACACTTAGAACAATAACACAATGGTGTACAGACAACAAGCTCAAGGTAGCTGAAAACAAAACAATATACACATTGTTAAAGAGTATCCTCCACAGGAACCCAATAGTCAAAATCGGGGACACAAAGATCAAAAGTCACACATACGAATATGTACAGACAAAGCAGAAAAATACTACACAAACTGGCAAGGCTAAACTCTGAACAGTACAGACTACCACTGTCAGTTACACGGACATATGGACATATCATTAAGCTTTCTTCGAGTCAGTACTATGCTTCGCCAGCAGCACGTAGGCCCATAGACTAAGTCTCTCCACCAACAGAACAGCCGTATGTCGTGGGTAAAGAAGTGTCCTGCTTCGACTAACGGGGGGCCTTCAACACAAAATCAGTCGATGCACTGTGTATCGTGATGGAATATTCCCAAATAGACATAAGATACCATGCGGCAATGTACTATCTTAAGATGGGGAGACTAGACCAGGTTCGGCAGTGGATACCTGGCAGAGCGAGTGGACAACAGCGATAAGGGCCGACGAGTCTACAACTTCTTCCCTGATATCAGAGAACGACTAAAATTAAAGCATATCGATCCTAGCTGTGGTATGGTACACTTTCTGACAGGCCACGGCCCTTGTCCCTCGCACCTGAGCCGCGTGAGTCTGCAACAGACTACTAGATGCACATGTGAGGAAGAAGGTTCCTCAGAACAGACTGTCCTTTTCTGCAAGCAACGCACATACACAAGACGCACACTACACCATCAGAACACTCAAAATGAACTGTTTGCTGTCTTACGCGACCCGAACCTATGCGATAGACTTAACAACTAGTACTACATTAGTTTAAGCGTGTTAGCATAGACAAGGAAATGTGTGTGGTGGCCGGCGTCTTGAAGGTCATTCCAAGACCCTGGCCGCCACCCACATATTAGGTAGTGGGAAATTCTCAACCTATATACTTTCCTAATCTTCCTTTTTACCTCTTCTTAAATACTAAATAAGATTATTTTTCAAATAAAAGCTGCACAACGAAAGACAAAAATGTGCATATACCACAAAAAGCCCGCCTCCACGTGGCGGGACACGGGAAACGGTGTGAGTGGGATCGGGAGGTGACATATTAGCCACTCCGGGCCCTGAACCCAGCTACTGCGGCCAAGTGGCATAATACAACCCACCATAAGCAATTAGAGGGTGGGTCTGTAAACAAAAGCAGCAAGTGGAAAAAAAAGTGTTCCAATGATCTCTGATAGATAAGATTGGTGCTATATTTGTAGCATAGTCAACATATAATCTTGTGGGTATAATGTCTGGGCCAGATGCCTTCCTGGCGTCTAAGGATCTTAACTGTTTTACAATCCCAGATACACTAAACACTATGTCTGCCATCTTTGTGTTTATTCAATAAATGAAAGGGGGAATGTTGCTGCAGTCCTCTACCGTAAAAGATTTTTTGAAAGCTAGGTTTAGAATTTTGGCCTTCTGTTTATCATCATCCGTTACATTACCCATACTGGCAGCAAGAGGAGGTATTGAATTATTTGTAGCGTTCATAGATTATACGTACGACCAAAATTTTTGGGGGTTGTTTTTAGAATCGGCAGATAAAATATTGCTTTCAAATTCGTTAAAAGAATCTCTCATTGACCTTTTGACAGCTGCTTTCATTTCACATAATTTCTGTTTGTCAGCGGGACAATGACTACATTTAAAACGCCTGTGCAAAATTCTCTGCTTTCTCAGCAACTTCCTAATATGTTTGTTTACCAAGGTGGATCTGTTCCCTCTCCTATATTTTTGTTAGGCTCATACTTTTCTAACACGTGGTGGACAATACCTTTAAATTCCGACCAAAGATGCTCAATATCTTTGGGTCCCACGGTGAATGCTTGGACATGACTATGAGGATATTCATTAATGACACTTTTATTTGCTTTCCCAAAACAAGAGAACTCTATGCTGTGTTTTTTTTCCTACATGTTCCACTGACATAGAAACCACGACGACATTATGATCGCTAATACCTTCTTCTAGATTAAATTCCTCAAAAAGATTAGGTCTGTTTGTCGCCAAGATATCTAATATGTTCCCATCTCGAGTTGGTTTTCTAACCAATTGCTCAAGGTTGTATGTTGAGAGGGCTGCTAGAATAGCTTCACTCAAGTCTTTTGTTTCTGCCCCCTGTGATAAATGTGTAATTTTCCCAGTCAATGGATGCTAGATTAAAGTCTCCACCTATAACTAATGGATAATTTGGATATTTATTTCCTGTGTGCTCAAGACTTTCCCTGAAACGTTCTGTGATGTTTGTTGCTGATGCTGGTGGTCTATAAAAACATCATAATACAATGGTCAATCCTTGTCTGATTGACAGCTTTATCCAGACTATTTCACAGTCCAACCCAGTATCGATCTCAACTGCTTTTAAACAGCTTTTAACTGCAATGAACACACCACCTCCCATGGCATCAGCCCTATCCTTCCTAAACATTGTCCAATCAGAGTTCAAAATTTCACTGCTATTTATGTCTGGTTTCAACACCTAATACAATATTGGCATTGCTACTGTTTATTTTGGAGAGTAACTCGGGGATCTTGCTACAGACACTTCGACAATTTACTAACATGAGATGTAGCATATTTAAATCAGTTTACATCAGTTCCTGGAAATGTTTTAAACCAGGTTTCAGAATATCTGTCTTACCATTATATAATTTCCGGTTCCATGTGCATGGAGTGAGGGAAGGAAAGAGTGCTTAAATGCCTGTGTGTGTGTGTGTGTGTGTGTGTGTGTGCGCGCGCGCGCGCGCGCGCGCGCGCGCGCGCGCGCGCGCGTGCGTGCGCTGTAATTAGTGTAATATTATCTTCGTGATCCATTTGCAACTGATACTTGTTCCTGAAACTTCGTAAGTAGGCTTGTGTGTGTTGGCACCCATGTTCATAAATCTGCCATTTTAGATTTTTCACCATTTCTGTGACTCTCCTCCTTAGGCCAAATAAATCTGACCATTTGTGTTGCCATTCTTTGTATTCATTCAATATGCACTGATAGTCTAGTCCTGTTTAGTGCGCATCCAACACAAAATTCGAGAACTGCTCATGTGAGTGTTTTACACGCAATATGTCTGTAAATGTTCAAATCTCCTGTTAGTCCTATTTGGTATGGTTCCCACACACTTCAGCAGAATTCAAAGATGAGCTGCATCAGTGTTTTGTATGCATTTACCTAGTATTCCATCAGTGAGCCAGTCTGCTGCCTGCTTTACCCATGACTGATCCCAAGTCATTTTGTACCTGTATATAAATTGTTAGACTCAATCGTATGAATTGATCGATTCCTGTTTTGACTTGTTGATATTGTAGTCATAGGATACTGTGTTGCTTACGCTTTGTATATGCTGTAATTAGTGTAATATTATCTTTGTGATCCATTCACAACTGATACTGGTTCCTTGAAACTTCATAAATAGGCTTGTGAATGTTGTCACCTGAATATTTAAAACAGATTGGTAATGTTTGAACCACTTCAAAATCTTATCAATATCCAACTGAATATTTGTGCAGTTTTTTTAGACAGTGTTTCAGTATAGATAATGTGCTGTCATATCATTCCAGTAGACTGATGTGTAATCCTACATCTACCTTGACAACAGATAATGCTCATGAACTTAAAACAATATAAGGATTTAATATTTGCTTCCAACTATGTTAAAGGCTGCTGCAGAAATAAAGATTTACACATTCAGTCAAGAAGTTGTTATAGCTCAGCTGCAAATCAGTACATCAAAAAGTTAGTATAATCAAAGCAGAGCATTTATATAGAACATTATAATAAACGCACATATGTGAAAAGTCTGAGGTTGTCAGAAAGATAATTAATACACAACATGAACAACAAGAGTTCTAGCATACACCTGAAGCTACTTTTACATCTGTCAATGACACTCCATCTAAGATAACATATTGCATCCTCCCTGCCACAAATCCTCAATCCAATTACAAACCTTGAAAATATAATGTAACTAAGCAGATAAAAAAATCTACTAAGTGGTGGCAGGAGAATGCACCTATAAAAGGTATCACATATATGAGCTTTCAGAGCCAGTGTCTCCTCCTCCTGCCAGATAGAAGGGGAAGGAAGAGGGCTGAAGAAAAAGGATTGGTGAGGTTCAATGGAAGGGGTAGATTTCGGAAAAGTCAGCCAGAACTGCGGGTCAGGGGAGACTTGGATGGGATGAGAAGGAAAGACTGATCGTTGGAGACTGCACTGGATGAGATTGAAAACCTGAGAGCTTAAAGGTGGAAGTTAGGGTAATATAAATGACACAGATTACTGCTAAAACTTCGTTCAAGAAATAAGAACAAAAGCTAAGTGCATTTTATGTGATAGAGGTGGGAATGAGATGGTGAAAAATACAATGTCAGAAAAAGAAAGATGTAGAAAACTAAAACAAAGATTTCCATCCTATATTAAAACACCAACTGTTTCCTAGATCGTCCAAAATCCATGCCAATCTTACTTCCGCCACACTCCATGCTTATCACCACTGATGCCACCTCCCTCTATACCAACATTCTCTATGAACATTTCCTCAGTCAGCGCCTACCAACGACATCCTACGCATCAACACCAACCTGAAAAGCTACTTTGCCAGTGGTGGGCAGACATGCAAACAGATCAGGGTTACAACCATGGGAACCAGGATGGCTCCCTCCTATGCCAGCCTTTGCATGGGTTGCTTGGGGGGGAGCTTTCTTGGGCTCTGTAAGCCCTCAGCCCCAGGTTTGGTTTAGATAGGTTGTTGACATCTTTGCCATATGGACTCACAGTGAAGCTGACTTATTAAAATTCCTGTAATCTCTAAATACCTTCTCCCAATTAAATTTCACATGGCCGTATGCTGAATTCCCACTTTCCTTGATGTTGATCTCATCCTCATCGAAGGCCAGCTACACACTTTGTTCACATTAAACCCTCTAACAAAAAACAATACTTGCATTTTGAAAGTTGGTGTTCTTTCCAAGTCAAACATTCCCTCCCATACAGTCTTGGCATTCAAGACAAATGTATCTGTTGTGATGCAGACCTCTACAGCAATGCACCACCATTCTCACCTTTGCATTCACTGGACATAATTACCGGCCTAGTTCAAAAGCAGATTTCCCACACTGAAACATCCTGTCACTTAGTATTATCATGATCTGGAATCTACTTCAACAAGGCCATAACGTCCCAAAATCATGCCATGAAATGAGGTCCATTCTGTCTGAGATTATGCCTAGAACACCTTTTCGTCGCCCTCCCAATCTGAACTCTACCCCGTTCCCTAAACATCACCAACCCATTTCCTTCAGCCGTCCTGCCTGAAGGAGCACACTGGCTCCGAATGTGTGCATATGTAATACCTTTTATGTGTGTTTTTTCTTGCTGCCACTTGGTGAGTAGATTTTTATCTATCCAATTACATTATATTTTCAAAAAATGATTGTTTCCATTACAAAATTTGCTTGATATACCATACAATCATACTTTTGATGATAGGTTGAAAGAATTTTTGGGTGAAATTTTTTTGCATTATTGTTAATTGTGGTAGAACAATATGTAAATTGTTTGTGCTTAAACAATGGAAAATCCAGGATGGAGCATAACAATGATACGAGGGCTATCCACAAAGTACATTACGTTTCGGAATTAAAAATAAAGTATTGGAAATTTTTTTTATTATATACAGATGAAAGCCACACTTAAATACTACTCTTCTACATAGTTGCCAATTAAATTAAGGCACTTATCGTAGCGATGGACGAGCTTGGAAATTCCTTCGTCATAAAATTTGGCCGCCTGTGCCTTCAACCATGTGGCAACTGTCTTTTGGGACAGAAAAGGTGTGATTTTTGTGGATTTCCTGGAAAGAGGCACTACAATAAACTCTCAAAGGAATTTGAGGGTACTCCGACATTGGATATAATGCAGCAAAAATTACTCATTACTGAAGCATGGGGTATCACCTGTCTGCTTTTAGCCATGACATCAACATGCCAAAAAAACGGACTTTTCAGTTGACTCCAGCTCAAATGAAGCAGGCGATACTGAGAAACATACAAGAGAATCTGGTATCGAACACTTCAGTTTACATCACCTCAAATGAAGCATGCAATCCCCATCAACTCCTGAACAATAAAAGAAAATGGTATCTTACACTTCAATTGCCCTATAATACACCTCAGATGAAACAGGCGAGTCCAATCAATCCTCCAGTCAATTACATCACTTTTCCAACCAAAAACTGTACTGGTATCGTTCGTATTGCAATTACCAATACGAAAAAATGAAATATAAAATATTTATGTCCATGAAATAAATCTTTGGCACTCTTCCAAGTTCTCAAAATCGTAAAAAAATTACTTTGTTGACGAAAAAGTTTAGAGGTACTCATCCCCGAGAAAAACAGCACTGAGCAGGACACTAGTAATTCTGTTATTTATTTATTTATTTAGTGTATGGCTAATACAGACATATCATGAAATTACATATACATATTGACACACAAGAAACTTAAGTTTGTCTTTACAACTGAATATCCAGCGTACTGCATCTGGAGTTGCTAGCAGGAAGTCCTCTTTGGCGCCGTGATAGGCTCGAATCCTGCATTCACTGACAATGTGGTGAACAGTCTGGTATGGAGCCCCGCAGTCACAAGCTGGATCAGGCAGCTTCTTCCACTTAAAGAGAGCATCCCTGCATCGCCCATGGCTGGTGCGGATTCTGTTGAGAGTAGACCCCGTCTCGCGTGGTAAGTCGAATCCACTTGGAAGTTTAGCACCTGAGAAGATGTTATGCAGGTGCACATCTGTCACTGCTTCCCACGTAGCGTTGCTCACGTCCATAGGTTTAACCTTAAAATACCCTACACGTGCCTCCTGGGTGGTGCTAATTGAGCAACAGTGATTACAGGCCACCAGACTATCCATAGGATCTCCTGGCAATGACATATCAACTAAATAGCAGAAACAGTAATTCTGTATCTGAATATTACAAGTTTGTCCTTTCTACTCATCCTCATTAAGCTATATTTAAAGCTATCTGCCATTTATCACACCAACTAGAAATTCTGTCCAAGTCATCTTGTGTATCCCTACAGTCATTTAACTTCGACAGTGTACTGTACACCACAGCATCATCAGCAAACAACTGCAGACTGCTGCCCACCCATTCCATATGCTCATACAGCCTGCAGTAGGACACTGCATCAAATGACTTCGAAAATTTAGAAATGTGGCATCTGCATGTTGCCATTTATCCATGGTTCACAGTATATCATGTGAGAAAAGTGCAAGCTGAGTTTTACACAATCAGTGCTTTCTAAAACCATGCTGTCTTGTGGACGTAAGCTTCTCAGGGTTAAGAAAATTTATTACATTTGGACTGAAAATATGTTCAAGGGTTCTGCAGCAAACTGACTTTAGGAATATTGGTCCAAGGCCAGTTCTTCTACCCTTCTTATATACTTTAGTTACCTGTGGTTTTTTTTCAGTTGCTTGGGACTTGGTGCTCAGCAAGAGATTCACAATAAATGCAGGATAGGCAAGGAGCTAATGCCATAGTATACTCCTAGTTAAACCTAAAAATGTGCCCCTTTTGACTCTAGTAATCACAGGACTTTTGTCTTTTCTGCTTGTACCCCCCCCCCCCCCCCCCCCCCAATACACTTTCTGCTAGATGTTAAGGTAAACTTTCCTCCCCCTCCTATTCAGGTGTGTGTGCGCCGTGATTTGTGTATCCCCATCTCAGCAACATGTGTGGCACAGATATGAGACATTGTTTTAATAAAAAGCAATATGCTCAGCTCGTTAACATGGCTAACAACCATGTTGACCCAGAGCTGGTCATGGCACTGTAAATGCTCCACATACTCCACATGAGTGTGCACTTCTATTTCCTCCAGGTCACATTTAATGCTGTATTCTAAGTTGCTAGCTGGGCTGTTTCCTGCGCTTCGTACTGCTGTATAAGTACTTGATTCTCTACATCAGCATTGCTGCACAAGGCATTTTCTGTCACCTTGCTAAGTGTGGCACTGGGTATCATGATTCTTGTAACCTGATATTCTACACAAGGATTTCTATAGCATTTGCTCTGCACCCCTTCCATAACTGCTACCTAGTAGCAAGACACTTGTTTCTACACGACTTTTTTAGTGTCCTAACCATAAAGTTATTCCTAGGAGTTTACCACATTAGCTCAAAAACTGGTTGAGGCTCATGTCCTGTTTCAGGTAACAACCAAACTGATTGTTAACCAGAATTTGAAATGTGATTTCTTAGTTTTTTTCTCCATTACTTGTCACCTTCCAGCTCCAATGTCTCCTTTCCTCTTCAACCTATCTAATTCAAAATATGCCATTTCTAATTCCGCTTGAAGGGCACAAATCTTTCTCCCTGTTTCATGATTTTCTTGTCTCGACTACATAATCTACAACTCCATGGAAGAACATCATCTTGCACTTTATTGGCTTTCCTGCTACATTCACAGTAGTAAAATACCATCCTACAGTCCTGACATGATTCTTCCATACTAATTAACCTACGATAACATCCACATTTGTGATGCATGACACCGCTATTATAGTAAAGTAAAAAGCACCATGACACAACTGATTATTACAATTTTGCTATTATTAGTAAAAACTTATCTTTTGGTGAGTGGTGCTCCTAACTTCTGGGTAGCAGGCTGACGAAAAACATGAGGATGAAAAAAAAAACACACAGGATCTGCTGAATGTAAGTTTTACATAGCAGAAGATATGAAGTGAATGAAAACTAAAAAAGCACAATATTTTCTAGTAGCAATCTTAAACCAACGCTGTCAGGAAAATATGTAAAGCACTGTAATGAATCTGAAACAACACATAATGATTAGCCATCCAGTTCTACAATACACCATTCCAAGTCAACTTTGGTGTGATGTTGAACCAGGAAATCTAAACAAAGTATAACTTCATAACCATTGCCAACCATAGGTTGAACTTCTACATTACCCCATAAGTTACTTCCTCCCCCACTCGGAAACCTAGCATTATCTAACAGAGTGAATTAGCATGATCCCCAACTACACCTCTTACTCTCCAGTATGGTGGATTCAGTTATATTTCACCAAGAATATTCCTACTTCCTAAAGATACTTGAGAACCAGTATCTAATAAAAATTTGTCCATCTGTCCTTTCACATAAAAGGTTAGGGAAAAAAATCTGCCATTGATTCCACGCAGAGGTGACCTGTGCTAATTCTCATTGGGAGCATTGTGCAGTGGACACACCACAATCTGCTCCATTTAATAGCATTGTATGAGATTCACCTTGTGACCACCTTCACTAACTTTACAAACTTTTGTTTGTACAATTCTGTTCAGAATGTCAAAAACATTTACAAGCCCAACACTGTTGTTCCCTGCAATTACCATTCACATAACCTATATGACAACATCTATCTTCCAGATAGAACCAGCTTCATTCTGTGAGGCTGGATTAAAAAAAATCTTCCTTCTCACCCAGAAAAAATGTGTTTCTAAAGGATGAAACCATGTAGGGGAAAAAAACCGTTTGTATTTGAGTTACATTTGTACAAGGATGTAATTACTGTTTATTTACAAACTTTGGACTTTCAAGCTGCTAAAGTTGATGGTGAGCAAGGTTAATATGCATCATGGCATCTCCTGTCCAGTGTCAGTAGCTGATAGTGCTGAGTGAGTGCCTCTGTTGTGGCTGCTGTGTCAACGGGAGGCTTGCGTTTCCTGCCCACAGTATACACAACCCAATGTGGCTGCTCCACTGTCAATTCGGAAGACTGCATCGTGGCTCAGGGCACAAGGGTACAGATGGGGACTGTCTGATCCCCAGGTGGCAGGTGCCTGCACAAGAGTTCGGAGCCCAGTGACAGTAGAGACAGTCATGTCATTGATAGGTCATTCGCTAGTATGTCACATTGCTGTTCAGCTGTTTGATAAAGGCAGGCTGACTCTATGGAAGTGCAGTGTGTTTGTGTCACCGCAAAATTGTTCTGAAACACAACAACCATGTCGGGACGTGGCAATTGCCTTCTCGAAGGCTGCCCCAGAGTACTGTCACACATAATGTTGTCACAGAATTGTCTTGCTGCTACTGGGGGCCAATCGTGCAGATTGACAACAGGCAGTGGCCAATGCCTGGTGTCATGGCACTCTGTCTACTGCTCCCATTAATTTTATAGTTTATCCCATTACAGTATATATTTATCCAGTGCATGATCAATATTATTTTAAACTACTTCTGCGTGATATGATGTAAACCAGGCACATGCTTTGAAGGAATGTGGCAACTACAAAGTTCACAGGCATTGAAAGAATCCAAATTGACATTTAGCGAAGCAGATTTAAAGTTCGCAACAATGATTCATTTGAATTACATATTTTCTTTTTGACTACTTTTAGTTCCAGTAATTTGTATAAATACATTAAAAAGCAATGTTTCTGCTTATTGTAGATGAGTTTTTGTAACAATATCCATAGTTTGCCACATGGAATGCCCTCGTAGATTGGGGTAAGGTGTATGTATGTACTTCATGTGTGTACCATATTGTATGTATGTATGTACTTTATTAAAGATATAATTTGAGGGACATAGGGTCCGAAAAGGATGTTGCAGAAACTGATAGGGTGACATAACAAAATACTCCACAAAGTAAATGAATTCTGCTATTACAGAAGTATTAACAATACTTATCTACAAAAGTGTAAGAATCAGACTAGGGCAGGGATATAGAGCAGTCTTCACAAAAGAAGCCTTCTGGTATCAAACATTGGTTTTAAATGGTCATAATTCTATGATGGCAAATCATAGACATTGGGAAATTCAGAAGACAAGAGAACTGAAGTATTTCAGATGTGCTATTTATGGAAGGCCTCCATAGCCGAGACCAGGGTTTGATTCCAGGTACTGCTGAGAGCAGAGTGATGACCATACAGCATCCACATAATACTGTGAGGCAGAGGGTAATACGGGCTGGTGGACGTCCCACGGACATTCACGGTGTGACAAGGATGATGCCAAACAATAAGGGACCAATAAGATGAAAAATGTGGTTCTCTGCAGAATAGTCGAGGAAAACATTTTGTGGAACAAGGGGCAGGATGCTGTGACATATTCTAACACAACCTGGAATTGCTTCCACTGCTTTAAAGGTACCAGTAGTGGGCAAATATTGTAAGGGAAGACAGAGACTTAAATATGTATGGCAAGTAACTGAGGACATTGTTGTGGGTGCTATTCTGAGTGGAGGAGATTCCCACTGGAGACGAAAACACGGTGGGCCACACCAAACCAGTAGCGGGCTGAGAAAAAGCACACAGAAAATGGTCCCACTGAGTGAGCGAAAAATGTCTGTATACCACTTTTAATTGCCCCAATTTCTTTTTTTGTGATCCTGCACAAGATATATTATGGTGATAGCAAAATTGTTACTCTTCCACCAATAACACCATATCTGTAAATTTACGTAACAGGTTTATAAGGATCCCCATTTCAATTCCCTGAGCATCTCCAATATTTTTGTACGGGCCATACCAATCTTTTGTAGTCCTAGCAGCTCGGAGGAAGTAGTTAAATTTCTGCTGTCCTGCCTACTTTGTAAGGACTCCAAAAACTAAAGAAATAATAAAGGATTGGTCGCACTAGTGTCTTGGATGCAATTTCCTTTGCAGAAGCACTGCTGTTGGTCTCCCTCTACAATTTTTCCCCTCCACACTACCCTCCAGTACTAAATAAGTGATCCCTTGATGCCTCAGAACATGTCCTACCAACCAATCCCTTCTTCTAGTCAAGTTGGGCCACAATTTCCTCTTATTCCCAATTCTGTTCAGTATCTCCTCATTAGTTACGTGATCCACCCATCTAATATTCAGCATTCTTCTGTAGCACCATATTTTGAAAGCTTCTATTCTCTTCTTGTATAAACTATTTATCATCGTTTCACTTCCATACATGGCTACACTCCATACAAATACTATCAGAAAAAGACTTCCTGACACTTAAATCTATACTCAATGTTAAATTTCTCATCCTCTGAAACCCTTTCCTTGCCATAGCCAGCCAACATTTTATATCATCTCTACTTCGTCCATCATCAATTATTTTGCTCCCCAATTAGCAATACTCATCTACAACTTCAAGTGTGTCATTTCCTAATTTAATTCCCTCATCATCACGTGATTTAATTAGACTACTTTCCATTATCCTCATTTTGCTTTTGTTGACGTTCATCTTATATCCTCCTTTCAAGACACAGTCCATTCCATTCAACTGCTCTTCCAGGCCGTTTGCTATCTCCGACAGAATGACAATGTCATTGGCAGACCTCAAGCTTTTTGTTTCTTCTCCATGGATTTTAATTCATACTCCAAATTTTTCTTTTGTTTTCTTTACTGCTTGCTCAATATACAGACTGAATAACATCGGGGATAGGCTACAACCCTGTTTCACTCCCTTCCCAACCACTGCTTCCCTTTCATGCCCACTGGCTCTTATAACTGCCATCTGGTTCCCGTACAAATTGTAAAAGCCTTTTGCTCCCTGTATTTTACCCCTGCCATTCAGAATTTGAAAGAGTATTCCAGTCAACATTGTCAAAGGCTTTCTCTAAGTCTACAAATGCTAGAAATGTATGTATGTGTTCCTTAATCTATCTTCTAAGATAATTCATAGGGTCAGTATTGCCTCTTCACATTATCCCTAAATATTTAAACAGTGACTTGCTTCAGATGTCGGCTATTAATACTGCCCTGACTCCCCCCCCTTTTCCCCCCATTCCTTCCATTGAAATTGCACTATGTTGAATACATCCACATTTACAGAGTGCAATTCATTACTCCCAGTATAAGTTTAGTTCAAGTCTTTATAGATTTTGCTATAATCGCCAACTGTAGACAACTGTAGCCAACAGCATCACCAGTGACAATCTAATGTTGCTGTTAACACTATCTGGTAAATTGCTTATTTATATTGAGAACATTTGAGGTCCTATTACCATACATATGCACAAATAGTCTGCACCATTGAATAATCTGCATACTGTTATTTTAAGTGAGGGGGGAAAAAAGAAATATTGGCTTTAATTTGTATTTGTATGTGTACACCATCCATTGCATTTATCGTTGTTCAAGAGCAGCTCTGAATGGCTGATTTATACACACAGGTAGAGGTTGTGGGAAGGATGTTAGGTCTCCAGGGATATCAGCACGTCAGTTTTCCCTTTTTGTAACTTGTCTTGCACTTCCTCAGTTGAATGTCCGTGAAAGCTGTCGAGGTCTGACATGTTACGTAAATTCAGTAACACACCAGGGCGACATTGCCAGACATGTAACCCAGTCAACCATTGTTCATCCACCCATTTGGATTCACCCTCACTAATATGCCTTTCACTGATATTTTTGGAATAGTTTTCCTGTTAAATATCACATAAGGTGCTAGTTAAAATCACTGCACTCCTTAACTACAGCAGTGGCACTGGTACAGCAACTGTAATAGATCTTTAGATCCAGAAAAGAGTTTTGGTTGCAACAAAGACTGTTTTTTCTCTATCAAAGGTGGTAGTTTTTGTCCATTGCCAATTACACACCACTGTACACCTTTTTACTTGTCATTGCCACAAGTTCATGACACTGGATTCCCCTTACCAGTTTGCGATAATGTACAGGGATGTTTGTGACACAAATTTATGCTGTACTGATGAAAATTCGCTACTTTTTGCTCGTAATCACCTGAAAGCAGTTGAGAGATGGTAGTTTTTCTCTGGAAGCCCAATTCATTTCGATTGAAAATGTCTTGGCAGCCAGACCTGGTACTCTGAAACCGGTATTGTCTAGTTCTTTGGGTAAAGCCAAAGCTTTGAGTTGGCATGTTTCATTAGTCACCATACATCCATATTGTTGCTTCTCATCTACATAATCACAGAGCCTTGCTTCACTTTTTGGCCATGAAATGCCCGGTGATTATCAGTCATTTCTTGAAGCCACGTTTTGTTTTTTTGCCTCCCTAATACAGCCCTCGCTCATATGGTATTTTCTTCCCACTGCATAGTTTCCAATGTCTTCTGCTTCTTCAGTAATTTTAAGTGTTTTTAACTGTATATGAGTGATAACAAGGACTTGTAGCTATAATTAACGTGTGGTTAAAAACATACTGCTGGCGTGTTACAGACTGAGGGCACAACAATGCTTTAGTATAACGGGTTCTGTTATTGGAGGCAGAGCAGTACCAACACCAACCATATTGCAATTAATCTGCGCACCCCAGTTTTTTGTCCTTAAATCAGGAGAAAAAAAAAATGCGCAGATTATTCTCATATAAGCAATATGTTTCCTGCAACATTTAAAAAACACATATTGTTGGTGAGAGTGTTCTTTTAAGCACCTAAAACACTGCCAGCTTTGAGGAACACTTCCTCCAACTAACCATAGGGTCATAAATTGCCCACTGTTCTTGCTTTTCCCAGCTTAGCATATCAGATTTAGTTGAAATATATAGATTCCAACAGCACCAAATGAAATTCCACAAAATTTTAGCTCTTGGTATGCAGTGCTTGAGGTGTTCCTTTCATTCATGTGAGGGCTGTCGAAAATATTGCTTAACGTTCATAATATTGTCGATTTTGACAAAACATTACATAATAGTTAAATGGTCTCCTTGTAAAACTTGCTGCTTCACTAACTGCCAAGTGTATTAACCAGTTTACAAATTGCAGGATTCTAGGTTGAATAGTCCGTAATGCCTACCAAAATGCGTTCTTCATCCTGTGGATGGGAAATAAACTTTGAGTGGTCCTGGTGACTTTTGGCACCATTGTGTTTTTAAACTTTGCATCCCATGCCTGATAGTAAGGGAAGTCCAGCCACAGGTGGTACGCTTTGGTCAGATTCCCATGCCAGAAGAAGGTGTCTCAACTGAGAATCTCAAGCATCTGGTGGGTATTTTATTGCTTGCCTGACAACAATGCAAAAATGTATCTATTGTTACGACAAACTAGCTGTCCATATTCTGGGCAACAGCATCTGAAAGCCTGCCGACTCTTGTAGGGGTGGCAGCGGCAGAGGCATGAAGAGTTACCAGAGCTGTTGCTCTTAAACCCAACAGAATCTCAGTGATCAGCAGGTAGAATATGACTGCCAATCCACACATTTCCAACCCACTATTTGTCAGCATAATGCAATTAATATACTGCCCTAGCTGTACATGCAAAGCCATTTCTTGTGGTGCACTCTCAAAACTGGCCCTTAAACTCTGCTACATTGAATACTGTGTGTGAATGAACAGAACATTGGCCATTGTTCCAGAGACCGTGGAAGCCGATACAAACCGTTCTCCTCAAGCTTGTCTGATTTTTCAACAAATACAAATTTTATATTTCTCAGATTAGCACCACAGAATCTGTAAAGCCCAAATTGTAGAAGAATTTGGGTATCTTTTGAATGCTCCAAACTTGCTGTAGCAGCCAGAAGTCATCAGAAGGAAATTTTCCATGGCTACTCTCAGTAATAATCCACTGTGCTCAAGTTCGAAAATGAAGACACAAATTCTTAAAATACACATATTGGTCAGCAGCCATCACTGAAATGTACATGTATGATTTAATCTAATTTAGTTTTTGTTGTAATTAGTTTTACTTAATGCTGTGACTATCATTTGAGTCCAATGCCGTTTCCCCTCCCCTACCCCCTCCTCCCTCTCCCTTTCTCTTCTCACTTTACGATGACAATGTATCTGACGTTCTACCTTAGCTGACAATGAAGGAAACAATTCAGAATGATTGAATCGTGTGTGAAGATGCCTTGTTTGTTCACTTAAACAACATTTTGAGGCATGGATTTGGAACACGTTACTATCAGCTGGATGTGGAAAAAAAAGAAGGAAAATGAGAGGGCCTTGTCCATGATTCTAATACTGGTTGAAGACCGCTAACTATAGAAGATTGGCACTTTAAAATTAGTGAAGGAACTGGGGGAAAAACTGGAAAAAATACAATGCAACAATGGGCTAATTAACACTATATCCAAGATGAGGGACTTTAACGAAGATACTGGCTGCCAATAGATTAGTGAAGCAAGAGGGCTTTACCTTTGATGGCAAAATAGTTGCAGGCTTCATGCTTCTAGGACTCTCTCTGGAGAAGTATGAAGGCCTCATTAGAAGATTAGAGAGAGACAAAGACGGACAGACTTACCACAACCCTTGTCATCAATGGACTAGAATTAGAAGAGAAGCGCTTGGAATCAGATTCGAAGTCCACTAAGAGCCGAAAACAAGTCAAAACATATGCTGCACAAGGTGGAGGTCATAAACAACTCAAGTTTGGCCTGGGCGACTATAAAAATTATAAACAAAACCAAGATGATAAGAATGCAGCCAGACTGTTTCTCCTGTAGTGAAGCAGATTCCATTACCAAGAGTGCCGCCCTTTCCATGGAAGACAGGGAGTGGGTGCACCAAACACACGGAATGCTCCCAAGAAATCAGCTTACAGGGCAAGTGGATGTACTAACAAGGGAAACTCCCCACTCACATTTAGTGGTAAGAGGACAGCCTGTCAATACCTGGACATACATCAAGCATGAAAACACGAAGAAGGTATACTGGACTGTGAAGAAAGAGAAAGAAAAAAAAAAAAGCAGTGAATGGTCAAAGGACAAGAAGTGCAATATAGAGCAGCCCAAGAGAGCAGTGACATCACGGTGTTGGACTGCCACATGCACATCCCTCACGCTGATTTTTTTCTTCTGTCCACTGTATTCAACTTTGTGCCTGCATCGTGGTGTAACGTCCATTTGCAACAGTTAGGTGTAGGGAAGGGAGCCTATAATGACAGTTGATTCTGCACAACTACACTATTAGCAGCTGAAAGAAAGTGGCTTTCGAATGGAAACTGCAAACGGTTGATGACAACCGAATCCTCCTCTGGAAAACACGTCTGACATGAAACTTCCTGGCAGATTAAAACTGTGTGCCGGACTGAGACTCGAACTCGGGACCTCTACCGACAGTAGAGCACTTGCCCGCGAAAGGCAAGGGTCTCGAGTTTGAGTCTCAGTCCGGCACACGGTTTTAATCTGCCTGGAAATGTCATATCAGCACACACTCTGCTGCAAAGTGAAAATATCATTCTGGACATCTGATACGTCATACATGGCATTAGTGACAGTACGTGTGTCATATTACAGGAATCCCTTACAACACACCTAATTCGTATGCCTGGTAAATGAGTGAGATATGCCTCCTTGTCTGATTTAGGTGTTCATGTGAATATGATCAGTCTCAAAGAAGCGATGAAAACATAATAGTTTGTCACATAAGCTGCAACAGATGAACCTAACAGCTTCACAATCACACAGTTTCTCTGTGAAAACACGTGTTTTTAATGTTTTTGAAGTTGCGTTCCATTTTGGAAGTTTTGACTCTTAAATTCCTTTGTTGTAACATTGTTCATACCCATCTATTTGTTGTTTTCATTTTTGTGAGCCTTCTATGTTGTAGCTCGCCTGCTATCACTCTTCATCTCATTTACTTGTGATGGTAACGTATTCTTACCACATGACTTATACTCTATAACCAGTGTACAGTATGACAATTCAAGACTACAGAAAGATAACAAACATTTCAGTGGCTGGACAGACTACTCAATGTTGTGGAAAAATAAAAATATGAAGGATACGAGAGAGATTTGAACACGGGTCACCCGCATGGCAGTCCAACACCGTGACCAATTAACCAGGACACCACTGCTGTTTTAGACTGCTCTGTCTCACACTTCTTGTCCTTCAACTGATCACTGTTTCTATTTTGCTTTTTTTCACTGTTCAGTATATCTTCTTCCTATTTTCATGCTTGATCTGTTCAGCTTTTGATGGGCTATCCGCTGAGCCATCTTACCAATAAATCTGAGGTGTGTGTGATGGTGGGTTTCTCTTACAAGAATTATCCAAACAGTGAAGACAAGTGCAAGTGCGAAGGAAGATGATGAAATAGTGGCTATGACAGTGATCAGAAGTGGAGGAGGTGCTGATGGAAAAGTATGGGTTCTGGATTCATGAGCATTCACATCATATGACTAGTCATCAGGAGACACTACAGGATTTAGAGATGGGCAACTTTCGTGAAGTGTAACTGGCTGATGGGAAAGTTACTAAAATGACTGGTAAGGGAAATGTTGTCATGAAAGCAGAAAAGTCATGTGGGGGTAATTCAATGCAACTAATGGAAGTGCTTCTGGTGAAATAACTATATGGGACAAGAAAGGAATCTCCATTAGACTGAAAAACAGTGATATTAATGTGTGTATTGGTGAGAAGGAAGTGTTGATAGGAATATCATCTGACAGTGATAGCTATTTAGTTCACTGTGAATAACAATATAGTGATGCCCCACAATGACGAAACACATCAAACAGTGGAAAATATCGCAACAGCCAGATGGGCAGAAATTTTGTGGTACCAAAGACTTGGACACAGAGAAGCTTTACCAAAAATATGTGGAATCACTAAGTATAAAGAAAAATGTGAGATTTGTGTGCACAAAAAAAAAAAATAACTGCCTTTCAAGCCAAGCCAAACTACTACCGCAAATGTTCTAGAACTGGTACATAGTGATATGAGCTATATTAGACATACCTTCTTAGGTGGAGCACATTACTAGGGTACTTACCTGGATGATCACTAAAGCAGAAAAGTGATGTTTGACTCATTCCTGGAGTTTAAGGGATGTGTAGTGTGTGAGAAATGGAGAAAACTGCAAAATTTCCAGTCAGACAATGGGAATGATTACATCAACAGCAAATTTTAACAGTTGTTTAAGAAAGAGGGCATATTACACCAGAGAAGCACAGTTTACTCTCTGCCATCAACTAGAAAAGCAGAGCACCTGAATGAAACACTTATATCCATTATGAGGTTGCACCATAGTTGCAGGAGTGCAGTATATGTTGGAAAGACATTTCCCACCTGTGTAGTTGAGAGAAAGTGTGACTGTTCAGAGAGAGTATTCACATGGTCTGTGTAGGGAAGCAGCTCTTGAAGTCATTTGTTTGATAGAGCACAGCACGTTTGGCAACTGGATGGTCTAGTTTGTGGTTTCCAAGTTTGCCAGTGGCCGTTCTTGCAAGCCATTAGTTGGTCCTTGTTGTGCCCATGTAGGTGCTTTAATGCGTGAGCTTGCCTTTTATTGGGTAGGAGATGCCTGTGACTGGGCCTGTAGGGTGCAAGATTGGAGTAGAGATGGACAAGGATATTCTGTAAGTTAGGTGGGTGGTGGAACACTACTTTGGGTGATGTGGGTAGAATTTTGGTTAAGATACCGCTCACCTCGTGGCACGACGAGAGGTAGTCAACGCCTTGGTGAAGGCTGCTGTTGAAGTTTTCGTGGCCAGGGTGATTAGATGAGTGCTTCTTGGTGGCTGGTTAATAGGGTTAGGAGGAGGTGGAGGAGGAGATGGCGTGGTAGATCTGTTTATGGATGAGCTGGGTATGACATTGCCTGTCAGTAAAGGCTTCGGTAAGGTTAGTGATGTATTTCAACAACTACTTTCCATTGCAAATGTGACACACACGTGTGATGAGACCGTATGGAACAGACTTTTTGACATGAAATTGGTGACACCTGTCAAAGTAGAGATACTGTTGGTGGGTGGTGCATTTGATATGAAAGTATGTATTTGTGGAGCCATCTGTTAGGGTGGCTCAGTGAGTTCAGAAGGATCAGGTGAAGCAGATGTGCAAGTCTTAAGGTTATCAAAGAAGGAGCAAATGTTGTCCATGTCATGAGTCTGGATCATGAAAATGTCATCAATGAGGGTCTTATGTGTAGGCTAGATACAAAGGATTCCTCCAGATGGCCCTTAAATAAGTTGGCATGGGATGATGCCATGTGGGTACCCATGGCAGAACCATAAGTGTGTTTCGATATTTGGCCTTTGAAAGTGAAATAATTGTGGGTCTGGATGTGGTTGGCTAGGAGGATTAGGAAAAAGGTGGTGGGTTTAGTATCTGCAGGACATTGGGAGAGGTAGCGTCCTATGGCCACAAGGACATGGGCCTGGGGGATGTTGATGTATAAGGTCGTCGCATCCACAATGACCAACAAGGAGTCTGCTAGTAATGAGGCAACAACTGTGGAAAGAGGGTGAAGGATGGAGGTGTTGGTCAACAATGGCAGAGGTTCATTCAGTGCGGGCATTATACCCAGCCACAATCTGAGACCAGTTGGCGAGGCCTGTGAAATTGGGTTGGTGGAGTTTGGTGCGTCTGTAAAACGCAAGAGTGGGGGAGAGGAGATTGTTAGTGTGAGGAGGGAGATGGACTCGGGTGTCAAGTTTTGGCATGGAACCGAGGCCTTGAGGAGCAGCTGCAGGTCCTGTTGGATTTCTAAAATGGGAACATGGTTATAAGATTCGTATGCAGTGGTGTCTGAAGGTTGGCAGAGACCTTAAGCCCCGATTCATGACCACTGATGTGCAGCTTTTGTCTGCGGGAAGGATGATGTCTGGATTCGTTTTCAGATTATGGATAGCTGTGTTTTCCATAGAAGTGATGTTGGGCACAATGGGGGAAGAATTTACGAAATGAAGGTTAGAAGTGAGGAATACGGGGGATGACTGGGTACAAGGGGGGAGGGGGGGGGGGGCCTAGAGGGAGGTTGGAATTGTTTTGAACAGGGTTCTATATGGGTTTTGGGTTTTTGATAGGCTGTTGTCAGTGGGGTGTAGAAATGCTTCCACTGCAAAGAACAACTTAAGAAAGAAGGTACCTTACAACTCCAGCATGGTTGAATTTAGGTTTTGGGTTCAAGACAAGTCCTCTAGAAAGTACCGAGACATCCGAAGGGGTCAGAAGAGGGAAACATTCCACGTGGGAAAAATACATCTAAAAACAAAGATAATGTGACTTACCAAATGAAAGCGCTGGCATGTCGATAGACACACAAACATACACACAAAATTCAAGCTTTCGCAACCAACGGTTGCGTCATCAGGAAAGAGGGAAGGAGAGGGAAAGACGAAAGGATGTGGGTTTTAAGGGAGAGGGTAAGGAGTCATTCCAATCCCGGGAGTGGAAAGACTTACCTTAGGGGGGAAAAAAGGACAGGTACACACACACACACACACACACACACACACACACATATCCATCCGTACATACACAGACACAAGCAGACATTTGTAAAGGCAAAGAGTTTGGGCAGAGATGTAAGTCGAGGCGGAAGTACAGAGGCAAAGATGTTGTTGAATGACAGGTGAGGTATGAGCGGCGGCAACTTGAAATTAGCGGAGGTTGAGGCCTGGTGGGTAATGAGAAGAGAGGATATACTGAAGGGCAAGTTCCCATCTCTGGAGTACTGACAGGCTGGTGTTAGTGGGAAGTATCCAGATAACCCGGACGGTGTAACACTGTGCCAAGATGTGCTGGCCATGCACCAAGGCATGTTTAGCCACAGGGTGATCCTCATTACCAACAAACACTGTCTGCCTGTGTCCATTCATGCGAATGGACAGTTTGTTGCTGGTCATTCCCACATAGAATGCATCACAGTGTAGGCAGGTCAGTTGGTAAATCACGTGGGTGCTTTCACACGTGGCTCTGCCTTTGATCGTGTACACCTTCCGGGTTACAGGATTGGAGTAGGTGGTGGTGGGAGGGTGCATGGGACAGGTTTTACACCGGGAGCGGTTAGAAGGGTAGGAGCCAGAGGGTAAGGAAGATGGTTTGGGGATTTCATAGGGATGAACTAAGAGGTTACGAAGGTTAGGTGGACGGCGGAAAGACACTCTTGGTGGAGTGGGGAGGATTTCATGAAGGATGGGTCTCATTTCAGGGCAGGATTTGAGGAAGTCGTATCCCTGCAGGAGAGTCACATTCAGAGTCTGATTCAGTCCCGGAAAGTATCCTGTCACAAGTGGGGCACTTTTGTGGTTCTTCTGTGGGAGGTTCTGGGTTTGAGGGGATGAGGAAGTGGCTCTGGTTATTTGCTTCATCTACATCTACATCTATATTTATACTCCGCAAGTCACCCAACGGTGTGTGGCGGAGGGCACTTTACGTGCCACTGTCATTACCTCCCTTTCCTGTTCCAGTCGCATATGGTTCGCGGGAAGAACGACTGTCTGAAAGCCTCCGTGCGCGCTCTAATCTCTCTAATTTTACATTCGTGATCTCCTCGGGAGGTATAATTAGGGGGAAGCAATATATTCGATACCTCATCCAGAAACGCACCCTCTCGAAACCTGGCGAGCAAGCTACACCGCGATGCAGAGCGCCTCTCTTGCAGAGTCTGCCACTTGAGTTTATTAAACATCTCCGTAACGCTATCACGGTTACCAAATAACCCTGTGACGAAATGCGCCGCTCTTCTTTGGATCTTCTCTATCTCCTCCGTCAAACCGATCTGGTACGGATCCCACACTGATGAGCAATACTCAAGTATAGGTCGAACGAGTGTTTTGTAAGCCACCTCCTTTGTTGATGGACTACATTTTCTAAGCACTCTCCCAATGAATCTCAACTCGGTACCCGCCTTACCAACAATTAATTTTATATGATCATTCCACTTCAAATCGTTCCGCACGCATACTCCCAGATATTTTACAGAAGTAACTGCTACCAGTGTTTGTTCCGCTATCATATAATCATACAATACAGGATCCTTCTTTCTATGTATTCGCAATACATTACATTTGTCTATGTTAAGGGTCAGTTGCCACTCCCTGCACCAAGTGCCTATCCGCTGCAGATCTTCCTGCATTTCGCTACAACTTTCTAATGCTGCAACTTCTCTGTACACTACAGCATCATCCGCGAAAAGCCGCATGGAACTTCCGACACTATCTACTAGGTCATTTATATATATTGTGAAAAGCAATGGTCCCATAACACTCCCCTGTGGCACGCCAGAGGTTACTTTAACGTCTGTAGATGTCTCTCCATTGATAACAACATGCTGTGTTCTGTTTGCTAAAAACTCTTCAATCCAGCCACACAGCTGGTCTGATATTCCGTAGGCTCTTACTTTGTGTATCAGGCGACAGTGCGGAACTGTATCGAACGCCTTCCGGAAGTCAAGAAAAATAGCATCTACCTGGGAGCCTGTATCTAATATTTTCTGGGTCTCATGAACAAATAAGGCGAGTTGGGTCTCACACGATCGCTGTTTCCGGAATCCAAGTTGATTCCTACATAGTAGATTCTGGGTTTCCAGAAATGACATGATACGCGAGCAAAAAACATGTTCTAAAATTCTACAAGAGATCGACGTAAGAGATATAGGTCTATAGTTTTGCGCATCTGCTCGACGACCCTTCTTGAAGACTGGGACTATCTGTGCTCTTTTCCAATCATTTGGAACCCTCCGTTCCTCTAGAGACTTGCGGTACACGGCTGTTAGAAGGGGGGCAAGTTCTTTCGCGTACTCTGTGTAGAATCGAATTGGTATCCCGTCAGGTCCAGTGGACTTTCCTCTATTGAGTGATTCCAGTTGCTTTTCTATCCCTTGGACACTTATTTCGATGTCAGCCATTTTTTCGTTTGTGCGAGGATTTAGAGAAGGAACTGCAGTGCGGTCTTCCTCTGTGAAACAGCCTTGGAAAAAGGTGTTTAGTATTTCAGCTTTACGCGTGTCATCCTCTGTTTCAATGCCATCATCATCCCGTAGTGTCTGGATATGCTGTTTCGAGCCACTTACTGATTTAACGTAAGACCAGAACTTCCTAGGATTTTCTGTCAAGTCGGTACATAGAATTTTACTTTCGAATTCAATGAACGCTTCACGCATAGCCCTCCTTACGCTAACTTTGACATCGTTTAGCTTCTGTTTGTCTGAGAGGTTTTGGCTGCGTTTAAACTTGGAGTGGAGCTCTCTTTGCTTTCGCAGTAGTTTCCTAACTTTGTTGTTGTACCACGGTGGGTTTTTCCCGTCCCTCACAGTTTTACTCGGCACGTACCTGTCTAAAACGCATTTTACGATTGCCTTGAACTTTTTCCATAAGCACTCAACATTGTCAGTGTCGGAACAGAAATTTTCGTTTTGATCTGTTAGGTAGTCTGAAATCTGCCTTCTATTACTCTTGCTAAACAGATAAACCTTCCTCCCTTTTTTTATATTCCTATTAACTTCCATATTCAGGGATGCTGCAACGGCCTTATGATCACTGATTCCCTGTTCTGTACATACAGATTCGAAAAGTTCGGGTCTGTTTGTTATCAGTAGGTCCAATATGTTATCTCCACGAGTCGGTTCTCTGTTTAATTGCTCGAGGTAATTTTCGGATAGTGCACTCAGTATAATGTCACTCGATGCTCTGTCCCTACCACCCGTCCTAAACATCTGAGTGTCCCAGTCTATATCTGGTAAATTGAAATCTCCACCTAAGACTATAACATGCTGAGAAAATTTATGTGAAATGTATTCCAAATTTTCTCTCAGTTGTTCTGCCACTAATGCTGCTGAGTCAGGAGGTCGGTGAAAGGAGCCAATTATTAACCTAGTTCGGTTGTTTAGTGTAACCTCCACCCATAATAATTCACAGGAACTATCCACTTCTACTTCACTACAGGATAAACTACTACTAACAGCGACGAACACTCCACCACCGGTTGCATGCAATCTATCCTTTCTAAACACCGTCTGTACCTTTGTAAAAATTTCGGCAGAATTTATCTTTGGCTTAAGCCAGCTTTCTGTACCTAATTGTTGGTATGTCTGGCCTTCGAAAGTGAGGAAGTTGTGGGTCAGGATGAAGCTGGCTAAGGTAATGAGGAAAGAGGTTTTAGGTAGGGTGGCAGGCGATCGGCATGAAAGGAAGTGCTCCATCGCAGCGAGGCCCTGGACGTGCGGAATATTTGTGTATAAGGAAGTGGCATCAATGGTTACAAGGATGGTTTCCAGGGATAATAGATTGGGTAAGGATTCCAGGCGTTCAAGAAAGTTGTTGGTGTCTTTGATGAAGGATGGGAGACTGCATGTAATGGGTTGAAGGTGTTGATCTACGTAGGCAGAGATACGTTCTGTGGGGGCTTCGTAACCAGTTACAATGGGCCGGCCGGGATGATTGGGTTTGTGAATTTTAGGAAGAAGGTAGAAGGTAGGGGTGCGGGGTGTCGGTGGGGTCAGGAGGTTGATGGAGTCAGGGGAAAGGTTTTGTTGGGGGCCTAAGGTTCTGAGGATTCCTTGAAGCTCCGCCCGGACGTCAGGAATGGGATTACCTTGGCAAACTTTGTATGTGGTGTTGTCTGAAAGCTGACGCAGTCCCTCAGCCGCACACTCCCGACGATGAAGTACCACGGTCGTG
Source organism: Schistocerca serialis cubense (assembly GCF_023864345.2). Classification (NCBI taxonomy): domain Eukaryota; kingdom Metazoa; phylum Arthropoda; class Insecta; order Orthoptera; family Acrididae; genus Schistocerca; species Schistocerca serialis. The sequence continues at coordinate 107,907,786 of NC_064641.1, read as the reverse complement.
GAACCCTTGTCCGCCGGAAGAATGACGATGGATCGGCCAGCCTTCAGATCACGGATAGCTTGGGCATCAGCAGTGGTGATGTTGGGAGTAGGATTAAGGTTTTTTAAGAAGGATTGAGAAGCAAGGCTGGAAGTCAGAAATTCCTTTAAGGTTTGAGAGGGTGATTTTGAGGAAGAGGAGGTGGGTCCCGCTGTGACGGAGGACGAAACTGTTCCAGGCACGTAATGGGTTGAAGGTGTTGATCTACCCTCTCCCTTAAAACCCACATCCTTTTGTCTGATGTCCAGGCGGAGCTTCAAGGAATCCTCAGAACCTTACGCCCCCTACAAAACCTTTCACCTGACGCCATCAACCTCCTGACCCCACCGACACCCCGCACCCCTACCTTCTTCCTAAAATTCACAAACCCAATCATCCCGGCCGCCCCATTGTAGCTGGTTACCAAGCCCCCACAGAACGTATCTCTGCCTACGTAGATCAACACCTTCAACCCATTACTTGCAGTCTCCCATCCTTCATCAAAGACACCAACCACTTTCTCGAACACCTGGAATCCTTAGAAACCATCCTTGTAACCATTGATGCCACTTCCTTATACACAAATATCCCGCACGTCCAGGGCCTCGCTGCGATGGAGCACTTCCTTTCACGCTGATCACATGCCACCCTACCTAAAACCTCTTTCCTCATTACCTTAGCCAGCTTCATCCTGACCCACAACTTCTTCACTTTTGAAGGCCAGACATACCAACAATTAAAGGGAACAGCCATGGGTTCCAGGATGGCCCCTTCGTATGCCAACCTATTCATGGGTCGCTTAGAGGAAGCCTTCTTGGTTACCCAGGCCTGCCAACCCAAAGTTTGGTACAGATTTATTGATGACATCTTCACGATCTGGACTCACAGTGAAGAAGAACTCCAGAACTTCCTCTCCAACCTCAACTCCTTTGGTTCCATCAGATTCACCTGGTCCTACTCCAAATCCCATGCCACTTTCCTTGATGTTGACCTCCACCTGTCTAATGGCCAGCTTCACACGTCCGTCCACATCAAACCCACCAACAAGCAACAGTACCTCCATTACGACAGCTGCCACCCATTCCACATCAAACGGTCCCTTCCCTACAGCCTAGGTCTTCGTGGCAAACGAATCTGCTCCAGTCCGGAATCCCTGAAGCATTACACCAACAACCTGACAACAGCTTTCGCATCCCGCAACTACCCTCCCGACCTGGTACAGAAGCAAACAACCAGAGCCACTTCCTCATCCTCTCAAACCCAGAACCTCCCACGGAAGAACCACAAAAGTGCCCCACTTGTGACAGGATACTTTCCGGGACTGGATCAGATTCTGAATGTGGCTCTCCAGCAGGGATATGACTTCCTCAAATCCTGCCCTGAAATGAGATCCATCCTTCATGAAATCCTCCCCACTCCACCAAGAGTGTCTTTCCGCCGTCCACCTAACCTTCGTAACCTCTTAGTTCATCCCTATGAAATCCCAAAACCACCTTCCCTACCCTCTGGCTCCTACCCTTGTAACCGCCCCCGGTGTAAAACCTGTCCCATGCACCCTCCCACCACCACCTACTCCAGTCCTGTAACCCGGAAGGTGTACACGATCAAAGGCAGAGCCACGTGTGAAAGCACCCACGTGATCTACCAACTGACCTGCCAACACTGTGACGCATTCTATGTGGGAATGACCAGCAACAAACTGTCCATTCGCATGAATGGACACAGGCAGACAGTGTTTGTTGGTAATGAGGATCACCCTGTGGCTAAACATGCCTTGGTGCACGGCCAGCACATCTTGGCACAGTGTTACACCGTCCGGGTTATCTGGATACTTCCCACTAACACCAACCTATCCGAACTCCGGAGATGGGAACTTGGTCTTCAATAAATCCTCTCCTCCTGTTATCCACCAGGCCTCAATCTCCGCTAATTTCAAGTTGCCGCCACTCATACCTCACCTGTCATTCAACAACACCTTTGCCTCTGCACTTCTGCCTCGACTGACATCTCTGCCCAAACTCTTTGTCTTTAAATATGTCTGCTTGTGTCTGTATATGTGTGGATGGATATGTGTGTGTGTGCTAGTGTATACCCGTCCTTTTTTCCCCCTAAGGTAAGTCTTTCCGCTCCCGGGATTGGAATGACTCCTTACCCTCTCCCTTAAAACCCACATCCTTTCGTCTTTCCCTCTCCTTCCCTCTTTCCTGATGAGGCAACCGTTGGTTGCGAAAGCTTGAATTTTGTGTGTATGTTTGTGTGTCTGTCGACCTGCCAGCACTTTCATTTGGTAAGTCACATCATCTTTGTTTTTAGATGTGTTTTTCCTACGTGGAATGTTTCCCTCTAATATATATATATGTTCTTCTTTGGCAGTAGAAAACACACACACACACACACACACACACACACACACACACACACACATACATATATAGCCTCTGTCTCTGGGCACTAATTTCAGGCCAAAGCACCCAGAGACAGTGGTCATGTGCATCTGGTGTTCCTATACATCATAATTAGCTTCAATCTTACCAAGAACAAAACTAACTTAACAGAACATTGTTTGTTCACTGTGTTCTGCAGGATATATATATATATATATATATATATATATATATATATATATATATATATATATCTAAAAAGAAAGATGATGAAACTTACCAAACAAAAGCGCTGGCAGGTCGATAGACAAACAAACAAACACAAACATACACACAAAATTCTAGCTTTCGCAACCAATGGTTGCCTCGTCAGGAAAGAGGGAAGGAGAAGGAAAGACAAGGATATGGGTTTTAAGGGAGAGGGTAAGGAGTCATTCCAATCCCGGGAGCGGAAAGACTTACCTTAGGGGGAAAAAAGGACAGGTATACACTCGCACACACACACATATCCATCCACACATACACAGACACAAGCAGACATTTGTAAAGGCAAAGAGTTTGGGCAGAGATGTCAGTCGGGGCAGATGTACAGAGGCAAAGATGAAGTTGAAAGACAGGTGAGGTATGAGCGGCGGCAGATTGAAATTAGAAATTAGCGGAGATTGAGGCCTGGCGGATAGCGAGAAGAAAGGATATGCTGAAGGGCAAGTTCCCATCTCCGGAGTTCTGACAGGTTGGTGTTAGTGGGAAGTATCCAGATAACCCGGACGGTGTAACACTGTGCCAAGATGTGCTGGCCGTGCACCAAGGCATGTTTAGCCACAGGGTGATCCTCATTACCAACAAACACTGTCTGCCTGTGTCCATTCATGCGAATGGACAGTTTGTTGCTGGTCATTCCCACATAGAACGCTTCACAGTGTAGGCAGGTCAGTTGGTAAATCACGTGGGTGCTTTCACACGTGGCTCTGCCTTTGATCGTGTACACCTTCCAGGTTACAGGACTGGAATAGGTGGTGGTGGGAGGGTGCATGGGACAGGTTTTACACCGGGGGCGGTTACAGGGGTAGGAGCCAGAGGGTAGGGAAGGTGGTTTGGGGATTTCATAGGGATGAACTAAGAGGTTACGAAGGTTAGGTGGACGGCGGAAAGACACTCTTGGTGGAGTGGGGAGGATTTCATGAAGGATGGATCTCATTTCAGGGCAGGATTTGAGGAAGTCGTATCCCTGCTGGAGAGCCACATTCAGAATCTGATCCAGTCCCGGAAAGTATCCCGTCACAAGTGGGGCACTTTTGGGGTTCTTCTGTGGAAGGTTCCGGGTTTGAGGAGATGAGGATGTGGCTCTGGTTATTTGCTTCTGTACCAGGTCGGGAGGGTAGTTACGGGATGCAAAAGCTGTTTTCAGGTTGTTGGTGTAATGGTTCAAGGATTCCGGACTGGAGCTGATTCGTTTGCCACGAAGACCAAGGCTGTAGGGAAGGGACCGTTTGATGTGGAATGGGTGGCAGCTGTCATAATGGAGGTACTGTTGCTTGTTGGTGGGTTTAATGTGGACGGACGTGTGAAGCTGGCCATTGGACAGGTGGAGGTCAACGTCAAGGAAAGTGGCATGGGATTTGGAGTAGGACCAGGTGAATCTGATGGAACCAAAGGAGTTAAGGTTGGAGAGGAAATTCTGGAGTTCTTCTTCACTGTGAGTCCAGATCACGAAAATGTCATCAATAAATCTGTACCAAACTTCGGGTTGGCAGGCCTGGGTAACCAGGAAGGCTTCCTCTAAGCGACCCATGAATAGGTTGGCATACGAGAGGGCCATCCTGGTACCCATGGCTGTTCCCTTTAATTGTTGGTATGTCTGGCCTTCAAAAGTGAAGAAGTTGTGGGTCAGGATGAAGCTGGCTAAGGTAATGAGGAAAGAGGTTTTAGGTAGGGCGGCAGGTGATCGGCGTGAAAGGAAGTGCTCCATCGCAGCGAGGCCCTGGACATGCGGAATATTTGTGTATAAGGAAGTGGCATCAATGGTTACAAGGATGGTTTCCGGGGGTAACAGACTGGGTAGGGATTCCAGGCGTTTGAGAAAGTGGTTGGTGTCTTTGATGAAGGATGGGAGACTGCATGTAATGGGTTGAAGGTGTTGATCTACGTAGGCAGAGATGCGTTCGGTGGGGGCTTGGTAACCAGCTACAATGGGACGGCCGGGATGATTGGGTTTGTGAATTTTAGGAAGAAGGTAGAAGGTAGGGGTGCGGGGTGTTGGTGGGGTCAGGAGGTTGATGGAGTCGGGTGAAAGGTTTTGTAGGGGGCCTAAGGTTCTGAGGATTCCTTGAAGCTCCGCCTGGACATCAGGAATGGGATTGCCTTGGCAAACTTTGTAAGTAGTGTTGTCTGAAAGCTGACGCAGTCCCTCAGCCACATACTCCCGACGATCAAGTACCACAGTTGTGGAACCCTTGTCCGCCGGAAGAATGACGATGGATCGGTCAGCCTTCAGATCACCACTGCTGAAGCCCAGGCTATCCGTGATCTGAAGGCTGACCGATCCATCGTCATTCTTCCGGCGGACAAGGGTTCCACAACTGTGGTACTTGATCGTCGGGAGTATGTGGCTGAGGGACTGCGTCAGCTTTCAGACAACACTACTTACAAAGTTTGCCAAGGCAATCCCATTCCTGATGTCCAGGCGGAGCTTCAAGGAATCCTCAGAACCTTAGGCCCCCTACAAAACCTTTCACCCGACTCCATCAACCTCCTGACCCCACCAACACCCCGCACCCCTACCTTCTACCTTCTTCCTAAAATTCACAAACCCAATCATCCCGGCCGTCCCATTGTAGCTGGTTACCAAGCCCCCACCGAACGCATCTCTGCCTACGTAGATCAACACCTTCAACCCATTACATGCAGTCTCCCATCCTTCATCAAAGACACCAACCACTTTCTCAAACGCCTGGAATCCCTACCCAGTCTGTTACCCCCGGAAACCATCCTTGTAACCATTGATGCCACTTCCTTATACACAAATATTCCGCATGTCCAGGGCCTCGCTGCGATGGAGCACTTCCTTTCACGCCGATCACCTGCCGCCCTACCTAAAACCTCTTTCCTCATTACCTTAGCCAGCTTCATCCTGACCCACAACTTCTTCACTTTTGAAGGCCAGACATACCAACAATTAAAGGGAACAGCCATGGGTACCAGGATGGCCCCCTCGTATGCCAACCTATTCATGGGTCGCTTAGAGGAAGCCTTCCTGGTTACCCAGGCCTGCCAACCCGAAGTTTGGTACAGATTTATTGATGACATTTTCGTGATCTGGACTCACAGTGAAGAAGAACTCCAGAATTTCCTCTCCAACCTTAACTCCTTTGGTTCCATCAGATTCACCTGGTCCTACTCCAAATCCCATGCCACTTTCCTTGACGTTGACCTCCACCTGTCCAATGGCCAGCTTCACACGTCCGTCCACATTAAACCCACCAACAAGCAACAGTACCTCCATTATGACAGCTGCCACCCATTCCACATCAAACGGTCCCTTCCCTACAGCCTTCGTCTTCGTGGCAAACGAATCTGCTCCAGTCCGGAATCCTTGAACCATTACACCAACAACCTGAAAACAGCTTTTGCATCCCGTAACTACCCTCCCGACCTGGTACAGAAGCAAATAACCAGAGCCACATCCTCATCTCCTCAAACCCGGAACCTTCCACAGAAGAACCCCAAAAGTGCCCCACTTGTGACGGGATACTTTCCGGGACTGGATCAGATTCTGAATGTGGCTCTCCAGCAGGGATACGACTTCCTCAAATCCTGCCCTGAAATGAGATCCATCCTTCATGAAATCCTCCCCACTCCACCAAGAGTGTCTTTCCGCCGTCCACCTAACCTTCGTAACCTCTTAGTTCATCCCTATGAAATCCCCAAACCACCTTCCCTACCCTCTGGCTCCTACCCCTGTAACCGCCCCCGGTGTAAAACCTGTCCCATGCACCCTCCCACCACCACCTATTCCAGTCCTGTAACCCGGAAGGTGTACACGATCAAAGGCAGAGCCACGTGTGAAAGCACCCACGTGATTTACCAACTGACCTGCCTACACTGTGAAGCGTTCTATGTGGGAATGACCAGCAACAAACTGTCCATTCGCATGAATGGACACAGGCAGACAGTGTTTGTTGGTAATGAGGATCACCCTGTGGCTAAACATGCCTTGGTGCACGGCCAGCACATCTTGGCACAGTGTTACACCGTCCGGGTTATCTGGATACTTCCCACTAACACCAACCTGTCAGAACTCCGGAGATGGGAACTTGCCCTTCAGCATATCCTTTCTTCTCGCTATCCGCCAGGCCTCAATCTCCGCTAATTTCTAATTTCAATCTGCCGCCGCTCATACCTCACCTGTCTTTCAACTTCATCTTTGCCTCTGTACATCTGCCCCGACTGACATCTCTGCCCAAACTCTTTGCCTTTACAAATGTCTGCTTGTGTCTGTGTATGTGTGGATGGATATGTGTGTGTGTGCGAGTGTATACCTGTCCTTTTTTCCCCCTAAGGTAAGTCTTTCCGCTCCCGGGATTGGAATGACTCCTTACCCTCTCCCTTAAAACCCATATCCTTGTCTTTCCTTCTCCTTCCCTCTTTCCTGACGAGGCAACCATTGGTTGCGAAAGCTAGAATTTTGTGTGTATGTTTGTGTTTGTTTGTTTGTCTATCGACCTGCCAGCGCTTTTGTTTGGTAAGTTTCATCATCTTTCTTTTTAGATATATTTTTCCCACGTGGAATGTTTCCCTCTATTATATATATATATATATATGGAAGGTGGAATACGTCATAAAGGCATGGTCAGGGAGCTACAAGAGGTTGACTTGAGGAGGATTCGATCAGAGTGGTAGGCTCTTTCTTCTTCCCCAGATGGTGTTGGAAATAATGTTTTAACTGTTGAAAGGCAAGAGTCTCTGTTATCTGTTGCATTAATAGAATTAAGGAAGTTGTGGTCACAGAGGAAAAGGACTTTGCAAAGGAGTACAGGCTTGAATTGTATTAATGTGAAGAAATGGGACCTTGGCTATAGTGCATTGTGCTGTCCGAACAAACATTCAGTTTGAAAGCAGCTTCATTTCACTACCTTGAGATATCCTGACCTTTGAGTAATGTTGGCTTTATGCATTCAAACTGTTTTGTCATGACTAAATTAAAGGGCATTTATTTCCTGTGTCAGCTGTATTAATTTCAAATAAACCTTTTGTTATAAAGGGTAAAGATAGTATTATTACAGAAAGCATGCATCCAGTGCCAAAACATCTGATAATTTCAGGTGACACACACCCCTCCACAATGATGAGTTTCCTAGGAAACAACTATGTTGGAGTGATGCAACAGTACTATTTTGTCACTACATTAGATTCATGAGTAAACACATGATAATGAGTTATGTTGGAAAACATAAAAGAGGTTTGCTATTGTAAGTTGTCATTAGAAAAAGAATATTTCCTAGATTCTGTTCAATTTGTTGTCATGGTGTTTGGTCTGACGACTGGTTAGAGGCTGCTCTCCATGCCAGTCTGTCTTCTGCATGTCTCTTCACCTCTGCGTAACTATTGCACCCTACATTCACTTCAACCTGTATACTTGTATTCAAGCCTTGGTCGAGCTCTACAACTGTTACCATCCAAACTTCCCTCCATAACTAAGCTGACAATTCCTCAGTGCCTGTTCTGTAGCTTCACACTGTAAAAGATTCTATTCCATCTTGCCAGTACTCTTTTGTTGTTCACATTTCATTCCTGTACAAGAATGTGCCCCTGAAAAATAGTTAAAAACAACTTTCCTTGTTACTGTGAATCTGTATTTTATATCCTCTTCACTTTTGCCATGCTTAATTATTTTGTTCTCCAAATAGCAAAAATTTTAGTTTCTCTGAATCATTTCCTAATCTTATTCCTCAGCACAACTTGCTCTAATTGAACTCTTGTTTTACTTTTGTTGAAAATCAGTTTATAAGCCCTTTTTGAAGCACTACCAGTTCTTTTCAACTGTTATTCCAAGTCCTTTACTGTCTGACAGAATTACAATGTCTTCTGCAAACCTCAAAATTTTTATTTCTTTTCCGTGACTTAATTCCTTTTCAAATATCTCTGATTCCTTTACTTCTTGCTTAATGTATTTACTCAACATTATAGATATGCAGGCCACATCCACGAGGACAATTTCACTTGGGGGTCAGTGGAAGGCACACTAGCATATTCGTTTTTCTTCGTAAATATTTATTGTGTATTCTTGTTGTCTGCCAAGTTCTACATCATGAAGGATCTGTTGGAATGAAAAGTACATGTAATCAAAGATATGTTTCTGAAATTTGCTTGGTTTATTGTGTTACATGCAGTACTCAAAAATTCATCTGATGTGGACAGAGTTACTTTTGTGCAGTGAATGAGAAGGAACTGAGTATGGAGTTGTCTACCTGTAATATTTAATTGATGGGAAGCCATTGGGCTGCCTAATCAGAAACTGGAACAACTGATTTCTATACACTATTTGTGTAAAACAGCTGAAGGCCTTAACATGTAAAACATGACATGAAAAGCAGTTTCTGAAATTTGATTTTCATCTTGCGGAAGTAGGGTCAGACACAGTGTTAATAAAGAGAACACAATATAATAGTGTATGCCTTACAGATAAAGATAAGAAATGCTTCTCTTTCATTAACTCGTTCCATATCCTGGAAGGTTGTTCTTTATGGAGCCTGCAGAACACAGTGAACAAACAAACAATGTTCTGTTAAGTTAGTTTTGTTCTTGGTAAGATTGAAGCTAATTATGATGTATAGGAACACCAGATGCACATGACCACTGTCTCTGGGTGCTTTGGCCTGAAATTAGTGCCCAGAGACACTGCCAAAGAAGAACATTGCCTGAAAGCTGAAAATATTTTTACAACTCAATTTCAGTTTACTTGTTGGTAACTCAAAGCCTCCTCAGTGTGATGAATAGCACTATCCTTTCTATACAACAGCTAATGAATTATGGAAAGTGGTAAAAATAGAGAACATTTTTTCTTTCTTTTCAATTACATTTATAAACATGAATAAATAAGGTTGGAAGAAGTTTGAAAATGATTTTAAACTATCTGCTGTGAGGATCTCAGCAGCGGGAGAGAATTTTTAAATACTTCCTCCTTGCTCTGTGTAAATAATACAAAAAAGATGATGTATGTATACAGGTTGTCCACAAAATAATGTACCAGTTACAAATTTTAATACTAGCAGCTCTAAGTGTTTTACACTGTTGGTGCAAGGCCACAATTGAAGAGTTTCGGAAACAGTTTTAGATATGTGCATGCAGGAGTACTGATTGCTGTTTTCCCACTTGCAGCAACACATACAGATTACTCCTGAGTGTAACATGTTTCGTGTTCTACAGTCTGCTAAGAGTGGCTCTGTAATTGAAGTTCAATGTGCATTTCATTTACAGTTTAGTGACCATGTGGCAAAAGCATCTGCCAATGATATAGTAATTTCGAAACAACCAGATGTGTGTGTAAAGCAGGGATGGGTCAACAATCCAGCACACGAGCAACGTGCTTGCTCACATGCCATAACACTCTTACCTGGCTGCACACTTCCCCTTTTTGCTGCACCACACTGAGCATGAGGAAGGGGAAGAGGACAACATGGTGAAAGTGCAGCATGTAAATACAATATAGTCACTCTTCGTACGACTTGATTTTGTACTTCTCAACAACATAGGTCACAACAAAACAAATTTTCAGAATTATTTTTGGTGCAGTGAAGACATAATATTGATCTGGCACAAACTATCAGCATACAGACAGATAATTCACAGATTTTGACACAAGTTGCCATGTAATCGTGATTGATTTTGTTTCAGAATCAAAAAGCCTTTCCCAAATGCATATTTGTCGAAATATTTTATCACGGTCACAACCTCATTATGGAGACAAGGAAACTCTTCAAGAGGAAAACAACATAGATCATGTGGACAGTTTTAATGTAAAAGAATTTGGCTTTCAAACAGGAATTACACTGCAGAGCATTCATTCAGTTCCATATGCATATGCACAAGGTTGCTTTCAACTAAAACAGCAAACTGTGTCAAAAACAGGTATGTTGGCAGTGTCCTCTTTGAGAATGATCCTTTTATTTCAAACCCACAATGAGGTCTTCAGACCTCATGTTTTCTTTAATGCCAGCGAGCTTAGGGAAATTGACAGTGTTTTATGTCAGAATTTGTGCCTTCCACAATGCAATTTTATTTTTAATTGTATCTCCATCAAATCAAAGTAAGTTGTTTCTTATCTTGAGTGTCTTACTGTGGGCATTATACAGTCAACTTCACTTAAAATGAGATGTCTGCAATCCACTCCAGATCTAATTTTCGTTTCTGCTTTTTTTCCCCATAAGTTCAACAATAGCACGATCTAAGTTGAAAAATCATTACAGGCATGTCCCTTGACTTAACCAGCATACTTTACTGATATATATAAAGTCTCCACACATATGCTGTTGTGACAGCACTGCAGGCACAGCTCACATGGCCTGAGTTAAAATGATGCAATACATGAAAAGTGCATGAAGCACATTTGTAATTTTCCCTTTATTTAAATAAACACCAGGGAAGGTTTTCCAGCCCTGTGCCACCTCCCACACCATGCAGTGCACCACTACGGACTTCAATTCCGTTTATTTGGCAACAAGGTCGAGCCGCTCCCCAATGTCATCTCTTCATGTAAGAGTGACTGAACGTTGAAGTCCCCGACCTCTGGAATGGTGATAATAGTCAATACAACAGAGCTCAAATCTGCTGGCCTCCATGTTCATGTTCTTGCCATGCAATTTTTTCCTTTGGGGCTTTGTGAAAGATAGTGTCTACATTCTGCCAATAGACACAGACTTGGAAAAGCTATTGATATCGTTTCTCTGGGCTTGATAATCAAACTATGGGAAGAATTGGATTATAGGTTAGTTGTGTGCCATGTAACTAAAGATGCACATATTGAATAAAAACTACATTAATTTACCTGCAGTTTGATGTATGATTTGTTGTAAATAATCTAAGCTATCATGGCCATATAGCTGAGATGCTGAGTTGCAGATAGGCACAACAAAAATCTCACAATTATAGCTTTTGGCCGTTAAGGCCTTTGTCAACAAAAGACAGAAAAAACACATACGTGCGCGTGCGCGCAGACGCACACGAGTGTGTGCAAACGCAACTCTCACACACGACTACAGTCCAGCCCTTTCTGGACACCCTGAATTTTTCTTGTATTGTAACTATATGGTACAATGATTTTTCACTTGTGATTAAAATAGGATGTGAAACTTCCTGGGAGATTAAAACTGTGTGCCCGACCGTGACTCGAACTCGGGACCTTTGCCTTTCGCTGACAAGTGCTCTACCAACTGAGCCACCGAAGCACGACTCACGCCCGGTACTCACAGCTTTACTTCTGCCAGTACCTCGTCTCGTAGAGCACTTGCCAGCGAAAGGCAAAGGCCCCGAGTTCGAGTCTCGGTCAGGCACACAGTTTTAATCTGCCAGGAAGTTTCATATCAGCGCACACTCCGCTGCAGAGTGAAAATCTCATTCTGAAAATAGGATGTGTGTATGATGAACCATTCTGACACACAAAACTAAAAAAAGCATTAATAAGAGTGAAATATTCGGCAAGATATGAATAACGTCAAAGGACTCAAGATGATGTGAGTTGTCAGAATTCAGTTCATCTTAAACAGGTGTGTATTTTACAACTAAGGTATGTAGTAAGGATAGCTTCCAAAACTAGCAATCTGGTGCTCAGGCAGGCATCAAAACTGAAACATCAGTAAGGTATTTGAATTTTTACAGCATCGAAGCACTGTAATAGGTATGAAAAGGCAGCGTGCAGAATCATGGTTCATGGGGGAGGGAGGGGGGGGGGGGGGAGGAATGCACAAGGTGGCTTGCTGCTCAGTTCCTACTTCAGCTAGGAACATGGGGCAAAAAGTTTTCAGTTTAGGGGCCATCTGTATAGTCATCTGAACATCTGTCTTATTGTAGCTGTGTTACAGTATATAAAACAAAGTTTGAACGACAAACCTGGGCTGATGCCCAAGCAGATTGTACAAATTGACTAATTCCTTTTGCAAAAGATTTCAACTGGGCTGAAAGTACTGCTCACCTACGTGCACTGTTCGGATTTTATGTGCAAAAACAGTCGCCCTTAAATAACTCTGGACTGGAGGAAGACTGATGTATTGGTCCTTAGCCTAAGACAAGTTTTTTGGGTCTTGGAGCGCCCGGGCTCTTCCACTGGGACGATTGTTGCTTTGTCTCTGGGTCATAACTGTAAACCAACTGTTGAAGTTTGACAACAATGGCTGGCATTGTGCGACTAACAGGCCTTCCAGTGTGAGGATCATCTTCAACAGCTGTACAGCTGGCCCTGAACTGAGCATGCCACTCAAACACACGCATACGGCTCATGCTCTGTCCCCCAAACTCTTGTTGAAGCACTGCAAGGGTCTCCATAGCACTTTTTCCAAGATTCGCATAGAATTTGATACACATGCACTGTACTGTTCGCGGATCCACCGTAAAATCACCACACACCGAACACAGAGTATTATAGAAATCACTGCAGACATGCAACACATCCTCCCAGCTGAATGCCACTCTGCACACTGATTCATCAGATGTGCAGCTCTCGTCATGTAGCGGTGCAAAGATCTACTATTACTACTTTCCAGATGGCAGCACCACTTCCAAAAATTTTGGATTCCACCTCATATCGTGTTACTCTACATTATGTTATGACATGGGTACTAATACTAGAAAGTATTGTTATGATTTAAATGTCTCTGAAGCTGTCTGCCACATAGGTCAAAAAGGTAGTTCCCTTCTTTTACATCCCTAACTGTGCACAGGACATATTTGCCTTTTTTGTGCTATGCTAGGAGCATTTTGAATTCTAGTTACTATGGCAACAGAATTGATGCAATATACAAAGAACACACCAGGATAGAGAAGTACAAAACTGATTATTTTATACTAATGGAACTTCTAAAGCAAATACATCACACACCAACAAGAAAAAATATTTAATGCCGATAATAGCAAACTACCACACAAACAGCAATAGCACAAAATAATTTTTCCAAACACACACAATATATTTCGGATCAAATAAATGACACAAAAGAATAGAGAGAGATCCTTTCTCTGCTTCTCCCTTAACTGAATCACAATTTGAAATCTCAAATGTGTCCATATGAAAGGATTTAGCTTCTTGTAGGAAGTAATGAAAATAACAACTAAAATTATGCACAGCTCATTATAGTTTCTCTGTTTAAAATATGCCAGTTTTTAGTCTCTCTCTCTCTCAAGTTCTGTGCTTTGTCATTTTCCATTATACCATTGTTATTAAGTAAACTGGTGATGTCCACAAAATGAATTTTCACAATTCGCAGGACTGAATCAAAAACCCCATTTCCCATAATAAAAACAAGAATCAATCCACTTGCTGCTCAACATCTGGTAATTTGGTCTTACTATGGAGAGATAGCAAGGGTAGCTAGGAAGTTTGTAGGATACAGCAGTTTTTCCAAGTTGTGGCCTGTTTATAAGGGCAGTTAGTTTTCCACCATGAAACACCAAACCTACAAAATTAAGAGAAAAAAATACTGCACTTTCACACCTGAAACTTTTACTGCAAATCAAACTTTGAAACAACCCCAAGCACAACTTGGGCCACAATACTGATTTCAAAGTACAGCACCTGAGTATATACATATATATATATCTGACCAGGATGCGTCTCAATCCCTGTGCCACCTACCACTCAGAAGCTGAACTGGTTTCATATGAGAACACAGCATAGATATCTCACAAATGGTTCCTCAGCAGGTGCTTCCCTCTGTTGTCAGTTTAAAGAATTACTTCTGTAGTAGCAGTAGCAAAGGTAAGAGCTGTTGTTATAATTGACTCGGCTATTCTGTGCTTGTGTGAATTTTTTACATTAGAATCTGATGTTTTCTATAATTCTGCTACAAATGTGTCCTGTTTGTTGAGTAAAACATTTTAGAAGTTCTAGGAGGAGGATTGAAGGAAGAAATATGTGAGTGGAAACAAGTCTGCAGAAATTTAGGAAGGACTTTTCCAGAAAGGCGCAACACTGATTCAAGAAACTGTTCCTAACGCAAGTATCAGCAATGGTCATGTAAGATGACATTTCCTGATAAAATTTCAGCAATCTCAAACCAGCAACCAACATGGGTTTGCATGATATGTTCAAAGGAGATGAAACAATGTACTGCACTTTCACACCTGAAACTTTTACTTCAAATCAAACTTTGGAAAACAAACCCAAGCACAACTTGGGCCACAATACTGGGTTCAAAGGACAGCACCAGAGTATACATATCTGACCAGGATGTCTCACAATCCCTGTGCCACCTATCACTCAGAAGTAAACAAGCTGGTAATGTCCAGACTGCAACATACTCCACTTCCATCCAAAAGCCAACTATGTGTGAAATTGCTCAAGAACTCACCTTGCACTCTGCAAAATTAAAACAAGACAAAAAATAAATCTTGAAGCTGTGACACACTTTCATTAAAAATGAATCTACTTATCACAGAATGCTTCCTAGGAATGGAAATTACTCACACTGGTCTTCCAGATCCACTTCGTATACACATCTTTCATCGGCTGGGAATCCAAACGGTATACTTTGTTGTTCTCATCATAACTACTGACACAACTACGTACATGCAACTTCTTCACCATCTGAAATATTAACAACACTCAACCATTGTAGATAGTATTCATGTCTGAGTCTCTTATGAGGCACAGAACAACAGAACAATTTAGCAAATGATTTAAGGATCCAGCAAACACCATTGATAGCACTGCGCATACAAGCTCCCCTTCTGCTTGTTAAGTCACTAACTGAAAAGTTATAAGGACTTGTTTTTCACATACTTGTTTAATATCCATCTTCTCCCAGTTCTACTGCAAAATGTTGTATTTGAAAAATAAACCACTTTGGAATTATCTACTAAATTTTAAAACAGTCCATGACTTCACCAGAGTCATCTGCAAGGTCACCTTCCAAACAATCAATGTTGCTACAGTAGTCTCTCGATTATCCGATCTTCGGTTATCCAAACCTTTCACCACACCGGCCGTGCACCAGGTCAGTGACTAACGTGTTGTTTGTTGATACTCAGTTCATTGTCGCCGTCTGCTACTCCTCAGCGCTCAGTGCTAACTTAGATCTGTAGTGGAGTGGACGTTTTGCACTTTGTTTATTGTAAAAATTTGTAGTGATGGCTTCAAAACGAAAAAAGGTGGTCGTTTCAATGGAAGAAAAACTTACAGCTTTTAAAAGAATAGACAATGGTGAAACTTTATTTAAAATGGAACAAGATTATAACGTTGGGAAAACAACAGTCGGAGACTGGAAAAGAAACCAAAATGAAATTGAGAAGTGGTGTTCTCAGCGAGCAACCTCGGCTGTTTTCGAAGATCGGAAAACCATGAAAAAATGTGATTATGAAAAAGTAAGTGAAGCTTTATTCCTATGGTTTACTCAACATAGAGATAAAGGTGTACCCATGTCAGGACCTATTTTGCAGGAAAAAGCCTTAAAGTTTCGTAACAAACTAAATGAAGGTGAACCTGATTTCACAGCTAGTGTAGGCCGGCTTGATAGATGGACGAAAAGATACAGAATTCGGCAACTTAATGTCTGGTGAAAAGCTTTCATCAAATTTTGAAGCTGTTCAATTGTTTAGGAATAAACTTCACAAGATATTGGACAAGGAGAACTTAACAGGCAATCAAATTTTTAACTGCAACGAGAGTGGTCTCAATTACAAATGTTACCGGAAAAAACATTAGCGTCAAAGGCCAAAAAGGCAGTGCCAGGCTACAAACATAGCAAAGAAAAAGGGACAATTCTTGCATGCAGTAATGCCATAGCAAATTTGAAAATGGAACTGTCTATGACAGGTAAGCCAAAAAAACCGAGAGCATTTAAAAATGTATCTAAAAATGCTTTACCGGTGAAATATTACAACCAAAAAAATGCTTCGATGATCTCAGAAATTTTTAAAGAATGGTTTTTTAACGAGTTTGTGCCACAAACTGAAAAGTTTTTGAAAGGCGGCAACTTGCCCCACAAAGCACTGTTGCTTCTAGACAATCCCACTTGTCATCCTAATGAAGATGAACTTCAAGATCAAGATGTTTTAGCCTCCAAATGTCACATCCTTATGTCAGCTTATGGACCACAGTACCTTAGAGACACTGAAGAGAAACTACCGCAGAAACTTGCTTTCCTCTTTAATTAATGCTATGGACAAGGGAGAAGACATGCTAGAGCAGTTGCGCCGTATTAATTTGAAAGACGTAGCTTATGACATGGCCCAATCTTGGGAGAGTGTTGGAGCAAATACAATTGCAAAATCCTGGAAAATTTTGCTACAGAAAATCAAAAAAATCCTCCAGATGATGAAAATCTACAGCAGCAGACCGAAACAGAAAATACCACATGCCACAGAAGATGACATAAATGAATGGATTATCCAAGCTGAAGAATTTGAAGTGACAGATGAAGAAATAGTCAACATGGTAAACGAAAAAGAAGAAGCGGATGTAGTGGAGGAAAGTGCGCCCAAGATTTCTCACAACGGACACAAGGCCTTAGAAACTGCTTTAAAATATGTAAAGCAACTGGAGGAAACATTGTCTACCGAGGTTTTACTTCTTAAGAGACTAAGTGATTTAGCAGCAAAAAAAATGGCAAACAGCAGGCAAACAAAAGACAATTACTAACTTCTTCACACAGTAAATATCTATTCAGTCTAATTTGATTTTTATTGTATTGAATGTTTAACTCATTTGGCCTACTTTAGTTTAATTTTAGCGTTTTTTGTATTATTTTCTGTGTTATCCAACTTGCCACCCCTGCCTCTCCCCCCCCCCCCCCCTCTCTCTCTCTCTCTCTCTCTCTCTCTCTCTCTCTCTCTCTCTCTCTCTCTCTCTCTCTGTTGTTTCGTTGTGCCTGTCTGCACCTCAATGTTAGTGTTACAAGAAACAGAACACACGATAGGAAGTAGTAGTAGTAGTAGTAGTAGTAGTAATTTATATGGAGATTTACAGAGAAACCTGAACAAGTAAATTACGAATTTATTGTCAATAAGAAATACAAATATCTTGACTGGCTTGCTACAAGTAATAAAAATGAAACATCAAGCACACTGTACAGTAGTAAGTCACAAAAAATTTCAACAGGGCATACAGGCAAATATACTTATCAGAATAAAAAATATTTTCTCTACTTTAACAGGATGCATAACCCTTTGTAGTCCAGCTTCAAAACTCACCATTTATCATATTGGTCTACACATGACACCGGACCACAAAGAGTTAAAAGATACCTTTAACAGACTGTAACCTATAAAATAAACAATTCTCTGACAATAACGTAACATATTCTTCTGTACTGATAAAGGAACTTTCATACAGCACTCTTGATGAACAAAGCATTTCATATTTACACATATAAAAATTAAAAATAATGTGTACCTGACCACTGTTTCACATAGCTTGTCCGAATTGCACTGCCGTTGTTTCCGGCCTGAAAGAACCAATACTTGAAAGGAACACAATAACACAATAATACAATTAAAAGTTATTAATTTTTTTATAATGTCATCAATGAAAAGCTGTCTACTACTAATTACATATGGCAAGTATTCCAGCTACCTTAATTACACATTTTATGTCCAGTGTTGGATCCTTTCTTCTTAAGCAGAACAGTGGTACACATCACACAACCACTATTATGAAATAAAAGTAACTTCAGGTGAACGAGAAGTCTTGCAGTAGAGGATGTGCAATAGGAAATATTAAAAATGGTATAACCCGCAGGAAGACATCAAAATATCCTCCTATGAAATGTTTTTGGAAAGCCAGTACTCTTGAAGAAAACTGAATTTTTTTGCTGCTTACTCAGAATTGTTACATTCTGCACTGCAAAAATGAAGAGTGAGATATCTCAATGCTCCAACTGATCCTACACAAAACATTTTATGGTTCAACATAGTCCTTTGTTGTTAGTAGTCAGTGGTATGTCAAGCTCAGCCTTTTACAATGCCAAATACCTCTCCCAGTTCTTTCTGATTTGGAATGAATTCTACTATTTGCACAAACAGCATCTCCATTTCAGCATTTGTTTCAGTTGTACCTGGCATTAGAGCAACATTAAATGCAGGCCATAAAACACTTTGATAAAAGCAACAAAAAATCATGTTGTATTGCCACAACAGCAACACACCACTGACAATTTTTGCAGGACCCACAAAATCCCTGGTTGTCACTAAAATCTTACAGTTGTGAGCTGTATGGTACTAACACCTGCACAGTACTTTTAACAATCACTAAAACATACCCAACTGCTGGGAACTATTACAAAAATGTTTCATTCTAGAATCTACACACTCCCCAAATTATTGATTAACAGCTTAAAAACAGTTATTAATCTTACACCTTCAGCACTCTGCCACTCCATTACTTTTATTTTATAAATGTTCAAAAAGTTTTATACATATGACAGGAATTATTTGTGCAGACGAACAACAGCACTGCCACTCATAACCCAATGAAAGAAAATGAATAAGATAAAAAAGCCATCTGCCTTTCAGTACTAATACTTTTGACATTCCACACATGAGATCCTGCATACAAGTGTTCTTTCAAGTCACAGTTATGCATTCACACACACACACACACACACACACACACACACACACACACACACACACACACACAAAGCCCCACTTCATCATATGGAGTGTGTCCACTCTTCTAAACAGCACCACAGTGTGTACTTAAAGCCCAGAACACTATGAAGTTCACACTCCATAAAAATCAGTGCAACAAACATATGAAACAATCATTACAGACACTACCTAACTTGATAATAATAGAGCCACAATTAACTAAGTACACAGGGAGAATAGTTCATTGTAGTTTTTGCTTAAATTATAATCACAGACATTTAACTGAGTTAAGAAAACTCATTTTGTAGCACAATGGCCATCCATTTTCAGATTCAAGATAGAGTGCCTGTAAACAGAAAAAATGCAATAAGTCAGGACAACATTTTATAAAGGTTAGAACTACATTATAGAGGTAAAATAAAAACTGGATGGCTCATGTATAACAGATTTATTTTATCTTCAATTAAGTTGTAGACTGTTCTTTCACTTCTTCACCTCATTTGTTTGTAATTCAAGTACACATATATTAAAATCCACCACTCATTTGGGATAGATATGACAAACAAAAATGGACTACAATACTACTAAAAAGAAGCATGCCATGCTAAAGTAAAACAAAAAATATTAAAACGAAAACACAATTTTCGTTTCAACCTTGCAATGCTCTCCAGTACTAATACTGAACATCCTCAGGTAATTCTGCTCTTGCCATTGCTTCCTTAAAACCATGACATCTCCTCTGGATGTATTATCTTCAGAATCCTATTTGAGTAGTATGTACTGTGTTTTTCCGAGTTTTTCTCCAATACTGACTGCTACAAATACTGTCTTATCACATTGCATGTATCTCTGCCATTAATAAAATCTTCCTTTGCTCCAACTTCAACAAAAATTTTCTACTTTTTACACTAGTTTTATATGTATCAACAATTTGCAACCCTTCAGTTGCAGTCTTTTTGGATGAGCTCTATGTTATAGTCACTATGTCAATGTACCTGCTGACTTATCCATACATGGTCAGAAATGTCCGTCCATTGTATATACAGTTATTTTTATCCCTCCACAGCATTTAAAATACACAACAACACTTATGTTTGTGGAGGGAGGGAGAGACAGTTTACTATAGTCATCTTTGTATCCTAACTTACTTTCCTGCTTGGAACCTTCTTAAAGACATATCTGGGATTTTCAATTTGTGGCATTACAAGCTGCTGGTTTGACTGCTGCTGGATGGAGTGAATCTGACAGGCTGGCTGTGGGCCAGTGTGAATGTCTAATGTGGGTGACCAGATGTCAGACAGCCGAGCTGAGCTGAGTGGAAGTAAAGGCAGCTAGCAATTCACGAGGCCCAGGGTCATTGGGGTTTTTCCAGGCAGGAAGATGGGTGTTTTGCGGTGACAAGGTAGCGGGACGAGATAGTACGGAAGAACCTGTGACTCGAAATGTTGTCACTAATATGATTTCAATGAAAATACATTAAAACTCATTACAAGCATGCTACAGGAAAACCAATGACAGCTTTGGTACTATGGCAGTGGGGCAAGCTCACTGAACATAAATCCATGTTTGAAGCTTTAATAGTTAAAAAGTTATTGACATTATAACCATTATTTTTTATGGTAAATTGCAACAACCAAGTTCATCACGAAAGTCACACTCGTGATGCACCAGATGAAAGGTAATGCCTGCAATATAATGAACAGATTTGTCTTCTAATGAAACAATTATAAAAATTTTATAGACAATTTAGTTTATTTATGTAAATAGAGCCATAACTACGAACTCCTCCACAGATACCCAAATGATTTTATCACCACGAGTTTCTTTCCTTAATATTCCAATAACTTTCAACATGCATTGAATTGTGGTTGTGGTTTATGAAACAGGTCAAGATAGTGTCTTGACTAGAGCACAACATGTGGCACTTAGTGTGTCTGAGATTTGTTTAAAATTGTTAAAAGAGGTATAAATGAGTTTAGGAGATTGGAAAATGACTGCAAAGATTTTCATATGTTTTATCATAAGTTATTACATGAAATTGTTATGAAAATTACAAAGGGTGGTCAGGGCCATAGCTTGTGGTCTTTTTGTCTGGAGCCAGTAATGCTACAGGCAGCATGTATGCTGCTAATGTTATTTTCATGTACTGTGACTTGTAAGTTGTAATTTAGCACATGCTGCTGCGTATAATGCTATGTCTGCACAAAGTAATACCAAAATTTGCACTGGTGATAGGCACTGTTCAGTTATTTAATGAGGTTTTTTTTTAAGCCGCCATTCACATACATTGAGCATCTCCAAAAATAATTAAAAGGTATTTTGAAGTCAATCTGTTTTTAGCAATGTTGTTATCCTTCAGGATTTCGACCAACAGATCTAACCTTTGTACACTCCTGGAAATTGAAATAAGAACACCGTGAATTCATTGTCCCAGGAAGGGGAAACTTTATTGACACATTCCTGGGGTCAGATACATCACATTATCACACTGATAGAACCACAGGCACATAGACACAGGCAACAGAGCATGCACAATGTCGGCACTAGTACAGTGTATATCCACCTTTCGCAGCAATGCAGGCTGCTATTCTCCCATGGAGACGATCGTAGAGATGCTGGATGTAGTCCTGTGGAACGGCTTGCCATGCCATTTCCACCTGGCGCCTCAGTTGGACCAGCGTTCGTGCTGGACGTGCAGACCGCGTGAGACGACGCTTCATCCAGTCCCAAACATGCTCAATGGGGGACAGATCCGGAGATCTTGCTGGCCAGGGTAGTTGACTTACACCTTCTAGAGCACGTTCAGTGGCACGGGATACATGCGGACGTGCATTGTCCTGTTGGAACAGCAAGTTCCCTTGCCGGTCTAGGAATGGTAGAACGATGGGTTCGATGACGGTTTGGATGTACCGTGCACTATTCAGTGTCCCCTCTACGATCACCAGTGGTGTACGGCCAGTGTAGGAGATCGCTCCCCACACCATGATGCCGGGTGTTGGCCCTGTGTGCCTCGGTCGTATGCAGTCCTGATTGTGGCTCTCACCTGCACGGCGCCAAACACGCATACGACCATCATTGGCACCAAGGCAGAAGCAACTCTCATCGCTGAAGACGACACGTCTCCATTCGTCCCTCCATTCATGCCTGTCGCGACACCACTGGAGGCAGGCTGCACGATGTTGGGGCGTGAGCGGAAGACAGCCTAACGGTGTGCGGGACCGTAGCCCAGCTTCATGGAGACGGTTGCGAATGGTCCTCGCCGATACCCCAGGAGCAACAGTGTCCCTAATTTGCTGGGAAGTGGCGGTGCGGTCCCCTACGGCACTGCGTAGGATCCTACGGTCTTGGCGTGCATCCGTGCGTCGCTGCGGTCCGGTCCCAGGTCGACGGGCACGTGCACCTTCTGCCGACCACTGGCGACAACACCGATGTACTGTGGAGACCTCACGCCCCACGTGTTGAGCAATTCGGCGGTACGTCCACCCGGCCTCCCGCATGCCCACTATACGCCCTCGCTCAAAGTCCGTCAAATGCACATACGGTTCACGTCCACGCTGTCGCGGCATGCTACCAGTGTTAAAGACTGCAATGGAGCTCCGTATGCCACGGCAAACTGGCTGACACTGACGGCGGCGGTGCACAAATGCTGCGCAGCTAGCGCCATTCGATGGCCAACACCGCGGTTCCTGGTGTGTCCGCTGTGCCGTGCGTGTGATCATTGCTTGTACAGCCCTCTCGCAGTGTCCGGAGCAAGTATGGTGGGTCTGACACAGCGGTGTCAATGTGTTCTTTTTTCCATTTCCAGGAGTGTACATCTTTTATTAAAGTAGTTGCTAATGTCGCACTGCTAACGTCTCACTAACATTAGGCTTTGGCAGTAACATTAATATGTTGTGTTGTTGGGCTAAACAGTGACAGTGTTGGCCACCCCCTATTGATGTTAACAAGCGGCGCTCAAAGTTAATGGCTGTACATTGCCCACATGCTGGGGAACGGCTGAAAAATGTCTAAGTTGATGTAACGTGCTACTCTCATTGCCTTCCATGATTTGTTAATGCTCAAGCCAAGCTCATCAAAAATTGCGCAGAAGTTCTTTGAATAACCAGACTTTCAACATTTTTTAAAAACCCCAAACCAACTCTGAGAACAGTGTAACTGATAAATGACAGTGATAATGAATCTTAATCTATCTGTTCAAAATAATATATTATGGATAAACCATATTGATTTTATAATGGAGAAGCAAACTGTAAACTTTGGGTGATTGGAAGAATTTGGTGGCGGCTTAATTTGTTAACAAAACACATGTATGTACTCTCACTGCTCCTCCATTGAACCACAGTGCTTACTAATGTAAACCTTTGACCTTGACACCATTTCCTTCACTTACTCCCTTTTCTCATAATTTCAGGTCTTATCCTCTTCCATCTCCCTCCTCTTATCTCCCCTGCAACCACTTCCAACTATGTAAACCTTCTCTCATACCAAAAGGAGGGAACCTGTGATAATGTAACAAGAAAGAAAAGGCAAGAAGTAAACATATTTTAAGAGTACGAAAAGTCAATCTAAATGCACTGCCTGAGAAGACAGAGGTTGCAGTGAGCAGTCAACAAGCAGCGCACAGCCCATAATGTTTCCTGTTTCCTGAAGAATGAGAAATTGTGGAAATTAAACATTCAGCTTTGTCTTTAAACCTTCGCCACCACTCCTTGTCACAGCTGTTCCCATGTTGGCATTTTAATATGTAGGCATTCCATTTAAAATGCAAATACTGGTGGGAACATAGTACTAGTGTCTGCAAGCCAATAGTTCAAGTGTGCTGTCTTGTGTGGAAACTGGCAGGTGCAGCCACTAATGAGTATGTGAAGATGACAGACTTTGCTCTCTTCTGGTTTCTCACCACCTGCACAGGGTACTGATATGGGGGAATTTGTGTTGTACCAGTGAAACTTTTAAAATACCAAACACAAGTAATTATGGTAATGGAAAGTCCTGGTAGATTGTAAATAATTTACGGATTAAAGATTAAACCTCACCAACTGGTAGCTGCTCTGAATCAACAGGAGGACATAAACATGACTGAGGACTCCACAAGTTTTCAGACAAATTCGTTTTCAAAAAAAATTCATTTTTGAAAACTAATTTGTCTGAAAACTGATTTTTACTGGATAATCAATAGTGCTAGGAATTTTAGGTGTTGCTCTTTCATTTTTTTCTGTTTAAATGCACAAATTAGCTTATCTTGCAAAGAAAACATTAAATGAACGTCCCTAACTGTTTTGGTTGCACCTTTTCCGACTCGTTTAATATTTTTTAAGTATCTTTTGTCACATTTTATTCCTAAAAAATGAATTTTACTATGAAGGTCAGGAATATTTATCTTTTGCCACATTTTATTCCTAAAAAAGGAATGTTACTATGAAGGTCAGGAAAAAGAGTTTTTCCATCTGCAAAGCTTGGTTCTATTTAGAATGAAATTTTCACTCTGCAGCGGAGTGTGCGCTGATATGATGGAAACATCCCCCACGCTGTGGCTAAGCCATGTCTCCGCAATATCCTTTCTTTCAGGAGTGCTAGTTCTGCAAGTTTCGTAGGAGAGCTTCTGTTAAGTTTGGAAGGTAGGAGACGAGGTACTGGCAGAAGTAAAGCTGTGAGGACGGGGCGTGAGTCGTGCTTGGGTAGCTCAGTTGGCAGAGCACTTGCCCGCGAAAGACAAAGATCCCGAGTTCGAGTCTCGGTCCGGCACACAGTTTTAATCTGCCAGGAAGTTTGGTTCTACGTAGTTCCTCAGTTCACCACTAGGATCGTAGGCTCCCAATACTGTTCTAATGGGGACGTAAATATGAACGTGGTGAGTGATTGTTTTACTATACGCCTCCACATTTTTTTTGTATTACATAGTCGACATTTCAGAATATCCTTTGTCTTTATATACCAGAAAGTCACTTTAAGATCACAGCATCTTACAAAAGCCACATCTTCAGCATTTACAACAGATCAGGGAAGTAACAGCTGAAAATGCAGTATACTTTCAACTACATGAAACCAGTAATAGGTGAAACACACTTACTAAACATTTTACTAGCATCCCTAAATGGGAACCCATGCTGCTGAAAATGTCCTTTCTGAATAAAACAAACAATGCCACGGTGAAGCACAGTTACAATGATGCCTTAACTGTATTGTGGCCTGAAAGAATAGAGTAAGATCGAGCGTGGCTAGTACTTATGTGCCAAGCACCTTATATGTAACCTATGTACCGTAATCAAAGCATGTGACCTGCATTGCATTGAGTCCGAAGCACTAAAAGATGAATATTCACATGAAAACACATATCCCTCTTGCACTAAAAAATTGCTAGAAAATGCTCCTGCTGCAATACAAAAGCATGCTGAAATTACCGGGGCTTCCTCTTCCAACTTCTCCAATTCTTATTAAATGGGGTACTTGAGTAAAGGCTGCAGTGTTTATTTGTAACCATTTTACTGCTGTATGTGATTTATTAGATATTATACCACATGATTTTTCAGCTGTGAAAAATGCCAAAGAACTAGCTGGAAAAAAGGAGTTGGATGATGAAATTTTTACTGTGTGTGGCTACTTTTCCCTAACAACTGTCATTACAAAAGTGGAGAAACTGTGTCCTTAGAAAGAACAATGGGCTATTCTGATGGATGTGAGGGAAACACTGTAGGGTACTGCAAAGCGAGTACTAGACCAGAGCTTAGGAAAACCCTGATGTTGAATTCATTGCAAGAAACAGGGATTTCAATTATCACTGCAAACAAAATATGCATCTCTTGTATTTGTTGATGCTGAACAATCTTTTTCTACATATAAGTATTTAGTTCATGACCAGAGATGCAGCTTCACTGAAAATAGCACTGAAATGTTTCTGTTTTAACAGTTTTCTGGACATGTGATTGTAATAATGTGCTCAGGGACCTTTCACTGCAAGTTTTTAATACATAACAACAAGTGAGAATTGTGTGCCATATTATGATGTGAAATTTGCACCTTTTTAACCTAAATTTTGCACCCAAAATTCCTAGCCCTAATCATCATACATAATATCAGTACCAACTGCAAGATGACACTTTTTATTTTTATGTGGCTTCTTGAGAAACTTTCATTTTTAGATTAATCAAAATTAAAAACTGCACTTGCCTAAAAAGTTAACATTATACATATTCTAAATTTATGCCATTTGATTGTCCACATTTTGATAGTAAGAGAAATAAAATAAAAAGAAATGTTTTACATTAATTATTATCTTCACCTGACCAAGCAGTGATGGCTGTGAACCATCCTTTCTGGAAGAATCTGACCTAGCTGAAAATGTCACCTGGTACATGAAAACATTGGGAGTCATTAATATTGTAATGAAACCCTCCCTAGTCCAGCATCACACCTGAATAAGCCTTTATAAAACCTTGGCAAGACCTGTACTGTGTTATGGCAGTGAAGCCCGGACAATAATGACAAGAGATGCGAAAAGACCGTGAAATGAAATTCTTGAGACAAACGTCTTGACACACCAAATGCATCACAGAAGTAACGAAGATGTGTTGACAGAATTTAAAGTGAAACCCATCGCACATTATATTCAGAACTATAAGCACAACTAGAGAAAACACCTACAATGAATGAGCTGAAAGAGGATCCCAAAATCCATGCTACACTACACTACTATCCCAACTGTGTAAGATCTGTGGGTCAACCATGAAAATATAGCAAGAAAGTCTCAATGTGACCCTAACCAGTCAAAAGGCACATTTATTTGGAATGAAGACAATGGTGACTATCACTTCCTCTGTTCCTTAATTACTCGAAGTTTTGAACTCATGTTACCAGGAATTACTACATGGTCTGTATGGTTCTTTGATATCAGATCCTTAACTTGCCAAGTGAAGTATGAAGTGTCCCCTGAAAAGAACCAGCATCAACATTTTTCTTCTGTTAGACAAAGAGCCTGGTATTCTGTTTCGAACAACTTTCAACCAATCTAGAGTCAGGTCATTTGTCATCCAACCCTTTTCTTGGCATCTAATGCAGTGCAGTGCAGAATGAGAAACAGTTTAAGATAATCAATTGAAAATAGTGCAGCACAGAAAATACTGCAGAATGCTAAAAACTGCCACATGCAGATTTGAAATGAAGCCTGTCGACAGGGAGGCGGGGGAGGGGGGGGGGGCAGGTTGTGTAAAGAAACACCAACAATCATTGAAGATGCTTTGTAAATAAAAGTGGAACACGTCTGTTGTAATTCTTTTTAATCAGACTGCAGTCAGCTCAAGATGAATAACCTATAGTAACAGATGTTAACAGCTGCTGCGGAAGATGGCCATGCAAACAAATGTATTACTTTTAATGCTCTTCATGCCAACAGCAAAATTTGACAGCATATCAAAATAAACAGACCTGTGATCGATACTGCCCATATGGCCTATCAAACAGTCATGCTGCTTACTCAGACTGATTACATGATGCTGACATGTAAATAGTTTTTTTGCCAAATGCAGCAGGAAGTTGCTGAGCTAACATCATTCCATGTCATACTATAAGCTTCACCTTCCTCTTCATCCTCAAGCACCAGCCAGCCCTTGCTGCAAATTCCACGACACGTGAAGTTGGAAAATTGCTCTTTGTTCCAGCATCTCCTTTCAGATGAATTCTTGAGTAATTGGGAAGCAATCACTGTGTTTCTGTTGCACATATTGAGCAACCAGCAGCTCCAATTCATGACACCATCCCTGGTTCAGTCCCCTGAAAGTTTAGTGTGTAGAATGTAGAACTGGTCTTTTTTAAATTATTCTTCATCTGACACCACCAATGATCATTAGTTCTGCGACACCAAATTTTCTTTCTGCTGCACAGTTGTTTGTGGCCTCTGCTTTAAGAATCAGCATCAACTTAAAATTAGTATCGTCTGTGTGAACTTATTGTGAACTGTGAACTTTTAGATCCGTCTGCACTTCAGTTTAACACTGTTGCCAACCTTGAAAATAAACAGTGTTACAGAGGAATGCATATTTAGCACCACTGTGTCATAACTGCCAAGATTATTAATAAAAGAGATCCAGTGTTACTGAGTTATTGATATAAGAAGGGTCTCTTGACTGTAGTAGTAAAGCACAGGCATCAAGAGACACTGCATATGGCCACCAGGAAAAAAAGCAACAAGAAGCAAATGCAACGGTTAGCACACACCAGTTGAAAGTGGTACGCAGTCGCAGTCACTGCCGGGTGACAACATGTGGTAAGCAACTGAAATACCCACGGCCAGTTGACAGAGGCGAAAACAAGCAAGTCCTGACCCGCGTGGGGCATTTCCGGACTGTTCGAGGAGATTTGAGAAGCTTCTGGAAAGATTTAGCTCACTGAAAGGATCTTTAATGTAAGCAGGAGAAAGCAAAATTGCCAGGGAAAAGTGCTCCAAGACCCTGAAAAAGCGATCTATAAATGGGAGTCTCGGCAGCAGCAGACGAGTTAAGCACTAAGAGTTAGCGAGTCAGTTGCCACAGTAATCATGAGATATCATGTGAGTATGCGCAGTATTCATTGCCACAGTTGGCAGTGCGATGAAACTTGCTTGGCTAGCTGGTGCCACAGTTCACTGCTCACCCTCCTACCCTTCTGAATTCTTCAAATTAAATCTGTGCGTGACCTCAACTGCCAAAGCTTCATCTCTAAATGTAAGACAATCCCACCGTTAACATAGTACACGATGTAAAAATAATGACCTCTGGAACAACAGTTTAATCTGTGAATGTAGGACAACCTTGTATTTTTCAAATAACAAATTCTGGGGAAAAAAAACTGTCTTGTACTCGGATGAATACGGTACATAAACCTTTTTGATAAACTTGGTCCTTGGCTTACAATATTTTTCAAGTTAAGATTTGTGATTGGTTGTTGGAACATCAATTCTACAAAGTAACAGATTTTTTTTTAAATAAGCAATCTTGATTTTTCTATCAACATTGATAAAGCAGAAGCATTTAATTTAATGAACCTTTTCCGTCAAAATATTCTTACCGCCACCTGTTTATTTAATGACCAATGCTACTACACTGTCAATAGTTAATGAAGACTCTTATATCAATTTAACAAAAAAATGGTGCTTTTGAGTCTCAAGCAACAATAATTATTTTTATAGAATGAGATTTTTCACTCTGCAGTGGAGTATGTGCTGATACGAAACTTCCTGGCACATTAAAACTGCGTGCCAGACCGAGAATCGAACTCAGGACCTTTGCCTTTCGTGGACAGGTGCTCTACCGGCTGGACTACCCGAGCACAACTCATGACCCATCCTCACAGCTTTACTTCCACCAGTACCTTGTCTCCTACCCTCCAAACTTAACAGAAGCTTTCCTGTGAAATTTGCAGGAGTGGCACTCCTGGAGGAAAGGATATATCGAAGACATGGCTTAGCCACAGCTTGGGTGATGTTTCCAGAATCAGATTTTCACTCTGCAGCATAGCGTGCTCCAATATGAAGCTTCCTGGCAGATTAAAATTGTGTGCTGGATTGAAAACTATACTCTTTCAGAGCGCTACTTTTGCAAGTTTCACATGAGAGCTTCTGTGAAGTTTGGAAGGTAAGAGATGAGGTACTGGTGGAAACAAAGCTGTGAGGATGGGTCATTAGTCGTGCTTGGGTAGCTCAGTTGGAACAGCACTTGTTTAAAAAAAGCTGCGTAGTTAATTTTGTATTTGTTTGCAAGCACACGTGTACCAGAGCTACAGACATGTACGTGTAAATGAACAAAAAATTTATTAAGTAATTTTTGGAGGTGACGATTAAAACTTTATGTATTAACAAAGAAAAAGACCACCTGTCATACAGATTTGGAGGTACTTCAGCTTCTGTGCCTCAAGACTCACCTCAGCCAGGGCACTAGTTAACAGTGGTGGTGGAGGGCGCTGGCTGCTCCACTGTGGGCGACCTGTGCATGTCAGTCGCCGAACCGGGTGTCTGCAGGGCATCTGCAGCCTCGTCGACAGCACCTGTGCTGCCCTCACAGATCCCCTCGCCTTCATCAGAGGCAGAGCTGGCTGCAGTGCTGCCACCCGGAGGGGCAGTTGTCAGTGTGCTCCACCAGCTGGAGAGAGCACCTCGCGCTTGGGACAGGGCGCCTCCTATGAAACCGAAACAATGGGGCTGACACTCTGGCAATAGTTTATTTCTATGATACTAACAAGTCCTGTGTGAAATACAAATAATGGTCAGAATGATTCTCATCAGGGTCTTCAATGAGGAGGCAGCAGTCGATGAAAGAGCCAGACAAAATTCAGACTATGATTGAATACTTACAAACCCAAACACTTACAAATCTGTAGCATAACACATCAAATTAAAACACTGCACAGTAGCAAAATCTAAATGTCTACATGCAGCAGAGAACTGCCAGAAACGGACTCTCGGAAACAGGGTAAAAAGAAAATCTCTTTAAGAGATCCTGGGGGAAAAAATAAATGCTGAGGGCTTCTCATTTCATTGGAGGTCAACCAATGAATCACATCAAAAGTTTTGAAACATCTCTGCCACAATAAAGCAGAGAAGGCTGGCCTTCTATGGTACATTGCAATAATTAAACCAAAAAGGATTACAAATAAGTTTACAAGTGAATAAGAATATTATTATTTTATGGTTTTTCCAGTGTATTTTGGTGTAGTTTTGTGAATTTTTCGCACATATTTTTATGTTATTTATATATTTTTACGTGTTGTTATCCTCCACCACAATCCTTGCTCCTTCCATCTGTGCCAAGATGAAAAAAGCTTCCTTATCCCCAGCCAGAACTCTGTCCCACATACTGTTCCTGCCTTGCTGCTTGACTCATGCAACCCCCGAATGGCCTTCCCATCAGTTTAACCATCTCCGGCTGCAGCCCTCTTCACAATGACCTCGATCTGTTCAAATTCTGCCAGTCCTTAGTTCTCACCATCATAGTCCTTATCCTTTTCATGATATTGTCATTATTCCATCCTCAATGTTCCACTGCTTGACATTACCAGTGAATACAAAGACAAGTCACATGGTTGGAAAAGTACACTGGGATTTCAAACACAGAAAGTTGCAAGTGGATCTTACCTTCACTATTTTAAGCTTTAGATGGAATGGTCATCATCAACATCATGATAGCTTATACTTATGTTTTGTGACATGACGATGATGATGATGATGATGGTGATGATGGTGTAGATCGATACTGGTAGCACAATAAAGAGATTCACTTAACAGATCTGTATTTCCAACAGGGCTCTTATAAAACGTGTTAC
Organism: Schistocerca serialis cubense; assembly: GCF_023864345.2. NCBI lineage: Eukaryota > Metazoa > Arthropoda > Insecta > Orthoptera > Acrididae > Schistocerca > Schistocerca serialis. The sequence continues at coordinate 107,876,302 of NC_064641.1, read as the reverse complement.
AGCTGCCTGTCATTGATTAGCAAAAAGACTGAAATTGTCACTAAAATTTTACGTGACATCCTCCTTCGAAGTGAACAGACTAATGAAAGCACACACAGACACATGCCCAGCTGCAATGTCCCAGCACTGTAGCCCAATTGGGTGAGGAGCTATTTTTGTTACGTTAGTGAGAGGAGAAAGGAGTCTGGGTGGGGTGAAGGGAGATTGGGAGGGGTGGTGAGGGGAGGGGGGTAAGGGGAAGGCAGCAGGGGAAGTCACATTTCTCACACACTGGAGTGTAACATAGGAAGAGGGTAAAGGACAATGTGGGTGTACATTAATGGAGTGACATGGAAAATTAACACAGTCTTAGCAAAGACAAATCAAGAAACTAATATGATTTTAAGGTCCATCTGCCCATGAAACACTGCCCATGAAACAAAGTATGCTTAAACTTTAAGCTGCAAACCAACAACAGCAACACAGCCAAGTTCTGTCTAAAGCTAGTGGAACACCTAATAAATAGCAGTTTGAGCTCAGACGCCCACGAAATAAGTGAATAATTGGTAACTTGTCGCTGCAATGCACGTAACATTTCTTCTACACAGTTCATTGTCAGCAGATGGAGAGACCACTTCATGCACCAGATATTTCCATATCTACAAGGACGTTTTTGTCCACACACCAAGATCCCACACACTGCTTGAGCATCTTAACTCTAACTTCAACAGGAAAAATCCACAACAGAAAGTAACATAACTTCAGTGGGTGCAAGCAACTTAATGTATTTACTGGCAGAGAGTTCACTGTGCACCAGTCTCATCTTAACAACCCTTCCCTCCCCCTTCCCTTCTGCTGCTAGTCCATTCACAGGTGGTACATAGATTGAAAAACTGACTGCAGCGGTCAGAAAGGATCTGAATTTCTCCAATTTTATTGTCATAATCATTACACGAGATTATGTTGGAAGAAGCAGTAAGTGTATCAAATAATTTTTGAAGTTGGACTATTAGAATCATCTTTCCTGCTAAAATTCCCTCACTTGTGCTGATTAAAATACATGATGGATCCTGCATCTCTTGTTTGAATCTTTTATGTTGCTGCTATTAAAGTAGCTTGGTAAGGGTCCAAACTGATTGGCAATACTCAATAACTGATCAAACAATTGTTTTCTAAGTGACCTCTTCTGTCGGTGAATCTCACTTCCTTAGGAGTCCTACAGTAAATATAAATCTGGTATCTGCCTTCCTCAAGACAAACTCCTCGATAATTAACAATTGTGATTAATTCCAGTGACTGAGGTCTGAGCGCAAGTCGATATTGGATCTTTTCATGTATTTGCAAACATTATACCTATTTAGGTATAGAATCAGCTGCCAATATAAGCTCCAGGCACTGATAACTTTCAAGTATCTTTGCATTTTGTAACAAGTTCCTAATCAGTGTCACTTAGCTCATACACAACTGCATCACCTGCCAAGAGCCTCATAAGGCTAAAGACTGCCACCTAACAGCCTGTCATTCTTCTACTAGTTTCTGGGCCCAATTGAAATGCTTTTGACTTTAGAGGAAATGTTCCTTTTTTATCCTCTGGAATGGTAGTATACATACTATTGAATGTTTACGATATGTGCCAGAACTCTTGAACCTTTAGCGAACCGTGTGCTGAGAAAGTAACAATAGGCAAAGAAAACCTTTAGAGGACAGTTTTTTTTAAAAAAAATTTTTATTTTTTTAAATGATCGATTTCATTGGGTAACTAATGATAAATTTCATCCACATTTTGAGTTTTTTCCCCATAATGTCTTTTTACTAGGCACCTCCTGCATATTTTTTGTCACACAATAATATGTCACTTAATTATGATCCTGATGCCATCTAAAATTATCTGTGTTCAATCTGTGCTATCTTCGAGTTAAAACTCTGGTTTCTTCTTCAGGAGCTGACTGATGTGTGTGACTTATTACTGATAGAGTGACATCGCTTAGCGGTGATGGTTACATGTGTAAATGTGAGAAATCCCCACTGGAACAGAATATGAAGTGGAAGAGAATTGATGCCACCCCTTTCATCTGTTTTTCTCTGAATGCCCTGTTTCTAGCAACCAGTTGTGGGTTCCACTAATATTATAGCCAGTTTGTTACATTTATTAGTGCACATCGGACCTTCTACTGCTGTTTTCCCGTTAAAACGAAGCATGAAGTAAGATCCTTACCTTGAAATACAATCTTATGTTCTTTCGTAAGGCTAAGCTCTGTTACCGATTACATTTCTAAGTTTCTAAACTGGATATGAATTTTATATTCAGTAGGGCACTCAAAGACATAGCTGGTTGTCTGTCCTACACTCACATGCCACACTGTAAACACCAGATATTCTCAAACCAAGGCCATATCTTGCTGGAAACAGCAATTCTCTAATTTTCTGCAGTGGACAGAATACAGAACTCACCAACCATCGTGTGCCGTCGTGCTGTCACGGTGTTCAGCTGCGCACCTCACTCTGGTTTGCAATGAGAGCCTGGCATCCACCACTTATCAGATGAGGCATTCATTATCTGTCCTTGAGACAGCGGTCTGCAGCGCTGGCAGGCTCCAATATCGGGCCACACGGTCCACATAACTACTGCAACAAGTAGCTAGTGCGGAGGTATTCTACAGTGTGTTTCCAGTGGCAAAATTTGGCATGTAAACCTGGGACTACACGAGTGTGTATCCTAATTTTGCTTGAAGTTGCCCCACAGAAAGGAAGAAATCTTGTTGGAGTATCTTTAGTACCTGATGCTGATTTGGATTCCCCAACTAGACCAAATATCAATGGAGAGAACATGTGACAGATACTAGGGCTCCAAGCGACAGCCACAGCAAGCATCTGTGAGGGACACACGTGCCACGCAAGCATGTGGGATGGCGCCACCCTTTGTGAAGGTCTGCCACTAAATACCACAGCATGTCTATTGTTGGCCAGTTTGCCACTAGTCACTGAAGCCTCTAGTTACGCGCCTTTGAACAGTAGGATGTTAACCTTGCCTGATTTCCATTTGTGATTTGGACTGCTCTCTGGACTGTTGCTTTTTTTAAAGGCAACTTTGCTGTGCTCTGGACTTTTTTTGGTTATTCATTCACTTCACAACCTCCGCATCTTACCTCCAAAACCACCTGTTCATTTCATCTGTCTCTATGTTATCATCAGTGCGAGTAATCATTAACGGTGTTCTACCAACGCAGAGTAGTATAGAAGACGATCTTTTTCCATTTGCTGAATGGGTCAGTACCTATTTGTACTGGTGAATGCAGATCTAAATTGGTGGGATATTTATCTGTTCTACAGGAAAGTGCACATCAAATATTTTAATTCAGGCTGCACATTACTGCAATCTAAAACAGTCTGAGCTCAGCAGATTGATCCGCTTAGGCCAGAATTCTTTTAGGTAGGGCGGTAGAAACTCCTTTCATACAAAAATAAATATGTGCTGGTTTTCTGTATACTGGATGACTCAGCTGTCCATCCATCTTACACTGAACTGACATATCCATCAGTCCAGCTGTCAGCCAGCTGCTGATAAAAAGAAAAGAAGGTGAATTTCTTCAAAATCCCAAGTTTTAACTACATTGTAACACAGCCTCAACACCAAAAAATTTTACACATGGATATGACAACATTTCTCTGAAACAGATAAATAAGACTATTTTATAAACATTTATTCTGATTTCACATCGTCCATCATGTTTCTGCTGCACTAATTTTCTGTTACACTCTGCTTGGGGAAGCACCCAGAGTACAGAGTACTCACTCACCAACTGCTCTGCCAGTCGTCGCCACAGCGCGCCCAGTGGATGCCATTGCTTGATTCAGTTTACGACCTCCTTCCGTGTTCTGCATTGTGCTACATGAAAAAGGGAGGAAAATAAGAAAATACATTAAAAAACGCAATGCAAGAGTAACTGCAGGTACCTTTGTATAATATAAACTGTGCATCAAATGCTATATAGAAAATATGGCAGAAAATATTTAGTTGGTGCTGTATTTTTTATGAAATACTGAAAATTATAGCTGGTAAACAACTGATAAGATAAAATACCTATGCTGCTTGCCCTTGCCATATGAGGTACCTTAATAGTTTTAAGACTGTCCCCAGTAATATAGCATCTCATTACATCAAAACTGTCCAGTGTATAAACTGACAGTTTCTTCTTGGTTTAGTTATTTCATTTCCTCGTCACCACAGACATCACAACTGTTTTATTACATTTAGTCTCTGATTTGTATGAACAATCCTTTGTGTAACTGACTATATGCATTCCGCGGCACTGGAGAGAAGTTTTAATTTTATATTTTCTTGCAAACATCTACAAGATTCTGACTATTAGTCCCATACTGTTCTCTGATCATCTACACAGTTACTTCTTTTGTATCAACATTTCACTCAGTTCTTTGCACACTATTCACTATTCCACCAATACAACTGGAATATCTGTTTATTAGCACCACAAATATTTTCACAGCACCCCTCAGTTTTTTGAGTTGCTAAATATAAGTTGAATTAGCTTAAATGGGTGTTTTTTGGTTCCAATCCAGCTTTCTCTCAACTCCAGTAAGTTTCTTGTGCCTGACGTACTCAGCTTGAAATAATTACCCACTGATTTTATCTTCTGTATTATAAGTCTAGCTTCTTTCAAAGCATCTAGCAGAATGAGATTCAGTGCTTATAATCACATCATTATCAGGAAGATAGACTTGCTCAGAAATCATTTTCATTTATTTCTGCCAAATAAACACTGTAGCAAAACAGAGTGGAGTTTAAAAAAAAAAAAATCCTCATATATTTCCACAAATTGCTTTCCCGCTCGGCAAACAATATGTTGGATTCAAGCTATCGACAAAAACCTTTCATCTTTAACAACTGATACAAGCTGGAAACACATTATGAATATTCCCTTCACCATCACAACAGGAGGGTTCCTCTCATCTTGGTATCATCATGGCCTGCCCTTCCTTATCTACTATCACACACTTTAACTCGGCCGTTTCCTAATCGGTGGATGTTGGCTGACTTTGTGCAGTTCCAGAATGTTTACACTCATTACCAATCTTAGATGGTCATGGAAAATAATAATGGAAGTACTTCTAACTATCAACACCTTACAGTTTTCAGATGTAGTAGTTATTTTGTAGCAATAAGATTCCATTTTCAATTACTCGATGTTGGAGTATTGCTTCCTTTTGTGTGACTTCTGCAATGCATTAACCTACTACACATTTATTTCTTTTATAAGCTGTAAGCTGGCTGCACTGAGAGGCGGAGGCAGGGCTCATCCCAGCAGCCAATGTGCTACGAGCCAATCACATGCTTTCCCTCCACACAGGGGCCAAGTTAAAGTGTGTGATCAGTAACCTACCCAACCTACAACCTATACTCTTTTCCAACCTGAGGAAGGAACTAATAGTTCCCTGAGCTAGGAACAGTTTTTTCACTATCAGCAGTGTTTCACACCCCCCCCCCCCCCCCACCTTTTTTTTTCTTTTCAGAATGACATCACTGAAATGTGACTGGCAACGATAATGTTTGTATAAGAGTTTTGAGACTGTGGATTGTATTGTTGCAAACAGCATTTGATGTACTTGATGATTCAGTTGCTGCACTTTGTTACATTTAATGTCATCCATCCATAATGTTTCCATACACTGTATCTCTCCCCCCAATTCTGCTGAAAACTCATTTCATATATGTCAAATTATTCTTTAGCATCCCTCAGTACCACCACATTTCAAACACTTTGATTCTGCTGTTTTCCCATAGTCCAATGAGTATATGTAATTGCACTGTTATGTTTTGCAGGTCCAAAGAATGATAACATGTAAGTAACTACTGGGATGATATAATCTTTTTGTTTCAAAGAACATACATTCTAGCATCTAAAACTTGTAACAGACACAATAGGTAATCTGAGAATTTCAACGCTGTCACTGTGGCTGTATGGGAGAATGTACTGTAACAGAAATGAACCACTTGAATATCTCTGCTCTGAAATACATATATCAAAGAGTTTCTAGATAATGTTATGCATGGAGAAAACATTCTCTTCATTGATGACAGCAACACTGCAATTACAGATAACACATCAAAATTCTTGGTAAAGAACAAAAATGAAACCCTCGGGGATGCTTACAAGTCAATGTTCAATTAACACTGAACATAAAGAAAACAAACAGCACTGATATCAGTCTGCAGTGGGAAAATAATACTTTCACATTAGACGTAGATGACAATTCCATGAGTTGTGTAACACACAAAATTTTAGGGATGAATATTGACTAAGTTGAAATCAAATGAGCACACAAAGATACTACTGAAGATAATGTCAATAGCATGTTATGCCCTTAGATTCCTAAAAGCAGTGTGTAAAAGCAAGTGTCTCAGTCACATATTATTCCTATGTGCACTCAGTCCTTGGTGATGGTATTGTTTTAATTTTGGGGTTCAAGTGCACAAACTGTGGTCACAGTGTCTAAATACAGAAAAGTGCCAAATGAATAACAACTGAAATCAATAACTGGGCTGACTGTAAAACTCTGTTTAAAGTGTTGGGGATTCTAACAGCACCATGTTAGTACATTGATCAATCCATCAGTAATTATTACACTAACAGCTCTATTCATTCACATGAAACAAGAGCACGACTCAACATACGTATAGCAAGTGAAATTTTAAAAAGTTTAAAAACAGTATTTTCTACAAGGGAATCAAACTATACAAAAACTGCTGAATAAAATTAAATAAATAACTAAATCCAACAAGTTTATAAAATCAGTTAAAGTTTACTTCTTAAATAATACATACTATACAGTAAAGAATTACTTTTATAAAAGAAAGCAGGAATTGGAAAAAAATTGTCAGAAAAAATTTAAAAAAGCATGCTGCTGGAAAATGCTAAGCCCAAATATGTTGCGGAAAATGCTACAATCTTTTTTTTCCTGAATTCAATGTCAGCTTTACAACAGGATGCACAGTGACACAAATAAACAATTATCAAAAAGTCCAAGTCTTAAGACATTTCTCAGCCTCTAAACATCAAAGAGCACTCTTCGTAACCAGCTTCTTTACACTAGACTAGCTTGTAAACCTTGGTGAATCACAACATTGTGATTTTCACTTGAGTCACTTTCTAAATGAAGAATAACATAAAATCAATCTCTTGTAATACTAACTGTGACAGTCTTAGCTTCATGTCTGAAACTGAAAGTTGTCCAGCAAACGGATGGCCTGGGTTCACATCCCATATAGCAGAATGGTCAGAACTGACCCACATTTTATAATTGTGCGTATCTTTCCATGCTGACATGAAACTTGCATTAAAATGTTCAATTTCCCGGCTTCCATCTGAAACAATAGAATACGCATACAGTACAGTAATAACGTTAAGTGCTCTCTCTCTCTCTCTCTCTCTCTCTCTCTCTCCCCACACACACACACACACACACACACACACACACACACACACACACACACACACAGTTGTGAGACAAATACATTTTCAAAACGTCATTAACCCATGCATTACCTAGCGGTGCATTATGACTACCTCAAGTTAATATTTTCCATATAATAATTTTGCCCGAAGAGCTATATACCTGTGATTTTGGGACTTCATCCTGAAATGATTGAAACTGTATTCACACTCACGACTGACCCAATTCTTCTGTTTTTATAGTCGTTATTGGTGAGGTATATTAGGATGGGGGAGGGGGGGATGGTGTGAGACTACACCGCTTGGTTTCAAATGTCTTATTTGTCCAAAACGAAGTTGTAGAAAATATTTTTCTCAATTATCGTTACTACTCAATTTTTCCACAGTTGAGTTTTACCACACATACATTGTTTAGCCCAAATAACATATTCCATTTTCTACTGTTTGTGATTACTACTATGTAGTTGAATTATATGTTCACTGTTGAGTTGCTCTTAAAGCAATTGAGTAAGATAGAAAGCTGATAGTACCGATTTGATGTACTGTGTGACCACATACTGTGCAGTAGCTTGTGGAGTTTTCACATAGCTGTAGATTTAGATATAAAAGAATTCAGAAAAATTGGCCATAAAAATCTGCAACACCATGACAAGTGATTTGTTGTAGAATACAAACTGTAAAACAGTCTCTAAGAGTTGCAGATGAGAAGACAAGTATGTTAGACAACTTTTAGTACTTCGGTAACATTGTTTCCTCACAGAGGACATAATGTGTTAAGAGAATGGAAACAGAATACTGAAAGCTTTCAAACTGTGCCATATGCTACAATAGATACACAGGATTGGAAAATTTCTGCTAGGTTCTAAGATCAGCCAGCTCAAAATGTCCCTCGTACCTACACTACCATATGGACTAAAGCAGCAACATTTATTGGACAGAATAGTAACTGTACTGAATAAGAATTGTCCCCACACAATAGAAATGGTGTTGCTCTGGCCTTCCCTGCAGGGGGAAAAAAAGGGAAAACACACCAGATAAAATAAGGAATGAGGAAAAACGAAGACTGCTGGAGACTGTAACACTGGAGCGATTGCAGTGGTGCAGAGGTTGGCTCTCTGCAGTGACACCCAGGCCTACTCAGAACAAAATGTGTCAGGGAAGAGACTGAGGGGAAGACACTGTGGCAAGGGAGAGAAGCTTTCCCTCACTGACCTCAAAATCTGAGGTACAAGGGCAACAGTTACGGAAGGACCAGAAAAGCTGACAGAGATGTCACCTGCAACTGCTCTCTGTCTTTAGGAGTAGAAACAATGATGATGATGGATGATGATCATGATTCTGATCATTAAAAAAATGCTGCAGAACTTATCTATACAGATATAAGGTACAATTTCCTAATTGTCAAAGAAAATTATTTGATTTTACTAACATGCAATAGCTTTAAAGTTATTTCAGTTTCAAGAGGCATTGCTTAAATTCCACTCCAAACAAGTAAGGCGTAACTGGCATTTCAAAAAAGCATATGAATTACTGAGATATATAAGAAAACATGTTAATCAGCAACATGGAAAGGATAGGGTGTTACTAACCAAACAGAGGCAGCACTGAGTTGCATACAGGTACAATGGAGAGAATTCTAGAAATATAAAATCTTTTGGGTAAAATCATTCCTCCGAAGTAGAGCTCTTACACACAAACAACAACAACTCACACACTCATAGCTACAGTCTCTGGGTGCTAATGCCCAACTGCAACTGCATCTGACAGAACAGCAATCTGCTGGGGGTGATTGGTGAGGGTAAGAAGGCTGCTTGGAATGGAGAGGGGAGAGATAGCAGGATAGGGGTCCAGGAAGTTGCTAGTGCTGCCTGTGGGAGCCTGCCAGGACGTGGTGGGGACAGGAAAAAGCTGCTATGTGTAGCATCTGGAGACTATTCTGAGGATAGGGGGTGGGGGTGGAGGTGAGAGTGGGGGGTTGGGAAGGCAGGGGGAGAAGTAGAGAAGAAGAAATGATTTGTAGGTGCACTGATGGGATAGAAGGTGTGTGTGTGTGTGTGTGTGTGTGTGTGTGTGTGTGTGTGTGTGTGTATACTGGACTGGGAGCATTGGAAGGGGACAGGCAGGTGGAGGATAGGGACTGGCAGAGGCCAATGCCAGGGGGTTAGAGGAAGGAAGGAAGGAAGGAAGGAAGAAAGCAAAGAATGGATATGTTGCAGAGAGAGTTCCCAGCTGCACATTCAGGAAAGCTGGTATTTGTGGGAAGAATCCAGGTGGCACAAGCTGTGAGGCAGTTGGTAAAGTGGAGCACACTGTGCTGGGTGCAATGGTATGGTCCAGCTGGGTCTCTGCCATAGTTTGGCGGTGGCCATTCATGTGCATAGATTGCTTGTTGGTAGTGATAACTATATAGAGTAACGTACAATGGTTGCAGCTGAGTCTGTAGATCATATGGCTGGTTTCACAGGTGGCTCTGCTTTTTATGGGGTAGGAGATGCCAGTGACAGGACTGCAGTAGGTGGTGGCAGGACGATGTATATTACACGAATGGCCAACACCTAACTGTGGCCGAGGATAGCTAGGCCACCCAGTTGCTAAAGATGATGTGCTTTGCTGTAACAACTACGTAGAAGCCTGAGCCAATATCAGCTTTTCTGAATTGCACAGTTAGAACTCTTGCTGAAATGTATCCATTCCCGTAACCCCCCCCCCCCAGGCCTCAACCTTTGCTAATCCTTGTCCTCCACGTGCATATTCCCTTCCTCCTGCCTCAAAACCAATATATAAGTACATACACCTACTATCCTGCCAACACACCTACAAGTTCTCCCCCTCCCAGGACAGCCTGCAAGTAGCAGCTCTAACCTATCCCCACCCTGTCCCGGCATGCTCCCACAGGCAGCACTAGTATCTTCGCCACTCCTATCCTGCTATCCCTCCCCCTCCCCATCACAGGCCAACTCCTTACCCCCACTATCTCCCCCAGAAGATTGCTACTGCTTACGTCAGACACAGTTGGGCCTTAGCACTCAGAGACAGTAGTTATGTGAGTGTGAACTGTTACTGTTGTTGTTGTTGTTGTTGTTGTTGTTGTTGTTTGCATGTGTGCGAGTTCTACTTCACAGGAATGATTTTTGCTATTTCTAGTATTCTTTTCATTGTGCCTTTTTGTGATTCAATGCCTCCTCTATGTGTTGGGAAGCACTATCTATTGCATACTGTTATTCCATTCTGGGCTTTCCATTGTTTGAAACATGTTGACTGTATTATGTTGTTAATCAAAATTAGCATAACCTGTATGAAATCTGTTTACAAAATATATGAAGTAATTTCTTAAGTACACTGCAATTTAAGACTATACACGGTCTCTCTCCTAAGAGTTGTCAGGTGCATTTTCTCTGGTGTTTCCGCAGATAACTGCAATTTTGTTTTTGCAGTGTGTAGCTGGAGTCTTCCCAAACAAATGCAGCTCATCAAGTCTTTTAGAGAACGCATGGTGTGGACGGAAAGCATCTGTTCGTTTCTTGTTACAAACAAACAAAATTTTTAAAGCGGAATTTTACGTGCTTGTTCAATACAGTGGTGCAGATTAGTCTAGTGTGATATTTGTTTCAACCACATGAATTAACAGGTACAGTACAACAAGAAGAATAACCAGACCTCCAAGAGTGACTGAACAGCAGCACTGCTGCATGGCGATAGCAGTCAGCGCAGGCCACAGCGGTGCTGTCGCTGCTGGAGTACTGGTTATTTTTCTTGTTGTACTGTACCTGTTAATTCATGTGGTTGAAACAAATATCACACAAGACTAATCTGGACCACTATATTGAACAAGCACGTAAAATTCCACTTTAACAATCATTTTGTTTGTAAAGGAAACAAAAAAAATTCTTCACTACAGCACCGGGCATCACACGAAAGACATTGTGAGCAGTACTTGTTTGGGCTGACTCTAGCTAAACATTGCAAAATCGAAATTGCAAGTATCTACCAAAGCATCGGAGACAATGCACCTGATGGCTCTTGGGAGAGACACCTGCATACAGGACCACAATATGGTAGAGTGTAAGTGGCGCATAACTTTTTTGACAACGGATAGTACTTTCCAACCAGTGAACTGGAATTTGTTTGGATTTAGTAAAATCCTTTGTGACTTCACAGGCCAGAATCCTTAACAAGAATCATTTTTGCATGAACTATAACTCTGCTATGTGTGTTAGGTTTTAGGCAATTGTTCACTGATCTGCTCACTATAGGAAATGTGCCAGTAAAAGGTATAGGTTACTGAAAATTAAATTTATTATTTGTGAAAACCTTCACAAACTGTGAAATTTAATGAAAAGATGACATTCCAGCAATAGCTGCACATATTTACCCTTCAGTAAGATGTTACCTACCCTGCAAGAGAGACGTGCGCAGAAGGCAAAGTAGGTAGGCACGGAACTGTGCCCGTATCCACTCGTCACCCCCCTCCCACCCGACACCATCCAGGAAGACATCGTGCCGATCCTCTGACACTTGTCGCACAACATAATCTGCAAACCGCAGGTCTTCTGTCGTCAGGTGCAGGAGCCGCTTCAGTTCAGGTTCCTGCGTTTCTACTTTTGCACTCTCTACCTGTTACAAAAAACAAAGACGTGACATTCTAAATATAAATGTAAACTAAATTTTACTTTTGATTGACACAATTCTGGAAGTCTGTTTATACAGTACTTTCTATTATTGTCACTCTTTGGTTTATGGAACTCAGACTGTTTCCAAAATCCCAATTGATGTTCAGAGTCAAATGCAAGAATTATGTATTCTGGAAACTTTATTTCTTCCTTTCAAATACAATTAATGTATGAGATATGCCGATGATACTGTAATTCTGTCATATATGGAAATGGACTTTAAGGAGCAGTTTAACAGAATTGATAGTGTCCTGAGAAGAGCTTATAAGAGGATTTAAAAGGATGAAACATTAACATATGTGCTAGAGTGCATTTTATTGTATACTGTTTTTTTTTTTTTTTTTTTTTTTTTTTTTTTAATGATGTAACAATCATGTCAGTGCTACGTATAAGGTATAAGGCCTTGTGCACAAGGAGCTTCTTGATTTTAAATGTTTAATTATGAGAAACCTTTATATTAAGTGCAACATTTTATCTACATGACAACTTGGTGTGAGGTCCAACTCAAAATGATCACATTTTATAACTTAAATTTTTGGAGACCTAAAGATGACAGCAAAGTCTGTCAATCTGGTTGTTTGAAAAAATAACAAATATTTATGCAATCTTGGCTTTAGAAAGTCTTAGCTAAGTAAAACAGACCGCTCCTTCCAATTTCTCAGCATGAGGAGTTGGGTTGTTTTGGGGGAGGAGACCAAACTGTGAGGCCATCGGCCTCATCGGAATAGGGAAGGATGGGTAAGGAAGTCGACTGTGACCTTTTCACAGGAACCATCCCGGAATTTGCCTGAAGAGATCTCGGAAAACCTAAATCAGGATGGCCGGACGCGGGATTGAACCATCGTCCTCCAACATGTGAGTCCAGTGTGCTAACCACTGTGCCACCTTGCTCAGTTTCTCAGCATTAGAAAACTGTTATAAGAGAAATATAAATAAAGGTAAGACCAGGGTAATGGAATGCAGTCTCATTAAATCAGGTAGAGCTTAGGGAATTACATTAGGAAATACACGAGTTTTGCTATTTGACAAGCCAAATAACTGATGATGGCAGAAGTACAGAGGATATAAAATGCTGCCAGTAACAGCAATAAAAGTATTTCTGAAAGAGAAAAAGTTTTTAACATCAAATATCTACTTTTTTCTTTTTTGTAGATTTTTCTGGAGTGTAGCCTTGTGTGGAAGTGAAATGTGAACAATAAACAAGTCAGACAAGAAGAGTTTAAATTGTGGTGCTACAAAAAAATGTTGAATATTAGATGGGTTGGTGAAATAAGTAATGAAGATACACCAAATCTAATTATAGGAGAAAAGAAATTTATGGACCAACCTGACTAAAAGTAGGACAGAACACATCTCAAGGCATCAAGGAATTGTCAAGTTGGTAATGGAGAAAAGTGTTAGTGAGAAAAATTGTTGAGGAAGAGCACTGCTGGAATACAGTGAGCAGCATCAAGTGGACACAGTTATGCAGAGATGAAGAGACCTGTAGTGGACAACTAGTGTTGTGAGACCCGAGTTTCTCCTGGCATATACAACTTTCAAATAACTTCCGGGAATTCAGCCAGGTAACACTTTCAGCGACCGCCGATATTTCGGCGGGAGAACACCCCGCCATTTTCAAGGCAAACTGCAACGGACAGGCAGTGTACATGCAAATTTAATACCTCGGTTCTCCGACAGAAGCAGGAAAAACACACACACACACACACACACACACACACACACACACACACACACACACTGAACACTAGTGCCACCAAAGATGACCAAAGTCAGAGCTATCGATAGTGAGACTATGAATTCGCAGGTGAGGCAGCATTGACTCTGTTCCTCTGTTTTTTGACAAGGGAGAGAGCCGGATTCCAAACAGAGTTTAAACAGAAACCTCCATCCCTGTTAACGAGGTTGCTTGCTAATTTAATCTCAACTGCCTCCCTAATGACACTGTCCCAATAGCTGGACATGCATGCCAATATCTCGGTGTTATTATATAACATGGGGTGACCAGTATCCAAGCAATGTTCGGTAGTAGCAGATCTATTTGGCTGCTGTAATCGATGCTGACCCCACGAAAAGTGTTGAGAGAAAGACCAACAGCCTCCTGAAGAAAAGTGGTTTGTCGCAGGACACAATCAAGAGGCTTAACACCTATAGTGCCGTTCCCCCTAGGTTATATGGCCTTCCAAAGGTTCATAAGGAAGGGGTTCCTTTCCGTCCTATAGTGAGTAACATCGGCACTCCGACATATCGTGTATCCAAGCATCTTGCTTCTCTGTTGAGTCCACAAGTAGGACGGTGTGAACATCATATCAGGAACTCAGCTGATTTTTTACGTCGTTTGGAGGGACTGAGGCTGAATGACTCTGATATTTTAGTGAGTTTCGATGTGGTCTCTCTCTTCACTCGTGTTCCTCTGTCTGATTCGTTGCGGTTAATTGAAGCCAGGTTTGGTGCTGATTTAACTAATCTCTTTAGGCATGTGTTGACATCCACTTACTTTTTATTTAATGACCAGTATTACGAGCAGACAGATGGAGTTGCGATGGGTAGTCCGTTGTCTCCTGTGATCGCAAATTTATTTATGGAAGACTTCGAGGAACGTGCATTGGAGTCTGTGCCTTTAAAACCCGCCTGTTTCTTTAGATACGTTGACGATACCTTCATTGTTTGGCCTCACGGTAGGGAGAATTTGAATATCTTTCTAGAACATCTGAACTCGATCCACCCGAACATTCGTTTTACGATGGCGGTGGAAGAGGATGGTTGCCTTCCCTTTCTCGACGTGTTGGTTAGGAGGAAGGATGATGGATCATTGGGACATGCAGTCTACAGGAAACGTACTCACACCGACTTGTACTTACAGCTAATAGTTGTCACCATTCAGGTCAGCGTGAAGGGGTACTTCGTACCTTGGTACACAGGGCACATGTCGTTTCTGATGCTGAGACTTTGCCAGCTGAGCTGTCTCATCTTGAAGTTACATTTCGTCAAAATGGTTATAGTGATAGACAGACTGAACGTGCGTTGCGCTATCGACCAACCGTACATCGGGTGATTGATGATAATTCTGAGTCAACACCTAAGTCTACTGCCTTTTTGGCTTACGTAGGAAACACGTCCAATAAGATCGGTCGTATTTTACGGAAATACGATGTGAAATGTGTTTTCCGACCTCCATCTAAAATTAGAGCACTTTTGAGTTCCGTTAAGGATGATCTTGGACTGCGTAAGGCGGGTGTATATTGTATTCCTTGTAGCTGCGGCATGGCATATATTGGTCAAACTATCAGGACCGTGGAGGACAAATGTACTGAGCATAAACGGCACACACGATTACAGCAGCCAAATAGATCTGCTATTGCCGAACATTGCTTGGATACTGGTCACCCCATGTTATATAATAACACCGAGATATTGGCATGCACGTCCAGCTATTGGGACAGTGTCATTAGGGAGGCAGTTGAGATTAAATTAGCGAGCAACCTCATTAACAGGGATGGAGGTTTCTGTTTAAACTCTGTTTGGAATCCGGCTCTCTCCCTTGTCAAAAAACAGAGGAACAGAGTCAATGCTGCCTCACCTGCGAATTCATAGTCTCACTATCGATAGCTCTGACTTTGGTCATCTTTGGTGGCACTAGTGTTCAGTGTGTGTGTGTGTGTGTGTGTGTGTGTGTGTGTGTGTGTGTGTGTGTGTGTGTGTATTTGCATGTACGCCGCCTGTCCGTTGCAGTTTGCCTTGAAAATGGCGGGGTGTTCTCCCGCCGAAATATCGGCGGTCGCTGAAAGTGTTACCTGGCTGAATTCCCGGAAGTTATTTGAAACTAGTGTTGTGACCTGTACCAAATCAGTCTTTAGCCTGTAAATAACAACAGCAGCATAAATAAAATTATTTACACTTTTTCAGTGTCAATGAAATGTTTTTCCCCATTCAAAAATGTAGAAAAATACATGTAATTGTGGTGACTACTGCTTGCATTTGGTTATGCATTACAAACTGAGGGCCTTACCTAACTAATTTCACTACTTCATACTGCTGACATCCACTTTAGTGTTTTTATAGATCTGATTCAAGGTTTTGCAAGACATCAGCTGTTACAAACCTTTAAGAACACACAAAATTAATTGATCCCTGACTGTTGACCATAAGTAGTCATAAAATATCATGGAGATTACAAAACAAATACAGATTGAGATTTTCACTCTGCAGTGGAGTGTGCGCTGATATGAAACTTCCTGGCTGATGAAAACTGTGTGCGGGACCGAGAGTCGAACTCGAGACCTTTGCCTTCTGCGGAGCAAGTGCTCTACCATCTGAGCTACCCAAGCACGACTCACATCCTGTCCTCACAGCTTTACTTCCGCCAGTACCTCGTCTCCTACCTTCCAAACTTTACAGAAGCTCTCCTGCGAACCTTACAGGACTAGCATTCCTGAAAGAAAGGATATTGTGGAGACATGGCTTAGCCACAGCCTGGGGGATGTTTCCAGAATGAGATTTTCACTCTGCAGCGGAGTGTGTGCTGATATGAAACTTGCTGGCAGATTAAAACTGTGTGCCGGACCAGCAGAGTGAAAGTCTCATTCTGGAGATTGGAGAAATTTAGATAATGAAGAGCATATGGTGTTCACAAATACCAGGTTAAGGTGTACTTTTCACTCATCTGCTGTGAGAATGAAGGAAGACAAAGATGAAGGAGAAACCATTCTTTGCTTACTGAAATAGGAACATTTTATTCAAAAATCTAAGATTAGTGTTTTCTTCTTTAAAATGTTTCTATCCATTGCTGCTGTTCCAGCGTCTTAGAATGCTAACTCTGTCTCCCTTGCACATGCACTCCCCTGGAGGATTTCTGGTTAATGATATGTACTCCCTCAAAAGAAACTGCCACATTCTCGCATCAAATGCTAGTTGGAAAAATTATTTGGAATTCGACACTAATTCTTTAACCACTGCGCAGAGAGATGATGCACTATTCTACCGGCTTCCACTTTCAGCAGGCTTCCTAAAGCTAAGTTCAAGGGCTCCTTTGTGGCATACTCCTTTTGTCCTGTAGGGAAGCTCCTTGCTGCAGCTGACAGCATTGCACTGCAATATGTTGTCTGCTGTATTGGTCAGCTTTTGACAGCATATGGTACCTAGTATGTTCCAAAATACAATGCGATGCATAAAAACCGGAGTCTTCAGGGCTCATATCTTTGGCTCTTCTGATGATAAGAAAGTTAGGGGTAAGTGTTTTGGGTAACCCTTTGGCTAGGGACCATTTGTGTACACAACAGAAGGATCATCTTAATGTCACTAACCTACAGTAAATCGTCAAAGTACAAGTATTACACATTTCCATCTACTTAGGTAAATGGAGCAAATCAGTTGGTTCTTTCTGCATTTGATATGGTCTATGTTGGATCAAAGTTATCTTACATGTACACTTAAAATATGCATATGAAATCTGGTGTGATGTGAAATATAAACAATAAATAACTACATCAAATTGCTCCAATTTAGCATTATATTCTCCAGGCATTTATCAACAAGTGCCATCTTCCCATTTTCACAAATCTTTATCCATTATTGAGAAACACACCAAAGACACAGTTTTTGGGTATCAAAACAGAGCCGCAGATTCCAAGGCAGCTAAGCACAGCAAATGTGCCGTAATTTTTGCAAAATATTCTAAGAACCCAACTTCACTCAAACTTGAAAATGCAAAAAATATGCACATAAAATCCAGTGTGAGGCAAAAAAGTAGTTTATTGACATAGCATGGAGAAATATGCTGTAAAGTGTCTTATCAGAAGGTTCTGTGAACCCCATTTTGTAGTACTGAAACACATAATTTAGTCTGAAGTGTAAAATTAGTTGTGTGTTATTTCAATTTCACATAAGTAAACTATCAAAATTTTACTGACCCATCACGTTCTTTTCAAAGGGGTGACGTGCTATGTTGTAGCAGGGAAAAGGAGGGGAACTCGCAGAAAAATGCTTATATCAGAACAAAAAAGGCAAATATACTCCTGTTTAAATCACACTGACTGAAAAGTGGGGTAACCAGCTGCCTCAATCTACCTTCCACAGCACCTTTAAAAAATTGCCAAAAATCTTAGCACACCAACAAACAGGGTGGCGCACGAAATGTGTTACCATTTTGTTTTTGAATATAAACTTTATCGTCAATACAATCTGAAAGGAACATATACTACAATGAAGAGCCGTCCATTGAGATTTGTTCTAACTCAGCACATGCTCAGTATGTGCACCATTTCATTTCCTAACTTCCTTCAAACGAACACTGAAGTTAGTGATTACCCTATGCCACATGTCTTCCGTAATTTCACTGCAAGCTTGAAGAATAAGTCTTCTGAGTTCCATTAAATTCCACAGCTTCTTGCTACTGCCTTGCCCTTCAACACACAGTGGTTCATGCAAGATGGAGCAAGGCCACATACTGCAAACACTGTGCTGGAGTTTTTACACGAGCAGTTCGACATGCAGATCATTTCACTAAAGTTTCCAGGTCGCTTCAATGACGGACAAAATTGGCGCCCCAATAGTCCAGACGTCAATCCATGTGACTTTTTTCTTTGGGGGTACCTAAAGGAAAAAATTTTACCGATACATCCACATGATTTAACGGAGCTCAGAAGACTTATTCTTCAAGCTTGCAGTGAAATACCGGAAGACATGTGCCGTAGGGTACTCACTAACTTCAGCATTTGTTTGAAGGAGCTTAGGAAACGAAATGGTGGACATATTGAGCATGTGCTGAGTTAGAACAAATCTCCATGGACGGCTCTTCATTGTAGTATATGATCCTTTCAGATTGTATTGACAATAAAGTTTATATTCAAAAACAAAATGGTAACATTTCATGTCCCACCCGGTATTTGTGCTTTTTTACACTGAGAGAAGAAGAAACAGTGGCAGTGAGAAAGGGACAGAAAAATAAAATACCGGAAGATAGTACACAGTGGCATGGTGCAGAAAAAGTGACCGAGACAATGGCAGTGTGTGTGTGTGTGTGTGTGTGTGTGTGTGTGTGTAAGAGAGAGAGAGAGAGAGAGAGAGAGAGAGAGAGAGAGAGAGAGAGAGACTATGACAATGACAATATGGAAGAGAGACAGTGAGAATGAGAAGAGAAAGCAGTAGTGGGAAAGAATGAATGAGATAGAAGCATCATCAAGAGAGATCAAGAGGCAGGCAGTGACAGCAACAGGAGTAGGAGTAGGAGTAGGAGTAGTAGTAGGAGGAGGAGGAGGAGGAGGAGGAAAGAACGATGGAGACTGTGGCTGAGAGACAGAAGACAGTGACGGAGAGACACACAAAGAGATAATGGCAATGAGTTGGGCTAAATGACTGAGTGAGTAAGAATGGGCAAGTGGGAGTGGATGGGTATAAGTGACTTACAGTGATGGACTGAAGGGTGTGAGCGAGTTACAGATGGTGGAATGAGTCTGCTGGTACCACACTTTTCAGTGCGAGCATATTCATCTTTCTGTGCTCTGATGGAAGCATTTTTCTACTGGTATATTATGTAGTATAAGCCTTTTTATGATTGTTTATTTTTTGAGTCTTCTTTTGTGGTTTTTCAATTTTTGTGTGAGTTTTCTGTGAATCAGATAGCGATTCATCCCATAATCAATCAGCTTTGGTTCACATGATACCACATAACCTTATAGAAAACTCGAATATACAAATCTACAACACAAATGATATTTCGGCCAATGTGAAAATTTTTTTAAAGAAAGTTCCATCATTAACTCCTCCCTAAACAGTCAAGCTATTTCTGTGCTAACAATCATCAGCATTCTTGATCCTCACTGCTTAGCACTCAAAAGGTGGGTAACGTACTCTAGGCCTTCATGTAAGGATGGTTCAGCAAGTACCCATGTTTGAAGACAGATGACATTTCTAAAGCAATTTGGAGTTACTGTTGTGTGCTGCCATCTGTTAGACCAGCTAAAACTAAAATGATGCTTGGTTTATATGTTAAGATGTAGTATGAGATAAAAGTGAAATTGGATGCTGTTTTCGGCGATCCTTTGACAACAGTAACTTCAGTTAAATATTGTTTCAGAAATATTTAAACTTGGTCCAACACCGGCTTGTGTTGATCACCAGATGTGGTTACCGAAGGAATCACAGCAAAATTGCACAACACAATCCTTACTAATCATCAAACTAAAACTTGTGGCGTAGCAGAGGCAGTGTGTCGACAGGATGGGTAACTAATATTTTATGTGATAAGTTGGGGGATGAAAAAATTGTAACCATAATAGGTGTCATAACTATCTTGCTGATGGTGGATGACAAATGTGTGTGTGTGAATTTATTTATTTTTCAGTTTCAATGCTGTATTTGGAGCAATCCAAGAAAGGTACAAAGGACTTTTTCCATCTAGTTGTCACTATTATGAGCTCTAGAATTACCTTTATACGCCAGGCAACAATCAAAGCAATGGATTTCTTCTAACAAATCCACAACAAAGACAGAAACAGTCCTGCTGACCTGAAAAGTTATGGTGCCTTTTTTGGGATACAAAGACGATGCACTCCCATTTGGGAGTGCATCATGTCTGTAAGATTTCATTAGCAGAACACAGTATGATTGTGTGCTGTGTTCTAATTTTGGGCTAGCTGCACGTTTTAAGATTACGATGTGTGAGCTTTTACTTACAAATTAATTATTGCATTGCTGCAGGATGTAATGCATGAGTGTATAATGCCTTTCATCACAATGCAGTTTTCATCTACACTGCATTAAGGTACAAAATGACTGATCAACAAAAAATCATCATTATGTATTGTGACCCATTTCTACTGTCTTTGCTTCAGTTCACTGGTTTTAGTGTATTTTTTGTAATATTTGAAGAAGTATGGTTGCAATTATTATATCAGTTTTCCAGGTTTGTGATTACATTTTAAAATGATGAATCAGTGTGTTGAAACTAATTATGTAACTAAAAATTTCATGCTTTTTGTGACTGTGGCTTCATGACAGTTTGTGGTGTCAAATATTTTCAAAGAAATTCATTTACTTATTTATTTATTTACCAGGTTCCATGTGACCCTGCAAGCCAGCACTGCTCGGTCATGGAATGAGTCAGTGAATAGCTTGCAGAACGTTCATTAGAAACTTTACAAATTAAATAATTAATAAAACATGGAAAAATTGTAAGGGAGTATACAAATAAGTAACACACTACAGAGAAAAGTTCTCAACTACTGCATGGAACTCCTGTAGAGAATAGAAGGATTTCGCCATGGGGAAACCTTTCAGCTTCCATTTGAACAGTTGGGGTTTATCACTTTTTTTTCCATTTCTTCTGGAAGTCTACTGAAAATGAAATCTGTTGAATAGTCTACACATTTATATTCTTAAGGAAGTGTCGTTAAAGTGCACATTGTTTTTCTATCTAGTGTTCACTGAAAGAATGTGGCAGTTTCTTCTGACTGAGTCTTCTGAAAACCCTATGATGGAATGTATGTACAGGGGCAGCAGAGTGAGAACTCCGAAACACCTGAAGAAAGGCCTACACGAGGTTCACAAACTGACACTGCTGATCAGTTAGACCACATTTTCCTGAATCAAAAGTACTCAAAATACATAAGCCCTTGCACTTCAATGTCAGAGAAAATTATTCTTATGCTGAAGATAGCAGCATTCAGTTTCTGCATAAGATCTTGAAAGTGATACTTTCACAGAAGTCTCCCATGTACCCCCAGCCCAAAGAACTTAAAATGGTCCGCAAAATTTAAAATGGTTGCCTTCACTGAATGACCAGCTAGGCACAATAAAATTTTGCTTTTATAAGAGTTCCACAAAACAATATACATTGTGTTTTCTTGCATTTAAGCATTAATATGCTCTCTGGAAGCCATGTGCTGATCTTACTGGCTGCTCCATTACCCACACCATTTATTTTATGTTCCACATGTTTCCCAATAACACTTGCGTCATCTGTAAAAAGAAAATTTTTTGTGTCATCTGTCATGTTTAGTGGCAAATCACTGATGTATATCAAGAAAAGGAATGGATTCCGAACAGGATCCTCTGGAACACCCCCCCCCCCCCCCTCCAATTTTACAGACCACAGTCAGGTTCAAACCTCTTCCCTGTTTGCCGACACTGAAGGACAACTTTCTGCTTCCTACTTTCCAATTATGAAGTGGACCATGGTTGAACTCAGAAGACTATAACTATTTTTTAAATATTTTTGAAATATGTTCTGCGTGGACTTTACCTACTGGGACACTGTTAAACTGCTGTCAAATGTTGTACTCGTGAATCTACATGCTCATCATGTACATTTTAGTGATGTGAGAGAAATAAGTGTTCCAAAACAACTATTGTGGCTAACTTGTGATAGTTGTGATGTAAATCGCTTGCTCGATCATCATGTGTTTCATGTTTATTTACTCTTTTTTAATGAAAATATTCATAGTGAATTCTGTTCATTTAAGTTTCATTTTATTGAAGGGTAGTCATGGGTAAATGTAAAGTGGCTAGAAATCCTCTGAAGGCTTTTAAGAAAAGGAGAGATGTTGGAAAATCAAGGGTAGGTGTTATTACCATAAACAATAAAGACGATAACCAAGTGTGTGAATCTAACCTTGCTGGTACACCTGACCACTGCAATGGAAGTGAGAAAGAAAGCACTTCACAGAGGAAGCTTGGTTCAGTTAGTGAAAAGTATGAATGTTTTATGGGTGAATCAAATGTGAATGAAATATACGATGTGTTGGTTCTCAACGGAATTTTTGCAAACCGTGTAAGATGGATTCAGTGTAGTGAAGTCAGTCTGGAAAAAAAAAAAATCACCTATAAAAAAATCACGTAGGACTTGGAATTGAAGTATGGTAAGTGTTTATAGAAGACCTTCTTTTGGAACGGTGTTGCAGCAACTCCAAATGAGGGAGATGATAGCAAAATCTACTAGTAAGGATGCTAATGCAGCTGCAGTTTCCTGTGGCTTGTAAAATCTTCAAAATCCCTCAACCAAGTGTGTGAACTATAAGATTTATAAGGTCTAAAGTAGAAGATGTCTGTATAGAATGTATGAAGGAAGCTGTGAAGAGGCAGTAAAAGGATACAGTCGTAATAGAGGCCTGACCAGGAATAAACGAGGACAGACATATCTTCCTGGTGTAGTATCTGCCACCAGTATGCATACTGAGAATGTTTTAGATGTAGCAGTAATATCTAAATATTGTAGATGTCCATACATGAAAACAATTGTACAGCTAACTATAGTAGCAGGAGTGGAGGAATGGAAGTGGCTGGTGTTGCTAGTATATTTCAACATTCTGTTGCTTATGATAAACTGAGATATATGAATTACCTTGATGACGGTGATTCTAGAAGTTTAAAACATATTCAAGAACTGAAGTCCCGCGGTGGTGATGTTTCAGTGTGAAATTTGAGTGTATTGGACACATACAGAAAATAATGGGATCACTACTTCGGCAACTGAAAGTTTCGTACAAAAAACAAGAACTCAGTGATGGTAAAGGGTTGAAGGGAACTGAAGATTAACTGACAGTATAATCGACAAAATACAGAACTATTATGGAATGGCTATTAGGCAAAACACACACAGTGTCGTTGGAATGGAGAAGGCAATTTAGGCTCCCTGTTTTCATACTTTTTCAGCCGATGAAAGTCCCCATCATTAATTGTGCTCCAAAGGAGAAAACAGTTGGTTCAGGTGCACCAAGGAATTGCTAACTGGTGAAGTGTACACTCATAAACATAGTCTGTCTGATGCGGTAATTTTCAGAGACTTACCAGCACGTGAACTGTTGAAAAAATATGTTCATGGAAAAACTCAAAACGCTAATGAAAGTGTAGATAGTGTTATACGGTCAAGAATCCCCAAGACTGTTTGCTGGAGTAGAAACACTTTACTTTGATGTGTATGATGGTGTTGCTACTTTCCAATGATGTCAACAACATGTGTATGATGCTGTTGCTACTTTCAATGATGTCAATGTTGTAAGATGCACAGTATTTTGAAATATGGAAATGAAGATAGGTTTCAACATCATATGAACAATGCTTGCTTTAGACAAGGAACATCTTCGGGCTGCTGACAGGGCTGCAGATAGCCCAGAAATACAAGTCAGAGTAAACAGGAGGAGGACAAAGAGGAAGCTGGAGGAGGAGTTTGCAGAAGATGAATCCATCCCATGGACCTGGATTGAAAAGGTAATCCAAAACTTTGTCACTCGATTCCCAGAAGTTTTATTTTTCATACAAATTACATGTTTTCTCAGTATCTAACAAACCAATTTGCTTCAAATTTTCAGGAAATGTTACACGGTCCCTTCTATGTAGCTTAACACAGACTTTTTCCAAAAAACCTGTATACTGTTGAAATTATAAACACAAAACGGCACAAAAGTAGCAAATTTTCATTACAACAGAAAAAATTAATCTCTAACAACTGAATTCAAATTTTTAAAAATCTCTGTGTTAAGTTGTAGCCAATACTAAAATAAATAACTTGTAAAAATTTCAACTTCCTAGCTCAAATACTTTCTGAGAAAACATGCAATTTATAAGTGCTATTTTAACATAGGAAAGATAGGGCTTTCTGGCGCCCCTTAACAATCTGCAGTGGGGTACTGGGCGCCATAGCAATTGCTTTTCAGAAATTTAGGAATATGAAATCTACCTATTGCCCTTCCTCCATGGTTTACAAGCCATCATGTGAGAAAAGGGCAAGCTGAGTTTCACTTGAGCAATGCTTTCTAAAACAATGCTGATTTGTGGACAGATGACTTTAAAACTCAATGAAATTAATTTTTTTCAGACTGAGAATATGTTCAAGGATTCTGCAGAAAGCCGATGTTGAGGATATTGGTGTGTAATTTTATGGCTCCATTCTTTTACTCATCTCACACACAGCAGTCATCCGTGCTTTTTTTATCATTAATAATCCTTTCCATGTTTTTTAATTCACAATAGCATTCCTTCAAAACTGATGAATTTAACAGTATTTATGTAATTGTTATACAATGGTACATAATTCATAATAAGATTAACTTTTCTGTCTGTATGTGATTTTAAATGACTTTATGTCATACTGAATCATATGTTCTGAGACTTGACACATCCATGAAAATACAAGGTTATTCTAAATGACGGACCCATTTTCAAACCTTCGTATTTGTTCAGATACAAATCCAAAATGAACAACCCTTACACCAATGAAAAGAGGAAGTTCCAAAGTTTATTCATAATGTTTGATATCAATTTAATAATTTGTAATTAATTATTTTTGATAATTATTTAATAATCAGAAATTTGATAAATGTTATAAATGTTCAATGTGGCCACCGTTGACTGCACGACAAACATCGATGCAGTAGCCAAACTCGTCCCACACATGCGAAAGCATAGCTGCTGTTACTGAGTGCACGGCAGCAGTGATCTGGTTCCACTGATCGTTCAGAGTGGTCGGTAGAGGCAGGACGTAAACAGTTTCCTTCACATAAGTCCATAAGAAATAGTCGTGGGGTGTATGATCAGGAGATCTCTGTGGCCAGAAGTGCAGAGCCAGGTCCTCAAGTCCCCTGCGACCAATCCAGCACTAGGAAGGGAGTCATTCAAAAAGCCCCATACATCATGGTGCCAATGGGGTGGAGCTCCATCCTATTGGAAAATGAAGTCCTGGGAATCATCCATAGCTTGAGGAAATAGCCATTGTTCCAACACTTCCAGGCACATGATCTCCGTTACAGTTCATTCCGCAAAGAAAAATGGTCCATAAGCCTTTGGACGGAATATGGCACAGAACATGTTGATCATCGGTGAGTCTCTTTCATGTTGCAATGGTGAATGTGGATTTTACAAACCCCACATGCGAAAATTGTCTCTGTTGACTTTTCCACTAAGGTGGAGCGTCGCTTCATGGCTAAAAATTACACGCTGTACAAATGCGTCATCCTCCATCTTTGCTAACACATAACGACAAAATGTGAGATGCTTCTCTTTCTCACTGGGCTTGAGAGCCTGCAGAAGTAATCGGTAGGGCTCGTACAACAACCACCACCTCAGAAGTTTCCATACAGTTGGTTGGGGTATTCCAAGTTCTCGACTGGCTCTATTGGTAGACTTCCTGGGACTGTGCACAAAACTTCCTTCAATCTGTCGGACATCATCCTCTGACACATGCGGTTGGCCTGCACTTTTTCCTTTGCACACTCTGCCAGTCTGTTTAAATTGCTTAAACCAACAGCTAATGCTTTTGTGAGTTGGTGGTTGAATTCCAAATTTGGTGCAAAATTTCAGGTGCACTGCAATTTGCGACTCACTTTTCATGAACTCGAGAACACAGAAAACCTCGTGCTCCACAATAGCCATCTCACTCACTACTGACAATGAAACGGAATGACGGCCCTATTGTCGCGCCAACTCTACTGGCCACTTCTGAAACCATCACCGCCTATACGCCGCTGCCCACCAAAAAGTTTGAAACTTTCTCTTTTCATTGGTATAAAGCTTTTTTATTTTGGATTTGTACTTGAATATATACAAATTTTTGAAAATGGGTCCATCATTTAGAATAAACCTGCATATATATAGAAGGCATACATTTCCACATCTAACTGCATAAAATATCTTTCTTTACAATCCAACAAGGTTTTCCTCTGTCACCTTGTCACATTTCATACACTCTGGTGCAAACTCTCACACTATATCAAGTTGCTTACCTCCACGAGAACGTCGGCAAGCTGCTTCTTCTGCTTGAAAAGAACATTGGTGGCACCCACCACATATCCCCGTACATTTACGTCACTCAGAAGGTCCAGATACGGCAAAGACAAGTAAGGGTGGCACAAGTAACCCTGCAACATGGAGGAATCTCCAAGATCTGGAAACAAAACCATGCACTCCCTATGCAAAGTTGACATAGAAATGAAAGAGTGCAGTTCGGTTAGTGTATCTCAGAGTAAAGCAACAAATAGAGGTAGAAAATTGTCCCATCAGAGGATGCTATAACAGAAACATGCAGCATGTCAATGTTTGTAAGTTGTTCAGAAACACAACATTTAACATGGACAGTGAGAAC
This sequence comes from Schistocerca serialis cubense, assembly GCF_023864345.2. Taxonomy (NCBI): domain Eukaryota; kingdom Metazoa; phylum Arthropoda; class Insecta; order Orthoptera; family Acrididae; genus Schistocerca; species Schistocerca serialis. The sequence continues at coordinate 107,849,111 of NC_064641.1, read as the reverse complement.
ACAGTGTTACTTAAGAAACTACTTAAATATACACAGAAAGCCACATCATATTTTATTTTCATACGCTTCACACGCTTTTTTAACTATTTCGTCCATATTCAGATTGTAGTGTGCACTTTCAGTAGTCAGCTTTCTAATGGATAAGGTCACTGACTTGTTACCACCACCAACACACAAACTTCCTGGAAAAATGCCAAGTTTCCAAGCAGCCTCCAAGTAGCCACCATCAACCCTGCAGAAAGCTCTCTGAATCCAACACATGCAATGACAAAATACCACATATAGATGCTGTGGATTGCCTTTTTGATAAGCAGAGTCCATTACCAACACTACGTTACACTTAAGCGCTCTCTACTGCCTTCGGTAAGGATCCCACATTGATGGGCAATACTCATGAAACTGCCCACATGGCAGATTTCCAATAAACCTGAGTGCAGCATATTCATTCCCCATGGTTGCATCTATGTTGTCACACCCCTTTGAAAGTCAATGGACAAACTCCTCGATATTGCAAACTTTTTACTACTTACGTGCATTAAATTGCAACTACTGTAATTGAACAGATAAAAAATCTACTCGCTAGGTGGCAGAAGAACACACACAGGAAAGAAGGTTATAATTAGGCAAGCTTTTGAAACCAGTGGTTCCTTCTTCAGGCAGAAGGGTTGAGGGGGGAGGAAGAGGTGTGAAGGAAAAAGACTGGAGAGGTCTAGAAAAAGAGGAAGATCTTGGAAAAGTCGCCCAGAACTGTGGGTCAGGAAACACTTATGAGACGAGTTGAGAAGACCGATTGTTGGGGACTGCACTGGATGAGCCCCACAGTTTTGGGCGACTTTTCCAAAATCTACCCCTTTTCCTAGACCTCCCCAGTCCTTTCCCTTCACCCCTCTTCCTTCCCCTTCAACCTGTAACAGTTCTGATACTAAATGTAACACTTCTGCTACTAAATGTAACTGAGTTTTCTCTTTTGATGCTAGTCAGTTGTCAGGATGAGCATTACTGCAATGGGCATTTAATTCTAAAGCATTATGTCAGGGTGAAAATCCTAAAATTACTTTTTCTCTCTTAACAACATGTGGGCAGGGTGGGTTCTTCCTAGGCTCGGGTATGAGGTAGAATGAAACAGCATTTTTACATAAGATAACTTTTATTGAAGATTTGTACAACTGTTTCCTTACTCGATGCTCTGGATTGGAGAGCGGCAGCTGTGTCGTTTGCGAAGCCTTCTGCTGCGGCAGCGGCGGCTCTGATTACGTGTGGCAGTGTGTATCTCGTGTCGCCATCTCGCCCAGCTGACTGGAGACGCGCAGCGCGAGGTGGCCCGTTTAATTATTGCGAGCAAAGTCGTGCATCGGATGGTGATACCTTGGATGTGGCGTCCCAGTGTTTCTTTTCTCTAAGCGGCCACGTGTGTTGTGCGGCGGCCAGCGGCGTGGCGGGTGAAGGCCAGTGTCCTGGACTCGTTAACAATGGACTCCCGCTTGCCAGTCTTCGGCTGTCAGATCTTCATCCCAGCTCACAGGTGACTGCTGATGTGAGCCCGTCTCCTTCCCGTCCTCACAAGTCACCCGGGTATGTAAAAATCAGACTTCAAATACCTTTTAACTTCTGTCTTCTGGCGCCGAGGCTGCTCCTTGCTATTCCATTACAGCGGCGGACTTGGTGCGTCTGTGCATGATGTAGTCTCTACTTGTATGACTGTCTTCAGCACCGAAACTGACTTAAAACTACTGCTACTTTTCTCTTCTTCCTTCATCTGTCGGGACCACTGCGTCTCGCGTATTTATTCACTTCAGTTTACTGGAGGTGAACGACTTCACGGTCATTGCCTCGTCTGTCACGTTGAAAAGCTTCTCAAAGAATCTTCTTTACGTCGGTCATTGGCTCTAGGAATGTAGGCGAGGGCCTTTGATCACATGTGACAACTGAGAAACACGTGAGCCAGTCATTGCCTCTTCTGTCACGTTGAAAAGCTTCTCAAAGAGTCTTCTTAACGTCGGTCATTGGCTCTTGGAATGTAGGCAAGGGCCTTTGCTCACATGTGACAACTGAGAAACACGTGAGCCAGTCGGGCGATGCCCTGACGGCTGAATCGACAGCGTCCGCTTATGTGGAACTTGCTGACTTCATAGTCATTTTCTCTTCTGCTCTACTGTTCTGCCCGCTGTTTGCCAGTGCGTAATTCTTCTAAACTAAACTAAGTTTTTCATTTATATTCTAATTTCTACTTCACTTTGATTTCACTAATTTATTTACTTAAGTACCACTCAACAAACCCTTATGCCTGAAGGAGGAGCCACTGGCTCTGAAAGCTTGCTCAATTATAACCTTCATTTATATGTGTGTTCTGCCACCTCTTCTTGGTGAGTAGATTTTTTATCTATCCAATCACATTATATTGGCAAAAATTGATTGTTTCTGTTGTTAAATTATATCTATTTGCTTTTAAGGCCAGCTGCTAATCTCTGCGCCACATGCTGCCTTACTGTAAGTATCTGCATTTCAAAACTGGTTCCTGACAATGTAATCTGCCGGTATACAAATGCACGAACTGTAAATGGCATCACATAGCCAAAAACATTCCCCCTCACACCATTCACGTTTATCATGAACGGCAGTGGCTCTATCCCACTACCCTTCTGATGATGCCTCTCCATTTTAGAACAACATACTGAATTCTAATTGCAAGGAAGTCTTCAGTCTAATGATATATCTATTTGGTTGTTCGTTCTGCAAGTATTTTCCTTACTACAGTCAGGCCGCCAAAAGAACGTCCCTGACACTTCACACACATGGACTGCATTGTGTGAAGAGGACACTAGCGCAAACCCAAGCACTGGAATTCGTGAACTCTACCACGGTAATGGTGCCGGGCTGCCAACCCCAGCACTCAAGGTTACATGTGATGCCACAATTTCTTAGTGGCTACAAAGCACCTGTCAAGTGTTCATCATTTGTAGCACATCATGAGTTACCAATTCAGTTTGTTTTAACGGTACGGCATAGAGCGTCATTAATATCACACATACCTTAAACAGCCAATCACGAGCTTGTACAAAATGTACAAAGCTATTTCGAGGAAGAAGGAGATAACAGTGGGACACTCTTATCGTTGTCGGAACTCACTGAGTAGCTGCTGCTCTGAAAACTGGAGTGGCTTCTGTGAAGAAAGTAATGGTGGAGAAGTGTGCTGGAGACCTAAAGAAGCCAACCGCTGTTCTTTCTACTACAGGGAAAAACCAGAGTGCATGCTGCTAACATGACAGAACCAGATAATTTTCAAGAGCTTGCAATTCGGTGACACATATATATAACTATTATGTACGGAAAGAATATCCCACGTCGAAGAAGCTGCTCTCTCACTACAAGGTTGATTGGTTTGTGGGGTTAAAGGGACCAGACTGCGATGGTCATCAGTCCCTTCACTACAAGAAAGTGAGTTATTTTTCACAGGAGAAATCATCCTCCCACCTGTATAGAAGAAGATAGGGTTCCAACAGAAAGAGTTATGCTTGATCGAGAGACTATCATCATCTGGAGATGCTACTGTTTGAGGGAATTATCTAAGTGTAAACTTCGTGAAATCATTTGGCTGTATTAAATGTAGATAAATGCCGGTCATTTCAGATCGACTGCATGGACTGACAACATAGCAGGAGGAACATTGAAAGCTCCAGTTGGGAAAGGCAGTCGGCTCTCTTTTACGAGCTGGGACAATCGGTGCGGCTGTACCAACTGCTTTGTTGCTATTTACATCAAGAAAATCTGGAGACTACCACAAAGAAATGACAGCAATGAAATTTAATAAAGAGTAATTCATACACTCATTGCTTCCAAACGTAGAAAAGAACAACACTATAACACTGGATATGGCATCATATCACTCCATTTGGGAAAACAAAGCCCACACATGCAGCAGCACGAAGACGGATATAGCGGACTAGCCAGAGAAGAACGACATAGGTTCATTTGACAGGGAAATGAAAAAAGAATTGCTGCAAATCAGAAGAGAGGACACTTACTATCATTTACAAGATTGACTAAGTTGAAGAAGAAAATGGCCATAGAGTGTCGTGCTATCTACATACCATTACTATTTTTAAGATAGTGACACTGAGATAGGTGGTGTGGATAATGAAGACACACTCTTTGAAGACTGTGGAGTCTACTCTCTTCCCTAAAATGTAAGTAAGGAATGCATCTATGCTTTAAAATACTCTTTATCTCGATGGATATTTTGAGACCCTTCTTTTTAATTAAAAAATGTGTGTGTTTAGATCTTTTGGAGTTATTAGTGTTTTTTCGTGCTTCAGTAGTACAGTACTGCAATCACTCTAAAATTTTCAGCAGATGGTCAACAGATATGACGTAACAACAAACAACAGCTGTGTAATGTATCCCGTCACGTTGTGTGCAGAGCGGGTTAGGAACTGGATGTTCATTCCAAATTGGAGGGGTGTGCAATGATCAGCTTTCTAGGTGTTAAACAGCTCAATTGCATGCACGGACATTCATCAATAAATCACTGCTGTATATTCTGAGCATGCAATCTCTCACCCAGGTATTGTAAAGTGCTGTAAGCAATTTAATGCCAGATGCACAGATCTCAAGGATGAATATCGCAAAGGCAGCCCTGCAACATCCAGTACCATGGCGAATGTTAAGCATGTGGATGTGTTCATTAGAGAGGATCAGTGCATAATGCTGCAGGGAATAGTCAGCATGCTGAACATTTTGTATGGCAGTGTGTTCTGGGTTGTTCAACAGCATATCAGATATCGTAAACTGTCTGCCAGATGGAACCCATAGCTGCTCACTGAAGTGCACGCAGGACAATGTTTCCAATCTTCACTGGCATTTTTGGGACAGTATTCTGTGGAGGGCAATAGGTTTCTGTGGCGAGTCATCACAGGGTCTGAAACATGGGTCCACCATTTCACCCCTAAAATGAAAAGAACACGATGGAATGGATTCACACCACATCACCACACTGAAAGAAGGCCAAGGTCCAATACAATGTATCTATCTATTTGTCGCATAAAAGCACAAGTATGCACAGCTACAGCACACTGTTATTGCTCGTTTTGTTTCTTCCCACATTGGAAAGCAGTTCCTGAGTCAAGGCTTCAGCTGATAGAAATGGACAGTGCTTTACAAGAAGATTTTTGTATCAAGAAACAAATGAGTCCCCATTTGAAAGTAGCATAAGAAAGTGGACATTTGTTTTTGAGAGACTGACCTCTGCCAGCCACTGCACCAATTGTTGATCCTCTGCAGGTCTTCCTGCATTTTGCTACAGGCTTCTGGTTGATGTCTTGGTCACCAAATTTGCCTCATGTGGCACTGATGGAACATGCCTGGGTCACTATCAGGCACCAACTCTGCACCCGTAAAGCACCAGGCTGCAATTTGTTTGATTTTGTTTTGCTTTGCTTTAGGGCACAAAAAACAACTGGGGTCACAGGCGTCCAAGTCAAAACTATAGAACATGAAGACAGAAAGGAGTTAAAAAATGACTAAGTTAGTTAGTCCCTACTGACATAACAGAAGACAGCTAAAAATAGCCACATGGAAAAAGGGCTACCATACTGAAACAGAGGTCCAAAACTAAAAATAGAATGGCCTTCGCCATATTGCTTTGGCGAATAAAAAGTAAAATGTGGTCAACAGCACACACGTCATTTACTAAAAGGGCCAATAATTCAGACAGCAAACTCAAGCGGGAACGTAAACACTTAAAAAATGGGCATTCCATAAAGAAGTGGCAGACAGTTAAAACTTGGGCGCAATGTGTACAAAGTGGTGGGGTAGCGCCACTTATCAAATGACAACTAAAAAGGCAGTTCCCAATACGCAGCCTAGTTAAAATGACCTCCTCCTGACAGGAAGGGCTGAGAGGCGGTTGTCCAAGCCACTGGAAGAGGCTTAATAATCCTGAGCTTATTTCCGTGAAGGGAGGACCACTGGTGATGCCAAAGGGACACCACCGCCTGACAGACGGCAATGAATGCAGAGATCATCTGAGGGAACGTAGGAACTTGTGGGCTGAGGTACAAGGCCTGCAGCCTTGGCAGCAGTGTCAGCAGCCTCGTTTCCTGGCAGACCGACATGACCAGGAACCCACAGAAGCATCGCACTAGCTCTACCAAGAGTGAGCAAGTTTTCCTGGACCCACTGCACTAAGCGATGGGTGGTGTACAGGGCACATAGACTTTGAAGGGCACTGAGTGAGTCTGAGCAGAGGTCACAATTGAAAAGGCGGTGTTGTTGGATGTACTCCGTGGCCTGATACAGGGCGAAGAGGTCGGCTGTAAATACTGAGCAGTTTGCCAGAAGTCGATATCGAGACACGGGTGTCAATAATGAAGGCACATCCGAAACCACATCAGTCCAAGAGCCATCAGTGTATACAAAGATACTATCGCGAAGTTCCAAGCGAAGGTCATGAAACTGAAGACAATAGACAGAGGCTGGAGTAGCGTCCTTCGGAAGCGAATGAAGGCCAAATTTAACAAGGGCCGTTTCATGGAGCCAAAGTAGTGAAGGATTCATACCCACTAGTAAAGTTGCAGGTAGTGTGAAGTTAAGCCGCCGTAACAAGTGCCGAAGCGGACTCCAGGAGATAACAGAAGAGGGACACAGACCCATACTGGCGATCAAAGGAATCATCGAAGGAGGAGGCATAGGATGGGTGGCCATGCATCTACATCTACTTCTACATGATTACTCAGCAATTCACATTTAAGTGCTTGGCAGAGGGTTCATCGAACCACAATCATACTATCTCTCTACCATTCCACTCCCGAACAGCGCGCGGAAAAAACGAAAACCTAAACCTTTCTGTTCGAGCTCCGATTTCTCTTATTTTATTTTGATGATCATTCCTACCTATGTAGGTTGGGCTCAACAAAATATTTTTGCATTCGGAAGAGAAAGTTGGTGACTGAAATTTCGTAAATAGATCTCGCCACGACGAAAAACATCTTTGCTTTAATGACTTCCATCCCAACTCGCGTATCATATCTGCCACACTTTCTCCCCTATTATGTGATAATACAAAACGAGCTGCCCTTTTTTGCACCCTTTCGATGTCCTCCGTCAATCCCACCTGGTAAGGATCCCACACCGCGCAGCAATAATCTAACAGAGGACGGACAAGTGTAGTGTAAGCTGTCTCTTTGGTGGAGTTGCATCTTCTAAGTGTCCTGTCAATGAAACACAACCTTTGGCTCACCTTCCCTACAATACTATCTATGTGGTCTTTCCAACTGAAGTTGTTCGTAATTTTAACACCCAGGTACTTAGTTGAATTGATAGCCTTGAGAATTGTACTATTTATCAAGTAATCGAATTCCAACGGATTTCTTTTGGCACTCATATGGATCGCCTCAGACTTTTCATTATTTAGCGTCAACTGCCACCTGCCACACCATACAGCAATCTTTTCTAAATCGCTTTGTAACTGATACTGGTCTTCAGATGACCTTACTAGACGGTAAATTACAGCATCATCTGCGAACAACCTAAGAGAACTGCTCAGATTATCACCCAGGTCATTTATATAGATCAGGAACAGCAGAGGTTCCAGGATGCTTCCCTGGGGAACACCTGATATCACTTCAGTTTTACTCGATGATTTGTCGTCTATTACTACGAACTGCGACCTTCCTGACAGGAAATCACGAATCCAGTCGCACAACTGAGACAATACCCCATAGGCCCGCAGCTTGATTAAAAATCACTTGTGAGGAATGGTGTCAAAAGCTTTCCGGAAATCTAGAAATACGGCATCAACTTGAGATTCCCTGTCGATAGCGGCCATTACATCGTGCGAATAAAGAGCTAGCTGTGTTGCACAAGAACGATTTTTTCTGAAACCATGCTGAATACTTACCAATAGATCGTTCCCTTCAAGGTGATTCATAATGTTTGAATACAGTGACAAATGGCACGCATACCTACTGAGCAGAAAGTCACGGCAGTAGGACAGTGGTAGTTCAGCATACAGACTCTCAACTGGGCTAATGTAAAAGGCGCCGGTGGCCAAACTGATGCCATGATGGTGGATAGTGTTGAGATGATGCATAAACAAAGCACCCATAGTGTAGTTTCGAACAAGGGACCAGTGCAAATGGAGGAGAGTGGTTCGATCAGCACCCCAGGAAGTACCATTGAGGACACGTAGGACACTGAGGAACCGACTACAGTGGGCTGCCAGGTAAGACACATGGGAGGACCAAGAGAATTTAGTCTTTTAAAAATGCCTGAAGGAAATGGGGCAGGCATCCAAGGGGGCTCCATGTGTAAAGAGTATGGAGGATACCAGTTCTTCACCAGGTGTCTTAGGCCTTCTCCAAATCTGAAAACCACGGCCACAGTCTGATATTTCCACAGAAAACCATTCATGACATGGGTGGACAAAGTAAAGAGATGGTCAACTGCACAATGCCACACTTGAAATCCACATTGTTCATTTGTCAGTAAATTGCACGACTCGAGCCACCCTAGCAGCCAGGCATGAATCATAAGTTCCATCACCTTGCAAATGCAGCTGGTAAGAGAGATGGGGTGGTAGCTACAAGGAAGGTTTTTGTCCTTACCGGGCTTAGGTAGGTGGCTTCATGCCAGCGTCCGGGAAATGCGCACTCTGCCCAGAAATGCGTCCTCTGCCCAGATGTGGCTGTATGTGTTAAGCAGAAAGTGCTTGCCCACAAGAGAAAGGTGCTGCAACATCTGAATGTGGATGGCATCTGGCCCTGTGACAGAGGATCGGGATGAACTGAGAGCATGATCTAGGCTCCCTCATAGTAAAGGAGGCATTGTAACGATTCGGAGAAGAGAAGGGTATCGCCTGAGCCTCCTCCACTCATTTCCGATGGAGGAAGGCAGAGTGATAGTGGGAAGAGCTCAACACTTCCGCAAAATGGCGGCCCAGGGTGTTGATGATAGCAATAGGGTCCACGATGACATCGTCAGCTACTGTCAGGTCAGAAATTGGGAATGGATCATGGTCCCACAGAGCAGTTGGAGGTTGGCCCGCACGACAGAGGAAGGGGTGGAATTTTTACAAGAACCAGTGAATGAATCCAGCTAGCTCTTTTGCTATCCCGAAGAAAGCGGCAACACATTACACGCATCTGTTTGTAATGAATGCCGTTTGCCATCATAGGATGGCAGTTAAAAACGCGAAAATCAAGTCTCTGTGCACAAATTGATCGTTGTATGCCTCAGTCCACCAAGGGACTGGGACACGACATGGTTAAGAGGAAGTGCAGGGAATGACACATTCTGCAGCAGTAAGGATAACTGTTTGTGAGATATTCGACCCAGTCATCTCAACTGGGGAAATCTTGTTCTTCGAAGGTTGCCAGGGAGGAGTAAAGTCAGCCTTAGGATGCTGCCATTTAGCCGTGCATGCGGATGGGATAGGAGTCAGCAAATGGATAGCACACAGGAAATGGTCGCTTGAGTATGCGTCAGAAAGAACAGACTTCTCAAGACGAGGGGCAAGCTGGGCAGTGCACAAGGAGAGGTCCAAAGGAGAATAGGTGTGCGAGGAGTCAGAAAGGAAAGTGGGTGCTCCGGTGTTATGACAGAAGAGGTTAAGTTGGTTAACTAGATCAGTCAACAGGGTACCTCTCTGATAGGTCCTGGGAGAACCCTAAAGGGGATGATTCACATAAAAGACATCGAGTAGCAAAAATAGGGGAGGTAGCTGCCCAAGAAGTCGAAGGAAGTCTGCCCTGGTGACCGAAAGACGGAGGTTACAGAGAGAAAAAGTCAGGTGGGGAAGGAAAAGGTGAACTGCAACAGCTTGAAGATTGGTAGTCAGGGAGATGGGTTGACTATGAATGCCATGTCACATGAGCAGCACGATGCCCCAATGAGATGCAATGCCAACCTCAGGGGGAAAGTGAAAACGAACCGGTAAGAAATGTGAAAGTTCAAAGTGGTCGTGAGGGCGCAATTTTGTTTTCTGAAGGCAGAGTACAAGGGGGCGCTGTGATGCTAAAAGCAGCTGTAAACCCTCTTTGTGGGACAGAAGATCGTGAATGTTCCATTGGAGGAGAGTCATGATGAGGAAGAGATGGAGGGGTGTCACCTCGGCAGCTGCTGAGTGACAGCCAGGGAAGAGTCACTACTACAGGGCACAGAAGCAGGAGGATCCTGCTCCATGGGGTCCACAGAAGAATCAGCTTGCTTGTGCGGTTAGTCTGTGGAGTCAAACGCTGAAAAACAGTTGTTGGTGCACACCAGCGACACGGAGGCCAGCCAGGCTAAGGTATCACGTGGCGACACCACTGGAGAAGATCTTCAACTTGGCGAAGGAGCAGACCGTTTGCCTTTGGTGGACTTCTTTGAGCCGTTCCGGTTAGAGGAACACTCGGGTGTTGCTTGGTTGGAAGGACAGAGGAAGTCTTCATGGGAGTACTCCTCCTGTCCTTTCCAGCCTACTGGTTGTATAGCTGGTGGCTTCGCCCCTTGAGGTGAGAGTTTGACGGCTTGTTGCACAGCTGGACAGGAGGATGACGATGCTACCTTGGCACTGGACGATTTCACAACCTCAGAGCTGGATTGGAGGTCACATGTCTGCGTGGCCATGTCCTTCATGGAGCGAGGGGGTAACAAGAACAGAACTATAGGTACCAGATAGGAGAACGCAGAGTTTGTGACTAGCCAGTACCTTGCACGCAACTGGGTAAGGCACTTTTTCCTTCACCCGGATCTCTTGGACAGCCCACTCATCAACATACACGAGAGAATTCCGAGAGGAGGTGGCATGGCCACCACTGCACCGGGGCCAAGGAGGTGGACAATCGCCCTCGTGCACATCCCTACAACATGAGACACATTTGGCTGGGTGTCAACAAGACGTTCTAGTGTGGTTGAAACGATGACAGTGGTAGCAGCGCATCAGGTTCGGAATTTATGGACGGACTGCGAAAATTTCATAGCCTGCTTTGATCTTGGATGGAAGTATCACTATATCAAAGGTGAGAAAGAGGGTGTGGGTGGGCACTAAGGAGGAATCTACTTTTCCATTTCACGATGGACGGCAATGACACCCTGATCAGAGTGGTAAGATTGGATTTCAGCCTCGGTTAGACCATAGAGCACCCTATTGTAACTTACACCACAGGAAGAATTCAAAGTTCTATAGGCCATGGAGAGGCGAGGCAGCAAGTAGTTGTGCTTGAGAATCAGAAGTGGTCTCCAAAAGTGAGGTGCCAATCCTTAAACGAGAACAGGATTTCACAGGGCCAACAATTGCATCAACACCTTTTTGAATAATAAACGGATTTCCTGTAGCAAAGGACTGACCGTTTTCAGTGCACGAGACCACAAGGAAACATGGTGCAGTGGGTATGGTCTTTGAATCATTAGCCTCATTACTTTTTGTAGACGCTGAGTGGGAAGGTGATTAACTCAGCATGAGGAAATCCATCATGATTACCAGCATCTCCAATGGCACACTCCTTCCAACTTGGAGCCCCCCTCCACAAGGGAGTGCACCTGCCTTAGGTGATTGTACACACCTCAGGTCACACCTCCCTAACACCTGACAGAGGGACCAATCGGCAATTTGGGAAGGTTACAGCTCAGGCAGTCACACCTCCTTAAGCCTGGCCTGTACCAAGGGGTATGTGCAAAGCCTACCTGCTGATCTGGGGCTGGGAATTACGCATTACCCAGTCACCTGTTACGCGTCAAACACATGGGCCGGTCTTCAGGAGCGCACAGAGAGGAAGAAGAAAAAAAAGGAACCTCAAACACCAAAGGTGAGGAACAAGATGAGACGGGAAACAAAGAAAGGAAAATGGAGTGAAAAACAAAGGTGAGACTGTTCTTACATCAGCAACAAAATGCAGAACATTCCCAATAACACCCCAGACATGTTCCCCAAGAGAGGGGAAAGAGAATAGCAAGAGGACAGACGTGCAGCGCAGAAGGAAAAAAAATGCTGCAAAGGCTGGGGGCTCGTGGTAGCCAAGCACGAACCCACCAAAGAATGGCGAGTCCCCTGGGGGGGCATGATTTATGTGAATGGCTTGACCGCTGTGCAGACATCTGGTAACACATACTTCCGGAAACCTACTGAGGACTTGTTGAATCCATGCCACGCATAATAGCTGCCATACTGTGCTCCAAAGGTGGTCCAATGCACTATTAAGCATGAAATCATAATGTTTTGGCTCAGCAATGTATGTTATACGTATGTTTTAACGTTTTTCTTTCTTTTTGCAGACTTAAATCCCAAACCTTGTTGCTCAGGTGCACTTGTAAATATTTCTAAACCAGTTGTCAAATAAAAAGAGAATTTTGACCCATGATGAAACTTGTGGCATGTGGAAACACATACAACAGAGATGGAAAATAGCACTGACAATATTTATTTTGTTTTTACATTACCTACTGGAATGGCGACAGACTGATTTATAACATAGCCCGAGGCCTAAGCTAGTTTGAATGTGACTTTTTGAGAGTTGGTGAAGCTAACAAATGTGTTATGGCATGTATTTATACATATGATTTCTCCGAGTGGTTTATGTCCATTACTATGACATCATGGGTCAAAGAAGACCGGTGATATAAGCATGTACAATATTTCCAGATTTTACAATTGTGGACTCCGCATTTTATCTTCAATGAACCAGGGAAAAAAATTGAGTAAATACATAACAGCAAGCACACAACATGTAAATCCTGTACCTGTGTAAACACGGGTAGGGGTGTACCGCAGAGCCGGGAGTCGACGTGTGCTGCAGCGGCAACGTTGCCAGCACCCGTCTGGTCGATGTGCGCCGTGTTGCCCTGGATGCCTGCCTGGTCCCTCTGCAGCAGCAGGCTGCTCAGACTGTCCGACACTGGCAGCTTTGCATCACCCTCCCTGTCGTACCACGTACTGTTCTGGCTGTTCTCATTCTCATCCACCTCTGCAGGGGTCTCCTCCGTGCACGGCGAGACCCTGTCACACTCCTCCTTGGGAGTGCCCGCTACTGTTGAGGAACCTGAACTAACTTCTTCGCCTGGAGTCTGTAAGTGAGCTCCGTTTTGTGCTAATGATTCTTCTACACTGTCACCATCTTCACAGAAATCGGGAATCGGAGACATCGGTCTCGATGGCCTATACAAAATACAAAATTTGAACATTATTTATAACTGCTTGAAAACTTGACTTTTCAAACATGCTCTAAAATGAAAAACCAAAAAAGTATAAAAATGAGTTTTTTTATTCACTGGTGCAAAAACAATGAATGACACAAAAACACAGACGAAAGGATTGTATTGTGAAAGTAATATTCTTAAATAGGTTATTCATGAAGTTCCAGTGACAAAATATCAGATTTTTATCTATTAAAATCAGCAATATTCTTCTACTACACAAGTACAAGTTTATTTTCTTTCACAAATTTATTACAACATTAACAACTATATCTTAAAGCTACTTTTAAACAGTATTTCCACCAATATTAATTTTCTGTTCATAACAACTATGTTCTGAATTTCATTCTCATTCAAAATATACTTAATGGATTGCCTCAAAATATACTTAATGGATTGCCAGGCTGTTTTCTTCTTGTCTTTTCGCAATAATCAGACTGAGTGGCTTTACAAAGTGCTCCAATTTGTGGACCAATACAAAAATCATATTCAATTCTTCGAAACTCAGCCTTGGGATCTTACAAATTAATTACATGAAAGCAAAACCACACACATTTAAAGCTTTCATAAACAATTTTAGTACCCCCTCTCCCATTTTATATGCAGTGCTGAAAGGAAAACTTTACTTGCCTTTACCAACAGTTTATGCAGAATGTTCGTCATTTCAGGAATTAATGGCTGTCTCTTCAGACAACGCTTCTGGCAACAGTGTTTGTCTCTCGCACGACTATCACCCTCACAGAGGAAACGACAGTGCTTGGTGCTAACAGACTCTAGTCACATTAATATGGCAAGTAACTTTAAAATCCCCACTATACCCTATCAGCATATTTTTCATATTTCGGTATGTCCATAGAAAATGTTAATGAACACTGCCTTGAAGCTTATTTCTCTTTCCTGCAAGTACTGTAGAAAGTATCTGCATTACATATAAATTTACAAGATATTGTATGTGCCTAGTTATCATAGATTGCCAGCTAGAAGTATATTAAAATCCAGTTCTCATTAAAGTTCTTTGAGAAGCTCCAAAATACAAACAGTTTATTTCAACAATTATTCAGCACTGAAGACTATGACAGATTACCAGTGCATGTACCTGAGATTTAGGAGTGGTTCAGCCATTGTATAAGGCCCAATATTTACTGAAAAAACTGTAATGACTACAATCTGGAAATCAGAGCCGATATGGCAGTTCTAATGTCGGTTTCAAACTCAGTGACACCACGTTACAAAGTTTAACTCATTTCACTTTCATAACATTTTTTAGTGTTTACCAGTCTTATGGTTTGTAAGACTGGCATTCTCACAGCTCATCCAAATGCTTATGTGCCCATAGGAGTCAGAACTGTAGAAAGCAAAGACAAAGAGAGGAGTTAAAAATGATTATACATTAATCCCAATTGACAGAAGAGAAGACGGCTAAAAACAGGGACGTGAAGAAAATCTACAAAATATGCCACAGAGAAACTGAGATCCTGAACTAAAAATTAGATGGCCTTCACCATATTGCTACGACAGATAAAAAGTAAACGCGGCCAACAGCCAGCGGGTCGTTTGCTAAAATGGCCGATGACTCCAGTGGCAATCACAAAGACATTCTGTCAGGAAATGGCAGACCGTCAAAAGTTGTGCTCAATGAGTACAAAGTGGTGGGGGAGCACCACGCAGCAAATGGCAAAAGCTAAAAAGACAGAGGCCGACAAGCAACCTAGCTAAAATGATCTCATGGCAAGAGGGCCGAGAGGAGGTCGTCCACCCCACCTCGAGAGGCTTAATAGCTCAGAGCTTGGTCCCATCAATGGAGGACCAGTTGTGATGCCAAAGTAACACCACCTGCTGACACACAGCAACATAGAGATCAACAGAGAGAATGTAAGAACTAGCGGCGTGAGGTACAAGGTCTGCAGCTTTGGCAGCAGCATCACCTGCCTTGTTTCCTGTCAGACTGACTTCACCAGGAACCCACATAAACAACACAGTGGCTTCATCAAGAGTGAGCAAGTGACAGCTTTCCTGGACCAGTTGCACTAAAGGATGAATGGTACACAGCATACAAAGG
The DNA here is from genome assembly GCF_023864345.2 of Schistocerca serialis cubense. Taxonomy (NCBI): domain Eukaryota; kingdom Metazoa; phylum Arthropoda; class Insecta; order Orthoptera; family Acrididae; genus Schistocerca; species Schistocerca serialis. The sequence continues at coordinate 107,833,888 of NC_064641.1, read as the reverse complement.
CTTTGAAGGGCACAGAGAGAATCTGAGTTAATGACGCAATTCAAAATCCTGTGTCACCGGATGACTGCGTGGCCTGATACAGGGTGAAGAGCTCTGCTGTAGATACTGAGCAGTGTTCCGGAAGCTGATACTGAAAAATATTGGTGCCAATGACGAAGGCACACCCAACACCAGTCAGTCCAAGAGCCATCAGTGTAAATAAATGTGCTATCACGAAGTTCTGAACAAAGGTCATGAAACTGAAGGTGGTAGAACGAGGCTGGAGTAGTGTCCTTAGGAAGTGAATGAAGGTCAATCTGAACACGGGCTGCCACTTGAAGCCAAGGCGGTGAAGGGTTCACACCCATTGGGAAAGTGGCAGGTAGTGTGAGGTTAAGCTGCCGGAGCAAGAGCCAAAAGTGAACTCCAGGAGGTAACAGAGGGTTGCACTTCATACTGCTGATCAAAGGAGTTATCGAAGAAGGGTGCCTGAGCATGGCAGACATACAGCATGCATATCTACTGAGGAGAAAGTCACGGCGGTAGAACAGCGGTAGTTTGGCAGCTCCTGCACACAGACACTCAACCAGGCTTGTGTAAAAGGTGCCAGTTGCCAAACAGATGCCACGATATTGTTGAGATGGCATAAGAGGTACAGACGTGCCGATGCATAAATGAAACACCAATAGTCTAATTTCAAACAGACAAAGATCCGGTACAAATGGATGAGAGTTGTTCAATCTGCTCCCCAGAAAGTACCTCTGAGGACACACAGTACAATGAGGGACTGTACATAGTGAGCTGCTAGGTAAGACACAGGGAAGGGCAAATAAGTTGGCTATCGAGCACGAGTCACAGGAATTTCATAGTTTCACCGAATGGAAGAGCAACAGGCCCAAGATGTCAACATGGTGGAAGAAACCAACTGCAAGTCATACAAACGGTTTTGTCAGTGAAAAAACGAAAGCCACTGTCAATGCTCCACGAGTGAAAACGCTCGAGACATCACTGAAAACGCTGCTCAATGAGACAAGTCTATGCAGAACTGCAACAGATATAAGAAATCATCAATGAAAAGGGACTTGGAGATGCCCGGCAGGAGACAGGCCACTATAGCGTTGATGGCAATAGCAAAGAGGATGATGTTCAGGATGGAACCCTGAGGCACCCTGTTTCCCTGGATAAAGGTGTCCCACAGGGCGGAACCCACATGTAGCTTGAAAACTTCGTCTTTTAAAAATTCCTGAAGGAAATGGGGCATGGGGCTACGGGAGCCCCACGTGTAGAGAGTACAGAGGATACCAGTCCTCCAGCAGTGTCATACACTTTCACCAAATCGAAAAACACAGCCACAGTCTTTGATTTCCACAGAAAACCATTTATGACAGGTGTTGGCAATGTGACGAGACGGTCCACTACAGAATGGCGCACTTGAAATCCACACTGTGCAATGGTTAGTAAATGTGAGACTCGAGCCATCATACCAGCCAAGCATGAATCGTATGTTCCATCGCCTTGTAAACACAGCTGGTGAAAGAAATGGAGCAGTAGCTACAAGGTAGGTGTTTGTCCTTACTGGGCTTAGGTATGGTTATGACAGTGGCTTCACGCCAGGATCTCGGAAATGTGCCGTCTACCCAGATGTGATTGCAAGTTGGAAGCAGAAGGTGCTTGCCTGCAAGAGAAAGGTGCTGTAACATCTAAATGTGAACATCATCTGGCCCTGGGCGGAGGATCGGAATGAAGTGAGAGCATGATCTAGCCCCCTCATAGTAAATGCGGCATTGTAGCACTCACAATTCTGAGAAGAGAAGGGTATCGCCCGAACCGCCTCCACTCGTTTCTGATGGAGGGAGGCAGGGTGATAGTAAGAGAAGCTTGAAATCTCCACAAAATGGCAGGCCAAGATGTAGGATATAGCAATAGGGTCCACTGTGACAACGTCTGTTACTGTCAGGCAGTAAATTGGGGAATGGATCTTTGTCCCAGAGAGCCATCGGAACTTGGCCCACATGATGGATGAAGGAGTGGAACTATTAAAAGAACAAGTGAATGAAATCCAGCTAGCTTTTTTTCTATCCTGAAGAATATGACGACAGTGTGCACACACTGTTTAATGAATGCATGTTTCATTGTAGAACGATAGTTAAAAACGCAGGGAGCACGTCTCCGCATGTGAATTGCGTCGCAGCACGCCTCAGTCCGACAAGGGACTGGCACATGGTGTGGTAAAGAGGAAGTGTGAGGAATGGAACATTCTGCAGCTATAAGAATCATGTTTGTAAGGTATTCTACCTGGTCATCACAACTGGGGAACTGTTGTTCATCAAAGGTCGCCAGGGAGGAGTAAAGCCTCCAGTCAGCCTTGGTAAGCTGCCATTTGTGTGTGCACATAGGCGGTGTAGGAGTCAGCAATTGGATAGCACACAGGAAATGGTTGCTCGAGTATTTATCAGAGAGAATGGACCATTTGAAAAGATGGGCAAGCTGGGCAGTGCAGAAGGAGAGGTCCAAATGGGAACAGGTGTGTGCAGTCTGAAAGGAACATGGGTGCTTCCGTGTTAAAGCAGAGGAGATTAAGTTGACTGAGAAGGTTAAGCCAATAGGGTACCTCTCAGACAGGTTCTGGGAGAACTCCAGAGGGGATGGTGCAACTTAATGTCATCGAGCAGCAGAAAGGGGTGAGGTAGCTGCCCAATAAGCTGGAGGAAGTCTGCCCTGGTGACATCAAATGAGAAGGGGATGTAAACAGTACAAAGTGAAAAAAGGGCACGTAAGAAAGGAAAAGGCGAACTGCAACAGCTTGATGGCGGATAGTCAGGGAGATTGGCTGACTATGAACTTCATCCGATTTGAGCATCTTGACTCCCCCATGAGATGCAGTACTGTCTCGGGTGGGGTGGGGTGGGGTGGGGGGGGGGGGAGGTCAAAATGAATCAGAAAGAAATGTGATAGCTCAAAGCAGTCGTGAGGATGCAATTTTGTTTCCTGGAGGCAGAGAAACGATTCTAAGAGCAGCCAGAAATCCTCTTTGTTTGATCAAAGGCCACGAACGTTCCATTGAAGGAAAGTCCAAAAGAGGAAAAGGGAGGAGGGAAAATACGAAGGGGTGTCACCTTGGCGGCTGCCGAGTGCCAGTCAAAAAGACAGTGCTACAGGGCACAGAAGCTGGAGGATCCTGCTCCGTGAGATCTACAGAGGTGTCTGCATTCTCCCTCTGTCAATCTGCACAGTCCAAGGCAGAAAAATGGTTGGCAGTGTGCACCGGCGACACGGAGGTTGGCAGGGCTAAGGTATCACATGGCGCCACCATCAACGAGGATCTCTGTTTTGGTGAATTAGAAGACCGTTTGCTTTTGACTTCTTGGAGCCTTTCCAGTTGGCAGAGGATAACTCCGATGTTTGTTGGCTGGCAGGACATAAGAAGTCTTCATCTGAGTACTCCTGTCTTTTCCAGTCTGCCAATTGTGTAGCAGGTGACTTTGCCTGAGAGGCAAATGTTTGATGGCCTGTTGCACAGCTGGATGAGAAGACAGCGATTTCACAACTGCAGTGCTGAATTTGAGGTCACATGTCTGCGTGGCCATATCCTTCATGGAGCGAGATGATGTAAGAACAGTACTAAGTGCCAGATGGTAGAACAGGGTTTGCGACAAGCCAATAACTTGTGAGTGACCAGGTAAGGCCCTTTTTCCTTCACGCCGATTTCCTGGTCATCCTCCTCACTGAGATATATGGGACAATTTTGAGAGGAGGCAGCATGGTCACCATTGCGATTGATACAGTAGGGAGGAGTGGACAATCACGTTCGTGCACGTCCCTACCACTGGTTACACATCTGGCTGGGTGTTGGCAAGACATTTGAGTGTGGTTAAAATGATGACACTTGCATTTGATTTGGAATGTACGGCCTTACTGTGATAACTTCACAGCCTGCTCTGATCTTTGACAGAAGCACGACTCTTATCAAAGGTGAGAAAAAGAGTGCATGTGGGCACTAAGGATGCATCTACCTTTTCATCACCTGATGGACGGCAATGACACCCTGATCAAAGAAGCATGTTTGGATTTCTGCCTCGGTCAGACCATTGAGCAGCCTCGTGTAAATAACACCATGCCAGTAATTCAGAATTCTACGGGCCTCGACATGAACGACGTAGTTGTGGAGAAACAAAGTGGCAAGCAGCTTTTGTGCTTGTGAATCAGAAGTAGTCTCCAAAACCAAAGTGCCATTGCATAAACAATAGCAGGATTTCACAGGGCTGGCAATGGCATCAACACCTTTCGGAATAAGAAACGGATCTACCATTGCAAAAGATTGACCATCTTCAGCACATGAAACCACGAGAAATCGAGATGCAACTGGGAGGGTGTTTGAATCGGGAGCTTCATTCCAGTTACATTTGGTAGATGTTGACTGCGAAGATGATAATTGGCTCACTGCGGGAAAATCCCTCATGACTGCCAGTGTCTCCAGCGGTGCAATTCATCCAACTGAGGGACCCCCCCCCCCCCCTCTCAAAGGAGGCCTCACCTGCCTTAGGTGATTGTTCACCCCACCCAAACACCTGACAGTGGGACCAGTCAGCAATTTGGAAAAGCAGCAGCTTAAGCAATCACCCCTCCCTGGGCCTGGCCTGCATCAGGGGGTATGTGCGAACCCTGCCTGTCGATACAGGGCTGGGAATTACGCATTACCCAGTCACCTGTTACGCATTAGACACGCAGGCTGGCCTTCAAGAGTCTGTGGGGATGAAGAAAAATAACAGCCTCAAACACTGTAGTGGAGGAAGGATAGGAGAAGGTGAACAAAGAAAGGAAAAGGAATGAAAAACAGTGGTGAGACTGTTCTTATGTCAGTTACTGAAAATGCAGAACACATTCCCAAAAACACCTAAGACGTGTTCCCCAAGAGAAGGGAAAAGGAATAGCAAGAGGATAGATTTGCAGCACAGAAGGGAAAAGGTGCTGCAAAAGCTGGGGCCCTGTGGTTGAATTAAGAGAATGTGTAAAACTCCATCTCCGACCACGACAATAGGTTTGTTTGTCCTAGGTTTTGGGGTGCAGGTAGCAGCAGTCTGTCGGCAGCAGAGTAAATGGTGAATTGATGTATGAGTCAGTCTCAAGACTGACTTCAAAATCATTCATCAGCGGATGATAAAATTTTCTGAAATAACAGTTGGTCATGTGAAATGGTACAAGGTTTAACTGAATTACTGATCACACACTCAGTTGAAGGTAGTGGCATATAGTATTCTGTCAAGTTTGATTATTGAGGAGAAGGCTATCAGTAACAAGAAATAGTTATAAATCTGAACCCTTGTGTAAGACAGTTAAATTCAATTTCCTGATCCAAACCGCATCTTATTTTAGTGTGTGTGTGGGGGGGAGGGGGGGGGCATACATGTGAGTGTGCACAGTTGAAGCTAAGGAAGTCTCAATGCTCCCAGAATTGACAAACTTCCTCTTGGCTTCTGTCTTGGGTTCTTCGGCCAATGTTTGTTTGATGATTTTTCTGACATCATACATTATCAAAGTTTCACCCACTGTTGCTGGAAAAATCATCAAACAAATGTAGGCCAAAGAATCCGAGACAGAAGCCAACATGCAGTTTGTAAACAAGTGGCCACAAAGCTTTCGCAGTGCTGTAGTCCCAGAACTAACAGTAAGGCTCGATACCAGCATTCAGCATATTCATTCAAAAGTGAAATAAACGAGCACTGACCATTATCAGTAATAAATTCTAATAGCAACCTATTTCCTGATTTGTAAAATCAATAAATAAATGCCACTTTGAGTGAGTGAAAATTTCTGGTAGTGAAATCAGACCCAAGGTACCGTTTATTTAACTCTATGAAGGAAGACATTGAAAACAGATCTCAATAAAACCGAACTGACAACTTTTTGCAAAGGGTTTGTAGCAAGTATAGATCACTATTAAAAAGGTTTGAAGAATACTGATACCATTTACCACAACCTACAGATATGAATGCGAATTTTCAACTGTGCACTGGCCAAGTACCAATAGAATAAAAAAAGTGTGTTAGAAGTATATGGCACCAAATGTTTATTGCCTCAGTTTTTTTAATAAAATACCTACAAACATTCAATTTAAAAGCCAATTATACTTTTTTTCTGTTTACTTCACTGTGGGTACTCAATGAAACATAATTACAGGGAGGAAACACACTTTTTGCCACTATTTATTATTTTTGTGACCCAAGTTTTGAGTTATTAGCCCAATGTCTATCATTACTGAAAAAGATGTTACTGCACACACTGGTGCAAACATAAACAAAGAAAAGAATTTACAAGCTCCTAAGATATTAACTACTAATACTCCATATGCAAAATACTAACACATTCACAATCACAGACTACTAAAATAAATTACTGGCACATCCATTTATAATGGAGCACAACTAGAAGATGGGCCACACAACAATTTAGGTTTTTCGTTAGCAGGTGTAGAGAGTACCTGAAGCCAGTCTGCTCACTCTGTCACTGTTGAGCACAGTTCCTGTGGTGTCCCTTCGTCTCCAGTATATCAAACAGGCAGTTCTGTCGAAATGTCCAAAGCAAAATTTTTCTACGTTTATTGCGTAAGTGTGTGTGGTTTACAGACAATATTTCATCAGGCACTCTGCCAGCAACTGGTAATACACATCTTATACTGGCAATTGTTTGGGGCACTGTCAATGGATACACTAGCATTTAAGCTTTTTCTAGAAAATACTCTCAATGAGAGTGGGCTGGTAACCATCGTTTACAGCTACTGCTTTGACAGTGCTTATTATTGTGAAATCCGAACTGACACTCAGTGCAGTGGCTGATGGCATCCTGTGTTGATGTCAATATTAATGTCTAGAAAATTAATGGCTGTGCCTCCTGTTCCCATGTAGAACTGTACATTCGTGTTTCTGTTCATATTTCAGAGAAATGTTTAGAGCTGCCCAGTTGTTCTTTCCCACATAAACGGCACATTACTATGTAGTTGAAGCACTAGGGCTTCACCACATATTTCACTCAAGGTTGATTAAGAAAGTTGTTTCAAAATTATCCACAAACATTTTTTGCTAGCGGAGGAGATAATGGGGAGCCCACAGCAAAACATGTATTACTGTGGTAAACCTTTAACGTAAGATTATACCTCTTATCGAGTATGTTATGAGAGCATTTTCAGATTTTTAATATGTTGAACAATTATTCCAAGTACTGAAAACCAAATTTTTGTTGTGCCTAGAAAATTAGATAGGCAGCCTGCTACTAGGAGTATGCACCACGAATGGAGCACTATGTGCCACAAACTGATTTAACAGTTAAGCAATACAGATTATAGACATGGTACAGCTACATCTAAAGCAAAATTGTTTTTGTTCCCAAAAGACATTCTACCAACAAATGGATTAGTAGTGGGCCCTCCATGATCTCCTCTGCTAGTAGAAATGTTTGTGGATAATTTTGAAAAAGCCTTTTTCAAACCAAACATCTAGGCAAATATGTGGTGAAATCCTGTACATAGTCATGTAAAACATTTATCTCAAGGCTGAGCAACTCACAGCGTGCAAATAGCCACACTATATTCGTCCAGTATTTTGGAATGTACACACACACACACACACACACACACACACACACACACAATGGAAACGTGCCGGCCTCTGTTCTATGATGCCGCAGACAGTACCTGACACAGGCAGACTCTGAGAGCCCCGCCTCCAGCATGCCAGGGTGCAGAGAGAGCAGCGACAGGATGGCGGTGCAAAGCGGCTGCACGGGGGAGCGGTAGAAGACGATGCGGCGCTCCAGTAGCAGGAGTTTGAACAGGAGCAGCGCCTTGTGCCGGAACTGCAGCACCAGGTCTCGCGCAGACAGGCCTCGAACACAGAGCGTACGTGGGCACGTGAGCGAACGGGATTGAACACTGAGGGAAGGAATGTAGATTGTCTGAGGTATTGAGACAAAGTTAATAGTCACACTATGATAACTGAGAGCTAGGACTGTTTGCAATGTGACCCATGTAATGTCTACTGACAAAATGGTGAAACACATTATGACTAGCTGAATATACTGTAGAACGTAATTCTGTAAGTCTCTGTCAGTAACACTTCTTTTCCCAATGTTGATGACCAAAGGATATTTCTGAGGCATACAGCCAGATTTGTGTATCCACGCACCACAGTCCTTTGGTAAGTTGCAAACTGTTGGTTGGTTGTTGGTGGGGTGGGGGAAATTAAGCGACTAAAAAGAAGGTTATCAAGTCCCTTGTTAAAGAGTGGGTCCAACTTCAGTTAGTGACATCAGCTAAAATTTAATCTAACAGTGATGGTACCAAGGGTTGGTAAAATTGAGGCACTGAAACCAATATTGATGTTACAGGTGAGAAATAATTTAAAGAGAGGTAAAAGTACACAGATCAGGCCAATGTGTGGGTCAGAGAATGGATGCGTACTCTCCCAGGGCTTCTCTGTGGTGATGCGCTCCTCAACTACATCTGACCTCAATGTCCAAGATAAAAGAGTAATAGTATAAATAATTCCTTCTAGCTGGTAGATCCGATTTCAGCAAATATCCATCTCACCACCTTCAGGTGTGCTGGTGAGTTGATTATACTGTCCCACCTCATAGCTGTCTCTGGTGGTCCACACTAGTCCACTGCCACCCTCACAAGCACGACATGTCTAGCAGTGCTCTGCTTCCATCAGAATCCAGTTCTTCTCCACTGCAAGGAAACACTCCCCAAGCTTCCCTATGTTTGTAACTTTTCACAGTGTCGAATTTCTTCTTATTCTCATCTTTATCAATTATTGAATTACACAGTTCCAACAGTTACCCTGTAATAACAATGAATTTCCTTTTGATGCATGCTTAGTAACTATGGACACAACCCTCACAAGGAGTTAATATGACCCATCTCAGATTACTGGAGGCAGGAGTTATGAGTGTGGAGGGAGGTGTTGGGAGGAGAGGTTGCACATACAAAATAAGCCCACAGCCAGCTATTGGCAGCAAGTTCTTTAGCTCAGCCAATGATGCCAACAAGATCTCCTGGTTTAATTTTGGGCATGTTTGATACACAGATTCTTTATACACTACAGTATTATTTTCTCAACAAAACATCCAATTAGCTGGTTAGTATAGGATACCTCGCACTATTTAGAAATTAAATTACTCAATATTTTGTAAGAAGAAATATTTCCTGCCTTACTAAGGCAATGTTGTAATTTTATCTTTGGTTCATAACAGAAGTAATTAATATCAAAATGAATAACCATATTCAAAACATGCCAAACAGCAATTCATTAAAAAACTGGCAAGTGTAGACAGTAGTGCAATAAGTCTACAGTTGTCTACAAAATCTGCAATTAAAATCTGCTGCAACCTAACTAAAAGCCAAAAATAGTTAACATTTAAATCCACTCTATCACACAACAAACCACCTTATCACAGACAATTTATAACAGCCCCTATTCTGGATATTTTATTGAAGAGGACAAAACTGAATAACTCTCAGAGTACTAAAAAAAATGTTATTGTTGGCTGCAGGCTATCAAATTTAACAGTTTCAAATAAAATGGATGATAACAATGTCTTTCTGGTTCACATAGCTTGGTCAGAGAGCTGAACTATCTAAAGATATTCAAACTTAGATATCTAAACCATTTGAAGCATGCATACTAAATAAATGTAGGCTGCCAGGAAAATTACTTCCTCAAGTTGTATGAATGTTGCTTCATTAAAGATCTAAAATCAATAAGAGAAATGTGAAACTGAAAAAGCTTTCATCTGCTAATGCAAATTGTGACTGTCGAAACTGCTGTGAAAGACATTTTGGCTGGAGAATACAGAGCCTAGACGATCCCTTAGTTTGTTGCAAAGGAAGTTTTCAGAACAAATCTGAATCTAATATGAAAATCTACCTGCCAGCATTGTTATACCCGAATGTACTGAGTCATACATGTTACACGAGTACTATTTAATTTAGCAGCCCAGTAAAGTCTAGGACCAATTGATTTCATCTGAATTACTAACAATATCGAGAGAGAGTACTGCAGGAAGTTCTTCAGACCATTTGAGATCAGAGTGCTCCATGTCCTTGGTTGCAAGGTTTTGTACTCTCAAATCACACAATACAGAACTGCTGAAGTCAATCAATTACAGTTTATCAAAGGTCTTCTGGAAACATCATAGCATTTCTCTGGACAGCTGCATAGAATAAATAACAATGAACTGCATGTGCAAACAAATTCATTTATTAATTCTGGGACAAGTGACATCATCAGTATTTGTTCACATGATGTGGGCTTTAGAAAGTCAAATCCAATGTCAAGATAAAGCACCATATCAAGAATGGAAATGAGGCATCTGGCACATGAAAAAGACCAACAAAGTCGTGCAGAAAAATGCGCTCAAAGATTTTTAATGCAAATCTGGAACCTAATAAAATCACTTTTTGTAGAAAGGACATTCCAATTGGAGAACTTTGAATAGCTTTCTACAGGTCACATAGTACAATGGACGACATGGAACAAGTCATTTTACAGAATATTAGACACTCTTAAATAGCCATCTTGTTTAGTTCTGTGTGCTGTTTTGAATTATTCTGCAATTGAAATTTGATTATAGGAATTAAATTAACCTTAACGCCAACCTATAATTCAATTGACAATGCTTGTGTTAGTCTTTAAACTGAAAAAGAAAGGTGGGGAAATTATGAAATTTTGGCCATAGCATCTATTACATTTAAAACACACACACACACACACACACACACACACACACACACACACACACACACATTTTTCTTGTTCATAAAAGTACCTCTGCCTCCACTTCGACCTATTATTTTTTTCCCCCCAAAAACACCACACACAAAAAAAGGAGGAGAAAAAGAATATGAATGAGAAGAGGAAGTGAAAGATACTTTACAGGAAAGTTCTCCTAGTTCTGTTCTAACTGTTGATGCTAAGTATGAGATATTATACACTACTAAATCATATACTGCTTCATGACATTAAAACTTACCCACAAAAAGCTGCGGTGGAGGAGGATTGGTGATAAGTGGCGGAGTGGTTGCAAGACACCCATTCAGGTGGTGGTAGGTGTCGTGCAGCAGCGACACTTTGCTGAAATCCCCTTCCGCAAAGTAAGCGTGTGTGATCAGAGCCATTTTCACCTGGATGTGCCCAAACAATGGCAGCTGGCTCAGAACACACACCGACTTCTGTACGGTTCCGCGAGTGATGTCCGATGTGCGAGCTTTTAGCCTCTGAAAAACAGAGTGTGTGCTTGGATACCTTGCAATTTAAAGTTAATTCAAAAGGCACTTAAAAGTCTACATCACAAACACACACAAAACCATTGCACACTCCTGATCTGACAACTAAAAACTGTGTCAGAAATATTCTCCCAATGGTACTACTGCCACATACCCAACCTCTCAATGTAGTGTTCAGAAGTAGGAGGAAAATGTAGTGACCCAAAGGCTGTCTGCCTGGATGCAGGCCAAACTGTTTAAGTGAACAGGGGTTCTGAGTTCGAATCCTGCTCTGGTAGAGGTATGCAACTGTTACAATACATATACATTAATAACCACAAGTAAATGTGAAAGCCATTAAGCCAGCTTTACATGCTTTGCAGCCCATGTTGTAACTCTGAAACTTTGAATATGGCTACAGTACGTTTCAGCCACACACACACACACACACACACACACACACACACACACACGCCCATTTCAAAGTTGCCAAGTAAGATAGGGCGGCTTTAAAAGTCCTGACATATTAAAAGTCTGTTCCAGACTGGAACTCAAACCATTCCTCACTCTTACCCACAATCCCAGTCTCAAGTCTGAGACCACCTTTCCCCTATTTTTCAGCAAAACATGTCATGAGGGCAGATCACATTTGAAACTGGGATGCTCAGCTGGTAAGAAGCAAGGCTCCAGGTTCGAGCCTCTGTTTTACTCTGCCTGGAAGATTGAAAACAGCACACACTACACTGCAGAGTGTTAAATTAATTTTGTTACGATTAATCTGTTTACCAGTTTTTGCTATACACCTGCACAACATTAGATCACATTATAGGCAGCCACTCAAAAAGATTTCTGCCAGTCACTTGTTGGCACTCTGAGGCTGCCGGAAGTCACACTTCGATGTTTCTCAGCCAGCCTTTCCTACTGGAACTCCTGAGGAACAGTCACTTCCCCACCAGTGGCTCCACTGTGGGTCGAGGCTATCAAGTCTCTAATTTTACCTCTGGAAGACACTTCTTCAGGTCTCCTGACTGTTTCTGATAGTTCCCTACAGTGAACTCACCGTTTAAGCTAACGTGACACTGAGCAGCAAGTTTGCAAATCTATCAGACGGACCCCTCTGCCTTTTGGGATAAATGGCAGGCAATCCCCTTAACAGCACCAAGGCAGCTGGTGCTTAAGGTACAGAAGTCATCTCACAGTGTTCGGGTACACCCCTCAACTACCGCGTCAAATGAAACGCTACACATTTACAGACAGTGGCTGCATCAAACATTGCAAAAATGAGACATTTCTATGAATAAATTAAATTTAGGGCACATAGCTGTGAAAATATCAATTCTTCCACTGACACTTCATCCACATGCCTTGCACTGGCCTTGTAGTTAGTCTTTTGGCTCACTAAAAGGATGGCTGGGAGATGCACGATCGAAATATTAGTGGAAAGAGTTTATTCGTTATGCCATGAAAAGTTGAAAATGCGCATTCTTGCAGATATCCAGAAAACCTGGCAGTCGCCTTCAAGAAATTCCATCATTACTAAGTGAGTTTTGTACATGTCTGTAGATGACAGTTCTTTGTGTCTGGTGATTATCTTAGCAATTCTGCACTCAGATATAGTGGCAATATCTAACAAACAGTTAAGGAGTGCAGAAATTCAGTCGCGGAAAGTACACAAACTGGTGCTTATGTGTCCAGTTTGGAAAGTAGGAGAGAGGGTCTGACATTTGCTGCAAAAGTTGGGAGGTCTGGTCTAGAGTTCAATCCAGCACACTGTTTTAGTTTGCTAGAAAGTTTTGCATTAGAAAAAATACAAATAAGCAAGTGAAGCGAGACGCACAGTAATCTGTGAGCTACATTTCTTTTGGTTTACAATAGTTTTCCAGAACACTAGCAGGGAAAATCCAACATTTCCTATTTTTTTTGTTTTTATAAGTCAAGTTCCAGAGGACCAAATTGAGGAACAAATCTCCAAGGTCATGGAACATATCACTCCATGAAGTTACAACATAAAAGTAATAACAGATAAAAATAACATGTTTATGAACCCAAAAAGGGTCAAGCCATAAGTCCAAGTAAACTCAGTCAACAATATAACATAAGAATCAGTTAAATTTTTCAAGGAACTCCTCGACAGAACAGAAGGAGTGACCCATGAGGAAACACTTCAATTTCAATCTGAAAGCGCGTGGATTACTGCAGAGATTTTTGAATTCTTCTGGTAGCTTATTGAAAATGGATGTAGCAGTACACTTCACACCTTTTTGCACAAGAGTTAAGGAGGTCCGATCCAAATCCAGGTTGGATTTCTACCAAGTATAAACTGAGTGAAAGCTGCTTATTCTTGGGAATAAGTTGATATTTATTGCCCAAACCACCTGTTTCTGAGCCAAAAATATTCTTTTAGAATACCCCACACAACATAAGCAAATGAAAATAAGCAAAGTAGACTAATTTTCGTGCCAAACGATCACTTAATTCAGATACCATTGTAATAGTAAAAATGGCAGCTTTAAGTCTTTGAACAAGACCCTGAACGTGGGCTTTCCACGACAGTTAACTACCTATCTGAACACCTAGAAATATGAACAGTTCAGTTTCACTAATCATATGTCATTCTGTGAAATTAAAACGTTGGGTTTGTTGAACTGTGTGTTAGAAAGTGTAAAAAGTGAGTCTTACTGTGATTTACTGTTAGTTTATTTTCTACAAGCCATGAACTTAAACATGAACTGCAAATGTTGCACACAACATCCTTTACTACCAAACTAATGTCATCAGCAAACAGAAATATTTTAGAATTACCCGTAAAACTAGAAGGCATATCATTTACATATAAATAAGGAACAGGAGTGGCCCCAACACTGATCCCTGGGACACCCCCCATTTGACTGTACCTCACTCAGACCCCCTCATCATAACCATTCTCAACACTGAGAATAATGACCTTTTGCTGTCTGTTATTGAAAGTTAGAGGTAAACCAACTGTGAGCTACTAACCATATTCTGTAATGATCCAACTTCTGGAGCAATATTTTGTGATCAACAATCAAACACCTTACTTAAATCAAAAAATATACCTAGTGTTTGAAACCTTTCCTTTAAGCCATCTATACCTCACCGAGAAAAGATAATATAGCATTTTCAGTAGATAAACGTCTTCTAAAGATGAACTGTACATTTGATAGCAAATTATGTGATATAAAATAATCAATTATCCTTACATACCTGTACACAGCCTTTTCAATAACTTCAGCAAACACTGATGGCATAGAAATAGGTCTAAAATTGTCTACATTATCCCTTTCTCCCTTTTTATAAAGCAGCTTCACTACTGAGTACTTTAATTGTTCAGGAAACTGACCATTTCTAAAGGAAAAATTACAAATATGGCTCAGTACAGGGCTAACATGAGCAGCACAGTACTTTAATAAACTACTAGGCACACCACTGATACATAATTCATCTGTCAGATAATGAGATGATGGTGTGCAAGGGAAAGCCACATCCTTAATGAGATGATGGTGTGCAAGGGAAAGCCACATCCTTGTTGCTCCTTTGGCTGCTCTGTCGGCTTTGTTGTTTCCCTGTATTCCGATGTGTCTTGATATCCAGCAAAAGATTACCTCCTTGCCACAGTGTTGGAGCCGCTGTAAGGAGTCACGGATAAGCTGAATCATCTGGTCTACAGAATACATTTGGTGGACCACTTGTGGGACTCTGAACAAGTCAGAACAGATGAGAAACCTTGTACTGTGATGCCTGTGAATCCACTACAGTGTTGTCATAATGCCATACCGCTCCAAATCATAATTTTTAAGTTGTTCCAGAAGGTGCACTTTGAAACTCTATCAGGGAAAACAGTTGAATTCAACCAATGGCATTCACTTGCTGGGATTCGCCTCTATAAAAATTGATAAAACTGTGGTATGTACTTAAAATTTAAGAACATAGAGTTGTAAAAACATAATCTGGAGTACAAGCTTTCTTGTACTGTGTCAAGATTAAAATCACATTGGCCTTCTGAAGACATCAAGGCCATAGTTTATTCCAACTCCTGGCTGTATATTCTGAGGTCTTATTTATACAGATCCTTGAGACAGTCAGTAGCCATATCCCAAATGGCTTGGTCGTATGGGGCCGAGGCCTGAACAACTGCTCAAAGTTGGGGTGGTCCATTAATTTTCAGGGCCTGTCAAGCCAGGTGGTGGTGCCGCTGAATCCAGCATAGTGGTTCACCAGCCTCAGCGTGTGCACACGCATGCCCACATGCACACTGTTGGAGACATTGACTTGGACATGGAAAGTACGGAGTGACAGAAGTTTTGGATAAAATCAGGAGTGGGACTCATACAATGTGGCAAGGTATGATGTCGCCAGATCATGTTGTATGCTTTACTTAAGTCCAAAAAGCCGGGAACCAGATGCTGGTGTCTGGAAAGCGCTGTTCAGATGGCAGACTCGAGGGACACCAGATTATCAGTGGTAAAGCAACCCTGGTGGTAGCCGCCCTGGCATGGAGCCAGTAGGCCACCTGACCCCAGACCCAACCCAACTGCCAACACACCATACATTCCAGCAGCTTATAAAGACAGTTGGTGAGGCTGATGGGCCAGTAGCTATCCACATCAAGCAGGTTTTGATTGGATTTGAGCACCGGAATGATCGCACTCTCCCGCGATTGTGATGGAAAGATGCCAATGCACCAGATCCGGTTGAAGGTGACGAGGAGATGTCACTTGCAGTCAGACAAGAGACGTTTAATCAACTGGCTGCGGATCCAATCTGGCCCAGGAGCCATGTCGGGGCAATGTGCAAGGGTGCTGAGGAGCTCCCACTCTGTAAATGGTGCATTATACGGTTCACTGTGGCATGTAGTGAACGAGAGGACTTTCCTTTCCATCCGCCGTTCGAGGGTGCGAAAGGCTGAGGGGTAGTTCTCTGACACAGAGGCTCGAGCATAGTTTTCAGTAAAGTGCTCAGAAATCTTGTTTCCATCGGTAGATAACACGCCAACGATGTTAATGCCAGGGACACATGTTGGGGTCTGGCACCCAAAAAGACGTCTGATCTTCGTCCAGACTTGAGAAGGTGATGTACGGCACCCAATGGTCGAAACATACCTCTCCCAATACTCTTGTTTCCATATTTTTATAAGTTGGCGAACAGGGGCACGGAGTCACTTAAAGGCTATTAGGTGCTCTAGGGAAGGGTGCCAGAGGTCGCCAACACTCTTTAATTGCCTCAGCAACGTCTGGCGACCACCAAGGGACTGTGTCTTTCGCACTCTAAAGAATGAGGGCTCACACTTTCTGCCGCAGAAACAATCTTTGTAATGACCTGCTCAACGACAACATTGATGGCACTATGTGGGGGAGATTCAGCGGTGAAGGCTTCCCAGCCTACCTTGTTTAAAGCCTGTCTCAGTAGGCGTCCATGGGCATGATGCCGGGGGAGTGACAGGAAGATGGGGAAGTGGTCACTATCACACAGGTCGTCATGTGCTATCCAGTGGATAGATGGGAGAATGTCAGTTCTGCAAATCGAGAGATCAATGGCCAAATATGTGCCATGTGCCACACTGAAATGTGGGGGGGGGGGGGGGGGGGACCCATACTTAAGAGGCAGAGGTTGAGTTGTGACAGTAAATTTTCGACCTCCCTACCTCGGCCAGTAAGCATGGTGCCACCCCACAAGGGGTTATGTGCATTAAAATCTCTCAAAAGTAGGAAAGGTTTAGGGAGTTGATCAATCAGTGCAACCAATACGTTCATTGGCACTTCACGATCTGGAGGAAGATATACACTGCAGACAGTTATTGTGTGTGTCGTCCTTATCCTGACAGCCACAACTCCAATAGTGGTTTCAAGGGGCACAGGTTCACTACATACTGAGCTCAGACGCAAACTCCACCTGACACTTAATACCCCTCATAGCCGTGGAGGACAGGGGTCTGTATTGCCAGGAGCCAGGTTTCCTGAAGGGCAATGCAGAAAGCAGGTGTAAAGCTAAACAGTTGCCGTAGCTCAGCCAGGTGACGGAAAAAACCACCGCAATTCCACTGGAAGATTACGTGATCATAAGACTGGGAAGGCATGAAACACTCACTGAGGCAGTCTACGTCTCAGGGTCACCTGCTGCCACCAGATGAGTACCTGTGCGATCGACATCCATTGTGTCTGAGGGCCCAGCGAGATCTACGTCCTCAGCGGACACCAGAATCTCCACCTCATCCTCAGACACAGAGCTTGTAGGTAGTGGTGATGTGGGTGCCACCACAGTGCCTTGGTTTCTCTCGATGCTCCTTAGGATTGTCCTGGTGGGTAGGCTTCACTGATTCAATCTCAAGACGGTGAAGTCCTACAACCAGCTCCCTGTGGTTGCTTCAGCCACTGGTGGGTTTCAGCTTTGCCACTGGTAGGAACCTGTGAAGGAAGTGACCCAAGGGATCCCTTCCTAACGAGAGCAGCAGAAGACGACTTACGCTTCTCCGACTTAGAAGTGGGGACTGACGTCCCCGATGGTTTCGGGGTGTTGCTCCTGAAGTAGGTTGTGCAGTAGCAACAGGGAGGGAAGTGCCGCCGAGAGCCAACTGTATGTGACGGCATAGGTTGATGTCATGTGCACACGATGTAGCCTCTCATATTTTCTCTTAGCCACAGTGTAGGTCAGTCAGTCCAGGATCTTGTATTCCACTATTTTTCTTTCTTTCTGGAGAATCCTGCAGTCTGGCGAGTAAGGCGAATGGTGCTCTCTGCAGTTGACACAGATGGGAAGCGGGGCACAGGGAGTATTAGGATGTGAAGGACCTCCACAATCCCAACAGGCGACACTGGAAGTAGAGCGGGAAAACATATGGCCGAAATTCCAGCACTTAAAGCACTGCATCGTGGGAGGAATATATGGCTTTACATCACAGTGGTAGACCATCACCTTGACCTTCTCGGGTAACATATCACCCTCAAAGGCCAAGATGAAGGCACCAGTGGCAACCTGATTATCCCTCGGACCTTGGTGTATGTGCCGAACGAAATGGACACCTCGCTGCTCTTAATTGGTGCGCAGCTTATCATCAGACTGCAAAAGAACGTCCCTGTGAAATATGATACCCTGGACCATATTTAAACTCTTATGGGGCATTATGTAAACAGAAACCCCCAGCTTGTCATAGGCAAGTAGTGCCCCTGACTTGGCAGAGGATGCTGTTTTGATCGAGAACGACACTGACTGCATTTTGGACAAGCCCTCCACGTCCCCGAACTTGTCCTCTAAATACTCCACAAAAACTGAGGTTTCATTGACAAGAAAGATTCCCCATCAACACTTGTAAATATGAGGTATCAAGGTGAATAAGCTTAGATGCCATCGTTAGCCTGGCATTCCTCCCATGGTGTGGCCAGGAGGGGGGGAGGGGGGGGGGCGAATTGGGGTCATATTTCTTATCACTGAAGTTAGACCCTGACCGCTTAGCGACTGCTGGTGTTTGACCACCAGCAAGAGATGATGTACTACACTTCATGGTGTGTCATCCGCCCTGATGCCACCCACTCTGACCAGGGGCCCTCCCCACAGACACCACCCAGCTGCAGCAAAGGCCACCTGGCAGGCTGGCCATTGCCAGGAGTCCTGATGCCCCAGGGTGATACGTATCTATTCCTTGGCATACGTGGGGAGTTAATGGCGCAGGCATCAGCAGAGCGATTTCTGTGTTGTCCTGTGTGGTTAGGGGGCTACAACCAACAGGTTACATGGTGGCTCCACCACACCGGACTGGCTACCGTGCTAGATATCAGGTGCAAACGAGCTAAGAAGTCCATTATCGTCGACAGCGCAGAAAGCAATACTGAACAGTGAATGGACAAAAATGCACCCAGGTGGGTGACCTTGCCCAACAGCTGGAAAATGAGCAGAAGTGCAGACCCATGTCAATGAAGGAAGTGAGAGGTCTCAGCACCTGATGGACGCTATGCATCATGTAAGGCGCCCTTCCCCAATTGGCTCGCTCTTCAGGTAAATTTTGAAAAATGAAGGTCAAACCCTACAGGGCAACCATCACATAAAGGCTGAAAGATGAGAGACTCCTTTTAGTCAACTCTTACGACAGGCAGGAATACCTCGGGTCTATTCTAACCCCCTGACCCGCACGGGAGAGGGGGGCGAGTTTGAAAAAACAAATGCCTTTCACAAATCCAAGAGAAGCCAGATTGGACCTCTTTACAGAGAATGAAGAAGAAATATGAAGAGAACAGTTAAGCTGTACACACAAAGATATTCCAACAGATGGTGCCCAACAAAAATGACAATTCAGTAATTGTTAAAGAGAGTTTTTATTGGAAGGGCACTGGAATATTATGTAAAAGTTAAGGAGCAGCCTGCAATGAACAGAGTATAATGATATAGATGTTCTGGAGCTGTTCCTCACAACCCACATGTTGGTTCCGGAGAAACTGGAGTAAGTCAGCACAGCTTTCTTTGTATTTTGTGCACAAACACCTTTCATCTACATCATGTGTTACTTCATCGGCAGATTAACTTGTGGGAATTGAAGAAGATGCATAGGATTCTGCCGCTAACTTCTGGTGCATAATCAGGACAATAGGTTCTATATTCAAATCAAAAGAAAGCTGAATGTACGATACTGCATTATTGGACCACCAACGATCTGTGCTGGTTGAGGCAGGTTGAACATCAGAGACAGTGGAGAGTGAACATGGCTCTTAACTCACTGAAGAAAGTTTAATGTATAAAACAATAGCATAATTTCTGATTGAAGGGCTTTTGGGTCTCCTAGAGAAAGTACCACTTGAAATATGTAAATGCATGTGGTGCCACTATGGTGAGTGCCCAGCTCACTATTTACGAGTTGGTACGAAAGTGCTCATCCACCTCTTTCCTCATTGCTAAATAGGAATCGATGGTGTTATTAGCTGGCCTGTACGTTTGACTGATTTGACACTACCGGATTTTTTTCTCTGGGGTAAAATAAAAGATGAAGACTATGCACAAGTTTTGATGACACAATAGGATTTAAAACATTAAACTGTTTCAACACAGGCAATGATATTGAAGAAATCTCTTCAGTTTGTCCATAAGTCCTTGCTCAGTGACTGCAAATACGTATTGCACTAGACAAAGGGCATTTTGAAGACTTTATAGTATAAATGTAAGTTTTAAAAAATATTTATTACCACGTTCTTTGGTATTTCCTTTATGTTACTGTAGCTTATGTAGTTCTGGAATATAAGTATGTATCCCGAAATTAAATTCATAACAGAAAGTTATTATTTAACAATCTTTATGCCGCTATTCCCCATTTTACAAATCCATTCTCTATTTGATGTGCACCTTTCTGTCAAGGCTCTGACAGAAACAGTGTCAGACCTGTTACTTTAGTTAACTAAGTGAGTCACCCTTGGACGCTACCCCAAGGTTGGAAAAGTTATGCAGAAGTTCGAAATATAGCATGCACTTCAATGTGATACGCTTCTAATAATTCCCACAACAAAACTCTGTCTTGGAATCTGGCAGAAAACCCAATATGGTTATACATAAAGCACACCAGTGGCAAGACACAATCAATACCTTCACTGCATGGTAACATCGGTGAAGTCACTGATGACACTACCACAAACCCAGAGTTATTAACCATGGTTTTCTGAAACTCCTTCATCAAAGAAGATGAAGTAAATATTCCCGAATTCCAATCAAGAACAACTGCCAAGATGAGAATCATAGAAGTAGATATGCTCGGTGTAGCAAAGCAGCTTAAATCACTTAAGAAAGCCAAGGCCTCCAGTCCAGTTTGTATACCAGTCAGGTTAATCTCAGAGCTTGCTGAAACAGTAACTCCATAGTTAGCAATTATACACAACTGCTCACTCACAGAGGGATCCATACCTAAAGACTCGAAAATTGCTTAAGTCACACGAATACCCAATAAGGGAAGTAGGAATAATCCGCTGCATTACAGGTCTATATCACTAACGTCGATTTGCACTTCAGTTTCGGAACATATACTGTGTTCGAACATTATGTAGTACCTCGAAGAAAACTATTTATTGACACATAATCAGCACGGATTCAGAAAATATTATTGTGAAATGCAACTAGCTCTTTATACTCATGAAGTAATGAGTACTATCGACAGGGGATGTCAAACTGATTCCATATTTTTAGATTTCCATAAGGCTTTTGACACCGTTTCTCAAAAGTGTCTTCTAACCAAACTGCGTGTCTACGGAATATCGCCTCAGTTGTGCGACCGGAGTTGTGATTTTCTGTCAGAAAGGTCACAGTTCGTAGTAACAGATGGAAAGTCATCGAGTAAAACAGAAGTAATATCTGGCATTCCCCAAGGAAGTGTTATAGGCCCTCATTCTTCCTGATCTATATTAACGACATAGAAGACAATCTGAGTAGCTGTCTCAGATGGTTTGCAGATGATGCTGTGATTTACCATCTTGTGAAGTCATCAGGTGACCAAAACGAATTGCAAAATGATTTACATAAGATACCTGTATGGTGCTAAAAGTGACAACTGACCCTGAATAAAGAAGAGTGTGAAGTTATTCACATGAGTACTTAAAGAAATCCGCTAAATTTCGATTATGTGATACGCCACACAAATATTCAGGCTATAAATTCAACTAAATACTTAGGGATTACAATTACAAATAAACTAAATTGGAATGATCACATAGATAATGTTGTGGGTAGAGCAAACCAAAGAATGCGACCCATTGGCAGAACACTTAGAAGGTGCAACATGTCTACTAAGGAGGCTGCTTACACCACACTTGTCCACCCTGTTCTGGAGTATTGCTGTGCGGTGTGGATCCGCATCAGGTGGGACTGACGGATGACATCGAAAAAGTACAAAGAAGGGCAGCTAGTTTTGTATTATTTCGAAATAGGGGAGATAGTGCAACAGACATGGTACGTGAACTGGAGTGGCAGTCATTAAAACAAAGGATTTTTTCATTACGATGGGATCTTCTCATGAAATTTTAGTCACCAGTTTTCTTCTCCAATTGCAAAAACACCTATGTAGAGAGAAAAGATCATCATCATAAAATAAGAAAAATCAGGCCTCGCACAGAAAAATTTAAGTGCTCATTTTTCCAACGTGCCATTCGAGAGCGGTACCATAGAAAGGCAGCTTGAAGGTAGTTCATTGAACTCTCTGCCAGACACTTTGTTATGAATAGCAGAGTAATTACGTAGATGTACTTCCTTTGTCCTCCAGTTGGTGCATCAGTCCAACTGTATGTAGTAGCCAAGTGTCACTAGTACCAATTTTAAATAAACCTTCTCCACTATTCCACTTTAAGAAAACTCTGTTAGATGTGTCATGCTGGAACACCTTCTCAGCCTGATGTGACAGTCCTGTCTAACAAATCTAATTTCCGTATTAGGCAAGAATTGGTTTCATGTTCAAATCAGATAAACCCAAGTTATAAATATTGTAAGCACCACTGTCTTACTAGGTGTTGTTCTGCTGGAAAAAGTTGTTCTAATATTCCTTCCAATTGTGAGCCAACATTATGCGTGAAACCAAACATCATATAACAATTCGGTACTTTTCACATTCACCTTGAGATTAGGAGGTTAGGTATAAGGAAACATCCTAGCACTAAGTAAAGAAGATTAACTTGTCACCTTTGTATTTTGTTCTCAGTTACACAGGTTTTTCTTCACACACATGTGAAGTTACTCAGCAGATTTAATACACGTAAAAGCCAATTAGTAACGCTTCCCAGCTGCACATACTCACCTCGACAGGAATCTGCCTGAAGCAGGATATTCCGTAGACAGTCTCCTTTGGATTGGTGAGACTGGGGAGATGAAAGTACACTGTGTCCTCATCAAAATTGTGGGAGCCATCTGGCAGTGCCAGAGTGGGCAAGTACTTCCAGCCTGGGGGACACGTGGAAGAGTCTGGAGGTGAGCCTTCTATCAATGGTGGGAAGGAGTACTCGACCTGAACATGCAAAAAGTCACATAATTAAAAATAGATGAACTAAACAATAATGTGTTTTGCTGAAGTGTTTGAAAATAATTCATTCTTAAGCATTAGTTAAATCAACATTTCTGCTTTACACACATTTTAGCAGTAGTGTCCTCATTCAGTCAACAATTCCCCGAATCTCAGTGTTATCTACATGAATAAAGGCACATCTCTGAGAATTTTGGTAGTTCAAGAATGTCATGCCATACATATTTTGTAATAAATCATCATTTACAGGTTCTCGCTGAGCATTCTAAAAATTTCTGCAGCGATGTGTGATTTGAAAAACGATTTCCGCTTAACTGTCATGTAATTAGTGCAAGATTTCCATTTTTTCTGCTCAATGACCAGTTTGTTCTAAGGAATACAAACACAGCTATTACAAAGTCGTCTACTGTAGTATCACTGTGTGTTCTGAACAAATTGTAACTGCATATTCTGTTCCGTTTAATTTTCCAGGGCATACTGACTAGCATCTGTCACATTTCTGCCACTTTTACGTTTGTCACATGAGTTTCTTAGTGAGCATAACATCAACAGAACGAAAGACTCAAAGTTTAGCTTCACGGAATCAGTAGATTTTAGTGCAGGTTTTCTACTGGTTATCAAATTACTGGGTATTAATCACTAGAACATTTATTAAGGGGGCGTTGTATCCTTGTAGCATAACAGAGTCAGAAATTAAAAGGGAACCAGAAAGCTTAAATTAAAGTTATAAAGTTATCTGTTTATTGTATTGCAAACATTTCACCAGGCACAACAAAGCACCACTGAGAACATTGTTCTCCAACACAGAATGAATTAGTTTCTATTTGTAAGCAGTTGTACATCAACCAGACTGCTGACAGTCTGCTTGAATCTGCAAGGAAAGGATGTGTTGGTAGGCTACTGAGAGAGATGTGCAAAAGGCACCTCAAGTACTATGTTCTTCCAAGGATACTTTCTCTATTACAGTGAAATATGGCTTCCCGGCTAAGACACAAGTTGAATATATGGTCACTATTTTTTATTTACTTAAATTTGCCATATTTCGTGACAGTACCTTTTCCGTTAGATGTTTGCAAGGCGATATTAGTCTTGGCTTCAGTTGTCTAAGTATGATTCCACAATGCATCTAAGTCAGCTGCAGAAATGACGTGGTACAATGTGTTTCTCTCATTTTGGTGTTTCAAATACAGTTTCTTCAAATGTAGTTTCTTCTTTTTAGTTAATACAAAAATAATAGTAACATAATTCAAAATTATTTATGACTGCGACCTTCACATTGTTCTTCCGTCAACACACACCAAGAGTTAGCTGCCGACTGACTATAGTCAAAGACGACTCCAACGTCAAAGATATTTTACACAATTCACAAGTTTCCACTTGTTATCAGTCTCTTTGTTATTCTTCGATACATTTTCTAATAGTAATCAATATGCTTTTACTCTCAAAAACAGAAGTAAATTAACATATAATAAGACAAATTATAATAAATTCTGACAAAAATATAAGAAAACATTTACAATTCGGTATCAACAAATACGGTAAAAAAATAACATCTCCCAGATCCATTACAACAGGAAGTACATGAACTCATCGGAGGGGGCGGTGGGGGGTGGGGGGGGGGGGTCACAGAGAACTCAGTGTATTGTATTAGCACCCATCATTCTAATCACCAAGTCTGAGATGCTCTCTTCCACTGAAATTAAAACTGAGCAGTATGGCTCACTTCATCTGTTGGTAAGCCTGCCGTGTACTATGTCTGAAGGAAGCAAGCGCAAAAGGCCAGAAGGTCTGTTAAATCACCAGCAGTAAGGGATGGTAAATAGCTTGTGCACTCTGTGCATACACCCAGAGGTTTCATTCAGCATGCTGAAGACGCTGTTCCAGCAGCCACTGAAGGAACAATGTGCAAACAAATGTGGACTGTGGTGCATGCTGTGGACTGTGGTGCCTTTCCTCTTGGCTCTGAGGCCATACTCAGATCATTCCAGTGATCGGTACAGAGGTTGAGTAGAGTAGCCTCAATCAAAGAGTTTCAACGAAGCTCACAATTTGGATCAATTGTAGATCATCCCTCCCAGAAACCACACTGATACGGGGACAAAAGCCCCTGCTATTTGCAAAAATGGCATAAATGTCGTACTACCAATGTTTCAAGCAGTTTGCAGAGCGTGTTGCTAAGGCTAATAAGTCAGTAGCTATCAATGGATTTTCCCCCCTTAGGACGATGATACTATCTCATCATGGTGAAGGGAAAACATCTTCCAGACAAACAAGGTTGAAGATCTCAAATAGATTGAGTTTTTGCCTAACATTCAAATGTTAACTAATCTGATCATCTGATTACGAATCTAATCAGGACCTGGGGCCATATCGTGCAATGATTCAGAGCATAAAGCAGTACCCAGTCAGTCAAAGGTTCATTGTACAATTCTGCGTGACAGGGATAAAGGATAAGGACACGTCTTCAACTCCTCTTTTATGCATTCGAAAGGTGGCCAGATAACAAAGGATGCTGATGCTGTCACAAAATGTGTTGCAAAGTCTTCAGCGAGAATCGACTATTGGTAGAAGAACCAACTTGAAGGAGGTGGCCCAGAACAGTTGCTGATCTTCAGTGACCCAGCAGACTAAGGGGCTCGGCCAACACCTGGAACGAAGGGGCACATGTTCCTGAGAAAGTCAAATAGTGCTCCCAGCACTCCCTCTTACTGCATCAAATCTGATACCGAGCAATAGTGTGGAGCTCCCTAAGAGTGGCAAGTGTGGTCACTTGAGATTCAACACCATGCTTTGCTGATCCGGATTAGCTCTTGCAAAGACTGTGGTTCACCACAGCACTGCTTGCACTGGAAGGGGTCTGGTCTGTAGCAAGGGGAATAGCAGCTACAGTGGCATGGGTGATTTCATTGAAGATATCTCTCAAAATCTCATCGATGCAGGCCTGACTGAGATGTGGCCAAGGTGACAGCAGAGGAATATAACCGCCAGCTAGGGCTTCTAAGAACCTGACACCGGAATTGGTTCATCACTGCCATAAACATCATCGTGTGGCAACCATTGTTACGAAGCCATGAGACTGAGGGAACAAATCATCAGGTCAATAGCAGAAAGGCACGAGCTGCACAGAAGTGGATGGGAGTACCGTCACTGAGGAGAGACAGATCAAAATCGGAAAGAAAATGGTTGATCCGAAGGCCACTGCCAGATGACATGGTACTTCCCCACAGTGGGTGATGTGCACAGAAATTCTTAACTAGGAGAAAGGGAGGTAGAGCTTTCGAATTCAGGCAGCAACCTCAAGGTATGGAGAAAGTGCCATGCCTGCGGATAAATAAATGTTACAAATGATGGTCACTGGGCTCGTTTGCACTCAAACTGTTATTGCTTCCAATGTGGTGCAGACAGGAAATCCCTCACTGACGACATCTGTGCAAACCATTGCAGAGAGACCACCAGATGCTCTCTAGAAGTCAGTACAGTTCCAACAGAATGTAAGGTAACATCGAAGAGTCGAGGAATGGTCATCAGTGAATTGTGTTTCTGGGAGATCAACACAGATCACAGAACAGGAGGAAATTAGTTGTTCTGGCAGATGACAGCAATAACCATTGCAGTTTCAGTGAACTATCACATTAAGGGTGTCCTGATTAGGTGTAAAGCAGCCAAGAAAGGCCATGCCCCATGATCACCATCTATCACCAGGTGGGAGGGGGGGGGGGGGGGGGGGGGAGATGGAAGGACATCAAAAAACACCGGTTCAGAGTCTTATGGTGTGGAGGAGTATGGAGCCCCCGTGTTCAACTGAGTAGCCTTCTCCTGAAATTTCTTTTTTTTTATCCTTTCGTTACTTTTGGCGGTCGAGAATCTTGTGAGGGCTTATCCGCTATGGGCAAAAGAACTGAAGAGGAGAGGGCAGTCCTGGGAACTACAGTCCGCAGCTTTCTCAGCCACTGGCTGATGTCGAGTCAATGTTCTGTAGATTTCAGGGGGAAAGGATTCCTGAAAGGGAGCCAAGTCACCGGTGGATGGCAGGGAGAATGCTGCTTCTCCAGACAGGTGCAGGAAGTTGAGGTTTCACAAATAATTATGGTATCCTCTTGGGTAAAATATTCCAGGGGTAAAAGTCTCCCATTTGGATCTCCAGCTAGAGACTACTCAAAGTATAGTGTTATCACAAAAAAAACCTGCTTCCTACAGGTTAGTGTGTGGAATTCTAGAGCTCTTACAAAGATAGGTTGGAGAACTCGGAAAGCAAATTAGTAAGGTGGTTGTTCGAAATAGCAGGAAATAGTGAAGTGTAGGAGCAGCAAGAACAGCATTCCCACGAGGTGAGTACAAGGTTATCAACACACAATCGACCAGGGATAATGCAAGAGTATGTCTATTAATGAACATGGCAATAAAAATGTAGGTGAGCTACTACCAATAGTGTAGTGAATGTGTTTTCATAGCCAAGATAGATACAAATATGAGAGAGAAGAAAGGGACAAAATATAAGAAATTATTGAGTACACTAAAACAGAAAAAAATTAACTGTGATGACAACTGGAACTCAATAATGAGATAAGAAAAATAGATAACATGTACCAGAAGAATGGAACGAAAGAGCAATCAACCTGGTTGGATTTTTCGCAGAGTACAATTAACATTTCAATTAAAAATCACATGAGTAGATTGTACACACAAGGAGACTTGGAGGTGCTTCAAGGTTTCAAATAGATTATACAGTAGTAAGGTAGAGATTTAGATACCATATTCTAACCTACAAAACACTTTCACCTTCAGTAAACCACAATTAAGACTAGGACTGAAGAAATTGCAAATGGATAGGAAATTAAGGAGATAAGATCAGCATAAGTTCAAATAATCTCAAGTTGTCTAAACTTTCAGAGAAAGCATGAGGCAACAACCGCTCATCAAATATTTTATTTAAAGGGTAGCCAAGTAATTATTATTCAAGATATATATTAGTGTCAGTGGCAAAGAGGAACAGATGAAACAGTTAAAACTGAACACAGCTGCAGGGCTCGACAGAATTCCTATCAGATCCTACATTAAATTTGTGACCAAGTTGGCCCCTATTTTGAACTATAATCTACCATAGAGTCCTCTAACAAAAAATCATGCCCAGAAGTTGGAAGAAAGCACAAGTCACACCTACTAAATGAAGGATAGCAAAAGTGATCTACATACCTACCATCCAATATTCTTGACATTCATTTGCTGTAGAACCTTAGAACATATTCTGAGGTCAAACATAATGAGGTATATTGAACAGAATGACCTCCTGCATGTCATCCAGCATGGATTCCCAAAACATCAATCACGTGAAACCCATCTCTCACTTTTCTCACACGTTGTACTGAAAGCAGTCTATGAAGTCAGTCACGTAGATTTAATATTTCTCAGTTGTAAAAAGCATTTAAACTAGTATCACACGTACGCTTATTATCAAACATGCAGTTGTATGGAGTATCAAGCAAAATTTATGACTGGATTGAGGATTTTATGGAAGAGAGGATGCAACTAGTTAGCTTGGGTAGAGTGTCATTGACAGATGTAGAAGTAACTTCTGGTGTGTCCAAGAGAAGTGTATTGGCACCCTTGCTGTTCATGTTGCACATATATGCAACCTTCCGCCACACAGCGTCAGGTGGCTTGTGGAGTATGGATGTAGATGTAGATATAGATATATGACCTTGCAGACAATATTATTAGTAACCACAGACTATTTACAGATGATGCAGTTGTCTATAATGAAATACTGTCTGTATTCAGTCAGACCTTGATAAGATTTGAAAGTGGTGCAAATATTAGCAACTTGATTTAAATGTTCAGACATTTAAAACTGTGCACTTCACTAAGCAAAAAAGTCCTATCCTCTTGCTATAACTTCAATGAGTTACAATTGGAATCAGTCAATCCATGCCTCGGCATAATAATTTGTAGGGATATGAAATACATTGATCACATGTGCTTGGTGCTGAGTAAAGCAGACAGCAGACTTCAGTTTATTGTTAGAATACTAGAGAAATGCAATAAATCTACAGAAGAGACTGCATGCAAGAGACTTACAAGATCCATCCTAGAATA
Organism: Schistocerca serialis cubense; assembly: GCF_023864345.2. NCBI lineage: Eukaryota > Metazoa > Arthropoda > Insecta > Orthoptera > Acrididae > Schistocerca > Schistocerca serialis. The sequence goes on along the minus strand of NC_064641.1, from coordinate 107,804,567 downwards.
CTGCTCAAGTGTGGGACCCATACCAGATAGTACTAATGGGGGATACTGAACAGCTACAAAGAAGGGTGGCACAAATACTGACAGTTTGGTTTGATGCTTGGAAGAGTGTCACAGAGATACTGAAGAAACTGAACTGGCAGACCCTTGAAGACAGATGCAAACTGCCCCATGAAAACCCACTTAGATAGTTTTTAGAGCCAACTTTGAGTTTTGAATCTAAAAATATGTCCCATAGGGATCATGAAGACATGACTGAACTAATTTTTGATCAGAAGGGTGAGATGGTGGAGAGGGATCATATAGAAGAAGTCTGGACTTGCTGCATAAAAGAGAGAGAGAGAGAGAGAGCTGAAGAAATTCTATAATATGAGAAAGTGCATCACAGTGCAAGATAGGTGGGTAAATAACAGCTCTACCATGCACACAGACTGAGAACTGATAGGTCCCAATGCAAAAATCACTATACAGGAGTGGCAGAGCACTAGAATAGATACTAGAAAGAAGATATTTCTCCACAAAGGAGACAGGAACCAGAAACCCATAAACAGTTCCAGACACCTCGCTGTGGTACACGAACAACAAAGCTTCAGTGAGTACAACTGACTGAAGAAAAAGAGACAAGACAAAGAACAGACACAAATGAGTGAACAAGACTTGGAAAATTTCTGGATACATCTGATTCAACACTGGAAAGAAAACCCAATAATTAGGACATGAAATAGGGCATAAGGATCACTGTCAAACACTATATTGCCTATTTTGACCATGTTTTATTCTCAGAACCATAAAGGAACTATGGCTCATCTGAAATGAAAGATAACCTAAGGTCAGTTCTGTGCTCAGACCTCTCTGGCATTCATATTTTGTCAGATGAACAATGGACCAGAATATGCAGAAACAGAGCAATATAATTAGTTATTAATAGGCGGAACAAACATTTTTGGGATGAAGAGTTTCAGCATATGCAACTTTGATATAATTGTTGAAAGAATGCAACCGGAAGATAAAAGACAAAAATCCAGATGCAGTGAAGATTTGAATGCCAGATTTTTGTAATTGGCTAAAAGAAGGAAAAAATATGTTCTTGGGTGCCAATCACGTCTAACAGAACTGTTAAGTCTGGTGGGATGTGATACAGTTAAGTCAGAAATAGTATAAAAATTAAAGAATAAAATGTATATCAAGCAAATTGAAAGGATGAAGAAGAGATTGGTTAGTTGGTTGATTTGGGGGGAGGGGACCAAACAGCGAGGTCATCAGTCAGATTGGATTAGGGAGTGATGGGGAAGTAAATCGGACATGCCCTTTCAAAGGGCCATCCCGGAATTTGCCTTAGCCAATTTAGAGGAATCATGGAAAACCTAAATCAGGATGGTCGGACACTGGTTTGAACTGTTGTCCTCCAGAATGCAAGTCCAGTGTGCCAAATATTAGTAGCTTGCATCTTGAAAAATTCTACAGATAGGAAAAGATTAGGGATTAAACATGTCGTCAACACTGAGGTCATTAAGGATGGAGCAGAAGCTTGGATTGTTTCAAGGACTGGGTTGGGAATATGTCCTTGCCCTTTCAAAGGAACCATACTGTTATTTGCCTGGAGCAATGTGGGGGAATCATGGAAAACCAAATCAAATCTGGATGGTCAGACACAGATTTGAACCATCATCCTCCAGTATGCAAGTCCAGTGTGCTGATTACTGTGTCATCTTGCCCAGCCTCTACAATGAAGAACAGTGGAAAAAAAGCTACGGAATGGGTACACAACACAACACTAACATAGCCACTAAAGCAACAGACAACAAACTGATACATTCCACTACATTAAACATTCCCTACAAGATCAAGAAACCCAACAAATAACATGTACATATGGTGAAAAAAGACAAAGAGGGAGAAGAAATGTGAAATAAACTACAGTCAGCCCCCCCCCCCCAGATGTCGCCTGTTACACATCTCCACAACAGCAAGTTCCATATTTAGCTTTTCCTGTGTTTTTCTTGTAGTATATTTCTTAAATCTCATGTGTGACTTTCTATTTAACAGGTTAGATCTCTCATTTTGTAGCTGTAAGTGTAAAATCATTAAATTTGTAGCACAGTAGTTGCTTTTGAAGACAAGCGTCCATTCATTTCTAGTCAGCAGCTAGTCAGGCCCTCTGTTTTTGTTCGCTGACATCTTCAGAGCAGCAGTTTATGTATTTAGCTTTTCCTGTGTTTTACAAGTATCATATTTCTTAAATTTTGTGCACGTTTTTTTACTTAAGAGGTTTAATCTTCTGGTCTGGTGAGTGTAAATCCAGGCAGTCCATAGTGCAGTTTTCATTTCTTTTGAATAGCCAGCTACACAGCTCATTAAAGAACCAGCAAGCATTGGTGTGACACGTCAGGCGGATAGCAAGCCATATATGTAGTTTTCAGTCCGCTTTTATAGTTTACTCCTCCAGCTAATCTTGCTAAAAACTATAGGATGCGTGCCTGCTGTGTGCAGGCACAGGAGAAAATGGCTGCAGTTCATGAATAGCTGAATGCACTTTTAGCTACGGTCAGCCACATTCAGGTTGCTGCCTTAGGGTGTAGCAGTGGTGGAGAATCTGGCGTGTCACATGGGACACCTCAGGTGTCGCTCATTTTGCCCATGGGCTCTGCTGCCGAAGCACCTCCTAGCATAACAACCAATGTGGTGGATCAGCCCTCACAGCATGGTGAGTGGCGGGTGGTAATGTGTTCACGTCACTTGAGGACAGTACACTGTGGATGCTGGCCATCTGGGCTAATCTATTCACCCTTTGAGGTAGCAGGTGGCCATTCCTTCAGCACGGTCCAAGCAGGTATACATGGGCAAGGGTTTGCTGGCTATCAGGAGCTCCAACATTAGGTGTTAAGGAGCCCCTTAGAAAGAAAGAATTCAGTGCTAGAAAGAATGACAATGTGCACACGCAATATGTCTGCAATGCGGCCTCACCAAGATGTGGAGGCTGCCTTGCCTGCAACTATCAAGCATGCATGGTGTAGTCATCTGCAAGTTGTGGCTCAAGTCAGCACCAAAGAGCAGAGCCCGTGATTTGCAGCATTGTTGCCAGAGGTGATCAAGGTCCTTTGGTTTGGAGCCAAGACATGGTTCTCAACCAAAGGCTTCGTCAACTCCATGACAGTTTCGGCTGTAGATTTCTGGACCGGTGTTATTGCGTGGGGAATTGTGGGATTCCCCTTGATAGGTCAGTGGTACACTACACAAAGGAAGTGGCTGCTTGTGGAGCATACAGGGTGTGCTTTTTTTTCCCTGCGGCAGTTTGAAGTGCTGTGATGAACACTCGTCAGCCAATACGCAGACAGCAAAATCAGACTGCACTCAGAATACAAGCACTTCAATTGTCAAAATTTTATTAGTAACTTCTCGAAGTTTTTGTAACATGGTTCTCAAAAGTTCAAATTATTCTTGGGACTGAGAGCTGGCTGAAACCCAAAGTAGAATGCTCCGAGATATTTAGAGTCATGGAACATGTATCGGAAAGACAGATTAGACATCATAGGAGGGAAAATGTTGCAACTGACAAATATATTCTCTCTATTGACGCTGAAATTGAGTGAGAGACATTAAAGTTTCCTGGTCGCGTCTAGATGAAAACAAGTTAATTGTTGGATGTTTTTACCAACCACCTGATTCTGCTGCAACAGTTATCGAGTTATTTAATGAAAGTCCATGCTCAGTAGAGCACAAATACCCACATCATGGAACACTAGTTGGAGGCGACTAGCATTTTAGCATAAACTGGGACGTCTATGGATTCACTGCAGAGATACAGGCAGTCTTGCGAAGCATTTCAAACACATTTTCTGAAAACTGCCTTGAATAGCTAGTTTGACAGTCCACATGCAATGAAAATATCTTAGACCTTGCAGCCACAAACAGGCTGGATCTTAGCAATGGTGTCAGTATAGAAATGAGGATTAGTGACCATGATGTCATCGTAGCAACTATGGTTATGAACATTAAAGTGTTATGGAGATGCTTTTGGGAACTCCAATGGGAATCCCTAGAGGACATTCTTTTTGTCACCACTGAGAAAATTTAGAGAACTGGCATTTGCAGCGGGCTGCACAACAATTCTATTGCCACCAACATAAATTTTGCCCAAGGACCATGAGAAATCAGAGCTCATATGGAGGGTTGTCTTTTCCTTGCTTTATTTGCACGTGGAACAGGAAAGGAAAGACTGGCAGAGGTACAGGGTACCCTCCACGACACACCATACGATGGCTCACGGAGTATGTATCTAGCAGAAGAAACAGGAGTGCAAACAAGTGTTAATAGTGCGTGTAGCAATAAACATGAAATGAAGTTAATATCAATCAATTCATCTAGTAGCAGCAGCTACGTAAAAAAGGTACACAGATAGAAGAGTAGAAGCTCGTAGAGGGTCGGCTGTAACACCAAAAATAGTGAACCTTTACTTATTAGGTAAGTGAAACAAGTGAAGGGAGTGGTTACGTACAGTTCTAATTGTTATGCTCAAGAACTGAAGCACGTTCCCAAGTTCTGTCATGAGAACCCCACACTGTGTCACAGATGACTGGCACGAGACCAAAGAGATTCCCCACCAAAAATGCCTATTTTCCCTACTATGGTCCAATATTAAGTACTTGTATTTATATTTGAAGATGTTAATTACAAGAATATACCTATCCAAAACGTCCTATACTCCTATGAGCATCCTGATATTTTGATAGTGAAAATATACGGACAACACATTCTGCATCCACACCTCTCTCTCTCATGCTATATCCTTCATCCTACCTAGTTAAAAAGAAAAAAGAACAGGAGCTCAGTAGTGCAAAGGAGGAGGGGGGAGAAGGAGACAGAGCAGTTAAACATTTCAAAAGAGAAATAGCAGTGTGTTTGGTAAAAAAGGATCACGGCTGCTCCTCCTCTCACAAAACTCAGCTGCAGTTTTAATCTCCATTTCACACTAATCATTTAGGTCACATTAATGAACATAGTCATTTATTAATGAAATAATCTAGAAATAAGTCCTTAATTATAAGTGTGAGATTAGCACTAGCTATAATTATTTGTTAATATACTTTAGAGAAATTGCCTGCAGTGGCTGCTTCATATGGTAACACATAATTTGACACTTTCCACATTCCTGGAGGCTTTGCTTTATTGTGGGATTTTTGGAACATTTCCTGTGACTGAATGAATTATGTCCTGGAGATCTATGGACAGGGATTGCCATGGTGATAGTTTCTGTGCCACAGAATGATTGTTTTTCGTCTAATGTGGTAGCAATATCAATTCACCTTAGCTGCGGTTGGTTTTTGTCAACAAAACTTTCTTTAAATAGTTAACAGCTGATTGTTCACCACATACAAAAACATTTTCATTAGCCTTCCTGCTGGCAGGATTGTTCCTTACTCCCTGCATGTACCTCTTAGTTGCACACCACCACTACCTTGAGCGAGCGTTAACCTCCTCCTACAGCACGCAAATAATAATAATAATGGTTTAAGATTCTATCAACGAGTAAAACATCAGACACAAAGGACAAGGTTCAATAAAATAAGTATGGGGAACTAAATAGATCTTGCCATTCACCACAATATGTTAAAATACATTCATAAATGTTTGTCGTTCCCCCTCAAAATTTTACATCTTGTGCACAGATACAGAATAAAACAAGAAACGAGTGCAGGCTCTTGTCGCCAAAACTATGGATAAATGGAAGAACATACGCAGTAAGAGCGTATCGCGCGTGTTCAGTTTAAAAATGTTTGAAGAGCCAATCTGTTCTATTTGCATCTTTGTACGGTGGAAGCAATCCAGTTGTTATGCATATAACTACCGAAGCGAATTACGGAAGATTTCAGTGGTGATCCAGAACGGCAGCTGATTCACAGGTCGTAGAGCTTGGCGCTATGATCATCGAGGATTTAGTTGGCATTGTACATCCCAACTGACTTTTTTTAAATATTACCTGCCAACATATTCTATTTCAATAAACGCACAACACAAACAGTACGACAACGGCGCCAATGCTTGTTTTCGATTTCACCACTCATCGCATGACATTTAACACTTTGTAGCTGTACCTGGCATCCTTTCTTGTGATGAAATCCAACAACTATAACATGCAATATCGGTCCTGTAACTTCTTTCATATTATTTGTCTCTGTTGCCATCTACACCACTTCGTCTGACATTTCATTCGAGTGTAGAAGCCACAATTGATTACACAACTGCCAACATTGAATGAAAAAAGCTAACGTAGGTTGGTATACGTGAGAGTGAATTGTGTTTTGAAGTTCCGTATGCAACAAAAGTAACGCCATAAGAGTGGCGTCAGCAAAATTACTTGTGGACTCATTCAGATTCCTGTACTCACTCGAATGCCAATAAAAGCTTCTTATTTTACTGATTACTTTTCTGTGAACATTACCGTCATTACAGGTCAGTTATAATTTAATTATACAGCTATTTTATACATATAGCTATACAATTACAAATGACAGTGTTTGATACGCCATATTTATATCTGCTTTTTGCAGATAATGTTCTATTAAACAGTTAATTTCAAGTGTTGGCGAGGGAATCCGCATTTTTGCAAGGTTTTTCAAGTTTATTTTGTCGAAGTGCATACTTAAAACATCACAAAATTGTGTGGTTCGTCTTCCGTATGTTCGTTACATGTGGGAAAATCTATCACTCCAATACTATACAGGTCCGCAGGGGAACGTGTGTCTTTATTCATTGATATATACAACAGAATGAGTTCATCTCCTCTACATAACATCGACAAAAATAACTGGTCACACATACCCTTGGAAGATCTTTCTTGCTCTGTGTGATATAATCGATGATGAGGTCCCCACAGAGGACTCCCCACCTCCTTTGCAGTGAGAAACGCTGACAGGAGGAGGCCAACATAGGACCTAGCTGGCTGCGTGTTCTTCATGCACTTAAGCATAATCAGCCGTGCTATGACTGGCTACAAGGCAGGACACGACTGTACTATTTCTCGGCAGAAGATATTGACGAAGGGATTGGGGAGATCGTCGGATATGGCCATAGCAAGACTGCTGGTCTGTTATCATTCTCTTCTTGCATGTTGTCTTCTGTCTGAGCGCCTGTGCTGGATGTATCTCCAGGTGGGTTTGAGATGATGCATGGAGACAGTAGGCCTGATGTGGTGTTAATTTTGTGAACTGTGTCATGACTGACACCAATTTGTTTACACATCACACTTGCTGAGTGGGAACTAGGACTGTTGCTAGTTTTAAAAATGTCGTGAATCCGATATAGCAATATTTAAAATATATCATTACCAGCTCTCAATATATCGAACAAAAGTATCTACAGTACATGTATCGACTTATCTGCCTATAAAAATATCAGCTGCGCGCAGTAGATATACTGCTGGTTTTAGAGCAGTATATTTAAGTATTGATTTATTATTACATATTCTGTAAATCAACAAGCTAGCAGCCTGCCTATCCCCCTAAGAGCAAGAATTGAAAGGAAAATGACGCAACTCCATACTTTGCGATAACCGTTTTGTTAGATTAGATTAGATTAGATTAATACTAGTTCCATGGATCATGAATATGATATTTCGTAATGATGTGGAATGAGTCGAATTTTCCAATACATGACATAATTAGGTTTATTTAACAACATACTTAAGTTAATATAACAACTTTATTTTTTGTGTTTTTCTTTATTTTTTATTTTTATTTTTTTTATTTTTTTAATATTTTTTTTTCTTAATTTATATCTAAAAGTTCCTCTATGGAGTAGAAAGAGTTGTCATTCAGAAATTCTTTTAATTTCTTCTTAAATACTTGTTGGTTATCTGTCAGACTTTTGATACTATTTGGTAAGTGACCAAAGACTTTAGTGCCAGTATAATTCACCCCTTTCTGTGCCAAAGTTAAATTTAATCTTGAATAGTGAAGATCGTCCTTTCTCCTAGTATTGTAGTTATGCACACTGCTATTACTTTTGAATTGGGTTTGGTTATTAATAACAAATTTCATAAGAGAGTATATATACTGAGAAGCTACTGTGAATATCCCTAGATCCTTAAATAAATCTCTGCAGGATGATCTTGGGTTAACAATGGTAACTGGATGTAAGTGGCACAATGGTGTCCGATGGGTCTGTCGTTCGGTTTCGTCACACATCGAATTTGTCCGGAACACTTCACGTCGACTTTCTTGTTTTTAAACTTCTACCAACTCCAGTGACCTAGCAGTTGTAGTGTCTAAATTCAGAGGTGAAGCTAAACTTTGCAATTTCTGTTGGTAGCTCCAAGTACCATTTACATCAGCATTTCCCCTCACATGCCTCAGCACACTGTAAAGACCTATCTTGTCATTTAGATTTTTGTTCATCACTTACAGGAATTGTTTGTGAAGAATGCTGATGTGAAGAAACAGCACACTAGTTGCGTTAAAAACTATTGCAATCGGACTTCTTCTTTCGTGCCACAGATACTTGCTTCATACAGTCAAAGAAAAAAATTGGACATTACGAAAGCTCAAAAAGTAGGAAGACTCCTTCACATACTGAAAGTAAAATTAAGTCCTACTACATTTTCAAAAGGAGAACTTCAAATATTAACCGAAGATTGTGAGAAAATTATAGGATAAAATAAAAATATCGGCACTCGATATTGTCCTTTTGATATCGATATATTGAGGGTACGAATCTCACCGACATGTATCGATATGTTTGTTGAAAAATATCGATATATCGACATTTTATCAACAGCCTTGACGGGAACAGAAGGGCCACATATAATGGCTACATACACACTGTCATAAAAGTTCACTGCACTACGGGTATTAAAGTATTAAAGTGACTTCAGAAAGAAAAAGAAAACTGTATGAGTAATGCATCACTAAGTCAAGGTATTTTCCCAGACAGGTTAAAATATGTCATTGTCAGGCCTCTCTACAAAAAGGAGGACACCAAAAATGTCAATAATTATCGGCCAGTATCCTGACTTACAGCATTTTCAAAAATCTTAGAGAAAGTACTCAAGAGTGGTTAGACATCTCAACGCTAATGGGATACTTAGGAAATCACAGTTCGGATTTCAAAACTGCTGTTCCATTGAGACAGCAATATACAATTTCACTGTCCAGATAATAGAGTGTTTAAATAGTAAAATGTCATCAACAGCAATTTTCTGTGTCTTGTCCAAAGCATTTTATTATGTGAACCATGACATTATGTTACAGAAATTACAATTCTATGGTATAAGTGGAATAGCATATGATCTGTTTAAGTTATACCTGCAGAACAGGAAACAAAAAGTTTCTTTATGTGGGTCAAGTGACTTAAATAAGTCTGCCTCTTCATCTAACTGGGGTGAAATTACATTATGTGTTCCACAGGGTGGGTCCCCTCCTGTCCTTGACAAAGGTGAACAACCTCCCTTCTTATCTGAACTGACACTGTTTGCTGATGATGAAGCATCATTATTAACCCAGTAAAAGAAACTCCAATTGAAAATGATACAAATAAGATCTTTGGAAAAGTCATTAACTGATTTTCTGCAAATGGGCTTGCTTTAAACTTTGAAAAACATAGTACATTCAATTTTCTGCTGCAAAAAGTACGGTTCCTTCAATAACTATAACACATCAATAGGAGTCTGTAATCAGGGTAGAGCATACTAACTTTTTGTGTGTACATATATATGAGAATATTAAATGGAAAATTCATATTTTGGATCTTCTAATGTGACTAGGTTCAGCAACTTTTGCAATCAGAATAATTACCAATTTTGAGGATATAGAAATTATTAAGCTAACATACTTTGCATACTTTCACTCTCTGATGTCATACAGAATAATATTTTCAGTAACGCAACACTTAGACAAAAAGTATTCACTGCTCAAAAGAAAGTAGTTAGAATAATGTATGGGGTTCATAGTTGTACATCTTGTAGGCATCTTTTTCAAAGATTGGGAATTCTTACAACAGCCTCACAGTACATTTACTCACTAATGAAATTTGTTGTCAACAACATGGACCAGTTTGAAAACAACACTGACATTCATGATTATAATACCAGGAAAAAGAATGACTTACAATATCCTTTACTCAACCTATCTTTGGCACAAAAAGGGGTAAAATATGCTGCTATAAAAACTTTTTACAAATTAGCAGATGAAATAAAATGTCTGCAGACAGTAGCAATAGGTTCGAAAATAAATTGAAACCATATCTCCTCGACAACGCCTTCTATACCATAGATGAATTCTTGAATAGGAATAAATAAATCTATAAATATAGTATATGCATGTTGTGCCATTTAAGGGACTGGGGTAAATAATTAACATTAATCTCTAACATGGTACTGTATATATGTATATACATATTTAAAAAATCTTGTTTCATAGGTGCAGTTCTTGTGCACTTGACATGTACCACATCATAGCGGCTACCGTACTGTGCGATTGATCAATGGAACGTACAACCAACTAACCTGGGGCTTTGGTGAGACATGCAGTACAGTATGCACCAACAGTCAGTATGTGCCATCCATCGACACTGAGGCAGGTACTGCATCATTCACGCCAGGAATTTACAGATGGTAATACTTTAACTGTCTCTGATAAGATTGTGTAGCATCCAGTTCCCTATTAAAAGAACATTCCCAAGCTGTCAATGCTATACTCTCTCTGTATAGCTTGAGCTTCTTGTTTACTTCTTCATAGCTCTTCATCACCGCTTGTAGTTCAGACTGCAAAGCCTGATAATCATCAAGCCCTTGTAGGCGAATGTATTACATAGGGTTTGAAGGAGGTTGTACCAGAGTTGTCCCCTACGAAACTGCATGTGAATATGCCAGCAGACTACGACTAGTAGCGGGTACTGACTCCCCAGTGCTGGTGTGCCTGATACACCCTTGTGTTGGGTTAGGGGAGAGGTGAAATCATTGGAGAATATCCATACCTTACATTAGTTTGCAAATGTCTGCAACAACAAACTGTCATGTAAACTTTTTGTGAAAACTAAGGTCTATGTTGTGCATGACAGATCCAAATAGCCTGATATGGGTGTTGTTTGCGGAATTTAGTTGGATGGCATGTGTGCCTTTTATGGCTGTTCCCCTGGAATAGTGCTCACTTCAGATCCTATACCTATAAGGAAGTATTGATTTGTTGCATTATTTAACAAATACTGTCTACCAACATCAGCTGTAGAGGAGAGAAACTAGTTTGGCCCACATGCTTGAGCAATAGGTGGCTGTATTGTGCGTTGCGATTTGGATGGTGTCATTTGTTTAGGTGTTTATGTGAAATGGACAAAACGTGAGTGAAACCAACACAACCACGGCCATGCCCCCATACTACAATAACGTATGTTATTGTCAGCAATGAATTTGACAGACTTGGCTGGCTAAACATCACCACTCCAAGGGCCAGCCACTCATGACATCATCGTCATGCACGAATGTAGCTGTTCGTATCATGTCATCTCTGGCTGTGCCAGGACTTACTGGCAGCAGTCATTGTTGCACACTGTTTCCAAGTATTGTCGGTACTGTGGGATTATGAAAAGTCTGTCACCCAGAAATAATTTGCTTTCCCTCACATTGCATTTGTGTGAAATCATTACTCACTGCTTCTGAAGTGATAATTTAATTAAGCAGAGCACCCAGAGCGTGTTGTCTGTCATAAGAGTGAGGTTGATCTATTCATGGAGATGTCTCCACAGCTGAGATGGTGACCTGCTGCCAATATTTCCTCATAAATTACCTGTTATGGTTATAGCTCTGGTGTCTTGGCAAGCCTTTGCAACAGTGCTGCCTTTGCCGGACTCTATGAGATACCGTCAGTGCCTCTGGATAACAAATGGACCAAGCCTTCCTTCTTTACGGTGCCACGAGCTCCTACACACTCTCTCAGACATTTTCCGCCGTCTCGGAATCTGACGTTGGGGAAGTCTTACCCACCGCTTCAGTCCTGGAACTTCACTCATACACACGGCGGTTCTTCGGGCAGTCACCCAAGTTCTACGCACATCGCCGCGTGACGCCGATACCGCCCACACCTCGACAGGAATCGCCTCATCCCGCGCCTCACTACGTCGAGCAGCATTTCTTGCCCATCTTGCGCACCGATACTAACGCGTCTGCTGCGTCTCCAGCGCCGTGCCACGCCCATCTCGCGATGGTACCTTACAATCGAACCACTGACGGCCATCATACAGTCCAAAAATAGCATTTTCCGAGTGGATTCTATTGCGATGTAGTTTGCCTTCAGCGAGTGTTTGATGTCAGCCAGTGGCGTCAGTGGGGATGATGAGAAGTTCGCTACTCTTCTTAACCACCTCGGAGACAGTGCAGACCTATTAGCTACTTGCTTTTGGATGTTCCAGCTTCTCACAAATACTAAACAGCCAAGACAGCTACAACGACTAACACACACGCCTGAAGAGCAGCTACATCTTGCATCAACAAGACTACTTTGGGGAACAACACGTTATCTTTGCTCTGGCGCCACTTTCGATTTCTTATTGATCCCATGCTACTACCTGATCGCATGCTACGAACACTTTGGCTCCTAAAACTGCCAGAGAACATCCAGAAAGCTGTCGACGCTCAGTATGCTTGCACCAAAACCGATTTTGCTCGATCCCGGCCAAGCCACCACGACGTTCCACACAGCCACAGACCGTCCAACGACGGCCAGACTGACCCGACAAGGGCTGTGCTCCATGCCTCTGCCACCCCTGCGCCTTTCACGGCTGCAGCATACAATAGTCGCCTATCGCGACAGCCGAGGTTGTTGTCCCACAAGCTGGCCACTGTCCCAACTCTGTGTATAAACAAAATCCGCTCTGACCAAGTGCATCGCCTGCTTCCTCGCCCAACACACAACAATGGTACTTCTGGTTTCACATAAGATATGTGCAGGACTCCCAGGACCACAGACAGCCCTGCACCTACACAAACAAGAACGGCGACCTGACTTATGTGCACCAGGCTGCTCTTCATTAACAAGACGCCTCTGCACACAATGGCAAAACAGCAACGATGCAGGGTTTCAGCATTCAGATGGCGGCTGACTGTTGATACCGGGGCTGACGTGAGCACTTTACCACCTGCTCTCATGCCTGCTACACTGCCGCCATCGTCACAGTGAAGCAAAGCAAGCACTGTCTCATGTGTGAGATACAGAGGCGAGCGAGTGTGCAGGGACTTACCCAAGTTCACTGTTGGTAGCACCACATCACCTTAACACATATGCCCGTAGCGCACAAGTATCGCACCACAATTAAGAATAAAATTAAAAGTCAAGATTAATGTTTAAAACTTTGTTAAAATATAGTTTAGTACAATAATGTTTCAAATATCAAGTCTTTATGTACCTAGACTTGGTAGTTTCCATAAACATGCAATTTTAAGAGAAAAATAAGCGCCGCTAAATAACAAATCTAAAAAGCCAGAATTTGGTTAAAAGGGCTCATAAATACGTGGTGCAAATTTCAAAACCAAAGAGCAATAATTATGACCGGAATCCAAGTTTTTTAGGAAAAATGGAAGGCACTAAATATTGGACTTAGAAACGTAAAAATTTGTTTAATGCTTCAGTTAACCCTAAAAATAATAACTGAGAGACCACATTAAGCTACCTCTTATAGTTTTTGAGTAATTAAGTAAAAACGAATTTTGTAACTAAAAGATACCCACTTGTAATAGATTAAGTACCTGTAATTTTAAGGGTAGAGAATTTTGGCTAAAGCAGATGATAAAACCTGCCAAATAAAAGAGCTATACCAAATTTGAGAGTTGTAGTGTTAATAACAGCCGATACAAGTTCTAGTAAAGGTATGGTTCAGAGGTAACGATCTACTGTTAGTTCCACTCTAAAAACTATAGAAGGCAAAGTTTTTATTCAAGCAAGCTGAAACTTTTTCTGTCCTTTCAAACAACTTATCTGAATACAAGTAAAAATTAAGAGGTTTGTGAATTAACTCATAATTACGATATTAAAGTTTATGTGTCCGAGAAAGCGGCAGTTCTGAGGCTGCTGCAGTATGCAGACTGCAGATAACAAAAGATGTTCCCTCGGCCGTCCGCTGCGGCACCTAGATAAATACAGCCCGCGATGCAGTAAAAAGGTTCATTTTGCACTCAGCCACTGGAAGATCGAAGTCTGATACACGTCGGATCGCGCTCTGTCTCGGATGACGTCAAAACCGGACTGTGACGCATCGCGTATTTGCGGTAAAAACGGATAGTGAACTCGCGAGGACTGTACACCGTCCTGGATCGCTTAGAATTCCCCAAAGTAACTGTTAGTGTGCCGTCCGTGTGGCAAGTGGCGACTATTATTTCCACTCTTATGGCAAGCATTAATTTTGTACATTTATTTCGAACATTCGGTTGAGCTTTATTAGTCAGAGCGAAAGGTACTCTGGTAAGAACGTACTAAAAAAATGGTTCAAATGGCTCTGAGCACTATGGGACTCAACTGCTGTGGTCATAAGTCCCCTAGAACTTAGAACTACTTAAACCTAACTAACCTAAAGACATCACACACATCCATGCCCGAGGCAGGATTCGAACCTGCGACCGTAGCGGTCGTGCGGTTCCAGACTGTAGCGCCTTTAACCGCTCGGCCACTCCGGCCGGCTAAGAACGTACTGTAGAGGTCGCATCTGAACTGCTAGTTGAGCTATTTATGATAGAAAGATTTACTGTCAATTAAACATAGTGAATTTCAAAATTGTATGTGAAAGATCGTATGAACTAGAACTTTATACTTTCATTTAAAATCATAGTCCCGATCCTGCTAAGTAGAAGGAGAACACAAACGTCTCTTTCAGTGGGCTGTACCAGAATGTGGCCGCAGGCTGGAAACTGAGGTCAGTATGTTTCCCTTCGCTTTCTGGCTGACCACAAAATTAGTTGCCAGGCTCGCGTGAATAAGACGGCTTAATGAACAAACAAACAATGTCAAAGTTTAACAAAAATTATACCTGCCGCCCCACAGCTGCAACTGCATCATGTGGCCACTGTAATCGCTGATGTTGGAACTCCACACATTATGCTCGATCTCAGAACAGATAAGCAAATACCTTGGACATTCCCAGTGGCAGAGAGAGTTGACCAGTTCTGGGAGTTGATTTCCTCCAGCTCTACCAAATACTGCCGGATTTAAATCGCATCCTCCTATTACGGTGGGACAGCTAGCAGCCATACACTCTGTACACTTGTAATGATTACACGAGTTATGTATATTGTGCTCAGTAATAAATACTGTGCAAACCATATCTCTACGGTGTGTCACTATTTTGCTATCACAGCTCTGGTACCTCATGTCCCACACTGATACACTTCAGTGCCCATACAATCATTGACAGCTACCCTGTTCAGAAATTGCACAATTTTTTCCACGTCTTGGCCGGGGTAAAAATTTTCAGTGGCGTCGATTACAAAATAGCGTACCTGTAAATTCTGATGGCGGCCAAAGAAGTACCGAAAACTGTGATAATGACGCCATTCGGTCTCTTTGAGCTCCTCTACATGCCGTACCGACTAAAATACGAGGCACAGGCATGGCAAAGATCTATTGACAGAATACTGTTCAATTTGCCTTTCTGTTTTGCCTATGTAGATGACGTCATAATCTTTTCGCAAAACGAGCGAGACCACGACGACCACCTGAGTATCATCCTTGATAAGCTGGCCTCTCACAGGGTCATGATAAACGATGACAAGTGCCAACCCCGAGTGACCTTTGTTGGACACCGCGTCGACGAGTCTGGGGTACGTCATACTGCTGAGAAAACTGAGCAGATACGTCCCCTCCCGCCTCCCAACAACTACCAAGAGCTGCATAGGTCTGTGGGGATCATAAATTTCTACAGAAACCAATTGCCACACACTGCTGAGACTTTATACCACTCACACGCTTACTGCGCAATAAGAATACATCTCATAAACGACACCTCGACTGGATACTACAAATACAGATGGTCTTTCACAAAATAAAAAGACACCTGTTACATGCAACGACCCTCGTCCACCCATCGCTCGAAGCACATTTAATTATCACATCCCATGCGAGTGATCATGCGATCAGGGCTGCTTGACAACAAGATATTGGTGGAGTCACTCAGCTGCTTACATTTTTCTCGCACAAACTAACCGGCACCCAGATAAAATGGTCCATATTTGATCGCAAAATACTACCCATATATGAAGTAGTTCATCACTTTCAAGGTGATGTTGAGGGGAGACCCCTCATCATATATACAGATCATTGCCTATTGGCTGACGCATTCGGCAACCTGTTGGCGGAGTCTGTACCCAGGAAATTCTGTCACCTAGATTTCGTAGTACAGCACACTGCCGATCTGCGATACATCATAGGTGACTATTATATTGTGGCGAACTATCTTTCCCACATAGCACCTACCTCAGGCCAGATGGAGCTTGATGGGATCGCAAATGCATAAGCGACAAACGCCGATCTCCACAGCTTCTTTAACAAACCAAACACTGGACTCCAATTGTAACAGTGCACGCTACCTGGCGCTACCAAATAAGTCCGGTATGATGTTTTGAATGGATGGGTCCAACCTGTCGTTCCAGGGTCATATCGGAACAATTTTTGACCTTCTCCACAACCTTGCACATCTGTGCGTATGCCCTTACTGTACACTTCATCACAGAATGGTTTGTTTGGCCTAACATTAAAAAAGATGGTGTTCGGTGGGCCAGGACTTGCATTCTATGCCAGAAGGCAAAACTGGCTGCCACACACCCCACTTTGATGAATTCCCAATTCCAAAGGGGCTGTTCCAGCACGTCCACAATGGCATCATAGGGCCACTCCCCGAACCACATGGTAACCAGTACATTCTGTCAGTGATAGACTGAATGACACGACTGTTGGAGGCCACGCCCATTTTCGACATATCAGCAGAGCGAGTATCAAAAACTTTCATCAACAGCTACCCAGTCTCCTTAACGTCCGACCAGGATTGGCAGTTCGAATCCCAACTGCTCAGTGACTTATCCCACCTAAGTGGATTCCACTCCACATAACCGCCTACCACCACCAATCCAATGGCCTTGTGGAATAATATCATCAGGCGATGAAAGCCGCTCTCATGTACCACTTGATGTGTCGCTCACCGAAATACTATTTGGCGAGTCCCCTTTGTAGTGCATGAAATAGTCCCTATAGACCAGGACTTACCAGACTTAGACATGCACGTGTGCACACATATAAAAAGTATCAACGTGCACTCCCTTCACATTACATGACGACAAATTTTTATTGATAAAGATCTGGCCACATGTTCTCATGTGATGCTATGCACAGATGCAGTGAAACTTGCCTTACAGCTTCCATTTACAGGACTGCGCCGAGTGTTGAAATGACATACAAACACTTTTTATATGGCAGTTGCTGGAAAACAAACAAGATTTTTGGTGAATTGGCTTAAACTGGTGTGGACGTTAGTTCGGACCTGGCACAATAGACACCCATGCCCCAACCGCTTCCTATGCACTCATTAGTCAATTTCCAAGGGCCTGTGATTCTCCACGATTTTCCGCCCAACGACATATCCGTTACATTATGCCATACTGACCTCATGATTACCGCTAGCACAATATGGACAGACAGTTGGGTGCAAGCACTGTCATACCCAGTTTATGCACACCACTCCAGTCCCACCAGAAGTTGACACAGCAGGACTCATCTCCCGTTTTTCAGCAGATGGTACACTCACCATGACCACCCTCACTTACACAGCTGCAGGCCCCACAACGCCTCCTGTGGACACAACGATGCAAGGCAACGCCGCCAACTTGCATCTCTCATCACAAACGGCCGCTAAGCCAGCAACGTTCAAAGACGCTGCCGAGACTATATCCTTATCTGTTAACACTGTCAGTAGAAACCCTTTAGCCGCAACGCCGACGTCGCACTTTGGGCGTGCTCTGTGCCCACTGGTGCACCTTGCTGACTAGGACGTGTCTTCCATCACATCCACAGTCACACAGCCGTCTACATCACTTTCGACAGTTCGACAGATGACACCCCACGCAGCCTCCCCTCACATGCTCCATACTGTGGACATGTGGGGGGGGACTGTGGTGACATAACATCTCTGACTGGAGAAAGGGAGATGGCTGTCATGGGAGGCGAAGAGGATTCAGTATGCTCTGTATGCTTGTAACGATTACACTAGTCATGTATGTTGCGCTCGATAATAAATAATGTGGAAATCGTAGCTCAACAGTGTGTCACTATTATGCTATCACACCTCCAGTACCCCATTTCCCACATTTGAGTCCACTTGTTTACAGATTTTAGCTGTAAAGTTTAATTGTTGACTCTTCCTATTGTTTCCCAGACTTAGGAGAGAAGTATTTTTCTTGCAATTCAATCGTAGTATTTTTCTAGGAAGATTCCTTTTTTATTTTAAGGAATCATTTAATTTTGGCATACCCATTCTTATAGTTGCAAAAATTTTCCCACATACTGTTCCTCTTCTACAGTGTAAATGCTAATTTACGTTGAGCCACCACCTTTGAACGCTCGTAGTTCAATCATGGCAAAGATCCACATTTCATATTTTTTGTCGCCTTCATCTGAAGGATGGAAGCTGACTTGGCTATGTTGATCGTATTACAGTGGTATTTACTGTAGTTCTCTGAAACTTCGAGACGTTTGAAAACCATTAAAAGACTCCAGAAACAATATAGAAGTCAGTACCATGTTTCCCACACCGAGAAAAAAATCATTAATATTAAAATTAGTAAATATGAGCTCAGTTTTACATGTTGCTTCTTGGAAAAAATTTCGTTCCTTCAGTTTTGAAAAAGTCGCCACATAAGTTTAGATGGGAAGATATCATTTACTCTGAGATCGCTAAGGAACAGAAGTTCAGTTTTTCTTCAGACTGCACTAACAATCTGATTTGTTCTCAATATTATTGTTGTTGTTATTCTCTGTTTCCACAGTTCCAAGATTCCTAAGAGCTGCTTTTAGCACGTCTACAGTGCTTTTTATTCCGGATGCATTAAAACATGGATTCTGTAGTGATCTGGCCAATTCTTCACACAGTGCAAACTCTTCAATAGCGACTGTCATATAAAAATAGTCTCAGAATGTCTGAATCGGTCGCATATCGCCACAGGAATTACTCTCATTCGTCTCTAATTGAGTTTTGTGCATTTAGTACTTCTGTCACTGTTTTTTGGGTCCAGTCATAGTTTTTCCCGAAATGATTCAAAGACTTTACGCTTACAGCCCATAGGGACGGACGCATTGGTATCAGCCGTTGAACTTTCAGGTTTGGATTCGTCTTGTTGACACCAGACAGTAGCAGAACTTCTCTTTTGTGGTTTACAAAATTATTTTTGAGACGTCTTTCACGCTTACCAAGACATCACACAATGAATCACAGCTCTTTGATCGGTCTTGAAGAAGGATTTCCTTCACAATCTCGTTCTGCCAAGATATATTAACTGCATCATTGAAGGGCAAGCAGATATTCAATTCCTTGTGAGAGTCTTAGCAGTATTTACTGAATGGTAGCTGCCAGTATTTGTGCCCTACATTCCAGAAGAGTATAAACTTTGCCACAGATATTTTACTTCAAACGTCTGAGGTTCGATGCAACGTACACAAAGAGTGAGATGCTCCTGGCCAACCATGTCAGTCGTCGAGTCCATGGAGTATAAATATACTCTATGGTCGAGTCAGTAAAACTGATTATTTTCTAATTTGCTACACAATGTCTCGCTGGATCATGTGAGTCATAATTTCCAGTATTTCGTTTTGTATCGCTCGAGGCAATTTAGTGTCGCGGCACTTCAATCCGATCTTGAGATCTGATATATCGTTCTACTAGCAGTGGGAAGTGACATGAGATTTCCAGTGATCACTTCGTGACCTCTCAGTGCGTTTCTGTTCGATCTAGGAACATGAGTGTGTGAATAATTTTTAGTAAAGCGTTTTTAACTTTCTTCTGATCGATCAGTCAAAGTGACGCGAGTTCTCCGATCACAGTTGCGCTATTTTCATTTTGCTGAGAATTTGCGACGGACTCTTGAATGGCCCCTCCGTCTCCCCTCCACCCCTCGACCAAGGGTGCCCATACGACAGTTTGTAGGGGACAGGCCTAGCCCTGCGGGGATACGAAGTATTTTTAATATTTTGGAAGACGAATGACGACTTGAAAGTAACAAAAAAAGTTCCAGTTACGACCCTGTAAAAAATTAGAACTATAGTATTAAGCAACTCCATCAGATCGTGATGCAATAAAAATCAGCTTAAATAACACTGACGGAAAAAAACCGCAAGACCAAAAAGTTACTGTAGAGCAATGAATTTTCGGGAATACATTTGTTTAGGCAACATTAAGTGATGAACACTGAAAGATCATAAGTTAATTTAATTGTCAGATAAGCCATTGCAAATGTGAAATCCTGGTACATTAACAACCGGTGTAGCCGGCAAAATGTTGAATGCAAGTATGTAAACGTGCATGAATTGCATTGTACAGACACCAGATGTCAGTTTATAGGATGGACTTCCATGGGTGTTGGTCAATACAGTGACGGTTAATGGTTTGCAGATGACGATGGAGTTGGCCTCTAATGATGTTCCATATGCGCTCGATTGGAGACAGAGTTGGTGATCGAGCAAGCCAAGGTGACATGTTGACATTCTGTAGAGCGTTTTGAGTTACAACAGCGTTATGTGGAAGAGCGTTATCCTGTTGGAAACAGCTTCCGGAATGTTGTTCATTATTAGCAACTCAACAGGTCGCATCTCTAGATTGAGGAAAATGTTTGCACTCATGGTGCATGGGATAACCAAGAGAGTGCTCCCGCTGTCGTACGAAATCGCTCATCATACCGTGACTCCAGGTGTACATCCAGTCTGTCTAAAACCCAGACAAGTTGGTCGGCAGGCCCTCAACTGGCTTATACAGCAACCACTGGCACCGAGGCAGGCCCACCTTCTGCCAGAAAACAAAACAGATCTCCACCTTGCCCTCCAATGAAGGCTCGCTTGACACCACTGAAGTCGCAGATGGCTGTAGTTTGGGGTCAGTGGAATGCAAACTACTGGGCATCTAGCTCACAGCTCTCCTTGAAGCAAACAATCTGTAACAGTTCTTAGTGACACTTGCTGCTCAAATTGCTGCTGCAGATGCAGTGCAATGCGCCGGAGCCTTATTCTGAAGTGATGGTTTCCGTAATGCCATGTGCCCATTTGGAGCATGGCTCCTTGCGAGTGTACATTCTCGTGACCACAGCTACCAGTATCATGTACAGTGGCTGCATTCCTGCGAAGTCTTTCTGCAGTACTGCAGAAGGAACATCCAGATTCTTGTAGCCCTGTTACTCAATCTCGTTCAGTGAGGTGCTGATAATGGTGTCTTTGTAGTCTTCAAGGCATTTTTTACTAACATCAAGTCACCATGACCAATCTCAAAGGTAACTAACGACCGTTAGGCGTGCATTTAATGCACACTTGATTTGAATTCTCATAGCGGCGGTGCTAGCGCTACTCTTATGCAGCATGCACGAAATATGAATAGACATCATCTTTCAGACACAGGAACATGCCTACCAAATTTGGTTTATATTGCACGACCCCTTCTTGGTGTTCTAATTTTTTTTCGTCAGTGATTTCAAAATAAAAGAAAGATACAAAAACGGGAAATATGTAAAGTAAAGAATAAGACCCAGCAGCTCTCAGGTTTAAACTTGGGAGAAAAGGATGGGAAAATCTGAAAAGAAAAGATTTTTCAGTAGATCACAATGCAACATATACTGTAGATGTATTTTGTTAATATTTACATATGACATGCCATGTGACGAAGTCTAGAAGCTGAATTACCATATACACTCCTGGAAATTGAAATAAGAACACCGTGAATTCATTGTCCCAGGAAGGGGAAACTTTATTGACACATTCCTGGGGTCAGATACATCACATGATCACACTGACAGAACCACAGGCACATAGACACAGGCAACAGAGCATGCACAATGTCGGCACTAGTACAGTGTATATCCACCTTTCGCAGCAATGCAGGCTGCTATTCTCCCATGGAGACGATCGTAGAGATGCTGGATGTAGTCCTGTGGAACGGCTTGCCACGACATTTCCACCTGGCGCCTCAGTTGGACCAGCGTTCGTGCTGGGCGTGCAGACCGCGTGAGACGACGCTTCATCCAGTCCCAAACATGCTCAATGGGGGACAGATCCGGAGATCGTGCTGGCCAGGGTAGTTGACTTACACCTTCTAGAGCACGTTGGGTGGCACGGGATACATGCGGACGTGCATTGTCCTGTTGGAACAGCAAGTTCCCTTGCCGGTCTAGGAACGGTAGAACGATGGGTTCGATGACGGTTTGGATGTACCGTGCACTATTCAGTGTCCCCTCGACGATCACCAGTGGTGTACGGCCAGTGTAGGAGATCGCTCCCCACACCATGATGCCGGGTGTTGGCCCTGTGTGCCTCGGTCGTATGCAGTCCTGATTGTGGCGCTCACCTGCACGGCGCCAAACACGCATACGACCATCATTGGCACCAAGGCAGAAGCGACTCTCATCGCTGAAGACGACACGTCTCCATTCGTCCCTCCATTCACGCCTGTCGCGACACCACTGGAGGCGGGCTGCACGATGTTGGGGCGTGAGCGGAAGACGGCCTAACGGTGTGCGGGACCGTAGCCCAGCTTCATGGAGACGGTTGCGAATGGTCCTCGCCGATACCCCAGGAGCAACAGTGTCCCTAATTTGCTGGGAAGTGGCGGCGCGGTCCCCTACGGCACTGCGTAGGATCCTACGGTCTTGGCGTGCATCCGTGCGTCGCTGCGGCCCGGTCCCAGGTCGACGGGCACGTGCACCTTCCGCCGACCACTGGCGATAACATCGATGTACTGTGGAGACCTCACGCCCCACGTGTTGAGCAATTCGGCGGTACGTCCACCCGGCCTCCCGCATGCCCACTATACGCCCTCGCTCAAAGTCCGTCAACTGCACATACGGTTCACGTCCACGCTGTCGCGGCATGCTACCAGTGTTAAAGACTGCGATGGAGCTCCGTATGCCACGGCAAACTGGCTGACACTGACGGCGGCGGTGCACAAATGCTGCGCAGCTAGCGCCATTCGACGAGCAACACCGCGGTTCCTGGTGTGTCCGCTGTGCCGTGCGTGTGATCATTGCTTGTACAGCCCTCTCGCAGTGTCCGGAGCAAGTATGGTGGGTCTGACACACCGGTGTCAATGTGTTCTTTTTTCCATTTCCAGGAGTGTATATACAAAAAAAAAAATAATCTTACAGGGCATGTATTAAAATCAGAAATAATAAATACCATAAAACTTCTTACAGCAAAGAAAAAAAGCTTTTTCATGAGCTTCTGCAGAAATTTATTCAAGAGGGAACAAGCCTATACCACATCCAATATTGATGTAACTGTTTGCTGAGTTTACAACTACACTGAAGGGTTGGTAAATGAAAAAATATTGTAAAATCAATTGTAAGTTGAGATCAGTTTGATAGTACACAACCACCATAGGGCGAGTACACGGCCTTAAATCTGTATACGTTTAATTCGCAAATTACGGGTTGAGTCATGCAGTGTTGCTTTAAGTCCTAAGAGAAACATTGATTACTCATATGACTCACTTACCAAGCAATCAGTGAAAATTTTATAAACACACATGTAAATGAATGGCTTAATAAATAAAGGAGATAAGAAAGGAATGATCCTCAGAAAAAAATGATGTAGCCTAGCCACTGGAATAAGGTTCATTATCAATTTATTAACATTGAACACAAGATGTCTTTAATGGTGGCCTTATACAGAAGTTTAAACACTGTGAGCAGCAAGAGAAGATCAGTTAACCGACCTACGATAACATGCAGAGGATTTACAAGTGATAATAAATGTAAGCCAAGCACATTTTGCACTGCACTCAGATAACTCAAAATGAATAAAATTCCTAGAATGTGTAATATTATTGGGATTTCCGTCGTATGAAAGCTTTGAGTACCCTTGGATAGGAATTCACCTATCTGTATATTAAATGATCAACTTATGAGATGAGACATATTCTTTGAAAGACATTTGTTTTATATAATTTACATAACTGTAAAGATGAGCATCTAGAGCGGACGCTAATACATCGATTGCGCAGTCAAAGAAACATAGTTAACAGAAGCTGAACTGACGTTCCGCTTCGATCTAAATAAAAGATGACAGTAAAAAACTTTTGTAGATCTTCAGATTTTTAATGTACTTTTGCTCGTAATGTGAAAACGAAAAGAAGGTCGACTTTAAGCTAGAAAAGTGAGCGGTCTTGCCAGCGTGCAACCAACATTATTAATTAATAAAATTCAAGTAATTTATGTTCGAAACTGTAAATCGGCAAGTTATTGTTATGAAGGTGTTGAACAGTGCAAGAATTGTCTTTAACGAAGGAGAAAAGTAATGACTGTAATTTGTGACAAAAACGTAAACCAAGGAGACAGCACAGGGCAGGCTGAAATCTGATCGCACCATACAGTTAGAAAAGTACTTATGTAAGTTATATTGTTTATAAATAAGCCCTAATTTGCTAGTGAGAATTGTTTGAATATATTTAGTGTTTACCAGATTTCTTATTCTGTTCTTTTCCTTTATACTTTTTTAACCTCCATGCAATATTATTTTTATAAATGTCAAACAGCCTTTACTACAGCAGAGAATACTGCAGCATCCTGGTCGTGTACTGAAGGCCGCTCCTTGTCTTCTATACCACACATAGCTGCCCCATTTATTAATGATTTCATTTGCAAATGCAATTTTTTTTATTGTTCATTGTTAAAGGTCCCTTGGGTAATTATAAAATTCATACTGATTATGTAAAGAAATCCGGATTGTTCTTTTCCAAATAATAGAAGTCTGCATAATCAAAAACTAGCCTCCTTCTGACAACGATCAGGAGCCGACGAGAAGACGGACGTCTTCCACCGCTGTCGTGTCTCCTGTGGCAAAGCTGTGCCAAACTGGGAACACGACATTCTAGTATGAAACATAGATTTAAATTGAAAGAATTGAAGTATATTTAACCTAATTTTTTTATCATACTAGATGTGGCACCCGAACAGGGACCTGATAAAAAAATTTTAATCTGTTCTGTTACTGTTTCATGACATCATCCGGTGGACATTGGGAAGCCATAAAGGAAGTACTGAACGAAACCGAGGATGTTTAAAAAAAAAATTCGAAAAATAACAGCAGTGCGCAAAACGACTGATGTAAGTACGGTTTTCATTATGCATAAAATCTCGTGTCTTGTATTAAAAAAAACTGATTTCCGGAATTTCTTTTCTTACTGCTTCATTTTATCCTAACGCTGTTATTTCCTTGCAGAGTTGCTTATTTACGTAGTTAGAATTCATTTCTGATCATCTCTTCATGCAAAGTTTATTTGTTAGCATTATTAGCATCTTCATTGTTGCTACGGATAAGAACACAAGATGGATGCCATAATAGTAGGATTAAGTGTGTAGTAGGTGTTTGTCACTTATTTTCAAAGTTAGGTGCCATCTTGTCTTCTACCGATATAGCTCTGCAATTGTCAGCTACCGTGGTGTGACGTTTGACTATCAGGAAGCGTCGCAGCGTGCGCATCTGAGAGTTGACGATCGGCGTGCTGCGAAATATTTCTTTGAGCAGTTACGTCACAAACTTGAAAATAAACATGGCAAATGACAAAGGAAAGCCGACAAACAGTGTGGATGACGGTGATGACACAGTTGTCAAGTCATACCCACTACGTTCGCGAACGGGAACAGGCAGATCCGATTCGCGAATGGAGAGAACGGCAGACGATGATAGCGTGCGTGACGTATCGTCACAGCAAGCGGGAGAAAATTCGATGGTTGAAATGATGAGAATCTTTTTTTCAAGAAAGAGAACAGGAGAAACTGGAAAGGGGAGCTTATAAATTACAAAAACAACGTGATAGACAAGAAAGGGAACAAAAAGAAGGGGAAAAGGAACGGGAGACAGAGCGAAAATGGTTTGACCTAAATACCACCATTGGTACAATGAAGTCCGCTGAGGTCGGAGTTAAAGCAAACAAGCTTGCATACAATGTCATCACTCTTTAAGGCCAGATCAATGACCTGACACAGGCGCTATCCGACATTAACATTGAAAAGAGGGTGAATGATGCTGCAGCAAACGTACGTTCCACGATAGGAAAAGAATTTGTAGAATGGGTCGAGACTAAAGAACACTACATAGAAAACAAGGTTCAACACGACTTAAAAGAAGCCGTTAAGTCAGCCACAGTTTTAGCTGCTCCAGGTACATCAGGAGATACGCTTCTCAGTGAATTAGGTGAGATTCGTAGAGTTTTTCACCGAGATCTTCCTGAGTGGAAACGACACCTCACTGAGGAAATCGAGCAGTTGAAACAACAAGTCAATGATTTTCCTAATGACAATAGAATCCGTCAGTACGCAACCAGAATGATCAAGTAACTCTAGTCGAGCTCATGAAAGAAGAAAGCGTTCTCAAGCACCGCGTGTTCCTGCCTTTTCTGCCAGAGGAACGCAACATCCACCCAATGGTTTTTCTGAAGTCATTTAATGGTGTTTTTCCTGAGAGCTGGGATGACAAGCAACGTATGCGCTTTATTGTAGGTTACATTCAAGGAGAGGGTTCTGCCTGGGGAACAGAAGTAATTGACAGACGAAATAATTACGCTGACTTCGAAAAGAAATTTCTGAACAAATTCTGGAGTTCAGGCATACAACAACGCCTTAGAAAGGAAGTATATAATGCTGAACCGTTTAATACGAGAAGTGCTGGTCTCCGTAGGTACTTTGAGACATACCTGCGAAAAATACAATATTGGGACACGCCCATTTCCACGAAGGACGTAATTATGATCCATAAGTCAAAGCTACCGGTAACAATCAGGGAGAAGTTAGCAAATGTCAGTGATGACGACACGGAGGCTTTTCTGTCAGTACTTGCCAACCCTGACATGATTCAATAAGACGTGCGTGCTAGTGCGCGGAGTATTGTAATCTTGGCCCGCACACTACACAGCCGCACGGCGTAGGCGCAGACGCAGGTATGTCATACCAACCCAACAACTATCGCCGTAACGGGAAGCAGAAACATAAATTCCAGGATCAAAAAAGGTACCACCCCATATACCAGACAACACAACAGCAACACGGTAATTCACCAGTTAATTACAATCATCGCTATCACTATAATAACGATCGCCAACGTTATGATAATTTCAATGGAAAAGGACGTTGGATTAACACCAACAGTCAACAGCAGTATGGTATCTAGCCTAGATTCCAGCACTGTTCTCAAGGGAGAAATGCTCCAGATCTTTCCAAGCAATGCAAACAACGGTATGCTCCAAACTTTAGGAATAGTCCTCCACCTTTTACTAACAATCAAGTTCAAAATCATGAACCTCAAAATTCTCGCATCTATTATGCCGGAGCAAACCAGCCAACACACACCATCTCGGCTGAAATTCCGACAAATAGCCCGCAACTTAGGTGGAATACGGAAGCAAACTTCGTACCGAGCGTACCGCCCGGTTCTTCAAAGGTAATTGTGAGCGAAATTCAACCAAATGAACATGCGGAAAACTAAAAGCACATTTCAACCGGTTTCAAAACTTCAGAACTAATCTCCAGGCAAAACGAAAGCAGTGAATGGACTGATCCTATTCCCAAGATACAAGGTCTAAAAGTCAACCTAGATAATAAGTTAAGACAAGCCCTGATCTCTCTCACAACTCATGCCAATTTAAGAAAAAACGCATTTGACAAGCATGTCAATAAAATTCTGTCGTATCGCCTGAACGAGCGTGTTCTTCTGAGGACACACTTCAAACCATCACTCATCTTACGTAAAAATCGTAAGTGGCAACACCTTTACGAAGGACCGTTTGTTATAGTCAGGAAGCCACGAATTGGTTGTTACGTGTTGGCAGATCCAGTTAGTGGACGAATAAAAGGACTTTACCACCGTGTAGACCTAAAGAAGTACCATGAAAAACATTAAAAAATATATCATTTATTATGTTAAGCTGCAACCTGAAGCAAGAGTGTGATCGGTTTAGAAAGTATGTGAGTTAACAACATGTACACGTATTCTGCAGGTGACGTAATCATTTGAGTGAGGTGGACACAAAGTAATGATGGAGCTTGAAAGATATAAAGTGGTGAAGAAGGTACTCTACGTATTTGAAAAAATAAGATTTGCCTTAGTTTTAAGGTAGTTTTAAGTTTCTGGAGCAATAGAGGCCTGCAGTCGTTGAATTGAGTAAGGGATGTGCCTAAGTGCCACCTGCTGCTTTAGTTTTAAGTTATGGCAAATCTCCTTTTTTACCAAGTAGTAAAGGTTTTCTTTAAATCCTTCATTGAGACCAGAATGTCCGTATATGTGAAGTAATAACCTATGTTAAGCTTTCAAAGGATTGATATTTTAAGTCGCTAGAACCATGTACGATGCAAAACTGATACATTTTAATCTGTAGATCACACCGAGTATAAGCAGCAACATATAGTTAATGTACAAAGAAATGAACAATGGTACTCGCAACTGGAGAGCAACTTTAATTTATTTAATTACTATGAGCCAACCAGTTAAGAAATTTGCATTTATAATGATAATTAGGCCATGTATTGGAGAAACTTAGAGATACTATTCCTATGCCACGAGTATCATACCGAAACGTTCGATACTAAGATACCTAGTTGAGGACCGAGATAATCTGCTTATATTCTTCTGCTATGTCCGCATGCCGTGATTTTGAGATGTATTTGAAGATGCTTTGGATGCGGATTTGTGCGACATTTTCATACTGAATTCAAGTTATGCCGCACGGATGACACTAAAAACGGTGGAGGCGAAGTATGAATTTGCTAAACTGATTATTTCACCTATTATCTATCTTCGTATCTTTCATTTCCTTGCACTATCCTATTGTAGTTTTCTTCTTTAGCATTCTTACCTTTCTACCCTACCCAGTAGGGGAAGAAATTTGGAAATTGGTTCAAAAGACTTGACGTGTGTACATTGTGTGTATTGAGGATCGTGGCTCGCTGGTTAATGCGTATCTGCAGTTACTTATCGAAACGTGATGTAAATCTGATTTGCTGTGAGTAAAAGCATCCTATAAAATAGGAATAATTTTCCCGATTTCTGTTAGATGAAGTTTTGAACGTGAACTGTTCGGAACGCCAAAGAGGGTATATTTTACTGATTATTGATGTAACCGAGTAAATGAACAAAGAAACTAAAAAAAGGGTGTTGTAGAACAATAATAAAAGGTAAAGGATAAGATTTAAAATACATATAAAATCTAACGTGCTTCAGAAGCACCATTCAGAATAGCAAACACGTTTTTCGTTAGGACTTGGACAGCAATTAAAAAAAAAAAAAACATGTATATTTTGTAAATGATCCTTTCATGATAAGTAGTATAAAGACACCTAAATGGACACGTATGGATTGATGCGTGTGACTCAGTGACAAAATGATGGACACGTGTGTAAAATCTTAATTTGACACATGTATGGACACGAAAAACTAGTTATCTCTTGTGTGAATCAAAACTGTAATAAACTTACGGACACGTGTGATATTCCGCGTGTGAGGTAGCATTTCAAGTATTCTCACGTTGTAACGACGATACAGTGACTATCAGTCAAAGGATAGACAAGCTATTGTACTCACTGCAATAGGTGACAGTAGTCATTTTCATCTATGACTGTTCTTCGTCGCTGGTGCAGTCAATTTACCGTCCAGGTTGACCATGTCGCCTTGACGAGCTGCTCCAGTACCCACTATTCAACAAAATGCACAAGTATAAAAATAAAAAAAATAAAAGGTTGGTAGCCGCTGAACTATCTGCCTCGTGCAGGACGCGGACTGCCAACGCTATTAAACCGCCAGTTCGTTACCACGTGACTGTGAAGCACTGTGGCAACATTCAATGACTGCTCGCCGGCCCGTACTCAACAATAAGCATTCCTCTCCATAACGGGCGCGAGCGTGCTCCAGATTTGAGATGAAAATGGACATAAAAATAATAAAACGTTGATAAACTACGCACGATTTTACTATATTTACATGAAAAGGACACTAATGATGACTATGAAAATTGCTACGGCAATATTGCTAAATACATTGGTTAAGAAAGACCTGGACAAGACGAAACGTGTTTTGCTGACGTTTGGAATGAAAGAATATGAAACCTAGACACAAACCATGAATAATATATAATATATATGTACATAGTCTGTATAGTAATTTTTATTGTCTTAAATTCTTACTATATATTCCCTTAGATTAAGATGCTAGTTAGAGCAAGTCCTAATACAGATTTTTTTCTGTATTTTCATGTGCTGAAACATGAATCGGAATGAGATTAAGACAGCCACCAAACTGACTCATTCGTCATTGAACCAGTCATCAACTTTCCTGATTCCTGACATGACCCGATGGATTGTCGAGTCAAGAAATATCACTTCCCCCTTCACAAAGTGAAATTCCCAGTGTTTTCCACCAGAATGTGAAAAGGTGATCCCCAGTTTTAGTGCAGTGAAAAGTAAAAGGTGATGAAAGAATTCCCTGTGAAAATAACCCGAGTTCATGAGAAATACTCCCAACTACAAAGTGAAGAGTGACGTCGCAACGAGAAAGACTGATAAAAGTTTTATGTTCTGTTCAAAATTGGCGGAAATGCACCAATACTGTGATCGAATTTTTTTTCTTGTCAATATTTATGTATATGTATGTATCTGTATGTGTATTTGATTTCTACTTGTATCTATGTTACTATTTCAATGTTTCTATTGATTGAATGAGAGTAATTTTGAGAACACGCAAAAAAAGGAACCTATGTTAAATCCTTGAACACTTATGATGGCATCATGCCACAACCAAGTTTGTTAATGATGAAGCAACTGTGAAGAGCTTTGACGACTTAGTGTGAAACGCATATAATTCTATATGCCTTATGTTATGTTCCTTCCCCATGAACCATGGACCTTGCCGTTGGTGGGTAGGCTTGCGTGCCTCAGCGATACAGATGACCATACCGTAGGTGCAACCACAACGGAAGGGTATCTGTTGAGAGGCCAGACAAACGTGTGGTTCCTGAAGAGGGGCAGCAGCCTTTTCAGTAGTTGCAGGGGCAACAGTCTGGATGATTGACTGACCTGGCCTTGCAACATTAACCAAAATGGCCTTGCTGTGCTGGTACTGCGAACGGCTGAAAGCAAGGGGAAACTACGGCCGTAATTTTTCCCGATTGCATGCAGCTTTACTGTATGGATAAATGATGATGGCGTCCTCTTGGGTAAAATATTCTGGAGGTAAAATAGTCCCCCATTCGGATCTCCGGGCGGGGACTACTCAAGAGGACGTTGTTATCAGGAAAAAGAAAACTGGCGTTCTACGGATCGGAGCGTGGAATGTCAGATCCCTTAATCGGGCAGGTAGGTTAGAAAATTTAAAAAGGGAAATGGATAGGTTAAAGTTAGATATAGTGGGAATTAGTGAAGTTCGGTGGCAGGAGGAACAAGACTTCTGGTCAGGTGAATACAGGGTTATAAACACAAAATCAAATAGGGGTAATGCAGGAGTAGGTTTAATAATGAATAAAAAATAGGAGTGTGGGTAAGCTACTACAAACAGCATAGTGAACGCATTATTGTGGCCAAGATAGACACGAAGCCCACACCTACTACAGAAGTACAAGTTTATATGCCAACTAGCTCTGCACATGATGAAGAAATTGAAGAAATGTATGACGAGATAAATGAAATTATTCAGGCAGTGAAGGGAGACGAAAATTTAATAGTCATAGGTGACTGGAATTCTAGAGTAGGAAAAGGGAGAGAAGGAAACATAGTAGGTGAATATGGATTGGCGCTAAGAAATGAAAGAGGAAGCCACCTGGTAGAGTTTTGCACAGAGCATAACTTAATCATAGCTAACACTTGGTTCAAGAATCATGAAAGAAGGTTGTATACATGGAAGAACCCTGGAGATACTAGAAGGTATCAGATAGATTATATAATGGTAAGACAGAGATTTAGGAACCAGGTTTTAAATTGTAAGACATTTCCAGGGGCAGATGTGGACTCTGACCACAATCTATTGGTTATGAACTGTAGATTAAAACTGAAGAAACTGCAAAAAGGTGGGAATTTAAGGAGATGGGACCCGGATAAACTGAAAGAACCAGAGGTTGTACAGAGTTTCAGGGAGAGCATAAGGGAAAAATTGACAGGAATGGGGGAAAGAAGTACAGTAGAAGAAGAATGGGTAGCTCTGATGGATGAAGTAGTGAAGGCAGCAGAGGATCAAGTAAGTAAAAATACGAGGGCTAGTAGAAATCCTTGGGTAACAGAAGGAATATTGAACTTAATTGATGAAAGGAGAAAATATAAAAATGCAGTAAATGAACAGGCAAAAAGGAATACAGACGTCTCAAAAATGAGATCGACAGGAAGTGCAAAATGGCTAAGCAGGGATGGCTAGAGGACAAATGTAAGGATGTAGAGGCTTATCTCACTAGGGGTAAGATCAGTGTGCGATTTGCAGGAGGGGATGGGGGGGATTTCCCCCCCTCTGCATCAGACCATCCCCTCCGCACTGGAGTAAAACTTTACATTTAATTTAAATTTGTGGAGCCAAACACTGAAAGTTTTTAGTAAGTATTACTATTAATACTATTAATATGTTTCAGTTTTCTAACATCAGAATAAGTACAGCTTTTCACAAATGTGCCTCTACTTTTTGAATTCCTCTCGTATACCTGTATGTAGATGATTATGTAAATAAGCTTTACCTATAATGTACTTTTAAACATATAACAAGGGATGGCTTTTCTGATAGTGCATACGCGTGAATAGTGAGTTTCAGCATTAACATCTATTTATAAATAGCTGTTTAACCATGCGTAGTGCCACAGTCCAAGCTAGTAACATATATAATTCTACTAACCCCCTAAGACATCCCCCCCCCCCCCACTGGTAAAAGCACAAATCGCACCCTGGGTAAGATAGATACTGCCTACAGTAAAATTAAAGAGACTTTTGGAGAAAAGAGAACGACTTGTATGAATATCAAGAGCTCAGATGGAAACCCAGTTCTAAGTAAAGAAGGGAAAGCAGAAAGGTGGAAGGAGTATATAGAGGGTCTATACAAGGGCGATGTACTTGAGGACAATATTATGGAAATGGAAGAGGATGTAGATGAAGATGAAATGGGAGATACGATATTGCATGAAGAGTTTGACAGGGCACTGAAAGACCTGAGTCGAAACAAGACCCCGGAGTAGACAACATTCCATTGGAACTACTGACAGCCTTGGGAGAGCCAATCCTGACAAAACTCTACCATCTGGTGAGCAAGATGTATGAGACAGGCGAAATGTCCTCTGACTTTAAGAAGAATATGATAATTCCAATCCCAAAGAAAGTAGGTGTTGACAGATGTGAAAATTACCGAACAATCAGTTTAATAAGCCACAGCTGCAAAATACTAACACGCATTCTTTACAGACGAATGGAAAAACTAGTAGAAGCCGACCTCGGGGAAGATCAGTTTGGATTCCGTAGAAATATCGGAACACGTGAGGCAATACTGATCTTACGACTTATTTAGAAGAAAGATTAAGGAAAGGCAAACCTATGTTTCTAGGATTTGTAGACTTAGAGAAATACCCTCTTTCAAATTCTAAAGGTGGCAGGGGTAAAATACAGGGAGCGAAAGGTTATTTACAATTTGTACAGAAACCAGCTTTCAGTTATAAGAGTCGAGGGGCATGGAAGGGAAGCAGTGGTTGGGAAGGGAGTGAGACAGGGTTGTAGCCTCTCCCCGATGTTATTCAATCTGTATATTGAGCAAGCAGTAAATGAAACAAAAGAAAAGTTCGGAGTAGGTATTAAAATCCATGGAGAAGAAATAAAAACTTTGTGGTTCGCCGATGACATTGTAATTCTATCAGAGACAGCAAAGGACTTGGAAGAGCAGTTGAACGGAATGTACAGTGTCCTGAAAGGAGGATATAAAATGAACATCAACAAAAGCAAAACGAGGATAATGGAATGTGGTCGAATTAAGTCGGCTGATGCTGAGGGAATTAGATTAGGAAATGACACACTTAAAGTAGTAAAGGAGTTTTGGTATTTGGGGAGCAAAATAACTGATGATGGTCGATGTAGAGAGGATATAAAATGTAGACTGGCAATGGCAAGGAAAGCGTTTCTGAAGAAGAGAAATTTGTTAACATCGAGTATAGATTTAAGTGTCAGGAAGTCATTTCTGAAAGTATTTGTATGGAAGTGAAACATGGACGGTAAATAGTTTGGACAAGAAGAGAATAGAAGCTTTCGAAATGTGGTGCTACAGAAGAATGCTCAAGATTAGATGGGTAGATCACATAACTGATGATGAAGCATTGAATAGAATTGGGGAGAAGAGGAGTATGTGGCACAACTTGACAAAAAGAAGGGACCGGTTAGTAGGACATGTTCTGAGGCATCAAGGGATCACAAATTTAGCATTGGAGGGCAGCGTGGAGGGTGACAATCGTAGAGGGAGACCAAGAGATGAATACACTAAGCAGATTCAGAAGGATGTGGGTTGCAGTAAGTACTGGGAGATGAAGAAGCTTGCACAGGACAGGGTAGCGTGGAGAGCTGCATCAAACCAGTCTCAGGACTGAAGACCACAACAACAACATATGTTATGTTTCTTTCGCTCCCTACAAGGAGAAATCCTTAAATACTTCATTCACTAAGTACGTGAATCCAATAATATTACGACTGCGCGTGAGTCGTAACGACCTTTCAGAATCATTACGTCTCACGTGGGAAGCGATGTAATATTATTGGGATTTCCGTCGTATGAAAGCTTTGAGTAGCCTTGGAAAGGCATTCACCTATCTGTATATTAAATGATCAACTTATGAGATGAGACATATTCTTTGAAAGACATTTGTTTTATATAATTTACATAACTGTAAAGATGAGCATCTAGAGCGGACGCTAATACATCGATTGCGCAGTCAAAGAAACATTTTAACAGAAGCTGAACTGACGTTCCACTTCGATCTAAATAAAAGATGACAGTAAAAAACTTTTGTAGATCTTCAGATTTTTAATGTACTTCTGCTTGTAATGTGAAAACGAAAAGAAGGTCGACTTTAAGCTAGAAAAGTGAGCGGTCTTGCCAGCGTGCAGACAGCATTATTAATTAATAAAATTCAAGTAATTTATGTTCGAAACTGTAAATCGGCAAGTTATTGTTATGAAGGTGTTGAACAGTGCAAGAATTGTCTTTAACGATGGAGAAAAGTAATGACTGTAATTTGCGACAAAAACGTAAACCAAGGAGACAGCACAGGGCAGGCTGAAATCTGATCGCACCATACAGTTAGAAAAGTACTTATGTAAGTTATATTGTTTATAAATAAGCCCTAATTTGCTAGTGAGAATTGTTTGAATATATTTAGTGTTTACCAGATTTCTTATTCTGTTCTTTTCCTTTATACTTTTTTAACCTCCATGCAATATTATTTTTATAAATGTCAAACAGCCTTTACTACAGCAGAGAATACTGCAGCATCCTGGTCGTGTACTGAAGGCCGCTCCTTGTCTTCTATACCACACATAGCTGCCCCATTTATTAATGATTTCATTTGCAAATGCAATTTCTTTTATTATTCATTGTTAAAGGTCCCGTGGGTAGTTATAAAATTCATACTGATTATGTAAAGAAATCCGGATTGTTCTTTTACAAATAATAGAAGTCTGCATAATCAACAACTAGCCGCCTTCTGACAACGATCAGGAGCCAACGAGAAGACGGACGTCTTCCACCGCTGTCGTGTCTCCTGTGGCAAAGCTGTGCCAAACTGGGAACACGACATTCTAGTATGAAACACAGATTTAAATTGAAAGAATTGAAGTATATTTAACCTAATTTTTTTTATCATACTAGATGTGGCACCTGAACAGGGACCTGATAAAAAAATTTTAATCTGTTCTGTTATTGTTTCATGACATCATCCGGTGGACATTGGGAAGCCGTAAAGGAAGTACTGAACGAAACCGAGGAAGTTTAAAAAAAGAATTCGAAAAATAACAGCAGTGCGCAAAACGACTGATGTAAGTACGGTTTTCACTATGCATAAAATCTCGTGTCTTGTATTAAAAAAAACTGATTTCCGGAATTTCTTTTCTTACTGCTTCATTTTATCCTAACGCTGTTATTTCCTTGCAGAGTTGCTTATTTACGTAGTTAGAATTCATTTCTGACCATCTCTTCATGCAAAGTTTATTTGTTAGCATTATTAGCATCTTCATTGTTG
This sequence comes from Schistocerca serialis cubense, assembly GCF_023864345.2. Lineage (NCBI taxonomy): Eukaryota > Metazoa > Arthropoda > Insecta > Orthoptera > Acrididae > Schistocerca > Schistocerca serialis. The sequence continues at coordinate 107,768,135 of NC_064641.1, read as the reverse complement.
CTATGGATATGAACACAAGATGGATGCCATAATAGTAGGATTAAGTAGGAAAGCCGACAAACAGTGTGGATGACGGTGATGACACAGTTGTCAAGTCATACCCACTACGTTCGCGAACAGGAACAGGCAGACCCGATTCGCGAATGGAGAGAACGGCAGACGATAATAGCGTGCGTGACGCATCGTCACAGCAAGCGGGAGAAAATTCGATGGTTGAAATGATGAGAATTTTTTTTCAAGAAAGAGAACAGGAGAAACTGGAAAGGGAAGCTTATAAATTACAAAAACAACGTGATAGACAAGAAAGGGAACAAAAAGAAAGGGAAAAGGAACGGGAGACAGAGCGAAAATGGTTTGACCTAAATACCACCATTGGTACAATGAAAAATAGGCTAGATAATATTGATGCCACCTAAGAGGCAAGAATAAGGACAGTCATGGTGGAATATATCACGGAATTAAGTACTAAAGTTAATGAAAGGATAGAAGGTATTCTGCAGAAGGTAGATGCATGTGAGAGCACAGTAGGTAATGTGCACAAAGACACCAGGGTTTAGTGAAACAAATGGGCACTGGATGCATATAAATAGGTCTGGATTTTAAGGCAGGGATCACCTCTCGTTGCTGGAAACCAGCAGCATTAGCATGATGCCAGATAAATACCAGCCAGCGAGGCAACTGGGCTCCACCAGCAGTAATAGTGGGTTCAAGCCTGAGCTCTGTCGGTAGGGGGACAAGGCCAGTGCGAAAACATTTTGTTAGTGCAGGTTGCCTACATCAGGGGGACGTATGCACTCAGGGGCAAACCTATTGTTCTCCTTTGACTGACAGATCATCAATGTATTGTTCTCCATTGATTGACAGGTCCTTAACATATTGGTCTGCTAAAAGGATCCTTCCTTTTGATTGATGGGTCCTTAACCTATTGTCATCCCGCCTCCTTGCCTCCCCCACTCCTCTCCACCCCTCAAGAATCCTCCCTCCATAGCTGCTACACGTACATTTTCAGATCTGAGTTATTGGAATCTCCCCTCCCACTCTTATCAATTTTATTGACTACTTAATTAAATTGATCAAATAATTAACCTCTCTCCCTCTGGTAAACCCCCTGGCCTCCCACCCTCCCTCCCAGAAATTGGCACGAAAAAGTCTCAATTAATTGGTCAGTTGACGGAAATTCGTTTGCAGTGTGTGGAGTATTGTTTAAACACTTTACGGAATGTATAGAATATTATTTAATTATTTATGACAGTGTATAGAATATAGTTTATTTATTTAGTTAAAGAATTGGCCCAGAAATCGATTGCTATGCATAGAATATTGTTTAAACACTTTAGATAATGTGTGGAATATTGTTTATTTAAACAATTTAGGGTATTTGAGGGAGTGTATGGAATAAACGGAAAGTGGTGGCTCTATGATGGAGTGTAAGGAATTCATAACAGGAAATTCAAGGGTATATGGTTTATAAAAAAAAATTCAGTTTGTTGGGGTTGGATTTCTCTTGCTCATCAGTCTCTGCTGTTTGGAAACATGTAGGTCTTGTAAGAAGTAATTACAGGGGGCAAAGATGTTTCATGACCTAATGTTTGGCACTGTACTCTGGGTGTCTTGGCCTAATGCTCGGCACTTAACCTATTGTTCTGTTAAGTGGTTTTCCATATCACCCACATGTCCTTAAATTACTGTACTGCCTTTGATGCCAAATTAACTAATTTTCTGGTAAACGAGTCGGGTACATGTTTGAAATCAAACTCAAGTTTTCTTTGAATCTTTCAGCAACTGTATCATCTGGATTGGGATGTCGGTAAAAGGATTCAATTAGTATTTTATTCGAGTTGCCAACAATGACCTCTTCCCATACTAACTCACAGGAACTATCTACTTCAATTTCATGAAAAGATAAACTACTTCTAACAGCAACAAACACGCCACCGCCAACTTTGTTTAGTCTGTCCTTTCAGAACACCGTTAGGTTCTTTGCAAAACTTTCAGCTGAACTTGTCTCCAGCTTTAGCCAGCTTTCAGTGCCTATAACGATTTGAGCTTCAGTGCTTTCTATTAGCGCTTGGAGCTGTGGTACTTTCCCGACACAGCTACGACAATTTACAACTGTTATACCGATGGTGCCTATATCTATGTTCTTCATGTGTTCGGCCTGCACTCTTTGTGACTGAAGCCCTTCTTGTGTTTTCCCGAGACCCTCTAACCTAATAAAACGGCCAGTGCACGCCACACAGCCCCAGCTACCAGTGTAGCCGCCTCCTGTGTGTAGTGGACACCTGACCTATTCAGCAGAACCTAAAACCCAATCACCCTTTGGCGCGAGTCGAGGAATCTGCAGCCTACACAGTCACAGAACCGTCTGAGCCTCTGATTCAAACCCTCCACTTGGCTCTGTACCAGAGATCCGCAGTCAGTCCTGTCGACTATGCTGCAAATGGTCATCTCTGCTTTCATCATGCAAGCAAGATTGGCAGCCCTTACCACTTCTGTTAGCCACTCGAAACCAGAGAGAATCTCTTTTAATCCAAAGTGATACGCATCATTGGTACGGATGTGAGCAACCACCTGCAGTTGGCTGCACCCTGTGCTCTTCATGGCATCTTGGAGGACCCGTTCCACATCTGGAATGACTTGACCCAGTATGCACCCAGAGTACACATTGGTTTTCTTTCCCTTCTTGGCAGCCATGTCCCTAAGGGGCCCCATAATGCGCCTAAGGCTGGAGCTCCCAACTATCGATAATCTCACCCTCTGTGATTGTCCGGATCTTGCAATCTGAGAGGTTTCCTCCGATACAGGACAGGACAGGTGTCAGCATCTGGCTTATCGTCAGCATATGGAACCTGTTTGTCACACAAACTGGGGCGGCCTTACATGTGGCCGCCTGGGAAGTCTTTCGCCGCCTGCTATACCCTGGGGCGACCTCCCACTCGACCACAGGTGAGGGGTCAACCACAGTGCGAGCAGTAACTGGGTTTGCCACCGGTGAGGACCGACTGGAGGACTCGGACATGCTAGATATCCGTTGGATCTCCCTGGCTGGCCCACAACAGCGGTGCCCATCTACTGAAGCCTTAAGCTGTGTAACCAAAGCCATCACTGCCTGAAGATGAGAGCAAAGGATCACCAACTTGGCTCACATCCGCACACAACAGTCTCAGTCCTTGTCCATACTAAAGACCGTGGAAAACTAAAGTATGCAGATAAACAGACTATCGGCACGTGCTCCGCAACTCCTTACTGTAGAGCCTGACGAAAATGCAGGAAGCGTGTCTAAGAAATTAGATTAATACAGAGAGATTCAAAAACCTAACTACCGAAGCACTCAGGTGCTACATTTGGGGGATGATCATATCCCTTTCATCCCACTTTTTTTCTGTTGCATTTCCTGCATGCACTGGTACCACTTGATGAATTCATTTGTTGTCATGACATCCTTTACCTGAAGAGTTTAAGACATATCATAGTATAACCAGGACAGTTCTGGAACAAAGGACACTACCAATCCCTCCCTCTCATCTCTCCATTGCTTCCAAGATCAAGGTCACCCACTCCCCTACCTGCTCTTTGTTTTCAAGGTCAAAGTCAACCACTCCACTCACCCTCCCTCCCCCTTAGCTACACCAGCTCTAGGACAAAGGACACCATCACACCACACCCTGTTCCCTTTCCCACTTTCCCTCTGTGTTTTCTGGGACAGAGGTCATGATCTCTCAAAGTCACCCCGTCCACCTGTGTGGGTTCTGGGACAAAGGTTATCGTCTCCCAAGTTCACTGCCTCGCCCCTATCCTCTGACATTGGCCAATTAAACTATCTATAAAATGGCAGGAGATCATAAAATTTGTAGGACAATAAAAAAGGTGGGAGATTAAAATCTGACAGGAAATTCAAAAATAACCCAATTGTGTTGCAGTGATTCCCGCAATCCTATGATAGCTCTGTGGAATTAAGGCAGTTAACCTAAGTATAAATTGGTGTCAAATTCTAAACGTACAAGATAGAGACATTGCTCTACTAGTGTTAAAATAAAAAATACAAGACAGCCTGAATGGCTACCAGGTATAGTATCTGGTCCTAAGTTTAAAATAGTGCGAAATTTAAAAAATCATTGGTTTTCCTCACACCTATGACACTATAGTTCACTTGCTTTAAGTTCAAGATTCTTGTGCTATGCTTAAACAACTAGTAGGATAGGATAGTAGCATTAGATCTTTATTTAAACAAATATCATGCTGGGGAATGCCTTTTCTGCAGTCTCTGGACATGCTGGCAAAGTCCACTAGCAGCCAGCATGGCCGGGACTGCACGGTGTCCCAAGCCTCAGCTACTTCACTGCAGTCCATTGGTGTGCAAGGCAGGACCACTGCAGGGTCGCAGATGTTGAGTCGCCGCTGGCTCCGCTGCTGTGCCATCACTGTTGGCATGGATGCAGCTGGGCAATACCTGCATGCACCACTGCAGTGCTACTGTTGCACTGCCATTGCCACAAACGTCTGCAGGCTGGTATACCCACCCACTCCAACAAAGAAAGGTTCAAATGGCTCTGTGCACTATGGTACTTAACTTAAGAGGTCATCAGTCCCCTAGAACTTACAACTACTTAAACCTAACTAACCTAAGGACATCACACACATCCATGCCCTAGGTAGGATTCGAACGTGCGACTGTAGCGGTCGCGCGGTTCCAGACTATAGTGCCTAGAACCGCTCGGCCAAGCCAGCTGGCCCACTCCAACAGCTCCATGCTTCTGTGAGGTAACACAACAGCACTGCATAGCGTTTGACGTCACACAAATGGCCGCCAAGCTGTTCCCCCCACTCATCCACTTATGCTTCGCCAGATCGCTGCCACCAATTCCCTGTACACCGCCACACTAAGACCAGGCCACAGACATTGTATATCCACCTCACAGCCTCTGTGATGCCTGACAGTTTGGGATCAGACAAGGTTTGTTCAGAGCTAAACAAAAGACGGTTTTTCCCAGACATTCCCAAACCTGCATTGGTTGATATTCATATCTGGGAAAAAGACAATTGTTTCCATTACAAGTCCAAGCCTGCTTGTTATTCACACCCATAAACAAACGTGTTTTCCCCTCACATGTCTGAATCCACAGTTTTCTCCCTGACCACTTGATACCTGTAGCACACTGAAACTTTAAAACAAACTTATAATGGTTGCTGTTTATAGCCATGACAAAAGTTTTGCTTCTATCGCCTGTCTAAACCTACCAACTATTTCCAAGAACACACTTAGGATACATAACACATTTTTCGTTCTACAAGTAGTAATCAGTCTGCTATTTGTAGCTGACCTACTTTCGCCGACTAACCTACTTTCGCCGACATGAGAAACCAGTTAACAGATGAAAATATACTTTTTCCCCTAAGGCAGAAAGCACTCATTCATATAGATATCTGCAGGTTTTTTTTATAGTAGGTGAAAGAAAATTCACTCAGCACGAATCTGAAGAGATACTTTCAAGTTACTCTAAACAATGGATAAAACTGGACACAATCAGCACAAGATGATTTTTCAGATAATAAAAATGAAGCTTGCAAACCTTCCAATTTGCTAATCAACGAATACATTGATTAAAAACTGATAGAACTCAATAACTAATAAAGAAGCTTAAGGAAGATAATCATACATTGATAACTTTCCTATTATATCTAGCAAAAAAAAGTGAATAAAGATATGTGGTCAGTGTAGCCCAGGTGGTATGGTCGTACTCAGTGTGATAACTGTATCAGGTTCCACACAGAGTCGTGGTAGTAAGTTCTTTTCGTGTAAATTCAAGTAGTAGATCTTAAATTACAAAAATTTCAGCATTAGGCTCCTTACAGACAACTGCAATATATTGAAGAAATACCTTTTTTTCCAATGTTATCTACATTGCATTGCGAATATATATATATATATATATATATATATATATATATATATATATATATATATATATATATATATATATATGTGTGTGTGTGTGTGTGTGTGTGTGTGTGTGTGTGTGTGTGTGTGTGTGTATCCTTGATAAGAAATGATTTCAGTTAGCAATGTGAGATTTACGATGTAAGTAGGCTGTTTATGTTTTCTCTATGTAAGTAGGCTGTTTAGGTTTTTTTATTGGTAACGCCACCTCTGTATGAAAATCACTGGCTGTGCTGTGTGCAGTCTGTGGCTAGTTTGCATTGTTGTCTGCCATTGTAGTGTTGGGCAGCGGCAGCTGGCTGTGAACAGTGCGTAGCGTTGCGCAGTTGGAGGTGAGCCGCCAGCAGTGGTGGATGTGGGGAGAGAGATGGCGGAGTTTTGTAATTTTTCATGAACTGATATATTTATATATGATGATATCAAGGTAAATACATTGTTTGTTCTCTATTAATATCTTTCATTTGCTAACTATCCCTACCAGTAGTTAGTGCCTTCAGTAGTTTGAATCTTTTATTTAGCTGGCAGTAGTGGCGCTCGCTGTATTGCAGTAGCTTGAGCAGCGAAGATTTTTGTGAGGTAAGTGATTTGTGAAAGGTATAGTTTAATGTTTGTCAGGGCCATTCTTTAGTAGGAAATTTTGAAAGTCAGATTGCGTTGCGCTAAAAATATTGTGTGTCAGTTTAAGCACAGTCTTGTAGAATTGTTCAAAGGGGACGTTTCATATGGCGACCCTGCCAGGATACGAACCTGGAATAATGATCAGGACTGTCTTTATGGACTGTGACAAAATTTTAGCTTTTGACCAACGTTGTATCAATAAGTGTGTGCATTTGATATCTTTGTTATTGTAATTATGAAAATTTTTTTTTCAAATCTGTATTGGGCACTGCCCAAACCAATTTGTAAAAATTTTTGTGGGGAGCATGGGGGCTATGTAAGTAGGCTGTTTATGTTTTCTCTATGTAAGTAGGCTGTTTAGGTTTTTTTATTGGTAACGCCACCTCTGTATGAAAATCACTGGCTGTGCTGTGTGCAGTCTGTGGCTAGTTTGCATTGTTGTCTGCCATTGTAGTGTTGGGCAGCGGCAGCTGGCTGTGAACAGTGCGTAGCGTTGCGCAGTTGGAGGTGAGCCGCCAGCAGTGGTGGATGTGGGGAGAGAGATGGCGGAGTTTTGTAATTTTTCATGAACTGATATATTTATATATGATGATATCAAGGTAAATACATTGTTTGTTCTCTATTAATATCTTTCATTTGCTAACTATCCCTACCAGTAGTTAGTGCCTTCAGTAGTTTGAATCTTTTATTTAGCTGGCAGTAGTGGCGCTCGCTGTATTGCAGTAGCTTGAGCAGCGAAGATTTTTGTGAGGTAAGTGATTTGTGAAAGGTATAGTTTAATGTTTGTCAGGGCCATTCTTTAGTAGGAAATTTTGAAAGTCAGATTGCGTTGCGCTAAAAATATTGTGTGTCAGTTTAAGCACAGTCTTGTAGAATTGTTCAAAGGGGACGTTTCATAACGAGTTCAGATTGCTACCATAAAATGCCAGGCTACACCTACACAGTTAGCATCCTCATGTTCTTAGTTAATTGTGTGTGTGGTGAACTGTATGTGCATCGTTTAACTCGTTTTATTTTTATTTCAATGTGTGTATTGGAATATCCCTTACAAAGACATCTCAATAGGAGTACATATAAATTTTCAGTACGTCTATCAATCAAAATTCAAATCACAGTAAAATTGTCAGTGCTGGAACATTGTCGAATAGTGAATTTAAGCCAGCTGTAATTTTTGAAACCCACGTTGTTGTGACAAAAAAGAAATGTTATACTGTACAGATTGGTGTACGCTGTGTGTTAATTTATTTGCAATTGCAAGCTTGGTTATTGCAAACAGTCATACACCTACAGTGGTACTCGTTGATCACAAATCAGTGCAGGCGACTTCCTACGAATTATCAAACTTTCTATCGGAGCAAAATCGTCTCACATGCAGGAAGACAACTACAAGAAGTTAATGCATAGCAGTTATGTCATACAGCACGCAATCAACCAAAGACCGAGCTGGCACCCGTATACGTATAGCATCTATGAAATATTGTGGAATAATTTACTAGAACTCTCGCGACAAACTCCAAATCCCATGGAAGAAAATGTTGGCAAATATTTCGATGTGTGTTGCACATCAATACACACAATTATGTATGACTTTACAACACTTAATGTCAGCGTAGAATTCCGTTCTTATTTCATTATGTATATATATCAAACCCTATCTAAACATAAATGAAATGTGTATGACATCTGTGTTCTTTCTTTCCTGTAGAAACCCGTGTATGCTATGTAGTCATACAGTGCTCTACATGAGCGGATGGTTGAAACCTCTTCACAACGAGTTCATTATAATTGACTGATCAGAGAATACTTCAGAGAAGCATAATAAGAAGAATGGATCATTATTGCCAAACAGTATCAGATCGATGCTTGTTGATTCATCTGGTTGTGAGAAGGCGAATGTTCTCACATCCCTGCCAGTGCATCCACATGATGTATATGTATTTTCAAAAACACTATTCCTGCCCGAATACAAACGAATTGAGGAAATATTCTGTCATTGATGCTTTAAAATATCACTTTCACCCAAGGTGACGATATTCTGCCATCTGCAGAGCTGAAACCTAATACAGCATTCATACTCAGCAAATCTGCGGAGGGATCGAGATCAAATACGGAAATACTTCCGTTTTGGTTGTCATAAAGATGTTGATGTGTAACACCTAAGTCAGACGTATTTTGTTAGGTTAGTACATATGTTTGTAGCGTTTTTATTTTGTATGTTGGTATTCCAGTTGCTATTGGTTTATTTGTCGATTGTCATTTTCATTTTCACTTCACTGTTGCCATTTTGAGTTTACATATTATCATTTTGTCATTTGGAGATAGTGAGTGGAGGTTTGGACGCTCGAAAATAGAGTGCCAAGTTGAGACATCGTGATATTTCCGATATATTCTTCTGTTTGAGTACAACAGAGTGTGACAGCAGTGGAGGAACCGAGAAAAAATTGCGCCATGTTTGAGGATAATGCCAATGGACAGGGTAAGACAAGAATGTGGCTTTCTCGTTTTAAGGAGGATCGTTTTGACATTTGTGACTTTCTGTGTTCAGAAAGACCTTCAGGGTTTGGTGAAGATCGTTTAAATTCATTAATCTACAGCAGTCCACGTCAGTGTAGTACTTGAGAACTGGCAAATGTAATGATTGGGGAAATCATTCCACTCCCACATTATTTACCTGATATTGTGCCTTCATATTTTGACCTTTTCCGCTCTCTGTCGAACAACCTTCGAGGAACTTCCTTTCTGGACGAAAATGCGCTCCGAACATGGCTCGACAAGTTCTTTGCCTCAAAATCACGTGATTTCTGCAGTCAATCGAAAAGTTACCGCAGTCTTGGCAGACTTTTGTAAACAGTGAAGGAAAATAAATTACTGATGACTAATGTCTCTGTGTATCTGTTGTATTTACTATATTTACGGAAAACGCTGCGAACTTATACATCAACTCATCATCATCCCAATGCAACTGATAAGAGATAATGAAAATCTCGTTATTGCCCTCCAACAGGATAATATGAATTACTCATTTTGTAAGCAAAAACCTCCTTTTACTGTTACAAATTTTTTATTTTTTCCAGATGCATCTCGGTTTTGGCTTCAAGGCATCTTCAGTGGATTCTAGAATGATAGAGTTTTGTTTTAATATGCGATATCTGTAGATTATAAAACAGTTCACGTCTTATTTTTTACGTAAATAAGTGATTACATACAGTTATTCGCGTTTTTGCTTGGCATCTGTGTTTCCTCTCATCTGGTCACATGCTGGAGGTCGCACTATAACTGCACTTATGAAACATAAGCACGTTTTCATGTTACAAACTTTTTTCTTCAAGATTTTCGTATTCTTCGCGCTAATTTCTGTGGAGTACTATCAGTCTTCTGTCACTAGCTGTAGATATTTTACTGATAACTATGATTTAAAGTCATAACTACTGTGTGTTCGCTTGATGTCTCTTCCAGTTTTGTTTACATACATGAAGAGCTTATGTCAATAGTGGTACAAGTCCATTTTTGTTCATTCTGAGATACTGAGTCATAAAGTTAAATGAGCGCTGAAAAATCTGCAGTTGAAATACCAGAAATATTCAAGTACACTACTGGCCATTAAAATTGTTACACCACAAAGATGACGTGCTACAGACGTGAAATTTAACCGACAGAAAGAAGATGCTGTGATATGCAAATCATTAGCTTTTCAGAGCATTCACACAAGGTGGGCACCGGTGGCGACACCTACAATGTGCTGACATCAGGAAAGTTTCCAACCGATTTCTCATACACAAATAGCAGTTGACCGGCGTTGCCTGGTGAAACGTTGTTGTGATGCCTCGTGTAAGGAGGAGAAATGCGTACCATCACGTTTCCGACTTTGATAAAGGTCGGATTGTAGCCTATCGCGATTGCGGTTTATCGTATCGCGACACTGCTGCTCGCGTTGGTTGAGATCCAATGACTGTTAGCAGAATATGGAATCGGTGGGTTCAGGAGGGTAATACGGAACGCCGTGCTGGAGCCAACGGCCTCGTATCACTAGCAGTCGAGATGACAGGCATCTTATCCGCATGGCTGTAAGGGATCGTGCAGCCACGTCCTGATCCCTGAGTCAACTGATGAGGACGTTTGCAAGATAACAACCATCTTCACGAACAGTTCCACGACGTTTGCAGCAGCATGGACTACCAGCTCGGAGACCATGGCTGCGGTTACCCTTGACGCTGCATCACAGACAGAAGCGCCTGTGATGGTGTACTCAATGACGAAACTGGGTGCACGAATGGGAAAACGTCACGTTTTGGGATGAATCCAGGTTCTGTTTACAACATCGTGATGGTCGCATCCGTGTTTAGCGACATCGCGGTGACCGCACATTGGAGGCGTGTATTCGTCATCGCCATACTGGCGTATCACCCAGCGTGATGGTATGGGGTGCCATTGGTTACTCGTCTCGGTCACCTCTTGTTCGCATTGACGGCACTTTGAACAGTGGACGTTACATTTCAGATGTGTTACGACCCGTGGCTCTACCCTTCATTCGATCCCTGCGAAACTCTATGTTTCAGCAGGATAATGCACGACCGCATGTTGCAGGTCCTGTACGGGCCTTTCTGGATACGGAAAATGTTCGATTGCTACTCTGGCCAGCACATTCTCCAGATCTCTCACCAATTGAAAACGTCTGGTCAATGGTGGCCGAGCAACTGGCTCGTCACAATACGCCAGTCACTATTCTTGATGAACTGTGGTATCGTGTTGAAGCTGCATGGGCAGCTGTACCTGTACACGCCATCCAAGCTCTGTTTGACTCAATGCCCAGGCGTATCAAGGCTGTTACTACGGCCAGAGGTGGCTGTTCTGGGTACTGATTTCTCAGGATCTGTGCACCCAAATTTCGTGAAAATGTAATCACATGTCAGTTCTCGTATAATACACTCCTGGAAATTGAAATAAGAACACCGTGAATTCATTGTCCCAGGAAGGGGAAACTTTATTGACACATTCCTGGGGTCAGATACATCACATGATCACACTGACAGAACCACAGGCACATAGACACAGGCAACAGAGCATGCACAATGTCGGCACTAGTACAGTGTATATCCACCTTTCGCAGCAATGCAGGCTGCTATTCTCTCATGGAGACGATCGTAGAGATGCTGGATGTAGTCCTGTGGAACGGCTTGCCATGCCATTTCCACCTGGCGCCTCAGTTGGACCAGCGTTCGTGCTGGACGTGCAGACCGCGTGAGACGACGCTTCATCCAGTCCCAAACATGCTCAATGGGGGACAGATCCGGAGATCTTGCTGGCCAGGGTAGTTGACTTACACCTTCTAGAGCACGTTGGGTGGCACGGGATACATGCGGACGTGCATTGTCCTGTTGGAACAGCAAGTTCCCTTGCCGGTCTAGGAATGGTAGAACGGTGGGTTCGATGACGGTTTGGATGTACCGTGCACTATTCAGTGTCCCCTCGACGATCACCAGTGGTGTACGGCCAGTGTAGGAGATCGCTCCCCACACCATGATGCCGGGTGTTGGCCCTGTGTGCCTCGGTCGTATGCAGTCCTGATTGTGGCGCTCACCTGCACGGCGCCAAACACGCATACGACCATCATTGGCACCAAGGCAGAAGCGACTCTCATCGCTGAAGACGACACGTCTCCATTCGTCCCTCCATTCACGCCTGTCGCGACACCACTGGAGGCGGGCTGCACGATGTTGGGGCGTGAGCGGAAGACGGCCTAACGGTGTGCGGGACCGTAGCCCAGCTTCATGGAGACGGTTGCGAATGGTCCTCGCCGATACCCCAGGAGCAACAGTGTCCCTAATTTGCTAGGAAGTGGCGGTGCGGTCCCCTACGGCACTGCGTAGGATCCTACGGTCTTGGCGTGCATCCGTGCGTCGCTGCGGTCCGGTCCCAGGTCGACGGGCACGTGCACCTTCCGCCGACCACTGGCGACAACATCGATGTACTGTGGAGACCTCACGCCTCACGTGTTGAGCAATTCGGCGGTACGTCCACCCGGCCTCCCGCATGCCCACTATACGCCCTCGCTCAAAGTCCGTCAACTACACATACGGTTCACGTCCACGCTGTCGCGGCATGCTACCAGTGTTAAAGACTGCGATGGAGCTCCGTATGCCACGGCAAACTGGCTGACACTGACGGCGGCGGTGCACAAATGCTGCGCAGCTAGCGCCATTCGACGGTCAACACCGCGGTTCCTGGTGTGTCCGCTGTGCCGTGCGTGTGATCATTGCTTGTACAGCCCTCTCGCAGTGTCCGGAGCAAGTATGGTGGGTCTGACACACCGGTGTCAATGTGTTCTTTTTTCCATTTCCAGGAGTGTATATTTGTCCAATGAATACCCGTTTATCATCGGCATTTCTTCTTGGTGTAGCAATTTTAATGGCCAGTAGTGCATATATACTTGAAGATTTTTCAGCGCTCATTTAACTTTAGGACTCCGTATCTCAGAATGAAAAAAATGGTTCAAATGGCTCTGAGCACTATGGGACTCAACTGCTGTGGTCACAAGTCCCCTAGAACTTAGAACTACTTAGACCTAACTAACCTAAGGACAGCACACAACACCCAGCCATCACGAGGCAGAGAAAATCCCTGACCCCGCCGGGAATCGAACCCGGGAACCCGGGCGTGGGAAGCGAGAACGCTACCGCACGACCACGAGATGCGGGCTCTCAGAATGAACAAAAATGGACTTGTACCGCTATTTAAATAAGGCCTTCATGTGTTGCTAACCAAACGAAGTATATGCTGAAAAAAAAAAGTCTGTCCACTTTTATTTATGTCTGTGTGTCTGTCTGTGTGTGTGTGCGTGTGTGTGTGTGTGTGTGTGCTTGTGCGTGTGTGTGCGTGCATGTACGAGAGAGGGAGAGTGTATGTGTGTGTGTGTGGGGGTGGGGGGGGGGGGAGGAGGTGGAGTTATACAGGGCAGTTGTTCAAAGTTGAATAAGAAAGTAGTAGCTGTCAGAGAGTGATTGAATTTGAAACACATTTACCAGGTGCATTAGGAACCGACATGATAGTCAATGAATTTACAACTTTCACCAGAGATTGCTGGAATCATTCACAGTACACCTTTTTAGCTATCGATAAAACGAGGCTGTTGATGATGGTTGATACCAGCGGAACTTTCAGGAGGTTCTTAAAATATGATGACATGTATGTATGTATATACTGGATATTAAAAAGGTATCGAATGTTTTGAGAGGTGGTAGTAACCAACAACACAAGGAAAAAAATGTAGTGACCATCGTCTCTAAAATTCATACTGTAAGAGCTGACACCACTTGTTCATCTTCGCTACTGTGAAACACATCTCATAGCTCTAAAGGTATGCTTTTTAAAGCTCATATTTACTGAATTTTTTCTTTATTTGGTCCATGCTACTTCCTCCCAAAATAAGGAAAGGGAAGTGCTTGCAATAGAAGAGATGTGTTCCACAGTATCAAAGATGAACAAGTGCTTAAAGCACTTAAGGTATGGCTTTGAGAGTCCATATTTATTAGACGTTTCTCTTGTTTTTATGGTTGCTACCACCTCTCAAAATATTCCACACTTTTCCTGGTAACCTGTATAGTGAAACTGCAGGATAGTAATATCATTACACTTTGCACTTCAGATAAGTTATTGCACACATCTATGGTAACATCAATGCACCAAGACAGAGAGAATTGCTGATAAGTGCCATGAAGTGGGACTGTGGAGCATCTGTGCCCTGGATGCTAGATCACATTGAGCGGTGTTAGATGGTGGATGCCTCCTGTATTTGTTTGAAGCTAATAAATGTTTATTTAGACTTACTGGTGTTTGCTTGGTATTTCTGTGTCACCTACTGTCGTATGTAGTCTAGTGGGTGAGTGCCAGGAGGTGCCGTATTAAAATTCAGCGAGAACTTTCAAAATGATTTATTGTTTCGAACTACAATGCCCTCGTTCACCTCGGTCTGCGTCATGGGGCACCGCAATGCTGTTTCGAGCTAGCATTGTACGCCAGCTGCAGAGTTCTGATTACGTCAGGATGGATGCACCAGCAGCCGACTCAACGGCCACCGTCCTCGATTTCTCTGTGCTGCTCTGCCGGGAGCCACCGTGTGGCCAGCTGACAACCGCAAGATGCCCACACCACGCATCCTTGCTGGCATGGCCTGAGTCGCAGCACCAACAAGTGCCCGCGATCCAGCATCCGAATCTGTGGCCCTCGCTTCTGGATGTCTCCGGTGTGTCTCAGTAGCTGAGACGACTGCCCATAGTAGCGAGCCAAAGAGTGGCCCGCTGCTGGCTGGCTGCGGACCCCACGTCGGCCTCAGAGGGTCGAACCAACGACCCACCGTGGACTGGGACGCTGGCGCCCCATCTGTTGCTGTGTGTAGCCGGTGGTGTGTCACATCCCGCCGTCCAGGAGAGCTGCCACACCTGACTCACTCTCATTAGAAAACAGCACCTATTTATACTCAGCTGTGCGCCTCTGTTTTGCCAAGCATGCCGCTTTGCATCATGTACACATAACACTTAGGTTGGCCAGTGGCCCAGTTCTGCCTGTGACTTGCGCCATGAAAACTGCTGTGTATGCCATCTCCGGCAGCTCTACACCCCTGTGGCCTCTATTTTCCTTCGCAACTCCTGGTATGCGTAACTCACTGCAATCCGGCCTGCACCTGGCTGTCATTTGTGGTCAGAATATCGCAGAAAACTAGCTTTCTCTATCCTAAACGGTGGTGCCGCTACAATAGGTATACTTCCACAGTCGTGACCTCAGTGCTGTGTTATCTATGAAATACAGCCGTGTGCTATGCTATTGTGCAGTAACAATGAATGCGAAGTTTACTCTGTTCATTGTTCCTTATGGTTGTATGGCTACAAATTCATCAACACCAACTACACTGCAGTGTGCCCATTGCCTTCATCAACAAACTATGTGAGATATGGGGTAACAATTGTACATAAATGTCACCTCACAACAGACAGCGACTGTAAATCAACAATGCAGGCATTGGAGCCGTTATTAGTGGATTTGCATGGCATCCCCACATTAACCTGCTTCGAGAACAGTTTTCATTCAGTTTTCGCCTGATCGGACAATGTGCCACATTGCCTTCTGCGTATGCTGTACAGCGATCGCTGGCGCTCGATACATTTGTCTCATATACACTACCTTTCTGCCATGTCCCCACCTCCATGCCATGACTGGAGGACCCAGCACCAGTTGTACCTTTCCGTTCAACTCAGGCAGTAAAAGCACCATCGGGATTCACAGGACAGTGCAGAGCTGCACGATTCAAAATTAGTGACGTTAATCTGTCTTCTCACAGAGTATGCAGAACTTATAAGCGACGTTACCCTTTGCTCTCTACCGCACAGTAATTATGATGCAGAAAAAACAGCATAGGCGGGTACCAGGTTGAGATTCATTGGCAGAGTGCTTAGAAAATGTAGTCCATCAACAAAGGAGGTGGCTTACAAAACACTCGTTCGACCTATACTTGAGTATTGCTCATCAGTGTGGGATCCATACCAGGTCGGGTTGACGGAGGAGATAGAAAAGATCCAAAGAAGAGCGGCGCGTTTCGTCACCGGGTTATTTGGTAACCGTGATAGCGTTACGGAGATGTTTAATAAACTCAAGTGGCAGACTCTGCAAGAGAGGCGCTCTGCATCGCGGTGTAGCTTGCTGTCCAGGTTTCGAGAGGGTGCGTTTCTGGATGAGGTATCGAATATATTGCTTCCCCCTACTTATACCTCCCGAGGAGATCACGAATGTAAAATTAGAGAGATTAGAGCGCGCACGGAGGCTTTCAGACAGTCGTTCTTCCCGCGAACCATACGTGACTGGAACAGGAAAGGGAGGTAATGACAGTGGCACGTAAAGTGCCCTCCGCCACACACCGTTGGGTGGCTTGCGGAGTATCAATGTAGATGTAGATGTAGATGTAGATTACTACAGAAAATTGCTCGCACTCGTGAACCACAGGTGCAGCAAGTCATTTACGACGAGAAACTCGTCGAAGGCGTCGTCTACAATCACTAGTCCACCCAACAGTAATGCCAGATCCAACTCTATGGACATTATGGATCGTGAAACTTCTGTCTCGGCTACAGCGTGCAATGATTGCACAAATTACATGATGATTACGCTAAGAATTCTAGTAATCTGTATGAATGTTAGAAACAGACTGAACTGAATTATGGTGTGGTGGGCCATCTAATGTAGGTGTGACTGAGAGAGCAGTGGTTGGGGAACATTTCAGCAACTACCGATCCAGCTGCCACCATGGTGGACGCATGCTAGTGTGGCTCCTGGGGTAAAGTGCTAGGGTTGCGCTTGAGAACTAAGTAGGCATGAGTGGTGGTTTAAAAAAAGTATTTATTTATAATCCAATTAAATAGTTTTATTTTATGTAATGTACAGGGTGACAATTATTGAACTGTATGAAACAAAATTTGCACTACTTCTGAACGGTTTGCATTAGGACGTTCAAACTGCACTGTTGGCTGTGGGGCTTGATGGAAATTGCTATGCACGTGGTTTCCTTTAGCCCATTTTCATTTGGATGGGTCCATCAACAAGCAAAATTGTCGTATCTGGGGGAATGAGAATCCGCATTTCGTGATCGAGAAGTGTCTTCACCCTCAACAGGTGACTGTGTGGTGTGTAATGTCTAGTCACGGAATAATCGGTGTGATATTCCTTGATGGCACAGTGACCGAATGGTATGTGAAGATTTTGGAATATGATTTCACCCCTATTATCCAAAGTGACCCTGATTTCGACTAGATGGGATTCGTGCAAGACGAAGCTCGACCTCATCGATGCAGGAGAGTGTCTGATGTCCAGGAGGAGCAGTCTGAGGATTGCATTCTGGCTCTGGGGTACCTTGCAGCCACTGGTATGGGCCTCGATTGGCCTCCATACTCTCCGGATATGAACACATGCGACTCCTTTTTGTGGGGGGTGTATTAAAGGCAAGGTGTACAGCAATAACCCTAAAACCATTGCTGAGCTGAAAACAGCCATTCAGGTGGTCATCGACAGCGTCCATATTCCGACACTTCATCGGGTCATGCAAAATTTCACTATTCGTCTGCGCCACATCATCGCCAAAGTGGCAGGCATATCGAACATGTTGTTGTTGTTGTGGTCTTCAGTCCAGAGACTGGTTTGATGCAGCTCGCCAAAGTGGCAGGCATATCGAACATGTTGTTGTTGTTGTGGTCTTCAGTCCAGAGACTGGTTTGATGCAGCTCTCCATGTTACCCTATCCTGTGCAAGCTTCTTCATCTCCTAGTACCTACTGCAGCCTACATCCTTCTGAATGTGCTTAGTGTATTCATCTCTTGGTCTCTATGATTTTTACCCTCCACGCTGCCCTCCAGTACTAAATTGGTGATCCCTTGATGCCTCAGAACATGTCCTACCAACCGGTCCCTTCTTTTGTCAAGTTGTGCCACATACTACTCTTCTCCCCAATTCTATTCAATACTTCATCATTAGTTGTGTGATCTACCCATCTAATCTTCAGCATTCTTCTGTAGCACCACATTTCGAAAGCTTCTATTCTCTTCTTGTCCAAACTATTTACCGTCCATGTTTCACTTCCATACATGGCTACACTCCATACAAATACTTTCAGAAACGACTTCCTGACACTTAAATCTATACTCGATGTTAACAAATTTCTCTTCTTCAGAAACGCTTTCCTTGCCATTGCCAGTCTACATTTTATATCCTCTCTACATCGACCATCATCAGTTATTTTGCTCCCCAAATACCAAAACTCCTTTACTACTTTACGTGTCTCATTTCCTAATCTAATTCCCTCAGCATCACCCGACTTAATTCAACTACATTCCATTATCCTCGTTTTGTGTCTGTTGATGTTCATCTAATATCCTCCTTTCAAGACACTGTCCATTCCGTTCAACTGCTCTTCCAAGTCCTTTGCTGTCTCTGACAGAATTACAATGTCATCGGCGAACCTCAAAGTTTTTATTTCTTTTCCATGGATTTTAATGCCTACTCCGAACTTTTCTTTTGTTTCATTTACTGCTTGCTCAATATACAGATTGAATAGCATCGGGGAGAGGCTACAACCCTGTCTCACTCCCTTCCCAACCACTGCTTCTCTTTCACACCCCTCGACTCTTATAACTGCCATCTGCTTTCTGTACAAATTGTAAATAGTCTTTCGCTTCCTGTATTTTACCCCTGCCACCTTCATAATTTGAAAGAGGGTATTCCAGTCAACATTGTCAAAAGCTTTCTCTAAGTCTACAAATGCTAGAAACGTAGGTTTGCCTTTCCTTAATCTTTCTTCTAAGATAAGTCATAGGGTCAGTATTGCCTCACGTGTTCCAACATTTCTGCGGAATCCAAACTGATCTTTCCCGAGGTCGGCTTCTACCAGTTTTTCCATTCGTTTGTAAAGAATTCGCGTTGGTATTTTGCAGCTGTGACTTATTGAACTGATAGTTCGGTAATTTTCACATCTGTCAACACCTGCTTTCTTTGGGATTGGAATTATTACATTCTTCTTGAAGTCTGAGGGAATTTCGCCTGTCTCATACATCTTGCTCACCAGATGGTATAGTTTTGTCAGGACTGGCTCTCCCAAGGCTGTCAGTAGTTCTAATGGAATGTTGCCAATCCCGGGGCCTTGTTTCGACTTATGTCTTTCAGTGCTCTGTCAAACTCCTCACGTAGTATCGTATCTCCCATTTCATCTTCATCTACCTCCTCTTCCGTTTCCATAATATTGTCCTCAAGTACATCGCCCCTGTATAGACCCTCTATAACCTAAATCCGAATATCTGTAGTGACGTTTACATGTTGAATAAAGTGTGTGCACGTGGTAGTTTGTAATTAATTTACGGTTTTTTCATATCGTTCAATGATTATCACCGTGTACATCAGTATGTGACGAAATTTCAGAAGAAATTTCGAGGATGGAGTACGGAGCTTCAGATATTAATAGGGACCAGTATCACCCATGGTCGAAATACGCAAAGTAACTTCAGATACGAAATTATTTGCATTACAAAATCTGCACTGTAAATTCGTC
Organism: Schistocerca serialis cubense; assembly: GCF_023864345.2. NCBI lineage: Eukaryota > Metazoa > Arthropoda > Insecta > Orthoptera > Acrididae > Schistocerca > Schistocerca serialis. The sequence continues at coordinate 107,748,501 of NC_064641.1, read as the reverse complement.
AAACCGGAATTATAATCCTCAAATTATTTGAAATTACGTGAGGTGCTCATTTAAATTTATCTTTTATTACAACAATAGAATTATTATTATCATCATCCACATATTTTGTCTTTTTCCTAAATTTAAGGATTATTCTTATCAGTTTTCTGCTATTCCAGGAAAAAAATGTTTGTGGATTGCCAGAAAGAGTATTTGCAGCACCTGACGAGAACGCTATAAACGTTTGGCAGTTAACTGATAGTCTGTGTAAATTTATTGGGCAAAGCAGCGATCGCAATGAACTAGTAATAAAATATTATTTAGAACAGACTTGATCGCATAAAAACACATTTTCATTCATAAGTGGTGACCGGTTTGGTCCGATGTGGATCATTTTCGGACGATACTCCAGTGATGACACGCGGACACGGCGGCGCAGAGCAGGAACCCACTACCAGCTGGGGAGGGTTTCTTATACGTGTGGCAAGTAGAAAGTACAATAGCTGCTGGCAGAAGTAAAGAAGGAAGAGCGTCCCGGGCATGCTGAGCTCATTTTCCGGGTTGGGGAACCAAGTCAACCGCGTCGTTTTGAAAGGAACCTTTCACGTCACTTCCTCCGAGCAGTTTGCAGGAAGCGTGGGCACTATAAACCGAAATGGCCGAACGGGGCTCGAACTGGCGAATTCCCGTATCCATCTCGAGTTCAGGCCTGTCCGCTGCCCCAACCATCGCTTGGCCCATGCAGCCGGTTCGGATAGCTCAGCCTGTAAGGACACTGACCGCAAGAGCCGAGATCCCGAGTCCAAACGTCGGTCTGGCATCGCCGTTGTAATCTGTCCGGATGTGTCGATACAGCACATACTCTGCTGCGGAATGTGGATCTTATATGTTGTTGCTGATGTTACCCGAATCTGTTTCCGTGGTATCTACCCGTCGCCCCAGTGATTACTACAGAGCAACTCGTCACGGGTATGACTTAAGTACTGAACGGTAATGGCAGTTCCATGCCTTTATACATGGTGGAGAAAAAATGTCACACTTGGCGGTCTGCATGTGATTCCTCATCCCAGTTCAAGACAAAAGTGTATCTAGCAAAACATACTTCCGCCAGTAGGTACACTATGTGAGCAAAAGTATCCGGACACCTGGCTGAAAATGAATTACAAGTTCGTGGCGCCCTCCATCGGTAATGCTGGAATTCAGTATGGTGTTGGCCCACCCTTAGCCTTGATGACAGATTCCACTCTCGCAGAAGGTTTCTTGGGAAATGGCAGCCCATTCTTCACGGAGTGCTGCACTGACGAGAGGTATCAATGTCAGTCGGTGAGGCCTGGCACGAAGTCGGCGTTCCAAAACATCCCAAAGGTGTTCTATAGGATTCAGGTCAGGACTCTGTGCAGGCCAGCCCATTACAGGGATGTTATCATCGTGTAAACACTCCGCCACAAAAAAAAAAAAAAAAAAAAAAAAATGGTTCAAATGGCTCTGAGCACTATGGGACTTAACTTCTTAGTTCATCAGTCGCCTAGAACTTAGAACTACTTAAGCCTAACTAACCTAAGGACATCACACACACCCATGCCTGAGGCAGGATTCGAACCTGCGACCGTAGCGGTCACGCGGTTCCAGACTGAAGCGCCTAGAACCGCACGGCCACACCGGCCGGCACTCCTCCACAGGCCGTGCATTATGAACAGGTGCACGACCGTGTTGAAAGATGCAATCGCCATCCTTGAATTGCTCTTCAACAGTGGGAAGCAAGAAGGTGCTTAAAAAATTAATGTAGGTCTGTGCTGTGATAGCGCCAAGCAAAACAACAAGGGGGGCAGGCCCCCTTCATGAGAAAGACGACCACACCATAACACCACCGCCTCCGAATTTCGCTGTTGGCCCTACACACACTGGCAGATGACGTTCACCGGGCATTCACCATACCCACACCCTGCCATCGGTTCAAAATGGTTCAAACGCCTCTGAGCACTATGGGACTTGACATCTGAGGTCATCAGAACCCTAGAACTTGGAAATACCTAAGGACAACACAGACATCCATGCCCGAGGCAGGATTCGAACCTGCGACTGTAGCTGTCGCGCGGTTCCAGACTGTAGCCCCTAGAACCTTTGGCCACACCGGCCGGCCCTGCCATCGGATCGCCACATTGAGTACCATGATTCGCCACTCCACATAACGTTTTTCCACAGTTCAATCGTCTAATTTTTACGCTCCTTACACCAAGGGAGGCGTCGTTTGGCATTTATCGGTGTGATGTGTGACTTATGAGCAGCCACTCGACCATGAAATCCAAGTTATCTCACCTCCCACCAAACTGTCATAGTATTTACAGTGGATCCTGATGCAGTTTGGAATTCCTGAGTGATGGTCTGGATAGATGTCTGCCTATTACACATTAAGACCCTCTTCAACTGTTGGTGGTCTCTGTCAGTCAACAGACGAGGTCGGCTGTATGCTTTTGTGCCGTACATATCCCTTCACATTTCCACGTCAGTATCACATTGGACATTGGAAACAATGGACCTAGTGATGTTTAGGAGTGTGGAAATCTTTCGTACAGACGTATGACACAAGTGTCACCCAATCACCTGACCATGTTCGAAGTCCTTGAGTTCCACACAGCGCCACATTCTGCTCCCTGACGATCTCTAATGACTACTGAGGCCTCTGATATGGAGTACGTGGCAGTAGGTGGCAGCACAATGCACCTAATACGAAAAACGTATGTTTTTGGGGGTGTCCGAACACTTTTGATCACATAGTGTATAATAAAATGTGATTTAAAGAAAAGGCTCTGGCAACGCTGTAACTGCGTGTCTTGTGGCCAAGAACAGGCAGCGTGAACTATGCGCTGTGCCAGAGCTGTCACGGGGAGAGGCCGTGGAGAATGGGTATGCACACTCGCCGATGTTCGGATGGCGTCACGCCTAACTTTCTCCTTTCAGTTAAAGCATCAAACAGTATCTGATTTACACCCCCACAATGCAGTACCTTAAATATCTCTTTCTGTTACTACTACCTGTCTTTAAACATTAAGACATAACGTGAACTTCTTACGCACGTAAACGAACACTTTGTTTCGTCTATGACGTACATAAAGCCAACATAAAATATAGTGGATATAGTAACATCGCCTGTATCCAATAAGGTACAAAAAATACGATAGCTAGGCAACACTAGATTGCACATTATACAGTGTTGTGGTCTTTAGTGCGAAGACTAGTTTGATGCAGCTGTCTACACTACTCCATCCTGTGCAATCCTCTTCATCTCCGAATAACAACTGCAACCAACATCCTTCTGAAACTGCTTACTGTGCTCATCTATTGGTCTCGCTCTACAATTTTTAACTCCCCACACTTCCAACCAATACTAAATTGGTGATCTCTTGATGCCTCATAATGTGTCCTACCAACCTGATCCCTTCTTTTGGTCAAGCTGTGCTACAAGTTTATTGTCTTCCCAACTATATTCAGTACCTCCTCATTTGTTACGTGATCTACCCACCTAATCATCAACATTCTTCTATAGCATCACATTTCGAAAAGTTCTATACTCTTTTTATCTAAACTGTTTATCGTTCATGATTCACTTCCATACAATCCAGACAAATACTTTCAGAAAATACTTCCTAAAACTTAAGCTTATATTCGATGTTAACAAATTTATCTTCATCAGAAACGCTTTTCTCGCCATAGCCAGTCTGCATTTTATATCCTCTCTACTTCGGCCATCATCAATTATTTCACTGCCCAAGTAACAAAACTCATCTACTACCTTAAGTGACCCGTTTCCTAATATGTTTCCTTCAGCATCATCCGATTTAATTCGACCACATTCCACTATCCTTGTTTTACTTATGTCGATGTTCATCTTATATCCACTTTTCAAGAAACTGTCCATTCCGTTCAACTGCTCTTCCAAGTCCTTTACTCTCTCTGACAGAATTACAATGTCGTCGACGAACCACAAAGTTTTTATATCTTCTCCCAGAACTTTAATTCCTTCTCCCAATTTTTCATTTGTTTCCTTTAATGCTTGCTCAATGTACAGACTGAATAACATTGGGCATACGCTACAACCCCGTCTCATTTCCTTCTCAATCGCTGCTTCCTTCTCATGCCCCTCGACTCTCCATACGAGTTGCAAATAGCCTTTTACGTCCTGTGTTTTACCTCTCCTACCTTCAGAATTTGAAAGAGAGTGTTCCATTGTCACCAGCTTTTCTAAGTCGACAAATGCTATAAACGTAGGTTTGCCTTTCCTAAACCTATCTTCTATGGGAAGTCGTTGGGTCAGTATTGCCTCGCGTTTTCCTACATTTCCCCGGAATCCAAACTGATGTTCGCCGAGGTCGGCTTCTACCAGTTTTTTCACTCTTCTGTGAATAATTCGTGTTAGTATTTTGCAACGCTGGCTTACGAAACTGATAGTTCGGTAATATTCACATCTGTGAGCATCGGCTTTCTTTGGAATTGGAATTACTACATTCTTCTTGAAGTATGACTGTATTTCGCCTGTCTCATATATCTTGCACACCAGATGGAAGAGTTTTGTCATGGCTGGCTCTTCTAAGGTTATCAGTGGGTCTGATGAAATATTTTCCACTGCCAGGGCATTGTTTCGACTCATGTCTTTCAGTGCTCTGTCAAATTCTTCTCGCAATATTGTCTCTTCCATCTCATCTTGATCTACGTCCTCTTCCATTTCTATAGTATTTCCTGCAACTTTAGCTTCCTTGTAAAGACCCTCTATATACTCCTTCCTCCTTTTAGCTTTCCCTTCCTTGCTTAGGACCGGTTTTCCATCTGAGCACTTGATTTTCATATAGCTGCTTCTCTTTTCTCCAAAGGCCTCTTTAGTTTTCCTGTAGGCGGTATCTACCTTTCCCCTAGTGAAATATGTTCCTAAATTCTTACATTTGTCCTATAGCCATTCCTGCTTAGCTATTTTTCACTTCCTATCAATCTCATCTTTAGACGTTTGTATCATCTTTTGCCTGCTTCATTTGCTGCATTTTTATATTTTCTCCTATTATCAGCTATATTTGGTATCTCCTGTGTTATCCAAGTACTTCTACGAGCCTTCGTCTTCTTTGCTACTTGATCCTCAGTTGCCTTCACTACTTCATCTCTCAAAGCTACCCATTCATCTTTTACTGTAACCCTTTCCGCTGTTCAAGACAATCGTTGCCCAATACTCCCTCTGAAACTCGCAACAGCCTCCGGTTCTTTCAGTTTATCCAGTCCCATTTTCTTCATTTCCTACCTTTTCTTTAGTTTTACTTGGAAATTCTTAACAAATTGTGGTCAGAGTCCACATCTGTCCCTCGGAAAGTCTTAAACTTCAAAATCTGGTTCCGAAATCAATCTGAAACCTGCTGGCGTCTCCAGGTTTCTTCCACGTACACAACCTTCTTTCACGATTCTTAAACCAAGTGTTAGCAATGATTAAATTATGCTCTGTGCAAAATTCTACCAGGCAGCTTCCTCTTTCATTCCTTTCCCCCAGTCCATATTAACCTACAGTTTTTCGTTCTCTTCCTTTTCCTACTATCAAATTCCACTCCCCCGTCTCAATTAAATCTTCGTCTCCCTTAACTATCTGAATAATTTCTTTATCTTATCATACATTTCTTCAATCTCTTTATCATCTGAAGAGGTAATTGGCGTATAAACTTGTATTACTTTCGTCGGTGCGAGCTTTGTGTCTATCTTACCTACGATAATGTGTACACTTGGTTGTTAATAGTAGCTTTCCCGATTTCTATTTTCTTATTCATTATTAAACCTACTCCTGCATTCAGGGCAGTCTTTAACCTATTGGAGGCCCTGGACACATTAGGATAATGGGGCCCCTATGGCCTTCACAGAGTACAATTTGGTTGGAACAGACAAATAAAGCAGATAAGCGAGGTTCTAGATATATTTTTATATCTTTACAGTCACATTAAACGAATAGATAATATTATCCACAAAAGTAACTCTTTTAGCAATCCCATATTAGTGCTTAAAAATCTATGTTGATTGAAGAGGTACCCTTCTAGATTTGAGATGGGCAAAATTGTTAATCATTTTTTCAAAATCTGTAGTATCGAGCGTATCACATTCTATGGATGTCAGCGATAAACTAACTTTCTTGAAGCATTGTACTTCTTAATTCATTTTTTATTCTTTTCCAATTGGAGAAGGAGCGTTCCACACTGCAGTTGGTTACCATCATGATTGAAAAGATTCTCAATGCGATTTCTACATTTGGAAATGTGTCTTCAATTTCGTTTTCTTTCAAAAGGTGATATATTTCCAATATACTATCATTTCCCCCATTTTTACTATGAACAATTTTGAAGTATTCTGTTAAATACAGACATTCCGTTTGCAACTCTTGCTCGTTAACGTCTTCATAATAAATTTCACCAAATTATTTGCAACTTTGTCTCAGCTCTTCGGAATTCGGAGTTTTCAAGCGAAATAATGAACCAAAACGTTGACTAATGTTCTCACACGAACTTCATAGCTGTTTTAGATGAATACTCAGGGGAGAAAGGATTCTACTTTCAGTTTCTCTTTTCCATTCAGCTGGACTGACGGTGCAGAGCCATTAAAAAAACTCTGAAGTGAGCTTCTAAGTTTTGTTCTTTGAGATAGGTACTTATAACTAGATTCCGGGTTTCTTTCTTTGGCGGACGTTTCAAAGTCACCAAATTTATCCGTGAGGTTAATGATGAAATAATCAAGTGAACCGAATAAATTAGTTGCAACGTGCAATGTTATTGTTTCTTTATGAAGGTAATTACTTGTTTTGTCCATTCTTTCCCATATAGAGCTCCAAGTTTCCGTTAGTATAATAAATTCTAGCTTTCTCATTTTTCTGGACAGACTAAGGGCTTCGTCTCTAGTTTCTCTTGGCTGTTCTGTATCTTCTGCGACGGACATCAAAGTTTCTATGGTTTGTTTATGGCCTTCATGCAAAGTGCTTACTGCATCAGCTGGGGCTGACCATCCGCTTTGTGAAAGACTTTTAACAACTTTTTTTTAACCTAAATGTTCTGTCAGTATATTCCAGTTAGTAACAACTAGAAACAAAACAAACATCACAATACCGCAGACCGCAGACAAATACAGGGGGATTCCCGATCGTCGAATCGGTTTATTTAAGTCTATCGGACACGTTTAATTTTACGTCACTATTCGCTCCGTGCAGAACTGTGCACTGCGCAAAGCTGAGAAGCAAATAGGCGCATCTGAATTCATCAGTCCCCTAGAACTTAGAGCTACTTAAACCTAACTAACCTAAGGACATCACACACACCCATGCTCGAGGCAGGATTCGAACCGGCGACCGTGGCGGTCGCGCGGTTCCAGACTGAAGCGCCTAGAACCGCTTGGTCACACCGGCCGGCTTATTGTTTGGTGATCTGACAGGAGCTAGGGGTCCCCTATCGATCGCAGGGTCCTGGGCACGTGTCCAGAGTGCCCAGCGGAAAGAGGAGCCTGCCTGCATTACTCCTATTTGATTTTGTATTTACAGGGTGTTACAAAAAGGTATGGCCAAACTTTCAGGAAACATTCCTCACACACAAATAAAGAAAAGATGTTATGTGTACATGTGTCCGGAAACGCTTAATTTCCATTTTAGAGCTCATTTTACTTTCGTCAGTATGTACTGTACTTCCTCGATTCACCGTCAGTTGGCCCAATTGAAGGAAGGTAATGTTGACTTTGGTGCTTGTGTTGACATGCGACTCGTTGCTCTACAGTACTAGCATCAAGCACATCAGTACATAGCATCAACAGGTTAGTGTTCATCACGAACGTGGTTTTGCAGGCAGTGCAATGTTTACAAATGCGGAGTTGGCAGATGCCCATTTGATGTATGGATTAGCACGGGGCAATAGCCGTGGCGCGGTACGTTTGTATCGAGACAGATTTCCAGAACGAAGGTGTCCCGACAGGAAGACGTTCGAACCAATTGATCGGCGTCTTAGGAAGCACGGAACATTCCAGCCTATGACTCGCGACTGGGGAAGACCTAGAACGACGAGGACACCTACAATGGACGAGGCAATTCTTCGTGCAGTTGACGATAACCTTAATGTCAGCGTCAGAGAAGTTGCTGCTGTACAAGGTAACGTTGACCACGTCACTATATGGAGAGTGCTACGGGAGAACCAGTTGTTTCCGTACCATGTACAGCATGTGCAGGCACTATCAGCAGCTGATTGGCCTCCACGGGTACACTTCTGCGAATGGTTCATCCAACAATGTGTCAATCCTCATTTCAGTGCAAATGTTCTCTTTACGGATGAGGCTTCATTCCAACGTGATCAAATTGTAAATTTTCACAATCAACATGTGTGGGCTGACGAGAATCCGCACGCAATTGTGCAATCACGTCATCACCACAGATTTTCTGTGAACGTTTGGGCAGGCATTGTTGGTGATGTCTTGATTGGGCCCCATGTTCTTCCACCTACGCTCAATGGAGCACGTTATCATGATTTCATACGAGATACTCAACCTGTGCTGCTAGAACATGTACCTTTACAAGTACGACACAACATGTGGTTCATGCACGATGGAGCTCCTGCACATTTCAGTCGAAGTGTTCGTACGCTTCTCAACAACAGATTCGGTGACCGATGGATTGGTAGAGGAAGACCAATTCCATGGCCTCCACGCTCTACTGACCTCAACCCTCTTGACTTTCATTTATGGGGGCATTTGAAAGCTCTTGTATACGCAACCCCGGTACCAAATGTAGAGATTCTTCGTGCTCGTATTGTGAGCGGCTGTGATACAATACGCCATTCTCCAGGGCTGCATCAGCGCATCAGGGATTCCATGCGACGGAGGGTGGATGCATGTATCCTCGCTAACGGAGGACATTTTGAACATTTCCTGTAACAAAGTGTTTGAAGTCACGCTGGTACGTTCTGTTGCTGGGTGTTTCCATTCCATGATTAATGCGATTTGAAGAGAAGTAATAAAATGAGCTCTAACATGGAAAGTTAGCGTTTCCGGACACATGTCCACATAACATATTTTCTTTGTTTGTGTGTGAGGAATGTTTCCTGAAAGTTTGGCCGTACCTTTTTGTAACACCCTGTATAATCCTGTATTCACCTGACCAAAAGTCCTGTTACTGCTGCCACTGAACTTCACTAATTCCCACTATATCTAACTTCAACCCACCCATCTCCCTTTTAAAATTTTCTAACCTGTCTGTCCGACTGAGGGATCTAACATTCCACGCTCCCATCCGCAGGAAGACAGTTCTGTTTTTCCTGATGACGACATTCTGCTGGGTAGTCCCCACCCGGAGATCCGAATGGGGGATTATTTTACCTACGGAATATTTTACCCAAGAGAATAGCATCATCATTTAATAACAGTAGAACTGCTTGTCCCCACGAAAAATTACGGCTGTAGTTTCCGCTTGCTTTCAGCTGTTCACAGTACCAGCACAGCAGGGCCGTTTTCACTGATGTTACAAGGCCAGATCAGTCAATCTGTTGCCCTGTAACTACCGAAAACGCTTCATGAATCACACGTTTGTCTGACCTCTCAGCAGACAACCCTCAGATGAGTTTGCACTCACAGCATGGCTCTCTGTATCGCTGAGGCACGCAAGCCACTCCGCCAGTGGGAACGTTCATGGTTCATGGGGTAGGCACGTTATGCTACACACAATAATTTCATTCTGTACGTTTGACATCCAGGCTTATCTTTACAGAGCCGTGCATACAAGTATGAGCAACATTCACTTTAGAGAAGATCTTGAGAGCGACCCTCTAGCATTTGCAAACACTTCGCCACTCACTGGAGTATACTTTGCTGGACATGCTACACAGTTCTATCCACCATTATCTAAGCAGCATGCACTCGAGCTATTAGGTCATCTGCATCCGTGGATGGACTACTATAAACTTGTTCCTCTAAGTGTCCCTACAAATAAAAATCCAGTGGATTAAGATCCACAGAACGTGGACGCCAGAACATTGGACCTCCACGATCAATCCATTTCTGGGGAAACGCATCATTTAAATAGTTACGCACATTCATTCCAAAGAGTGATGGTGCACCGTCGTGCTGAAGCCATAGCTACCGCTGAATACCAAGTTGAACGTTTTCTAATGCGTCAGGTACAGTATTGCTAATGAACGTAAGATAACGGGGCGCATTCGACTTGTCCTGCAACAGCTAAGGGACCCAAGCACTCCTCCCAACACTCCAGCCCATACGTTTATACCAAAGCGCACTTGTAAACCACGTTTATGTGAGAGATGTAGCTTGTGTTCTGACCAATAATGGCTGTTGTGGAGTTTCAAAATATCTTCACGGGTGAAGCTAGATTCGTCAGTCCATACACGTTATTTATAAAATTTTCATTATCTTCCACTTAGTTCAAAAGGCATTGACAAAATTGTACTCGTCGAATGCAGTCTTCTGACCACTGGTGTTGAGTTAACGTGTAACGGTAGGGCCGCAGTTCTTCATCGTGCAACACTTCAACAACCAGTCTTTGAGATACCTCCAAGTACCTTAAAAATATGGGGGTGAGTTGCCGAGGTGATTGGTGAACAGTTTCAAGAATCACGTCCCCTGTTTATGGAGTACGTCTAGTCCTTGGCCGGCCACTGTCCATTACTTCTGAACGAAGATAACCGGTTTCCCGAAGACGTTGCTCAAGGCGACGAAAAACATTGTTACCGGGATGCCGCCTTACGGGGTACTGTACCCCAAACGCCTGAGTAGCAGCAACAGCTCGGTTATCCGATGCACCCACCATCAAAAGCATATCGACGTATTCATTGTTTGTGTACGCCATCTGGAAGGTGCAGTTCATGAACTCGAGGGACCAGTAATGACTGTGCACTGTGAGGTTAGTAGAGACGTACATGCAGTTTCATGGATCCCACTATCGTGTAGTAGGCTATTGTCATGTGACAAAATGATGCCCTGCTTATAAACGACAAGAACTAGGGAACGGGCGCCTAAAAAACAAAAATAAGGTATTGACGAGGATTCGAACCGTAGCTCCAGGGTGGGTGTGGGTGTGGTTTCGAGCTACAATGGTTGGTACGATAGTGTATGTGTTTATGGGGCGGGGCGGGGGGGAGGGGGGTGATGCACGTTCCTATGTACATTACGATGGGCTGCACGGTGTGACAGTGATGACAGCTCCTCGTTTTCGCACGTGTGTTTTCAAAATGCACCCGATCTGATTTTGCTACATAAACATTTGCCTCGAATCTGGATGAGGACTCCCGTGCCAAACTCCAAGTGCGGCATTTTTTCTTCATCCTGTATATAATGATTACTACATTCGTTGTGCGTAGCTCATTCATATTCAAGCTGCTTAATCGTGAAGTTACGCCTTTTATGGGGAATAGAAACCCATGGTTGCAACTGTACCATTTCCGTTCTGTACCCATTTCGATTAACCTCGTGCGATTTGTTTCATTATCCGTGACATTACGTTTCTAACAACCAAACTCAGTTGTGCAACGATTTCTAGGGGAAAAGTAAAGTAAGTAATCAACTGAAAGGGATCAGTGCTAGGGACACTCCTGTTCCTTATTTATATAAATGATATGCCCTCTAGTATTACGGGTAATTCTAAAATATTCCTGTTTGCTGATGACACTAGCTCGGTAGTAATGGATGTTGCGTCCAACATTGGCTCTATTTCAAACAATGCAGTTCATGAAATAAGTTCATGGCTTGCAGAAAATAACTCTAAACCACCGCAAGACTCAGTTTTTACAGTTTCTAACACACAATTCAACAAAACCCGACATTTTAATTTCACAGAGTGGGCATATGATTAGTGAAACTGTACAATTCAAATTTCCAAGAGTTCAGATAGATAGTAAACTGTCTGGAAAGCCCACGTTCAGGATCTTGTTCAAAGACTTCACGCTGCCATTTTTACTATTACAGCGGTATCTGAAGTAGGTGGTAGTTAGACACGAAAAGTAGTCTACTTTGCTTATTTTCATTTGCTTATGACATATGGTATTATATTTTGGGGTAACTCTTTCCATTCTCAAAATATTTTCTTGACTCAAAACCGGGAAGTTCGGGCAATAAGTCGTGTTTACTAGTCTGGGTTTTCTGACATTGGCCTCTCAACATATACTGGGTGTTACAAAAAGGTACGGCCAAACTTTCAGGAAACATTCCTCACACACAAATAAAGAAAAGATGTTATGTGGACATGTGTTCGGAAACGCTTAATTTCCATGTTAGAGCTCATTTTGGTTTCGTCAGTATGTACTGTACTTCCTCGATTCACCGCCATGATTTCATACGGGATACTCTACCTGTGCTGCTAGAACATGTGCCTTTACAAGTACGACACAACATGTGGTTCATGCACGATGGAGCTCCCGCACATTTCAGTCGAAGTGTTCGTACGCTTCTCAACAACAGATTCGGTGACCGATGGATTGGTAGAGGAAGACCAATTCCATGGCCTCCACGCTCTCCTGACCTCAACCCTCTTGACTTTCATTTATTGGGGCATTTGAAAGCTCTTGTCTACGCAACCCCGGTACCAAATGTAGAGACTCTTCGCGCTCGTATTGTGGACGGCTGTGATACAATACGCCATTCTCCAGGGCTCCATCAGCGCATCGGGGAATTCATGCGACGGAGGGTGGATGCATGTATCCTCGCTAACGGAGGACATTTTGAACATTTCCTGTAACAAAGTGTTTGAAATCACGCTGCTACGTTCTATTGCTGTGTGTTTCCATTCCATGATTAATGTGATTTGAAGAGAAGCAATAAAATGAGCTCTAACATGGAAAGTAAGCGTTTCCGGACACATGTCCACATAACATATTTTCTTTGTTTGTGTGTGAGGAATGTTTCCTGAAAGTTTGGCCGTACCTTTTTGTAACACCCTGTATATTCTTTACTGTCGTTTCTTGTTAACAATATCAACTCATTCCCAAATACTAAGCAGAAATCCAATCGGCATTTGGATCGCACTTCCTTGTCTCTTATGCAGAAAGGTTTGCAGTATATACTGCTACATCCGTTTTCAATAAGGTACTACAAGAATTCAAAAATCTTAGAAGTAATCCACGCACTTTCAAATCGAATCTGAAGAGTTTCCTCCTGGGGCACACCTCCTATTCTGTCGAGGACTTCCTTGAAAAATTAACTTGATTCCTGGGTTTTGTTGTTGATTGCGTTGATGGCCTGTCTTTTTTTGGGTTCATAAACATTTCATTTTATCTGTTATTACTTTTATGTTGTAACTTCATGTATTGACAAGTTCCATGACATTGGCGATTTGCTCCTCAATTTAGTCCTACGCTCCTCAATTTAGTTCTACGGAACTAGACATGTACAAGCTGAGGAGCAGTGTCAGTAAAGAACTTATGTTATATGCATATTTTTCATTCTTCCATTGCCACATGAGTTATGTAATTCTATTATGGGCAATTCCGTAGGCTCAAAATTAGTGTTTAAATGGCAAAAGAAAGCCGTAAGGTGCAGAGCAGGACTTAGCCCATATGAATCATGTCGAGATTACTTTAAGAAACTAAATATAATGACAGTGTCTGGCCTGTGTATTTACAACTAAGTTGTCTCCGTTAAAGAGAATCTGAGTAAATTTGCTTCTGGAGGATAGTTCACGACCGTGACATAAGAAGCGGCCATACAATTAATATGTCATATGCTAGGCTTGCAAAAACACATAACAGATACAAATATCTTGGCCCTGTCTGCTTCAACAAATTATCTGAGAATGCCTACACAGTGCCAGTAAATAAATTTAAAACTAGTCTCTCGAGGTGGATGAAAAGTAAAGTAATTCACTCTGCTCAAGAGTTCCTTGAGTACGTGACAAAAGACCCACTTTCCTTATGAGAATGAACAATAAATTAACTCAAACTATACATACGCCACACTGTGCAACTATTTTATTACTGTTTCATGTACTTGTTGTTAATTATCTGTTTGATTATTTATTTGTCATTCACTGAACTATGTACTTCATTTATCTTGTAATTGATCAGTTAAGAAACTTTTATTTGCTATTGACATTTGCATAAATATGTATTGTATCCACTTTGGATTATCATATCGTAGTTAATGACATGTCTCCAAGTTTATATTGTTATTATTGTCATTATTATTGTGTTAACACTGACGGCCCCAGTTGCATGTAAAGATGCGCAAAGATGGATTAAAACATTTGTATTTATATTTGTGTTGTAGAAAATAAAAAATACTTATTCTCATGTTCTAATAGTAAAACTTAAAAAAATGTTTACAGTATTCCACAGTAAGAAATAAATAAATAAATTGACGATGGCTAGCATGCGGTAGCGACGCACTACAACAGTGGTTGTGTGTGGCGGCCACATGGCGTCGCTAAGCACACACTGAACCTATGAGTGATGTCTGGTGCAGTGAGTGTCTCACAGCTCTGGAGCGGCAAAAGTAACTTGTGTCAGTACGCCTTCCCCCGTCTGTACAAAGGTCTCGTAAGTAGAACCCTCAGCGGGGTCCCAGAAGAAAAGTTACAATGAAGTTAAATCCAGTAATCGCGGGGCCACGCAGTTGTACCATGTTGGCCAATTCGAAATGGTAGTACGACCAACACGGTACCTTTCCAGACGTGAGTTTCTATTCAAAATATTATGCACTCACTCCTCCATACAAGTCTCGGAAGATTGTGATCGGAATCTGCGAACAGTCTGTATAATTACTTTTGAATACATTACGGGAAAGGCAGTGATCAATGTCTTACAAATATTTACTATTAAAAACAGTCTTGATCACGATTTCTTTATCAAGGTAACCGGTTTCGACCACTACTGTGGTCATCTTCAGACCATTGAGTAGGAACCTCTTTCTGTTGGAGAATCTCTACTGATTCTCCAACAGAAAGAGGTTCCTACTACGTGGTCTGAAGATGACCACAGTAGTGGTCGAAACCGGTCACCTTGATAAATAAATCGTGATCAAGACTGTTTTTAATAGTAAAAAAAAAAATAAGTCTGTATAATGGTGACACAAAGCGCACGAAAATGCTTAAAGATGAAGAAATGAATCTGAAACAACCTCCCGTTCCTTCCTTTACGCCTTATTGACCATTAAGGTCGGGTCTGTTTGATGCCAAATGTTGTAAGACATTGCCAAGGCAAGTAGGGTTATCTCCCACTGCTCAAGATAATTTTGGGAGAAAAAGACATTTCGTGCAATATTTTACTCCCGCTCGATCTAAACGCTTGCGTCTCTCCGTCTATAGCAGAAAAATCTATCACCAGTGTTACTGAATGAGAGTGGAGTACAGCTATGCAGCCTCGACTCTTTCTCTGCTGCTTCCAGCCACTTCTATTCTCGGTGTGAGTGGCAGGTAGGAACAAAAGAGTATAAAATTTTGCTCAACTTCGATGTCTATTTTTGCACAGATTTGTTGATATTTCGAACGTTTAGTACCGTTATTACTGAATGCTACATTCTCGTTGACAATAAACATTGTACCGGCACTGTCACCCGGTATATCTCGTAGGCATGATTACCCCGCGGTGTCGCTTATTTCCGGCTCGCCGTGCGGTGTACCACATCCGGCGATATACGCACGTGAGGTGATTATATGGACGCTGTACACGGCGTCCGCTCGCGCAGCTGATACCGCCCTGTATCAGCCCCGTACTGTTCCCGTCTGTCGCAGAGGTGCAGGAGGTAGTGCCCGAATGTAGCGCGAGGTACAACTGAGGCGACAAGTCACGTGTCGTACGTCTTACTGCCCGGCGCAGTGCGGCATCTCGACGTGGCGTGAAGTCAACAAGTCGTTGAAAATTCCCTGTAGAAATACTGAGCCGTGCTGCCTCTACAGGCGCCGATAACTGCGGAAGTGTTGGCTGGTGCAGGATTTTGTGCATAAACTGAGCTCTCGATTATGTCCCATAAATGTTCGATGGGATTCACGTCGGTCGAATCGTTCGCTCGAATTTTCCAGAATGTTCTTCAAACCAATCGCCAACAGTTGTGGGCCGGTGACATGCCGTATTGCCATCCACAAAAAATTCCATCTTTGTTTGGGAAAATGACAACCATGAATGGCTGCACATGGTCTCCAAGTACCGAAACATAATCGCTTGCAGTCAATGGTCGATTAAATTGGACCATAGGACCCAGTCCATTCCACGTAAACACGGCCCACACCATTATTAAGTCACCACCAGCTTGCACAGAGCCTTGTCGACAACTTGGATCCATGCCTTCGTTTGATCTGAGCCACACTAGAACCCTACCATCAGCTCTTACCAACTGAAATCGGAATTCATCTGGCCAGGCCACCGTTTTCTGGTCGTCTGGGGTCCAACCGATATGATCACGATCGCAGGAGAGGCTCTGCAGGCAATGTCGTGCTGTTAAGCCGGCCGGGGTGGCCGAGCGGTTCTAGGCGCTACAGTCTGGAACCGCGCGACCGCTACGGTCGCAGGTTCGAATCCTGCCTCGGGCATGGATGTATGTGATGTCCTTAGGTTAGTTCGCTTTAAGTAGTTCCAAGTTCTAGGGGACTGATGACCTCAGAAGTTAAGTCCCATAGTACTCAGAGCCATTTGAACCATTTCGTACTGTTAGCACAGACATTCGCGTCGCTCATCCTCTACCGTAGCCCATTAACGCCAAATTTCGCCGCACTGTCCTAAGGGATACGTTCGTAGTACGTCCCACATTGATTTCTGCAGTTATCTCGCGTAGTGTTGCTTGTCTATTAGCAATGACAACTCTACGCAAGCGTCGCTGCTCTCGGTCGTTAAGTGAAGGCCGTCAGCCACTACGTTATCCGTGGTGAGAAGTAATGCCTGAAAATTGGAATTCTCGACACACTCTTGACTCTGTAAATCTCGTAATATTGAACTCTCCTAACTATTTTCGAAATGGAATGACCCATGCGTCTAGCTCCAAGCACCATTTCGCGTTCAGAATCTTTAATTCCTCTTGTTCGTCCATAATCACGTCAGAAACCTTTACACACAAGTCACTTGAGTATAAACGACCTCGCCGCCTGGGCACTGCCCTTTTATACCTTATGTACACGATACTACCGCCATCTGTATACGTGCATATCGCTATCTCGTGACTTTTCTCACCTCAGCGTAAGGCGTCTGAAGCAGGCGACCACAACCCTATAGCCTTCCGCACACGGAGCGGCTCAAAAGCACCTCGTTGCCGACGTGAGTTGGTAACAGGTCGGCAACGAATCGCTTCCTGTGTAGTTAAATAGGGCTCCGCACACTGCGCGACTACACAACGACTCCCATGTCAATCGCTTGGAACGCGTTGCCAACCGGTTTAATCGGAAGATGAATCACCAGCTTGCGATCATTATCTTTGTGCAGCAAGTCGACATACATCCCATTTTATACAGCTACAAGCTCCCAGGTTACTTCAGGAGAGATTTGCCGGAGAAAGCAGGGCGTGAAGTGGGAAAAGAATTACATATTGCATGTGTAGCGTACTGTACACCTACTGCTTAAAATGAAATCACCGGTACGTCAATGGAAGCAAATGTACAAAAAATTGTAAATCATATCGACAGCATTCTTTTGGCGTGACCAGCAGCTTCGTCATTCCGTAAAATTACGCTGTAAAGTCTTCGATAGGTGTAAACACAACGATGTTCACATACAAATGATTTAGCGAGCAAATACGACCATCACCATATTTCCGTGTATGTAAATCTCAGGATATCTCGGCCTCCTAAATAAAAGTAACGCTATGTGTGGCGCAAGAAACTAAATGTGCCAGATCGCTGTAGCTATGTTAAGAAGTTCCATAAAAAGCTATAAATTTCGAATGTCGTCTGTTATGGCTCCTTAGTTGCTACACACAGCCTGCAGTTTATATTTCGTTGGATCTGCAGATGAATACAGAATATTCTTCGTTTCCTTATTCGTGTGTAATAATAATAATAATAATATCAACAACAATAGGAAACCACGTCTTCCGCTGACCTCGAATCTGTCCTCGACGTGCAGAGCGCACACCATACGATGCTCGGGACGACAAACAATAATCTCCATGCTCGTTCACGCTCGCACAGGGAGGCAACTACAGTTTCTCACTCCAGAGTTGCCCCGCGTGCGGAACAGCGTCGTTTGCAAGTCGGCAATCAGTTGCCGGTGTAGGTCGCCTGCCCGTTGCATTTCTTTCCAGTCGCTCCGCTTGCGGACAGCCTACATTGCTGTAGGGATAGGCAAAAACCGACCAGTGAACACTCTGCCGTCCGGCGACACCACAGTTGTGTCGTGCGCGAAATAGCGATTAAAGGCCGGCGACACCACAGTGGTGTCGTGTGCATCGTATCGCGCAGTGGCCGGCGACAGCATTTAAGTATCTTTCGCGTTCTGCTGGTGTTTTCTTTAGGTGACAATAAGTTACACACGTCAACAAGTTTTTTTTGTTTTTGTAAGTGCTTCTGCCCTTTCATCATGACACACGAAAGAGACGATACGATTATTTACGACGAATGCGCAGAGCAAAACTTGGAGGTTGCCACTACATCGCGTACATCTCATCATGATCCGGATGACAGACTTTCCGGTCACATAAAGCAACACCAACTCATAGGCCTACGTATTTCCGAAACGATAAACGAAAACGATGGAACTGCCATGTATGTTCCAAAAATAAAAAAAAACAACTAAGTTAATGTGCAAGTATTGTGGAGTTGCATTACATCTTGGAGGCTGTTTTGCTGCATATCCTACGAAAGAGAAATACTAAGTACGAAAGACAATGCAAATAAACAAATATATGAAACAAATTTTGTATTTATTTACGTATGTATATCTTCCAAATTTCATGAAAGTAAGGGAACAGGGTTGAGAACTTATGAGAACTAAGGTTGAGATTAGTAAAACGTAACAGTTTATAATCTCTTGATAATGTCAAGAACGGCCGGCGACAAGCCAAGTAATCCGAATTAGCGCTGCCAGCGCCAAGCGGCAAAGTGTTAAAAGCGATACCGGATTTTAGTTCTCAATAACCGGTATTTTTCGGCATTTGTGTGGCCTCGGTTATAGCACGAGTTTTTTATGTTTCACTGATAACCGACTAAATAAATACCGAAATATCAATTAGCCGTTGGAACCGTGCTAAAATTTTTCGTTTTACATAAACTTTTTTTAAAAAATGGTCAAATTTGATTCTTAAATTTGCATTGGTTTAAAATACTGCATTATTATGGAAAACTGGAAAAGCGAACAGTGCTATTTTAATAACAATGTCGACAGAAACGAGTAACGAACACATGGCATTAGAATTGGCACAGCATTGTTGAGACAGTAATGTCCCTACTGCCGCGTGTCGTGGCTTAAGGTACGCGGCGTACGTGAACTGTGCACAGGACTTGGTCCCCATCTGGTCTAAACGGTACTTCCTCGCTCTCGTCGCCGGACATCCGTTGTATTGTAGAATAGCATCAACCCTATTCTGGAAATATTTTTACTAAGTGACTTAGCGATGACGTACATTGCTTCATTTGTTTAAAGGCTAAGATACGTCTGCCATCTCTATGAAGTAATAAAAGAGGAAGGAAATTACGGCAACAGTAATAAATTAACAACTTAACAACAGATGTAATTCTTCATGCTTTCCCGGCGATCTGTTGTCATCTTGGATATTCGGGAATCCAGCCGGATGTTCGCGTCGTTCTCGCACGATATTTCAACAGCGTGTCTCGCTGTCTTCTTCAGGTGCTACCTGAGACTGGTCCTTGGCTCGATCGAGTGCTATGGGCAGCCCTCTATCACCAGTGGTGGCCAACCTATTTATGGAGAGGTTTGAAGAGGAGGCACTCTCTTCAGCCACATATCAACCCAAGTGCTTTTTTCGGTATGTGGATGATACCTTTGTCATCTGGCCCCATGGTAGAGAGAAGTTAGATGAGTTCCTGCTACATCTGAACTCTTGCCATCCGAACATTCAGTTCACAATGGAAATGGAGAAGGATGGACTACTTCCTTTCTTGGATGTTCTGGTGAAGAGAAAGGCAGATGGCACATTTGGACACAGTGTGTACCGCAAACCTACGCACACTGACTTATACCTACAAGCCAGCAGTTGCCACCACCCAGCACAGAAGAATGGAGTGCTCAAAACACTGGTCCACAGAGCACAAACTCTGTCAGATACTGATAGTCTGGCCACAGAAATAGAACACTTACAATCAGTGTTCAGCAGGAATGGGTACTCCTCTAGAGATATCCAGAAGGCACTTCAACCTGCTAACCGGCCAAAGGATCAAGAAGAAGAACCAGAAGAGGCAAAGAAGATGGCATACCTGCCATATGCCGGACCTATCTCTGCCAAGATCAGCAGGATTCTCCACAAATATGACATCAAGAGCATGTTTTGCCCACCCACCAAAATTGGGGCTATGCTGGGGAATGTAAAAGATGACCTGGGGCTACGCAAGCCAGGTATTTACAACATACCTTGCCAGTGTGGGATGTCATACATTGGCCAGACCACCAGAACTGTGAACATCAGGTGTAAAGAACACCAGAGACATACCAGACTCAGGCAGGCAACTAAATCAGCCATAGCAGAGCATTGTCTGGAACTTGGTCATTCAATGGATTACAATGACACCAAGATTGTGACACAGACCTCAAGATTTTGGGACAGTGTCATTAAAGAAGCCATTGAGATTAAGGTCACAGACAATCTAATCAACCGGGACTCGGGATACCAAATCAGCACTGCCTGGAATCCAGCACTTGAGCTTGTGAAAACTCAACGCAGGACACTCCGGGATTCTACAAGAAATAGAAGTGGAGACCGAGAGAACAGCCGTGAGACAAGGTGTCTGACATTGGAGACCAGATCTGACACACCCCAGATCATGAACTCGACTTCAGAAGACAGCCAGGCCGGGCGCGGACGGCGGAGGGAACACCAGCGACCAGAGAGGGACAATGAAGCCGCGTCTGACGGGCGCGGACCTCAGACGGAACACACGACGCGGCGTGGACCGATTAGGGAGCGCCCAGCACGAAACAGAAGTGTAAATCATAGTAACAGTCAGGAGATAGAGTACCCAACATCTCAGACCAGGTCTGACACACCTCAGATGATAACCACATCCGTTGAGGACGGCCAGAACGGGCGCCGACGGCAGTCGGAACATCTGCGACTGGAGGGCTCCATTGAAGCTGAGTCTGGCGGGCGCGGACCACAGATGGAACACTCGACCCGGCGCGGACCGATTAGGGAACGCCCAGCTCCTCCCAGGCATAAATACTGGACTCGATCGAGCCAAGGACCAGTCTCAGGTAGCACCTGAAGAAGACAGCGAGGCACGCTGTTGAAATATCGTGCGAGAACGACGCGAACATCCGGCTGGATTCCCGAATATCCAAGATGACAACTTAACAACAGTTTATTCGTAGTATATAATAAAAATATAAAGGAGCTGACTTGCTGCCTCAGTCTAATACGCCTTTATCTGCTTGTAGCCCTTTAGAACGGACAAATCTACAAGCAAAACAGAATTCTTCAATCTCAGTGACCACCCTTCAGTTGTGTCTATTAGTAATGCCCGAACAGTGGCATTACAAGCCGATTTTTGAGCAGACTTTCCAAAAATTAGAATCAGTTGAAAAATACTGGTGATTTTTGTGGTGTTCAACCGCTCATGACCTTTCGAGAAAAGCAGCGAACAGTGGACGGGTTAATTTTTCTTTTGTTTGCCTATTTAATTTAACATTTTGAAAAAGAGTGTCTTGAAACTGAGAGTCGAAATTTTTCAATCTTTGTTCGATTTCTACATTTAATACAGATAATAATACACTACTGGCCATTAAAATTGCTACACCACGAAGTTGACGTGCTACAGACGCGATATTTAACCGACAGGAAGAAGATAGGCAAATGATTAGCTTTTCAGAGCATTCACACAAGGTTGGCATCGGTGGCGACACCTACAACGTGCTGACTTGAGGAAAGTTTCCAACCGATTTCTCATACACAAACAGCAGTTGACCGGCGTTGCCTGGTGAAACGCTGTTGTGATGCCTCGTGTAAAGAGGAGAAATGCATACCATCACGTTTCCGACTTTGATAAAGGTCGGATTGTAGCCTGTCGTAATTGCGGTTTATCGTATCGCGACTTTGCTGCTCACGTTGGTGGAGATCCAATGACTGTTAGCAGAATATGAAATCGGTGGGTTCAGGAGGGTAATACGGAACGCCGTGCTAGATCCCAACGGCCTCGTATCACTAGCAGTCGAAATGACAGGCATTTCATCCGCATGGCTGTATCGGATCGTGCAGCCATGTATCGATCCCTGAGTCAACAGGTGGGGATGTTTGTAAGACAACAAACATCTGCACGAACAGTTCGACTATCAGCTCGGAGACCATGGCTGCGGTTATCCTTGACGCTGCACCACAGACAGGAACGCATGCGATGGTGTACTCAACAACGAACCTGGGTGCACGAATCGCAAAACGTCATTTTTTCGGATGAATTCAGGTTCTGTTTACAGCATCATGATGGTCGCATCCGTGTTTGGCGACATCGCGGTGAACGCACATTGGAAGCGTGTATTCGTCATCGCCATACTGGCGTATCACCCGGCGTGATGGTATAGGGTGCCATTGGTTACACGTCTCGGTCACCTCTTGTTCGCATTGACGGCACTTTGAACAGTGGACGTTACATTTCAGATGTGTTACGACCCGTGGCTCTACCCTTCATTCGATCCCTGCGAAACCCTACATTTCAGCAGGATAATGCACGACCGCATGTTGCAGGTTCTCTACGGGCCTTTCTGTATACAGAAAATATTCGACTGCTGCCCTGGCCAGCACATTCTCCAGATCTCTCACCAATTGAAAACGTCTGGTCAATGGTGGACGAGCAAATGGCTCGTCACAATACGCCAGTCACCACTCTTGATGAACTGTGATATCGCGTTGAAGCTGTATGGGCAACTGTACCTGTACACGCCATCCAAGCTCTGTTTGACTCAATGCCCAGGCGTATCAAGGGCGTTATTACGGCCAGAGGTGGTTGTTCTGGGTACTGATTTCTCAGGATCTATGCACCCAAATTGCGTGAAAATGTAATCACATGTCAGTTCTAGTATAATATATTTGTTCAATGAATACCCGTTTATCATCTGCATTTCTTCTTGGTGTAGCAGTTTTAATGGCCAGTAGTGTAGGAGTAAAAACCAGAAAACCGGTTATTTCAACTACAATCGCCATCCCTTCGTTACTTCCTATGTAATGGCTTCCGAGATCTGAAAAAATTAGATTTTCAATATTTCGGCTAATTATCGACTAAATTTAAAAATTTTAAATGCTATCATAATCTACTCATTAAGAGGTATAATGTTACGTTAAAAGTTTGATGCAGTAAGACAAGTACTAAAGTTAGAAATTACGTGTTTGTCTTGCGGAAGCGTCATTTACGGTTCGCAAATTACCAGAAATGTACTCGTCCAATATTTGAGAATGAGAGCACTTAGAGACTTTCAACAAATTTTACACACAATTTCAAATCTTTAAGAAACTTTATCTCGCCGACATTAACCACAAAATGATGAAAGAAATTCGTTTATCGCTTACCACATTTTTCGCTGTTCGTACAGTAAAATTTCAGCATCGAGCATGACGTCTTAATTTCTTACTTCTTTACTGCCGACTCTATCGGCAACGTAGTTTGCAGAAAATGTCTACATATACGCCACTGAAATTACCTGCCAAATTAATCATTGTACGACACACAGTGCATGATATATGACGTCATGAACATTGAGATGCGTGAATAACTTGCTTTTGCTAAAATGTAGCGCAAATTACCCAGCATATAATCGTCCACTGTTTGAGCACTTAACGACTTCCAGTAAACTTTAAGCATTTTCCTGGTTACATGCTTAACGCCAACTATTCAACACATTTACTCATTTGTGAAGTAATCATACGTTTGAAGCTGTTTTATATGTGGGAGTTCGATACTTTAAAGAATCGAGGGATTACTGCTACATCCGTGACGACTAAATACATATGGATACTGTTATCGCTAAATCGTAGCGGTAAATGTAGTTAAAAAATGGCTCTGAGCACCGTGGGACTTAACATCTGACGTCATCAGTCCCCTAGAACTTAGAACTATTTAAACCTAACTAACCTAAGGACACCACACACATCCATGCCCGAGGCAGGATTCGAACCTGCAACCGTAGCGGTCGCACGGTTCCAGACAAGCGCCTAGAACCGCTCGGCCATCCGGCCGGCAAATGTAGTTGATTCCTGAGGGCTATAGCCGCCGATTTATGACACCCACGCCGTTTTTTCTATGAAACTACATATGTTTCCCATGTCCTTGGAAACAGCTTTCGATGAAGACTTCCAGGACATAACGTACGTGTAACTTGCGGAGATGTAAACGGGATAACGTGTAACTCGTGTGCGGTTCGTATGTTCGGTGTTGTGACTGCCACATCGACTGCACAGAACGTTGACCTCTAGTACTGATAAATGCTGTTAGGCGATTCCGGACAGATACCACCCCATGGCTGAGTTTCATCCGCGTTTTATCTCAGCACATGCCCGTGTGGTACCTGTTTTATTTATGTTTGCGGTGTTTCCTTGTAGGCTTCTTGTGTCAACTTTCCTAACGGATAACGGTCCAGAGGCGCTCAGTCTGGTACAAAATATTGCACAGAAACGCTGCATCACTTTCCAGTTTTGATAGACACCATTCGGAGAACCGCAAGTGATTTTGAATATGGTTACCAAGAAGCTGTTGACTGAGCGTAATGTGAAAAGGATGAAATGCGCTGGAATTTAATATCCGCAGGAGCGTCCTATGGCTGATCCCTCTTGCACATTCAACTTGTGTCGTAATGACGTGCGGATTGTATGTTACCGCTGCTAAAATGTTAGTTGCGTTTCCCTCATCGTTTACTGTTCTTTTCCGTTGTCGTATTTAGCGGTTCACATTTATAGTTTATTGATTATTTTTTCCCCCACGCTGAACGTCTATTCTCTCGTCGGTAGAACTTTCTTGCGTGACAAAGTACGTGAAATTGAAAGTGCTAATAACTACGCAACTAACGATGCGTAAACTATGATTGACACCACAACGGATAGATAATACCTGTACGTGTTTGTCGGATAGTACCTGATCTGCCTGTGCCGTCATTCTAAATGCGTAGGCGCACGAGCGTCATTGTTACCAACTAGCTTAGTTAAAATCTACAGATTGGTGAAGCGTGGAAACGCCTTTAGCTGGGTCATTGATTCGGACGTCGCTGTGAAGAGCCTGCGGGGCACTGCTAGGACCCCAAGAGGGAAAGTAGAAATATTCGTCAGAATACAACTGCAAATCAGCACTAAACGGAAAACTGTAAAGTAATGGAAGATGTCGTTTCATACGACTCGTAGACATGCTCGGAATTATAGGAAATGCAAGTCAGAGGACAGCTCGCTTCGAAAGGAACCCAGAAACCCTCAAAAGTCCAGTGCCGCGCGATTGTGGGAGCTACGGCAGCCTTGAAATGGGAATGAAAATACTTGTGATTTATCTATTCTGTAACCATTATACTACTCACGTCATTGTAAACATTGTCTTAAAGAGATTGACGATGAAATTAGATCTTAATACCAAACACTTGTTGTGATTTTATGCCGACGTTTTGAAGAAACATGTACTGTACGGCCTCGAATTGCGCACACTGACATTTTTGTAATGTTTGTAACGACGGATCTGGAGGTCTTGGCACGATCAAAATACATCCGTACCGCTAGTCTAACATTTGGGCAACATTCGGCATAAAAGAAAACCTCACGCGCTTCTTCGACTGTCGTACACAGTGTCAAAGTGTCACTAGCCAAACGGGCAAAAATATTTGGTGTATGTGAGTGTGAAACGTTAGTCCCTCTTATCTCGGACTCGAGATCGACCAGGTAAACTCGCAGACCATACCTGAGTCACGGGTTTTCTACATTTGGCTCAACGGGACAGACCTCTGTGGTAGTGCCGACGGCGGGACAGTGAGTTGTTATCTCGTTACTCTTTCGTCGAATTATACACATGTTATATCTTGGAATCCTTCTTAGAGTGCCACAGAAAACTCCATTTAAAAAAGAAATCAAAAAATTCGGAGCCGTATTTCAGTAGCAGTAAACGTTCAGATATTACACTACTGGCCATTAAAATTGCTACACCAAGAAGAAATGCAGATGATAACCGGGTATCCATTGGACAAATATATTATACTAGAACTGACATGTGATTACATTTTCACGAAATTTGGGTGCATAGATCCTGAGAAATCAGTACCCAGAACAACCTCCTCTGGCCGTAATAACGGCCTTGATGCGCCCGGGCATTGAGTCAAACACAGCTTGGATGACGTGTACAGGTAAAGCTGCCCATGGAGCTTCAACACGATACCACAGTTCATCAAGAGTGGTGACTGGCGTATTGTGACGAGCCAGCTGCTCGGCCACCATTGACCAGACGTTTTCAATTGGTGAGAGATCTGGAGAATGTGCTGGCCAGGGCAGCAGTCGAACATTTTCCGTATACAGAAAGGCCCGTACAGGACATGCAACATGCGGTCGTGTATTATCCTGCTGAAATGTTGGGTTTCGCAGGGATCGAATGAAGGGTAGAGCCACGGGTCGTAACACATCTGAAATGTAACGTCCACTGTTCAAAGTGCCGTCAGTGCGAACAAGAGGTGACCGAGACGTGTAACCAATGGCACCCCAAACCATCACGCCGGGTGATACGCCAGTATGGCGATGACGAATACACGCTTCCAATGTGCGTTCACCGCTTTGTCGTCAAACACGGATGCGACCATCATGATGCTGTAAACAGAAGCTGAATTCATCCGAAAAAATGACGTTTTGCCATTCGTGCACCTAGGTTCGTCGTTGAGTACACCATCACAGGCGCTCCTGTCTGTGATGCAGCGTCAAGGGTAACCGCAGCCATGGTCTCCGAGCTGATAGTCCATGCTGCTGCAAACGTCTCCATCTGTTGACTCAGCAATCGAGACGTGGCTGCACGATCCGTTACAGCCATGCGGATAAGATGCCTGTCATCTCGACTGGTAGTGATCCGAGGCCATTGGGATACAGCACGACGTTCCATATTACCCTCCTGAACCCACCGATATCATATTCTGCTAACAGTCATTGGATCTCGACCAACGCGAGCAGCAATGTCGCGATACGATTAACCGCAATCGCGATAGGCTATAATCCGACCATTATCAAACTCGGAAACGTGATGGTACGCATTTCTCCTCCTTACACGAGGCATCGTAACAACGTTTTACCAGGCAACGCCGGTCAACTGCTGTTTGTGTATGAGAAATTCGGTTGGAAACTTTCCTCATGTCAGCACGTTGTAGGTGTCGCCACCGGTGCCAACCTTGTGTGAATGCTCTGAAAAGCTTATCATTTGCATAAAACAGCATTTTCTTCCTGTCGGTTAAATTTCACGTCTGTAGCAGGCCATCTTCGTGGTGTAGCAATTTTAATGGCCAGTAGTGTACTTGAACCTAACTAACCTAAGGACATGACACACATCCATGCCCGAGGCAGGATTCGAACCTGCGACTGTAGCAGCAGCGCGCTTCCGGACTGAAGGGCCTACAGCCGCTCGGCCACATAGGCCGGCTACTGCCTGTCCCATTCCATACGAGAACAGAGTGAGGGCAAAAATATTTGGTGTATGTGTGTGTGAAACGTTAATCCCTCTTATCTCGGGCTCGAGATCCCTACGACGGAGGTAAGAAAAATATTGCACGGCGTTCGTGGAATACCGGCTCTCTGAATGTACGCAGTAAGATCAAGCGAGGACAGCGCCGCCTCTTTTGCGAACATTCCCGTTTAAGGTCCCTTGACGTTGGCGGTAATTACCTGTGGCGATCCCACCGCCGTCTCTGAATTCCTTTGACGTCATCCGTATGGTCCATCTAAAAAGTGTCCGAACATTACACGGAAGGAAGCAAGGTAGACTAGGGTTTAGTGTTCCAAACGTCACACTAGTACTCCAGTATAACTCTTGACGCGAAGGAAAGTGAGCTTCGCCAAACATAAAGTACAGTAGCCCCTGCGTACTGGATCAACGACTCGCAGCTACAATCCGTAATGTACAATATTTGGAAGCGAGTGTATGTAGACGTATGATGTGCAAGGACGAAATAGAACGAACTGTACGTAAAGGAACTGGCAGGCTGTGGTTCGCTGGTAAAATACTGCGAAGCTGCAGCTTGTCCGTAAAGGAGACTGCATATGGCACATACCTGAATACTGTTCGAGTCGGAGACGAGCACTTACAGAGAAAGGCAGTGCGAATGATCACAGAATTCTCCGATTAGACAGAGAGAGCGTGACAGAAATGTTGAAAAATCTCTGCACCAGCGTGCATTCGGAGACAGATGTCGTATATTGCGAGAGGACCCGCTTAGAAAGTCACAAGAGCTGTCATTCGGAGCATAAAACACTAACTTTCTTCATTCCTCTAAGTAGCTGGCCTGGAAAGGTCATGCAGATAAAATCAGGCACGTAACGCGTCTCGCATGGGCAGTGATTCATTCCACGATCCAACCGTAACTGGGGCAGGGAGAACCCTTTATACACGGCTCAATGAAAAGTACCCTCTGCCACGCTGCTTCCACTGATTCACAGAGTAGAGACGTAGAAAACATCGCACTAAAGACTTTATGCGATTCCCTTCACTGATGCACTTTTTTCTATTGCGCCTTCCTATAATCCTCCTGTCAAATATTTGTCTTAGATTCTCCTTTCATTAAGCGAATTTCACGTGATAGTTCTTTTTAATTTCGTTCCATAAAGTCACTCCCAAGGAATTTATGTTGTGTGTCGGGCCCATGACATCTGCCGCAAATTCATAGAGAGCAAGGACGAGACGCCGTCGGGTTCTCCCTTTAGTCTGTGGGCATCATCTTGCTTCGATTCACACTTGAAAACAACTTCACTACGTGAAAATACTGTCTGAAATAAGTTTTCCCTTCCCTTTCAATCGTCCGGCGACGGCACGTTCCTTTTAGAAACAGCGATCACTCCTGGAATGTTGCTGGCGCCATTTGAGTAATCGTTTGTTGATATTCTAAATGCAGTTCTACATCTACATCGATACTCTGCAATCCACCTTACTGTGCGTGGCGGAGTGTACCTCGTACCACAACTAGTCATTTCCTTTCCTGTCCCGTTCGCAAATAGAACGAGGAACAAACGACCCTTTTTATGCCTCCGTATTAGCCCTAATTTCTCGTATCTTACCTTCGACGTCCTTACGCGCGATGTATGTTGGAGGCAAGTGCAGTCGGCTTCAAATGCCGGTCCTCTAAATTTTCTCAATAATGTTTCTCGAAAAGACTGTCGCCTTCCCTCCAGTGATTTGCATTTGAGCTCCCGAAGCATCTCCGTAACGCCTGCGTGTTGTTCCAACCTACGACTAACAAATCTAGTGGCTCGCCTCTGAATTTCTTCGATGTCGTTCAACAATCCGACCTGTTACGGATCCCAAACACTCGAGCAGTACTGAACAATGGGTCGCAATAGCGTCCTATATACGGCCTCCTTTACGGATGAACAACACTTTCTCCCAAAAAAACCTAGGTTCACCTTTCACCTTTCCTACCACACTCCTCACATGCTCGTTCCATTTCATGTCGCTTTGCAACGTTACGCCCAGATATTAAAACGACGTGACTGTGCCAAGCTCCGTCACTACTAATGCTGTATCCAAACGTTGTGTGTTTGTTTCTCCTACTCATCCTCATTAACTTACATTTTTCTGCATTTAATGCTAGCTACCATTCATCACACCAAATACGAATTTTGTTTAAGTCGTTTTGTATCCTGCAACGGTCACTC
The DNA here is from genome assembly GCF_023864345.2 of Schistocerca serialis cubense. Lineage (NCBI taxonomy): Eukaryota > Metazoa > Arthropoda > Insecta > Orthoptera > Acrididae > Schistocerca > Schistocerca serialis. Next base: position 107,718,591 of record NC_064641.1, on the reverse strand, counting down.
AAGGGCGCCACCTTACTGTACACCACAGTATCATCAGCAAACGACTGCAGACTGCTGCCCACCCTGTTCGCAAATCACTTATGTATATAGAGAACAACAGTGGTCCTATCACAATAACCTGGGGCGCTCCTGATGAACACTCGTCGTCTAGGACAACGTACTGGGTTCTTGTATAACTTATGAGGCACTCACATACCTGTGAACCTATTTTATATGATCGTACCTTCGTTAGCAGCCTGCAATGGGGTACCATGTCAAACGCTTCCCGGAAATCTAGAAACATGGAATCTACCTGTTGTCCTTCTTCCATAGTTCTTAGTACATCATGTAAGAAAAGGGCAAGCTGAGTTTCAGATGAGCGATGCTTTCTTAAAACCACGCTGATTCGTGGACATAAGCTTCTCGGTGTCAAGAAAATTTATTACATTCGAACTCAGCATATGTTCCAGGATTCTGCAGCAAACCAATGTTAAGGATATTGGTCTGCAATTTTGCAGGTCCGTTCTTTTTCGCTTCTTACACACAGGAGACATTTCCGCTTTTTTCCAGTCGCTTGGGACTTTGCGCTGTGCGAGAGATTCGCGATAAATGCAAGCTAAGTAATGTCCCAATGCCATAGAGTACTCTATGAAAAACCGAACTGGGATTCCATCCATCCCTGTCGATTTATTTGTTTACAAACTCATTCAGTTGTTCCTCTATGCTAGGGACGCTTATTACTATGTCGTCCACACGGGAAGGCTGACTGTTAACATTCCTGGAATCTCTAAATACCTTCTCCCAATTAAATTTCACACGGTCCTGTTCCGAATCCGATGCCACTTTCCTTGATGTTGATCTCGTCCTCACAGAAGGCCATCAAAGCGTTTCCATCCACTCTAAAGCCTACCAACAACCAACAGTACTTACATTTTGACAGTTGCCATCCTTTCCATGTCAAACGTTCCCTCCCACACAGCCTTGGCATCAGAGGTAAAAGTATTTGTTCGGAGGCAGAGTCTTTACAGCAATACGCCACCATTCTCACCTCTGCCTTCACTGCAAGTAACTACCCTACCAGCTTAGCTAAAAAGCAGATTTTCTGAGCCATCATATCCAATCCTGGTACTGCTGATCCCTCCACAAAGCAGCTTCAGAGCACACCATTGGTGACTCAGAATTATCCTGGTCTGGAATGTGTTAGTCAGCTACTTTGACAGGGCCATGAGTTCCTAAAATCATGCCCTGAAATGAGATCCATTCTGTCTGAAATTTTACACACCACACCTAGAATAGTTTTCCATCACTCTCCCAATCTCCACAACATTCTTCTCAGACCCTATGATCCTTCTGCAACCATCTCCCTACCCTATAGCTCCTACCCCTGTGACCGTCCTAGCTGCAAGACTTGCCCTGTGCACCCTACTACCACCAGCTATAACAGCCCTGTAAACAGCAAAACATATACTATCAGAGGGAGAGCCACCTGCAAAACTACATATCATACACCAGCTATTATGCAAACATTGTTCGGCTTTCTACATTGCCATTACTACCACCAAATTATCAATTAGGATGAATGGTCATAGGCAGAGAGTGTATAATGGCAACTCGCAATATCCTATTGCAAAGCATGCTCTACAACACGACATTCGTGACCTTGGCGCCTGTTTCACCACACGTGCCACTTGGATTCTTCCCCCAGACACCCGTTTCTCAGAACTCCGCAGCTGGGAACTAGTGCTACAACATGTCCTCAGTTCTCACCACCCATCTGGGGTTAATTTACGTTAATTTCTTCTGTCTCAGATTTTCAGCACTGTAAATACTCTTTGCTTCACTCCGCTTTAGTGTTCTACATCATTCATTGTCTTTCCCATTTATTTTTCACCTCCCTCCCACCCCTACTACGCACTTAGCTTTTCACTCTTGATTAACTCATGCATGATGTTTAAGCAGCAGTCTCTGTCTGCATATTATCCTGTCTTCCACCTTTAAGCTCTCAGGTTTTCAAGTCTCATCCAGTGCAGTCACCAACAATCAATCTTTCCTCCTCATACCGTTTGGTAAGTCTCCCCTGACCCGGGGTTCTGGGTGATTCTCCCAAAATCTACCCTTTTTCCTATACCTCCCTAGTCCTTTCCCTTCACCCCTGTTCCTTCCCCTTCAATTCTTCTGCCAGGAGGAGGAGCCACTGATTCTGAAAGCTTGTAAAAGTTAAACCCTTTTGTGTGTATGTTCTATGAGCCAAGTATTCCAGGATTCTCTAGTATAGGATCATTATCCTATACTTATGAAGATCAGGTGTGAATATAGTCACTACCAGTATACAAACCCCACTGCCACTAGGAATGTTAAGAAAGTACACTGGGAACATTATCAAGAAATTATAATGTGACAAATAAAAGATAATTTCAATATTCCAAAGGAAATTCAAGGATATGGAAAGTTCATCTCATTGATCAAATGAGCAGTATCCCTCCCCTAAGAAGCAGCAATAAAGACAAATGACTGGCAGTTGTATGGTAGAACGTAGACTGCTCCAGGGCCCTAGCAAGGAGAATGTTAGCTCTTTCATCATACATATACTTGATTCAATTTGCATCACACTAAAACAAATTATCGTCTCAGAAGCACATATATCTTTTAGAAATTAAATTAAAATGAAGCCTTTATAATCGTTTAAGTTTGGAGACTGGTTATGTCAAACTCTACTAAGACCTGAACAAATCAGTACTACAGTGACAAAAAACATTGATTATTCAAAACTGCTCACCAAGCTGATATGCAGCACCTTAGGTGACCTGACCACTCATTATATTTGTGTTCCTTGTGCATTTTTACTGAACTATTTAAACCCAAAGTGTCTCCATCTTCGGAGCACATACTTGGATACACGTATCAAAGATATAATCACTGCAAACTCATTCACATTCCACCCACTGGATGGGATCACTGAGGAGGACTCAGGAGGGTGTAGTGTCTGATGTAGTGGAGGTTGCAAAGGCTGCCAGGGGGGATTTCGTTCTTCACTCTATGCTTTCACTGATCGATGGTGCAGTGACGTGAATCTGGTCTTCCTCCAGGTTTGTCTGTGCTTCACTACTGGGTTCAACTTAAATTTCTGTTCCTTATGTCACCTACCTTGTAGATGCAGCAAATACTGAGCAGGTCATGCTGGTGCCCGCAACTGCACTTGGTGTCGGATGCTCTCGACAGCCTCACACCACTGGGACTGTACCAATTTCTGAGTTTCAGTTCACTTCCCTCTGGGCCCTATAATGATCCAAGGTATGCAGGAAACAAAATTTACGATACCACCTTCTTTTCAGTAACACTTTAAATAAACTTCAGCTACAAATTATGTGATTCATACTTTTCAAAACTTCACATTATACATTGATACACCTGATAAAATTTCCCATCTCTTGAAATTGATACACAACATAACAATAATTTTGCACATTTCTGTGAATTAATCTTGCAATGAAATGACTACCCCTAGCAGCATACAGGTGTTGATATAAATCAACAGGGACAGTTGAAAATGTGTGCCCCGAATGGGACTCAAACCCGGGATCTCCTGCTTACATGGCAGATGCTCTATCCATATGAACCACTGAGGACATGGAGAACAGTGCGACTGCAGGGACTTATCTCTGGCACGCCTCCCATGAGACCCAGATTTCCACCTTATTGTCCTGCACTATATTCATAGTGCCCCTGCCCATTATACTCATTACTCGTGGCTTTTTGCCGATTCCTGTAAGAATTCGGGCACTGTTTGTGCATCCGCACAGAAGAAGAAGATGGTCAAATGGCCGGTGAGACTTAACTCTCTCTCTCTCTCTCTCTCTCTCTCTATCATGTATTAAGAATATTAGTTATCCTATTGATTCTACTTTATTTGATTACCAAAAAGGCCTCATATTTCATATATTTAACAACAGAATAGTTCTTGTATACAAGGAACCGGAAACAGATATAATTTCTCAAAAATAGAAAAGCAAATATTGATTGTCTTAAGCATGCGGTGTAGTTGCAATTCTTAAAATTTATATAAAGTGAACTGAGTTACTAAATTTATCCTTGAATTTTTCTAAAATTCAAAAAATGTAGCTTTGCTTAAATTTATCACTACTGAAACATAGGAAACGGAAATATAGTGTAATTTGAATCATCACATTTTCTGTAACATTCTAGAAAAAATTGTTCTAATGCATCAAGTGCATTTTTTTCCCCCCCATCGCTATAGAGTCAACCATCACAGTTACACAGTGTCTTTCTTAATGGTTGATTTTTACATTACAAGTTAATAGAAGCAACAGCAAAAAAAGTTTTAAAGGTGTGCAACAGGAAAAGTTGGATTCAATACTGTGAATCAATATAAAAAGATACCAGCATGATAAAGGTCCATCAGAAAATGAGATGTTTTAGAAATGGGAAATCAAATATAAAATCCTTTGAGAAACAACCTTCTTGGACAGAATTGCACCAGCTTCAGCCTGTATCAAAGATGTTTACTTTCATGACGGTGAAGCACATCATGAATTATGTACCCCTTTCAAAGAACCAGAATTGATTAATGCTGTATAAGATTCACCCAACGCAGAACAAGGTATTGACAGAATACATGATCCTAAACTTGCTTTCTGAGGCACTTGCTGTGTTATAAAGGTTGCAGAATGAAATATGGATGTGTAGTCCACAACCTTAGGAATGGACGATGCAAATTTTAATACCTTTTCTTATAGCAAACAAAGATACTCTAAATCTATCGTCTTACAGACCGATAGCAACATCTTCATGTTTATCAAAGATGCTCGAAAGAACGGTTAAAAACATGTTAAAATCCTGGATGGAGACAAATAATGTTTTTCCAAAGACTCAAATTGCATTTCAAAAAGGAAAGCTTGCTCTTGAGAACATGGGAATTTTTGCATCTGGCATCGGCAGCCACAGACAGAGGTGATGTGTGTGTGTATGAGCTGCATCTGCATGAATGTATATGTGTATGTTGTTTATGTCAGAAGAAGGCCTTCTGACTGAAATCTTACATGTTTGGTAGTCTTTTGTTGTGCCTGTCTGTGACTCAAGACCTCCACTATGTGGTGAATAGCAATCTATCCTTTTCATAATACTGAATTTTGACAAGTGTTATCAGTGGACATTAGTGAACAAATTTTTCCTGTTTTTGGTATTCTCTGATGTAGATGGGGCTTATGACAGTCGGAAAATTGCAATACTGGTAAGAGAACTTGTTTCAGCTGGCTTACTTCTGTAACTAATCTGTGGAATTAAATCTTTGCTCTCAGGGACAAGAATCCATGTTAAGTACAACTGTAAAGTCTCGGGCCTCAGATAACCAAGAACTATCTCCCTCAGAGAGCCATACTGAGCTGTCTCCTGTACACAGTGTGTTCACGAGACATTGAAAACGTTTCTTGCCAAGAGTATCTACCCTACAATCCACTGATGATCTTTTCCTGTATTCAATCACTTATTCTGCAGAAACAGCAAAAGAAATTATGGGTCATGACATATTAAACCTTAGAATTTGGTTGAAAGAGAATGCCCTGGAGATAACACCAGGAAAATCATCAACAGTTATTTTTACGTGAAGAAGAGTTCCAGATTGCCCAAATAGTATGAGGGTTGATGGAATAAATATCTCATTCAGGAGTCAATATAAGTTTCTAGGCATGAAAATTGACACAGGATTAAAATGGAGGCCTCACATAAATGATATTTCTTCTAAGACAGAGCTGTGTGGCTGGCAGATCTTGGGGTCCCACCCAAAAATACTCCTGGACTTGTATAGGATCCTTGTGAGCTCAGTCTTGGTTTATGGATGCATATTTTATCACGATGGGGCAGGAATTTCGATACAGGATCCATACGATACACACCTACCAATGCTCTCCTTGCTGAGGCAGGTGAGCCACCACTGAGTATCAGAAGGGAAAAATTTGTAACTAAATTCATTTTGGAGTGAGTCACACAGACAGAACATCCTGTTTGCCTACATTCAAAGATGATGTATACACATGGATCCAAGACCACTGACAGCGATAAATAGATGTGCAATACAGAACCCTGCAGAAAATTATTGAGGCCTGTATTCTCTACCTAAGAAGGCAAGCATCTATTGTACGGAAGTCACTGCAGTTAGGAAAACAGTACAATAAGTCAGATCTTGCACACAAAGCAGTATGGTGATATTAACTGAGTCCCTAAGTGTACCGAAGAGCATTAAAAAACCAACATGGAACAAAAGTGTACCGCCTATAACTACAGACATTATTAAAGAAGTCATCAGAAATAAGCAAGCAGGAATAGTAACAAAATTCTTATGGTTACCTGTACATGGTGGCATCTTTCCTAATGAAATAGTAGAGAGCTTAGTGAAGTGAGCAATAAACGTGGGTAAAATCCTAAATGATAAGAGTCCTTATCAAGAAATTCTGGGCTTAATTCATGAAAAAGTGAGAAACAGCTGACAGATGCAATGAAATTTGACCAAGATATCGAAAGTATTACAATATGTGGTCAGCTGCAACCTAAAACAGCATTATCCTGTTGGTTTACTGATTCGAGTAGGAGCAGATGACTCATAACACTGATTACATGCTTGCTCTTAAATCATGGCAATCTCCCGACCCATCTTGTCCAAATAGAATTGAAGGAATCTCGGTTATGCGATTTATACAATATATTATGTGAGTCATTTAGTGTTGTCATGTACCAGATACAAGACACAACAACAATCCTTTATCAGTGCATTGGTTAATTCAGAGGTTCCTCTTCCAGTGTTGGATACAGTGTTGTTGTCAACCCAAAACAGTGTATTACCAATAGTATTACATGTGATGTCCAACTACTTAAATATGTGTGATCTAGCTATCTAGAGACACTGCGAACACAATGTGCAGATTTTTGTATGTTATGTTTTCTTTTTTTTGTTATTATTATGGTATAACCACTTTAGGAGTAGTTTATAGTGGTGACATGCATCAATCATTTATTCATACCTTTTTTATATATAAACATCAACAATAACCTTGGAAACAGGCAATAGACTAAGATGTTTGCCACACAGATGAAAGGGTACACACTTCCAAACATTTTCTGAACTTTCAACACACAGAGAACAACCTTACTGATTCATGACAACGAACTTCCAAAATATGCCTCCACAACATCTCCACCCCAGAGGGCTAAAACTCACTTTCTGCACCGTACAAGAGGCAATGACTGATCCTCAATTTTGCAAGCTGCTCTCAGCTTCATGAGACTATTTTCACACACAGATGCTTCGGCCAGTCAGTCCCCACAGCATAAAATAGACACTGTGAATGGCTACTTCCTGCTAACACTCATAGTACTACTATGAAGTGCTGCTGTCAGCTGACACTTTAAAGTTTGCTTCCCAAAGGTTACTGGGAAACACCAGTCACTCTGCATGAGACACACTCATTTTGGCAGACCATCCAATCAGGCGTGCTGCCGAGAAGCCAGCCCTTTATCTCCAGACTGTAGAACAGGCATAGCCCCACGGACACTTGGAAGCCAAAATTGTCACTCACAATAATGACAGCTGCAGCCCAGAAATGATCCATTACCTAACCCCCCCCCCCCCCCACCGCCGCCCAGTTTGTAGTGAGAAATGACATTACTCCTAACTCTGATTAATGAAATTCTAGGAGCTGAAAAATTCACATAACATGAAGGAACAATGGCTAGTGAGTGTTGCTTACAGAGGCCACATACATACCTCTCAGTTACTGTTTGAGAACTGAACTTGACATAACAGTTCTACAGGGTGGTCCATTGATAGTGACCGGGCCAAATACCACAAGAAATAAGCATCAAACGAAAAAACTACAAAGAACAAAACTTGTCTAGCTTGCAGGGGGAAACCAGATGGCGCTATGGTTGGCCCGCTAGATGGCGCTGCCATAGGTCAAACAGATATCAACTGGGTTTTTTTGAAATAGGAACCCCCATTTTTTATTACATATTTGTATAGTACGTGAAGAAATATGAATGTTTTAGTTGAACCACTTTTTTTCGCTTTGTGATAGATGGTGCTGTAATAGCCACAAATGTATAAGTATGTGGTATCACGTAACATTCTGCCAGTGCGGACGGTATTTGCTTCATGATACATTACCCATGTTAAAATGGATCGTTTACCAATTGCGGAAAAGGTCGATATTGTGTTGATGTATGGCTATTGTGGTCAAAATGCTAAACGGGCATCTGCTATGTATGCTGCTCGGTATCCTGGACGACATCATCCAAGTGTCCGGACCGTACGCAGGATAGTTACATTATTTAAGGAAACAGGAAGTGTTCAGCCACATGTGAAATGTCAACCACGACCTGCAACAAATGATGATGCCCAAGTAGGTGTTTTAGCTGCTGTCGCGGCTAATCCGCACATTAGTAGCGGACAAATCACGCGAGAATCGGGAATTTCAAAAACTTCGGTGTTGAGAATGCTACATCAACATCAATTGCACCTGTACCATATTTCTATGCACCAGGAATTGCATGGCGACGACTTTGAACGTCGTGTACAGTTCTGCCACTGGGCACAAGAGAAATTGCGGGACGATGACAGATTTTTTGCACGCGTTCTATTTAGCAACGAAGTGTCATTCACGAACAGTGGTAACGTAAACCGGCATAATATGCCCTACTGGGCAACGGAAAATGCACGATGGCTACAACAAGCGGAACATCAGTGACCTTGGCGGGTTAATGTATGGTGCAGCATTATGGGAGGAAGGATAATTGGCCCCCATTTTATAGCTGGCAATCTAAATGGTGCAATGTATGCTGATTTCCTACGTAATGTTCTACCGATGTTACTACAACATGTTTCACTGCATGATAGAATGGCGATGTACTTCCAACATGATGGGTGTCCGGCACATAGCTCGCGTGTGGTTGAAGCGGTATTGAATAGCATATTTCATGACAGGTGGATTGATCGTCGAAGCACCATACCATGGCCCGCACGTTCACCGGATGTGACGTCCCCGGATTTCTTTCTGTGGGGAAAGTTGAAGGATATTTGCTATCGTGATCCACCAGCAATGCCTGACAACATGTGTCAGCGCACTGTCAATGCATGTGCGAACATTACGGAAGGCGAACCACTCAACTATTGCATGAATATGACATTTACAGGTAATCAGGCTGTAACAGCATGCATTCTCAGAAATGATAAGTTCACAAAAGTACATGTATCACATTGGAACAACTGAAATAAAATGTTCAAACATACCTACGTTCTGTATTTTAATTTAAAAAACCTACCTGTTACCAACTGTTTGTCTAAAATTGTGAGCCATATGTTTGTGACTATTACAACGCCATCTATTACGAAGTGAAAAAAGTGGTCCAACTAAAACATTCATATTTCTTTATGTACTACACGAATATGCAATAAAAAAATGGGGATTCCTATTTAAAAAAAAACACAATTGATATCCGTTTGACCTATGGCAGCGCCATCTAGCGGGCCAACCATAGCGCCATCAAGTTTCGTTCTTTGTAGTTTTTTCGTTTGACGCTTATTTTGTGAGATATTTGGCCCAGTCATGATCAATGGACCACCCTGTATATAACACAAAACAGTGTTTCCAATACCTGATCATATTAAAAAATTAAATAACGACAAGATACTTGAAAAAGTAACAATTGAAGTATTTTTTTGTTGTACATTTCCTCCAGTGCTCCACTCTGATAGGAAAAACGATCTGGAAACCTTTCTGGATCGTACAATCTGATCTCAATAATTAACTTTCCCAAATGGGTGGACAAAGACAGTAGGACAATAGCTGATAATGTTTTCTTTAATGAAGCTCAAAACAAGAAAATAACTCTGTACCCACTAAAAAATGCCTACTCTGATCATGATGTTCAGTTAGAATAAATAAGACAGTGCCCTGCTGTATTGATACTCCTTACAGATATCACTTAGAATAAGTAATTACTGCAGTACAAATGGTTTTAAGAGTAGTTTACATGAGATGACCTGGGATGAAATTTACAATGAACCAAATGCCAGCATACAATTTATTATTTTGTAACAGCTTTCTACATAAGCTCATCAGAAAGGACATTAAACAGCCATATAAAAGAAAAACCTGGATTGCTAGATGGATTAAAGTATCACATGAAAGGAAAGGGAAAATGTATCTGTTGGCAAGAACAACTAAAGATCCTGCACTAGTTGCACATTACAAAAATTACTCAAAATTACGAAGAAAAGTTATTAAAAAATCAAAGCACATGCACATTATGTCAGAAATCAGTCAGCAATTCCACCAACAAACTTACGGCTATATGGAATGTAGTAAGACAAAAGACAGGACAACTGGTTACAGAACAGGATAACAAGACTTCTGAATTAAGTGGAAGGGCTACAAATCAATATTCACAAGTAGTTAACAGGTTAATAATCATTTCTTAAACACAGTAGAAAATATAGGTACAAACAGTTCAAGAGAAAAGTCACAGCAGTATGTAAAAAAAACACCTCTCACAAAATTCAACCATATCAATGTGTAACTTTCTTCTCCTTCTGAAATTAAGAAAATTATAAATTCTCTGCAAAATAAAAGCTCATCTAGATTTGATGGTGTTTCCAACAGATTACCAAAGATTCATTCCCATATATGCCCTGATGTATCTGAAGTATGTAATGCATCAACAATCCTAGGTATTTTCCCAGAGAGACTGAAATGTACCACTGTTAACCGTCTATAAGAAAGGTAATCGGAGAGTTGGCAATAACAATTAACCTGTTTCACTACTGACATCACTTTCCAAAATTTTTGAGAAGTTAATATATTATTGGACAGTACTTCACCTGTGCAGTAATAATATCCTCAGTAAATCACAGTTTGCATTTCAGAAGAGTTGCTCTACAGAGAATGCCATTTACATGTTCACTCAACACATTTTAAAAGTATTAAACTACAAAATAGCACTGGTTGGTATTTGGCATTTGATTACAGCAATCAAAATAAACTGATGTTTTATGCGACTGATGGTAAAATCAAGCAATGGATAATGTCATGTCTATTTAAAAGAATGCATAAAGTTGTACCTCATAATTCAACCAATGTAGTCATGTACATTATTCTTACTGGGGAGAAATTAAATATGGGATTCCCCAAGGCTTGATCTTAAGTTCGTTGTTGTTCCTCGTATATGTAAGCAATCTTCCCTGTAATATACAACAAGCAGAATTAGTTTTTTTTTCAGATGACCCTAGTATTGCAATCAATCCAAGCATACATACATCACTAGAAGAAATGGTAAACAACATTCTTAAAAGTATCATTGACTGATTATCTGTAAATGGTCTCTCTGTCAATTTAAGAAGGTGCAACATATTCAGAAGCACATCAGGAGGCACTGCACCAATGATAAATGAAACACATGATGAGGAAACAATAAACAGGATGGCAACTTCAAAATTTGTAAGTGTCCATACTGATGTGAATTTAAACTGGAAAACACAAATTTTGCAACTCCTAAAACAAATTAGTCCAGCCATATTTGCACTTCAAATTGTTGTAAATCGTGGGGAGGGGCAAACTACTAAGCTGACATATTTTCATTCAACAATGTCGTGTGCAATAATGTTCTGGAGTAACTTTTCTTTAACAAAGAATGTCTTTATTCCTCAAAAACATGTTGAATGAACAATATTTGGTGCTCACCCATGATCATCTTGTAGACATATGTTTAAGGAGTTCCATGTTTTGACTACTGCTTCACAGTACATTTATTCCTCTAAGAAATTTGTAGGAAATAATCCACTGCAGTTCAAAAGGAACAACAATTTACACAATTACAGAACCAGAAGAAAAAAATAACATTCATTACTTCACACCATGCGAAAAGTGGGTGACAAGTGCTGCAACCAAAGTTTTTGAACACTTATCCAATGATATAAAATGTCTCTCAGGCAGCAATGTAAAATTTGAAAACAAACTCAAAAAGTTTTCCTTAATAACTCCTCCTATTCCACAGAAGAATTTATATTTCTGTAATGTGTAAAAAGTGGTGGGTAGGAATTGCTAACTCATGTCAGTATACAATAGACTGATCTCCGTACTACGCAGCCTATTTAATTAATATCATAATAATACTTCTTCATGATAAAATCAGGATTAGTTTATTGTATATACTGTAATTTTTCAAACCTTTAGGGAGTGGGTCTCAGCTACAATGCTCTGTGTCCTTTCAAAATATTTTATGCATCTTTTGCACTTCTAGCACATCAGGGGCCATAATTATAACGTACGTTCTGTATTGTTGATATTGAATAAATTACCGGAATCACTCTTCAACAAACAATATTTCGAAGCCTTCTTCCAGCACTCACAAACAACAATCAACACACATAGAGAGCATCTCACACATAGAGAGCATCTCTGTTGGCAACCCTGTTCTTTGCTTCTCCAGTTGCACATCAGACGTCCAGAGTGTAGGCATTGTTAAATTGTTGTTTTGTGTGGTCCTTTGTGTTTTGAGTCCAAAATGAGTGATGTAAGAAAAAATCTTTTAGTGACTATAGTTAAGAAACTATGTGCCATAATGTGACTGGATTCTGGGATAGCAGCCAAAACTATTGCTTTGGAGTTAGGGATAGTACAGAAGTACTTTTGAAGACAGGGGGACACAAAAAAAAAGTTAATTGAGCAGAAATTGAAAGGTGATGCTCTTTGCAAGCCAGTCGAAGTAGAATAAAATAAGGAAGACAATGTTGAAAGGTAAGCATAAAGCAGTTGAGGAAGCTTTATTTTAGTGGCATAAACACTTAAGAGGAAAAGGTTCACCTGTTACTGGGCTGATATTGCAGGAAAAAGCTTGTAACTTCAGTGGCAAATACAAGGGTAAGGTTCAAAATTCACTGCCAGTGATGGATAGTTGGACAGGTGGAAAAAAACAATTCAGTATTCCTCAGACTACCATTAGCGGAGAGGCTTTATCCAGTGAGAAAGAGACTGTGTCATTGTTTAAAGATGATCTTTAGAAGCTACTGAAAAGGAGGAAATTTCTGGCAACAATTGCACAGTTGTGATGAGAGCAGTTTAAATTACCAGATGCTCCCTACATCTACATCTACATCTACATCTACATCTACATCCATACTCCGCAAGCCACCTGACGGTGTGTGGCGGAGGGTACCTTGAGTATCTCTATCGGTTCTCCCTTCTATTCCAGTCTCGAATTGTTCGTGGAAAGAAGGATTGTCGGTATGCCTCTGTGTGGGCTCTAATCTCTCTGATTTTATCCTCATGGTCTCTTCGCGAGATATACGTAGGAGGGAGCAATATACTGCTTGACTCTTCGGTGAAGGTATGTTCTCGAAACTTTGACAAAAGCCCGTACCGAGCTACTGAGCGTCTCTCCTGCAGAGTCTTCCACTGGAGTTTATCTATCATCTCCGTAACGCTTTTGCGATTACTAAATGATCCTGTAACGAAGCGCGCTGCTCTCCATTGGATCTTCTCTATATCTTCTATCAACCCTATCTGGTACGGATCCCACACTGCTGAGCAGTATTCAAGCAGTGGGTGAACAAGCGTACTGTAACCTACTTCCTTTGTTTTCGGATTGCATTTCCTTAGGATTCTTCCAATGAATCTCAGTCTGGCATCTGCTTTACCGACGATCAACATTATATGATCATTCCATTTTAAATCACTCCTAATGCGTACTCCCAGATAATTTATGGTATTAACTGCTTCCAGTTGCTGACCTGCTATTTTGTAGCTAAATGATAAAGGATCTATCTTTCTGTGTATTCGCAGCACATTACACTTGTCTACATGCGTCAATTCGCTGCAGATCCTCCTGCATTTCAATACAATTTTCCATTGGTACAACCTCTCGATACACCACAGCATCATCTGCAAAAAGCCTCAGTGAACTTCCGATGTCATCCACAAGGTCATTTATGTATATTGTGAATAGCAACGGTCCTATGACACTCCCATGCGGCACACCTGAAATCACTCTTACTTCGGAAGACTTCTCTCCATTGAGAATGACATGCTGCGTCCTGTTATCTAGGAATGCCTCAATCCAATCACACAATTGGTCTGATAGTCCATATGCTCTTACCTTGTTCATTAAACGACTGTGGGGAACTGTATCGAATGCCTTGCGGAAGTCAAGAAACACGGCATCTACCTGTGAACCCGTGTCTATAGTCCTCTGAGTCTCGTGGACGAATAGCGCGAGCTGGGTTTCACATGACCATCTTTTTCGAAACCCATGCTGATTCCTACAGAGTAGATTTCTAGTCTCCAGAAAATTCTACAACTGATCGACGTTAGAGATATAGGTCTATAGTTCTGCACATCTGCTCGACGTCCCTTCTTGAAAACGGGGATGACCTGTGCCCTTTTCCAATTCTTTGGAACGCTACGCTCTTCTAGAGACCTACGGTACACCGCTGCAAGAAGGGGGGCAAGTTCCTTCGCGTACTCTGTGTAAAATTGAACTGGTATCCCATCAGGTCCAGAGGCCTTTCCTCTTTTGAGCGATTTTAATTGTTTCTCTATCCCTCTGTCGTCTATTTCGATATCTACCATTTTGTCATCTGTGCGACAATCTAGAGAAGGAACTACAGTGCAATCTTCCTCTGTGAAACAACTTTGGAAAAAGACATTTAGTATTTCGGCCTTTAGTCTGTCATCCTCTGTTTCAGTACCATTTTGGTCACAGAGTGTCTGGACATTTTGTTTTGATTCACCTACCGCTTTGACATAAGACCAAAATTTCTTAGGATTTTCTGCCAAGTCAGTACATAGAACTTTACTTTCGAATTCATTGAACGCCTCTCGCATAGCCCTCCTCACACTACATTTCGCTTCGCGTAATTTTTGTTTGTCTGCAAGGCTTTGGCTATGTTTATGTTTGCCGTGAAGTTCCCTTTGCTTCCGCAGCAGTTTTCTAACTCGGTTGTTGTACCACGGTGGCTCTTTTCCATCTCTTACGATCTTGCTTGGCACATACTCATCTAACGCATTATGTACGAAGGTTTTGAACTTTGTCCACTGATCCTCAACACTATCTGTACTTGAGACAAAACTTTTGTGTTGAGCCAACAGGTACTCTGAAATCTGCTTTTTGTCACTTTTTCTAAACAGAAAAATCTTCCTACCCTTTTTAATATTCCTATTTACAGCTGAAATCATCGATGCCGTAACCGCTTTATGATCGCTGATTCCCTGTTCTGCGTTAACTTTTGCAAATAGTTCGGGTCTGTTTGTCACCAGAAGGTCTAATATGTTATCGCCACGAGTCGGTTCTCTGTTTAACTGCTCAAGGTAGTTTTCAGATAAAGCACTTAAAAAAATTGCACTGGATTCTTTGTCCCTGCCACCCGTTATGAACGTCTGAGTCTCCCAGTCTATATCCGGCAAATTAAAATCTCCACCCAGAACTATAACATGGTGGGGAAATCTACTCGAAATATTTTCCAAATTATCCTTCAGGTGCTCAGCCACAACAGCTGCTGAGCCAGGAGGCCTATAGAGACATCCAATTACCATGTCTGAGCCTGCTTTAACCGTGACCTTCACCCAAATCATTTCACATTTCGGATCTCCCTCAATTTCCTTCGATACTATTGCACTTCTTATCGCTATAAACACGCCTCCCCCTTCACTGTCCAGCCTGTCTCTGCGGTATACATTCCAATCTGAGTTTAGGATTTCATTACTATTTACGTCTGGTTTCAGCCAACTTTCAGTCCCTAGTACTATATGAGCGTTGTGACCATTTATTAATGAGAGCAGTTCTGGGACCTTTCTGTAGACGCTCCTGCAGTTTACTATTAGCACATTAATATTGTTATTCCCTGTTGCATTTTGCCTACTCCTACCTTGCTGCGTCTCAGGAGGCGTCTTGTCGGGCCTAGGGAGGGGATTCTCTAACCTAAGAAACCCCCATGTGCACTCCACACGTACTCCGCTACCCTTGTAGCCGCTTCCGGTGTGTATTGCACGCCTGACCTATTCAGGGGGACCCTACATTTCTCCACCCGATAGCGGAGGTCGAGAAATTTGCACCCCAGATCTCCGCAGAATCGCCTGACCCTCTGGTTTAAGCCTTCCACTCGGCTCCAAACCAGAGGACCGCGATCGGTTCTGGGAACGATACTACAAATAGTTAGCTCTGATTTCATCCCGCGAGCAAGGCTTTCCGCCTTCACCAATTCCGCCAACCCCCTGTACGAACTGAGGATGACCTCTGAACCCAGACGGCAGGAGTCATTGGTGCCGACATGAGCAACAATTTGCAGTCGGGTGCACCCAGTGCTCTCTATCGCCGCCGGTAGGGCCTCCTCGACGTCTCGGATGAGACCCCCCGGCAAGCAGACAGAGTGAACACTGGCCTTCTTCCCCGACCTTCCCGCTATTTCCCTAAGGGGCTCCATCACCCGCCTAACATTGGAGCTCCCAATAACTAATAAACCCCTCCCCCCGTGTGCCTGCTCGGACCTTGCTGAAGGAGCAGCCACATGTCCACTCACAGGCAGAGCGGGCGATGCCACACGGCCAGCCTCCACATTGGCCCTCCGCCTCGTGCGCCGCGAACGCCGCTGAACCCGCCACTCCCCTTGGGGAGAGGGTGGCCCAACCGCGCCCAGTACACGCGAAGATGTTTCGACAGCAGGGACAGTGGGTGAAGCATGTAACACCTGGGGTGTACCTTGCGACGCACCAGACTCCCCACTGCCGCTACACTCCGAGGCAGCAGCCTGAAGACGGCTGACCGCGACCATCAACACGCTCAGCTGTTCGCGAACAGTGGCCAGCTCCTCCTGCGTCCGTACACAGCAGTCACACATCCTATCCCTACAAAACTGCTTGCTACAAAAAGGGAAGCTGCGGCACTCAGATACAAGAAAAGTAATGAACTAGTTAAAACATTGGCTTGCATTAATGCAACTGACAACCACAAGCTTAGGTCCACATTAATAGGTAATTAGCAGAAGCCTAGAGCTTTCAAATGGCTCAAAAATCAGAAAGCAATGCCCTTACATTACCCTCATCGAAAGCAAGCATGGATGAATTCAGAAATGAATTTGTACCAGCTGTAGAGAAATATTTGAAAGACAACAATTTACTGAGGAAAGTGCTGCCATTTCTCGATAACATGTCTTCGCATCCTGCCAGTGACGAATTCATAGATGGAGATGCCAAAGCATTATTTTTAACACCTAATGTGACTGTTCTTTGCCTGCCAATGGACTAAGACATTCTTGAAATGCTAAAGAAAAAGTATCACCGCTATCTTCTCAGTTCGTTGAGATCATCCATTGATAACTGTTGTGGACTGGCAAGACAGCCAGTCCACAGTGACGGGTAACCGAAAGGCACGCTATAAGCTCATGCAGGCTGGCGTGAGGTCTGAAACAGGATACGTAATGAATGCTATAAAGAAAGGTACGTAGCTGCTGGAATACTTAACTTTAATCCACAATTGGTGAACATTGGTCTTGTTACAATACATGCTTCATTAGATACATAGCAAGGATAAATGGTGCCTTGCTAGGTCGTAGCAATTGACTTAGCTGAAGGCTATGCTAACTATCGTCTCGGCAAATGAGAGCGTAATTCTCAGTGAACCATGGCTAGCAATGTCGGCTGTACAACTGGGGCGAGTGCCAGGACGTCTCTCTAGACCTGCCGTGTGGCGGCGCTCGGTCTGCAATTACTGACAGTGGCGACACGCGGGTCCGTCGTATACTAGCGGACCGCGGCCGATTTAAAAGGCTACCACCTAGCAAGTGTGGTGTCTGGCGGTGACACCACAATAACAATGAAGAGAACCATTCTCAAGAGGACTGACTTGCTATATGTCATAAGGTGGTTGGTCAAAGTGTGGGAAGAGATTCTGAACATGTCATTTGTAAGGTATTGGAGAATTCTTTTAGGTCATGAACGTGAACATTTTGACTTTGAAACCAAAGTCAATGATGGAAACAACAATATTGTTTCATTGCTCAAAAATGTTTGGATGTTGATCAGATGACACAACAGAATGGATGGCAAATAATGAAGTTGATGAATTAGCTGACAACAATATTGAGGACATAGTGATACAGAGGGAAGTAACGTAAGAGTAGGAGGCAAACTTAGATGCCAGGAGAAATTTCATCCCACATTCAGAAGGGTTCGAGACAATTTAGGCAGTGGTGCAGTACATTAGCCAATGGTCTTGCTGCAGTGGTAGCACTGGTTCCTGTCAGATAACCAAAATTTAGCACTGTCAGGTTTGGCTGGATGGATGACCGTCTGGGATTGCCAAGCAATATTGGCAAGTGGGATGCACTCAGCCCTTGTGAGGCTAATTGATGAGCTTCTTGAATGAGAAGTGGCAGCTCTGGTCACGAAAACTGACAACAGCTGAGAGAAGCATGTGCTGACCACGTGCTCCTCCGCATGCGCATACAGTGACGCCTATTGGGTGAGGGTGACATTGTGGTCGGTCAGTAACCTTGGGCCTTCCGAGGACTGTTTGTATTGCAATACATTAGTGAGCAGGAGGAAGCAATGCCTGCTGGTCTCATCTGTTTGCGTGGAGAGATATTGTAGCACAAAAGAGGGCTTATGGTGTGAAAGAGTCATCTACCAAAGTCTTTTTTAAAACCTTAAAACCTGTAAGTTTCAACTTTTTTGTTAGGCCTAGTTTCTCACATTTATGTAAACTTATGTTCATACTTTAAAATGCAGTGTTTTATGTTTCTAGTACTAATTTTTAACGGATGCTGTAAGAACCTAATAAATACTTATAACTAGCATGTATTATAATGTTTGAAAATGTTAATAAAATTGGGTTTTGCTGTAGAAAGAAGTGTTTTGAATGGTACAGCTTGGGTCGTGAAAAAGAATTTACAGAACTCTGGCCTATCTGGCTTTTTTTTCTATCCAGCTTGATCTTCCATCACATTAGGCCAACTAGCCAAAAGTCTACTACATTATTATTATTATTTTATTTTTTTAATGCAACACGCTGATAAATTGTCAACATGTAGCCATACTTACAAATTAATTTTTGGTCTGAATCTAAAATGATTCATTTCACATCATTAGAATTTATTGTGCAAATTATCCAAGTAACATGGAACTAACTAACTAATTGTAGTTCTTCGAAATTGTTTGCTAATAGCCCAATGTCACCTGCAAGTCTCAAGTTGCTAAGGCTCTTCCCATTGATTACAGTTACTTGTTCTTCCCAGTTCCATTTTGACATTGCCATTTTCAGGACAGCAGAGAATAGCTTGAGAGAGATGGGGCCACCTCATTTCGCTCCTCTCTGAATAGTAACCACTTGAGTTGTTCCCTGACATTAACAAAAGCTGTAAAAGTTTCATATACATGGTACAGGATTTTAAACTAGGCCACTTCTGACCTTTGCTCAACTAAGGCTTGCATGACAGCAGGATTGCTAACTGAATCAAAAGCCTTTTCAAAAGCAAGCAGGGTTAAATTAATTAAAATTTTTATTAAGAAAGTGACCAATGCAACCACAAATCCTACGATGTAGGGATGAGCCAAAGACGTCACTAAGGTATTGAATTAGAATAATGAACAATTTGTTGCTGTATCATTTCAATATGGGAAATTAAAGAGAAAAATTGTGACAGAACTTATTACACTGAGCGAGCGGTGTTCACAGACGCTAAAAGTAGAACCACATTAAATGGTTCATGTTTTATTAAATGTGCTGCTTGTAGATCTCTTAATAGGGAGAAATTGTCACATGTTGTAGCGGTTCTGCCTGCTTTATTTGTTTCTTTGTTTGTTATCCTCAGTGTCTAAGTACTGCGTTGCTACACTGCCCAAAAAACGGGTCGTGGATTCCGACACTGACATCTGTAAATAATGTAGCTGACAGGTACACAGCTGGGATTCACATTACTTTAATTTCACTTTTCACAACCACCTAATAATACAAAGTTATATGGCCAGTGCACTATTGTTTAACTTTTGATAAGCCTCATTATTAGTTTGCAGGCCAACTTTCAAATACTGCTACAATAGTTTCCTGCTGAACATCTACAAGCAGTAAAACCTAACCACAAAGTTCACAGTTCTTGAAGAATAATCAGGTACATATGGAGCAGACAGTATCATTGTTTTACACACGGCCTAATTGTTTAATACTTATTCCACGGTTAAGTTGAGCATTGTTGTTGTTCTAATCAACACAGGTTTCTCGTCTGAAACATGGCCATAGACAGATTGTTTCGTGACCAAAAATTGGTCCCTTATACATCCTCACAATAATAGATACTGGAACTACACACTATTCGAACTAAAATTTACAGAAATTACAATTAAAACTTAACTCATTTGATTAACTGAATATCTCAAAAAATTGGTCCTTTTTAACAGTTTCTTCTACTGCAAGAGTTAACCCGAATTATTTGTTTAAATTATGAAATTAATGAATATAAGTACGCAAACAATACTTTTGACAAAACTGATAATTACTTTGGAATTAATTAAGGGCTGGCTTTGCCAACATGTTTTCAAATAGAGCTAAATAGACGCTTTAAGAATACAATTAGATGTTCCTCCAAATGTTTATAATTAGTACGGAATTTATATTTGTTTATATTTCAACAACAGAATTTAAATTAAAAAACAGTTACTGATTTCACCCTATAACAAAAGATACTAACAAGTATTAGTCAAAATAAATTAGAACATCAATTACATACATAAAACTAAGCACAAAAGTAGATCTGGTATTATATTGTTTAAAACTGAGGGCCACCCTTTCTCTTATATGAAAATGCAGATTATACTCGCATATGCTAATGGCAATTAGTTAAAAGTGAAAAAACTAATTTAAGTAGGTAGATGGCAAAACAAGAGGGGAAGAAAAAATATCCCAGTTTGCTTTGTTACAATGCCAAAGAAACTTTTGGTGTACCTTGAGGGAGTATTATATGGCAGTTACTGTTCATGATATACATTACATAAGTGGCCAGGTGCATAGCTCACAAACTCTGTTAGGCTGTTCCTGGTTGGCATTGTGGCACACAGGGAAGTTGCAACACCAGAAAATTGTAATGAAATACGCTAAGACTTGCAGAGAATTGATATACGCTGCAGGTGTCTGCCAGTTGACCCTCAACATACGAAATTTTAATGTACTGCACATAAGTATGCAGAAATACCTATTACTGTTCGATAATAAAATCAGTGATCAATTACTGGAGACAGACAGAATCATAAAATATCTAGACGTACAAGCCTGGAGTGATTTACAGTGGGATATCACACAAAAGTAGATGTAAGACTGCCAGATGCCAAAATGTGATTCATTGGACGAATTCAAACAAAATTTATTTCAGCCACAAAGGCAATAGATTACAAAAACCCTATTATATCAGTACTAGAGTACTCTTCATAGTTCTGGAACCATTGCCATGTAAAATCGATTCAGAAGAGCCAAAGAAGAGCAGCAAATTTTCTCACAACTTCATTTAATAAGTGGCAGTTTCACATAGATATTCATCAAAGTCTAATGGCAGACACTACAAGAGAGACATTGTGCATCATGGAGAGGTTTACTGCTAAAACTACAAGAAGGAGTGTTTCGAAAAATATGAAGCAACATACTACCACCTCCCACATACATCTCCTGAAATGAACAGTCACAGAAATGAGGCCTCATATGGACAGTTTACCATGTCATTCTTTCTAAACTCTTTTGTAAAATATAACAGAAAAAGGGGGAAAATGATAGTGACACATGACATACCCTGCACAACACACCATAATGTAACTTTTGGTAGGGAGAAGGGGGTGGGGGGGTG
Organism: Schistocerca serialis cubense; assembly: GCF_023864345.2. Classification (NCBI taxonomy): domain Eukaryota; kingdom Metazoa; phylum Arthropoda; class Insecta; order Orthoptera; family Acrididae; genus Schistocerca; species Schistocerca serialis. The sequence goes on along the minus strand of NC_064641.1, from coordinate 107,696,732 downwards.
GAGATATACATTCAGATGTAGATCTAAGTATCATGCTATCAGATTAGCCACTTGCCAATGACAAGAAGACAACTAAATAGATACCTGGGCTTACACACTGACAATATGCTGAACTTTCAAGTACAAACAGAAGTTGTCTCTAAAAGGGAACATATATACATAATCCAGAAGTGACAATTGCACACTGAAACTTTCAATTGACTTTTTATGTCATGTAAACATATCATACACCATCTGAAATGTTACCATGAACTATGGACAGAGTACAGAGAGAGAACTGTGAAGACCGCACAAGCTCTCCAACAAGCACAAAGAGCAATCTTATTCCACCAATAAAGTTACTCAAGTGGAGGTGTTGTATGTATTAGTTGTGCTTCTAGATATACTTAACAGTCTTGGGAAAATGGATCAGTATTCACCTTAAAAGGATGACAGTGTGGCAGGAAAAGAAATACTGAATTCCAGAGCTAAATCTAAGCACGAAATAGAGGGCGGCACTAATCAGGAAAAGGCAGGAAATTTGGGACAGGCCAGGGCAGAAGCCAGGAGGAAAACCTATCAGTCAGAATAAAGAAACCTTGAAAATTAGTCAATTTAGTGTAATAATCTACAACCTACCAGGGCCAAATATTGAGGAAGGCTGCATCAAGAGGACACAAATATTTGCAGTTTCAGTGTGCTTGGTACCCCCAAATCACATTGTTTAAGAATGTGCCAACAGGGAAGACTTAACACAACAAGGAGATACCTACTGAGAAATAAAACAGTTTATGAGAAATAATGGGGCTGTGAATGTTGGCAGAACAACATTGCTACTGTATTCCACAGAGTTGCATTGTCTGTTATACATTAAAGCTTGATCAGGTGCACTGTTTTCTACAACATGAGTGGGAGCATGATGGACTTTGTGCACATGTTAAGTTGTCTTTATGTTACAAAGGTAAACATGTATGAGCAAAATCACAGTTTAATCTTAATTTAATTCAATAACAATAAAATAAATTTACTTCATATGAGTTACAGCACCGTTTAATAGCACTAATAAAACAAACTTTCATTACATCACTCTGCTACTGTGTACAAGTGTTACCCCCCAATAATGACCTGCTCAAAGCATTAAACAGTGCAGTTGCATCAGATCCCAGTCAAATGCTTATTTGTTTACTGATTATCTTGTAGACACCTGCCTCATTGTGAAATTGTGCCACTAGCTCAGGATCTGGATCATTTCTTGCATGGAAAATAAATTTTTTCTCACGTTGCTTGCTGTTTATTTTATACTACTGCTGTTCTCTTGGATGTATGACAGTACAATTGCTGAAGCAATAATGAAGGAATGGGTAAGTGATCACAACTGTAACCGATAAATAGGACAGTACAAGACAATGTTATTTGTGGTTGGCGCACTTCATACATGGGCACGCCAGCCTGATGGTTAAACAAAGGGTACTCACAGGCCTATATGTCATTGTTACATTCATTATGTACCTTAGAAACAACTATCCCTGAAGCACATTAATTCTGAAGACACTCATTAAGGACACAATTTTTCATGGAATTACCAGTCCAAAACATCAGTGGGAACAAATGATCATGCAATTGGAGCTGCTATGTGTAGATGAGAGATAATATTGCCGTAATATGTATGTGCAGACACAAACACTGTGACATTAGGGTACAAGGATTATTCAATAAGTTTATGTGTTAGAAGGCAGATTTTGTAACAAATGGAAGTTGATGTTACCAATGTGTGCAACCATGTGTTAGATGACACTAAAAGAAAAATGACACTGACTCATAGGTTACTTCCAATTGTGTTACATTGTTTTCTCTAAACAAAACAGTGTAGTATTGTTTAATGATTTGCTCTTTGTTTTGGGATGTGAAAATGTATGATGAGATAAAAGCTAAAAGAGATCCTATTTATGGTGACCCTTCACCATCAATGACAGCAGTTAGATACTGGTTCAATAAATTTAAAAACAGTCAAAAATCCAACTTAGATGAGGGTCACCTAAAACTGCTCAGCATATGTGGGAACCAGAGAAGTAGTGGTAAAAATCCATGACATGACCCACTCTGATCATCAAACAACAGTGGGCAAAGCAGCAGATGCCATACGTGAGTCGATGGAACGGTAATCAATATTTCACATAAGTTGACAATACAAAAATTGTCAGTCCGATGGGAGCCATGAATGCTGATGGCAAACAACAAATGCATGAGGCTTGTAACTTTGAATCTGTTTTTACAGTGACTTATGTGAGCTCTGAAGGACTTTTTGAATCATGTTGGCTATGTTGATGACATCTAGGTTCACAATTACACCTCAGAAACGGAGCAACAATCAAAACAATGGAGAGCTTCTGTTCCAAAGTAGGCAAAGATAATTCCATCAGCCCGTACTGTTGTAGTGTAGAATTTTTTGAATGCAAATAGCATCATCCTAAAAAATTAATTTTTGGATAGGTTCCACCTTGAGCAAACACAGTTATTTTTTTATCCCTTTTACCTAGACATGTTTCACTGAAGTTACAACATCATCAATGAGCTTTCATTTACTTTCTATTAAATAACAGGAAACATTGCTTTTTTTTATACCCGCAGATACAGATTTTAGTTTTTAAGTAAAGTATTCACAAACTTGAAATCAGAATTTTTTTATATGTTGTTACTGCCTACTATGGTTCCTGTAGCTGGTTTTCTTTTGGAGTTTGTCATCGGCAACCACAGAGAATTTAAGATAGAAAACTTATTTACACTGAAAATTACATTTGGGTATTTAATACAAAAAAAGTATTTACATAAAATATTACATTTGGGAATGAGTACCTGTGTTATGTTGTGGTTTACATTATTTTACTTTATGTAAAAGAAAGACTCACTCTCTCTCTCTCTCTCTCTCTCTCTCTCTCTCTGTGTGTGTGTGTGTTTTTGTTTTTTTTGGGGGGGAGGGGGGGGGGCTGGGAGCAGGGAAGTGCATGCTCTTGCAATACGTTTACACTTACTTTCACAGGTTTCCACATTCGTCTTCATACTTGTAAACTTCTTAGAGAAAGAAAATATGATTACTGGGCAATACTACACCCAGATTTTGGACTCTTTAGATGAAGGAACTGAAGAAAAAACAGTCCTACTTGCAGACAAAGAAACTGCTTTACAGACTGCTGCAGCATACCTTTATTTTCCCAACCTCGCTTCCTGGGCCCAAAAATAAAGAAATGGCTTGAAGGTAAAAAGTTTTACTCATACGATGTGGTCATCTTTGAGATACAGGTATATTAAGAAGGCTCGAAAATTAAAAGCTTTATCCCTAAAAGGAGACTATGCTGAAAAACAAAATGATTGGTCAATTGAAAAAACTATTATTTTATAACTAATGGACGTACTTAGCATATGGCCACTGCACTATACCTACCTGGCTCCAAGATTCAGCAAGTGGCTTTTCATCAACAGAAGTGAAGGTTATGTGATCCATACAGCCCCCACTACCACCTACTCCAGCCCTGTCACAGGCACCTCCTACCCCATCAAAGGCAGGGCAACTTGTGAAAGCAGCCACATGGTCTACAGACTAAGCTTCTATCTTTTGCCTCTTTACATGGGCACGGCAATGACAAGTTGTCTGTTCACATGAATGACCCCTGCCATACTATGGTCAAGAGACAGCTGGACCACCCAGCTGCTGAACATGCTGCTGAGCGTGATGTACTTCACTTCAATTACTACTTCACATACTGCACCATCTTGATTCTTCCAACCAACACCAGCTTTTCTGAATTGCATCAGGTGGGAGCTCTCCCTACAACATTTCCTCCATTCCTGTAACCCCTGGCCTCAGCCTCCACTAGCCCCCGTGCTCCACCTACCTACCCCCACGAATTCACCTATTAGTCTTTTCCACTTCTCTACTTCTCTCCTCCTCCTTCTATCCCCCCCCCCCCTTTCCCCAGAACCCAGAACAGCCTCCAGATCCCACACCCAGCTGCCCATTCTGTCCCCATCACATCCTTGCATATTCTCATAGACACCACAGCTTCCTCCCCCACCCCTATCCTGGTATCCCTCCCACTGATTTTACTCCCACCACCCATACCAGCATACAGAGTGTGTGTGTGTGTGTGTGTGTGTGTGAGCGCGCACGCATGTTTGTGTTAATGTCTGCATGTTTTCTGTTTCAGACAATGGATTTTTTTTTTGCCCAAAAGCTTAAATCTTTAGCAGTCTTTTTCATTGTGTCTATCTGCAACTCAACACCTTCTCTATGTGGAAAGTAGCACCCTATCCTTTACACACTGCTGTTATTCCGTACTGAGCTTTCCATTGCTTTATGTATATAGGAATACTTTTTTACCAAAGGTAACTAATTTCAGGAAACAAATTCCAGCTACATGATTAAGCTATTATTCAGTTTTGTGTTGTGGTTAGTTCACCTGTAAGTATTTCAAAGTCTGCCAGTTCACTCAAACTACCAAATCAACAGAGCGCTATTCCTGCATAGCAAAGTAATTGTTATTCCTGATATTGATACTTGCAAACAGGAAAGGTACACATGAATTTTAATCAATTAAATTAAAATTTTCCAAATCCACTAGCATGCTGCAAACAGTATGTTCTAGTGACATTCTGTTTACAAAGACACTTCATTCCACTTATTATCTCAAATTTATTCCACTTCATGGTGTCAAACATTGCTATTAATGAAAAGGAAAAGATATAAAAATAAAACAACAAACTCCAATTTTAGTAAACCAACATTGTAATTGGGTATAAAACTTAAAAATTGCACAATTTATTAACTGGCCTTTGAATGAACTGAACACATATTAACACAAATTCTTTTTCTCGGCTGGTTTTCGAGTAATAGTGGTCTGTAACTTATTAATGCTCAAACTAAATAAACAATGACTGTAAAAAAAGAGAAATTGCACTACTGACAATCACATTATAGGCACTTAATATACACAACCATGTCACAACCAGCAGCTACAATGCCAACATGATGCACAATTCAGTAATAATGATAATAAGAAAACAACAACAATAGAAATGTATGGATACGAATAAAAACTTGTTACGCAAGCAGCAAGTTATTGTCATTGTTTACAGGTGGGAAACACTTTGCAATAATTAGTGCAGAAACATATCTCAACTGACAGCATCTAACAGAAAACAACTGCCTCATGGTAGGAGGAGGATTACGCAATCATCTGCCAGGCATTTCCCAACAACAACAAAACAATCAGTCATTCTCTGAAAGCGTACACAGTGCTATTCAGTAGTGCTGTACAATTAGCACATTATGCTA